>NC_137325.1:68006368-69256368 GCF_965287045.1 Carcharhinus amblyrhynchos
GAGGCAGAGGTTACTTAAAGAAGGCATTAGCAGTCATCCAAGGTATAGATGTTGCCAAAAGGGAGGTGATGGAGCTGCGGAGCATGTGAGCTGGCAAAGTCTATCAGGTTTGCCAAAAGACAGTGGTAATTGAGGCACCAGGAAGGAAGGTGCAGAATATAATGAGGAAAAATGCTTGGAGTGAAGGAGAGTGCAGAGATCTAGAGAATTTTGTCCACAGACCAAGAGCTATAACGTATGGTGTGTGAGACATCAGTTCCAAGAGAGATGTAATTTTAAGGAAGCTTCACATTACGCCTGTAATAGGGAGGGGGCACATTAAAAGCAAATGAAAGACTAAGCAGAGCCTACTAAGGGCCAGCAAATAAAAAATTCCAACTCCAATACACAGTGTTGAAAATTTTCCTGAAAATGATTATGAAGTCTACATGTTTAACAACATTAAGGCAGAAAAGATGGCTTCCATTATGATTGTGTTGATGGTAAACAGTCAGCCACTTAGAATGGAGGTGGACACAGATGCCTCTGCTACAGTTGTAGGAGTGTGTTTTACTCCAAAATTTAAGAAGCATGACATCCATGATGCAACATATGCTGGGGAATCTTTAAATCTCCTCAGAACAACATTTCATGCCTGTCAGCTACCATTAGTCAGCTCAATTACTTCTAATAGTAATAGGGCCAAGGGCCAAGTTTGATGGGCCAAGATTGACTTCACCAAATTAGATTAAGTTGGCTAGAAATCTTCAAAATCAATGATGGAAACTTCTATGATGTCTTAAAAAAAATCAAAATTCCAAAATGAGTTAGGCAAGATACAGGCCTAAAAAGCAAAACCTTTCGTGGATCCTGAGACCGTGCCAAGGTTTTACAGAGCCTAGCCTGTGCCCTATTTCTTACATGAGAATGTTGAGTCTGAACTCAAGCGGCTGGAAAAATTAGGCATCATCAAATCTTTATAGTTTTCGGAGTGGATTTTTTTTATGCCAGTGGTTAAGCCTGTGACAATGCTGCCCTTGTAGAAATGTATTTTAATCATGTTTCTCTGCAGAATGTTTTAAACAGGCCCTGGCATTTTGTTGGCACCGTATTGTCTCTAGTCAGTGTTCTGTATTGTTACTGAGGCAGTATAATTGATAACGGGTTGATTTTAATCTGGACTGATGCAGTGTTCCGGGGTTGTAATGGCCCTTTGGGGATTACTCAGTAGAGCTTGATTGAGGATGATTGACAAGTCGGATGATATGCCTGGGGACAGATGTTTTTTTTGCAGAGCATCCCAAGCTTTTAGTTTTGTATCAGTTGCTGCTAGAAGCTGATGGAAGAAGGCAGTGTTTCTGTTCCTCTCCCTCCAGAAGTTTTCTGTAAGTTCCAGGACTGAGGAGCCTCAGAGAATTAATCTAACATTCAAAGAATCAATTCACATAGGTGTTGAATTCCAGCATCGTGTGAGCATGCTTGTTTCTGTGCCAAGTTTGAAGAAGTATGTATGTCTGTGAGATGGTGTTCAACTTTGAACAGCAGAGATAGCTAGCTGATAGAAGTGAAACGGTGTAATGTTTAAATCTTGTCATTGGTAAAAGTTACGCTAATTATTTTTGTTATGTTTTAAATGTGTTCTTAAATATGCTTTGTTTGATACAGGCTTCCTAGTGGGTCATTTAAATCATACCTGGAGTGAAACATCTTATACTCACCCATATCAAAATCAAATATAAAACTTAGGAGACCCAAAGGAGACCCATGTAGACACAGGAAGAACACGCAGACTCTGCACAGACAGTGAGCCCATCCAGGAATCGAACCCGGGTCCCTAACACTGTGAGGCACAGTGCTAACCATTGTGCCACTATGCCGCCCCACAGTTGTTCAGCTGATTAGAGTAGATGAAGCATCTAGAGAATTTGTTATAAGAAATACCCACAAAGATTTATACCAGTATACTCAGCTACTCTTCAGAGTCTCATCCACATCTGCAATGTACCTGTCAGTGATATTATGGACAAAAGTAGTGGAGCAGCAAGCTACCTTGAAGAAGAGCGAAGTAATGTTCCAGTGACAACTGAAGAAGTTATCTGCACAGATGCACTTTCACAAGTCTAGAAATCACCCATTGAGGTTCAAACCAAAGTTACTTCTACATCCAAAAGTTTATTTCTTAGTCACAAGTAAGGCTTACATTAACACTTCAATGAAGTTACTGTGAAATTCCCCTGGTCGCCACACTGCAGCGCCTGTTTGGGTCATTGCACCTAACCAGAGTACTTGCTAGAAAATTACAACATTCTCAAAGGGTTAGGATATTTCTGGGCTGACTTACCTTATAAGGGCAGTTTGTCATTTGTCGCGTGATAATATTAATTGTTTCAGTTGTTATTGAAATGTGTTAACTGGGAACTTAAAGGGGTGAGATGTGGTAGCGTACCCCTTTAAGGAGCAAGTTCCCAGAGGATTATGTGACCCATTTGGCCAATCAGACCAGAGCATATGAATTCTGGAGCTCAGTGTGGGTTTTCCAGGAGTCTGGAGTCATGGGGCAGGATTTTACCATCCTGCCCCCAGAGGAATTGTAGCATGTGGGACATGGACCATGCAAATGTCCATTGACCTCGGGCAGGATTTCCCAGACTTGGAGCAAGTGAGGCTGGAAAATCCTGCCCATGGAGCTTGAGAGTCTTTATGTCATTCTCTATCCATAGTTACTTATCTTAATAAACCATTCATTCATTAACCTACTTGGGGTCGCCAGTCTTTTCAAGATACTACAGGCAGAATAAAATATTGAACAAAAACTTGCATAGAAAATGCCAAGTAATATAAGAACATTATTTTCAGAAGATTAAAATGCGAAAAAATTATTTTTCATGACTATCATAAAATGTCCAGATCGTCTGCTGTGAGTAAAATGTATTTTTGAAATAAATATTTAAATGTAATGAAATCCCAATGACGTCAAGGAACCAAACAGTTGAAGAAATCTTTTAAGTACAGGCTTGTTAAGAGCTATTTTACAGATTTTAGGGAATGTTTCTTTGAAAAGACTGGTGTATTTCAATAACAACATTACAGGATTCTTTCAAATGACTTATAAACACAGGCTGGGTAGTGCCACAAAAGAGATACTGTTACTTCAATGAATAGGGAAAACTACGCATGGGGCACATTTAATACAGTAAGTTCCAGCATGCTGGAACTAAAATTAGCAGCTATCTACACAAACCAGATGTAAAGAGAGGGATAGAATGTCCTTTTTATAGGAGTTTGGGGAACGTTATAAAGCATGCCCCTCAGAAAATCAGCAAAGGATGTGGTTGCAAAGAATGCAAATAACAACGCATGGGAAAGCCAACAAAGGGGATTTACAAGGGAAGTGGTCTGCAGCATGCAACTGATGCCAAGAAAAGACTTGTCTTATTTTTATATCATATATATGACATTAAAGATGAAAGTCATCATCAAATGAAACCTTGTCAAGAATGCATGGGAAGGCTGGAAGGATTTTCCTGTCGCAAGCAATGGCTTGGCAGAATGATCTCCTTAATTTTAGCAACAAAATAACGATACACTATTAATATGATCGGCAACCTTGCTGAAAGAAGAAATATGGCTGACTGCCTAAGACATACAGTTATACTTCTTAAACCCACTGGAGTCTGACTGTAAACTGGATAAGGTCAAAGATCCGACTGGGATTTTATGGCTGTTCCCGTTAATAGCAATCCCCACCCTGCCACGGAGGAATCTCTTGGATGTGAACAATAGGAAATGCCATTGAT
The DNA here is from genome assembly GCF_965287045.1 of Carcharhinus amblyrhynchos. NCBI lineage: Eukaryota > Metazoa > Chordata > Chondrichthyes > Carcharhiniformes > Carcharhinidae > Carcharhinus > Carcharhinus amblyrhynchos. Next base: position 68,010,145 of record NC_137325.1, read on the forward strand.
AGTGATGGGACCGGAAGATCCCAGCACTGGCTAATGGTGGACAGTATCCTCGGCTGCAAAACATGCTATGGGGGGATGGAAAATTCTGCCCACCCAGAGATTCTTTCTTTTACTCATTACCTGTTAATGACCTTGTCCCACTTCACAGAGCTACCGATCTGAATGTTTGTTTTTAATTTAGTTGAAGCACCTTTGAGGCCCTGCCCACTCGTTGTAAAATCGGAATCAAGTCAGGGCAGGCAGAAACCCAGAGGGAATTATCGTCCATGCAACATCATGCTCTTCCTCACCTTAAAGCCCACTGGAGCGGTGGCGGGGTGGGGTCACTGGGGGGTGGTGATGGAGGCAGATAACATTTGGGCCCTGGTCTTAGGCTAGGAACTATATGATGGCCGACCTCTAACCCAAGCATTGTCTTTGATGTACATGGGAGGGGGGTGGAGGGGAGGGGTGGATTGGAGTACGGTCTCTTCACATCAAGAGTTCTCAGTTTGCCTGTGTTCATGGATGGGGGTAATCCTGGAGAGACCGGGGTTAGAAGCGAGACTTTCTTTGCAGTCTAGTTCTATCTCATATCCTGGCTGACCAAAATTGAAATTAAGAATTTAAACTAAAGAGTAATAGACCAGGGGATGGGGGGGAGGTTTGGGGATTTCTATTTTTTTCTGAATGGCTGTTGAGGTGTCCTGTCCCAACCAGGAGGCCAGATATTTTTTGCCACTGGTAGGAAAGCATTCTAGTCACAACAATGCAGCGATGGTATGCAATGCTACAGGGTACATTGGGAAGCCATCAACAAAGTCTACCATGGCCAGTGGTAGAGGTTCAGTGGGCACAGTTCATGATGTAAGCTGCGTTGGGCCCACATATGTATTTTCAGGGGCACTAAGCACATTCTTTCACTGCCAGAGGACACTGGAACTAGATCTCTCCTGGATTTCTTGCATATGTTCACTGTTTATATCGCACTTTTAACATAGTAATGGAAATAGCCAATGGCTCTGCCAACAGAAATGTTTTGCCACTATATTGCAGCCAAAAGTTTTGATAAGATATTATATTTTTCATGCAATAACAAGTTTGTTAAATAAATTAAGGTCCTAATGCAGTTCTATTTTTTGTATTGGTGCTGCAATCTGCTAGCTCTAACCTAACATTACACTTGCTCCTACTTTGAACAGCAGTTAAAGTAACAGTAGTGGTACCAATGCCAGGCAATTAAGTGGCATTACAACTGTTTGCTTTAATTGCATGGGTAAAGAAGGCTGAGGGGTAAAGATTTGTACAAACTACATAAAAGTGTCACTAACTCAACTGACCACCTCCAGATCACTACATGTCTATGACTGCAAAGCATTGTATGCAATGTGGATGGACAACCAGGCTGCTACACTTCCTGACATTTGACCTACACTAGGTCACAGTCAAAGACAGGAAGCACATCTCTAGCCGAAATTCTCTGACCTCTCCTTCAGCTGGGATTCTCCGGTCCTGCTGCAGTGAATGGAGATTTGGCTGAGCGCCAAATTCTCCATTCTCACTGTCAGCCATAGCGCGGCATGCTTGTCACAAACATCAGGAAATGGAGGCGGAGATGGCCGGGATTCCATGGGGAAAAGGTAACCCAGATTTCAACCCCAGATAAGCCTTGTCACTGCCCCAATCAACACCCAAGCAAGGGGACCAAACAAGGATAAGGGCCACATACAACCTTGCCATGGCAATTATGTTTCATCTCCAGACTAAACCTCCAGACAGGGAAATCTCCGTCTTTGCTGCTGGCCAATCAGGTACCCTGTGAAGGACTGAGTAGATACGCTGGTGAGCAAGACTCACTTGTATCATTGGGATTTCAGCTGAAGTTAAAGTCATTATAGAAACTCAATGGAATTTTCACAGCCTGATTTTCCAATTTAATTCCTGCAGTGCTGAAGAAGACCATTTGGCACATTGAGTCTTCACTGACTCTCCAAAAGACCATCCCCACCTCCCCCTACCTCTCCCCACCCTATCCCCATAACCCTACCTAACCTACACATCTTGGACATTAAGAGGCAATTTAATATGGCCAATCCATCTAACCTGCAGATCTTTGGACTGTGGAAGGAAATCCATACATACACAGGACAAATGCACAAATTCCACACAGACATCTGTCAGTAGAGTGCCGTGAAGCTTATTGATCATCGCTACACTATTTGAGCTGAGGAACAATGTCTACCATAAGCATCATGCATTCTTTGGGACATACCTACACCAGTGAGGAAGAGAGGCGGAGAAGGAAAAGGGAAAAGAGGAGGGAAAGGAGGAAGAGCAGAAGGAAGAGGAGAAGAAGTATGAGGAGTCATATGATTTGGAAAAGGTGCTGAGGAAAGGAGGCTGTGGAACAATCTATCTCAAGATTATAGAAGGAAAATGTCAACGCAGCTATATGAATAGTCATACAGATTTAGAAATGATCACTTTCTGCAATGGTTTAAATAAATTCAAATTCACCACACACAGCTTTCTGACTCTCAAAATCTGTTTCCTGGTTCACCTGACCATTTTGTGCCAGGGGTACCTTTAAGAAAGTGTGAGTGACCTCCTTCCAGGTTGTAGTCTGCCCCTTCCATGCCCATACATCACACCTTCATTTGCCACTTGGGCACACCATCTCCTGAAGCTGTTGCCTAGCTTCCTGCTGCACAGCTATCTCTTGGACAATTTCTGTATAATTGAGCTTCTTCAAAGGCAGGGGTAGGATTGGTGATCTACTGAATTCTGAAACAGACATCTGCCCATCACCAAGATACATAAAGGTCAGCCCAAGAGGCGGGAAAGGGGAGAGGGAGGGCAGGGTGATTCTCCCAGACTGCTATGCTATTTTTACTGCAAAATGGGCCAGAAGACTCAAGTGGAGGCCATTTAGTAGACTTTGTGCTGGGCGCCACGGCCTCTGCGAGTCTCTGGGCACAGGATTTCAGGCACTGTCAGCTCTGTGCCAGAAATCGGTGTTGAGCTGTATAATATATGCAAATGCCCATTTACATTTCATTAGCAGGCCTGAGATTGAAGTCTCACAGCATGCTACTGTCTCCCACCCCACCAGGAGTGTTTCACTCCAGCAGGGTTTATAACAGCTTGCGGGGAGCTGGTGGCCCAACACCCCTGGAGTGAAGGGAGGCCATCAAGGCTCCCAGGAGGTCTGGGGTATGGGGGGTGCCCCATGGGCATTGCCAACTTGGCAGCACCAGCCAGGCCCCCTGGCACTGTCTAAGGGGCAAAGTGGCAGTGCCCAAGATGCATCTTGACACTGCCCACCAGGCAATGGGCAGTGCCAAGGAGGTGGGGGGGCTGATGGGAGTGCAGCCTAATGGGGGCAAAGCCTCAAGGGAATGATTGGTGGTGGTGGAAGGTCCCGCTGCCATGCTGAAGTTTGGCTGGGTGATTTAGGGAGGGAGAACAGCAAGGGTTGGTCATCAGGGTGTAGTGGTCAGCCTGCCAGGTGGGGTTGGGTTGGGGCTGCGGGGCGGGGGTGGGGTCATTGGAGCTGTGGGGGTGTCGGGACTTGTGGTGGGAGGGGTTCAGAAGATGGGGACTACCAGGGTCAGGGAGATCATGGCAGGCTGGGGTGGCGGGGTGGTAGGGGGTGGGGGGAGGGGGGCTGCAGCTGGCCCAGCCGCATCCAGGGGGCCAATAATCAGAGTTTGGGAGGGTTGGAGTGGCAGCATTGTGGGGTTACTATGCTGGCCAATGATCTTGAGGCTAGCAGTGTAGGGCTACTGCGCATGCATCAATCACAGCACTCATAGACCAGCACCTGCATAGTGGCCCACTCAGGGCAGTGCTGCCAGCGGGAATAGGCTCAGTCCCTGATTTTTTGTGTGAATCACGCGAGTACATTCTACTGTGCACAAAGTGTAGGAGATTCAGTTTGAAAATCTCGCTGAAAAAAGCAATGGGATTTACACTAGTTTTTACGCAAATTTGACACTCAAGGCCCTATTTTGCTATTTTGATTCTAAGTGATAGGAGGACTTGAAATTGGGAGTATTTCAGATCTGACTTTTGCACTCATTTTCAGGCGCCCCCATACACAATCTGCCTGAAAAGATATCAACGATTCCAAATCGCACTGCAGAAACCTGCAGCTCCGATTGGCGCCTCCAACTGCGCATGCACAGGAAAAAATGATAGACAGCAGCTCCCCTGCCACATCCCTCCCATGCCATTGGGATATTGTTCCACCCCCACAACATTATTGACTCCCTTATCCCCCCAACCCCCTGCCACCCCGGGTGATTGCAGGCTCCTCCCCCCTCCCCCCCACCCCTATTGATCACAGACAGAGTAGCAGCGGACTCCCCTCCTTCCCCCCACTGATCTCAGGCAAGTGGCAGTGGATCTCCTTCCCTCCCATTGATCATAAGCAGAATGGCAGTGGACCCCCCCCTTCCCTTCCCCATCCATCTCAAGCAGAGTGGCAGTGGACCCATCTACCCCTTCCCCCTTCCCCCCCTCACTAATCTCAACAGATAGCTGTTGAATGCTCAGCACTTTCCTCCACACTAACTGGAGCACCCAAATTGGGCTTATATGGAGCATGTCTGTTTCTTGCTGATTCTAGATGGGTGAACACAGTGGTAAAGCAGAAAATGCTGATAAGGCAGCCTACTAAGTCAATTTAAATGCATGCAAGTGCATTTAAATGGCCGTCGCACCCATTTCAGGTGCGGTCCTGATCATGGCCATTTTCGAGCCTTGGTAAAGGGGAACAGACGTGGAGGCAGGCGCAGATTGTGCTATTCGCCTCACGTCTGACTTTACCAAGCTTTCGTGCCCGACTGTTAGCTACACCGAACAGAGTATACATCAAGAAATAATGGGGACTTGTAAAAAAGTCATGTAATAATCATAGAAGATTATAATTTTCATATCAATTGAATGAATGAAATTGGCAAAGGTAGCCTCGGGAAAGAGTTCCTCAGATGCATTTGGGATAGTTTCTTCAAAATATGTGTTCTAGAACCAACTATGGAACATGTTATTTTAGATCTGATAATGAATAAGGAAAGAGGATTTATTAATTACCTCATAGTAAAGGGTCTTAAAAGAAGGAGAGATCATAACGTGATAGAATTCCACGTTCAGTTTGAGGGTGAAAAAGTGGGTTTGAAACCAGAGTCCTAAACTTAAAGACAATGACAAGGTTATGAAAATAGAGTCGATTAAAAGCAGAATGGGAACATAGATTGAAAGGTATGAGAGTAAGGAATCAGTGGCAGACATTTAATTAGATATTATACAACTCTCAACAAAGATATTTTAAATTGCAAAAAGGAATCGATGAAAAGAATGCATCATCCTTTGATGGCATTAAATTGAAAGAAAAGATATAGAATGCTGAAAAGATTTACAGCAGCCCAATTAGGAAACTTTTAGAAACCGGCAAAGGGTGACTAAAACAAAAATAAAGAGGGAGAAATTGGAGCGCGAGGGAGAACTATAAATATAATAAAAGGCAGTAAATGTCTCTACATGTATATGAGAAGGTAGAGTGGCTAAAGTGAGTATTTGTCCATAGAGAGTGAGAATGGAGAACAAATAATGGGAAACAAGGAACGGGCGGAGACTTCGAAGAAGAATTTTGTATCTGTCTTCACAGTGGAAGACACAAAAAAAATTCCTAGAACAATAGAAAATCAAGAGGAAGGGAGGAAGTTAAAACTATTGTGATCACTAGAGAAAGGAAAAATAATGAGACTAAAGGCTGACAAGTCTCTGAGCCTAATGCTCTGCATCCTAGCATTTTGAAAGTGGCTCCAGTGATAGTAGATGCATTGATTGTGATCTTCCCAAACTCCTGAGACTCTGGAGAAGTTACAGTGGATTAGAAAAACATGTCTATTCAAGAAAGAAGGAAGCCAGAAAACAAGGTTGTTAGTCTTAGGAATTCTCTTCCATAGACAACATTAGACATGGTCATTAAATATATTAAAGGCTGCATTAGGCAGAATTTTGAACTATAAGTGAGTTTAGTGCTTTGGGGAACAGGGAGGAAAGTGGAATTAAGGCCACAATCAGATCAGCCGTGGGCTGGAACTTTGTGGTGGTTTAGTGCTGCCTCACCGCTGCTGCAAGGGAGGGTGGAAAATTTCACACTCAGATAAATCTCCGTTCACTGCAGCAGAACCAGAGAGTTCTACCAGTGTGAACAGCTGAAGAATTGCCCCTGCGAGCTTACTGAATCCCATACTAGGTTCAGCAAGCTGAATGGCCTACCTCTGCTCCTATTATCATTGCCTTAAGTTCTCCCTTTCTAAGTTGGCATCAGTTTTCCTTACATATATTTATAAAAACCTTTTGGGTATTTTCTTTATCTTCCTGTTTGTATTCAAAAAAAAAGCGAAAGATGCAACATTGCAGCAAATGACTTTTTTAAACATCTACACCATTATAATTATAGTAAACTTGTTTATTGACAACAATAAAAACAGGAAGTGTGTTGCCATGACTGCAGCTACCAACTAAAACACAAAACATTTTCATTTTTAGCTTGGTACAGACCACATTGGGTTTCCATACATTGTTAATAACAGCTTATTCTCCATTCTCCAGGTGGTTGTCTGAATATGTTCTATTTTGTTAAGTATTCACCACTTGTTTTATGAATTTAACCAAAAAGACTAAAAATGGGAAACATTGACCAATCTGTTATATTTTAAAGGAATTACAATTTCTTTAATATAAATTTAATCGACAATCAATCTTCATGGTGATTGAAATTGGCTTTGGCAATGAAAATCCAAAGGGTGGTGAGGGATCAGAATGAGCTCACTTGATAGAAATGCCTTGGCTAGGAACCCACAATGATAGGGGCATACCCTGAGAACCTGTTAACTCCAGTACATTGCAAACTGGGGAAAAAAATGCTGATATATACCATAAGCAGCTCTTTTTATTAGAGAGCTCCGTTTGTTAATCGTAAATCTATTACTATGTCTCTCAACCTCCATGGGAGGGACATCACATTCACTCTTGGGCAACACAGCATACAACTTCCATTGTAAAGTGAGGTTTCTGTCAGGGCTAGGACTGGGGAACTCCTGGCCCTTGGAAACTCTTGCTCTTTTTGTAGCCCTTGTTTCATCCACAGATAATGGTTGGAATGCAAGTCTTTTCAGGTAATCAAGTCTTTACAGGTACAGCCAGTATCCTGCAATTATGCCTTTGCCTATATATGCCATGTCTGTGAAACCTACCTCTCCACTCACCTGATGAAGGAGCTTACGATTTCAAATAAACTTGGTGGCTTTAACCTGGAGTTGTGAGACGTCTACCGTGCCCATCCCAATTCAATGCCAGCAACTCCACATTATTAACAATCAGACAATGATTCCTCTATTCAAGTAACCAATATGTCCATCTTTCTGCTAAATTGTCTGTGGGTGAGTCTGAATCAGGAATAGAATCAGGAATGAATCAGGAATGAGATTATCACTTCTGCCAATGTCCTATGCAATAGGTCAGAAATGATGCCAAGTTATAAATAGAGAATACTGTGAGCTGTAGCGTGCACAGCACACATGTGTTAACAATGATAGCACTGGAAGGGCAACAAGAGCACCTCTCCTTTTCTAAGGAATTTTGTAATGTTTAATTTTGTTCTTTTGATTTGGCTGGTGGTTGAATTGCAGTATTAGCAATTTCACCGACAACCAGCACAATTTAAAGGGGCGCTGTCCCAGTGACAAATTCCTGCTTAAATTTGTTATAAAAACCATATTTACCTTAACATTGTGAGTGGAGGTCAGGAACTCAAACAAACCTCAGAGCTTTGACACAAGTGCAGACCGGGGGCTCGATGCACATGTGCTGTTCAACATTTTCACATTCTGTGGCTCAGTACATCTGTGCAAGAAGAAAAAATGGTGCAAAAACCCAGGTCAGGTGATCAGCAGCAGAATGTCATTGAGAACAGGACTCCTAAACTGGATATTTTGAGAGGGCTCAAGTGTTGGCGAACATTTCAGCGGTCACAGGCATTTGGCCTCTGATCTTCGGGTAAGTATTCTCCAAGGCGGCCTTCACTACACACGACAGCACAGAGTTGCTCAGCAGAGACTGATAGCCAAGTTCTATACACATGAAGACGGCCTCAACTGGGATCTTGGGTGCATGTCACATTATCTGTAACCCCCATGACTTGCCTGGGCTTGCAACATCTCACTTACTGTCCTGTCTGGAGACAATACACATCTCTTTAACATGTGCTTAATGCTGTCTCCACTCACATTGTCTGCACCTTTAAGACTTGATTAGCTGTAAAGACTCGCATTCTAATCAGTATTCTGTAAACTGAGTGTGTGCTTTATATGCCCTGTTTGTGATCAGAATTCCCCACTCACCTGACGAAGGGGCAGAGCCCCGAAAGCTAGTGGAGTTCGCTACCAAATAAACCTGTTGGACTTTAACCTGGTGTTGTGAGACTTCTTACTGTGTTTACCCCAATCCAACGCCGGCATATCCACGTCATATTTTGAGAGGGGACAGGGAGAGACCACAAAGAGGAGAGGGGAAAGAGAGAGTTGCCATACGTTGAGTCCAAGAGAGGGGACAAGGACAGGAAAAAGTCCCACTTCAGTTACAAAGACAGTAGCTAGAAATGGCTCTAAACAGGACAAGGGTTGTGCGGAGCAGATTTTAAGTGAAGAAGGCAGCTGAAGTTCGGTGACACCATGGTGCGAGCCACTGGGACGAAGGTACTCCTTTGGAGCAGTGGTGTCCTCCTCAGCAAGACTGAGGACGTGAAACTGTGCTTGTGAGTTTGTGTTTGAATGCATACTCCACAACTCAAGGGATCAAAATCTGTAGAGTGAGATTAAAATCATGCAAGGTGGGTCGTTATTGATCCCGTCCGAGTTGGAGTGAGAGACTCCAGAGGTCTGATCTTGGAGGACGATGACTGGAAACCCTCGTGAGAGAGACAAAGGGCCAAATTTTACCAATCGGAGGCTAAGTGCCGGGTCCACACGTAAAACGGATTCGAGCCTGGAATCTTTGTTCCAGCACACCCATACACCTTTTGCTGGTTCCGGTCCAGTCCGTGCTGTGGGGCGGGGCTCAGCACTGCCGGAACGATCGGCGATCTGAACTACACATGTGCAGTTCAAAAAAAAGAAGCAGTGTGCCCCGGCATGAAAGACAAAACAGGGAGGGGGCGAGGAGGTGGGGGGGGAGGGTGGTGGAATGGGAGGGAGGATGAGTCACGATCCATCCCCCACTTCCATCAGACGCCAGCAGACAGCCAGGAAGGTGCTGCAGGCTGTCGAACAACTGCAGTGACCAGTCTCACAACACCACGTTAAAGTCCAAGAGGATTCAAGAGGTGTTGTGAGACTTCTTACTATGTTCACCCCAGTCCAACACTGGTATCTCCACATCAACAAGTGCAGGTCAGAAGGATGGTGCACGGACAGCAGCATTCGAGGTAGGGTGGGGGTGTGCTCTGCCAAGGTGGGGGCTGCTTCCGGGGGAGGGGCGGTTCTGCCAGGGGGGCCTGCCTCCCAGGGGGGTCTAATCGTGGAGGTGGGGTCTTGGGGTCTGCCGCCAGGGGGGGGTTTGCCTCCCAGGGAGGGTATGATCACGGTGGGGTTGCAGGGGTCTGACCATGAATTTTTACTGCGATTTTGAGCCCGAATTTTTGGTAAAATCGGGCCCATTGTCTCAATGATATTGCTTGACTCAGTGTTAATTACAAATGGATGAGTTGTTGAGAAATCCATGAGTTCTGGCCATTTACACAAACATATATATGAACATACAAATTAGAAACAGTAGTAGGCCACTTTGCCCCCTTGAGCATGCTTCACTTTTAATTAGATAATGGCTAATCTGATTATAATATCCTGCCTACCTCCAATAAACTTTCACTATCTCTTCCCCTCCCTGCCACCCCCATTAATCAAGAATCTATCTAGATCTGCCTTAGAAATTTAAGAACCTGCTTTCACTGTGGTGTAGTGTGGTGTGTTTGGCCACAATTGCTTGTTAATTCACACATACCTCCTACTTAACCCAAGTGTATTGTAAACGGTTTTATCTTGCTGACCTTATATCACAAAGTTTATTTTTTTGTTCAAAATCCATGGAATCTTGTGGTTTTCTTCACAGAGCAGGTGCTTTAAATATGTATTTTGAGGGGAGTAAGACCTCACGCTGTATATTTTGATCCCATGGCTATTTCTAAGATTTCAAAAACTAAACCAAAATCCTTAAAATGGCTGAAGCTGTGTCTGTCCATGACCAGAGGAAAAAGGGAGCCACTTTGCAGTTTTGCAAATCTCTCACCTCGTTATCTCTTATATGCTACAATCACCATGGACTCAACACAACTTCAAAGAAAGCTGTACAAAGAACGTTTGTATTTAACAACCCAAATTGACTAGAAGGAGAGAAATTTTCTGCTAAGACAAAAACCCGCGACCTCCTTTTCAATTCCAAATGGTTAAGACTCTTTGAGATCGAGGTGATGTTATATAATTCTGTCACAAATGACAGAGAAGTAGTTTGTGGAACAAGCAATATTGCTTTGCTGAACTACATAGCTCAGTCTGCTCATTATTTACCATTCAACTGGCAATTCTGTACGATCACCAACAAAATTGATTCATCCCTGCATGTCTATCTCATCATGTGACGTCAACACCAATGGAAAAGTGCAGCATCGGCTTTCAACTCATTGATCTTTGTGAAGCAATGCCCCATTGGACTTTGATTCTGGGCTTTAAAACCCATGTGAAACAATACTATTTTTCTCCATTGTCTCTGCACTGTAAATCTCTCTTTTCTCCATTCCCTCTTTTTACTGCCTGAGTGTGGACGCAACATTGTGACCCTCCTTTTAAGTTTTGAGTGTGTGCAAGTAAACCAACCTTTTAGGCCCTTTTTTACCATTGCCTCGCGTCCGTTTTTGGGCTTGAAACATGGTAAAGTTGGGTGAGAGGCCATTATTGCGATCCGCACCCACGTCTGTGCAGGATGCAACTTTACCGAAACCAGGGAATGGTGGCGATCTGCTTCACACCCAAAACGGGCGCAATGGTGATTTAAGTGCCTTTGCATACAAGTAAACTGAATTAATGACCTGCCCGCCCCATTTGTCAGCATTTCCCCCTTTACCACCGCGTTTGCCAATCTGGAACTGCGCCATAATGGACGTAATGAATAAAAGTCTGAATTGGGCACTCCAGCTTCTGAAGAGCGCATTCAGTGTTTCCAATGGCTCGCTGACTCAGATCAGTGGTGGGGGGAAGGAGGGAGGTGGGTCAGATCATTCTCTGCTGGGAGGGAGGAGGAGAATGAGGCCAGATCATTGTCTGGTTTGGGGGGGCAGGGGGAGGCGGGTCAGATGTATCTCTGGATGGGTGGGGGGGGTGCCGACATGGCCGACTGTCGTCTGGTGGTGTGGGAGAGGGCTGATCGTTGTCTGGTAATGGGGGGATGGGGGGGGTTGGTGGGTCAGATGTTCCTTTGGAGGGGAGTGGATTCGAGGCCAGTTCGTTGTCTGGGGGGGTGGGGAGGCCCGATCACTCACTGGTGGGGGCTGCAGATGGATGTCTGGTGGTGGAGGGGGGTGGAGATAGATGGATCTCTGGAGACGGGAGGGGGCAGATGGATGTCTGTTGGAGGGGCATATGGATCTCTGGTGGGGTGGGGAATGGGGATCTGCTGCCACTCTGCGGATGATCGATGGGAGGGGAGGGGGCAGGGGTGGCGATCGGCCTGGGTAACGAGAGGGGTGGATAAGGGGAACAGTGATGTGTGTGGGGGCCATCGCTCCTGCTTTTCGCTCCCGGGCTGCTTTCTCCGTTTTCTGCGACCTGGGAGCGATCGGAAACAGACGTGCTTTTTCAAATCTTTTTTCCAACTGCGCATGTGCAGTTCAGAGCACTAATCATTTCAGCTGCGCTAAGCTCCGCCCACAACACGAATGGTACTGGAGATGGCTGTGTGCATATGGGGGCACCTGAAAGCAGATTTGTAAGTCAGATCTGCATTATGCCCAGATCCAGCACTTAGGATGAAAAAGGTAAAATCAAGCCCTATGAGCTTATCTGATCTCAAGTTTGCTGTGGTGTTATTAGTAGAAAATTGGATCATAGCAAAACCGAGAGGGTTAGGAAATATGCCACTGATTATAAAGAGAAAAACAAATTAAAACAACTTGTTGTTTAAGGATGGCGAGAGGAGAAATTAGTGCTATTCAAATTAACTCCAGCCTGTCCTCAACAGTCTACAATAAACAAAATATTATTGGTTCCTAACTGGATCTTAGCAACAACTTCAGGACCTGGCAAAGGATCATTACACATTTCTGATGTTTGGAAAGGGAGATATTTTCATGTTTGAAGATAGCAATATGCCATTATCATTTTGTTACAGAAAAGTGAGAATTCAACAAGAACCACTTGTTGGTAAATAAACAAGACTAATTTTTAATTAAGTTGGTAACCATTTAAGACATGCAAGTACTTTAGAAAAGGAGTTAGCCTTGAAGCTAAAAATACCAATATTCATGTCATCTGCTCACTGCCTCACTTTCAGTAAGAAACTGATATGTCTTATAATTGTTTGGTGTTTCATATCTCAGATTATTTGGAACACAGAGCATGTGCAAGGACTAAACCGCGCAGCTGTTGTCTGTCAATGTCAGATGCATAGTCCAACAATTAGCAAAGTTGTATTTCCTGGTAATGTCAACATTTGATTATTATCAACTGTTTGGATGGAAAAGTGAAGCTGACATTAAGAGCGGTGTGTTGCGATATATTATGTTACTTATATTGACAGATGTTGTGAATGTTACATGGGCTCCCCACAATAAGTAGAATCTCTAGCCAATATACTTTGTGATATATACTCCAGCCTTTAGTGAGGTAGGCAATTCATAAACTATTACTAAACTGTACGGAAAATGAAGGCTATCTGGATACTAAAAGACTTACAAAGCTTAGACCACTATAGCACAGTAGATCCATTTAATTAATATTTTTTTCTGTGTTGGCAATAACTGGCATGCTATGTTACATGGAACCCTAATGCCGAACAGTATCTGGAGCAGAAAGCCACCCATTGGTGACAAAAGGGGAAGGGTGGAAAATCTACCCATGATGGAAAATGATATCTGTGCAAAAGGTTTTTGTCCTGGATGCCCACCCACTACCTGAATGGCATCTGAACACTGGAGTCTTGTTCAGAATCCTGTCCCACTAAGAACAACACTCCTCCTGTGGCTCCTGCGGGGAGAGGGGACCTTTCTGTTTGTTTTGTTTTAATCAGTGGAGTAGAGTTGAGGCCAACCTATAGAAGCCTAAATAAAATCAAAGATCTGGTAAATTATGACCAACTGCAAATTTTAGTTCCAACTTTTTTTTATTATTTCTAAACTAGATGCCTTTCTTCATATTGAATTTGCTATTAAAAAACCCACAGTAGTAAAATTTAAGTTTTAAAATTTAATGACATTCTTGAATACATAAATTTGATATTATTTGCTTTGCACAAGGGATATGACAATTTGCATTTGGAATGTGTTTTGATTTCTGACAAATGTTAAAGGGTGCTTGTTGTCACATTGTAAACCTGTTGCTTCTAAAAATCTATTCAAGTTATCAGAAGCTAACTAACTGACATTTTCATTAAGTTTGTTATATTCATATAGGCTTCTTATGATTAGAAAGTGGATATGATATCCCCATGATTTCAAAAAGGAACACAATAACCAGTCTGTATTTTCCCCTTTGTTTTCTCACCTCTTCCTTTATTTTTAAGTTTATTTATTATTGTCACAAGTAGGCTTACAATAACATTGCAATGAAGTTACTGTGAAAATATCCAGTCGTAACACTCCGGTGTCTGTTTGGATACACCAAGGGAGAATTTAGCATGGCCAATCCACCTAACCAGTACATCTTTCACTCTGTGGGAGGAAACCGGAGCAACCAGAGGAAACGCACGCAGACACGGGGAGAATGTGCAAACTCTACAGAGTGACCCAAGCTGGGCATCAGACTCAGGTCCCTGGACATGTGAAGCAGCAGTCCATATTAGAGTATTTGGGTTAATTTTTGCACTTGCCTCTCCATCCAATTGTAAATGGGGGAGGTGATAGCCTGGTGATATTATCGCCAGACAATTCATCCAGAAATTCAGGTATTGTTTTGGGGTCCTAGGTTCAAATCCCACCACAGCAGATGGTGAAGTTTGAACTCAATAAAATAAATCTGGAATTAAGAATCTACTGATAACCATTCTTGATTGTTGGAAAAAACCCATCTGGTTTCCAAATGTCCTTTAGGGAAGGAAATCTGCCATCCTTACTTGGTCTGGCCTCCATGTGATTCCAGAGCCACAACAAGTGGTTGACTTGCAACTGCCCTCCCAGGGTAACTAGGGATGGGCAATAAATGCTGGCCAGACAGTGACACCCATGTCCCACAAATTAATTAAAAATAAAGTTGGGCAACGCGCTCAAGAGAGTTGCCTCAATGAAATGCTTCTGCATCAGCCTATTTTTCAACTGCAGGCCATTTAAATAATGTGGGCATGAATTGGGCAACCCTTTTACCTGCAATTAGGTGCATGCACATCAGAGGAGGAACATTATGCAATGCTGTGATATTGAACATCTGCAATAGCTTAAAAATGCAGTTTAGGTGCCTGTAATTGAAGATGGAATTTTCCTGTGGGACTTGCCTGTAATGCCTGGCAGTGATGTTCGAATAAGCAAGGCTCTCCTGCTTTGGCCACAACAAAATTGAAGTACTAATATAGAAAGTGGAGCAAAGAAGCTTCCATTTCCCTGATAACACAGATTAACTATGAAGAAAAGAAGATAGCAGGAGGTGACTGATAAGATAAATGCCAGGTGCACTGCCAGAGTTAAATAGAGAAAAATAGAGTCAATTACTTTACCAGGTATGCCAAGATAGCTGACTCTAATGCCACCTCATATGTATGATCTCAATCAAATAATTTCATCCATGTATTTTTTTACTTTTTCTGCATTTTTCATAGGTGCTCCGTTCACCATTTCCCATGCCCTCCATCATTTCCTTCAATGCAAGAGTCACCAGAACAATCATAGATCCCTAGAGTGCTGAAGAAGGCTATTCAGCTCATCGAGCCTGCATCAACAACAACCCCATCCTGTTTGTATCCTTGTAACCCCATGTATTTACACTGCTAATCCCTCTGACATTTAGGGAAAATTAACATGGCCAATCAACCTAACCCACACACCTTTGGATTGTGGGAGAATACCAGAGCACCCAGAGGAAACCCACACATACATGGGGAGAACAGGCCCACTCCATACAGACAGTCGCCCAAGGTTGGGATCGAACCTGCGTCCCTGGCACTGACAGGCAGCAGTGCTAACCACTGTGCCACCGCTCAACAGTTTTACTTATTTCTCGTTTCTGGGAAGATACAAAAGTCTCAGGTCATCTACCAACTGACTCAAAAACAGCTTCATCCCTGCTGCTATCAGCCTTTTGAATGGACCTACCTTGCATTAAGTTGATCTTTCTCTACACTCTGTAGGGTTACAGTCTTCTTTATGAATGTTATGTTTCATCTGTACAGCATGCAAGAAACAATACTTTTCACTGTATGTTAATAAATGTGACATTAATAAATCAAGTCAAATCAAACAGAAGATTTAAAGTTGCTAATGTTAGATAATCAATACATGTTATATACTTTGAATAGAAGCTGATGCAAGTGTCCACAATTGCAAAGGAGTGGAAACCTGCACCCTTTGACTCCATTTTAAGTATGCTCCCTTCAAATTTAAGGTTATAACTTGAAGGAGAAAGTCGGGTATTAAAAAGGAGATGACGATAACTTGGATTTTGCCTCACATCAAATGTTCCAGTACATTCTTTTCTATTTGTTCATATAAGCACTGACAGAACAACATACGTCAGCAGTTCTTTGGCAAAGGCAAGTGTCCAATAACCTCTGAGGAAAGTTCATTTTCTGTACCTGCAATTAAGGCAGATGAAATAGCTATAAAGGTCTCAGAGAATTATTTAATAGCATCCTTTTTAGTATCTCATTATTCAATCTCAGTCAGGTGAACACCAGTCTGGTTCCATTAATTGCATATGAGGTGGCATTATTGGGCAGCACAGTGGCACAATGGTGAGCACTGCTGCCTCACAGTGCCAGAGACCTGGGTTCAATTCTGACCTTGGGTGACTGTTGCATGGAGATTACGCATTCTCCCTATGTGTGTGTGGGTTTCCCCCAGATGCTCTGGTTTCCTCCCACACTCCAAAGATGTGCAGGTAAGGTTGATTGGTCACAATAGGGGGTTTGATGCAGTTAGGCAGATTGGTGGAGTAAACATGTGGGGTTACAGGGAAAGGACCCAGGTGGAATTATTGCCAGCACAAGTTTGATGGGCCAAAAGGCCTCCTTCTGCACTGTAGGGATTCTATGATTGAAGGATTTTGGCATACACTCTGGGAACAGAACACTGGGTGATTGATAGAGAACCTACATCAGTGCAAGTGCACCATGTAGAGATGAGAGCCCCTAGCCACAAATAAGAAGGACAGGGATTCTTCCCAGAAATGAGAAATAAGTAAAACTGTTGAGCTGTTCACCGCACAATAGCAAAAAATAGAGGACTACACAGTCTGTGACTATGGTATGCTCATATAAAGCATGGAAAATATAGACAATCTTGGAATGAGTAGTAGCTCATTAGTAATCTTAGCATCCTTCTTGAAGGCTCAGAGTACTACCATACACACATTTTGCTGCAACGTCTCCTCCTCCTCAAGAAGATAACCATTGTCAAGGTTACATGGAGGCTTCACCAAAGTAAACTCACCCAAAGATCATTCAGCAAAAGTGGCACTGATGCCCACAGAAATGGTAGGTTGAAGCTGGCAATTCATATTGCTGTCAATTTCAGTGGCAACACAACCCTACCACTCCAAAATCCTCCCCACCTCCAACTACCCTCCAATGACTCACTGGGAGGTAGAATTCAGATAAGCTTGTCCTGTGGAAATGCAGCAATATGCAGCAGTTTCATCTGAAGGAAGTGCAGATAGAAGTCCAGGGGAAACACAATCCAAAGAACTCCTCAAATGTAGTCAGCTCTTAATAATCTCAAGCGTTCTATTCGAGGGGATTGTACTGTGAAGAAACACTAGGTTAAGTGCACATGGTCATTCTCTCATCACTCCTCCACATTACCACCTTCTCCTCTCTTGTACCCCATCACCCTCACATAGTACCACAGAGATCAGGAACTTACCGTGGAGGAATAATAAATTTCGGACTTAAGCACTATATATTAATAGTTCCTCATTTTTTGCTTGTGTATAAAATCCATCCTATTTTTGCTTTGACTTATAATATTTGCATTCCACATAAGGTGAATTTAGGTACTTTTACTTGATTCAGATTATGCAACTTTTAGACTGTGCCAAAATGATTCATGGACACTGACTGTAACCGGGAAGCAAATATTTTAGAAAACATATTACACTTGGACTAAGCTGTCCCACATGGCTGTCTGAGCATTCCTTCATGTAAGACAGGAAGGAGAAATATGAAAACTGCAAGGAAGGAGTGGTTCCCTTGGCAGCAGGGATCTGTGAAACCAAACACTAAATATGAGAAAAACCGTGCATACATAAAAAGTGAAAGGTTAGCATTATAGATATAAATAAAGCTGACCAATAACTGCCTCTGTCAGAAATATTGATCAAGTCTTTCATGTTCTTGTCTGTAAATGTGCATTACGTATATGGAGCCTTTGCCTATTAAAAATGAAAGGCTTGCATTTCTGTATCACTTTTCATCACCACTGGAGGTCTCAAAGTACTTTACAGTCAATGAAGTATTTTTTTGAGGTGTCATCACTGCTGTAATGCTGGAAATATGATAGTGGATTTTGTACACAGCAAACTTCCACCAACAGCAATGTGATATTGATAGATAATCAGTTTTCTCTGACATTAATTGAGGGATTAAATATTGGTCAGGGCACAGGGATTACACCTCTGTTCTTCTCCAAATTTGCTTCATGAGATCTTTTACACCTACCAGAGCAAGCAGATGGGACTTTGGCTGAAAATCTCACCTGAAAAAGGACAGCTCCAACAGTGGCACACCCTTTCAGGACTTGATTAAACTGTCAGACTTAATTTTTGTGCTCAAATCCTGGAGTGGGACTTGAACCCAGAATGTTAATCATTAAGGAGAATCCAGCATGTTAGTCATTGAGGAAACTGTCGGATTTTGTGTTAATAATTTGGTTATCACTGGATCAGGTACAAGTTTGACACTTTGGTCCAAATTTTCCACTCCCTTTGGCTGAGGGAATTCTCTTGGGTGGGACAGAAAATTTGACAGACCGGCAAAAGGTCCCGTGGTGGGCAGGACTGGAAAATCCAGCCCTGTTTATTGGGCAGGATTTTCACAGACTAACAGATCAGATTTGGCATAGTTTAAAAGCTGCATAATCTGAATCAAGTACGAGTACAGATAAACAGGACTGGATTTTCACAAACTCATAGATCTTTAAAAATGCAGATGTTCCACCCCAGTTTTAACAGATCCAATTTTTGCTGTTGGGGGAAGAAGCAGGGCATGAATCACACAGGAAGGAAACACAAACTCAGCAGGCAAGATCAACTTACTGCTGAGTTCAAACAGACCTCTTTTAAGTTTATTTATTTATTAGTCATAAGTAGGCTTACATTCACACTGCAATGAAGTTACTGAAAAAATCCCCTAGTTGCCACACTCCGGCAGCTGTTCGGGTACACTGAGGGAGAACTTAGCATGGCCAATCTATCTAGCCTGCACATCTTTGGACCGCAGGAGGAAACTGGAGCACCCAGAGGAAACCCATGCAGACACAAGGAGAATGTGCAAACTCAACAAAGTGACGGTGATCCAAGCCAGGACTCGAATCTAGGTCACTGGTGCTGTGAGGCAGCAGTGCTAACCACTGTGCCAATATGCTGCCGCATTTTGGCTGGTCCATAGTTTTGACCTACAGTATGGAAGTCTGAGATTGATGGAGTAGACATAAACACGCTCAAAGTACAGATAAAGGGGCAATACTCCCAAAAAAATTCTAGTGTTGAATTCGTGGGAAAACTGGAGTAATTCACGAGAATCTCCCACATTCTATGCACTGCAGAGGCCACCATCATGCATATCATTAAATTTCAGGGGGCGGGGCCTATTCCCAACCAGGAGGCTGAAACCAGCAGGTCTCTGCCCACGAACAGTGGCCCAGAACTGTCAGCCCTTGGTTCACTGTTCAGCTTGATCACTGGCCAGCCGAGAACTCCTGCTGTGCTGCCCATCCAATCTCCCCACGGCCCATTCGTGCTCCCCCGTCCATTTGCGAGTCAGCCCCAAACCCCCGGTCTGACCTGATCTCCATTCCCCCCCCGAAGCAGTGATGATCTTCCCTGCAGGCAGAAGCCCCCACTACCAACCCCTTCCACCCCCAACCAGCACCCCCTAGCAGACCACCACCCCCTTCCTCCCCATAGACTCTCCCCAGCAGACCCCTCCTCCGGCAGAACTTTCAGCAGGCCCCTCAGCTGACCACCCCTCCCCCAGCCTGCCCCGATCGCTGGCCTCTCTCCAGCCCCAATTGGATCCCAACATGGAATGGCAGAGCGATCACTCAACCCTACCAATTGCCACTTAGGCACTCCTCCCACAGGGAGCATCCAATGAGGGACAACCCACCCCCACCAATCACCTTGGCACTGCTCTATGCCCAATTGGCAGTGTCAAGGCACTCCTTAGGCAGTGCCAGCAGTGCAGGCTGGCACTGCCAGGGTGCCCATGCCCAGGGGCACCACCTTCACTGCCCAAATCCTTGAGGGGCCTCAATTGCCCTCCTTCACTCCAGCAGGGTCAGGCCACTAGTTCCATGAAAGTGGGGAGTTAGTCTAAACTCCACTGGAGTGAAATAGTCCTGATGGGGTGGGAGATGTTTGCAGGCCCAATCATTTGCTGGATTATTTTGTTTCACAGACAAGGTGGTACAAGTTAGAAAATAAAATATCTATGCAGTTGTAATAACATTCTTTGTTGACATTGTATCATGTCATTATGACTTCTCCTATCTCAGCAGGGTATTCTGAACTCACGGGTTGATTGACAGTTCAAAGAGGCTATTAAAGGATTAGGTGACTTTGACGTGGAGTCTAAATATGACATTATTTTAAAAGAGATTGAACATTTGAGAAAATTAAAAAGCTTTGATTAAGTTTCATGAATGGGCATTTTTTTCCCACTATCTAATTTGTACCAGTGAGAGTTGTATTATTAGATTATTAAATGTTTGTGCTTTTCATCTTCACATGGTTCCTGAGGTCTGCCCATTGTAGATACTGGGGAGGTGGCTATGGAAGTGAAATGGGGAAATGAGAGGGGTATGGAGCATATGCATGGGCATGGAATATGAGGCATGAGTTGGTATGGATGGACCATGTATGAGATGGCATAGGATGTGTATGGGGAGAACGAGTTAAGATGATGGGGTCAGCAGGCAGCAAGGAGATATGAGGGGATGTGAGATTAAACTAGTAGACCTAAAAGCCAGCATCCTAGGGTCTTAAAATAAGTGGCTGCAGAGATAGTAGCCAGGATTCTCTGAACTAGTCTGCAGCTGGAATTCTTCAGTTGCATTTCTGGGAAGGTAGATTTGGCTGAGTGCCAAATTCTCTGTTATCTCTAACAGCAATGGTGAGGAATTGGACATTGGAGAATTCTGTCCAGAAACTGTCAAGGAACTGGTAAAGCTGTCAAAACTGTCAAAGAATAGTAGGTGAGCTGGCATGAAAAGTAGTAAAAGCAAAGGGTGTTATGTAGGGGGCAAGGGATAACACAAAATTAGCATAGAGGCTATAATGGGTATTGGGTTATGAAATACCACTGATTCAGTATAGAGGGGTATTAGTTGACATAGCAGGTATGAGGGTTCACGGCATTTGGATTGGTGGGGCGGGTGGGACATGGGTTTGCATAGGTTAACATGAATGGTGATGGGAGTATGTGACGGAGGGTGAGGAGCATCAGGGCTTGTTTTCGCATTGTTTTTTATTCAAAGCAAAAAAATGCTGCATAACGGAGGCAGGCCTGCTGCCCAGTCCATCTCTGCACCCTGCAGCCTCTGCACTCATTCGGGGAGCAATGGGCTCAATGTCTATTCCATCTTGCAGAACAAAATTGCAAATGCAGGCAGCCATTTTTAAACATGGGTTTCCAGAATCAGGAATTCTCCTATCTCTGCTCATGCAATCCAGGAGCAAAAATCTTGTCCTAATGCTCGATCTTTTCAGAAGTCAAAATAAAGTTCCATAACTATCAAAACATTCACAAATGCCAGCCAGCATTCATTTTAACGGAGGATTAAAGGACTGACAAGAGCATTTCATATTTGTCCTTCCTGTCACACAACTTTTTCATTCTGTAACACTCATCCATGATCCATCTCCCTACTTATCCACCATTCGAGTGGTATGGTGGCACAGTGATTAGCACTGCTGCCTCACAGCACCAAGGACCCGAGATCAATTCTGGTCTCTCTGACTGTGTGTGTGGAGTTTGCACATTCTCTCCACGTCTGCATGGATTTCCTCCAGGTGTTCCAGTTTCCTCCCATATTCTAAAGATGTGCAAAGTAGGTTAATTGGCCATACTAAATTGCCTCTTAGTGTCAGAGGGATTAGCAGGATAAATATGTGGGGTTGCTGGGATAGGGTCTGGGTGGGCTTATTGTCAGTGCAGGCTTGGTGGGCCAAATGGCGTCTTTCTGCACTGTTGGTATTCTATGATTCTAAGATTTCAGGAACATCGGATGATGTCTATTGGGGAACAAGAATTATTCTTTCCGTACTTTGTTGATGACACCTCTCCATAACCCCACCATACCTGAACAACGCAGATACAATGAGAGCCATGGAACCACCCAGAACATCATCAGGCATACAAAGCCATTGGTATTTTGAAGTAGAAATTCAGGTGCCTGGATCAGCCTGAAAGTTTCTAACAACATGGCCCCAGCAATTTGTTTGCTGCATTCCGCTGAACACAGCAGTGTAAAGAGAAGGAAGAATTAGATAAAGGTGGGAGAGTAATACAAGGAGGTGGAACATAAGAATGCACTGCAGTTAGTCAGATCATGGAGTAGTTGATATAGCAGTACTTTTGGTGATCTCCTCAAATCTGAGAGATCAGAAAAAATCCCCTCACGGTAACAGTCCTTGCCACCAACTCATCACTCACTCCCTAATTCAATGTTGAAGAACATTAAAACTTGCCTGTAAGGTTCCAGTGAAGCCAAGGAATTAAAATACTGTCTTCTAGAGGTAAAATCAGGGCCTTACGATGAGCTTCTTATCAGCAGTATTACAATTATCAGTTCATATACAGCTCACAGCAAATGCCTGACATATAAGCATGGCCTGCACTTGCATCCCTCGTTCTTTTTCAACTAAACAGCATGACACAACTGTCTAATGTCAGCAGAAGGCTGCAATTCTTAAAATACAATCTATCATTGTGCGCAACCTGAAGCCCATGGATGTGTGTTAAGTCTATTCTGGTGGTTTGATGTGTATGAGACATATGAATGAAAAAAAATTGGAATTATACCTTGCTAAAGTAGGGTCATAGCTAAGCTACAATGACAGAGCTTGTTTCAGCACTTGGTTTGAGCTTGTGAATCCATAGGCAGGCCAAAACAACACTTATTATGGCATTTAATCCTGCCCCTTTAACCACCTAGGCAATATCATTGAGCAGTCCTTGGAATATGTTAAATGCTGTCCCTGATAGCTTTGGAGTCAACAGCCCACTTTATTTGAGCCTGCCTTAAGGTCCATCAATGATAGACGGATGGTTACATGAATAGGCAGGGAATAGAGGGATATGGGTCACGTAGAGGCAAGAAAATATTATGTTAAAGACATCTGCAGTGGTCCGAAGGGCCTGTGCTGTACTGTTCTTTGTTATCAGCAAGGCAGTAAAATAGCAAAAGAGGAAAATCTAGGCTGCTTTATGTCCATGTGTATGTTTGTACATTCATGTATACATGTGTGTATCCTTATTGCAGTTGTTTGTGTGTGAGAGCATATCTATGCATGTCTAAATGTCTATTCTTGGGCTTTATGTGTTTGACATTGAAAATCCACAGGAAGGGTGTATGTTTCATCTAGAATCCCCCTGTTGACTCTTCTGGATTTCACAGGATCAGACTTCCTCAATTACCATTGTGGGTGCCTATTTGGTACATGTTTTTGGTGCCCCTCTTTTGAAAAAAATGTCAGGGAAAAGAACTACTGGCTGGGAGGCAGAGGTGATGCAAAGCTAATTTGACCTCTCAGCAACAACTTTCACGTGCCTCTGGTGGCTCCGGATATAGACTAGAAATAAATTCCCAAATGGGCCTCACATGCCATTGAACAGGTAATATGCTGGTCTTGCCAATTGTACCTCACGTGTTGGGTTAATATGATGACCAGGAAAGTCTTGATATTGTATGGCAGTTTCTGTGCCTTTATGCCAATGACTCGTATGAGTCAGGTTAACAGCCTATCTCCTCAAGATTATTCATGATGTCCAACATTGAACTAGGACCTCCTCAATTATAGTTCTTTTTTGCAGCGTGCTGCTGATGTTACGGCAGGAATATGCTGGAAGAATCACAGATTTTCAACACTTCACATTTGGCTGTATGCTGTGCGATGTGTATATTCATATGTGATTGTGTGTAAGTGTAGGCATGGTTGTGTGTGTATGCTTCCCCTATACATATGTATCTGTGTCTCTGCCTGCTTCTGGTGTCCGTGTGCATGTATGTGAAAGAGAAGGATCTTTTAAGGATCAGGACTTTTGCCAAACACCAGGCTCAGGAGGCACAGTGGTTAGCGATGCTGCCTCACAGCACCAGAGACCCAAGTTGGATTCCCGGTGTGGATCACTATCTGTGTGGAGTCTGCACATTCTCCCCATATCTGCATGGGTTTCTGCCAGGTGCTCTGGTTTCCTCCCACAATCTGAAAGACATGCTGGTTAGGTGCCCAAACTATGTACCCTAACAGGCGCTGGAGTGTTGTGACTTGGGGATGTTCACAGTAACTTCATTGCAGTGTTAACATTACTTGTGACTAATAAATAAACATTACTTTACTAGTACAATTATCATTCCTGGATGAAGTCTATTACAGTCAGTTGTAAATGAAGGTGCCCATAATATTCTGAACATGTCATTATATCAGACACTTTAGACATGGACAATCTTCCACACAATCACAAACACAGGAACAAACCAGAAAAACCTATGGCCTTCTCCATACATGAAGGGTTTTTTCTTTAATTAACATTTTTGGTATTTTTCTTGTTAATTATTATTTGGTGGTGACTGGTAAATAATATAACTGCATTAACTCTTCCTGACAAACTGGAAGGAGGGAATTCCCCACTGATCTGACTCAGGCAACATACCCTCAAACAACCTTTGATTTGATTTATCATTGTCACATGTACTTACATACAGTGAAAAATATTGTTTATCGTGTGTTATACAGACAAAGCATACCACTCATTGAGGAGGAGAGAGTGCAGAATGTAGTGTTAAAGTCATAGCTAGGGTGTAGTGAAAGATCAACTTGTGAGGTAGATCCATTCAAAAGTCTGATGGCAGCAAGGAAGAAGCTGTTGTTGAGTCAACTGGTATGTGACCTCAGACTTTTATATCTTTTTCCCAATGGAAGAAGGTGGAAGACAGAATGTCCAGGGTGCATGGGGTCCTTAATTCGCTGGCTGCTTTTCTGAGGCAATGGGAAATGTAGACAGGGTCAATGGATGGGAGGCAGGTTTGTGTGATGGATTGGTCTACGTTCATGACGTTTTGAAGTTTCTTGTGGTCTTGGGCAAAGCAGGAGCCATACCAAGCTGTGATACAACAATAAAGAATGCTTTCTATGGTGCATCTGTAGAAGTTGGTGTGAGTTGTAACAGACTTGCCAAATTTCCTTAGTCTTCTGAGAAAGGAGCAGCACAGCAGCAGTGGTTAACACTGCTGTTTCACAGCTCCAGGGACCTGGATTTGATTCCCAGCTTGGGTCACCATCTGTGTGGAGTTTGCACATTCTCCTTGTGTCTGTGTAGGTTTCCTCCGGGTGTTCCGGTTTCCTCCCACAGTCCAAAAATGTGCTGGTTAGGTTGATTGTCAGGCTAAAATTGCCCCTTAGTATCCGAAGATGCTTAGGTCAGAGGGATTAGCGGATAAATATGTAGGATACAGGGGTAGGGCCTGGGTGGGATTGTGGTCGGTGCAGACTCGATGGGCCAAATGGCCTCTTTCTGCACTGTAGGATTTCTATGATTTTCTATGAAAGTAGAACCTGGCCTGTTTCAGTCATGATCTGGAGATGCCGGCGTTGGACTGGGGTAAACACAGTAAGAAGTCTCACAACACCAAGTTAAAATCCAACAGATTTATTTGGTAGCAAAAGCCACTAGCTTTCGGAGCACTGCCCCTGCATCAGCTGAGTGGGAGTTCTATTCATAAAGACATATGAAGACACAAAATCAATTTACAAAATAATGCTACCAAAAACCTGTTGGACTTTAACCTAGTGTTGTGAGACTTCTTAATGTTTCATGGTGCCATAATACAATAAAACTTTTTCTGTAGCAGACTCTTCAAGTAGACTTTATCCTGACCACATTCCCTTGCAGCTGTACCTCAATTTGCATCTAACGGGTGTCTTGAACAGTCTGAACTAACCCCCTTAGGCACTTAGGGTGCAGTTACATTTAATAAACTTTTTAAATCATTACATCTATACTCCATTATCGATGAACTCTGGAGTCAATTTATAAGAAAAAAAACAAAATGATTTGGACACTAAACACTCAAACTTAGAAAGTGCAAGATGAACATAATCCAGGCTGTAATTTGGTTTCGAACCGCATGGTGGAGCCATAACATAGACCTGATACAGTTGAGTGGCCGCAACTGTCTAAAATTCATTTAAGCCTACCTTCGTACTTTATTGAACATACCAAATACATACAACATGGAGCGATTATCCTAGCTCCACCAGCACACCAGATCGGAGACAATAGTGGAGGCCATTTCACAGGTTACATGCCGAGCACCTGGACTTCCATGTATCTCTGGCTTCAAGACTCCTGATGTAATCAGCCCCATACTTGAAATCAGCGTGGAACTGATTATAATATAGAAATCAGTATTTCTATATCATTAGCAGGCCCAGAACTGAAGTCTCCAGGCCCACTAGCGTCTCCTCCCCACCCACCCCCCACCACCACCTGGTGGAAGTGGTTCCCTCCAGCAGGATTTACAACTGCTCCCCACTAACAGACAACAAGTGGCCCGATCCCGCTGGAGTGAAGAGAAGCCATTGAGGCCTCCCCATGAGGTCGTGTGTAAGGGGTGGTCCCCTTGGGTAGTGTCAATCTGGTAGTGCTAGCCTAGCTCCCTAGCACTGCCCAAAAGGCCAGCTGGCAATACCCAAGAGGCACTTTAGCACTGCCCATCAGGCATTGGGCACTGCCAAGGGTGCAGGTCCAGAGGGGTGGGGCCTAATTGGTGGGCAAGGCCTATTGGGGCAATCATGGGGGGGACCTGCTGCCACTCTGCCACAGGATTGCAGGCAGAGGGAGGGAAGAGAAAATTGGAACTGGCCATTTGAGTGCGGGGGTGGTTTGGGGCTTTCAGGGGGATCGGTACTGCCAGGTGGGGGGGAGGTTCAGGACTGCTAGGAGTGAGAGTTAGCACTGTTGGGGGGATGGGGGGTTGGTGGTAACATCAAGACTGGCCAGAAAGGTCTGAGAGGCCAGTGATTGGAGAGGGTGAGGGTGTTTGGGGGGCTGTGATGGGGAGTCGCGGGGCTGGCCAGCAATCAGCAGACCGGCAATGAAAATGAAAAACAAAATCAGGAAATGAACAATCATATTTCAACACTGATAATAATTATATTACATGGGAGACATCGCAGTAGAAGTCAACTTTTGAAGCCTCCGTAATTAGATCCAAAAACAAGACTCGACTTTTAGCCCGAGTATAAAATGTGAACTGTTAGTCTGGATGTAGGTGTTCACCATTCTGAGATTTTAAAATGAAAGCAAATTACTGCAGATGCTGAAACCTGAAACTAGAACAGAAAATATTGGAAAATCTCAGTAGAGATCTGACAGCATCTGCGGAGAGTGAACAGAGCTAACAGAGATTGGATGACTCTTCATCAGAGCATTTTAAAACACATAAAATTCATTGACTTTAACATCCAACACCAACTTTATCAAACTTATTCTGAGTTACTTTGGCTGTGGATAAGGCATCATCATAAGGATCCCATTGTAGCTCGGATATGGCACCTTTTGGCTTCAGAATCATCCCTCCATAACAGATTATCCTGCACTCTTTCCATTAAATTGGATATTCTGTATTTTTTGAAGAACTTAATGATGTTTGTGCACTAACGTATCCCACAATTTGATGATGAAACCAGTCAAGAGATTAAGTGGGGCAGCACAGAAGTTTCCACTCTTTGTGAAGGTCTTTTTCCACCAACTATCCACCTATTCTGTTTGGTGTGAACATGATCCTGGAATGGCTTGTTGTGGTACACATCCAAAGGTTGAATTACAGACATTAGACCCCCTGGTATAACTGTAATTTGGATATTATTTCTTCAAGAAGCAGGTGTCCCTTGTTCTTATCAGTTATATGGGATCTGAACTGATCCCACATGCAGAAGCTTCATTTTTTATAGGCAACTGAGACACTTATTCTACACATCATCAATCCCTAACTTCACTCGAGCCTCATCCATTCAACTGTTGCGATGGACAAACACAAAATATCTGTAGGGAATTTGATTTTGATGTGATTTTGTGTTTGAAAATTACCATACACTTTAATTTTGTTCCATTAGCCATACAGGCTAACGCCACCGTGAATCTTGTCTACTTACTTCGTATGGTTTTCACTTGAATTATTTTCGATTCTTTCCATTCCACAATTCAGTTGCCGGAAATTCACCAAGCACTTCACCCATGTTGTGGATGTAACACAATAGATCCTTGTGTTTTTTTGCTGCAGTGTGATGATGAGTTACTGGAAACTGGTAATTTTGACAAGATCTGAGCAATCTTGATCTTCTGCTGTGACACCAAACATTCTCGTTCAAGAAGGCTGTTGCATCAATTAGTTGTTACCCTGAATATTTGCTGGACTCAAGGTTTAATTTTCCAACATAAGCGTGTGTATATACATTGCATTTCTGGTGAAGGTGAAATTATTTTGATGATTTTCCACACTTGCTTCTGAAGATAAGGCCACTGGCTGATCCTTGTTTCGATTGTGCATTTGGTCTTGGGATCCTTTTCAGTGCAGATTCCTTCTTCCCTTCTCACATCAGTTTTTTTTAAAGAACACCAATTCTCTTATTGCAACTTTTAGCTTAATATCAGTTTCATACTTCACTCATTTTGTTGGAAGATTCATTTCACTCAATTGTTCACTATGCAAGGTTTGCTCTGTGTGGGAATATCTTCAACTCCATTGCATTTTCACAATGCAGTCTGCATCACCTCTTTGATCCCCTGTTATGTGTAACAATACATGCATTTGTGCAGTGAAAAATTGAGGCTAACTACTTATACAAGTTATCGCACCTGATGGCTGAAAAGGTGGCATTAATTTATACGCTGAACGCATGATTTTTGGGTCTGGAAATGAGGTTGACTTATGCGTCGCAATTGAGGAAAAGCTCTGTCGAATGGCATTCATGGTACTTCCAGGAATCTCATAGTTGATATAGAAACAGAAAGTGTGGGAAAAACTCTACAGGTCTGGCAGCATCTGTGGAGAGAGAAATAGAGTTTAAAGTTTCAAGTACAGTATGACTTTTCCAAAGAAGAAGACATCTAGTTTTTATTCATCAGCACCCACAATTCACAGGGTTGATGTTATGTTGAGCATATTTCTGGCCAGACAATAAAAGAACGCAATGATTTGGAGTCTGGTACACTCAAGTCCAAGTATTCAAACCAAGTATTCAAACCCGAGCAAGGAACATTAATTAACTTCCAAAGCAACAAAAATCAGATAAAAAGAGTTTGTGAGATCAAATTAACTTGTTCAGTTTCAATATTGAGTGTTCTCAGGAGAGCTATAGCATTCCTTAGTTACCAAATAACTTTATTTTCTTTGCCATGAGAATGTGAGTGCGACCTCAGTTGTAAAAGGGATTTGTCACCATTGGCACTCTTGAAGTAAAAAGCAGATTCATTGCATGAAACCAGCTGCGTAGAGGAAGTCAGTGGCCTCAGGCAGACTACTTTCAGGCAATCCCCCCTGCTGAGCCCAAATAAAAAGCAGGCCACAACTCAACTGTCATTTAGCAATAGAAGGTAGCCAGGAATGTAGCATCACTAAACAAAGAAATAGCCCAAGTATAAAGGAATAATATCATGTCCCTTCATGGTTCCCACTGGAGATAAAGCGGGGGAGGATGGGGAGGCAAATTTTAACCCCCAAGCTCAGGCAGGGAAGGTTTGGGGGGAATTTAAAAATAAAAAATTGAGAAACTTGATCTCAATCCATCCACTTCTAGTTTTAATGTAAGAGGATTGGGTGAAGGAATAGGTGGTGGGCAGCCACTCATTAAAATGTTTTAATGAGGCTACATGCCTGAAGTTAGTTTTATCTTTGTTCCAGATTTAATACTGGCTGACCAGGTTTCCTGGGCCATGGCAAACCCATCATTTAAATTAGAGTGATGGTGATTGGCTAGACAAGGTAAGTGCCTTTCCAGCACAGCTGGTGGGCCAAGAGGAACAAGGCCTTGCAAGCTTATTACCTTCCCTCCTCGTAATTAGGCTTCCACAATTGGAGCCCCGTACTGCTGTCTCCATCACCAATTGGATCCACCGCACCTACCACACTCCAATGATCAGACACTCTAATTTCCTACACAGGCTCCAGCTCCACCCACATCCCCTCGATACCCACCACTGAAACGTTTGACCCCCAGCTGGAGCTTGAGGCTGCAAGCCAACATACATGATAGCCAATAAACACTTGCAATCTGGTTGGCTATGACCAAAATACTGATTCAAAATATTACAAGAGTTTGGCAGGACCTCTGGGAAACCTGTGCATCCAGATTTTCCAGCTTTTAAACTCATCCCTTAGCTCCTACCCCACCTTAATATTGTTATCGGGGTCAAGGTGTCATGTTTAGCAGGGAGGGCAGTGGTCATCCTATTCAACTCTGGACTGTACCAATGTGAAAATTTCCATTCTCCACATGAGCTGTCTTGAGTCAGATACCAATTTACAGCCAAATGCAAGCAATTCTATTATGTCGGCCTTTGTCCCATAGCAACTGGCTTGAAGCTATCCAAGCTTACTTTAAATGCAACTTTTGCCTGCAGTAGTAAAGGTAGTTTTCAACCTTACTCCGTAATATGGAACAAAACTTGGGACCCAGAATTCTAAGGCTAGTCCTCTGAAATGACCACATCATTCATCTTTATAATCTTTAGCTAGAATAGCAGTTCTGCAGTTGGATTAAAAAACAGTCCTCTACTTGAAACTAAGAGATCATTAAACTGCATGTAAGTGTGCCAGCTGGCCAAGAGAATTATAAAGTAGTTAAACCAATAAATAGGCAAAACAATAACAATTTAACTGATGTCACATTTTCTTTTGAATTTCCAGACATTTGCCACCCTAGTGCACTTGAAAATGCATTATTTTTTCTTTGTGTACATTAGTTTAACGAGTATGTGTGTGGATATATGTGGGTGGTCAGAGGGCAGGGTGGATAAAGGTGGGTAATGTAGCAGCAACAAAGGAATTAAGCTGTGAGTTCCTGATATAACACAGTAAATGAGTTTGGGATTGTCTTTTGTTAACAAAAGTTGTCTTAAGTAGGTACTGATAGCATCTCTGTGATGCTATCACAATATTTTGTACAGTAACCAAGCAGTAATGGATGTGGGAGAGTGCTATAAACAGTCATATGACTGCAGGCTGAGCCTGTCAATTATATAGTTGTCCTTTGTATACAGTCCACTGGACAAACACATTACTGCATTGATTATACTTAACTAAATGAATAAATATGTCATCAAAAAAGATGTTTCATTTATCATTGAGCCCCAGTAACGTCAGAGGCAGCAAAGTAAACTATAACTTTACTACTTCCTCCCACAGTTAAAAAAATGGCTTAGAGAGTAAAAGAACAACAGTATTTCTCACACCAGTAGAGTAGCTGTGTAAGGGCACTTTTTAGAATAGAGATCAGTAATTAGTGATGCTCCACAGGGATTAGTACTGGGATCTTTGTTGTTTGTAATATTTATAAATGATCTGGAAGAAAATGTAGGTGGCCTGATTAGTAAGTTTTGGATGACACAAAAATTGGCAGTCACAGAAAACAAGGGTTTTCAAAGCATACAGCAGGATATAGATACAGATAGATTGCAAACTTGGGCAGAGAAATAGCAGATGGAGTTTAATCCAGACAAATGCAAGGTGATGCATTTTGGAAGATCAAATTCAGGTGCAAATTATACAGTAAATGGCAGAACCCTTAGGAGCGTTGATGTACAGAGGGCTCTGGACGTACAGGTCCAGAGACACCTGAAAGTAGTAACATAGGTGGATGCTTGCATTCATCAGCCAGACCATCGAGTATAAAAGTTGGCAAGTTATGTTACAGCTGTATAAAACTTCTGTTAGGCCACATTTGAAATATTGTGTGACGTTCTGGTCACCAGATGTAGAACGACATGAATCCTTTGGAGAAAGTGCAAAGGAGGTTTACCAGGATGCTGTCTGGTCTGGAGGGTTTAAGGTATAATGAATGGTTGGATAAACACGGATTGTTTTCATGGGAAAGGTGGAAACTGAGGGACAACCTGATAGAGGTCTACAAAATTATGAGAGGCATAGATAGGGTGTATAGTCAGAGGCTTTTTCCTAGGATGGAAAGGTTAATTACAAGAGGGCACAGGTTCAAGGTTAGGGGGGAATAATTTAAGGGAAATGTGCTTGGAAAGTTTCTCACACAGAGAATGGTGGATGCCTGGAACTCGCTGCCATTGAAGGTGGTGGAAGCATGCACATTAGCAAGTTCAAGGTGTACCTTGACAGACACACGAATGGGAGGTGAACAGAGGGATAGAAACTCCGTATGGGCAATAAGAAGTGGGTCTAAATAAGGATTAAGAATCAGTGCAAGCTCGGTGGGCTGAAGGGCTATTCCTGTACGATACTGTTCTTATTAATTAACGTCCACACATACCAGGCGGACTTTTTCCAGCTCGCCACCCCCATTGATGGGCAGAGACTAGTGGTCTCATGGGTTCTCACTTATGGGTGAGGCTGGAGAGCATGTGGGAGGTTCAAAGGTTAGAGTGAAGTGAACAAGCAAGCAGCAAGTTTTTGTATTTCAAAAAATGAAGAAGGTTAAGTTATTTCTCATACACTTGTCCCAGAGATTAATGAAAATTTAATTCTCATTCAAACGACTCACCTACACTAACACTCAGAGAAAAACTAGATACAATTGAAGGTAAAATTGTCATTAGAAAACTGAGATTTATCTTAGTCTACTCAGGTGCAAGCTTGATGTTTCGTAGTCACATTGTTTTTTAAGCTGAAGTGAAGGTCTCAAAAATGCAAAGATTTCTCTGTAGTTATCATTTTCACAGATCAGCTTGAAAGTGGATCAGGTTAGAGAGAGAGAGAGAGGCTTTCTCATGCAAGATATTGTCGGTTGTTACTTTGTTGCTTACCAAGCTGTAGAACTCAAGGGCTTTGTCTGATGGACCTTCTCTCTCCCTGCTCGAATTCTGTCTGCATCCTTGAAGACCTCTCTGAAAGGCAGGTGAAATTTTCAGCTGTCTCATCAGCAGGGAACCAAAATGGCCAACATATCATGTGACCTCACATCAATGGCATGTCTTGGTTCCAAATAAGGGATTGTGGTAATTTAGTTAAAAATCTGATGTCTTCTCCCACCTGTGTTTTTTTTGGTGGCCAAAGCCTGGGGCAAAACAGGAGCTGGCAATGGTCTTCATCAAGGAACAGGAAAGATTCCTACTCCTCCTGGCTTAAAATTCAAGTAAGTATATTTACCAAACTTACCTTCAGGTGTTTCTATTTAGGCCTTAAGTGAACTATGTTTTCCTAAACTAAAGACAACCTGACACCATTTCCTTTCAGAGCAGACAAAGTTTACAGAAGGGATTAGTGCTTGTTCCTGGCACCAGCTCTGTGCACCTCTTTATCTGTTTTTCCAATTCGAACAGGGGTGAAAGGGGTGGGAGTGGTGGCAGCACACTTTACAGTGCACCACATGTTGATTGCTTTAGTCCCTGATTTACATGAATTTCCAAATTTCCTATCAGAGGAAATGCAGAATTTTTTCTGTATTTCTATGTAGAGAAATGCATGAAAACCAAGAAATATTACCAGCTGAATTTATAGAGTAAGAATCCCCCAAATCAGTTGATAAGGGTTTCAAATGTGGATCCCTAGGGGATTGGCATTCAGAACATGTGAGTTATGTGGTAACTATTTTTGGTAATGAGGAGCACTTGGGGTTATGAGAAGTGGTGTGGGCCAAACGACTGATCCTAAGGAAGGGATTCATTTCTGGCACAAACATCTTTCCACAAGGTGGAGCCGAAAAAATGGCATGTCAAAAAGGTTGACTAATCCTTTATGTAGAATTAAAGTGGGAAGTGTGTATTTAATGTAATAGAAATTGACCTCTTTGAGTGGAATAATACAGGGGACAAGCCCTTTCAGAAACAAAGTTGATATGGAAACAACATGCTCCATGTCCCCCTGCTCCACAACCATGAGGCACTATGGGCCAAGCAGAGCCAGTTGATTGGCTGACCAGAGCCAAGCAGAGCCAGCTGATTGGCTGGCAGCTTCATCAGTCTCAGCAATAGCAGAAGGATTTCAGGACTGCAGAAGAAGACGACCTCGGCCTATGAATCCTGAGAGCAGGTCAGTCCAGGATCTTGAGCGGGAGGGTTTGGGAGGGTTAGAGAGAGGAGTGGGAAGGAGGGGTGTGTTTAAGAGAGTTGGCAGGAAGGAAGGAGATATTATGGAGGTGAACTTGGAGGTTGGTGGGTGGGTGGCAGGATGGCCCTATTTTATGTGCCCCATATGGGGGACACATATGTAAAATTCTGCCCTTTGAGTCTGTTGTACAGGCATAAAACAGGCACAATAGTGCCCAAACAAGTTGTTCACCTTTGCTCAATTATATTACTCTCGCCTCTGAGTCAGAAAGTCGAAGGCTTATACCTTATTTCAGAGCTCTGAGCTTTAATGCTAGACTGAAACCTCAAAGCAGTATTGAAGGAGTGCTATACAGTCAAAGGTATTACCTTATAATCAAGTATAAGAACAAACTAAAGCCCTCCTGCCCTCTCAGATGTACATAAAGGATCTATGGCACTACGTGAAGAACAGCAAGTGAGTTCACAAATCCTGGCAAATACTTATCCTCCAGGAAGCCTCACTAAAAAGATTATTTGGTCATTACCGTGATCCAGTCTTCAGATCGTCAGAGACCAGACCAGTGACTGAGATGTGTGCCAGGACTTTGTGGAAGTCCTGATGTACTGATCTATATGACAACTGGAAGTTTTAACTTGTGGTGGCAATTTCCTTGTTCCCCAGGACCCCCTGCAAATGTTCTCAACTCGGAATTAGAGATTGGGAGAGATCTGCGGTACTTACCTGAATAGCTATCCAGGAAATGATAAACAGAGTAAAAACCATCTGGGTAACAATAAAATTGACTCCCAAAATTACCTCCTGACCTCCCGCCCTACCCATGACCCCAAGGTTATCCCCTGATCCCTCCAAAATATCCCTAATCTAACCTGACTATCCCCCCAACCTGACTATCTACCCCAACCCAACTACCCTGACAACGCGATCTGGCTAACCACCTAACCTGACATAACCACAACGTGACCCAACCCAACCAGATGACATTTCAATTTGATATGTCTTGCAATATACTTTCACAAATTTTATGAATGAAGTCTATTTTTGGAAAAATCATTGTGATAAATCTCTACATGCAAACTGGACGTGTCCACGTCCGACCATAGTTCACTAAATCCTCACAAAAGTGGAGCTTTTTCAAGGAACAAATACTGTGTGTCCTTGATAAGTATGTCCCTGGCAGGCAGGGAGGAAATGCTGAGTGAGGGAAGCATGGTTCACAAAGGTGGTTGAACGTCT
This sequence comes from Carcharhinus amblyrhynchos, assembly GCF_965287045.1. Lineage (NCBI taxonomy): Eukaryota > Metazoa > Chordata > Chondrichthyes > Carcharhiniformes > Carcharhinidae > Carcharhinus > Carcharhinus amblyrhynchos. Next base: position 68,045,513 of record NC_137325.1, read on the forward strand.
TGTTAAGAGGAAAAAGGAAGCGTATATAAGTATGATAACACAAGGTTCAGTTGGGTCGCTTGAGGGTTACAAGATAGCGAGGAATGACTTAAAGAAAGGGCTTAGGAGAGCTAGGAGGGGGCAAGAGAAGTCCTTGGCAGGTCGGATATAAAAAAATCCCGAGGCTTTTTACTCTTATGTGAGAAATAAAGGAATGACCAGGGTGAAGTTAGGTGCAGTCAAGGATAGTAGTGGGAACTTGTGCATGGAGTCAGAAGATATAGGTGAGGCGTTGAATGAATACTTTTCTTCAGTGTTCACTAAGGATGTTTTTGAAGATGAGTGCGTGATACAGGCTGATAGAATGGTGGAGGTAGATGTTCTGAGGGAAGATGTATTAGCAATTTTGAAAAACCTGAGGGTGGAGAAGTCCCCTGGGCCAGATGGAAGACATCCTAGGAAACTTTGGGAGGCAAGGAATGAGATTGTGGAGGCTTTAGCTTTGATCTCTGGGTCCTCACTGTTCACGGGGATTGTGCCAGAGGACTGGAGAGTGGTGAATATTGTTCCTCTCTTCAAGAAAAGAAATAGGAATGACCCTGGTAATTATAGGCCAGTTAATCTTACTTCAGTGGTCGGTAAGTTAATGGAAAGGGTCCTGAGAAATAGGATTTATGACCATTTGGAAAGATGCAGTTTAATCCGGGATAGTCAGCACGGTTTCGTGAGGGGTAAGTCCTGCCTCACAAATTTGATTGAATTCTTTGAAGAGGTAACTAAATGTGCAGATGAAGGTAGAGCAGTTGATGTCGTATACATGGATTTTAGTAGTGTGTTTGATAAGGTTCCCCATGGTAGGCTCATGAAGAAGATAAGGTGGTGTGGGATAGAAGGAAATTTGGCTGATTGGATAAGTAACTGGCTATCTCATAGAACACAGTAAAAAGTCTGACAACACCAGGTTTTAGTCCAACCTATTTATTTGATAATATAACTGGACGTGTCCACGTCCGACCATAGTTCACTAAATCCTCACAAAAGTGGAGCTTTTTCAAGGAACAAATACTGTGTGTCCTTGATAAGTATGTCCCTGGCAGGCAGGGAGGAAATGCTGAGTGAGGGAAGCATGGTTCACAAAGGTGGTTGAACGTCTTGTTAAGAGGAAAAAGGAAGCGTATATAAGTATGATAACACAAGGTTCAGTTGGGTCGCTTGAGGGTTACAAGATAGCGAGGATTATCAAATAAATAGGTTGGACTAAAACCTGGTGTTGTCAGACTTTTTACTGTGTTTACGCCAGTCCAACGCCGGCATACCCACATCATATCTCATAGAAGACAGAGGGTGGTGGTGGAAGGAAAATTTTCAGACTGGAGGCCAGTTACCAGTGGTGTACCACAGGGGTCAGCGCTGGGTGCTCTGCTATTTGTGATTTTTATCAATGACTTGGAAGAGGGGGCGGAAGAGTAGGTTAGTAAATTTGCTGATGACACCAAGATTAGTGGAGTAGTGGATGAGCTGGAGGGCTCTTGCAGGCTGCAAAGAGACATTGATAGAATGCAGAGCTGGGCCAAAAAGTGGCAGATGGAGTTTAACCCTGATAAGTGTGAGGTGATACATTTTGGTAGGACAAACTTGAATGCGCATTACAGGGTCAACGGCAGGATTCTGAGGAATGTGGAGGAACAGAGAGATCTGGGGGTTCATATCCACAGATCTCTGAATGTTGCCACTCAAGTGGATAGAGCCGTGAAGAAGGCTTATAGTGTGTTAGCATTTATTAACAGGGGATTTGAGCTAAGAGCTGCGGGGTTTTGCTGCAACTATACCAGACGTTAGTGAGACCACATTTGGAATTTTGTGTTCAGTTCTGGTCACCTCACTATAAGATGTGGAAGCATTGGAGAGAGTGCAGAGGAGATTTACCAGGATGCTGCCTGGTTTGGAGGGTGGGTCTTATGAGGAAAGGTTGAGGGAGCTGGGGCTTTTCTCTTTAGAGCGGAGGAGGATGAGAGGCGACAATAGAATTTATAAGATGCCAAGGGGAGATTGATAGAGTGGACATGCAGAGACTATTTCCTCGGGTGGATGTAGCTGTTACTAGGTGGCATAACTATAAGGTTCATGGTGAGAGATGTAGGAGGGATGTACGAGGCAGATTCTTCATTCAGAGAGTGGTTGGCGTGTGGAATACACTGCCTGCTGTGATAGTGGAGTCAGACACTTCAGTAACTTTCAAGCGGTTATTGGATAGGCACATGGAGCACACCAGAATGATAGGGAGTGGGATAGCTTGATCTTGGGTTTGGACATAGCTTGGCACAACATTGAGGGCTGAAGGGCCTGTACTGTGCTGTACTGTTCTATGTTCAATGTTCTACAATGCAATAATTTTTCACCCACTTTTATGGGACCTCTCTTTCACAATTAATTGGCACATTCACAGTGCATGTTCTGCTCATTTGTACCTGACCTTTCCAATTGGGATCCAATGGGCATGTTGCCCCTTAACAAGCCTATCTGAATATTGAGCCTTGGGCATCAGTGAGGTGTCTGAGATGTCCACTCCCTGCCCCAACATTGGACCATCCACTACTTATTTTTCATGCAGAAAACAGGTGAATGTGAGTTGAACTTGATATATTTTGATAGCTGTGAGAATTTTGCTTACCTCCATGAGAATATCCTTTGCAAAATACTACAATCTTCACCAAAAAAATGAGGTGAAACTTTTCATTAAATTTCATTAAAATTAGGTAAATTGCATCAAAAAAGGTAGGCCATGACATTGTACCAAATATGATGCAAACCTCTTCTAAATTCTCTTTTCTTGATGAGAAAAGATCTTCCTTTTCACAATGACATTAAAGAAGCTATAAAGAGCTATAATATGAAAAAAAAACTATGCAAGGAAAATGTTCCTCTCATCACAGTTTAGTCCATTGAAATAAATTATCATTGGAAAATAAACCCTTAAAGACGAAAATGAATTAAACTCGGTTAGGTTTGCACGTGTGAGTAACTTTATGAAACAAAACTTCGGCATTAAACTATGAAGAGAATATGAAAAACAAATTTTCATTTTTGTCAGGGCTATGACTAAAAATGTTTGGCGAAGGGGAGAAGGGGAATAACCAAGTTTTCCTTCATGGTGTTTGTGTTGCTTACAGTTTTATCGTTGCTTTTCTGAGGCAGTGTTTACCTAGCCTCTAGTGCCTGAGATTACTTCATAGTCTCACAGCTACCCTGGTGCAGCTGTAGTTTCTCAGCATTGTCATAGCAATCACTGGAATGTGAGCATCATGTTTCCCGTTAGTAAAGAAAACAAGGAAAGTATAAGAAGCAACTGCCACCAGGGGGTAGATTGCAGACTCTCCAAAAATACTGCTGCTAGGAAAATGAATTTATGTACTGCTATTTTAGAAGTTTGGCAATAAACACTTCGGCTTTGAAAGGAATGTGAAATAGAAGTTAAGCAGCCTAGAAACTTTGGCTGTTAGAATGGTACGTTGAAGCAGTCAAAGCATGATATGCAGAGAGTGTTGTCCCTTGCTAAGTTTCATGTTTAATAATTTAATGCTAATAATAATTAACAAGGTAGAATTTTAAGTGTGCCTTTTCCTCAATTACAGAGAAAAAAACAATGCTTTATTGTTCTATTGTGCAATGGTAATATCAAATTTAGGCAATGATGTGACTTTCAGCGCAGGGTTTGATGAAGTACCTCACGTCAATAATTAATAGAGGTATCTCCCCTCTCCCTTATATGTTTTTTTCCCATGAGTTTCTCATTAGTTTATTCCATTCCCTGCTTCAGCTATTGACTGTTTCTGAAATATAAACGTGAACTTTCCAATCAGGTCATCATATGTTGGCACCATATATTAGAGTATTGCTCAGAAATGGATAGTGTGCCCAATATGAAGCTTGTCAGATTTTCTAATCTTAAAATGAAGGGACATAAATCTGCTGAACTGCAAAACAGGCACACGACCCTTTGCCAAATATCCCAACATGCACCTTTTATAATGACTCACAATACACCAAGTATGCATTTACCCAAGGGACAATCCTAATCAATGACTTTTCTCAACAGTGTAAAGCTAGTGATTGTGAGCTGGCAGTGCATTTCACTACTGCTTACTGATTTTACTTCCTTTGATTTCAATGGACAGAACAATCAGGAAAGATGTAAAACCAACAACTGATTCCACATCACCCATTTCAAACCACCACAAAGTCAAAATTGTCTGTCAGTAATCCTAGGACTGCTTCTTTTCTGTTCCTGCAAGATGCTAGTGTTATATGTCATTTTAGCCCTCTGAGAAATACACTAACATTTGCAAATAAATCAGAATTATCAACAATACACCAGAGAGTTATTATCCAAGTCAATCGAAATGGTGAAGTATCTGGCATGATACAAGAGTACTTTGGAAAATCAGGGACCTGACTGATATCCATTAACAGAAAGTCATGGATAATGGACCTATAGTTTTCGTGACATGCAAGTCACAGTGAGGACACAGAAAACCTATCTTCAAATGTCAGCTTGCTTTCTGATCTAAATGCAGAAAATACGCATAAGATTGCCAAATATCTGACCCACCATTGAAATCTTCAGCAAAATTGTGGCTTCCTCTAAACCAATTGCTATTGATAACTGCAGAAAAATAGATGATTACAATTCTCCTGGCACTGGAAGGTTAGCTACATGACCCCTGACCCAGCTAGAGCAAAGTGCTTATTGCCACAGGCAATCAAAATGGCTTTTCTCCAATTTATATAATTACATTATTAACATGTCCAAGCAGAAGGATAACACTGAAGTCATGATGTGATCCTGGGAACCTGACATGGCATTCTTGCAGGTGTCAAGGAATGAAAACAGGGCTGATCTCTAGTCAGTTTACTTACAATTTTAATAGATGGAAGAAAATTCACTTTAAAATTGATATCAGGTGCACAAGATACTGGTGTTGCTGAATCATGTTCTTAGTGGCAATTTTTTTTTCCCTATTGGGCAGGTTACAGGACCAGGGAGGCCCATTTCCATTTGATCAGCTACTTTTGAAAAATGATCTTGAAAGGAACTGCTTGAATTATAGATTTCCCATTCACCCTGGATGGATCTTGGCCACCACTAGTTAACAACCTACTCATAGAATCATACTATGCAGAAGGAGGCAATTTGGTCAACAAGTCTGCACCAACCACAATCCCACCCAGACCCTACCCCCATGTATTTACCATAGCTAGTCCCCCTGACATTCAGGGAAATTTACTCAATGCTGTGCATGTTAATAGAAGGGAACTCAATGGGTATTTTGAGCAAATAGCAGTGGACTAATAACTTCAGATTGAGAGCTGAATCTGGAAACAAGTTCTCCCTTTCTGTCATTCTTTAAGAATACTTTCATGCAACTCAATAATAAATATTGCTCTTTCAAGTACCAGAAAACAACATTTTACATTCATTCAATATATCTAGCCAAAACGCTTATGAACAGACTAAGTGGGAGGAGTGCAGCAGTATTTGTACAAGCATAATGGAGCAGAAATTTGATCGTTGATCCTCGAAGATCATTGCTCACAGTATGATGGCCGAAGTAATAAAAGTCTTTGAAGTAAGCTTGTCCCTTTGGCCTTTTTGAAGCTAACCTTTAACTTTCCATTTACATTTAAGTCTGCTGTCCTTGTACTTAGTCACAATATACGTCTTTTAAGTTTGATATCTGGCTGTGCTCTGTCTCTTCTTATTGTTGTGACTCTTGAGAGTATATTGGCGCAGAATTTGCTGAACTGGGGTATCTCATGGTGTCATGTCAGTACAGGCATGAAGATATTACACAATTTAAAATTATGTTTTCTTTAAATGGACACTGATGAATTGTTAAGATGGCTGCAGGGTCAGGTGACCTATGCAACGTCAACACCTATCTAGTGCCCAGGAAGGCCCAGAATTATAATGGGTGGGGTATCCCCCTTGAATGGACAAGTTGAAACAGCATTCCTTTGTGGAATGTCATACCTCCTATTGTTGAAGCTCACTCCAAAGTACATAGACAATGGACCCACCAAAACTATGGGTGGGATTTTCTGGCCATGCTCACTCTGAAACCGGAAAATCCCACCTGAGGTCAATGGACCTTCCCATGGCCTGCTCCTCATCTGCTCCGATTCCTGTGGCGGGCAGAACAGGAAAATTCACCCTTATATTTCCAGGTTCACAATATAAAGAAGGAAAGCTGAAGAAGCCAGTCATCCACAAGTTAAGTACAAATGATTCCCATTTACCTAATAATGTCTATCAATAGCCATTACTCATGTGATTGAAACTGGTTCTCTGCTACCAAAACCCTTTATCCCAAAATTCAGAGAGATCTGGGGAGTCTGCTCCACAACACCAACAGCTAGAGAGAAAGGTTGCACCATCTTTGCCTTTCAAGATCTGCAAGAATTAATAATCTTTTTAAAAGCCTCCATCCTGATTCCAAAAACTTTGAGTTCACCTGTAAAGAAACTAGATTTCTGGTTACAACAACTGATGCCTGTATGCATGACCTGCTGGACAGTCTTCACTTTGAAGGAAACTGTATCTGACCCCCAGCCATAGCAACTCACCTGAACTACAATTGCAGAACAGGAAAAGGCTCCCCTTCTCATTGGATTCTCAAATTCATGTGAACTGTTAACTGTTTTGCTAGTTTAAATACTTGTAAACTTCATTACCTTGTTTCCTGGTATCCTTTTTGAGTGAGTAATATGTTTTTTTTATTTTGATTTGATCTATTATTGTCACATGTATTGGTATACAGTGAAAAGTATTGTTTCTTGCACACTATACAGACAATGTGTGACTGATTCATTTGGCTGAGTGTGAATAAATAATCCTCTTAGTTTAAAGCCACAGGCAACTGTTGGTGGCGACTTTTAGTCACACACGAACAGGGATTTAGAAACACACACATTTACCTTTTAAAAGTAAACCACACTGATTGAGGATAGAAGGGTGGAGAATTGGAAGTTTCAGTTTATCTGCCAGTAACAATGCTTTATGCCATGTTGAATCTCTCTCTTATCCACCATCTCCAATTTTTATTTAAAAAAACCCTAGGAATGATTTACTACCTATTAGAGTGAGGCTTTGTTTCAATTGTTTCTTTTCTTCAAGTGCTGCGAATATAGCTAATTTCTTGATTCATTTGTTTTGTGAATATAAATTTTAGTTCAATGATTAAAAGTATTAAATGTAAAATAAATGAAAACTCCTAGTTATGGTGATAGTAAACAAACTAAAGTAATTGCAATACAGATAAAAGTTTGTGTGTATTTAATATGGTCAATGTTTAAAGTGGGAAAACACCAAACAATGGGTAACACCTTTCTGAGTTTCTTGGTGGAGACAAATGCTGGAATTTTACCAGCACACCCATCCCAGAATCAGGGCAAGCAAGGCTCGCAGAACGGCATTCTCCATTAGCCTCAGGCGGGATCTTACGAGCTTCTGGCACAAAATTCTGGCAAAGATATCAACAGTTGTCTTCATAAGGAATTTAACTTATTAATATGGTTTCACTGAACAAAAGGAAAGTTTGGGAATGGAGGGGAATATTTCAACTCTCTATCTGAGACATCCCAGGGGTGCGTCATTGCCATGGGAATAGATTGGAGTGATGTTTCTTGGCTGAGTTTTATCTTTTGACTGCTCACAGAAACAGGCAGTTGGAGCCTGAAAACAGCTTTGAAACAGCAGAATGAGAAATCTGCCAGGGGTGTAGTCCAGAAGCAAAGGGCTACCAGGAGCCAAGGAATTGTAAAGAAGCCTGGTGATTCTGACTTGGAATCACCAGGCAAGGAAACAGTGCAGCTCATCCTGAAGCTGAGGCGTCCACCATTATGAGCTGCTTCAGGAAAATTGAAATGTTGCCTATCCAGATGCAAATGGAAGGATCCCAAGGCATCTCATACCTCGGTGAATAGTGAAAGTAATGAGGAGAATCAAAAGGAATTCCTCACAGCTGTGACACACCTTCAGTTGGTCCTGGAAACTGTGCCCCTCAAGATCTAGGAACATGTAGAGAAACTACTGGGTTGAAATATAGAACAAGGAGAGCATAGTGGAGACTTTTGTATTTATGCACAAATATTTATGAAATATAGGGTTAAGATAGTAGCAATTTGTCATCAACACTTTACTCATGGAAAATGGTTCATCTTCAAAGGCTAAGAACATTCTGGAAGAACTTGTCTTTTATAAAAGACACTCCCATTGAAAAGTTAATGAAAGGACACCTGAAAAAGATAGCATTTTATGAGAAAAGGTAATGAAGCAGTTTTGAAGAAGCTGAAAATCTCTTGACCCTGTTGGACTGTGTACAAAAGGGTCTTGTGGTGCTTTTTGGTTTGAAAAACAACCATACCTGAAAAACTGTGTTGCAAAAGCTGGTAGGCTGGTCTTGCTCAGGGAGAGAAAACAAGAAAGATCAAACACTTGGATAAAGAAGACTATAGCTTCTCCAGACCCAGTCCAAAGCAAAAAGTGAATGCAAGCTGTTCCAAAGTCACCCTACATTCTGAAATTGACCAGTGACAAGTTTTCCTCAAAGTCCACCTAAAAAGTGGTGGAAGTGTCATTAATTCTTTCACAGACCAGTGTTGAGAGACCAAATATAAAACTCAGACACCAAGTCAAGGACTCTATTATCTATCCTTTCCCTTGAACCACTTTTAGCCTTTTGGCAGACTCCCTATTTTTTGTGGACAGTGTGTGAGAGAGTTAGGATATTTAGTAAAAGTAATTATTGGACTTTCTTATCTCCTATTGTATGTTAATAAGTTTTACCTTCAACTTGACAAGTCCACTTTTAGAATAAACTAATAATTTTGTTGTTCATTGGAGAAACTTGAGCATTGAATGGTCATTCTGAGATTTGGCTGTATAGCTAGCTGCAGAAGCCATTTAAATATATATTGTGACCTGTGGACTAGTGGAACTGTCTGGCGATAGACAGTGCCTCCTACCAATTTGGTCGTAATAACTTGTTTTATTTAACTCTCATAATGTGAAAGTTTGTTCAAAATGTGAAACCTTGTTAATAACTGAAAGTTTGAATTTTTTTTAAGCTATTTGTCTCCCTCAAGATCATAACACAAAGTTAAGTAACAGGTCATGACCACAAATCATCTTATTAACAAGATCCTTATGCTGGAAGACAGCAGTCCAGACATTCTGCAGTGAGCATATATTCAGAAAGTTTTTAAAACTCATGGGAATATTGAATATTTTTGTGTGGTGAATAGCAAAGAGGTGCAAATCGTCCAACAATTTGTGGTGATTCACAATTTACAGATATCTCCTCTTCTAACTTGCTGTGCGTTTTATGCATGATTACACGTATGAGTGCTAAACTTGCCTTCATTATTCCATCAATCTTTGTGCCTACATTGCTTCTGATACAATTGTATGAGTATTATAATTATTTGATATCAGAATCTGTCGTGCTCAAGGCACCTACTGTTCCCTATTATCAATTGCGACCTTCAAGAAAAATTAGCACTTTCTCAATAATAACTCCAACAATATGTTCTGTATGAGCACAGGATATAAACAGGTACTTCTTTGTTATTAATGTGTTATTTTGTTATTGATTTATTACCCATCCCCAAATACCCTCAAACTAATTTCAGAGGACACTTAAGAGACAATTAAAAGCAAATTGCATTGGATGCTGGTATCTGAAACAAAAACAGAAAATTTTGGAAAATCTCAGCAGTCTGACAGTATCTGTGGGGTTGGAGAGAAGAACAATACTTTTTCAGGGAAGGTACTCTTAGAAGTCAGAGAGAAGAGCAATACTTCTTCAGGGAAGGCATTCCTAGCAACCCACAGATGATGTCAGATCTGCTGAGGTTTTCCAGCATTTTCTGTTTTTGTGTAAGAGTCAAATACATTTCTGTGGATCTAGAGTCACATGTAGACCAGACAAGGTAAGGACAGCAAATTTCCTTCCCTGAAGGACATTCGTGAAACAGATGCATATTTACAATAACTGACAATGAACCTTCAATTCCAGATTTTTATTGATTTCAAATTTCACCATCTGCAGTGGTGGAATTTGAACCCAGGTTCCCAGAACGTTACCCTGGGTCTCTGGACTGCTAGCCCACTGACAATAACACTGCCCCACTGTCTCCCTTGTTGACACAACAGAAAAAAAAATCAATTGTTAGCAGTACATTGAAGAATATTCTCTAAAAAGACAGAGAAACTCTTACCCTTCTTTATTTGAATGGATAGATTCCATTTTCTCTCACATCTCCTCACAATTGGAGCCTCTCACCCTTCCCATTCTGAAATGGTGTTAAAAATTGAGGTACAGTGCTGGAGCATATGTCCCACATGAAAAAGGCTCCAGCTCGCTGCATTCAGTACTATCTGAAACCAATGAAGTCAGTGAGACAGGAGGAATTGCAACTGTCATGAACGACATTACACCTGCAAGATTGTGCTTTTAGGCCTGCAAAACAAAAGTAAATGCAACATATGTAAGTATAGGGGTAACTGATTTTTAAATTAAAAATAAACATCAGACATTCTTCATAGAGTTAGAGATTAGGACTTTTTTTTCTCTCAGAAGGTCATGAGTTTTTGGAACTCTCTTCCTCAAAAGGCAGTGACAACAAAATCTTTGACTATTCTCCATCTAATCGATAGATTTTTGATAAGGAAGGTGGTGGTGAAAGATTAACAGGGATAGATGGAAAAGTGGAATTGAGGTTACAATCAGATCAGCCATGATTTTACTGATTGGCGGAGCAGGTTCGAGGAGCCGAGTGGCCTACTCCTCCTTCTATGTATGTTCAGATATGGAACATGATCAAACCTCAGTGATCTCTTCTAAACCATCTCCATTACTTTGACACTCTTTCTAGCGTAAAGCACCCAGAACTAAACACAATGTTACACTGTACATGCAGCTTTGACCATCAATTATGCAGGTTAAAAACTGTCTCCCTTTTACACATCCCTTTTTACAAAATCTAAGATTCTATTTGCTTCTTAATAGTCTAATTAGGCTGAAGTATTTGCATTCATATTCAATCAAAAATACCAAGTCATATTTGACCTTCTCCTGAAGGCCCCACCATTATAGACGCCAATGTTCAGTTACTTTGCTTCACATCACATGACATCAAGAGGTCACTGAGTAAAAAGTGAAAAAGGCCTCAAGCAGTGCAGAGTTTTAGAGTTAATGAATTGTTTTGAAATTTTGCACTGTTGCAATAGCTATTTATAAACATGGGAACTAGCAAAGTGAGGCCTCCTGAATGGCACCAAGGTAACAATCCAATTAGTCTGGACACAGCAAAGAACACAAATGAAAACATTTTGGTTGAACTGTTGAAAACCAGTGCAGTGGAATTAACTCACCCCTCTGCCAAGCTAGTCCAATGCAGCTATCACACAGGCTTCCATCCAAAAATATGGAAAATTGTCCAGAAAAAGCAGGGCAGCACCTAACGCAGTCAATTGTTGTTCTATCTATCTTTCCAAATCATGAGCAAATTATGGAAGACATACCAGCTGGTACATCAAGAAATACCCATTCATCAATAGCCTGTTCACTGACATGTGGTTCAAATACAATTAGAACCATATGCTTTCAGAATTCATCATGATCTTGATCCAGACATGGATCCAAGGGGTAAATTGCAAAGCAGAAATGAGACTTGTTGCACATAGTATCAAGGCAACATTCAACCATCCAGGCCACTGATGAACCTTTAAAGACTGGGTTCAATATCAAAACCCTCAACAGTCAGAAGTAATGCTTGTCATCCAGGATGATAGTTGTGGATGTTAGAAGATAATCACCATAAACCCAAGAGATTGCTATTGAAGTTCCCCAGAGCACCGTCCTTATCCGAAACATATTCAGCTAGTTTATCAATGGCCTTTACTTGATCATAGGGTAAGATTGAGGCTGCTGACTGATAACTTTCATCTCCATCCATTACACCTCTAATAATGGAGTAGCCCATTCCAGCCTACAGAGGAGCTGGTTAAAATCTAGATCCAGTTATGCCATACAAGTGCCAGGGAACAACCAGCTTGGCTCAATGGGAGAACGCTCACTTCCGAGATACTGAGTCATCAGTTCATATCTCACTGTAGGATTTGAGGAGATAATCTGGACTGAAATTTTAATGCAAAACAGAGAAAAGTCTGTCTTATTTGGGGGTGTTATTTTTCAGATTAGAAGTTAAACCAAATTGCCATCTGCCATAAAATGGACTTTAAGGATTCCACAGCATTTTTTAAAGAAGCGTAGAGGGTTTCCTTTGGTTTTCTGGCCAACATCTATCCTTCTAACAATGCCACAAAAACAAACCAACTGTCATTAATCTCATGATTGTTCATGGGATCTTGCTGTGTACCTTACTGACTTTTGTATTGGATTCCATAACAACAGCAAACATGCTTCAAAATTTTTACCATCTACAAGGCTCCAATCAGGAGTATCATCAAACACTTACCATTCTTCTGATTGTGCCCAGCAACAATCAAAAAATTCAACATAATCCGGGGCAAAGTTGTTCATTCCTGCCACTGAATTCAATATTTACTCATTCATCATTCTGTAGGATATATGATCTAGAGTGTGCACAGCACAACACACGATTCTCATGTCAATAACATTTTCTTTCTCATCACCTCCTCTCTCTGGAAGGACAAGGAAGATCCTCAAACCATTCCCTTCACATATTTGGTCTGCACTGGCTCAAGAAGGCCCACCACCAAGCAATTGCATATGGGCAATTGCATACGGGCAATAAATGCTAAATCCACAGTTCAAGAGAACCACCCACTCATACTGTCAATATGCATTAATCAGAAGATATGATACAAGGGGTGGACTAGGAGGCTTACTGAGTATTAATGCACAGGAACCTAGACAAAGATGTGGGATGGTCTGGGAAGAAACTAAGCAGATGGACAGCTTGTCCCATAGTCCAGCTGCAGAGGACACAGATGATGGACTTCATGGAATAGCCTAAAATTAGAATTTATTCCTAAGCACCAGGACCTTGCACTGGACAGCAGCAATGACACAAAGCATGCAGGAGCCATGCTCTAGCTTGTGTGGGATCATCCAGCAAGGCATTCAGATCATGCCATCAAACATGAGTGAGTGGGCCAGCTCTGTGAGCATTATAATGGAGCCTATAATGATGGAGCCCCAGTGATATCTTTGGCAGGAGCTCAGACTTCCACTATTATGGCTCTGACATCTATTATCGCCTCACTTTTTCAACTCATGAATGTTAGCCTGCATGGGAAAGTGACAAGTATGAATGGTGAGTCGGGGCTTCCTGAGTATCACTACATACCTTTACTCTGTTATTGTGGATAGAAGAGGGTTTAGAGTTGCATACTTCAAAATAGCGAGACAAATCCTGCTGGAGAGCCCGTTCTCATTAGCACACTTAAAAGCGCAGCAAAAGCTAACAGCAATACTACCTCTCAAACTCCCATAACAAAAGCTATCAACTTTCTATTCAATGTATTTCAGTTCCAAATATCTTGGGTTTTTGCAATTGAAAGTTACGCTTTCAATGTTCTTTTAAGCAAAGTTAGGAATATACACAATACAATATGTGAGGCACCAGGTTTCTAGGTAACAAGATATGTTACCATATGTGAGTTCACTCCTCAGGTTGAAACTATACAGAAGACACAACAACTGGTGCATCAAGGTGGAGGTGATGCGGATGAAAAAGCTGGAAGTGGCAAATAAACAATACCTGAAATGAACAAAGAGAAATAAACCTGAAGAAATAAATTGTGAGGGAGGTGGCTGTCAAAGACAAGAAGGCAGACAGTCAAGGAAGAAAAAAGTCAAGCGGATTAAAGGGAAACAGATGAGGCAAATATGCAAGACAGACAGGAGACAGAGATACTGGAAAGCATATTCTGAGCTATAGTCTACTGTTAGGGAGGAGGAGACAGGCAGAAATGATTGGATGTAACTCCAACAGTGCCCAAATCCATAAACCACTGAATGTTAACCATTCATGAAAGTGCCACGCATGTAACATAAATCACTCTCTCCAAATGCCGAACAAATCTGGATGTACTGAAAAGTCATATTAATATTTTTCAGGATCTTGGCTTTATAGATTATGGAAATTCACTTATACGCAATTACAATTTTGTTTTAGCTTCATTTTTTAAAGACCAAACTTGAAATATTTCGAATGCAGTGCAAGAGTTTTGTGATTAGATTAAATGAATCAAGTTCTGTCTTTAGATATACTCAATTATTCTGCCGAGTGCACACAGAGTCAAAGATACAGAGGCATCTGTCTTCCATTTTAACTTGCTGAAGATATACTTTTTGTGTGTCCACTCACCTTTGCACTGATATCTTTTCGATAGCTACAATTTTATTTGCTAAAATAAATCAGTTGACACCACTGGTGAAATAGCCAAAAGAAGACCGCCATATCATTACATTTTTATTAAGGTTACTAACAGCAATTATGGTGTTTTATTCATCAGCACCAATCTATTGACAAAGGTAGTGCATCCTTTGCATGGCAATGCACTGTTGCATTTCCCTGTCTTTACATGTAAAATGATTCCTCATTCCCCACTACTGTTACCGCTTCAGCTTGAATCTAGACACAGTTTTTGGAAAATGTATTCATTCATGGGATGCAGGCACCACTGGCTAGACCAGCATTTATTGCCCATCCCTAATTTCCCTTAAGAAGTGATGGTGAACCTCCTTGTTGAACTGCTGCAGTCCATATGCTGCAGGAACACCCATGGTGCTATGAGGGAATTCAAGGATTTTGATCCAGTGACAGCGAAGGCGATATAATTCCGAGTTAGGATGGTGTGTAGGTTGGAGGGGAACTTGCGTATAGTGGTGTTCCCATGTATTTGCTGCCCTTCTAGGTGGTAGAGGTCATGGGTTTGGAAGGTGCTATCAAAGGAGCCTTGGTGAGCTGCTGCACTGTATCTTGTAGATGGTACACAATGCTGCCACTGTATGACGGTGGGTCAGTGATGTTGAAGGTGGACAATCAAGCAGGCTGTTTTGTCCTGGATGGTGTCAAGCTTCTTGAGTGTTGTTGGAGTTGCACTCATCCAGGCAAGTGGAGAGTATTCCATTATACTCATGTGAATAGGCTTTGGAGAATTAGGAGGTGAATCACTTGCCACAGAATTACAAGCCACTGACCCACTGTTGCAGCCACAATATTTGCATGGCAGGTCCAATTCAGTTTCTGGCCAATGGTAACCTCCAAGATGTTGATAATGAGGGATTCAGCAATGATAATGTCATTGAATGTCAAGAGGGAATGATTAGGTTTTTCCTGACAGAGATGATCATTGCCTGGCATTTGTGTGATGTGAATGTAACTTGTCACTTATCAAACCAAGCCTGAATATCTGAATATTGTCCAGGTCTTGTTGCAAATGAAGACAGACTTCTTCATGTCTAAAAAGTCACAAATGGTACTGAACATTATGCAATCATCAGCAAACACCCCCACTTCTGACATTATGATGGAGGGAAGGTCATTGATGAAACAACTAAAGATGAGTGGGCCTAAAAATGTCAAGTAGCAGATGTGTACATGCAATAAAAGCAGAAAATACTGGAATTACTGAACAGGCCTGGCAGCATCTGTGTAGAACAAAAAGAGTTAACATTTTCAGGTCCAGATCCGTCCCTCAGAAGTGTATTCATGCTCCTGATATCAATTACAGATGTGTACAAAATTTCTTCCCTGAAGCTATTTATAACCAACAACTCTACAATATAAAAAGGGAAGATTTCCCTAAATCTGTGCACTTTTAAAAGAACAAACTCACTTTGTTTTCACTTGCAGCACTTGCTGCTTCATTGTTTTCAATGAAATTTCCAGAGAAGTGTGATGGCAGTGGGTGATTCAGAAGCACATTTAAATGTATGATATGGAGGGTTATTTCTGGGTTTACTATCATTGGGGAAACAGCACACACCAGCAAGACATGGGAAAACTGCACGTGATGTCCGCCATTTTCTATATCAATCCTTAGATTTCCTGATTTGTCATCAAATTCCCCACCAGAAATGTTACCTCAGAAAGTTAATCCTCCATATGCTGTTGCTCAGGAGATGGCGGCCGTTCCTTACATTTTATATCAATGAATTGGTGCATAAAAACATCAACCGCAGAATCTTACGCAAGCCACTCACCTGAGGTTCATTGATGTACTGTTCAGCAACTGCTTGATGATGCAATGGCACAGCACCAGGGACCTGGGTTTAATTCCTGGCTTGGGTCACTGTCTGTGTGTTCTCTCCGTGTCTGCATGTGTTCCCTCTGGGTGCTCTGGTTTCCTCCCACAATCTGAAAGATGTGTTGGTTAAGTGCATTGGCCATGCTAAATTTTCTCTCAGTGTACCCGAACAGGCACTGGAATGTAGCAACTAAGGGATTTTCACAGTAACTTCATTGCTGTATGAATGTAAGCCTACTTGTGTCCCTAAGAAATTAACTTTAAAGCACGACACAAGTGACACCATAATCTGAGATTGATCTGACTCCAGTGCGTTCAGAGTGGGAAGTGGGAGACCACTTCCTGTAGATATGCTGCTTCTTTTCAAATTAGTGTCAGACCAACGCCACTCTTTAAAGGGTTCATATTCTGGCCTTGCACAAGCGTGTCCTTCTTAAAGTTCTGGTGTTAGAAGACAATAGATGGCCTGACTGCTGCAATGTATGGGTGCCCCCAGGAACTGCGCTCCGTGTGCATGCGGTGTTGCTTTGTCGCTGATCTGAGTCTAACCAGGGAAGTACAATGAAGGCCGCGCCACTGAAAAACGGCTGGAGTTTCTGTAGTTCAGCTGCAACGTGAACAGTGCACTGGCAACACCAACGACGGGGAGCTTTGCAAATCAGACAGCAAACAAGAGCACAGTTAACCGACTGAATTATAAATCATTATGATAATGCTCAATAGACTCAAAAGAATTGAGCGCGGGCAACACACGCCCAATCAGCTCAGACCGATCCTGTTATTGGTCCTTGTCACCTTTCTCTGCAGTACAGTGTGCAGCGTGGAGTGGAGGCTCGCTGGGAAGTGGGAATGTTTAGTCTTTGCTCCCGCTAAGCGTGGACTACTTGCTCCTGCACTTCAACACGGTTCAAATATCACAGAAGTCAAAGAGAAGGAGTCAAGTCCTATGACCAAGGTCAACAGCCCGTACTTAAAGCTCCCTGCAGTATTTCCAAACTAAACAAGATTTATGGCGAGGAGGGGGAGGGGGGGGGGCGAGCAGGCACAAACACACTTTCCAGATGCAGGCTTGCTCTCTCACAAGTGGCTGGAGTTGCTCAGTGTCAGGAACAAGGGACTCCTTAGGATTTAATTAATCGTGCACTAAAAAGTGTATCGTGTCTCACAAATAATTAAACCACAGTAGTCCCAACAGAGCAATTTAAAGTGTAACCTAAATCATATACAAAGGGCTGCTGTTAATCTTTACAGATGTTTAAAAGAACTACTGGAGAGAACGGGATACGTTCACATGCACTTCTTTCTGCGGTTTACAGTACAAGATTGCTGCATTATGTTAATAGTCCTATTTCCACCACATGTGGTCAAGTTTCACTCGCCCCAGCATGGTCCCGGTCTGCCGAAGGTGAATTCTAATTATTATGTCACTCAAGTGGAAAAAGGGCGATACTATCTTTTTTTTTGTTTTGCAGTAATCCCTCGGTAGCTTCTTCGGTATTAATTCAGTGCCGTCTCCTCCCCCCACCCCCCGGTTCTATTTGATATGTGATCTGCAGCGTGAGGACTCGTTGTGTACAGCTCACTGCTGTAGTTCTGTCAGTGGCGGAGGATTTACAGTACCGCCCAGCTCCTTAAAGTTGCAGCACATATCGGAAAAGTGGAGCTGGTCACGTTACTGTAGAAGGACTCAGTGTTCCACTTTACAAGTGGATTTGTCTGCCTCTAGAACATAGTGATTATCAGTGCTGCCTCTCAGTGTCAGGGACCTACATTCAATTCTAGTCTGGGTGGAGTTTGCACTTTCTCCCTAAGTCTGCCTGGGTTTCCTCTGGGTGGTCCGATTTCCGTCCACCGTCCCCAGATGTGCAGGTTAGGTGGATTGGCCATGCTAAATTGCCTCTTAGTGTCCCAAGATGGGCACAGTAAGAAGTCTCACAGCACCAGGTTAAAGTCCAACAGGTTTGTTCCGAATCACAAGTTTTTGGAGAACTGCTCCTTCATCACGTGTCCCAAGATGTGTCAATAAGGGGGAATAAGTGGGGTAATTGGTGAGGTTATGGGGATAGGGCCTGGGTGGGATTATCTGTTGGAGAGTTGGTGCAGACCCAATGGCCTCTTTCTGCACTGCAGGGATTCTATGATTCTAAGAAAGCTGTGTTTGGAATTCCTGAAAATGATATCATAGCTTAGGGAATGAAAGCAGCAAGTGCTGGCCAAACCCAACAGATCTGGCAGCATCTGTGGAGCGAGAACAGTTAATGGGAGATTTTCTGGCCTCCCCACAGCGTTTCCCACAGCATGCATTCTCCAGTGGCAGAATTTTCTGGTCCCTTGAATTTCCCATTGGTTCCACCCCCTGCTGCTGAGAAACCCATTGCAGGGGTACACCGTCGGCAGGACCAGAAGATCCCACTGGTGTAAACAACCAAAGAATTCCAGCCAACTATTCTTAGGAACGAATGTGAGGTAAAAACATGATGGGTTTTAGGCTGTAAAAAGTGGAGAGGGGGAGTTAGAATAAAAAGGAAGGTCTATGATCTGGTTGAGGGGGAGATTGAATAACAAAGATGCCATCGAATAAAGAGAGTGGCAATAATTATGGTATTGAAAGAAAGCATTTTATAAAATAGAGTGCCTATTGTGCAGAAGGAGGCCATTCAGCCCATCGAGCCTG
Source organism: Carcharhinus amblyrhynchos (assembly GCF_965287045.1). Classification (NCBI taxonomy): domain Eukaryota; kingdom Metazoa; phylum Chordata; class Chondrichthyes; order Carcharhiniformes; family Carcharhinidae; genus Carcharhinus; species Carcharhinus amblyrhynchos. The sequence goes on from NC_137325.1 coordinate 68,064,469, forward strand.
TATTAAGAACAATCCCATCCAGACCCTAACTCCACACATTTACCCAAATTACCCCCCTGACACTAAGGGGCAATTTAGCATGGCCAATCCACCTAACCTGCACAACTTTGGACTGTGGGAGGAAGCCAGGGCACCCAGAGGAAATCCACACAGACATTGGGAGAATGAGCAGATTCTACAGTCACCTGAGGCAAGAATTGAACCTGGGTTGATTTGATTTGATGTATTATTGTCAAAGTTGTGAAAAGTTGTGTGCTATACAAATAAAGTCTACCGTACATAGAGAGGGCAAGGAGAGAGTGTAGAATGTAGTGTTACAGTCATAGCTGGAAGTAGAGAAAGACCAACTTAAGGCAAGGTAGGTTCATTCAAAAATCTGATGGCAGCAGGGAAGAATATGTTCTTGAGATAGTTGGTACATGTCTTCGGACTTTTGTATCTTTTTGTGATGGAAGAAGGTGGAAGAGAGTATATCCGTGTCCCTGGCACTACAAAGCAACAGTGCTAACTACTGTGCCACTCTGCATTCGTCCCTTAATTGTAGGATAATGAACACCTCTGAAAGCAAAATAGTGAAAACAATATACAGACTGGCATTTGGTCAAAAAATATTGAACTGCGGACAGAGTTCATGGTCTGAAGTTGTTGAACTCAACGTTGAGTCCAGAAGGCTGTAACATATCTAATCCAAAGATGAAGTGTTGTTTCTGAAGCTTGCATTGGGTTTTCCCAGAATATTGCAGCAAGCTGAGGACAATAATGTGAGTATGAGAGAAAAGTGATTAATTAAAATGACAAGCAACTGGAAGCTCAGATGATGCTTGCAGAATGAGTGGAGGGGTTCTGCAAAGCAGTCACCCAATCTGGGTTTGTTTTTCCCAGTGTAGAGGAGGCCATATTGTGCACAGCGAATACACAATACTAAATTGGTAGAAGCACTAGTGAATCACTGATTCACCTGAAAGCAGTGTTTGACACCTTGGGCTGAGAGGAGATGAAAGGGCAAGTGTTACATAAGTGTTTAATTATAACTTGTAAAGGTGGGGGAACACATTACCAAGTTATTGACAGAAATACATTGGATATAATGTTGGAAATTGTGGTATAGTGGTTCATTGTCAATGGAAGCTATTTTATTCTTAAGTAAACAGTAATGCAACAATACTTTATTTTTTTCACCCCACTGTACAAAACACCAGGAGCTGGAGACAAATTGAAACAACCCACTGGCAGGTTTTTTCCATCATCTTCTAGCACTAGTTGCAATGAGGTGTCTGAGAAAAGCCTCTTTTTTCAGCTGCGCTATATGCTCTCCCTTAATGCTGCACAATATGCTATTCTTCGTCAGAATGAACAAATAACTTGCACCCGAAGCTTTGTCAGTGTCGGTATAGAATTGGTCATTCATAAGTGCATGAGAGTAATCCTTGCACACTAATATTCCCTATTAGCACATACAGAGGTGAGAAGCCTCTGCCCATCACCTACTGGCACATTTGAAACTGTAGTTATTCAGCTATTTTCATTCCAGTGCAACCTGCTCATCAACACATAAGTGATCTCAGATTGTGGAAGAAAGTATATTGGTAGAAACTGTCAGCTGACACCAGTTTGTTTTTCTTATTTGTTTCTGAGAAACTGGCATTGTGGGCTAGGCCAGCATTCATTGCCCATCCCTAATTGCCCTTAGAAGATAGTGATGAGCTGACATACAAACATGCATGCGAACATATATACAACACCCATGCATATGTATATACATATGAATTATCCACAATTGAAGCAGGATTAGGTCATTGAGCCCCTCAATCCTTCAAGTCCTCACAATCCAAAGACTCACTTTTTTGGCTAATGATTACGAAAGTAACACTCCACTGAAAGTTCTGCCATTGAACAAGATCATGGCTGATATGATTATGGCTTCAAGTCCACATTTCCCCTACCCCTGATGACCTTCTTGTTCAAGAACTATCAAACTCTACCTTAAAAATATTCATTGAGTGGCTCCACCACTCATTGCAGAAGAGAGTTCCACAGGCTCAAGACATTCTGAGGAAAAGAATTCATTTTAAATGGGAGACCCCTTATTTTTAAATTTTCTCCCCTAGATCTAGTCTTTCCTACAAGGCAAAACATTCATTCAGCATCCACCCTGTCAAACCTTCTCAGGATCTTACATGTTTCTATAAGATCACCTCTCAATCTTCTAAATTTCAGTGGATACAGACCCGGCCTGTCTAATCTTACCTAGTAAGCTAACCCCACCATCTCGTGCCTTTTATGGACTGTTGGAATCCATGTGTTGTAGGAACACTTGTTAGAAAGGGAATTCCAGGACTTTGACCTAGCAACAGTAGAGGAATGTTGATATCGTTCCAAGTTAGGATGGTGAGTGACATGGAGAAGAATTTGCAAGTGGTGGTGTTCCCATGCACTACAGCACTTGACCTTCTAGGTAGTGGAGATCACGGGTTTCAAAGGTGTCAAGGGAGCTTTGGTGAGTTGCTTCAATGTATCATGTTGATAGTTGATACGTCTACCACAGTGGTGAGGGAATTCATTTTGAAGGTGGAGAATGGAATGCCAGTCAAGCAGATTGCTTTGTCCTGGATGATGTAAAACTTCTTGCACGTTATTGAAGCTATGTTCATCCAGACAAGTACAGAGTATTCTGTTCAGCGATTCTGTGTTGTCCTGTGTCATGAAGGCCTCCTTGGAGAACACTTACCTGAAGATCAGATGCTGAATGCCATGACTGCTGAAGTGTTCCCCGATAGGAAGAGAACACTCCTGTCTGGTGATTGTTGAGTGGTGTTCATTCACCTGTTGTCGTAGTGTCTGCATGGTCTCTTCAATGTATCATGTCTCAGGACATCCTTTCCTGTAGCGTATCAGGTGGACAATGTCGGTCGAGTCTCAAGAGTATGTACCGTGGTGAATGGTGTTCTCACGTGAGACAATGGCATCCGTATTGATGATCTGGCACATCTTGCAGAGGTTGCTGTGGCAGGGTTGTGTGGTGTCGTGGTCACTGTTCTCCTGAAGGCTGGCTAGTTTGCAGCGAACAATGGACTGTGCGGTTATTTTAAGGCAAGAAGCTGAGCAGAAACTAATAGCCAAATTCTGCACGCATGAGGACAGCTTCAACTGAATCTTTGATTCATGTCACATAATCTGTGACCCCCATGACTTGCCTGGGCTTGCAAAATCTCACTAATAGTCCTGGCTGGAGACAATACACATCTCTTTAACCTGTGTTTGGCCATCTCTCCGCTCACATTGTCTGTACCTTTAAGATTGAATACCTGTAAAGATTTGCATTCCAACCATTATTTTGTAAATTGAGTTTGTGTCTTTATATGCCCTGTTTGTGAACAGAACTTCCGCTTACTTGATAAAGGAACAATGCTCTGAAAGCTTGTGGCTTATACTACCAAATAAACCTGGTGGACTTTAATCTGGTGTTGTGAGACTTCTCACTGTGCTTACCCCTGTCCAATGCCGGCATCTCCACATCCTGGTTAAAAGTGGCAGGATTGGGCTGGTTAGAAGGGGCCGGGTCGGACTGTTAGAAGGGGCAGGTTTGGGCTGATTAATAGGAGCAGGATCGACTTGCCTGGGCTTGCAAAATCTCACAACAGTCCTGACTGGAGACAATACGTACCTTTTTAACCTGTGCTTGGCTCTCTCTCCACTCACATTGTCTGTACTTTTAAGACTTGATTACCTGTAAAGGCTTGCTTTCCAACCATTATCTTGTAAATTGAGTTTGCGTCTGTATATGACCTGTTTGTGATCACAAGTCCTCACTCACCTGGTGAAGGAGCCTGAGACCCTGAAAGCTAATGCCAAATAAACCTGTTGGACTTTAACCTGGTGTTGTGAGACTTCTTACTACGCTTACCCCAGTCAAACACCGGCATCTCCACATCAATAAATGCTGGCCAGCCAGTGACACTCATGTCCCATGAATGAATTTAAAAAATATTTCCAGGGTAAATGGTTATATTCTTTCTCATTAGGAATAGTTGTTCCCTTGCACTTGTCTGGCACAAATATTATTTGCACTTATTAGCCCAAGCCTGATTATTGTAAGATTTGCTGCTATGGATTGCTTGAATTCACACAGGCTGTCTTTTAACTCCATTCTAAAATAAATAAATTAGTGTAGGAGTAATTAATTACTGTTCATTGCATTTAAAATAAGTGGATCATGAACAAGCAATTTGATAAAAGGGCCATGTTACCCAACTGGATTATTATCTTGGGTACAAAGCACGAACTTTAAGATTTCTAATTGGAACAGACTTTCAGTTTTGAGTAAATTAGATATATTTTGACTTTATCAGTCATTACCTAACAATCACGTCCCTACTGTGGAATTTATCAACTCTCCCTAGAGACAGCAGAGTTCAATAATAAATGTACAGCCAGCAATCAGGACATATTAAGACTGTCCTTAATATGCGGATCTGTCTAGCAAAGTAATGTATTGTAATTTCAAGTTTATCTGTTTTTATGTATTTTGAGTATATCAGGGTGAGCAGTGTGTTTCTTTGAAAATGTAGCACTTTCCGTTTCAAGCAGCCTGTTTCAACATCAGGGTCTTTAAGGCCAGCTATACAGCAATAAATTTGATACATGTGGAAAGAAAATCTCAATGTAGTTTATCAGAGTACACAGAGGGAAAGAGACAGCCAATAGGAAGCATAGGAATTTGAGAAGTGATCGGTTAAAGAGATGAATTTCAGGCGGTTTCTGGAGGTAGTGAGAGAGGTCACAAGGTGGAAGAATTTTGAAAGAATTCCGGAGGGGATTGATGGTGATGAAAGATTGGGCCTGTGATATAGATTCACAGGGTTAGAGGATATGGGTGTCATATTTAGCTGAAGAAGTTGCCTCAATTAGGTGAGATGAAACATGAGGGATTATATTGTCCTGACAGTCTAGAAGCTAAAATATATAAAGCAATAAATGGAGTAGAAAAAGTTAATCCTAAGTGCTGCTCAAAAGAAAACAATAGTTGCAAGACAAAGTATAAACTAGCAAAAGGAAAGCTCAGGACTTCTCTCACAGGGTAAACCAGGACAAAGCAGTCTGCTTGACTAGCACCTTGTCCACCAACTTAAACATTAATTCCTTCCACCAATACACAATGGCAGCAGTCTGTACACAAGATGAATTGAAGCAACTCCCACGCTTGCTTTGACCGCACCTTCCCAACTTGCAACTTTTACTGACTGGGAAGACAAGGGCAGAAGATGAAAGGGAATGCCACCATTTGTATATTCCCCTCCAAGCCATACACCATTCTGGTTTAGAACCATATTGTTGTTTCTTCACTGTCACTGGGTCGAAACACTCCGTTCCTGACAGCACTGTGGGTGTGCCTGCACTAGGTGGACTGCTATGGTTCAAGAAGACAACTCAGCACCATGGTCTTAAGTGCAATTAGGGGTGGAGAACAAATGCTGATCTAGCCAGTAACACCCCACATCCCCATGAAATAATTACAGAAAAGTTCACACATTGACAAGTGCCTGAAATGGTCACCTGGGCAGAGCAATGAGGTCAAAATTCTGGAATCAGTAATGAGCCAGATGATACTGTGATGAAGTTTTTACAGGAGGCAGAGTTAGATAGACACCCGGTACTTACCTCTGCCTGGCACAAGAAGCTGGAGCTGAACAGTTGGCACTGGGCATGTGCTTTGAAAAGGAAAAGATATGGCTTGCATAGCTGTGCATTGGTAGGGATTTATGAAGGGCAAAGGTGAGTGAAGAGAGAATCTTTGAGGAAACAGTTGATTGCATGAAAGTTTCAGCAAAAGGGAAGGTGAGGCAATGGGTACTGGAATGGGCAATGTTCCAGTGTTGAGTGGAACTAATCTTGGCAATGAACCTGATATGGGGTAGGAAGTTTTGCCTATTGGCACACCCTAAGTAAGCAAACAAGAAGAAAAAATCACTTCAAGCATTGAAATAAGACACTTTGCAAAACTCAGTATCAAACAACTTTAACAAGCTGAGATTATAACAAAATTTTGTTTGCCTACCTGTAATAGCCAAGCTCCCAGTTTCTCTTACAAAAACAGACACAAAGGTTTAGAGTAACAAAATTGTGTTGGAGCTAGGAGTTTTTAAAAAATAGTGAATACACCACCAAGTTAGAAGGAATAAAAGAGACTGATTATAGTGAGTAATTAATACTTGGCCTGTTGAGAGGAATAACTTTTCACATACACAGTGGTAATAGGGAATGTAGCCTGATAAGAGCATATAGAATCATAGAATCCTTACAGTGCAAAAGTTAAAGTTAATTTATTTGTCACAAGTAAGGCTTACATTAACACTGCAACGAAATGATTGTGAAATTCCTCTAGTCGTCACAGTCCAGCATTTATTCGGGTCAATTCATCTAATCAGCACGTCATTCAGAACGTGGGAGGAAACTGGAGCACCCAGAGGAAACTCAAGCAGACATGGGGAGAATGTGCAAACTCCACATAGACAGTGACCCAAACCGGGAATCAAATCTGGGTCCCTGGCGCTGTAAAGCAGCAGTCCTAACCACTATGCTACTGTGCCACCTGGGAGGCCATTTGGCCCATCAAGCCAATAACAATCCCAATCTGGCCCTATCCTTGCAACCCCACATACTTACCCTACTAAAAGCAGCAATTTAGCCTAACCAATCCACCTAATCAGCACATCTTTTGAGTACGGGAGAAAACAAGAGCACCTGGAGGAAACCCATGCAGACATGGGGAAAATGTGTAAACTCCACACAGACAATGAGCTGAGGCTGGAATTGAACATGGGTCTCTGGCGCTGAGGCAGCAGTGCTAACCACTGTGCCACTCATATGTATGAGAAAATCATGAGCAACGCACTGGAACAGTACAAAAGAGAGCCCTGAAGCTAATGTGTACTCTGAAAAGTTGTTCCACTGTTCTTTCAGCTTGGGACTCAGGTTTGAAGCTATGTTAGACTAATCTGATGGAAGTACTGTACAGTGTGTAAAATATATCTGGGCAGATTCAGTAGAGTTCCATGTAGATAACTGTATACTATAACTTAGCACTGAATTGGCTATGGGAAAAAAATTGAGGACGCTGTTCTAAGGCTGAAAATATAGCACATATTTGAAGCAGAGTAATAGAAACTTCAGACTGTTTTTCATGGTGCTGTTCCTACCATGTGATTGTTTTATAATATCACCAAGTGCCAAAAATGGAAAAGCCACCTCATTGAACTAAAGGAGCATACTGAAAAATAATATTGAAAAGTCATATTACATTTTCTGTAAGACAGAAGTTTTGAATGTTTCCCAGAAACCATGTAATTCAATATATGTTTTATGGTCCTCTTAATGGTCCTTTTGAATATTGTCTTGTTCACAGAGCCTTAACAGGAAATTCAGACCTGGATTTTGTTCACTGCTATTATTGGGGTTTATTTTTAGGGTTTTATTAAAATCGGTGTATCAGAAAGTATAACGCAAGATTTTTCCAAGACAGCTTTGGATTCTACAATAGACCTCTAATATAATAACTGTTAAAGGTTAAGGCAAAGGTTAGAGACTGTCATATTGAAACCAAACAGGAACAACAATTAGCTTCAAAAGTTGCTTTTTTGGGCAAACTCAGATTTTGCTTTGTCTTAAATAACTTTTCTTACAGATCAAAACATTATGCTTTCAGGGCACATTGCTGAGCAGTACCAATACAAACACAAGGTACTGTACATGTACAGTAGGTAAACGAGATCAAATTGCAGTGAACCTTATCTGTTCTCCATTATGCAATGGTTACATAAAAAGCAAAGATCTCTGTCAATGCCTTTTGGCGTAGTTAAAATAATTCAAGTAGATTGATTGAATCAATGTTGTGGTAAGGATCACACAGGCACACAGTCCACCTTTCATAATTTTGGGCTGTACTGGTACCAATGACATTGGTTAAAAAAAAGGAATGAGGACTTACAGACAGATTTTGGGACCTAGGAAACAAATTAGGTAGCAGGATCTCAAAGTAACCTCTGGATTATTCCCAGTACCCTCTGCTGGTGAGCATAAAAATAGGAAGATAAAGCAAGTGAATGCATGGCTGCAGAGATCGTGCAGGAAGGGAAGCTTGAAGTGACAAGACTTCACTTATGTGACAAGTTTACTTTGTATCTACTGTTCAGATAAAGTAACTTCACATCACTCGATGCATTGTACCCACAAATCAGACAGAGATACCTTTTTCCCCAAAGCTGATGACAGTAACTCGTGGTGTGGGGTGGGGAAGACCTCCTCTTCTCAACACTTTTTTTGAGCAGCTTGAAAGAAAAACTGTAGGGGAGGCATCACAAAACTGTAAGACTACCCAGGACCACCTCTCTGCTGCTATCCCTCACCATTTTGACTCCAGTTCTTAACATTTCAGAAGATTGCTGGAAACCCTTAATGGTTGGTATCAGCATTCCGAATGGTGTGACCTTACGCACCATCTCCAGTGCCCCTGTGGATGCAGCCCTCACCTGTTAGAAGCTAATTGGCCAACTGGCAAATAATCACACTTACCAAGCCACACTCATCCTGCACATAGCTGTGGAACTCTAGGCAGCACTGAATAATTTAACCAGGGTGTGGGGCTTCACACCTGAAAGTGGAATGCCACTCACGTGTCATGCCATCCTCAGGTCTTGGATCCTCTTGGTACATTCTTTCCAGGTTGAAGATGTGTGGGTTAGGTTGATTGGCCATGTTAAGAAATTGCCCCTTAGTGTCCAGGGATGCGTAGGTTAGAGGGATTAGTGGGTATAATATGTAGGGATAGGGGGGTAGGGCCTGGGTGGGATTGTATCTGGTGCAGACTTGATGGGCCGAAGGGCCTCTTTCTGCACTGTAGGGATCTATGATTCTATGAAGAGCTGCTGAAACCCTTGTCCATTTCTTTCCATAGCTGCTTGGTTGAAGCAGTTGTCCTTTTCCTTCTGTCTTTGGGAGAGTAGCCTTCCCAGGTTTCTCTGCATTTCTGCGGATGCTGTAGTCACAAAAACCAAAATGTTACTGAACTGTATAAACATCACTCCTCCTTCATTTTTCTGTCCACAGGCAGATCCAATCACAACACTTCAATCTCCACCAGGAGGTTGGGCAAGAATGGCAACTCCTGAAACCACCCCAGCTGGAACAGAGATTGAGTGTCATGTTGTTGGCAACAATCTGACCCACATCAGCCATTTAGCCAGCCAGCATTCTCAAGGAGTCAAGCTTGCTGTGACAACATTCACTTTATATGCAGAATTGATGGCAGAGACTCCAAATTTTGGGAGGCAGTGGCATAATGGTATTGTCGCTGGACTAGCAATCCAGAGACCCAGGGTAATCCTCTAGGGACCTGGGTTTGAATGCCACCATGGCAGATGGTGATACTTAAATTCAATAAAAATCTGGAATTAATGTTCTTTTGGAAAGGAAATCTGCGGTGCCCACCCTGGCCTGATGACTCCAGATCCACAGCTTTGTGGTTGATTCTTGCCTGCTCTCTGAATTAATCTAGCAAGTAACTCAGTTCAAAGATAATTAGGAATAATAAATGCTAACGCAGCCAACCACACCCACACCCCATCCCATTTTTTAAAAATTATTTCCTTAACATTGTTGGCCTGAAATCTCTCCCAACATCTGACCTGTTCTTGTTACCAAAGTATTTACATACCTAGTCCAGTTAAATTACTGGTTAATGATGGCTGCTAAGAACTTGATGGTGGAGAATTTCGTGATCATGCCATGGAATGTCAAGGGGAGATGGTTAGATACTCTCTTGTTGGAAATGCTCATTCCTTGACATTTGTGAATGATGTATGTTACACATCAACCAAAGCCTGAATATTGTCCAGGTCTTGCTGCATATGCACACAGATGACTTCAGTACTGAATGAGTTGCATATGTTACTCAACACTTTACACTCAGCAGCAAATGACCCACTTCTGCCCTTCTGTTAGAGGAAATTCTTTGATAGTGCAGCTGAAGATGGTTGGGCCTCAGAAATTCCCCAGGAGGAACTCAGAGATGTTCTGTGACTGTGATGATTGGCATCCAACAACAACAACTATCTTTGTGCTGGTATGAGCGCAGTTGGTGGAGAGATTTCCCCCAATTTTGCCAGGGCTCTTTGCTGCCACACTTGGGCAAATGCTGCCTTGATGTCAAGGGCAATCACTCTCAATTTACCTCCTTAATCCAGCTCCATTGTCCATGCTTTGATGTAGGCTGCAATGAGGTTTGGAGACAAGTTGCCTGACAGAAATTATCATCATCTTATTGACATATTGCACTTGGAATGAGGCCATTCTGCCCATTAAGTTTGTATCAACTCTCCGACTGAGCATCTTACCAAGGCCTTATTCCTTTAACCCCACATTTTTATCCCGCTAATTCCCCTAACCTCTACACCTTGAGACGCTAAAGGATAATTTATCATGGCCAATTCTCCGAACCTATACATCTTCACAAATGTTATCCTTCCAACCTCACAAAACATTCAACTTCACGTGCTTTCTCTGTTTTCTCTCCCTGCAGGAGAGTGAAAACTTCAGGGAGAGATAGAGAACAAGTAATAGGGCTGTGATCATAACGACCCTGAGAACTGTAGAAGAGAATGCTGTGGAGATCAGCAGGGTGATGTAGTGCATGGTCATTGATGATACAGAGATAGGAGTCTTCCAGATATCTGATGACAGAATTAGAAGTCAAACTGCCATCTGACACATAATAATCATTCATCAGTAGCTGAAAAACGATGATTGCATATTAATATCTTTGAATCCTTTCTCCATCTCATTTTACTTCACGTCTTTCATCTCCTATAGCTCCTCCAAAAATTGATGTGATAAAGTGCTGAGGAATTCTTAGAAGTCAATGGTGACTGTCACGATAAGACTAGCCTCACTGAATAAGAGTCAGGTGGTTTGAACAATCAGTCAACACTGAGTGTGGGGAATCTCTCTCAGGGATTGAGTTTTCCTAGTTAGTATAGGATCCCTACAGTGCGGTATGAGGCCATTCTGACCATTGTTTGTACCAACTCTCCGACTGAGCATGTTACCAAGGCACTATTCCTATAACCCCACATATTTATTCTGCTAATCCCGCCAACAAATACATTTTGAGACACTAAAGGACAATTCTCCGAACCTATACATCTTTGAACTGTGGGAGGAAATTGGATCACCCAGAGGAAACCCTCACAGACATGGTGAGAATGTGCAAACTCCGCACAATCACCCAATGCTGGAATCGAACCTGGGTCCCTGGCACTGTCAGGCAACAATGCTAACCACTGTGCCACAACAGTGTACAATAGATTAGCTTGCAGCATGCAGCTTCTGAAGCAACCTTGTAAATAAAGCTGTTTGTTCAACTTAAGAAGCCCCCGAAAGAATATCTTTACAAGATCACAACTTCTGAGGCGGTACTGTTACGTGACTGATTTGTACCCACCACCAATTCAGATACATGCACTTCAGTGGGTCTCTAAGTCTACGTTGTCACATGGTGAGCCACATATCAATTGTGAACAGGTGAAAATGCCAAGTATAGACACAGCAATATAGAGTCCCCATTACTATTTCTTACTCTAGCTATGGAAAACAGACATAAGCATGTGCTTTGCCTGCTTTATGTGTAAGAACATGTGGGAAGTTTAAATTGTTCTATTTTTTACTCTAGTGCTATCTTTATTTGCTTGTCCTCTGTGTAGTTTGTTTCTCCTTCCAAGTGCTGCATCCTTGTTTCCATCTATGCTAAATGACTTTAAATTCTCCCATACAACATGAGCAAACCATCCCAATGAGGATATTGGCCCTGTCTAGCCTCTATAGGTCCCATTTATCCCAGACTCCATCATCCAATGCCACAGGAATCTAAATCCCTTCCTTCTGCACCATCTCTCCAAGCATACATTCATCTGTTTGCTCTTTCTGTTCCTATAGTCACCAGTATATGGCATCAGAAGTAGTCTGGTGATTATTATTTTTAAGATCCTTTCTGCAGTTTCTTCCCAAACTTCCAAAAATCTGTTTGCATAACCTCATCCATCTTTCTACCTCTCTTGTGGGTGCACATGACCACAATCTCTGGCCATTCCCTGAACCCCGCTGAATACTCTTCAGCTGTTAAGTGACATCACGGACCCTGGAACCAGGGTGGTAACGTACTACCCTGGAGTCATGTCAGTTGCTGCAAAAATGCTTGTTGATAGAATCAGACTATTTAATCCCTGTTGGTATGGCATTCCCCATCTTTCTTCCCCCCACAATCAAGTGATGTGGTGCTGCAGGTGGAGCCAGAGGCAAAGAAATCCAGGTGTGCCCACTTGGCCGTCTTGGGGAGAGGTTTTGTTCCAGGAGACTGCAGAGGTCAGCAGTGATCTGCTATGAATTCTGAGCTCCTTAAGACACTGGTTTTTGGTCAGTTCTTAGTCAGGAATCATGGTTATTAAAGCCAGAATGCAAGATTAAATTTTCAACCATTTGCTACTTCTCATATGGTAATTGGCAATGTGAAATGTTTCAATACAAAATTCAATGGGATCATGTCAAGTTTCCAGCACAACAGCATCTTTTTAATATTTTAGCTCCCCCATCATCCCCATGCCCCCCAACACACACACACACACACACACACAAACACACACATGCATACACACACACACATACGCACTGACGCACCTCTTCAACACCCATGAATGTCATTACATTGATGTCTCTTTGCAGTACCTGCTGCTTGGACGGCACACAATGATATTAAAAGATGACAAAAGTAATGGGACATCTGATTTAGCGGATGCATGCTGGCATGCAGAGTATAGTATTCTGACTTGATTGATATAAACAAGGAGAAAAATAAATGGTGTCATGTCAAAGAGGAAACTTCAACATAGTACTGCATCTCTGATAGTTCGGATCTCTCTCGAAAACAATGGAAAATCATGCCCAGCAATGTGGAGTTTGACAATGATTTTTTTTGGTAATTTTAACACATTTTAGTTTTCCTGTCTTCCTGAAAAAGACAACTGTTGCTGGGATCTGGATTGACGTTTGCCAGTAATGTCATAGAGTTTTACAGCACAGAAAGAAGCCCAATCTCAGCTGAGAGACCATTTTGTATTTGTGGGTGCAGGAAATGTGCAGTAATAGTTTCTTTGACCATTATTTGGTTATTTGTGCCCATCTTGGCCTCAGGTCAATAAAGTTTTGGATTCAAATTCCAATTCAGAGATTCGACCACTAAATCCAGGTTGACTCTCCAGTGCAATATTGAAAAGGACAGCATTTTCAGAGGTTTGTGATCTTGGTTTGAGGAGCCAAATTCTCTGATCTCACCCGCAGCTGGGATTCTCCAGTCCTGCTGCAATGAACGGAGATTTGGCTGAGCACCAAATTCTCTGTTCTCGCTGGCTGTGGTGGTGGGGCGTGAATGGATGGAAAATTCCTGCCACAATGTTAAGATTGGGTGAGGTTTTCCAGCCCTGCTCACCCCAAAACCAGAAAATCGCCCAAGGGCAATGGAACTTTGAATGGTCTGCCCCCCACCAACTATGAATCCTGTGGTGGGTAGCACAGGAAAATTTCCTCTTTGTCTTACCTCTTAGGAAGATGTAAAAGACTCTATGAAACAAATCAAAGAGGAGCAATAGCATTCTCCCTGCTGTCCTGGAAAATATACCTCAACTTACTAAGGCAGATTATATGATCATTATCTCATTGCTATTTGGGAGACATTGCTGTAGGTAAATTGGCTGCTGTGTTTCCCACATAGCAACTGTGATAATACCTTGTACTTCACTGCTTGTGAAGTCTTGAAAGGCACTACATAAGTGCAAGTTCTTTCTTCCCTTTTTCATGCAAGGCACCATAGCTCAGCTCAATCCTGTTCTTAATTCAACGTCATGACACATTCGATATCCAGTTGGTTCCACTACAAAGTAATTTAAAATGGAACCACTAGCTGTTTTTTTCCCCTGCTGTCTGACCAGATTGCTGTAACCAATTCCAGGGCCCCACCTATTGTCCTGGCTGAGATCAGGTATCCAAATACAGGCAGGGAATCAAATGTGAACTTCAATCTAGAAGCCTCACTACTGCATGAGACATTGCTTTTAGACACAGTGCCATTAAGGATGCACTTTTTGCAGATTGTTTTGATTATTTACTTACACAACAGGCTCATTCTGTGGAGGCACTCACTAAAGGTAAATTCTATATTGCACCAAAAATGTGTTTGTTTTCGTAAGAAAAATTATTTACTGCACCATGAAGAAATATCCTTCTTCCTCCCAAACTTTCACCGTGCAGCTATATAAGTACAGATAGAACTAGGTCAATTTTAAGAAAAAAAATGTTTAATGCAAACTAGCCCTTTGCACTTGCTTGTGTCAGTTGGACAAAGGGACAGATATATCTAAATCCAAAGTGTTCAAACTTGGGCAAAATAAAAGTTAGATAAATTCAAAATGATGTACTTAGGGTTCCTTTTGGCTTCCAAATATCATTGATAAACATTTCTATGTCTGCAAGATGTCTTAGTGTCCATGTAGATTATCCCAGCTTGCTGCACAGCTTCATGGAAATCCAACTACAGAAGAACATGGCAATCCATGTGCGCAGGAAAAAGATGTTGGCCCCCACAAGCCAGTCCACTGATGTAATCCCTTGCATTTCCTGAGCATGTATTTTTGATGTAAGTAAAGAGAGTGCAGGGACAGGGAGCTAGTCCACTTGAAAGGGCTGCCCAGCGAATTAATGAGGAAAGAAATCTCAATAATAGAAACAAAATGAGAAGAGAACAAGGGTAATTGAATTTCATGCAGAATGGGCTTGTCTTGTTTAGTTTCGTTCTTCATTGACAATGTTTTCAAATGGCTGTGCAGACTATTTCAAATGTAGGAGTTGGCAAATTAACATGCTTTCTTCCCCAGATCTGTGCATAACTGCGTAATGGATCCAACATCAACAGTGCAGTTGAAAGAAAATGATTCTGTCAGCACCCATGGGATATTCTGCGTAGAAACCATAACATTTTGCAGACACAGATATGTTTATCATGAATAGTTGGTGGGTAGCAGGCCACTAATCATTGAAATATGCCATTTTTGAAACCTGGCTTCTGTTTTAGATGGGGAGTAGACTACATTTTTGTACAGCTGTTGGGAAATTCTGTCTGGACACAAAGGAGTGGGACCTCATTTATGCTGTTGTGTACAGCATTTGTTTTATTCTAACTAGGCAGACATTCTTGGAGCCTGACTCAACAAAAAGTGCGTGACTACAAATATAGAAAGTACGTACTTTTTCTGTACATGCCTTCTAGAGACTGATATCAAACTTTGCTGAAGCCAGTTCCCAAATTTCTATCATTTGAGGAATGAGGTTTGCTTTGACAATATCAACTTTACAATTGTCTCTTCCTTTTAAAAAAAATACTATTTTTATTGACTCCAGATTTCTCATCATATGGCTTAATATAGTTTACATTACTTAGTACTTTAGATTCATTTACAGTACAGGTTAAGCAATAAAAATAAACAGATCCTGGTGATCATGTGGGATTTGGTGTAAGGGCTGTCCTTAACATAGCAAAACATCGCAAAGTGCTTCACAGGAGCTTTACCAAGCAAAATTTGACACCAAACCACAAACTGAGATATTAGGTGACTAAAGCTAGGTTAAAGAGGTACGTTATAAGGAGTGTCTTCAAAAGGGAAAACGTTCAGAAACTGGGCAAGGGAATAGCAAGGGAATTCCAAAGCATATGCACTTGTCATTCCATCCAAGGGAGATTTGGAAATCTAGGCCTGGATTTTGCCAGTTGAAAGGAAATCTCAATGCTGGGGATAAATGCTGGTCAGGCAATTGTACAAGCAGTTGGCAGGAATTCCTTGGCAATCTTCCCATCTGTAACTAGTAAACATCTCCAGGTTGGGAATGCCAGTCAATAAATGGGCAGCAGCTGGAGGTAGTGCCAGTAGGTCAAAGGAAGGCATCATTTTTAAAAACCAGTCTGGAATTTTAATACAAGATTCACATCAGAGGGCGTTGGAAAGGCTGCAGTAAGGATGCAGGAATCCTGTTGAGGAATGGCTGCAATTAAAAGAAAAATGGCTCCACAGTTCAGTGATGCCACCTGGGAGGTGCTCTTGCAGTGGCAAGGGAATGGAGAAAGGTTTTCTCCCTGGAGGATGGAAGGAGGAGGTCAGTAAACCCTCTGAAGGACACATGTCTGGAAGTAGCTGAGGAATAAAGCAATAACAGAATATTCGCACGGACATGGATGCAGTGCTGGAAGCCATTCGGGTGCGGTCTGACAAGGGAATTGGCATTCACAACTGCAAGCTTGTAGCCCAGCGTATCTCAAATGGCATACATGAGATGTGAAATGACCTGGCTCTTGCCGTGGCCATGCATGAGCCATGATCAGAGACACCCATCCACATTGAATCGCACAGTTGCCTCAGACCAAAGATTCTTGTCAGTCAGAGGTGATCATTGCACTAAAAAGACTGAATGGCTGCTTCCAGTAGGCCTCCCAGTGATGCTGGACATGTAATTGGGAATAAGATGAAGAACACAGTGAGATAGGAGACACGTTGCGTATATTTGTGATTGTGGAAAAAGTGTAAGGAGTGGAGGTGAATGTGAGGTGGTATCTCTTCATTGCTGATGGAGGAGGAGACAATGGGGAGAGAATGGGGTGCAGCAGGGCAGCCTGTCACCAAGGGCAGGTAGTCTTGGAGTCCAAAGAGAATAAGGCGGCACAGTGGTTAGTGCTGCTGTCTCACAATGCCAGGGACCCAGGTTTGTATCCCGGCTTGTGTCACTGTCTGTGTGGAGTGTGCACGTTCTCTTTGTGTCTGTATGGGTTTCCTCCAGGTGTTCCGGTTTCCTCCCACAGTCCAAAGGTGTGCTGGTTACATGCACTGGCCATGCAAAATTCTCCCTCAGTTTACCTGAACAGTGTGGCGACGGGGCGGGGGGGGGGGGGGCGGGATTTTCACAGTAACTTCATTGCAGTGTGGACGTAAGCCTACTTGTGACTAATAAATAAACTTTACTTTAATGTATACGGGCATCAAAGAGTTAGTTTTAGCTCTGGCACCCATGTAGGCTTTCATGAACACAGGAAGCTCCTGATTAAGGAGGCAGCAGGAGTTAGGTGAAAATGCAACTTGTTGGCCTCACTCTTGTCTTTTCCACTGATCTAGCAGCGGATGAGCCATTGACAATAGCTCCAGGACCATTTGAAATCTCAGAGGAGGATTTGCATCTGGGGAAACAGTAACACGCCCATCTAGCAGTCACACCCCAATTTCATGCCCACTGCCATCATGCCCATTCCCAGTCCCAGACAGCTTCAGGAAAATCTGGCCAGTGACGGGAAGATATCCAAGATCTGTTCTGGCACTGTTCTCCACTATTTACCAATGCAATTCCCCACTCCTCCAAGTCTATTGCCACAGAGTTGGCAAAATAACCCACTATATAATCAGTATGGCAGACACTTAAGTACTCATTTTATATAAGGATATTCTATTGAAACTGCCTGCATGTGATATGTAGCAGCTTCAGTGAAGAATTCTTCAAAAACAGCCATTGATTATGATATGTTCACCATTCCAGTAGCTGCACTTTATTTCCTTCCCAAATGTTAATTAAAATAAGAACTATGTTCATTTATGGAAAGCCCAAAGGCATTAAATGGTGCAGGCCACTACAACCTATCATTTCCAACAGGATGCCAGCACATGTGATCCATACATTCACCAGTAACATGAGCAGGGATCTGATAGAAACATCAAGCAATCCCCTATAGCAGATCTGGTCTGTGGTTTTGTTCAGTGAGCTGGCACATCAACTATCGTCTTCCCCTGGCTTGGCCATAGCCTAATCATGCCCAGTGACTCACCACATGCAGATTTTGACCCTATATTTGACTCTATACTTATCTAAAGTTTGTGCAATGCCAGTATCTGAGCTGGTGACTATTAGTGTCAAATTAAGTGATTATATTTCTTCATCAGTATGGCGGCTGTTTATTTCTCTTGCTGTTGGGGTTTCTGTGTCTGGAAAGGCGACAGTTCTTGGATAACTGAAAGCAGAGGTTTGCACCTGAAAAGTTGGGGTGAAGGGAATGTTGGTGGAGAGGGAATGTATAGCAAGAGCTCCATAGTCACACCACATGCAGCTCGCCATATAGTAGGAAGAGAATGAGTACGAGTTGAGAAGGAGCATATGGCAGTAAGTTGCCATCATCCCGAATGCTTTCAATGATGCCAGATGCACAGACTTTGCCATGGTCAGCCCCTTGATCCACATCACTTTCTCTGCCAGGGAATGAAGGTGAGCATGTCCCACTCACTCATTTACCTCCTCCCCACCCACTCCCAACCCAGGTTCAGCTTTGCACCCTTTTATTGTGGATAGCTTTGTCCTGTAAGAAAGAGGGAAAGATGATAGTGATTGTGTTGCATTATGTTTGGATGATGTGTCTCTTGAGAGTGAACAGCTATGCGGAGGGAATGAGAGGTGGATGTGTGACCAGCATTATTGAAGGGTGTGTGAGGGTGAGGTGAAGTAACTGAAAGCTAGACCTGAGTCCTGAGTGCTAGGGCCTTGAGCTGTGTGAGAGGTCAGTGATAGATACGCATTCAGTGACATTAACCACCTGCATGAGGTCATTCAACTTCTTCTGGCATCGCTCCCAGGTCCATGGAGCCAGTCTCAGGAGTTTACTGGCTTGGTCACAAGCTCCCATTCCTTTTGAAGGACATTAATTGAGGGCCTGCTGGACCCCTGCAGAAACTTACATTTGTCTTTCTGTCCAATTGCATATCTAAAGTCTCCAGAAATGCATCTGTAAACTGCAGCCCCCCTTCTGCTCTGATACTCCATTTGCCTTCTCTTCAGTTGCAGCACTAATATAGTCAGCAGCCTCCTTTCATTCAATGCATCTTCTCTTTAAGAGGGAGAGATTGCCTTTCAGAGCTGGACAAGCTGTATATGGACATAGAAACAGAAAATAGGAGCAGGTGTAGGCCATTTGTCCCCTCAAGCTTCTCTGCCATTCAACATCATCATGGCTGATTGTCTACCTCTACACCCTACTCCAGTGCTCTCCCCATATCCCTTGACACCTTTAGAGTCTAGACATCTATTGATTTCCTTCTTAAATATATTTTGTGATTTGGCCTATACAATCTGCTGCTGCAGAGAATTCCATATTTTCACCACCCTCTAAGTGAATAAATTTTGCCTCATCTCAGTCCTAAATAGCCTACCACATACCCTGAGACATTGTTGTCTGGGGGGGTTTAGAACAAACACCCCAGCCAGAGGATGGCAGGATTGCCTTTTGAGGAGAAATTGGCTTTACTGGTCCTGTATTCACTGGAGTTTAGAAGAATGCAAGGGGATCTCATTGAAACATATAACATTCTGATAGGTCAGGACAGACTGGATGCACAGATGTTGTTTCCTCTGGCTGGGGTGGGGGGTGCGGTTTGTTCTAAGTGCCTCATTCTTCCAAACTCCAGTTTATCCCAGAAATCAGCCTTGTGAATCTTCACTGCACTCTCTCTACTGCAAGTATATCCTTTCTTAAATAAGGAGACCACAACTACACACAATACTCCAGGTGTGGTCTCACCAATACGCTGTACAGTGAAAGTATGACATCCTTGATCCTGTACTCCAGTTCTCTTGCAATGATGGCTAGCATACCTTTTGTCTTTCTAACTGCTTGTTGTATCAGCATGCTTGCTTTCAGTGACTGGGGTACTAGGTCCCTTTGAATGTCAACATTTCCCAATCCATCACAATTTAAATAGTACTCTGCCATTCTGTTTCTCCACCAAATTAGATAAATTCACACTTACTCAAGTTATACAGCATCTGCCATGCATTTTCCCACTCACTCAACTTGTCTAAATCACTTTGAAGCATCGTAACATCCTCCTCACAACTCACATTCCCACCAAGTTTTGTGGCATCAGCAAACTTGGAAATATTATTTTTGATACAATCATTCAAATCAGAGATGTATATTGTGAATAGTTGGGGCCCAAGCGCTGATCTCTGTGGAACCCCACTAGTCACTGCCTGCCACTTTGAAAAAGACCCATTTATTCCTACTCTCTGTTTCCTGTCTACTAACCAATTCTCAATCATGTTATTCCCAATACCTTGCTTTAATTTTGCACATTAACCTCTTAAGCGGGATTTTATCAAAAGCTTTCTGAAAATCCAAATAAACCACATTCTTTGGTTCACCCTTCTCTATTCCAGTAGTTACATCCTCAAAAAAATTCAGTATGTTTGTCAAACATGATTTCCCTTTCATAAATCCATGTTGACTTTGTCTCATCCCGCTGATATTTTCTAAGTGTCCTGTTATTACATCCTTTAAAATATACTCCAGCATTTTCCTGACTGTTGACATTAGGCTAACCGGTCTGTAATACCCTGTTTTTGCCCATCCTCCTGTTTTAAGTAGCAGGGTCGCACTTGTCACCTTCCAATCTGCCCAGACTATTCCAGAGTCTACAAAATTTTGGAAAGTGAAAACCAACATATCCCTTATTTCCATGGTCACCTCCTTTAGTAGCCTGGAATGTAGATTATCAGGCCCTACCATTATTTTCTCCAACCCTATTTTTCTAGTAATACCAGTTTCCTTCAATTCCTCCCTCTCACTAGACCCTTGACTCTTTAGCATTTCTGGGGAGTTATTTGTGTCTTCCTTGCAAAGACAGAACTAAAGTAGTTGTTTAATTGTTCTGCATTTCCTTGATCTTATTATCAATTCTTCTGTTTTGAACTGTAAGAGACCTACATTTATCTTCATTAATAATTTTCTTTGCGTGTACTTATAGAAACTTTAATGCTTCTATCGTCCACTTTTATGTTACTTGCAACTTTATTCTCATACTCTATTTTTCCCTTCTTAATCAGTCTCTTTGTCCTCCTTTGGTGAATTCTCCCAATCCTCAGTTTTATTTTTTTTTCTAGCAATTTTATAGGACTCCTCTTTGGATCTAAAAATATCCCTAATTTATTTTGTAAATCATGGTTGGACCATTTTTCTTGTTTTGTTTCTTCATCAGAAAGAAATGTACAATTGTTGTGATGCATATGTTCTTCCTTAAATATTAACCATTGCCTATCCATGATCATGCCTCTTAATTGCTGTATCACAGCTTGGTATGGTTCCTGCTTTGATCAAGACTGCAAGAAGTTGCAAACGGTTGTGAACGTTGCCCGGTCCATCACATAAACCAGTCTTCCATTCATTGATTCCGTCTACACTTCCCCCTGCTTCGGAAAGCAGCCAACATAATCAAGGATCCCACACGCCCCAGACATACTCTCTTTCTACTCTGAAAGAGATTATATCTGTGGTGCTTGGGGACATTGAAAAAATATAATAATATATTAAGGAAAAATATATAAAAGTCTGAAGACACATACCAACAGACTCAAGATCAACTTCTTTCTGGCTGTCATCAGACTTTTGAACAGTTTTGTCATATATTAAGCTGATATTTCTCTTCACCTTATCTGTATACTCGGCACGCTATCCTTTTCCTTCATCCCCATGTACTTCATGGTATGTTTTGCCTGTAAAGCATGCAAGAAACAATACTATTCACTGCATACCAGTATATGTGACAATAAATCAAATCAAATCAAATAATGAAGCTCCCCAATCTATCTTAGCCAACTCACACCTCATACCTTCTTACTTTCCTTTGTTTAGATTTAGGCCCCTAGTTTCAGATCAGACTTCTTCACTTGCTAACTTAATGAAGAATTCCATCATGTTATGGTCACTGTTTCCTAAAGCACTCCACACAACAAAATTATTTATTAACCCCTTCTCATTGCATAATACCAAATCAAGGATAACATGTTCCCTATATGGTTCCTAACATATTGGGCTAAAAAAATCTTGTACACATTCCCAGAATTGACTTGCTTTAATATTGCAGCTAATTTGATTTGCCCTATCAATAAGTAGATTAAAGTCACCTATAATTACTGCAGCAGTTTTGTTATAAAGATCTTGGATTTCCTGTTTAATGCCATCCCTAACCTTGCCACTACTGTTTGGAGACCTATAGAAACTCACACTATTGTTTCTTTTTAACTTCACCCAGATTGATTCTACGTCTAGATTTTCTGAATCAATATCCAATTGCATTTTTGCACTGATTTCACCCTTAACTAACAACATCACCCCACCTCCTTTCCCTTTTTGTCTGTCCTTCCTAAATATTGAATACCTTTGGATATTCCATTCCCAGCCTTGGTCACCCTGTAGTCATGTTTCTTTCCGTAATCACAATCACATCATAGCCATGTACATTAATTTGCACTGATAGTTGATCTACTTTATTGTGAATGCTTCATGCACTCAGATGCAGTGCCTTTAGACTAATTGTTTTAACATTTTTACACATGACTTTTGGTACTGTGGCCCTATTTGTTGCTTGCCCTTGTTTCGTCTGTCTTCCACTTTTGCTTCCTACTTTTCTGTCTTTCCTTCTTTTCCTTTCTTTTGTCTCGTTGCTCAGGTTCCCATCTCCCTGCCACTCTAGTTTACGGTAAGAATTCTCATAGCACCAGGTTAAAGTCCAACTAGTTTATTTGATAGTAAGTCAAATAAACTGGTTGGACTTTAACCCTGGTGTTGTGAGAGTTCTTACTGTGTTTACCCCAGTCCAATGCCGGCATCTCCACATCACTCTAGTTTACAGACCAGCCTTGCATACTTTTAGGACCTTTGTTAAGCTTGCAGCCAGCCAGCAGTGCAGGTCATGCTGAACTGCACACTGAAATCATTCAAATGAGAAAGCAGTATGGAGTTTGCATGCTGCCTGCCTCAGTGAGAATGCACATGTACAAATTGTAAACTGCAACTCCCATACCCCAAAACAGGTGAAAAAAACCTTTCATTCAGTCTTTTTCAAACCAATGGCACACTTGAGTGAGAACGTTTATTCCCGGACTGTTCTGAACTGTATACAATATTCATTTGACAATCATGCATGTCAATGCTCAGTATCCAAGAGTTCATACAGCTCCTACATTCTCAGACGGTTATATGTGCCAAAAGTTTTCAAGGGAGAATTAATCTTAGACAGGTGGTTTTAAGTTTTTGAAATTCTTGGCTGTTTAAAATGTTTGATATTTTGGTCCTCCATATTTGAGTCTGCATTAATAGATGAGCTATGTCTCAGGGAAAAAGTGCTTTTGCTGGCCGAGATACCCAGATAAATATATAGCATTTTCAGAAAATAAACAGAGAATCCGCCTCCATTTGTTTCAGCATTGGTTTTATTCCCTGCGTTCATGTGATTCTCCTTTACCTTTGAAGGTATCTGAACAACACTCCATGAAACCAGTAGCACTGACTCAACAAATAACATTGCAACTTAACTAACTCCTGATGCAGCAGAAAACTAAGTTCACCACTGGCTATCATTGGCCATGATTAAAATATTATTCTGTAGCAACCTTTTCTTTTGTGTCCCATTTTCTGGATGCTGTCTTCCCTGATTAGCTCTGTGAGGCCCATAGGCAGACTCCATATATGGAAAGAGACTGGTTAATAATTATCTTGGAGATATGACTGGGAGAAATTTAAATAGTATGTTGATTGAAAAACAAATCAATGAAACAAAAGTTTGAAGAAATCCCACGAGGTGTTACTGTTTGACTTCAATGGCTTGGCATCACTCTTGGATATCAGACACAATTGAGCTAGCTAAAATCTGATACAGTTCAATGAATCAAGTTAAGCAAAGTTATTATTTTGGTGAGTGAATCTTGATTTAATCCTTTAAATATATTTATAGGACTGGAGAGGCCCATGTCTGGCTAAACTTTAGAAAAATAAGTTTGATACTGTTGCACATAGAGTTGGCTGAACTTGGCTTCATTCACTGCTACGTACTCCACCTGCAACATGATTCATTTTAGCACAAGCCAAAAGCTGGACCTTTGCGTTGTTAAGATCATGTCAAGTGTCAGGAAGAGGATGATATGTTCTATTTTGTGCATCAGAAAATGTAGACAGTATAATTTTGGGTTGTTGTATAATTTCTTAACCTGGCACTTCATAAAATCATACAAAATAACTGGATGAATTGAAGCCAGTTAACTCATTGTGACTGTGCTATTTCTTTGAACATAGAATTGTTATGGTGTAGAATGAGGCCATTCAGCCCATCATGTCTGTACCAGCTGTCCAAACACACATGACTTAGAGCCCTTCTCCTGCCTTTTCCCTGTTCTCCTGCACATTATTTCTATTCAAATAATCATCCAGTGCTCTCTTAAATGCCCTGATTAAACCTGCCTTCACTGCTCTTCCAGGCAGTGCATTCCAGACCCAACACACTTGTGGTGTGTAAAGGTTTTTGTTCATATTATATCTACTCCTTTTGCAAATCACTTTAAATCTGTGCCTACATTTGAGTCTGGGTGACCCTTCGTCAGAGCTAACAAAGGGTCATCCAGACTTAAAACATTGGCTCTATTCTCTCTCCACAGATGTTGTCAGACCTGCTGAGATTTTCCAACAGTTTCTGTTTTTGTTTCAGATTCCAGCATTGCAGTATTTTGCTTTTACTTTAAATCTGTGCCCTCTTGTTCTTGATCTTTTTACAAGTGCGAACAGTTCCTTCCTATCTATTCTGTCTAATCCCCTCATGATTTTGAACACATCTATCATATCACCCCTCAGCCTTCTTCTCTCCAAGGAGAACAGTCCCAATCTCTCCAATCTATCCTCATAACTGAAACTTCTTATCCCTGGAATCATTCTTATAAACCTCTTCTGAACTTTGTCTAATGCGTTCTCATCCTTCTTATACTGTGCCACCCAGAACACCACACAACACTCCAAATGAGGTTTAATTAGTTTTTTTTATAGGTTTAGTGTAATCTCCTTGCTTTTGAACTCAATGCATTATTAATAAAATGAACACTGTATGCCGGTGTCCAGTCATGCATGGGATTCACGCATGTGTTCCCATCACACGTGTATCCTCCTGCACTGGATTTCTGGTAATGTCAGATTCACGCTGGAAACTGGCAGGAATGCCAGATAAGTAATTTACATCTGTTTTTAATGTCATTTTAATGAAATTAGCAGGTCCGGGGCTGAATTCTCCAGGCACACTAGCCTCTCCCACTCCGCCAGAGTATTCCACTCTAGCAGGGTTTATAGTAGGTCCCCACTTTCAGGGAACTACTGGGAGCACTCGGCTGGAGAGAAGGCGAGGCACTTGGGGCCCCAAGGGGTCGGGTAATGGGAGGTTGGTGCCCCCTGGGCATAGACACCTTGGCGGTGTCAGTCTGTGAGCCCCAGCACCACCCAAGAAACAAAGTGCCAATGTCCAAGGGCATCATGGTGCTGCCCATCAGGCATGGGGCAGTGCCAAGGTGGTGGGGCCTGGTGGGGGCAGGGCTTAGGGGACAATCATTGGTGGTGGTGGGTCCCACTGCCACTCTGCATGGGAATCAATGGGGGCAGAACGCAGGTGAGGGATTGGTGGAGTGTGGGTGTGGGGTCAGCTGGGGTGGGGGAGGCGAGTGGGTGGTGAGTGAGACAGGGATTCTGGGGATCTGACTGTGGGGGGAGGGGGTCAGCCAGTGGAGGGGAATGCCTGGGAGAGGGGTGCTGGAGGGATCAGAGGCAGGGACCAGGTGGGGGGGGAAAGGATTGGAGCTGGGCCAGGGAATGTTCAGTGGGCCGTGATCGGGCCATGGGTGGTTTAGGGGGGACAGCATTATGGGGATTCCAGGCTGGCCAGCGATTGAGCTGGCCAGTAAATGAGAGGTTCAGAGTCACTTTGCGTGTGCAGAGGCCCACTGGTTCCAGTCTCTCCAGCATGAATAGGCCCCACTCCCTGAAATCTAATGATAGTCATGCTGGTGGCCTCTGCATTGCACAGAGCGTAGGAGATTCTAGTCTGAATTCCCACTGAAAAACCAGCGGGAATTACTCCAAATTCCCACGACTTCCACATTTTGAATATTTTTGGGAAAATTACCCCAAATTCTTAGTATCTAGCCTGTCAAGCTCCTTCAGTATCTATGAGGTTACTTCTTGTTCTTCTAAATTCAGAGAATATAGACTCTGTTTACTCAGTGAATGGGATT
Organism: Carcharhinus amblyrhynchos; assembly: GCF_965287045.1. NCBI lineage: Eukaryota > Metazoa > Chordata > Chondrichthyes > Carcharhiniformes > Carcharhinidae > Carcharhinus > Carcharhinus amblyrhynchos. The sequence continues at coordinate 68,090,686 of NC_137325.1, forward strand.
TTACAGCCTCGCTTAGAAAACCTCCAATCGATTTGTCAAACATTTTTTGGTCAGCTGACTTATCTTTGTTCAGTATCAAATGTTGCTTTATAATGTTCCTATATAGCACCTTGGAGCATTTTCAGCACATTAAAAGCATGATGTAAATAATTTTATTGTGTTGTTCAGGTTTGAAGGGGGCTTTTGAAGCTTATCCAGAGCCTTTCTTGGACACTTACTCAAGACTTCACCAACACTATCAATTCTGGAAATTCTTTGAGGCCATTAGCTGAAATGAGCAAATGGTGATTTCCTACACTTTACTGAACACGTTATGGAGAGTGTGGCATACTTGATCGCTAGTGACTTGCTGGGGGTCCCCTGGAACTGCAAGAGAAATGGGAAGAAGATATCAGGCTGATCAGAACTGCATCCCCCTGCCCCTGCTTCAGGAGAAAGGGACAGGACGTCAGGATGGACTACTTCCTTGGTGGGTATAGAACATCCCTCCTCCTCTGTGTAGTATAACGATCTGGCATAGTAAGGATTTTACATGGGACTGAGTGTAACAATGCCAGCTGTGTGATGTAAAGGAACACATGACCCAAGTCTAGAGGACTGTGAAGTGTGCAGAGGCAAGCATGGAGGTCGCTCCCAGCTTAAACCTTCTTTTTTACAATTTTATATATATAGCTGCATGTAGTGAATACAGACTTATTGCTAAACTTACAAGACTCAAACCTCTTTTTGAGACCTACCACACTGTACACATCTTACAACACTCTGGACTTCCTCCATCAGGACCTTCAGAGTCATATTGCGCAGTGTCACTTTATGTCTGAGCCATCCCATTTGCTGCTGTGTGTCAGCCAATAGATTGCACACCTTCAGTGGCAGTGGATGCATGGAGTTCACATAAACTGCTCCAAAAATACTGAATCTAATCAGCACTTGAGTATTAAGCTTGCAGGTTCAAATTATGGTAATAAGCAATGAGGACCAGACTCTAAAATAGGCAGCTTCAGTTACACAGCACCAGCTTCATTCCTGTTTTCACCTTTGCAGCAAAATAACACCCTTGCACTCTTTGCCTAACTATTTCTTTATCATCTCTCCAAAAATTCCCCAAAACATTTCTTTTCATTCCTAACCTGATTTCTATCTCCTGCTTGATGTTCATCATTCTTACTGTACATTTTTATTTAGTGAAATTTGCAATTTAAATCCAAATTGCTTTCCAAATCAATGTACGTTCTCTAGACTTCAGTCTAGGTGCAGTCATTTCTGAACACAGCATCAGAAGGTTGCGTGTATGGCACTGTCACCTGGCTATTGATTTTTCTTGTCTGCTGCAGTTGAGACTATGAGTGCTGGCAAACTCTGATCAATTGTGTCTTGCTGTTGGTTACTGACAACTACATTGCCAATGGGCACTCTCACTGAGAGAAAATAAACATGTAATTACTGGTTAAATGCTGGTAATAAGTTCTACAGGTAGTTAGAATTGTCATTGCAGTGACATTCACTTTGACTGAAGGGATGTTTGTGGCCAGTGATGTAAGACATTGTGCTATAAGTGTAACAAGATAGTGTAATGACTGCAACTATTAATTCCACATGGCAGTCGTGTAGTCTTTCATGTGTTAGTGTGTACATGTGCTGGGGTAATGTCTAGTCACAATTGAAGTATTACTGTTATAGATGTTTAAACTGAAATTGGAAAGTAAAACACTGGGTCAGATTTTCCTTTTCATTTGTGTTTACCCAATATACCGTATATTGGATAGGTAGTTAGGAAGAATTGATCACACAAGCAAAGTTCACCTCATTGTTCATCCATTAATTTGAATCAGTTGAAAATTGGGTATTATCCATTACAGGTGTGTTACCCACCTCATCTGAATTTTTTCTATGTGCTGCACTCAGTTGACTGTTTACTCCTAGATACAATAATAATTAACCCCAATAACATTTTGCAACCTGCTTGATACATATTCTGAGACTCATGGACTATTTGATACAGCTCCTTTGTGATTATTTTAGATTGTTTGGGAAATAATCTTATTCTGATGAAGTTAAGTATTTGAAATCTGGAGATTTATCAGGAAATATCATTTATTCAACAACAGATAGAAAGATCCATCTGAATGTAGAAAGATCATCATGTGATAACCAACATATATTGATCAGCTCTTAAATTAACTGAAGGAAATAAAACAGGGCTCCACAAAACCCATCTATTCTCTTTTTTTTCAATCTGGCACATGTCAATCTATTTTGTGAAAGAATGCATTTGCAGAATTCTCCAGATATCTGAGATGTCACATGTCACAGCCTATTGTCTTTTAAAGACAGGAGGCATGCCATTGTTTAATACTAGTTAAATAATTTAAATAATTTGATTTGTTTAACTCTCTAGGCTCCTTTGTTATCTTAGACAAGTGAAAGCTACAAAGGTTGAAAGTGTTTCATTATTTTCTGTTTTGCGAACCAGAAAATGGTCAATATGAATTCTCAGTTTCCCATTAGTTGTCAAAACTTTACTTATTCCATTTATTTTAGTCTGTTGAAGGAAAAGTCAACTTTATGTGAAAATAATCATTTGTAATACTTTCTTAGATAGTGTATGCCACGAGATAGTAGTTAGATGGTACTTTCTACTGGGGAGGTGATGGCCTAGTGATATTATCGGTAGATTAGTCCAGAATGTCAGCTATTGTTCTGGGGACCTGGGTTTGAATCCAGCCATGGCAGATGGTAGAATTTGAATTCAATAACAAATATCTGGAACTAAGAATCTACTGATTGTCAAATATTGGAAAAACCCATCTGGTTCACTAATATACATGAAGTAAACCTGCCATTCTTACCTTGTCTAACCTACATGTGACTCCAGAGCCACAGCAATGTGTTTGACTCTCAACTGTCCTCCAAGGGCAACTAAGGATGGGCAATAAATGCTGGCCAGCCAGCAACGCCCATGTCCCTCGAATGAATAAAAAAAATCCATTCAGGCATATGTGCTGTCATTCCCACCAATGACTGTGGGATCAAATGGTGGCTTCCTGTTTATATGGCAGCAACAGATATCTCCACCACTAGGGACATGTACTAGTGTACTGAGGTGTGAAACATGTTAGAGAGGGGTGGAACATCTGGCACAATAGCCAGGTATGTTTTGGAGTGGGATAGTGGACTGCAAAACCAGTCAACAGAATCTAGCTATCTAATGCATATACAATTACTGACATGTGACAAGCTGCAAGCTAACCAAACGGATGTGAATTCACCTGAAGAAGAGTTTAACTTCGAACGCTTGTGGGTTTACTATCAAATAAATCGGTTGGACTTAAACCTGGTGTTGTCAGACTTTCAACAGCAAATTAGCCATTTCAGCAAATAATTTATATGCTATCCTGAAGCAGCATATTGGAAGACATAACACCAATTGTTAGTGCTAAGGCCATGCCTCTGGTGAAAGTTGGTTACAGGTATTCTTACATGGAGTATGTAGACTGCAATTGTTTCTTTTACTGGTAAAGAGACTGTGGAGGCAATTCAACTTAGGGCATTGCCACATAGTCACACTAAGTCCAAATTATAGATCAGATAAATTAATGGTGGGATTATTTGGATCTGCTGCCAGCTGATCTTCCTGACAAGCCTTGTTTCATCTTTTGTGCCTTCAAGCATAAAAGTCTGCAGTAAAGGTACTTTAAAAACGTATAGAAAAATAACCATTAAAAAAATCATTGTGTGCCTTTAAGAGTTCCTATTTCCATATGCAATAATATTGCTGGTGGGAAAGGTTGGATGGTCAGCAGTTTAGTGGGAATAGAGCCAAGGAAGCAGAATGGTTTCACAGTCAAATGAAGACACGTTCAGGCATGAATGGAGATAGAAAATGTGCTAAAGAAAGAAAAAGAATCAGGGCTCATGTAGGAAGATTTGTAAGGGAAGGTAGTGGAGAGGAAGAGACGATAACAATGAGATAAGAGAAATGCAGTAAAAGCAGCTACATAAGTGACTTCTTTGTGGCAAATATGTCCATGAACTCCTTACACTTGTTCTTATGGAGAGGCAGGGAACATGGCTTTTACATAAAGAGTCTTTGGTAAAGAAATGATGCCAAAGGCTGTCTTTGCTTTAAAGGATGCTCCTGCAGTAGTGGGCAGTTTTGGGGGCAGACTATAAAACTGAAGATCACTAGACTTGACTCAACCAGATGTGATAATGGATAGCTACACTTGTGTCTGTAAGATACATTTGGTTCTGAGCATGTTAAACTTGAGGGAAAAATGATGGAATCCATACCACATGAAAGGACCAGGATGGAACAGTGTCAAGGGAGATAAAGCAATCAAAGATGGAGAAGATGGCATATCTAAGCATTTTGACAAATACTTAAGTATTGTTGTGAATGGTGGGAAATTATAAAGAAGGAAGTGGGTTGAAAAAGGATAAGGAATGTGATGATGAAGGATGTAAGGAAGTGATTTGAGGGTGGCCTTGTGATAATGAGGCTATATGAGATGGCATGGTCATGGAATGACATTGAATGTGGGCCAGAGGGTTGATATGATGGAAAGGTACAGGGATGCTAGAAAAGTAGAGATCTCGGGGAAAGAGGGCAGGGTGAGCAGAGATGGAAGTTTAAACCCCAAGAGCAAGGGGCCACTCACTGAAAAGGTCGAGATAGGAATAGAGAAGGGAAAGTCACGGTGAATCTTTGGACCCTAATGAATAAACATCTTAAAGGAAATGATTGAGTTTGAAGAATCAATAAAAAGACACTGAAAAAGCCCTTTCTGCAGATATTAAATGATACTCCTCATGCCATTATGCATTATGAGCTGGAGGCTTTATCAAAGCCTAGATTATGCATTGCCAGGCAACTAATAACAGCATTGAGGGTATTTATGGGGGATTTGCCATTACCTACTTAGGGAATTAGAGTTTAACAGTACCTTGCGATGTGCTTCCAGGACCTGGGAGCACTGAGCAGGAGGAAAACTGGAGAGAGAGGCTGTAGAAATACTGAGGTAAGTGTGAAATCTGGAATCACTCAGTGAGAAATAATTATAAGGGGACAAATCAATGTTCTGCACATGCTCCAGAATGCGCCGTTTGACAGTTTGTTGACTTATACTCTAATGAACAGATATAAATTTCCACAAATAATTTCCCATAAAATGTTTGAAGTTTATTGTTTTGTGCAGTTGCCAAGATTTTAGATGAAAAGAATCATTGTTCAGATGAGATTTCTTTAAACTCAATGTACACAACTAAAAGCAGTCTAACCATCATCACTCTTATTATTTATTTGTTTTGTTGTAAGGAGAAAATAGAAAAATCACACCTTTGAGATATTTATATAAGCCAATAACTTGTCTAAAATGAAGCCTTTGAGATGCCAAATTTCAACTTCTTTCAGCCTTCATTCTCCCCACCAAAAGTGCACAACAAGGTTCAACTTGACACCATTTGTGAAAATGTCAAGACCATCATGAACTTCTTTATGAACAATATTTTCAAAAGCATCATTTGGGCGAGTGAAGCTTCCCACCTGGGTCAATACAACAAAGTAAAGTCTATTTATTTGTCATAAGTAAGGCTTACATTAACACTGCAATGAAGTTACTGTGAAATTCCTCTAGTTGCCACACTCCAGCTTCTGTTTGAGTCAATGCACCTAAGCAGCACATCTTTCAGACTGTGGGAGGAAACCAGAGCACCTGGAGAAAACCCATGCAGACATGGGAAGAATGTGCAAACTCTACACAGACAGTGGCCCAAGCTGGGAATTGAACCGGGGTCACTGGTGCTGTGAGGCAGCAGTGCTAACCACTGTGCCACAATGCCACCCAACAAATACTCAACAATTAGCATCTGGCAGATCCAGCATTCTGAGAGCCTACCTTGGCTAAAGAGTTAGACAAGCAGAGCATGTTAAAAGAGATAAAGACAATGACCAACAGCATCTTCATGTAGAATTCCACAGTGAACTCAAAAGCGCACCGTTCTCTCCTTCAGCTCCCATTAATGCACAAATTGTATGCTGGAAAATTCTACAAAATACACATTGACAGGTTATATAGAAGTGATTAAAAGCTCCCTCTTTCCCAATATTATGTAAAAGTATTGAATCAAAATCCAGCCTTTTGAGGCAGGCTGAAGCCTTGAAAGCAAAGTTTTAAGAATTTTAAAAGATCCAGTAGATAATTCAGTGGATAAGTTTAATTCTGTTTATTTGAACTCTTTTTTTGAAAATTGCAAGTTGCAATTAATGATCATTAAAAGGCAAATGAAGAAGTATGGTCAGAAGAATGGAAAGGCAACTTATTATTTAAATGGAGAGAAACTTTGGGACACTTAGGTGCAGAGGAATCTAGGTGTCCTTGTGCATAAGTCACAGAAAACTGATATGCAGGTACAGCAGTTAATAAGGAAAGCAAATAGAATTTTGGCATTTATAATTAAAGGAATAGAATATAAAAGTAAGGCAGTGTTGCTGCAACTATACAAGGCATTGGTGAAACCTGGAGTGCTGAGTACAGTTTTGGCCTTCTTATTTGAGGAAGCATATAGTGGCATGAGAGGCAGTTCAGAGACGGTTCACTAGATTGATTCCAGAGATGAGGGATTTGTCTTACGAAGATAAATAGAGCAGTTCAGGCTTATACTCTCTAGAGTTTAGAAGAATGAGGGGATCTAGTTGAGGTATATAACATGATAAAAGATATTGACAAAGTAGATGTAGCGTGGATGCTTCTTCTTGTGGGGTAACTTAGAACAAGAGGTCATAGTTTTAGGATAAGGGATAGCAGATTTAAAACAGAGATGAGGAGAAACTACTTAACTCAAAGAGTCATGAATCTATGGAATTCAGTATCCCAGAGGTGGTGGATGCCAGGACATTAGTAATAAGCTAACGATGCACGGTGTTATGGGTAATGTGTTAGCATGGATAGAGGATTGGTTAACCAAGAGAAAGCAAAGGGCCGGGGGTGGGGGGGGGGGAGGCTGGTAAATGGGTGTTTCTCTGGTTGTCAATTAGTGACTAGTGGTGTGCCTTAGGGATTAGTGTTGGGGCCGCAATTGTTTACGATTTTACATAGATGATTTGAAGTTGCGGACCAAGCATAGTGTGTCAAAATTCGCAGATGACACTAAGATGAATGGCAGAGCAAAGTGTGTAGAGGATGCTGAAAGTCTGCAAAGGGATATAGATAGTCTAAGTGAATGGGCGAGGGTCTGGCAGATGGAGTACAATGTTGGTAAATGTGAGGTCATCCATTTTGGTAGGAATACCAGCAAAATGGATTATTATTCAAATGGTAAAAAATTGCAGCATGCTGCTGTGCAGAGGGACCTGGGTGTCCTTGTGCAAGAATCACAAGGAGCTGGAATTTTGTCCTTCATTGTTAGAGGGATGGAATTTAAAAACAGTGAGGTTATGTTGCAGCTGTATAAGGAGCTGGTGAGGACACACCTGGAGTACTGTTACAGTTTTGGTCTCCTTACTTGAGAAAGGATATACTGGCACTGAAGGGGGTGCAGAGGAGATTCACTAGGTTGATTCCAGAGTTGAGAGGGTTGGTTTATGGGGAGAGACTGAATAGAGTGGGGCTATATTCACTGGAATTCAGAAGAATAAGGGGAGATTTTATAGAAACATATAAGATTATGAAGGGATTAGATAAAATAGAAGCAGGGAAGTTTTTCCACTGACAGGTGAAAATAAAACTAGGAAGCATGGCCTCAAAATAAGGGGAAGCAGATTTAGGACTGAGTTGAGGATGAACTTCTTCACACAAAGGGTTGTGAATCTGTGGAATTCCCTGCCCAGTGAAGCAGTTGAGGCTACCTCATTGAGTGTTTTTAAGGCAAGGATAATAAACAGTAAAGGAATTAAGGGTTATGGTGAGTAGGCGGATACGTGGACCTGAATCCACAAAAAGATCAGCTATGATCTTATGAATGGCGGAGCAGGCTCGAGGGGCCAGATTGCTTGTTCCTGCTCCTAGTTCTTATGTTCTTATACCCTAATGAAACATACAGTGTATGGTCCCAACCAATGGGTTGGGGATGTGGGGGAAGGGTCATACTGAGAGGAGGCTCTGGAAGTCTGAATTTGCCAATAGACTCATTCTTGAGCCTTTCAATAGCAAACAATATCAGACTCTGATTGGTGCAATTCTCTTAAGAGCAGGAAAACACTGTTCCAGGCATTGGGAGCCAGTGATGACATGAGAGCAGTTTGGACAGATCTCCTGATTGTCTGGTTTCTGAACTTCCTGTTAGTAAGGCAGCAGCCAGGTTTCTGACATTCAGGCCTGGCAAACTGAGGCAACAGTAAGGTCACTGACCTTACTGACCAGAGCATTTGAGACCTTCAGCAAGGACTCAGGAGGAGGTGCTAGCCAGTGGCCATTGAGGAGAGCAGCTCATTAAGCTGGAGGCAGCTGCGGCAGAGGCACAATGGGGAAGATGGCTATCTAAGACCTTTCAACGACAGTGAATGAAGGGGAACAGAACCTCCTCAGGCCAAGTGACTACTGAATGTATACAGTGAATATTACATATACCTCAGCTGTATTAAAGTACCTCAGAGTGCAACTTGTTCTATGTAGACAACCTTTAAAATAACTTTGCACCATTTGTAAAGACCATTGTTAATGCCTTTGACATTTCCTTGACTGTACTGAAACATCTCAGAGTGTGATAGCCATTATGGAATGCTTGTAATGTTTTGCTGTTATTTTATCAATAAATTATATTTTTGGACAAAAAAAGGGAGTAGCTTTTGACCACAGGCCAGAGCTGAGGAGGATGGGTGCTTTGGAAAACAACCAAAGAAATAACAGAGGCCAGGCCAGGGCAGGCCAAATAAAGCCAGCAGTCACAGCCAGGAGCACATGCAGTTGATAAGGCTCAAGGCCTGCCATCCGAATGAGAACTGAGTAATCAGAAGAAAAATCTATTCCACTGAGTATGATTGAATACTTTGTAGTAAGTAAACCAAATAACATAGGTAAAATTGAAAATTTGAGAAAAGAATGCGATGTTGGACGCTGAAAGCAATTTAGCAGTCTTGTTAAGTCGTATTTTCTAAGGGTGAAAAGAAATGCCTTGAGAAAAAGGAGAAATTGGTTGTTTTTTTTCAGAAACGCCAATGGTAGTTTACTGTTATCTTTGTAAATTATTCCAAACCTTAGTAAAGGGAAACAAGCATTAGTTGATGGATAGTCTAACTGGAGAAATGTTGGAAAAGATCTTGCTAATCATGAAATTTTTAAATTCATATTAAAGCTATGTGTGCATTTGTTCAAAGATGTAAATTACCTGAAAGAATTGTTTCAGCATCAGTTTGAAAAGGAGTTTTCTTATTGGAGGAAACTGCTGAGATGTGCTGCTGCCACAGTCAAACTGTTGCCTTCTTTGAGACTTCCTTTAAGAGGACACAATGTGTCATTATTGTCAACTCGCGGAAATAATTTCTTTAGCCTGTCTTGAATGTCCCTTTGAATTTGCTGAGCTTCTTAAAGAACCTTTGAAAAGCTATCAATATTGTGGCTCAAGTAAGGCCAACTTTTTGATGCACAAACCTAGAATTACTTCATCACTATAATGGCAGAGCAGCTCAGAAATCAATTCACTGTTGTCTCCAGATAGCGTGAGGATGGTCTAGGCTGATTGACTAATTGACCTGCAAGGGAAATGAGATGGTATTAGTGCATCACAGGGGTAGACTCTTGCCCCCATCTTACCTTCAACATAAGCGCAGTCTTGTTGGCTCTCTCCTCAAAGGGCATTTGGGTTCTCAATTTGGGCATAACTTTGGCTGGCTATGTCTGCTCATGGAATCCATAGACTCCCTACAGTGCAGAAAGAGGCCATCTGGTTCATCGGTCTGTGCAGAGTCTCCAAAAGAGCATCCCATCCAGGCCCTCCCCTCCACCTCAGACTGTAGGTAGGAGTCCTGCCAGGTCAGCTGGTGATGAAGTCTGGCATGCTTGGGAGGTCAGTGGGAGCAGGGTTGTGAGGAGCAGAATACCCACTGGGAGGACTGTGGGAGTGGTGGGAGGTGGTGGGGGGAGGGGAGGGGGCAGCCTGACCAATGTTGGGACCCTGTGAGGTGGATGCGGAAGAGCTCACTGGGAGGTGTGAAGGGTGGGTGAAGTGGTGCAAAGGAGACATGAGGAGGCAAATTTAGCCTGGCAGCATGAAGAAAGTCATTCATCTTCTTTCAGCACTGTAGCCCCGTCTTCTAATAGTGTGAGCTGCATTCACAATTGTGCCACAGCCTCCCAGGCAGGGTTAGTGACCTTATTTGTAGGACATCTGCCCAATCACAGGTAGGTGATGTCATGCTTTTGCTCTACAAAATCCAGTAGTTTCACTCGCTCCCGGAAAACCTAATCTCTATAATCCATTTAACCACCTCTGCAATGATCCCCAGCACATGTTCCAATTCCAGTCTGGGGCAGGTGTTGGCTGCCAGGAAGCCAGCACCTTGATTCACGGAAGGAGGCCTCACTTACATAAGAGGAGAGATTGAATCCAATAGGGTTGTATTCAATTCAGAAGAATGAGGGGGTGGTGTAGGGGGGTGGTGGTGGACCTCATAGAAAGCTATAAAAGTCTAAAAGGGTTAGACAGGGTAGATGCAAGAAGGATGTTCCTTCTGTGAATCAAGATGCTGGCTTCCTTGCAGCCACCAATCCCCCCATCCCTAACTGGACTTGGAACATGTGCTGGGGAGCACTCTGGAGGTGGTTAAATGGAATGCCCCACTGATTACAGAGATTAAGTTTTCCCAGGGCGAGTGAATCAGAGACAGGCTGCTCTGAGTGCAGTGTGAAACTTGTGGAAACATACTTTTTTCTGGAAGTTGCTGAATATATGCTGATTTTTCTTACCCATGGTGCCAAAAGGATTTTCTCTAATTTTACATAGAAACATAGAAAATAGGAGCAGGAGAAATCCATTCAGGCCTTCGAGCCTGTATCACCATTCATTATGACCATGGTTGATCACCCAACTCAATAGCCTGATCACTCCTTCCCCCCAATGTCCTTTGACCCCCTTCACCTCAAGAGCTATATCTAACTGCTTCTTGAAAACATAAAATGTTTTGGCCTTAATTATTTTGTGTAGTAATGAATACCACAGCCTGACCAGTGTCTGGGTGAAAAAATTTCTTCTCATCTCTTTAGGGTCCTAAATAGTCTACTCTGTACCTTTAGACTGTGACCCCTGGTTCAGGACACCCACACCAACGGAACTTCCTTCTTTGCATCTACCCTGTCCAATCCTGTCAGAATTGTATAGGTTTCTATGAGATCCCCCCATCCCCCCGAACCCTGTGTTGTTCTGAACTCCAGCAAACAAAATTCTAAATGGACTCAATCTCTCCTCATACATCAATCCAGCCATCCCAGGAATCAGTCTGGTAAATTTTCTCTGCATTCCCTCTAGAGAAAGAACTTCCTTCCTCAAATAAAGAGACCAAATCTGCGCATAATATTCCAGGTATGGCCTCACCAAAGCACTGTATAATTACATCAAACCATCCCTCTACTCATATCCTATCGCTATGAAGGATAACATATTATTTGCCTTTTTTTACTGGCTGGTGCACTGCATGCTTACCTTCACTGGCTGGTGCACCAGGACACTCAGATCTTGTTGCACATTGTCCTTGCCTAGTTTATGGCCATTCCGATAATAATCTGCCTTCCTGTTTTTGCTGCTGAAATAGATAACCTCACATTTATCCAAATTATATTGCATCTGCCATGCATTTGCCCACTCACTCAGTTGTCCAAATCACCCTGAAGAATCTCTGCATCCTTCTGACAGCTCAGCCTCCCACCCAGCTTTGTGCCATCTGCAAATTTGGAGATGTTACATTTGGTTCCCTCTTCTAAATCATTAATAAAAATAGTGAATAGCTTAGATCCCACCAATCAATGTTTAGAAAAAATTTGGAGAATTCTGCCATATATCCTTCCTTTGAGAAATGGATCATGATAAGCGCGGCATGGTGGCACAGTGGTTAGCACTCTGTCTTACAGCGCTGGGTTCAATTCCCGGCTTAGGTCACTGTCTGTGTGGAGTTTGCACATTCTCCCCATGTCTGTGTGGGCTTCCTCCGGGTACTTCAGTTTCCTGCCACAGTCCACAAATATGTGGGTTAGGTGGATTGGCCATGCTAAATTGCCCCTTAGGTCCCGATTTTACTGTTGCATCATGCCTGTTTTTGGGCGCAAAAATGTGGTAAAGTCGGGTGTGAGGCCATTAACATGATCCGTGCCCATGTCCACGCAGATGTCCACTTCACTGACGCCTGGGAATGGCTGCGATCCGATTCACAGCCGAAATGGGTGCAATGGCAATTTAAGTTCATTTGCATGCATTTCAATTGAATTAATTAACAACCCGCCAAACTTTATCAGCATTTCCCCCTTTACCACCACGTTTGCCAATCTAGAAGCATGCCGAAATGAATCTGCTGAACTGGGCGCTCCAGCTGCTGAAGACGTAAGTTCAGAGCTTCCAATGGCTCTCTGACTCAGATCAGTGGTAGTGGGGGAGGGAGGCGGGTCACATCATTCTCTAGTGGGGGGGGAGGAGAAAGCGGGTCAATGTATCTCTGGTGGGATGTGGAGGAGGGGAGGGCTGAGGGAGGCCAGATTGTTGTCTGGTTGGTGGTGGGGAGGGAGGTGGGTCAGATGTATCTCTGGAGGGGGAGGGAAGTGAGGCCAGATCATTGGGGGGGAAGTGGGTAGGCCCAATTGCTCACTGGTTTGGGGGGAGGGGAGGCCAGATGGATCTCTGGGGGTACAAGGGCAGAGGGTCCAGTAGCACTCTGCGGGCGATCAGTGTGGGGGAAGAGGGCAAGGAGACACGATCTGTCTGGTTGGCGGGAGGAGTGGGTGGATAAGGGGACGGCAATGTCTGAGGGGGCTATCGCTCCCGCTTTCTCCACTTTCTGCCGCCCGGGAGTGATCTGACACGGGCGCACTTTTTCAAATTTTTTTCTAACAGTGCATGCACAGTTCAGAGCTCCAACCCTTTCAGGCACACTAAGCCCCACCCACAGCACAATTCAGACCTGCGATTTGTTTTAAGCTGTGTGTGTGTACCGCGGAGCCTGAAGGCAAATTTCCAAGTCGGATCTAAATTGCACCCAGATTCAGCACTTAGAATGAAAATGGTAAAATCAGGCCCATGATGTCAGGGGGACTAGCTAGGATAAATGCATGGGCTTATGGCGATACGACTGGATGGAACTGTAGTCAGTGCAGACTCGATGGGTTGAATGGCCTCCTTCTGCGCTGTAGGATTCTATGAGATTGTCTAACATTTGATGCAGAAGCAATTTCGTTAGGACATTAGTTGAACTGAATTAACTATTGAGTTGTCAAGTTGCAGACAAAGGGTCAGCGTCAATAAACTCTGAGTAAGTGGTGTAGTAGCCAAGGCGTGGATCATGTATGTGAGCTTTAGTTTCAGATTATTCAGTGTGATTTGAAAGGCTAGAGTTGTGCTTTGTACAGATCCGATGTAATGAGTAATTTAGAGTGGGCGCTTCATCCTCCCTGTCGGGGAACTATACAGCTCCCTGGGCCTTCTCTTCAATATGATAATCAGTTTCTAAGTTGAATCTAATCAAGTGGCCTCTTTTGTTCCTTTCATGCTGACTTTAGCAGCTCGAAAGCAACTGGCTGTTCACGTTCCACAAAGAGAGCCACCTCTCAGTGTGCCTTTGCTTTGGGTACTTTGACCGAACTTTCCTCGGAGGAAGGAGACGCAGGGGGGAACATTATGGACGTTTTGCATGATATTCGTGCAGAAAATAGTGAGCAGGATAAAAGGTCCGTAAGGAAAAAGAAAACTCGAAGGAGGAAGAGGATGCTGACAGGGGTGAGTCGCCAAAGAAGAGCCGCTAATACAAGGGAGAGGCAACGGGCGCATGGAGTCAATCTGGCTTTCCAGGATTTGCGCAAGCTTCTGCCGGTCCTGTCCGAAGTAGAGGTGTCCAAAATCGACATCCTCAGGCTAGCCGCTAAATGGATAGCTCATCTGACTGCCGTCCTGCTCCTTGATGATCAGAAACGGCACCAGCGCCAACTGGCTTTGCGGGCGGGAGCTAGCGACAAGTTCGCAGCTGTGAGCCGGGTCTGCAAAGAACTGGAGAGAGATTTCCTCATCTGTCAGACTGGGGACCCGCTCCACCTCGGCGGCTGTGACTTGGGTGACTTGGGCCGTCTCGATGCTTTGGCCAGCAGTGAAATCTCCCTGGAAAATGGCTATTTCTCATGGCGCCCGTCCTGGACGGACTGAACGTGGTGCTGAAAGTGGCATCCGTGTCAGTTTCTGCAAGAGTGAAGCTGACACAGAAAGGGGCAAGAGGCAGATCTGTACAGTACAACCCAAGATGTGTTAAATCAATCTTACATGTATCGAGATTGCTTTCTTTTTCTGTTAGTATGAAAATGTAGCCTATGCAAAGCTGAACCACATCACAATGAGTTCAGTTCCAGTTGGATTTTATTGGAAGAAACTTACAAATGCTTCTGATGTTAAATTGTGCTGGACTAAATTGGTTGGTCGTTGCCGCCTGGGTTGTAAGTTCAGTGAAGAGGTAAAGACTGTTCGAATCACTGAACTAAAACATACTTATCTGAGGATATCAACTAAGCTCCCACACCACCCCCGCCCCCACCCCCGCCACTACCCCCCTTGTGTTTCCATGAATGAACTGTGAATGAACAATCTCTTTGAAATCTTCAGAGACACTCCGCCCTCATGCAACCATTTCAAGATCACCATCTAAGTGCTTCAAAATATCGACTTGTACACGCATAAACTCATCCAAGCGAACTTCCTAAAACTTCTTGGCACTTTTGTCAACACTGAACTGAAATCGGTCACGATTTGGGGTCATTTTGATGTAGAAATGTTGCTCCCCCACCCTCCGGACTTCCTCTGGGCTGCGGCATAGCATTGGCCTTTGGATCAAAGTTCCTCAATTCAAGATCCACAGTTTTCTGGGTTCCTACATCTTTAATGAACCCGGTGACATTTTAAAACCTGAGTGTTGTTTTGTTTTTAAATGAGGTGACGAGGGAGGGATGATAATTTATCTGAATCCGTAATGATGATAAAGTACATTTTTGGAAAATAACACAGCATGTGTGTACACTGGTCACCATCTTCGCAGCTTTGTAAGGCGTTTCAGAATTGCCAGAAGCTCAAAGTTAACATTACTAGAACCTAGACACACAAGTAGATGTGTAAGCTTCTTCAATGAAACAAAATCGACATAGAGAAGTGGTTTCCTTTGAGGTGTAGGCTGTTGAGCTGCCTTGAGAGTTTGCGTGGGCTGCAGCTTTTCAAGGTTTTGAGCGCAGCGTGAGGACGATTGAAACTTCCAGGGCATTCTCAGGGCATTGAGAATACTTGAGTATCCAGGGTGAGATTAGGCAGCGCAACACAAAGAGGCGAATGACTCCGGTGTCTTATCCACATTCAGGATCAGCGCCCTGTTAAAAATGGTCTGATTCCTGTGTGTGGCATTTTATTAAGCCTTCTTTGTCTTGCACTTGCAGCCCAACTTTCAGCACTCCGGCTTTCCATTGCTGAGATGGCGTTTGTTTGGCAGAGTAGATTAAAGGCGGCGTAGTATTTTGTTGTTGTTGTTGGGAATATGAAAGCTGTGATTTTGTTATTGCTTTGAAATGGAACTTCCACGTGTTATGACGTGTGCCTACTGTGCATAAAATGAGCAATAGCCTTCCTGCACAACTGAGGTCTCAGGCAATGTTTCCCCATGCGAGGCGTGACATGGCATTTATTATAGTACCTGCCAAAATTAGTCGGCGTGGTCTGAGCCTGACCTTACCTACAAATTATTGCTCTGACAACAGGGAGTCATCAGTCACTTTGTTTCGTCCAACTTCTGCGAGGTGATTGATCATCTGGATCGATTTAGTCATTTGCACTATTGGAGGTACACATTTGCCTCACAAAGCTGGGCTTTGAATGAATGGATGTGTACGCAGCCTCTGGTATACTAGCATTGTAAGGTGACATTCCAGTGTTGTTGCCGGTGGTTTAGACTTGAGCACCTACCGCGAATTTTGAAACGAGCTTTTAAAGTGTGACTGAAAGACAGGGGAAAGCAATCTTACATCGCCGTGTTACAAGCGGCCTTAGAAGACAATTGTTACATACAGATTCATGACCAATTACGCCTGCTGGTTCAAATAAAACTATTGAAATTAAGAAAGCGATTGAAGGGTTTAACTATCTGCAGCATCACAAACTTTCTCCATGTCATCCCAGAACGTTGGCTCTGGGTTTTTCAAGGAAGCGTGACTTTCCCTGAAGCTGTCTACCAAGGTGAGGATCTTCCCTTCATCTCATCTTAATGACAGGAATAATCTCCATTCTACAATTCTATTACATATCAGTGATTATGAGAAATAAATGCACTGTGGATGGTGAAAATCGCACCTCGTGTTGTGTGTACAGTTTCGGATACCTTTATGTAAGGAAAGATGCAATTACCATAGAGAGAGTGCAACACAAGTTCACCAGATTAATCCCTGGGATGGCAGGATTGTCTTATTAGGAGAGGTTGGGGAAACTAGACCTTGAGTTTTGAAAAATGAGAGGGTCTCACTGAAATTTACAGAATTCTTACAGGGCTGACAGAGAAAGCTTGTTTTCCTTGGGTGATATGTGTAGAAGCAGGTGACACTGTCTCAGGATAAGGTGCAAGCAGTTTGAGACTGAATTTCTTCATTCAGAGAGTACGGAATCTTTGGAATTCTCTGCTCCAGGAGGGTGGGCTGTGGAAGCTCTTGAACATGTTGACATCAAAAGACTTGAGGATAGTGGAAAAAACACTGTAGAGATAGGTGATCAGCTGTGAATTGTTTGAATGATGGAGATAGCTTGTTGGGACTTCTGCCCCTTTGTTCTGAAAGCCAGAGAATGCTGGAAATACTAAGCTGGCCTGTGGCGAGAACGGGTGCATTTGTTTTTGATGGCTATTTTCAGAATTAATGAAATAAGAGGCAGACTAAGGGGAATGAAGATTATAATATATACTTAAACAACAGAGGAAATGTTCTCATGTGTAATAATGTAACAGAGAATTTAATTCAATGATTGAAGCATTAAGACGCTAATCAAGCGAGGAATAAGTGGAGGCCAAGAGAAGTGCAAGATAATGAAGGATTGTGAAAGACCTGGCTTTTAAACAAGTTTCATGATGAGGATATAGCTAAAGTTTGTACCTATCAAAATAAAATTTAACAGCAGAGAGTTGAACTTTGGCAGAGCTGAATGCAAAACCAATGACAGAAAGTAAGAATCAGAGGGGAAGTTGAAGGGGACAGCCATAGTTAACTAGGGGGCAGAGTGTTTTTCTGTTTTTATTTTAGATTTCCAGCATCCACAATATTCTGCTTTTCAGCAGAATGTAGTATTTCACAAAGCAGTTACATAATCCATATTTCATTTCCTGAAAGTAGAAGACATGAGTAGCAAATGCTAAAGACTAGACTAAAGGAAGCACATGTGAATTTATTTCATATATGGAAGGAATGTGTGCAGTCCTGCAGAACTGTGTGTGAAGGATTTATTGAGCAGATGTCTCATCTCCTGTATTTACATAGCAAGGTGTCAGGAATGGTGGAAGAAAGAACCAAGTGGAATGGTCTGTCTGAAAGTGCAGAAAGAAGGAAAGGAACATAGAAACAGGAATGGGCTATTCAGTCCCTTGAACATATTCCTCCAAAGATGTGTTTGGTTGTGGGATTATATTGGAATTGGCAGAAATGGCCAAGGACAGTCTCACAAATGGAGAGACCTGTGGGTTGCAAGGTGAAGAAAGGCAGGAACATTCTCTGTCCCAGTTGGAAAAGGAGAGGGAAGAAATTGAGGCACACACATGGGAAATGGAGCAGACACAGTCAAGAGCTGACTGTACAGAGGAAAGAAATACTTTAAACATTCTGGTGCAGAAGGTAGTGTCACCAGAGTTGATTTAATGGAGGGCCAAAAACTGGGAGGAGATGGTGTCTTTACAGCACATCAAACGGGAAGAAATCCAGGGATTTTCTGCTATTGAAGTAAAAATCAGTCAAAATCCCATTTCAAAAACTAGAGATAGAGAAGTCCATAGAGGAAGAAAATAGTTAGATAGGAAGAGCATGAAGCCAAGCAATGGATGGAAATTGCATTGTTAACATAATGTAGTGTCAATGAATGAGTACTGCTTTGAGGTGCACCAAGATAAGAACATTATTCTTAACTTTTGTGATTATTTGAATGGATTGTGGATTTCTTTCTAATGGTTATATTGCATAAAAAGCAATGGAGCAAATTTCATTCTTTCCTGTAATTTTGGATCAGTTAATAGAGCTCTCATACATCAAATAGACAGCATGGGGTTAATGTCTCTCTACATTTTGAGTATATTATCTGGTTTTAATTGAGAGGGTACTGCATGAGACATTAAATCAAACTGTTGAGATGGATATAAAAGATTCCATGGTGCTCTTCTGCATGTTTCCAGCTAGTACTTTGACACTACTTATGGTGGCACAGTGATTAGTACTGCTACCTCAAAGTGCCAGGGATTGGTTTCAATTTCCAGCTTCGGTTACTGTCTGTGCAGAGTCTTTACGTTCTCCTCATGTCTGCATTTTCTCTAGGTGCTCTAGTTTCCTCCCACAGTCCAAAAGACATGCTGGTTAGGTACAGTGGCCATGATAAATTCTCCCTCAGTGTCCCCAAATGGACGTTGGAGTATGGTGACTAGGGGATTTTCACAGCAACTTTATTGCAGTGTTAATGTAAGCCTACTTGTGACACTAATAAATAAGTCACAGATTAATTGAAGCTTACAGCATGGAAATAGGCCCTTCAGCCCAACTTGTCCATGCCGCCCTTTTTTTAAAACCCCTAAGCTAATCCCAATTGCCCGCATTTGGCCCATATCCCTCTCTACCTATCTTACCCATGTAATTGTCTAAATGCTTTTTAAAAGACAAAATTGTACCCGCCTCTACTACTACCTCTGGCAACTTGTTCCAGACACTCACCACCCTCTGTGTGAAAAAAATGCCCCTCTGGACCCTTTTGTATCTTGCCCCTCTCACCTTAAACCTATGCTCTCTAGTTTTAGACTCCCCTACGTTTGGGAAAAGATATTTGCTATTTAGCTGATCAATGCCCCTCATTATTTTATAGACCTCTATAAGATCACCCCTCAGCCTTCTACACCCCAGAGAAAAATGTCCCAGTCTATCCAGCCTCTCCTTATAACACAAACCATCAAGTCTGGTAGCACCTTAGTAAATCTTTTCTGCACTCTTTCTAGTTTAATGATATCCTTCTATAATATGGTGACCAGAACTGTACACAGTATTCCAAGTGTGGCCTTAGTAATGTCTTGTATTAGTTCAACAAGATGCCCCAACTCCTGTATTCAATGTTCTGACCAATGAAACCAAGCATAGTGAATGCCTTCTTCACCACTCTGTCCACCTGTGATTCCACTTTCAAGGAGCTATGAACATGTACCCCTTAAACTTAAACTTACTTATTGGTGTACCAGAAGATCAATTAAATGAAACAGAGAGACAAACTTCTATGTCACTTTATTTAATCCCCAACTCAGCTTTGTTGCTCACTGAAGTATTTCATGTAGGCCAGAAATCTTCTTCAGAGTGGGTGGGAATAAAATCAGTTGAAGTTATTTAAAAGTACTAATGAGTATGATAGCCAAGTGCTGATGGTGCTGAAACAGCTGCGTGGAGGTCTTCAATGCAAATCTCACAGAGACAAGCTCTGAGACTGAAAACAGAAAATTCAGCAATTTCTGGGCTAGCAACAAAAAATGCCTAGGATTTCCACAATTGGTCATTAATTCCTTACAACTCAGATTAGTTGGTCAGCTAACATAATGTAGAGAAGAAAACCCATCGCTCTAACCAGGTCCAGACTAAATATAATAAACTCTCGAAAAAAGCAAAATACTGCAAATGCTGGAAATCTGAAATAAAAACAGGAAATCCTGGAAATACACAGCAGATCAGGCAACATCAATGGAGAGAGGAACAGAGTTAATATTTCAGGTCAATCCCATTGAATCCCTACAGTGTAGAAGGAGGCCATTCGGCCCATTGAATCTGCACTGAACTCCAAAAGAGCATCTTTCCCTGATTTCTAGGCAAAGTTATTTATCCTAAATTCCCTATTGGATTTATTAGTGACAATGTCATATTTATGCTTCATAGTCCGGGACTCCTCCATAGATCTTCTCTACATTGACTCTAGCAAATCCCTTTATTATTTTACAGATCTCTTTTGGTCACTTCTCAGCCTTTTCCTTTCTGGAGAAAAATCCCTAGCCGGCTCAGCCCTTGACAGCTATAACATGACTTCTCTAATCCCTTTATTTATCAGTTTTTTAAGGGGAAGGATCTGAAATGTATGACTCTCTGATATATAAAATCAGCCTTCTTGTGGTGAGCATCTTCTTAAAAATATGACAAAAGTTACCAGATGTTGCCTGGATGACCAATCACAAATAAATTCAGTGCAATGGTGACTTCAACAGATGTAGAAATGCTGGCTGTGATTCTCCCAAAAGCATTGAATTGGCGGGAAAACTGTTCTAGATACTGACTGTTTTGTCAGTTCAGCTTCTCACCTGAATCTCCCCACTCTGTGTATTGCAGAGGTCCCAGTTGTGAATATCGTTAAAAACCTGGGGGGGCGTGGAGGCGAGGCCTATTTGCACTGAAGTCTGACAGTTCCAGAGCTCTGTACATTCACAGTGGCACCGATCAGTCAGACTCTCTGTTTGCTGGCCAGCTTGATCATTGGCCAGCCCAGGGCCCTCACAGTGCTTCCCCTCCAGTACCCTTCCACGGCCTGATCACGGCCTCCACAGCAATTCCTGGGCCAGTCCTAATGCTCCTGTCCTAGAGCACCCTATGTACAGCTCCCCACCCCCCCCCACCCCTCCCCACTCCCCCCCCCCCCCCCCCGCCAGCAGTGGCAATTCTCCCCCTTACCCCCACAGATGCTCTCCGCTGAACCCCTCTGGGTTCAGACCCCACCCGAGGCAAGCCCCCCCAGCAGACCACCCTTCCTCAGCCCATCCCAATCGCTGCCCTCCCTCCATCCCAGGCTGATCCTGTTTGCAGAGTGGCAGTGGGATCCCTCAGTCCCATCAATTGCCCGTAAGCCCTGCCCACAATAGGTCCTGCCCCCTTGGCACTGCCCGATGCCTGATGGGCAGTGCCAAAGTGCCCCTGGACATGGACATTTCGCCCTTGGACATTGCCAGGGGACACAGGCTGCAACTGCCAGGGTGCTCATGCCCAGGGGGCACCACTGCCCCACCGTCTGACTCCCTGGGGGGCTCCGATTGGCCCCCCATCATTCCGGCGGGGTCTCCCACTAGTTTCCTGAATGTGAGAAGCTAGTCTGAACTCCTGGGATGGGCAATTCAATCGGGACCGGTAATTTCCCAATAATTACATTGAAAAGATACTTAAAATACATTTAAAACAGATTCAAATTACTTACCTATCTTCCCGTCGATTTCCAGCATGGTCTGACCGGCGACTGTTCACCGGCTCTGGGAGATACACATGTGTTCCTGGCGCTTGCGCAAGTCCTGAAACAAGATGGGCGATGCGCATCTCCCACCCCAACTCGCTAGAAAAGTTATGGGTCGCAAGTGGGAGAGTCACAGCCACTTTTTCCCTCATGGAATTGAATTGCAGATCTTCAGTCGATTGTTGATATATCTCCCTGATTGTCACAAGGTGAGGCACAGCCTTCCATCACCGGCAATCAGGAATATCTAAGTAGGGCCTTCTTGGTAAGCAGAAAATGATGATTACATATATGCATATTGAGAAAAGATCTTTTCTGTGATGTTTTATTCTAAGAACCTCCCATAAACATTCTTCCATGTTCCTGCCCTTCTCCCCTTCATGGAATATTGAAATTTCCTTTGGGAAATATATGCCCTCAATACTGAAATGAGATAAACAAGTATCAAAAGCCCTTCCAAAGTATTAAAGAGAACAATGACTGGTCAAAGTCAAACTTCAGTAGCGGCACAAAATATGACCTCCTCTACCACCTATATCGTGAAACCAACCAGCAGGGGCAGATATATATTACATATATATATGCTATATTATGTACATTATAACGGTGGCTATGCTGCTTAATTGACTGTCAAACACTTTTGGATGTTGTGAGGCCATGAAAAGTGTCTTATTACCACAAGAATGTTATATCAGCCTAATCTAGCAGTCTGGATCATCGGAGACCAGATACATAACTGCAGATGCAGATTGGGACCCTGTGGAAGTCTGGGCATGGTAACCTACCTGAGAATTGCCCAGAAAGTTTAAACTTCTGATGAACAATTGTCCTGCTTTCTGTGGCCCTCCGACTCTGAGTTCAATACAGAGACATCAGGGAGTTTTGATGTATTTACTCGGATGGTTATCCAGGAATTTGTTGTTATTTATTCTTTCATAGATTTGGACATATCTGACAAAGCCCACTATTGCTGCCCATTCCTAATTACTCTTGAACTGACCTGAATATTTCAGGAGACAATTAAGATCCATCATATTGCTGTAGGGGTCTGGATTCACATGTAGGCCACACCAGGTAAGGATGGCAGATTTCCTTCCTTAAAGGACAACAGTGAACAATTGGATCTTGTACAATTAGTAGTTTCACATTCACTATTACTGAGGCTGGACTTACATTTCAGGTTTATTGAATTGAATTGAAATTCCACCAACTGCCATGGTGGGATTTGAATCCACATCGATGGAGCATTAGCATGGACTTCTGGATTATTCATTCAGTGACATGATCACTATAATACCATCCCTAAAGTCAGAGATCATTCCTTTAGATTGGAAATTTGTCCATGTCACTTTTCTATTAAAGGTAACAGAGGGAAACCAGGGAAAGAGACCAATTAGCTAAATACCTAATGTCAAGAAAATACTAGATTCTATAATTAAGGGATAGGGTGACAAATAACCTTTAAAATGTTTTAAGGATCAGAAAGAGCCAGCGTGGATTTTTAAACGGTAGGTAACGTCGAATGAACTTGATTGAATTTTTTGAAGAAGTGGCTAAAATAATAGACAGGGAATGTTTAGGAATGTAGTTTGCATGGACTTCCAGAAGGAATTTGTTTAAGTTCCTCATTAGAGACAGCTGATCAAAGTTGGAGCTCACAGAATTGAAGGCAAATTATTTACATGGTGAAGAAATTGGCAGAGAGATATGAGACAGAGAGCAGGGTTAACAGTGGGTACTTTAATTGGCAGAATGTAGCTAATAGTGTCCTCAGGATCTGTGTTGGAGCATCAACTATTAATCATATTTATTAACAACATAGATAATGGAATAAAAAGCCACATGTCCATATTTGCTGATGGGACAAAGATAGCCATTGTTTTAAGCAGTGTAGATGGAAGCGTGACATTCAAGATATACTGATGGCTTAAAAGTTGACCTCTGAAGAGCATCAAGGAAGCCCAAATATTCTTATCATGTTGAAGACAATTTTTTTTTGTCACGAGATGAGTGCGGACACAGAAAACAAACGTACAGAAGCCTTTTCTAGCAATATGTATGCTTATATTATCAATGAAATATTATTTTATTCAACAAAGTCTGACCTTCTTCTTGTTGTCTTTACTGGGAGTAATGCCTCCTTTGCTGACTGATCCATTTGGTATTGGAGTGATGTTGGAGAACTGGATCCTCATATCAGGAATGCCATTCAGTCTGCTCCGTTTTTTTTGTTTTTGTTGACAGTATAAGGAAAAAACATTTTCACACAAGCATGTTGTTGTGACAGGAAGGAGCTAACAAACTGCTCTCTTTGCCACAATGGAATGCTTGTGCATTAAGCTGCTCCAAAAATTGATCCTCAGAAGTTCACTGGAGCATTGTTTTAGTGTGGAGTCAGAAGCCATGTCAATCAGGCTCTTATAATGATGCACTGATAAGTCTTGGCCAATAGTGCAAACAGGTTACACACTTACAATTTATACTCATTTGATGAAGGGAAGTATTCCAACAAAGAATGCAAATCACAAAGGCACTGTATGATGTAATTGAAAATGTTTCCCCACCCCTCCCGCCTGATGTCCGGCACCACTCCAGAATGTCACCAGCAGCAACTCCCCCTCAATAAAGTTATCAAATATGTGCACGCAAATACAAGCAGTATCGGAAGCCCTGATATATCAGTTGACTCATCTAGATGCAATGAACATGCCTCACAACATTTCAGATGAGAAACTAGCTGATTCTTGATGTCAGGAGCAAGATCATAGACTTGTTCGGCGTCAGTACTGTGGCATCTCAACTTTCTTTATCAGCATGTTCATTTAGCATGCACGTTACAGCAGACGGGAATAGCCGGGGGGCAATTGCGGGGGAGGGGTGCAGAAAATCGAGAGGGAGACCCAAAATGGCTTTTACACCTGTGGGATTTCCTGGCTCGATTATCCTCAAACCCTGCCCATGACATAATGGGGTTCCTACCATGCAATGATGGAAACCCTATGTTTATCCAACAGTAAGGATATTCCAGTAACAAGCAATTAAAAAAAAACTTTACAAAGTAAATCGAAGTAAAGGTTTGATAAAGAAACTGCATTACACCACCACATGGGCCATGCTTGAGACACAAAAGCTCCCTCCAATCCCTATCTGCTTTCTATTTACACTGGCTCAGGTGGTCACCTGACCACCACAAAATGTTTCCATTATTCACATTGCAACAAATTCCCCTTTTTCATTTTTTTTTGCTTCAAACTAATTTTAGATAATTTTACCAATTAAAGTACCTACTGTTAACCTTGTTCTCTGTCTTGCATCTCTCTGCTAATTTTTTCACTATGTAAATGATTTACCTTCAATTCTGTGAGTTCCAACTTTGATTAGCCATTTCTAATGAGGGACTTAAACAAATTCCTTCTGGAAGTCCATATAAACAATTACCCTCCAGTATTCTCAACAATTTCTCTGCACCCCTTTCAGGTAATTGTAGATTTGAACCAACCCTGTTTAGCTTTGAAACCTCCTTGTTTTCCGGCATTTGTTTAATGCTGGCCAAATCAATTCTCGGTCAATTTTCTGTTACACTTTGGTCGTGTGAACATTGTCCACATAACACTCAATTAGTACCTTCTTTCCCAATGTTGCCCTGAAAAATAATTCTGTTACTGTGTCAGAAAGATATATTCCCATATCTGCCACTTCCACAAACACTAGGGTTTTGGCCTCCAACGTACTTTTCACTTTGTTTTTATTTTCTTTGCTTCCCAGGCCAAGGGGCAACATTTTCCTTTCTCACCCACCAAGAGTTTATGAATCCAGAACTGCTTGACTGTCCATCTGATAGATCAGCATGTGAAGCATCACTAAACACAACTAACTTCGTATCTTCCAGTTCTCCCAGTGCCAGGAATTTAATTGCACATTCCTCTAGTTTCAGCATTTTAAAAGTTTTAATTGCCTGCATGATCTCTCAGACTGAAGCACATAATACTTAGCTCTAGGATGTTACAGCTCCCATCCGGTCTTGTCTGCATGCAGAGCCAACTTAACTGTCCTATTTTACTCCTCAACAATTCAGTTACTTTTTCATTGGCCAGTTCCCCTTTTCTCATGGACCTTTCTCTGGCTATGGGAATAGGATCAATGCTGTCTGGATATCACAGTTGATTCATTGTTATCCCAGATAATGCCTTGTCATATATCTAGACTGATATATCAAAAAACACCGGCAACTTGACTCCCTATTTTAAATTCCATCTTTAACCTATTAATTATCTTTTTTGCAAGTTAATCTGTGTCACCCCATAGGAAGTCATCAACATGCATCACAAAAATGCCTGCCAATTTTCCTTCAGACTTCCAACAGAACATTGTAGGATTCACTTTTAACTGGACACAGCCAGTTTCCAGTAGTACAGATCACACAGAAAAATACCATACTCTTAATGCATCACTGTATCCATATACACATTTGTTCAGTTTCCACAACTGTCCCTGTGCATTACCTATTTCTTTGGGTGGCTTCAAAAAAGCTTTTCTTTGAAACGTTTTGCTCTGCAGAAATGCTGCTTTGATATCCATCAACTTAATTCCCAATTATTAGAGGCTAGAACAGTAAAAACAAAATCAGTGTCACTTTCTCCGCTGTGGGTGAATCAACCTTAATGTCTCATTCATTCAAGTCTTCTTCATACCCACAGGCTACCAATCTGGCCTTTGCTTTGTAAGTCCCATCTTGCAAAACCCACCGATGGGACAGAGCAGGCTGCCCTTTGTCTAATGCTTCAGTGTACACCTTGAACTCTTTCCAATTCTCTTTGTTTGGCCCCTCTTATTTCCATAATGACCATTTGTTTAGCAGCCACCAAAACATTCCTTTCATGGGGGCTTCTACTCTTATTAGTGTAAGGAGGAAGGCTTGATTTCTAGCCTTCCTAATTAAACTGCAGCCTCTACTGTCATATCTGTCCCTGTCCCTGTCATGACTACTACTCTCAGACCTCTATACTCTGTTAATCTGACTTGAGTCACAGATTTGTGACCTTTTCCTGGGTTCATGAGTGCTCACTGATTCATCATCAAAACTTAAATCTTGCTTTTTTGACTTCTATCTTTCTATTCCATTTTCCCAATCTATAGCTTTTGCTTTAAGCCCTTGCTTTTGGATGTTGAGCCAGTGGTTATATTTTCCTGAGGCCTTTCCTGCTCTTCTAATTATAGTGGCATCCCTCCACTCACTTGACCCTTTGGATATATATGATGCTGCCACTTTGCCCACGTTGGGTAAATGAACCTTTGGAGCAATAACCTCATCTCCTGCCTCACTGTTACTTAGTTGCCATCAGATTTCCTCTCATCTATAGCTGTCTGATCATCATAGTTACTCAAGGTATGTGTATGTGAGGTACAAGGTGCTTCTTGAATTTCTACGTCTTGTTCAGATGCTCCAAATTCATAATCAATTCCCTTGAAGAGTGGACTTGCACTGTCAGGTTATTGTGCTGTAATGTGACTATCTTGACATCTATCCAAACTTTAAAGACAAGAGTGTATAAGATTGAGCATGAAAACTCACCCAAAAAATAGATCTGGAACTCTCCCAGTTTCATGCCCGCCCAACACTTAGAAAAAATCTTGCAAAATTCCAACCTTTGATTTTGCTATAAATCACTATAGATATGCTGAACCTGGTGGCCATGTCTGATGACGGGTCATCCTGAATCAAAACTTTGGCTTTATTTTCCAGCATTTTCTGTTTTTGGTTCAATATAGTATTTTGGTTTATATATAATTTTTGCTTTTATCTGACTGTTTAAAGTTATCCTTTATAAGCATAATTTTGGAGAAAATTGTTAATCAACTAGTGGTTGTGATATGGTGTCTATAAGTGCACAAGCACTATTTATAATAACATATTAAAGTGCATTGGCCTCAAAAAATAATCTATTATTGTGAATCTTGTTTTCTTAACTAATTATAAATGGTCCACAAATGGTATCTTCTTTGTTTCAGGAATGATTGTAAATTGTGACAAAATATGATAGGAGCAAAGGGTCTTTTTAAATTTCAATTTGTATATAACATTAGACCTTGGGAAATTGATGCATCTGACAAACTGCAACATATTATTGAAAAACAACCATATATAATGCCAGAAGCAGACATGCTCATTTTATGAGCACAGCTCTAAAGTTTGCTTTATTTATTCATTCAAAACGTCAATTGCATGCTCCAAGGAATATTCCATGAACAGCCTTTACAAGTGGTTGTACTGTAACACCCTGTTTTACTGTCCTCTACTGGACAAACAATGAATAGTGTCCAAACACTTATTTCTTCAAGGCCCCAAACGTTTTGCTGAGGGGATACTATTCTTCATTTGTGTGTCTCTGATTGTGACACACTATCACTGTTTCTGACCTTACAAAAATGACACTATTTTCTCATTGCATGTGTTTTGCAGTTTGATACAAGTAAATCATCCAGAATTTCAATATTTAAAATGAACAAAATCAGTCAGTGTTCTTCCCTACACTTTGAATAGCGCAGTGAGATTTTTTTACATTCCATTGAAGAAGGTAGGTTAGGTTTTGCCTTGACATCCCTCCAACAGTGAAGCATTGCCTCACCATAACAATGAAGCAGTAACCTCTTATGTACTCAAGTCCTAGAGTGAGATTTGAAACCAAATCTTCAAAGTCAGAGATGAAAATGCCACTGCTGAGCCGAACTGAGGTGAAAAATATTTAGTAATAAACTGAAAATATCTTCTATCTTTTTTTCTGTCTCGTTTTGTGAAAAAGATTGTTCTGAACATTACGTGGCATCACTTCAAAAATTCAATTTTTCTCGATCACCATTGAAGCAATTCTCCAAGTCATCACATTTTAAGCCATTTAACAGTCTCCCTAAGATGTTATTTTGTAACTTTCTGGATTTTCCTATCCAAAACCTAGCTGCAGGATGAGTACCTGGCTATTGGTTTGATCTTAAGTCTTGCATATTAAATCTTGACAGACATACTGGGACATTGTTCATGGTGTACACTCATGCATACACAATTTTGGAATTACGTTACGTGTTGGAGCTTTAAGAATTGAAATCTTGCATTCCTTCTTACTGTGCAAATCATTTGGGGATACTTCAGAGAGTTGGCTATGGTCTTGTTGGAAAGTGGTATTTTCTGAACTGCAAATTATTAATTATAAGAGAATTGCACATTTGATAAGTTTTGGTTTATCTTTTAGCCTATGTTTACATCCTTTGGTTGAACATCTTGGACCATAATGCCTGCCACCAACATCCTCCCACCCCCCCCCCCAACTCCGCTACCCCCCCCCCCCCACCCGACCCCCGCCACTCCCTCACCACCATCAGATTGGTAGTGGTGGCGGAATTGGGTATCTCAAAGAAGTACTGGGAAATTGCACTTGGAACTTTACATCTAAGGTTTACACAGCAATTGTCCAAAGTTGCAAACTTCCTCTGAGCAATTATCTTGTATTGGAACCATCCAAAAATGGGATTTAAGTTGCAGGGTTACACCAATAATTACTCAGAAAAGTTTGGAAGAATTAAAACTTCCCCTAACATTTGGTAACTATTGTAAACACCCAGGCCGATCCCCCCATGGGGCCCTCCTCCAAACTTCCAAACCCCCAGGAGACTCCCCCACACACATGACTATCCCTCCTCCCAGGGTTTTCCCCACCAAGGACTCCCCACTGCTGACCCTACCTAATCTCCACATCAGACCCAATCCCCTTGACCCACAGACCCATCCCAACCTGACACCTCTAACTCACTGACCCCCACCGCCTCTCCATTTCTGTCCTCCAACTCCGCCCTGTACTGATCTCCAATGCCTCTACTCCATTGATCTCCCTACCAGCCCCAACCTGTCACCACACACCACTTCACACTCTGATAATCCCGACCATCCAAATCCCATACACTTACCTTGGACATTTACCTTCTCCCTGCCTGTCAGTTTCACTGGGCCCTTTAAACTTAGCTGCTTTATGGCAGCTAGTGCGGGATCAACAGGGATGCGACCTTCTTGAATCCACAACAGCTGGACTGGGTTGAGGCCTGTGGGGACTCCTTTAATGGAAGCTTCAAGCAGTTCTGACATTTGGAAGTGCATTCTTCAGATGAGGTAAGTGCACATTGAAATCTTCTAATTCCAGCAGACCATCACTTTCCATTGCTGGTCCACAGTTATGGCTCCATGAGTCTGCATGTTAGCTAGTGATTTCTTTGTTGGACACTAACATCCAAGTTTCCCAGTATTGGATATAGGGGTATCCCAAAAATGTACTGGGAAACTCGCTTCAAATAGTTACAGGTAGCGATTGCATGATAATTTCCCAGAAGTACAAACTTCATTGGCAATTGCCCTTTCTGGAAACCAGCTGAAAATGTGATTTAAATGGCAAACATCAGATGGCTCTGACTCGGTTATACCTATATTATCCAGAAAAGGTTAGAAGAATGAAAGCACTCCGAACTTCTAGATAACTATTGCTCAGACTCTGACCAACTTCCCATGAGACTCCTCCCACACCCTGACCCTGTAGGGGACTCCTCCAACCCCCATCCTTCACTCGCACCCCCTCCCACCCTTCCTCCTAACCATAGGACTCACCACCCCACTGACCACCAGAGGTCTTCCCCAAACACCTTTATTCCCAGGGAACTACCCCCCCCTCCCACCCCTCAACAAAGTGTCACACAGGACTTCCCATTCTCTGCCAAACCTCCAGAACGCTCCCATTACCCAAACTCGCACAGGGCTCCTTCCCCACCTACCCCTGGCTGGCTTGAC
Organism: Carcharhinus amblyrhynchos; assembly: GCF_965287045.1. Classification (NCBI taxonomy): domain Eukaryota; kingdom Metazoa; phylum Chordata; class Chondrichthyes; order Carcharhiniformes; family Carcharhinidae; genus Carcharhinus; species Carcharhinus amblyrhynchos. Next base: position 68,121,146 of record NC_137325.1, read on the forward strand.
TCTCACTGTTACCTCCCACAGGTATGGACCTGAACTGAGACACAACCCCCACTGAAGACCTGACAGCTGTCCAGCTGTACATCCCTCCCTGAGGCTTGATGCTTCCTCTCAATGCTTTTTATCTCCAAAATGTCTGACTGCATTCTCCCCACCCTTCCATGCAGGAGGTCTAACACCGTTCCAGAGGCTCAACACCCTCCTAAAACCCTCCCCAAGCACAACACTTAGCAGCCTTTCCCCAAAGTCTGTCACACCCAAAAGGCCAAAGTGTGTTCAATGAATTGTACAGAGCCAGCATGAGATAACTATATGCTTATCATAAGTTTCCTTTCTTTAAGTATTAGATTTGGTATGATTAAATAGGAAACACATTAGTGTATTTTTAGCATCATGGTCAGGATCAGCTTTGCAGCAAGAATGCAGTCTATAGGTGCACACAGCTTGAATGGATTATTTAGCCAGTGAGTATATAATGGAAAACGGTAGTTCCCTAGCAACTCTTCCATACTGTTTGCTTAATGACATGCATCACATCGCATCTCCAATTTGGTAGGGCTAGTCAGCAATAGCTGTAACTCTGCCTATTTGACACTGAGCCGTTGTGATTATAGTATCCACTTTCTCAGAAACTAAAAGTACTTCAGTCTTCCTAGGCCTTAGGCTGATTGTAGCATGCAAATGCATCCTTTTTTGGTCAGATTAAGATGTAGAAAATACATCAAGTCCTGATTGCAGCCGTTCTCCATCTTGAGTCTGAAACAACAGCGTTGTGCACAGTTATTTGTGCTGGAGTCTGGAAGACTGGGCTTCATAGATATGAGTTTAAAAATTGTAGGATTGACATAAACAAAATACTTTCAGAGCTAAGACATAAAGGAGCAGCCACCACAATAAATTTTCTTTATTCAGTTAATAAATTAGATACCACTGATTAAGAAAATATTCCAGTTTTAAGTTGCTTATTATGTAATGTGATGTATCAGCATTCCTCCCAGCTTTAGTACCTCTGACGTTGAACTGAAGAACTGAACAAATAAAAGGGAAATGGGACAGATAAAATCCTGCATCATGTACCACTTCTGTCCTTAGGTTTTTAAACCTGACATTGCCAAGACATTTTCCCTACTTGTATGTGTTGCAGATGTCTATTAATTATCAAGTCCTAATACTTACAAACAAGCTATCTTACTTAAGCTTTTATAATAATACTTAATTTAACATTGTCAATTTGCTTATTTTGATAATTAAACTCTGCAGTGTTTTCAGAAACAAGGAAGCCTCTAAAAAGTAAAGTAGGTCGATGAACATCTGTGGTGAAAAATGGCAGATTAACTTTTAAAGGTGTGGAATTTTGATGGGATCCTGATGAAGAACCTACACACAAAATATCAAACTGTTTATTCACTTTACAGATACTTACTGGCTTGCTATAGCATTTTCTATTTTTATTTCAGTTTTCAAATATTCTTGGATTTTTTTAGGCTCTGATTGTTATTTGTATTATTTGTATTATTTTTACAAGGTCCTGGAATCAACGAATGAAGAGGAAGCAATGTCATATGATAACATTCAATATAACCTTCATCTTATTTGATCTAAACATATATTAGAAGTGCTGAATTTTATCACTATTATTCAGAGAAAATTCTCCATTTTATTCTGATGTTTTACTCTATCTCATAGATTTGATAAAATATAATTAACAATTCTAAAAAGCACCATGTGTTAAAGTGAATAAAAGCATTGAAACAACACAACCAATAAGGAGAAATGTTTTGATACCTTCAGGATTAAAATTTCGGTGCATGCTCGGCTGAACTGTCAACCGTCTATGCTCTATTTCTGAATTACTATTGGCATCAGGGAACATTTCCTGTGTGTTACATGAATGCAACACATTGAATTCCACACAAATGGAAGAAAGGTTTGCACCTATATAGCACCTTTTACAACCTTAGTAAATTCCACAGCACCTTAAGGTCAGTCAAGTATTTTTGATCTTTGTCATGGTTGTAATCATAAAATAATAGAATTATACTGCTGGCCTCTTGAAAGAACTATCCAACCAGTTCCACTCTAGTCTCTTTTCCCAAAATACCAGGTTTTTGTTCCTTTTCATGTATACATTCCATTCCTTTGTAAAGGTCGTCACTGAATCTGCCATTTTAGTTATTGTGCTTTAGATCATTACATCTTGTTCCATAACAAAAGAATTTTCCTCATCTCTGCACTGTAATTTTTTTGCCAATTCTCTTTAATCTGTATTCCTTAATTACCCAAACCTTGTTCACTGTGAACAGTTTCACACTATTTACTCCACAGAACTAGCTTGAAAATTTTTAACACAATATATACCCCCTTAAGTTTCTCTCTTCAATGGAAAAGAATCCCAGCTTCTCATGTTTTTGCACATAACTGAAGTCACTCATTCTTGATGACATTCTGGTAAATTTTCTGTACAATCTATAGATATAGTTCTTGGGGCTATAGGGATCAAGGGATATAGGAGGAAGTGGGGGAATCAGGATATTGAATTTGATGATCATCCATGATCAAAATGAATGGTGGAGCATGCTCAAAGGGCCGAATGGCCCACTGCTGCTTCTAGTTTCTATGTTTCTATGTTTCTAAACTCTTCAAGGCCAAGACATCTTTCTTAAAGCATAATTGCAGAGTTGAACCAAATATTCTAACTGGGACCAAAGCAGTGACTTATAAAAGTTTAACAACAGCAGCCATTTTGTGCTCAGCAAGGTCCCACAAATTGCAATGTGATAATGATCACCCATCATGCAAACCCGCCTCCCATCCATTGACACAACATACACTTGCTGCTGCCTCAGAAAAGCAGCCAGCATAATCAAAGACCCCATGCACCCTGGACATACTCTCTTCCACATTCTTCAGGAAAAAGATACAAAAGCCTAAGAAAACATACCAACTCACTTAAGAACAGATTCTTCTCTGCTGCCATCAGACTTTTGAATGGACCTACCTTATATTAAGTTGATCTTTTTCTACGCCCTAGCTATGATTATAACTCTACATTCTGCACCCTTACCTTTCCTTCTCCTGTATATAGTCTATGAATGATATGCTTTGTCTCTATATCATGCAAGAAACGATACTTTTCACTGTATTCCAATACATGTAACAATAGTAAATCAAATCAAAAAAATCAGGTGATCGCCTCTAATGATGTTATTTGAAGAACAAATAATGGCCAGGAAACTGGGGAAAACACAATGGCACCTCTTCAAAATAATGACATGGGATATTTTAAGTTCACTGAGAGGACAGACAACAGAATAATATCTCATCCAAAAGGTCATCCAAAACATCTCATCTCGTTCAGTGTACAGTGCTAAAGCGTCAGCCTAGATTTTGTGTTTAGATCCCTGGAGTGGGACTTGAACCTAGAAATCTTCTGACACTGACCTGAAAGTGCTGTCAGTGAACCATAGGACATACAAACTGTGAAAGGACAAGAAAATATAGCAGTACAGCAGAAAAAATCCAGCGTTGTCCACAGCTGCTCAATAAGATGTAGTGCATAGTATCACTCACACCATGTATTCCAATTGCAGTGAATGGAATGTGTTGTAACTAAGGAACAATTGCAATCAAATGCTTGTCAGTAACATGTATAATGTAAGTACCAAAGAGCCAAAGGTTGCAACTCAATCTTTCAGCAAGCTTGCAATAAGAGATAAGAAGATATACAACTTAAGTTGCTTCAGAGTTAGGGGTCGATTTGAGAACAGCAGGGTTTGGACCATACTCATACAATAAGATTGTGAAAGTTAAGCTGGGTTAAATATGATCAAATAAAATTACTTAAAAAGGTTTTGAGAAAAAATGATTGGATCCAACTATCACTGCACCACTCAATTTCAAAATGAGATGTACCCTGCTCCTGCTCAGGAACTCTGCAGCAAAAACATGAAAATTATTTATTTTCAGAATTAAACAATGCTGCAACTGAACATTAACATCAAACACTCCTCTGGAATCCATCTGTCATTTGTTGAGTTCTTCCCTGTCTTGAACTATTTCTTTGTGAAAAATAATGTAGAAGATTGAGTTTGTCAAGTAAAAAATGTCAAGCCCTCTTCATCAGAAACTGTTACCAGATGAGTAAAGAAAATGAAAGCTCTAAAACAGCAAGCTTAAGAGAAAAAATTGTATTCATTCATAAATTAATGGTGAAACAATTCTTATTGTAGCTAAAGAGGAAATGAACTAAATCTGAGAAAAATAGGAATTCTTAAAAGATGATAAATGTAATAAGTATATCCCTTAAGAAAAAATGGGTGGAGATGTTAAAAAGGATTGCCAGAGTACCTTGTTAAAGTTAAGACATTGCTACACTGCAGACATGAAAATTAAAAAAAAACTGTGGACAACTTGAAAGAGCAGGAAACAGGAAAGCCATTAACTGAAGGGATCATAGAATCATAAAATGTTACATTGCAGGCAGAAGCCATTTGGCCTATAAGGTTTGAGATGATATTTTTCTCTGCATGAGCCACTTAGTTCAACTTGATTGTTTCGTAAACCTCAAACCATAGTTACAGCAAGAAGTTGGGAGAACCCTGCCTTAAGTTCTCCTGTCATAATACAGGAGTGAAACCATGATGAAGTAGATGATGAGGCTAGCCCATTGCACTTCACATGTACTGATGCTTAGATGGTGGTTTGTCCAGGCTGGAGTAGAGTAAAGGATCAGAGTAGCTGGAGGTTAAACTTAGACTTCACCTGATGCAATTTTTCAAAGCCATCCCATCCTTTTCATAAGGTGAAGCATCAGATCAAGCCCAAGACAGGGTCCAATGCCTCATCTTGTCAGCTTGGACCTTGTTTGTCCCTCCTGTGGAGACCGTGAATTGGATTCAAATTGAATTTGGTCTTTTGAATGGAATAAAGTCCCCAACTGTGGGACATAAGAAAAGAAAAGGTCTGATAGTTTGGCAACAACTTAAGTAAGATGAATTGATTTCTTAATTTATCTCTGTCTCATCTTTTAAAAAGGGATGACAAAGTTGTCTTACTCCACTCCTCTCTCAGCATGTTTTTCCCACAAAACTTAGGATAATTAAACTTACAGCTTCTATTACTCCCAATCACACTTTCCCTAGAATCATGAACTGTAGGCTAGCAGGTTCCTGAGATTTGTCTAACTTAAGGCCCAAGTAACTTATTTAACATGAATGCTCTTTGAGCAATTAACTCAATTTAAAAAAAAACACACAAAAGCAATACACTGCAGATGCTGCAAATCAGAAATAATAAAAGGAAATGCTGTAAATACTCAGCAGGCCAGGCAGCATCAGTGGAGAGGAATAGAATTAATGGGTGGGATTTTGCAGCCCTACTCATCCCAAGACCAGAATATTCCACCTGAGGTCAATGGACCTTTGCATGGTCCAAGTCTTACCTGCTATGATTCCCGAAGCGGGTGAGACGGGAAAATTCCATCCAATGGGTGGGATTTTCTGCTTCTTCCACACGTATTTTGTGGCAGCCCAGCATTGGCTGGCAGCGAGATCTTTTCACCACTTACAAAGCACAACTCAGGGGTGTCATGGAATATTCTCCATTTGCCTAATGACTGTTGCTACAACAACACTCAAGAAACTCAACACCATTCATGACAAAGCACTATTTAATTGGTACCATATCCACCATCTTAGCCATTCACTTCCTCACCACTGTTGCACAATAGCAGCAGTATGTATTGTTTACAGCACGCTCTGCAACAATTTGTTAAGGCTTCTTTAACAGTGGTTTCCAAACCCATGAACTCTACCACCTAGAAGAGTAAGGGCAGCAGGCACATGAGAAGACCATCTGCAAGTTTCCCTTCAACTCACATTGACTCCAAGAGTTAACATAACTACATTTCATTCCAACTTACATTCTGTAGGGACTCTTTTCTATACTCCTAGTTTATCTTTGTTGTATCTATTCTGATGAGAACACTTTCTCCACCAGTGCATCTGAAATTGTCTGTTGATTATTCTTGTTTGGACAGGATTATGGAGGTTCCAATATTCCAGGAAGAGAACAGAAACACCAGTGAACTACTGAAGATTGTGCAATAAAGACAATAAGACATAGGAGCAGAAGTAGACCATTCGGTCCATGGAGTCTGCTCTGCTCTTTCAGTGAGATCATGTCTGATCAGATATGATAATCCTCAACTCCATTTTCCTACCTTATCCGCATAACCCTTGATTCCCATACTGATTAAAAACCTGTCCATCGCAGCGTTGAACACAATTAGTGACCCATCTCTACTGCCCTCTACGGCAGGATCTTTCAAAGTGGGGTCACGATCTGTGCATGGGTTGCAGGGATGTTGAAAGTGTATCATGTCAGGTATCATGTTTCTCAAAACATGGGATATTCTGCCATCTTTTTCAAAGCATTGTGAGATGTCCTGTGGTCCAGTTCAAAAGAAAAGTGGGATGTTCTGTTTATAGTGCAAATTTTGTAGAAGGTGATATGACAATGAGGATCCCTTGACTCAGACAATGAAATCGCCAGCATGAGGAGGAAAAGCTTAGCATTGCCTGATACAATTCAAGTTATGTGAACTTCATGAAAGGAAAAAGTAAGAAGATATATTTTTAAATATATAGTAAATCCTGTTATAATTGCGTCTTTAGCAGCGGTATTGCAGCTTGCCTGGTCAGTGGGCTATGATGGCTGGCCATTTTGTAAAAGTGGATCACCTGAAAAAAAATTGAAAACCACTGCTGTACAGTAAATAATTCCACAGATTCATTACCTCCTGAGAGAAAAAAAACTCCTCCTCATTTCTGATCTAAGTAGGTGATCCCTTACTCTGAGATTATGACCTCTGGTCCTAGATTCTCACACAAAAGGAAATAACCTCTCAGCATCCACCCTGTCAAACTCCTTGAGAATCCTAAATGTCTCAATAATGTTGCCCCTCATTGCGCTAAGCTCCAATGAGTACAGACCCAACCTGACCTCATAAGATGAAGTTACCCTACCATTCTTTCCTTCCACCTTATCATTACAAAAAGTCATATACCCCTGAATATTTATTTCCCAGCTTTAATCTCCTTGTAACCACGTCTCTATAATGGTTCTAAGATCATACCCATTAACATCAATTTGTGCTATTAATTCATTTATTTTGTACCAAATGCTATATGGTAAAGAGACACTAATTTTGCTTTTCGGTCATTTTCCCCTTTAACCGTATTTTCTGCCATTTCCTAATGTCTCTCCCTGTCACACTCTGGTATCATTACCTAAATAGATGCATTGCAATGCTAACATATCCTTCTGCTTTATAAGCCTACATATTCCCCGCCCCCCCAGAACCACTGCCCCACTCCCCCACCTCCCCCTCTATTTAATTTAAAGCCCTCTCTGCTTCCCTAGTTAGGCAGTTTGAAAGGACAGTGGTCTCAGGTGTAGGCCGTCACAATGGTGCAGCCCCATTTTCCCCAGTACTGATGCCAGTGCCCTATGAACCAAAACCCACTTCTCCCATACAAGTCTTTGAGCTACATATTCATCCATCTAATTTTATCTATCCTATGTCAATTTGCATGTAGCTTACGTAATAATCCAGAGGTAGATAGGTTCTTGATTAATAAAGGGATCAGGGGTTATAGGGAAAAGGCGTATGGAGATGAGAAAAATATTATCTATGATTGAATGGCAAGCAGACTCGATGGGCCGAGTGGCCTAATTCTGTTCCTATGTCTTCTAGAGATTATAACCTTGGAGGTTCTACTGTTTAATTTACTGCCTAGCTCCTCAAACTCTCAATGCAGAACCTCTTTCCTCATTCTACGTATGTCATTGGTAGCTATGTGGACCATGACAATGGAATCCTTCCCTTCCAATATAAGTTCTTCTTCAAACTGGAGCAGATGAAGAGAAGATGTAGCATCTGACTTTGAACATGGAGTTATAATACTAATGTCTCCAAGGACTGCTCAGTAGAAATTAAATAATAAGCAAGATAAACTGTGGAAACTATGGACCAGAAAAAGATCACCATTGACTAATGTTTATATAAAACTGAAGACTTTGTGAGTTAATGTAACAAATGATTTTACAATGAAGCATACTGAGCAGAACAGTCTGTGTTTATTAGATTAGGAAAGAAATTGAATCGGGTTTTCACATATCATTGTGTCCAGTCACTGTGCTGAAAGTGCATATGCCACGCGAAAGCAAGAATGCGCATCATAACAATGTTCTCTACAAGTAATCACTGTTCAGGTTGATGCATGAAGAATAACTACCTGGATGATACACTGAGAGTTGCTATTGCTTATAGAACTGTATCCTCACTAAAGGTCACCATTTTGAGAAGAGGAATGGTGAAAAGTCAAAAATAAAACTCCAGCTCACAAAAATGATGAAGATCCAGGAAACAACCTGAGATTGTAAAATAAAGTCGACAATGTTCTCCTGCTAAGGGAATGGGTTATTTCTGAATAAGACAGCATAATTAACTTCCTAATGGCAATCGTTAGCCTACGTCATGGATTTTTAGCTACCTGTCCCATGTGAAAATCTTATTATATGTAGGTCTTTTGAAACTGATGACATTAAAGCTGATGCCACTCTACAATTTATACCTGCATAGAATCTTTTCTGAAGCTCTTGAGGAAACTGGAACTTGAGCCAAACCTTTATGTATTGTTTTGAATATTGTTTCTGTCAATGTAAAATAAAGACAGATGAGGGCTTAAAGCTATCAAGTTGATTCTTTGATCAGAGATAATTGTGATCTGCTGATTAAAATTTCAAATGACAACATAATTGTAACTGTAGGGAATCCTGTGTTTAAACAAATCAATTTGATGATCACGGTAATGCCTGAAAAATTTGGGATTTGAGTCAATCTTCAGAAACAAAAATATACATTCCATCCTAGCTACAAACTTACATTATTGAATTATAGCCTTGTTGCATTGTTGGATTTCCCATAATCAAGCAAAAAAACAAAATCTGTGGTAAATAACAGAATAATGCAGAAAAAGCTAAAACTTAAAAAAAAACTTAAATAATGCAAAAAAAGCTAGAATGGATGTTAGGGAATTTGGGGAAATAAATAGTGATTCTTGAAGCGTGTACATTTTACAGAGAAGGAGGTGCTGGAAGTCTTACAGCACATCAAGGTAGATAAATCCCCAGGACCTGATGAAATGTATCCCAGGACATTGTGCGAGGTTACAGAGGTAATTGCAGGTCCCCTACCAGAGATATTTGAATCATTGATAGTCACAGGTGAGATACCTGAAGACTGGAGGCTGGTAAATGTTGTGCTTTTGTTTAGAAAGAGCTGCAGGGAAAAGCCTGGGAGCTAAGGCCAGTGAGCCTCACATCTGTGGTGGGTAAGTTGTTGGAAGGTATTTTGAGGGACAGAATCTACTGGTATTTAGAGACACAAGGACTGACTAGGGACAGTCAGCTTGGCTTTGTGAGTGGAAAGTCATGTCTCACAAACTTGATTGAGTTTTTTGAAGGGATAATCAAGAAGGTAGATGAGGGCAGTGCAGTTGATGTTGTCTACATGGACTTTAGCAAGGCCTTTGACAAGGTACTGCATGGTAGGATGTTGCATAAGGTTAAATCTCACGGCATCCAGGGTGAGGTAGCTAAATAAATACAAAATTGGCTTGATGACAGAAGCCAGAGGGCAGTTGTAGAGGGTTGTTTTTCAAACTAGAGGCCTGTGACCAGCAGTCAGCCTCAGGGATCAGTGCTGGTCCACTGTTATTTGTCATTTATATTAATGATTTTGATGGGAATATAGGGGGCATGGTTAGTAAGTTTGCAGATGACACCAAGATAGATGGCATAGTGGACAGTGAAGAAGGTTATCTCGGATTGCAACAGGATCTTGATCAATTGGGCCAGTGGGCTGATGAATGGCAAATGGAATTTAATTTAGATAAATGCTAGATGATGCATTTTGGTATATTGAACCAGGACAGGGCCTACTCATCTAATGGTAGGGCACTGGGGAGAGTTACAAAGTAAAGAGATCTAGAGGTACAGGTTCATAGTTCCTTGAAAATGGAGTCACAGGTGGACAGATTGGTGAAGAAGGCATTTAGCATGTTTGGTTTCATTGGTCAGAACATTGAATACAGGAGTTGGGATGTCTTGTTAAAGTTGCACAAGCCATTGGTCAGGCCACATTTGGAATACTGTGTATAGTTCTGGTCACCCTATTTTGGAAGGACATTATTAAACTAGAAAAAGTGCAGAAAAGATTTACTAGGATGCTACCGGAACTTGATAGTCTGAGTTGTAAGGAGCGGCTTGATAGACTGGGGCTTTTTTCTCTGGAATTTAGGAGGCTGAGGGGTGATCTTATAGAGGTCTATAAAATAACGGGGGGCATAGATCAGCTAGATAGTCAATATCTTTTCCCAAAGGTTCGGGAGTCTAAAACTAGAGGGCACAGGTTTCAGACGAGAAGGGAGAGAGACAAGATGGTCCAGAGGGGCATTTTTTTTTCACACAGAGGGTGGTGAGTGTCTGGAACAAGCTGCCAGAGGTAGTAGTAGAGGTGGGTACAATTTTGTATTTTAAAAAGTGTTTAGACAGTTACATGGATAAGATACGTATAGAGGGATATGGGCCAAATGTGGGCAATTGGGACTAGCTTAGAGATTTTAAAAAAAGGGCAGAATGGACAAGTTGGGCCAAAGGGCCTGTTTCCATGCTGTAAACCTCCAAGACTCTATAACTCTAACTTCTAAAGTGGACGCCAGTTTATAAATTCTGAATGACAGAAGCATATGTCAGAGGCAGCAAGATGTTTTTTTTCACAATGAATTACCAAGGATTTTATTTGATAAGCATTTGGAGACACTGGAAGACAATCTCTACAAATGTCATATTACTAGGAAACTAGTTTCAATTTTGAACTTGCTACATTTATGGGAGTAGAATTTCCAAGGGTGTTCTTCTAATGACCTGTTATAACTTCAGTAAGAGATCAGCTGAAACAGGCGAGAACCAATTTAACAACTACTTAAACCATTAAAACTAAAGCAAGATACTGTATATGGTGGAAATCTGCAATAAAAATATGAAATACTCAAAATATTAGCAGTTCCAGCAGCATCTGTGAAGAGAGGAAAAGAGTTAACATTTCAAGTCAAAGACCTTTCTTCAGAACAATCCATTACACCATGAAAATTCCATCCCATGTGTTGTAAATTTTCTGTGAAGGCCTTAATGAACTTTGAAGGAAAATGCAGTAGCAAGAATACCCCAACCAGAAAGCCTGCTTTCACTTTTCCACAAAACCAGACATGACTCTAGCTCCAGAATTACGATTGGTTTACAGAATAACTGCATCATTTGGTGTAAGTCAAAATAGTCCACTGCGATGCTACACCCATTGAGCAAATATACAATTAGAACTGGTTGTTTATACAAAAGCATATAAAGAAGTGATGGACACAACATGCTCACTTGTTCTGTCAATTCTGTTCCATACTCTCATGGTGCAAAATATGCATATCATGATCAACCCAGCAAATAAACCAAACAATGACCTATGAATAGGAAATAAAGGAAAAAACACTGGGCTAATTTAATGAAAAATAAATTTTCTGGAAATTCAACTCTGAACCCTCAAGGCAATCAAACAAGCTCCAGAAGATCATGGTGATTGAGAAATTCAAACCCAATACCCCACCTACTTTCCACAATCATTAGTCAAGATGGCACCAGAGCATGGCAACTTCTTGCGAACTGTCCCCAATCAATTCTCCAATTCTATCTTTTACTCTCATTCTATGCTCTTAGAACTTTACTGATCTTTCTCTGCACCCTAGTTATGACTGTAACACTATATTGTGCACCCTCTCCTTTCCTTCTCCCTTAAAGACTCTATGAACAGTATATTTTTGTCTGCATAGCATGCAAGAAATAATACTTTTCACTGTATCTCAATACACATAACAATAACAAATCAAATCAAATCAAGTATTGACCACTGTTAGAAACTAACACTGACAGGTAGCCTCTGTTAAATATGTACAACAAATTCACAATCATTGTTTGAAATGTCTACCTGTTCCCTAGATTGAAGGCTGCCTGTGAAAATAGAGGCCTTCTGATATCTAATCTTGTTGTAAACTAAGTAACTGTCTCAGGTCCTCTCTATCTTATTGAAACTAAATAGCATATACATGTGATGGGTTTTTGATAAGCGAGGGGATTAAGGGTTATGGGGAGAGGGCAGGAATGTGGAACTGAGCCACGACAGATCAGCCATGATCTTATTGAATGGCGGGGCAGGCTCAAAGGGCTAGATAGCCTACTCCTGCTCCTATTTCTTATGTTCTTATGTAAGAACTTCAGAACATGAATAAGTCATTCAACATTTAAAACCTGTTGCGCCATTTATTTAGATCATTATTGTTCTGTTTCTTAACTAATACCTTCATTCCTAATACACTGGCCTTAAAAAAGAGTCCTACTTTGAATCAAGTCTATCTTTTCATTATTTTCAAGACTTCCATAAAATCCTCAACATCGATACTATTCCAGATTAAAAGTACATAAATACTGTCAGAATAAAGAACACGAACAATTAACTTAAAACTTAAAATTAACTTAAATATGTTCTATCTATAAAAAGTATGTAGTCTTGTAGTTGATCTCCGAATGTAATGTCCGCCAATAGCATGGAGCCTGGGATAAAATGTGACGCTTAACGATTGGGTGCAAAAGTTGGAATGATGAATGTGGATTATAAATCAAAAATTATTCATTTCATACATTTAACTTCAATCAATCTTGATCTTCTCGATTTTTATAGATACGGTTTGTCAAAGCCAGCACTGAGCTTCGATGTCCGTCCAATGAGCTCTGCCTGTGCAATAGTATAGTAAGAAGTCTCATAACACCAGGTTAAAGTCCAACCCAGACATTAACCTGGTGTTGTGAGACTTCTGACTGTGTTCACCCCAGTCCAATGCCGGCACCTCCGCATCATGTGCTTTAGCAGGACAGAGTGTAACAACCAGAGGGACGCCTTGAACTACTTTCGCTGTGCCCACTGGTCCGCAAGCAATTCCCCTCCTAATGCACACGTTGGCAAATGGGGGTCAAAAATGTTGGCACAGATCTAGATCTCTGACATTTTAAAATGTAGTCGAGATATCAACTGCAAGTGGGATGAAAGAGGAAAAGGTTTTCTCGAGAATCGACTTTTTCATTTACACACCAACTACCAGTGGAAGCAATTTGAAAATAACAGCTCCATTTCAATATGTAGGTGAAAAAAGTCTAGTCGTAGCTAAGCAGTTGTGATTGTGTCAAATAATGCAACACCATCCTAGCAATAACTGAGCAACCGAGAGCAGAGCTCCTCTTTAAGTTCTATTGGAGACAATACACAAGTCAAAGGGGAAGTTTTATACTTGGCAAATGGCTCACCTGAGACTGATGCACCACTTGACTCTATTTGACCAACTTTGATTTGAAAGCATATTGTATGTGAAAGTGATATTCTTATTGCAACAATTGAGGAACTGCTAAAATTGGACGAAAGTGCTAAAAAAAAATTGATTCAAACGATGGTTGATACAACGTCAAACAACTCCACCCATATGACCGAAATTACCGTCGTAAGGAATGCGGTTATTGCCTAATGTTGAATTAACAATTTAAGTAACTGCAAACAAAAACATTGACAACAACTGCTGGCACAAACTAACACCAACATTGAAAGTTTCAATGGTCCCGGTTGTGTGCAGAACATAAAACTCAGTCAAAAAAAAACTTGATTCTTTATTTTGGCTGCTACTTGGGGGACATTGTTTGACTCGTTTGTTGAGGAAAGCTGTCTGAGTTGTTCACTGGGAATGTTATATACGGTTCTTCCACCGCTCGGTTACTATAATGGAGATCCCATTATTCAGTTTCCACTGCACTCGGATACAACGTCAACAGTTCATGGTGACCCTTTGTGTGCAGGTCCTGTCTTCTCAACATCATTAAACCATACATGCACTTGTCAAGAGGCCTGGAGATTTCAGCAGACTTTACTGGATCAGTCCGAGAGAAAGGGAAACAAACTGGCTGCTTTGGAAAACACGAAAGAATTGCGTTCCCAAGAATGCTAAGAAGATTTAAGAGCACACAGCAGGTAAGATCTAGGGACTATTGCCAACAAGGATCTAAAGTTGATGGTTTTGAAAGGATGTTATCATTTTTAAAGTAGACCTAGAGGTATCCACGCGTCTAAAAGTGTCGGTTGTCTGCACTCATCAATGTTAAACTCGGCTATTTTCTTTTGTACTCTCTACTTTCCCCTTCTAATCCCATTAGCTTTGTGGTTATAAATATTGATGCCCTCACACAACAGGCAATAGCAGCAAGCGGGATTGTCCCATAACTGACATGTCATCACCTGTTTCACCAGACGCACTCCTGAAGGTTATCTTTTGAAAAGAAAACCAATGGAATTTCAAGAAAACCTCATGGACTCTTCTGTTCTGGACTTTGTTACAGAAAGAGATTTTGTCCAGTGCTCCCCAGGATCAGACCAGACCCCAATGCACAGCGTAGACCTGTGCGACAGGCTGTGCGATTTTGCAGGGATACGGGCGTTTTCGGAGGAGTCAACTCCGTTCGCAGCAGTCAGGGAGCAGGTGGATGGACTTGGGGAACCTGGAACGCTGAAGATGGGGTCTCTCAATTCGCTGATGGTTAGACCCCAAAGGAAACGTGTGATCACTTATGCTCAGCGTCAGGCTGCCAACATCAGGGAGAGGAAAAGAATGTTCAGCCTGAATGAAGCATTTGATCAGTTAAGGAAGAAAGTACCTACCTTTGCTTACGAAAAACGACTGTCTAGAATTGAGACCCTGCGGCTCGCCATTGTTTATATCTCGTTTATGACTGAACTTCTGAGTAATAAAGAGAAAAATCCAATTCCAGAATAATTGTATATATATAGTATATATAACAGATACTTTATTACAACTTGCAAAGGAACCTTCATCGTACTCGTATGGTTTAAAAAGATGCGTTAATTATAGCTCAAACCCTCACAGGGAACCAGAACGTGACACTGCTAAACCATTCCATTTTAAGGACTTGGTTTACAAAGGATGATTTAAGTCTTTTAAGTATAATCTTGTCTTTCCATGACATTACCAGACAAAATGCTAGTCATTTATGGTTTGAAATGTGTTTAAAGTTGCGCACGCCAAAATATTTTGGATATGGCGGATTTCATATCAACACTGCAATATAGGCGGAACGAGCATGTCACAAAAGAACTATTCAATGTCACAGTTCAAACCAGCAGAGTGTTTAAACTATTAACATTTGTATGAGGTAAGCTTAAAACTTTTTGCGACATTTCGCACGATTACGTTAAATTAACTCTGGAAAAGAAATAATCCTAACGTTTGTATCCATACCAATAAAAGGCGTGATTGTAGACACTAACTTGATGTACAGCGAGGATTGCATTTAGGGAATTGAGAGAGAGAGAAAAAACCTATTCAACATTTTGATTTTTCAATTCGGAAATGCTGATGTAAAGAAGCCTGAGAACTGCAAATGTTGTGATACCGGGAGAGAAAGAGCGGAGAATAATGTTAGAAAATGTGGATGCCACTTATCCAACCATTGTTCTCAAGCATTGCGGCCGGATGCCTTAGAAACGGCGGCTCTCCTTTTGTTGGAGGTTCACACGGGGACTAATTGGCTTTTGATAACTGTTGATTCTGGCTAGTTATACCTGCAGGTGGGAGGGCTTAGGCTTCACAGAGAGACAGAAGGAAAAAAGTTAAACGAATCGCAAGTTTAATTATTTTGGCATTAACCTTTAAAACGTATTTCAGTTCGACACTGTTACATAATGGATATCCCTTAAAGGCGGGCACAGCAAATCTCCGTCTACTCTTTCCGAGACTGGGGTATGTGAATGCCATTGGACTGGCTACTGCTTGTGAATGGAATTAGCAACGCTGTGTGGTATTCTTAGTGAAATGACTGGAACAGAAGCAAACATTGGCACCTGTTTACAAACGGCGGAGTAAATAAAAATTAAAACTACAAATCACACTGTTGCACTCTTTCAATTCTGCATGGTGTTTTGTGGTGTTGTGATGATGAGTTTCTGAATTTCCCTGGTGTTGTTCACGCTTATTGCATGACCTCTGGATGGATTTTCTCCCCTCCCACACACATGCACATTCGCTCATGTCTCTCTGACTATTACACATGAAACGCAAAATAATCTTGCGCGTTTTTTAAACTGTTGTGACTAATTTCGAAATAAAAAGTGGAAATGCACTTTAACTTCGTGGAACATATAAATAAGTGTGTTTTCCGGAAGGATCCCCGTGGTGCAGTCCATTTGTGGCTTACAGTATAAAGTGTCCACTTTTATCCACCGCCACCGCAATGATTTCCTTCAAATCCTTGCCTTTAATACAATATTTTCTACATCTTTGGCCGTTAAACAAGTAGGTGAGAACTGGAAATGTTGCACTGGTCAATGTGATTCTTCTTTCCCGCTTAATGCTATCCAGTAAATGGGGGCGTGGAGGGGGGGGGGCGGGGGCGTAGTTGAAGGGTACCTATACTACTGTCACTCTAAGTACCCAGCTTGAAGTAATTCTGCCCTGCACTCCTCATGTTGGAAAAATATGAAATTCAGCATCAGTGGCCGTGGACCCGCGTCATTAGTTCCACTCCCTTTTAAAAAGCCGTTGAATGAGCGAAATTAGACGGACATCAGTGGCAATTGAGAGAATTTCGTTTCTCTGCGTGCTTATAAATTACCAACTACAGAAGACAACTCTATTAATTATAGCATCATGTTCACAACTTACCGGTGCATTGCTAGTGGAGCAGTAGGATGGCACAGTGGTTAGCACTGCTGCCTCACCGTGCCAAGGACCCGAGTTCAAGTCAGGCCTCGAGTCACTTGTCTGAGCGAAGTTTGCACGCTGTCGTGGGTTTCCTTTGGGTGCTCTGGTTTTCTCCTACCGTCCAAAGATGTCGAGGCTAGATAGGTTAGACATACTAAATTGTCCCCTAGTGTCCCAAAATGTGTGGGTTAGGAGGATCAATAGGGTAAATACATGGGGATAACAGAAAAGATCGTGGGAGACTCGATGGGCTAAATGGCCTTCTGTAATTCAATGTAGATTAGTGAGCGCAGGGATGATGGAGAAATGGGACTTGCTGCAAGTTAAGGCATAAGCAGCAGAGTTTTAGGTCACCTCTAATTTACAGAGGATAGAAATGTGACTGAAAGATGCGCGGGTGAGGTGGATCGGTCATGCAAAATTAGCAGACAGATATGTTGGTTTACGGAATAGGTCTTTGGTGGGATTGTTGTCGGTGCAGACTCGATGGGCTGAATAGCCTCCTTCTGCACTGTAGAAATTCTATAATTTCTAGTGCGTTATTAACTTTAGAAATCTGAAACAACATCGTTTGATCACTCAAATTGAACATTGCTTCAATGTTGTGTTAGGATGGGATGACACTGACGTTTGTCAGGAGGTGCCAGGCTGGCGATTGCCCCATTTGAAATTTCGTTTTTAACTGTGTCAAAGCCCAGTGTAGCAGTGTGATGCATCCACAACCAGTCCCAAACTTACTTGACATCAGTAACCAAGTAAAAGTTGCTTTGCATTGCACGTGTATTTTCCAAGTAGGTTGCAAACTTCCCAAGTTGGTGAAATTGCCTCCGCACTTGTAAAGTCGATTGAGTCCATCTGGAATATCAGGTGTAAACAGAAGCCGATTTTAATCCTAACACAAGAGCGCCTCCTGCAGCACCAGTGCGGCACTTTTATTCCTGCGCCAGTGCCGAGGTTCCCACTGCCAAAGGGAGGTTTCCGGTCCAGCAGTTTGGATGGAGTCAAATCTTGGTTAAACAAGCTGTATTCAAACATATGTCAAGAGGTTGTCACAGCACAGGCTGGAGCGGGGGGATTAAAACCGAAAGGAGGAAGTGAATAACAGGTGAAGGTACAAAACTGACCCACAGGAAGAGACCAATAGGGCTATCTGCTCTGTTTTAATTTTTTTCATGTAGACGTTGTAGACGTTGCCGGCAAGGCCAGCCTTTCTTGTCTTTGAACTGGATGGCTTACTGGATTTGTGGTCAAGTCCCACAATATTTTTTTTAAAAATTAGAATGGAAAGTTAGTCTCAGTAATGGTGGCTGTAAAACTATCACCAATTGTTGTTAAAAACCCATTTAGGGAAGCGAATCTCTGTATAATTCATATCAACTAGGCGCCATATGTTCTTTTACGAGAGATAAAGGAAAATAAATCAATTAGAGTCGAAACAACTCCAGGATGTTCCCTTTGACTCCCTTGGAAACTGAAGTTGACGTCGCATTATCCACAACTACTGTGGGAGAGATAATGGGAGTAACCAATATTACCAAACTCTGGGTCGTGTGATCTCCCCTGTGGATCTCAGCCACGCCTTAATTCGATTTCCATTTTTTAACTGAGTTGAACTTCGGCCCGTGGAATGATATTGACGCTACCAATTTAATGGTGGTGAGGGCAATATAGAGTTGCGGGGGACTAGCAGATGTTGATCAATGCAGGTACATTTGAACCAGTTATTTTGGATAAAGCGAAAAATATAACAGAGATGATCTAAGAGATCTAAGAGTGAAGGCAAAACGAGGGAGAAATTGATATGCAAATTACTAGGGCCAGGGCAACGTGACATTTGCCCGGCGAGCGCAAGCAACATTGACTCTTTAGGGAAATCGGCGTCGTTTGCGCAGCCCCGCTCCCATGGTTATCGCAGGCTTTTGTAACTTTGACGAGAAAGTGGTGAATTAGCCAGGAGTATAGCGTAAATTACTAATTTCAGCTATTTGTACCATTTCTCCAAGGATTCTGCTGGTGCCGTGCCAAATTTATAGTGGGAAACTGGGTGAAATTTGCATGAATTTTCAGGACCAGCCATTTTTAACGGTCAGAGCGCAGGTAGAAACATTTTTAAAAAAAAGATTCTGGTAATTGTAGAAGCTTCGAATTGTAAGGAGGCAGTGCTGAATTCATCAAGACATGGGTAAGGCTATAGTTGGAAAACTGATTGCAATTCTGGATACTCTTCGAGGAAGAGACACAAGATACAGCGAAGATTTGAATAAATTATATAAGGAATGCAAGTTATGTATAAAAACTTTTCAGATAGCAAAGAATCACAGAACCTTTACAATGGAGAAAGTGGCCATTCGGCCCACCCAGTCTGTACTGGCTCTCTGAAAGAGCATTCTACCTAATCCCACATCTCTCCCTAAACCTCTTTTCAAATAGCACTTGAAAATTGGAACAGTTAAGTTTTCATAATTTGAATAGATAAATAGTCAAACGCTATTGGTATGAGAGAGCCAAAGGCTCGACGTTATTATTCAAAGAAAAAAGTAGACGTTTCTTTTCCATTCTGGAAGTAATTCGAACATGTGAATATTTGTGGTAAAATATTTCAAGGCAGTGATCTAAGGCGGATAGTGCACTCTCAACCCAGTAATTGCAGACCAAAGAGACATAGACCCAGGTGACTTAATTACAAGAAAACAAGCACCTCAGAAAGAAAAACACATTTTAAAATTTGGGCCTCTCCTTTGGGCCCATTGCAAGTGACAAGTGGTGTGGGTTCAAAACGCTGCTCCAGCATTCCTTTCATTTTATGAGGCTTCAGTCTGATTGGAATAGTTTTCATAGTCTTAATTGACCAAGTGCAAAATTATGTGAAAGTTCCTGGTGCACATGGTGACCCCTGATCGAATCGGTCTAAACTGATTGGATTGGCATGGAGTGGGTCACAAGTATGCATCACTGGTTACCTGTCAGTACTGACAGCTGAAGTGTTGTCGCGTCTGAAGACATTGCATTGAATTATTTGCCTAAATACCATCATTTAAAGTGGGATTAGATAATATTTCAAACAAAAGAACATACAAATAGTTGGGGGAAAGAACAGGAAAAAATGGATTACATACACAGAACTCAAGTTAAAAAGCCTAGAACTAGCATAGCCAACATAGAT
The DNA here is from genome assembly GCF_965287045.1 of Carcharhinus amblyrhynchos. Classification (NCBI taxonomy): domain Eukaryota; kingdom Metazoa; phylum Chordata; class Chondrichthyes; order Carcharhiniformes; family Carcharhinidae; genus Carcharhinus; species Carcharhinus amblyrhynchos. The sequence continues at coordinate 68,141,228 of NC_137325.1, forward strand.
TGAGAGGCTTGTTTCTATGCTGCAATTTTTACAATTCTATTTGTTAGTAAACCACACTGCACATTCATTGCATAGCATGCTTTAAGTGAATAATACAGCACAGGAAGATATGATTTGCTCTTTGAGTTTATGGTTCTTTGGACCAGTTACCCAGTGGGACCCAATTCTTTATTTCTTTTTACCCTATATCATTCAACATTATTGATTTTCAATTATAAATCCACTTTTTAAAAAATATTTTGGATGTGCTTTCATTACTGTTGCTGCAGACATGTCTAAAAAAAACTTCCAATATTTTCCTTTAATCTTTCAATGACAATCATAAAATATTGTTCTTGCATTATGACTTTTTGACCAATAGAGATCCTTCCTCTGATCAAAGCTTTACGTAACTTAATAATTCAACTACTTGTCTTTCTATGTTCCAATGCAATGAATCCTAATTGCTGCAATTACAGATTATATTTCTTTACATTAATCTTTTCTGATTACTCTCATTCATTCATCCCTTCCTTTTTCCTTCAGTAAAAATGTGGCAAATGATAATGCTTCAGTTTTTTGGCACAATTTCCATATCCAGCAACATTCGAAAGACTGTGGCCAGGGCCTCTGCTATTTCCTCTCTGACATACACCAGCATTCTAGCAGCATGCTATAAATGTATCATAGTTCATGATTATGCTACCAAACTGTCAACCCAAGGTCTTGATTTGAAATCCTATCACTGCAATTTATGGCATTCAATTTGATAAATCTATGTGTTCGTGAGCTTATACCAGAAAAATAAGCATGGCATCTCCTTGATTGTTGCAAAGTAAAAGCTTGTTCAACAGTGTTAATAACTTTCCGAGGAAAAAACAAAAGATGAAAAAACAATTGTTAGAACTACACGTGGAAAAAGCACCACTTTCATTGCATGTTGTAATGTTCAATTTGGAGATTGTTTTATATTATTCTATGCCAATGTGAAACCCAAATGTTGTGAATGCTCGAGAAGTTGAGAATTTAAGAATGAATTATGATAGCATTACTCAAATTTTGCCTTTCAATCTTCTTTCCTTGCTTGAAAGTAGAAATATAAAATTTAGGAATATAGAAAAAGGTGTAGGCAATTTATTTGCTCAAGTCTTTCCACCATTCAGTGAAATCAGAGTTGACATCTGCTCTAACTTTACTTCCCCACGATTTTCTCATATCCCTTAATATATTTAAGGGATATGAGAAAAATATATATTTAATTTATCATCAACAGCCTGTCCTGGTCTCCCCATGCTGACACTATAGTTAAGAAAGCCCAGCAATGCCTCTGCTTACTCAGAAGACTGAGGAAATTTGGCATGTCAGCTACAATTCACCAACTTTTACAGATGCACCATAGAAAGCATTCTTTCTGGTTGCATCACAGCTTGGTGTAGCTCTTGCTCTGCCCAAGACCACATGGAACTACAAAAGGTCATGAATGTAGCAAACCAGCCTCCCATCCATTGATTCTGTCTACGTTTCCTGATGCCTCGGCAAAGCAGCCAGCATAATTAAGGACCCCATGCACCCTGGACATTCTCTCTTCCACATTCTTCCTTCAGGAGAAAGATACAAAAGTCTGAGGTCACGTACTAACCGACTCAAGAACAGCTTCTTCCCTGCTGCTGTCAGACTTTTGAATGGACTTACCTTGCATTAAGTTGATCTTTCTCTACATCCTAGCTATGACTGTAACATTACATTCTGCACTCCCTCATTTCCTTCTCTATGAATGGTATGTTTTGTCTGTATAGCGCGCAAGAAGCAATACTTTTCACTGTAAGTTAATACATGTGACAATAATAAATAAAAAAATCTTGAAAATCTATCAATTTTAGCTTTTAAGTTTACAATTGATCTCGCATAGATTGCCATTTGTGGAAGAGAGATCTAAACTTCTACTACGAATTACATGTAGCAGTGTTTCCTAATTTCACCCCTGAATATAGATTATATTTCATTGATGCTGTTAGCCCTCCACTAGTTTGTTGAAGTGATCACTCTTCAAGTTTAAACCCAAACAGTGATTGTCAATTGACTCTGAGCACCGTCATGACATGTCCAATCCTGATTCCATACTTATCTATATTGTCACAAATACATGCACTTCCATTCAGAGTGAATGTTCTGAGTGTTAGGAATCTGAAACAGATACGGAAAATGCTGGAAATACTCAACAGGAACAGCAGTCTTCCTAGAGAGAGAAAAAGAAACAATGCATCAGGTCAATGACCCTTCATGGGAACTGCTGTTTTGTTTAGCTGAGAAAGACCATTGCTTCTTTTACTTCAATTCAATATGAAGTTTTATTGCTCCATGGTGATGTCAAAATTCATGTAGTCCAAGATTTTATACCATAATTCAAGACAAAGCACAAGAATACTAAATATTGTAAAATAAAATACGCTACCTGAAGAAAAGATGATCAAACTATGTAAATCCTTATTCTGTTTCACATTTTGTAAAGGTGGTGACATTTCATTCTCTTAACTTGAATTGTTGTTTGGAAGTATATTTAGAAAATATATTCACTGAATAAACTCATATTTTAGAATGGCATTTGCACTGTTTTCAGCTGGATTGAACCACAATTGCAGAAGAACACAATGCACGGTGGCATAGTGATTGGCACTGCTGTCCCACAGCAACAGGGAGCCGGATTCACTTCTGGCCTTGGATGACTCTGTGTGGAGTTTGCACATTCTCTACATGTCTGCATGGGTTTCCACTGGCTGCTCTAGCTTTCTCCCACAGTTCAAAGATATGTACATTAGGTGGATTGGTCATGGTTAGTTGTTTCTTAGTGTCCCATAGTATGTAGGTTAGTGGGATTAGCCATGATAAGTGCGTAGGGTTACAGGATAGTGCGGGGGAGAAGACCTGAGTAAGATACTCTGTTATACAGTTGGTGCAGAGCTGATGAGCTGAATGGCCTCTTGCTGCAATGTATGGATTTCTTTGATTGTTATACTCCTGTTTTAATGGGAAAAAATATTACAGTTTGTTCTTGGATTGGGCAGGGTACAATATATAGATTCAAGGGATGCAGTTTCTACATCACTCGTGATGATGCCCACATTTTTAAATATGTTGCCCATCCCTACTTCCCCTGACAAGATGGTTAAAGTTTCAACTTTATTTATTAGTATCACGTGTAGGCTTACATTAACACTGCAATTAAGTTATTGGAAAAATACCCAAGTCGCCACATTCCGGCACCTGTTCAGGTACACTGAGGGAGAGTTTAGCATGGCCAATATTACCTAACTGTGGGAGGAAACTGGAGGGAACTCACACAGACATGGAGAGAACATGCAGGCTCTGCACAGATAGTGACCCAAGCCAGGAATTGAACCCCGGTCCCTGGTGCTGTGAGGCAGCAATGCTAACCACTGTACCAACATGCCGTGAGGTGCCTTCTTGAATACAACTGCATGACTTGCCAGATAATTTCAAATGATAATTAAGAGTCCACTATATTGTATGGGTCTGGAGTCCCATGTACTGAGTGAGGAGAACAGATTTCCTTTCCTAAAGAATATTAGTGAACCAGATGAGTTGCTAGAATCACATAGTTTCATTGTCACCATTACTTACACTAGATTTTTGTTCCAGATTAAATTCATCTTCCCCAGCTACTACATTGAGATTTGAACTCTATCACTAGATCATTAGTCCACTCTCTGAATCACTATGGTACTGTATCTTTTCACTGCTGAATGGTCTAGTCACATCACACATAGTCTATCAATCATATCCTTTGCACTTTCATGAAAAATTATCAACTTGTTAGGCAGAAATTTCTTGATAAACACAATTTTATTAATATAATTATTCTGTTTTTCTTTTCTCATTTTCAGCAACAATTTGTCTGTACACCCCCACCCCCATTTTCCTCTTCAACTCTAGCATTTGACTTGTTGGTAACAAGTTCCAAGATGGGTGGCACAGTAGCACAATGGTTAGCACTGCTGCTTCACAGCTCCAGGAACCTGGGTTCGATTCCTGGCTTGGGTTACTGTCTGTGTGGAATTTGCACATTCTCCTCATGTCTGCGTGGGTTTCCTCCGAGTGTTCCGGTTTCCTCCCACAGTCCAAAGATGTGCAGGTGAGGTTGCTTGACCATGCTAAAAGTGCCCCTTAGTGTCCTGAGATGTGTGGGTTAGAGGGATTAGTGGATAAATATGTGGGGGTAGGACCTGGGTGGAATTGTGGTCGGTGCAGACTCAATGGGCAAAATGGCCTCTTTCTGCACTGCAGGGCTTATATGGCTTCTAAGAGCTAGTCACCCTTTGGTTCTTCTTCCAGATGGCCATCATTCATGTTTCCTTAACATTGCGCATCAGAAAGTCATTTGACTACAGGGCATTTTACAAATAGTGGTTAGTACTGGGGTAGCATAGTGGCACAGTGGTTAGCACTGCTGCCTCACAACGCCAGGAAACTTGATTCAATTCCTGGCTTGGGTCACTGGCTTTGTGGAGCTTGCACATTCTCCACGTGTCTGTGTGGGTTTCCTCTGGGTGCTTCAATTTCCTCCTACAGTCCAAAGATTGCGGGTTAGGTTGATTGGCCATATTAAATTGCACCTTAGTGTCAGGGGGACTAGCTTGAGTAAATGCATGGGGTTACAGGGATAGGGCCTGGGTGGGACTGTGGTCTGTGCAGACTTGATGCACCAAATGGCTTCCTTCTGCACTGTAGGATTCTATAAATGAGCATGATTCTATCCTCACCTAGCATCCACATGTAAACTTCCGGAAAGGGTAAATTGGATAAAGATCAGAATAAAGAAGCTGAAACAATCATTCCCCCTATAATATAGAAATGCTATGACCATTGTTAGTCTCCATACTGCTACTTTAGGTAAGATCAGACAAGTCTTTCAGCACTTCCCCATTTTCTTTCAAAATTTTTCATGCACCAACTGTGTGCATATTAATTTGCTCTTATTTTCTCCCTCCCTCATCTCACTGGTCATTTTTAATATCAGTTGATAATCATTTCATGATAGAATTTGCAAATATTTTGATTAATTATCTCCCTTTTTGCACTTGAAACATGCACTTCACCATTCTGTTTTTCCAATCTTATTAACATACCAATTTGCCTTTTAGCGATAGTCTGTCTTTTATTTTGACAGGTGATATCTTACCTGCTATGTAATTTTAGTTAAGATTTCCAACATCCATAGCTTTTTTTGCTTTTTACAAAGGTAAAGCCTAAATTTTACTTTACATGTTTGTAAATGTTTATTAATTAACCTTCAACATGTATGAGGGATTTACGGTATATGTTTGATTTTCACATGTATTTAACATGTGTCAGTTGTTTACCAAGGTTAACGGTGCAGCGATAGGTAAAGGAATGTTTAATCTGTGTCTATGTATCAATCTTCACTTTCAGGAGCTATAGGTGAAGAATGTCAGTTCCTTTGCAGAGCGCCACCTAATGCTCCAAATAGACATTCCAATTGTATATTTGTGTTCTGTCTGTGAACTCTGAGGCCAATAGTGCTGCAACATAGTTTGGGACATTTACTGGGGCAGCTGGAAGGCAGGAAGAAACCTTTATCTCCTCTCTTTCTGTCTCTGGGATAGTTTTCAAATCTAGTCATAAAACTGAAGGATATCATTCCAATATGTAACAGCAGACTATTTGCTATGATCCTATCACACCATTCTTGCTTTATTTTAACTTACTACTTTGTATAGTAAGAAATTATGAAATCCCAATGTGATAAAATACCATTGTTTCTTTTCCCTGTTTTGCCAAAACAAAGTATGCCTATCTTCTGCTCGTGCAAATAAGTTTTGGTACGCATGGATGAATAAAAGTCAGAAAAACTCAAACGTTCGGTCACTTATTTATGGGATGCAAAACCAAGAACATGAGACAATGTACAAGACACGGAAGTAGTCTCATGCCACATAAGAGATTGTGCTGAGTGCTGTAAAACTTCAGCCTGCTGCAAAGCCATGTTGTACAATTACCCAAATGATTTATTCATAAGAACATAGAAACATGAACAAGCCACTTGGCCCATCCACTCTGTTCTGGCACTTACTGAGATCATGATTGAACTATGATCTAAATTCTTATATCCACCTTTGCTCACGTCCTTGTAAACCTTTGGTAACAAAAATCTATCAATCTCAAATTTAAAATTAACAATTAACCTACCATCAATTACTATTTGCAGAGAATTCCAAACTTATCCCATCTTTTGTATGTAAAAATGTTTTTTAATTACAATCCCAAAAAGTCTATTTTAGACAATGTCCCTCATCCCCCTTACAAGTGGAATTAGTTTATGTCGACCCAATCTGTTCCCCTTAATATCCTGAAAACTTTGATCAATTCATCTATCAATTTTATAAATTCCAGGGAATACAACACAAGTATGTATAATTTCCCCTCCTAATTTAGCCTTTGAAATGTAGCTATCATTTGATAAATCCAATTCCCTCCATGGCCAATACATCTTTCTGAGGTGTGGTGTTCAGAGTGCTCACAGATGTGGTCTAGCCAGAGTTTTGTTTAGCTGTAATAAAATTAACCTCTTGTTCTCTAGTCCTGTAGACTTAAAGACTAGCATTCCATGAAAATAAAAGCAAAATACCATGGATGCTGGAAATCTGAAATAAAAGCAGAAAATGTTGGAAATCTCAACAGGTCTGGCAACATTTGTGCAGAGAGAAATAGAGCTAATGCTTTGAGTCTGTGAAAAATCAAAGGAACTTGAAAAGTAAACTCTGAAGGAGAATCATACAGACTCAAAATGTTAATGCTGTTTCATTCTCCACAGATGCTGTCAGACCTGATGAGTTTTCCAGAACTTCCTGTTTTTATTCCAGCATTCCGCTGGTCTTCTTTATTATTTTCTGCACTGATCCATAATATTTTAAATCTCTATATAAATGGACCCTGAGGTCAATTTGGATTTCCAATGGTTCTAGCTTTTCACTAACTAGAAATACTCTTCCATCTTTTTCTGGTCAAAGTAGATGACCTCACATTTTGCCTACAATGAACTTCAGTTTTACCCATTTGCTTTATTAATTAACATCGCTTTGTAAATTTACACTGTCACTTCCATAGCTCACAATATCACCTATATTTGTGTCTTCAGCAAATTTGAATATGTGACTGTTTATCCTATTACTACCTAAGTCATTAATAAATATGATGGATAGTTGAGAATCCAGCAGAGGTCTTTGCAAGACACCACTAGCCACATCTTGGCAATTAGAGCACCTTATCTCTAGTTTCTGTTTCCTGTCAAACAATTTCCAAAAAAAGTCAATAATTTTCTTCAATTCCATGAAGTTCAGCTTTGGTAATAATTTCTTATGAGGGGCTTTATCAGATATCTTCTGGAAATCCATATAAATAACATCCATAGACATTTCCTCATCCAGTACTTTAGTCACCTCTTCACAAAATTCAACTATGTTCTTCAGGCTGGACAGAGTTTTGACAAATTCACACTGGCGCTCTCTGATCAGCTAAAAATTTAAGGTGCTCTGTCACACTATCTTTAATCATATATTCTAATTTCTTGACAACAGACATTGGTCAAACAAGCCTAGACTTCCATGGTTTCCCTCTATCACCTTTCTTGAACAACATGCTCAGTTTTCCAATCAAAAGGAATGCTTCTCAATCAAGATTATAGTTAGGGCATCCACAACGTTCTCAATTACTTCCCTTAAATCCTTGGGATGGAAACAATCAGGTCCTGGTGAGCTGTTGCTCTTAATTTTTTTCTTCTTTCCTGTTCTTTTGTTAATGTTAATTTTGGTGAATCGTTGTCCCCTTTCAATATTAGTTTTCTTGGATGTCCAATATGCTATCTTCTTACTCTACAGTAAATATTGACTCAAGCGAAGTACTCAACAATTCCCACCAGTTCTTTATTTTCATTTAAAACATCAATTGATCAGTTTTTAAGAGATCTCATTGTTCCTGATTATCCACTTTTTCTTACTATAATTTTAAAAGTATTTTTATTGATTTTAAAATCCTGTGTTTCTTTTCATAATCCCTTTTAAAGCATCTACGACCAGTTTTGTATATCTCTCAGTTTCCAAATCTGTGCCAGTTTGTGCATTTTTGCATGTTATTGTCTTTAAAAGTTTTATGATGCCCCTTTACCTCTTTAGGACTGGAATTTCCCCGCCTGTAGTTTACAGATGGTAGAAATGTGAGTGACCAGACAGGAGTGCATTGGAATATTCAAGGGTAGAGGAAATAAAGGAATGAATGAGAGTTTCAGCAGCAGATAGCTTTTGCACCCTCTAGTTTTACAACTGGCTGAGTTCTTGGCAGTCTCATTCGTGGATTACAGGCGTGAATAAGAGTCATTAGGACAGCCAGACAGAATTGGACTAGAAAAGTTAGCTCTCTTTCACTTCCAATGTCACGTTTCTCTTTAAGACTTTTTTTTCTAGGAAATTCCGCCCTCTGTCGCTCACAGTTGGTTGGTGCAATTAGTGAACGATTAAAACTTCAACTTTATGCATTTGAAATTTTGAGTTAGTGGTGCTTAAACTTGCTAAAAATTGAGCCGTTTGAACTGCTGGCGGGACATATTCATAGACGGAGCTTTGTTACACTCCCTTTTTGGAAAGTTAAAGAGAAAATTGATTCCTATTGCAACTCTCCAGGATATTTTTTAGACAGAAGCCGATGCAGTTACCCCGGTTACTATTAATCGATACTGTTATGTGGAGCCGGGGGGGGGGGGGGGGGGGTGCGGTGGGCGACGAGCTATCACCAAGTATTCTTAATGATTAAAAATGTTCTCGAATGGAAAAGTTATGGTGTTCTTAAAGTGTGTATAGCAACAAAAAAACTATTGTTTAAATATATATTATCCAGTCAAGTTGGAAATGTATAAATAAATACTGTTAATAAATTAAACTGCATTATAAGTGCAAATACGTGTTACCTATACAGCGTGTGTTTATGTATATCTGTGTTTATGTGTATAAAACTGATTCCATTCTCCTAATGCACCAAGGATTATTTTATTTGATTGAAACGAAGCCGTTACACAGGAGAAGTTCAATGCCCCTGGTGAACAATTACTACTGGTCATTTAGGAATACTGACAACGATTAATGGCATACCATATAGGCAACTTTAAACGGCACCAGCTCACATTAAGCCGTTTTATGTGCTGTTCTTGGACGCTTTTCCTCTTTTTCTCTCACCAGGTAATGTTTATGTTGCGTTTGGGCCTCACAGTTTGACTGTTGCTCGGGGATCCCGCTGTGTCTGGAACTTTGCACGAAAACTCCTTGTCCCTGAAGAAATAAAGTTGATGTATCCGGCTGGGGATTTCAAGGAAAGCATTCAATGATTTTTCTTGTTGATGTTGTTGTTGCACTGCACAGGTATCCTTTCTGTATTTTAAATGGACATTATTTCGGGCCTAGCGTTTTGAATCCACGGTGAAATAGATAATCAAATGCTGTCAACTGTTAGATTGTAATCATGTCTGCCCCTGTTTGATGTTATCTCTCCATTTGCTCTGACGAGCTCTTTTCGCCAATTCATCTTCTCGTTTCATTCATTCAGCAACGAAGCCATTTAATTTGATTCTTGTTGCGATTAATTGCACTTTACCGTTCTTTGCCTTTTTGTCAATTTATTTGTTTCCATTTTGCTTTTCAAGTTATGCGGGTCCTTATTAGACGTCCACGCAAGGCAGCAGAAACAATCGCCTCACCCTTGGGATAGATGTTTTACACTCGTGCAAGCTCGTGTCCCAATGTGCAGGACGTTTGACCTGAAGTGAGAAGCCACCCTTTCGAGGGAAAGAGTGTGTTTTGTAGGTGGAATATCTTTTTTGTTAAAAAAAACCCAAAGTACAAAAAAAATTCCTTTACAGAAAAAGGGCGGGTGAATTGTGTGTTTCCTTCTTAATTCATTGCCAAGAATTACATGGAATATGTTATTGATACCAATATAGTGGTTGGCGGGGACGCGATAATCGTCAATGAATTAATAAAGATGGTAGAAGATGGAACAAACTATTGAGGATCTGAATTAATCTTTTATTGTATAAACCGCCAAACACGTTTCGGATCATCTTCATATCACTTTTCGGCCAAGCTTGTAGATACTTTTGCCCTAAATACGTGTGTTTTTTTGAAGTTATCAACATATGTGCAGCAATCCCGCTGGGAATGGTTTTTATCTGCCTTACACATAATTTATATATGTATAAAGAAAATGCACATCATGCCATAAACCCACTCCAAAACAAATCAATTCACTAAAAGCAACAGGAATGAGCAATCGAGAGGTTCTGAGCATATCTGAACTGAAGCCACTAACATAATCATTCGTTAAATTGATAAGCAAATGTCAAGTGTTTTCCCTTTTTAAAGAATATTCTGTATGGAAGGATGACGCCAGCAGTCGCTATAGAAGGCTGTGTTTAAAATATTTGCTGCAGTGAATCTGTTAACTGACGGTCTTTGCAACAAGGCTCCACCTCATTTGGTGATGAAAATTCATAATAGCCAATCAGGTCCATCTTCCAAAAGATCCAGGCACCCAGAGCTATATTACCCCTTTGAAAAGTTTCCTGTAATTCAGAGCCGTCTCTCAGAAGTCATCGTTTGGATAAGTTCAGCTGCTTTTGATAATTCATTTGATTTAAGTCGACCCCTGTAACCGCGCTGCGGCTGTCAGCTGCTGGATATCCCAATATTACACCCTTTCGTTTCTTTAAACCGATGTTAGAAGTCATCATGCAGGACGAAGAAAACTCCCCAGTCTCTCCAGTAGAGAGCCTGAGCAACAGTGAGGACGAAGGAGACAGGCAGCTGAAGAAAAGTGTCAGAAAGAGGCGACCGAGCAGGAAATCTGGAGAGGAAACGGACAGCCCCGCGTCAGTCAAAAGGGGCAAGAAGAGAGACGGCAGCCCCCAGTCCTTCGAAGAACTGCAAACCCAGAGGGTCATGGCCAATGTAAGGGAGCGCCAGAGGACACAATCCCTCAACGAAGCCTTCTCAGCCCTGCGCAAAATCATTCCCACCCTACCGTCGGACAAACTGAGCAAAATCCAGACCCTCAAGCTCGCGGCGAGGTACATAGATTTCCTTTACCAGGTCTTACAAAGTGACGAGCTGGACAACAAAATGTCGAGCTGCAGTTATGTGGCGCACGAGAGACTCAGTTACGCTTTCTCTGTGTGGAGGATGGAGGGAGCCTGGTCCATGTCCACATCACATTAGCAACCACCCTTAGGACAAAGGTAAGCATCAGATTGGCACACTTATTAAATGTGCTTCACCAAAACAAAAGACGTTTATTAACTGCTCAGGAAAGGGGAGGCGGTTCTTCACGTCCCCTGTGTGTCCAGGTTGGAAATATTTTGACTAAAATGACAATTCAGCGGAACATTTAATCCAAATGCAACTATTTTTAGCATGTTTGTAGATTTATTTTGGAAACGGTGTTTGCTGTTTCTCCTTCTTGCTGGTTTATTTTTGTTTTTTTAAAATCCAGGTTTCCACTTCCTCCTTCATCTTGCTTTTTTTTCTGGGGTCTGTTCCTTATTTCCTTCTCTGCCCCCGCCCCCCACACCCGCTTCCCCACTCAGACACATGTATCTCCATTTCTCATCAGGAACGATTCCCTTCACTTCTTCACTCCTCCTAACTCCATCTGCCACTGTAAAAATTCAACAACTTTCACTTTCTGACCTTTCTAGAAGGCAGTTTCCAAACCCATGGTCCAAAACCATCACTGGGCGCAGGTATTAGTTCCAGAACGCTAAATAGGCTTTTAAAAAAGTATACCCAATCCACAATTGCGGGATGCAACACTTTACCTAAATTGAGGTCTTCCACATCTCCCGCAAACACCACCTCCACCCTCACTCCCCTGACAAATAGAGGTGCCAAAAGCAGTGGTCCCTTGGCTCGCTAATCTCAGTGTAATCCATTGCTGTTTTCCTAGGTGAAAAAGATTTGTCACAAAAGGGCCAACGGCTGGACAGACAACAGAGTTTGACGTCTGGATACTTAAACACGTTGATCTTTGCCACTGATGGATCATAAGAGGAAAGTTTTTTTTAAAAAAACACTAATGGAAAGGGCGTGGGAAGCACTTACAGAAATGGAGCCCTGGACGTGGACCCATCCAATCGTGCGGCAATACAATCATTTGTACATCTGAGGTGTATTTTGCCATTCGCATCATTTTATCCAGACGATGAATGTTGTTGGAACTCATTCCTCCTTTACTATGCATGCCTTCAACAATCATGTCTATATCTGCTATTGAGGACGCAGGAAAGATGATTTATTTTATTTTCTTTTTTTCCCAAAACTACTACCATGACCTGGTCTAGAGTGCCGATAAGTTTTAGAAAATGGACCGAACTGTTCTTGCAAAAAAAAATCCAGTTGGTTAGTCTTTCCTCTCTTGAAAAAAAACATTTATTTATTTATTAATGTGCCATGTCTCAATGCATAAAGATCTGGTGTCTAAATGCATTCATATTTTTTGATTGTTTTGTAAATATCTATGTATATTTTCTGCAATAAATACCTATGATCTAAACTTTAAGGCAAAATTATATACACATACGGCTATTTTACGGTTTAATCCGGTTGTTACTTAAGGGGTAAACTTGATGATGAATAGCTGTTTGTAGTAAGTTGTAACGGCCCCCAGGGGAGAGTGGAATCTAACAAACAAACGGTGCACAAAAGACAAATAGAACCGCTACTGACAGACAAAGACGAGTGAGCTAGAATGAGAGGGAGAAAGGGTGAACACCGTCAAACACGGGCAGATTATTGACCTTTTAACAGGCTATAATTAAAAGCATGCACAGCAATGTTATGTTGCTTTCAAGACCTGGATTCATGTCAATACTGCAGTATTTGCTTAGCCATAACTCCGGGCTGCGAAATGAAGACCAAAAGAGCGATTCGCGCCCCACCATTTGTCGATTAACTAGTTTGTGAATTCAGAAGGTATTTGCGAATTAAAGCTATATTTCACAGACTGATATTAATATTGTGCATGGACTATGGAACATAAACATCTTAAAACACGTGACATAATAACTTCTTTGGAAGGGAGTTAGGTGCAGAATTTAAGGAACCAAGTAGAGTATTTATGAAAGCACGATATAGGTTATTCTATCTAATTCCTTGGAACGAATTGTATAGTGCGAATATTTTTTACACTATCCAAAATGCAGATTAAAAAAGAATACCTTATTTATTTCGCTGGTAATGAAATAAGATGTTTATGTGCTTCAGATGTATAATCTAAACAGCGTGTTTAAAACATTTGTCTCTCATTATGTTAAGCTGCACACATATATATGGCAGTTTTAAATCCTTCATATTCAAGCTGAACGGTTCGCGCAGTGGAAGGGTAGATCTGTACAAAGGCGGAAAGGTTTGGCTTTGTGAAGGGTTATTCCAAATGGTGTAATCTAACAAAACCCTAAGCTTAACAGACCAGCAAGTCATGGGGGCAGGCTCTTTGCTACTTCCTTACAGCTCTCGATTTTTCCAATAAAGAGTATGCCAATGGTAATACATAGTAGAAATGTTTTTGTAACGTTACTCTTGCGCTAGATATTACCACACAGGGTGATAGCCTTATTTGCTTTCTAATTGATGGATTGGCTGCCGAAGAATTTCATTATTTTACAGCATTCGTTCTTGGGTGTTTTGATATCAAAAGGGTTCAATTTGTTGCTCATTTTTCGCTTAAAGGGGTGTTCGTTTTCATTCGTTACCATGAAAATACGTATGGTTACCCGAATCGAGCAATTCTTTTTCGGTTCGATTCGGTGACAGCAAGGTTCAAATAGTTTGGTATTAAATGTTACATCTATAGGATAATGTATGTGCATTGCTTGTAAAGGGAGAAAGCAATGAATTAGGATCAAGTGGAGATTAAAGTAGTAGGTCTGAGTTATTGTGGATACAGTAATTCCCACATTCCTGTCGATCCTGGGAATGTGAGTTCCACAGCTCGATTTTATATGGCTTCGGCATCAATTGCTGTTCGTCTGTCTTTGACATTTCATCACACATCAAAGACCTGTCCAGAGATCTACATTCCGTCACACTTTTAAAACTACACTGAATCCTCCACCCTCCCCCGTGTGTAGGCCCAAAGTCTGATTTTCAACCCCTCTCAAAAAAACTGCCCAAAATATAACCCGCATTAAATCTCTGTCAACTCAGCACCCCCCCAAAAAATGTACAATATGGATTGTGTTAGTGTTCATTTCAGAAAACAATTTTAAACGGCTACATTATACCGAAGGTAGATTTTATCTTCAACCGTTTTAAATAAGTAAAGGGGACATTTGATGATAGCATGTACCGCTCCACACCGCCCCCCCCCCACCCCCATCCCCAACATTGGACATTAAGTTGCACTGCATTGAACAAGGGTCACAGAGAATTCCATATCTAGGCCTGCACAGGCTTCATTCAAAGCCTCAGAACCAGACCTCCACCACGGTTTTATTTCCTCAGAAACGTTTTAAAATCCTCACGGATCCTCTTAAAAGTCAGCGGTCGAGGAAGTGGTGGTGGTTGGGGGGACGGGGCACGGGGGGGGGGGGGCGTGGGTGGGCTAGGGGGGTAGGGGGGTAGGGGGTGGTCTGGGCTTATCAAAATAAAAGCCAAATAATTAAAAAAAGGCTCGAAGCCTTATTTAGGAAACGAAAAGCCAATGTTTAAGCAAGGTTTTTTTTCACAAAAATGAGTGCAAGACAGTTTACAATTGAAAGTGTTATGCGTTGCTTGAAATATGAATTGCCACAGCTCTAGGTTAGAGGACGGTGGTTGTGTGGCATTTGTGGCTGCATTAATAATTCCATCCAACCCCGTTGTATACTGCATGACTTAGTATCCCTATAGATAACTCTTCAAAATTTGGATTGCATGCAAAGCCTTCCTCGGTAGTTTTTTTTTGGAGCTGTTTCTTTTAAATCCCCGTGTGATGTAATTTGTGTGTCCTGCCAAAGGAAGTTGCAGCTTTGTATTGTGGAGTAACATGTTCCAGTCATTATTTTGATAACTCTCTAGCTGAACAGTATTCGAATGGAGTATCCACATTATTGAAAAGCTCCTCCGCCCTTGCTTTCCCCCGAGGGCGAATCCATGACTTGTAGCATTTTAAATGATTCACCAAATAACTTCGACTTACAGAAATGACGAACAAACAGTTTTTGAAAAGTTGGAGTTTGCACTTCTATTCGATCATCTGGTTAAATTGTGTCCGCGCCAAAAGCGAGCAGGATAGAGTCTACTCACTGAAGAGCTGCCCCGCCGGAATAACAGCGAGTTGTATAACGCTCCACGTGGATGGACGTTGTTGGGTCTAGATCAGTACTATCGCTCAGGATATTACTAAAACTGTTCCTGAGAGCGTTGTTCGGCGATGACAGAACCCTGCTGCTTTGTGGTGATCAATAAGGGTGACAACACCGCGGGGCTATGCAGCAAAAGGCTGTCAAGCCATCTTCTGTCAATGTTATTGCAATAACCTTCTATCTAGAAGGCAAATTATGTTATAAACCGTGAGTTGGAGTGTTAGTAAAGGCAAGTTTTTTTAACAAAATAAGTTGTGGTGTTCTGTAAGCTCTCGGCTTTGGCACATATTCTGACCTTGTACAGTATCGAATTCTTCCAAGGCTCATGATTTCACTTGAAGTGCTGCCCAGGAATCCTCTGTAGTGACCGTTTGTCCCAATAAAGTGATGTAAGATTTTTTATTCTTTCATTCCATCTCATAAACAACTTAGACACAATGTTTACCAAGGTGGGTAGGAAGTAATGGAGAGGAGTGTGTTGGGGGGGGGGGGGGTGAAAAAAGAGGGGGGAAGCATAACATTGGAGTGCTCGTTATACATTTGTAAATAGCATTCTTCACTTTGGGGGTTGTACGCAGAGGATATAGAGCCACTGAGGATTAATGTTAAAGGTTAACGTCTGCCCCCCACCCCCCCCCCCAACAATCCACAACCTACAAATACAGGTACAAAATAAACTTAATTTCTCACGGCGCTGAGATGTTGCTACTCTATAATATTAGCTGCCCTTAATGCGACTTTGAAAATTAAAATGAAGCATGTGCAGGTGTTCGATTCGAGTTTCAAGTCATCCCAGAAGTCCATACAACCAGTAAATAAGCAGACAGCAGGAGGTCGATTTCAAATATTTCCCTACGAATAGAATTTCCAACTCGCTTCGTAAAAAAAAAGCTCGTGAAGGAGCTCCATGATTTATGGAGTGACACCCGTCTAGCATGGTTTTCTAATGACTAATTTATCATAGCGTAGCCTAATATTGAATGAACATTTATCAGTGCCAAATTCCGTTCAAACAGGAAAGATCATTGGGTGAGGTAGTTTTGGAATAAGTGAAGAGTAACTCAAGTCATGAGATAGCCGGTAGATGACATGCATACCTGCTTCCAGGTTTGTCCTAACTGGATGAAGAACTTGTGTCTGTGTGGAGTTATTTGATCAGTTCACCTCTTCCTAGTGAAACTTTGTGTGTTCACAAAGTTGAGGGGACGTCAACCCTGATCTTAATGGGCATCCTTTCGATTCCACACCCTGCTTTAAATCGGCTGGGAACTGCTTGCCTCCTTGTTCATCAAGCCGTACGGCTGTAGGGACGGGTTAGGAGGATGCCATTTGCACAATCCGTCGCTCTTTAGCATTTATTTTAAATAGCGTTTACCACCTGCAAACGTAGCGAGTTGAAATATTTTCCAGCGCCACATTTCGGACACGAATCCAGAAAATTAGGAAAAGTGGCTGTATCATCCCAACATGTTGGTCGATGGAATCTATCTGAACGGGGTTAAGCAGGTGTAAGATATGTCACGTGCAGCGGAGTCCAGATGTGCAGGTTTGCAAACACCACGCCTTTCCAACACACTTTGCACACAAAATGGATTGAGATGGGACGATAATTCATTGGACAGAAATCAAGGAGAGAAAATGTGAGTTTTATTTCATCGAGTGCCGGTGGCATTAGTGCGGCCAGGTCGTATTTTCTTTTCTCTCTCTTTGCTAGAGATGGAGGCTGTTTGATCCTTGGGAAAAGTATCGGATTCGGTGCCAGAAGGCTGAGACTAATCGATTGCTGTTTGATGGGGTTTGAGGATGATAAGACGAGAGGGAGCATCATGAAGCAGGAATGCCAGCCCTGACAGCCACACCAGCCACAAGATGCATGGATGATATGAAAGAGACAGCGGTACGCTTTATCACTGTAGCCAACAGAACCCACAACTCCAAAGGCCCGTTTGATTCACGTGCCGTGAGCAATATTTATAAGGATTACGGTCTTTGATTTTATTTTCTAATTAAATATATTCAAACCCGTGCTCCAGATTCATAACTGCTCTCCCACATAGTTTGCAGTAAATGCCATAGGTTCACATGCACCATAAGTTTATATTGCCAAATTTTGATAAGCAGAAAATAAACACAACGAATGATGATCAGCTGTAAAGGGATATTGCTTCCTCTGGTAAATACAGTTCATTGTTAACTATTGTAAATATCCCACCCAACGCTCCAAAACGAATATTATTTCATTAAGGCTCATTAGTCAGTATGTACATACTCTCCGAGTGGAAGAACTTCTCTTAATGGTACTTGTGCGAGGGGAGTTCTTTTTACGGCATTTAATTCCCCCACCCTCGCCGAATGCTTCATATTTTTCGTACGGATTTGAATGAAGTGTACCTACTTGTACATTTTGCATTTCATTTGATAAGCGAAGGGTTTACGGGTTTGCGTTGTTAAGGAAATAGCGTTGTTTAATGAGAGACGCAGATTGCTGAACCCGCGCCCCCCCCCCGTCCCCCCTCCCCCACCACTCTTTCTCATTTTCCTGGCACATTCTGATTTGTCGGAGTTTCTGATGTGGGACTTCGAAGCCACGTTGTTAATATAGCCAAATGCATTAGAAAAATAACCGGGCACAAGCAAAACAGTAGAAATATGCTAATTCTGTACTTGTACAAAAAACGTATATGAATTAATTTGACGTTTATGTACAATAAGGAATATCTATACATCAACTCTCTGTAAGCTTCGAGAGCGCGAGATTTCTCCCATCGCCCCAAGTATCATTTCCCATCCTGCTTCTATATAAGGTTGGCAGTTTTCTTGTAAATTAAAACCCGCCCTATTCAAAATTCACAGCCCTAAATGTTGCTCTGGTATTGAAATTTGGCAAATGCTCAAGACTGCTCGGTGAATTTGCACAAATGTTCCCTGTGAGGATTCACTTTCTAATTCTCTTTTTTTAGATGAATGCAACCCACTAGTGTGCGGCATATCTAACTTGTGTTTATTTAAGGAGGCGGTATTCTTTGCGTCGTCATGTGAAATCTCTGGCACTGTTTCACTGGCAGTCTTCTTATGCTCTCATGTAAAACACAAACATGAAAAAGGACGCTTTAAAGGTGTGGTATTGTAAAGCCGCTTGATTGATCTAACCCGCCTTCTTTAATGAGAGAGAGAGAGGAAAAGGAATATTCTCTTAGAAATATGGAAACTTCTTCGCTAGCCTCCCTAGCGGCCAAACAGACTCCATCAATTCCATATTTTAACACCCACTCACTTTCACATCAAGATGATAAAACCGCCCAAAGATTTTGACCCAGAAACCCATGGGGACGCCCCTGTCCCACTCCCATTTTATTTAAATGACAAAAACTAGGTGATGAATTATGATCAGGATTTATTAAAATATATCTTACTGAGGATTTTTTTTGGTGGGGAGGGGCATAAGTGGTGTTCCCTTTCTTAAATCGCCGCGAATCGAAGATAGAATTTAGATGAACAAATACATTGAATGTGGATTAAAACCTGAGCATTAAACGGAGACAGGGTAAGCATGAGCATTAAGATACACGAACAATCCAGTTTCAATCAGGCCTTTGATGCTTTATCCCCACATTATTCTGAAAGTAAATCTAATAATGACTTCAATCTATTAGTTCCAAAAAGCTTTCAAGCAGAAATGAAATCAAATCAGGCTGTGTCTGAATAAAACTGAAGCGCAATTGTGTATGTGCGGAATTACTTTCTGTCAGGCTCATGGGAGAGGCACCATTTCTCGAAACATTAGTTTAAGGTTTTCATGTGTGTTTTGTGATGATCAGTATCAACAAAACGCCCGCATGCCTATTACTCGCTGTGACAGCGCGGAATTAACGAATACAGCAAGAATGCTGAAGGAGGTTTCTCTTCAGCGAACCTCCGAAATCACCGTGACACCTCAATTGTCCACATGTAAAACACGCGTGCCGGTGTTCCGACCAACTTTCAAACTGTTTGCATTGCACAATTTGCTCGATCATTAGATTGCCTTTTACTTAATGTCATCACAAGTGCGGCAGCAGTCCATGTATTCATCCAGAAAACAAATGCGCTTCCCATAAACATGGAGCTGGCGATAAATAACAATGCGTGCCATGTAAACGGATAGAATAAACAGAAAAAAGACAGTGCCAATTGTGTTGACTCAGTAATTGGGGAGAAGGCAGGTTGGTTAAATGGCGCCTTCCCGTTTTGTCACAATGCAGTCTTATGGAAATGAAAGTTGTCCGCATGGGGTCATGCAATCTTCTTCATCTATAGGACGATAATATAATCAAAGTGCAAGTTTCAGCACGATAAAAGGCCAACCGGACCGTAAAATGATGAGTTCTTCTCTTTTCGTTTGATGTCTGTTTTCTTCGCAAGCTGCTACAGTAGTGTGCTGCAATGTGTTGTTTCCACTCTCTGAAGTGAATGGCCAGGACAGATGGATTTAATAATTCACAACTTAATTTATTATAAAACTGGATGCAAGGCTCTTTATAACCATGATGTGCGTGTTGAGCAGTAAATGGTAGTTCAGTTACTTTAATGCGTTTTCTAAGGCATGTAATATTCGTCCTCCTCCCGAGTAATAAAATTGAGTCGTCAGCAAGGTGTTACACTCACTTTGCATTTCCTCATCCTCACAGTTACCGTTTAATTCCCTGCTAAGTCCAAATGACTAAACTAAGGCAAATCGAGAGGTTTTCCAATTTGTTTTAGTTCAATCTGTGGAGGTGAACGTTAGAGATCTGATTGGTTTGAAAGCATTGATTTTCACTGTGCTGTCCGATCAAACCGGTCCGGGTGTAACTAGCACCGTGAGTTTATGGCTCAGATACACAGCCTTTGATCGTTCAGTGCCCCCCACCCCTCTCTGTTCTATATGGAAAGGCTCTCGAGACGCTCGTTTCATTTGGATTGCTGCAGGATGATTTATTGCAAACGTTTCTTTATTTGGCAGCACCAGATGTCAGACTTCAAATACTGCTATCTTCCACAGTTTAGCAGGAGAGATGGGTCTAATAGCCATGAAACCACTTCAGTGGCCTTGAAGGGATTGGAAGGGTTAACATATGGTGTGTCTGCGCAGCTTCTTACCATTGCACGCTTAGGGCAGTACGAGTAACACACATTCCCTATGTATGCGCCACGCCGAAACAAAGCGAGGCCTGCAAAGTACTATCCTTTGCTGTTTATTATATACTAACACAACTCCAGTAGTATAAAAAACTGGTCAGATATGCAACATAAAATGAATGTTGCATTGATGATGGCATTTCGTCATCTCGTCGACCTCACCCCCTACAACACTTCTCCCTCAAACTAAAACTGTTTATGGAGCGAGGCGTATCTATAATTAAATCAGCAATCTATTTGGCCACATGGTGATGTACTTTAAGGTTATAATGGGTGACATACCTGTAATACGTAAATGCAACCTTTGACATGGATGTCGGAACTGAACATTTGTTTAACGAATACATTTTCCAATAAATAACAGGTCCACTACCCTGAGCATCATTAAATGGATACTTAGATTTTCCAGATGGGGACGGTGTTCAAATTATGTCATGTAGAGAATTCCATGACTGCAGCCTCCTCCACCTGGGACGGAGCAGGCACCAGTCAGTGCTAATTTCTGAGTTACTCGATTCTCCATCTGATCTGGTTAGTGTGCAACATCGCACAGAAACAAACAAGAGCCCACCTTGCAATTAAGTTGCAGTTATGCTGGATCTGCTGACCCAGGCGGTATATTCTGCGTAATATACTGTTACAGACCTGCTGCATTAAGTTTCGTTTCCTAGGCCACTCATTAGCAGAACGAGCAGAAAAGTGGCAGATACGAATTAATACTGAGAAATGTGAAGTAATAGGGAAAATGATGGCATGATAATAATGTCACCTGATTAATACTACCGATGTTCAGGCTAAAGCTCTGGGGCCAGGGATCCAAATCACCACGGCAGCTGGTGACGTTTAAATTCAATTAATAAATCTGGACAATAAAGCTAATCTCAGTAATAGTGACCATGAAACTGTAAAAAACTAGCCGAATCACAATTGTTTTTAGGTAGGGAAATCTGCCAACATGTCTGGCCAACATATAACTGACCACAGTTATATGTGGTTGACTGTCAATTGTACTCTGAAATGGTCTAGCATCTCAGTTCAAGGGCAGTTAGGGGTGGGAATAATTGCACGTTGCCAGCGATGCTTACATCCCATGAAAGAAGTAACATTCTGGGACCAAAGCCAGGGATGCACACTCAAGGTTGAAGGGTATGAATGATCCAAGATCTGGAAGCTCAGATACCATACAGGTAATTCTGGAAATACAGGTAGATAAAGCTATAGAGAGAGCATGGTCATACAAGGTAACAAAATCTAAAGTTGCATAAGGAGTGGTTAAGCTGTAGATAAAATATAATGTATAGTTTTCTTGCTCAGAATAGAAATTGCAGTAAAGCCATAGAAAATGGGCAGGATAAATGAATGGCCTTGGAAACAGTACTTTACAGTATTTTAAAATGATTAGAAAACAATAGTTATGAAGGAGATTAAGATGTCCATTAGAGTCCCAACAGTGCAGAAGAAGGCCATTTGGCCCATTGAATCTGCAATGACTCTTCGTAGGCTTACCCCATAACCCCATGTATTTACCCCGCTAATCCCCACAACCTACAAATCTTAGCACACTAAGGGGGAATTTAGCATGGCTAATCAACCTTTCCTGCATATCTTTTAGGCTGTGGGAGGAAACCAGAACACCTGACAGAATCCTGCGTAGAAAAGGGGAGAATGTGCAAACTCCACGCAAACAGTCACTCAAGGGCGGAATTGAACCAAGGTCCCTGGTACTATGAGGTGGAGTGCTAACCACTGTGCCCACCCTTCCGCCCAAAGATCTTTTACCACAAGAGCAATAAAGATTAACAGAATATTTAATAGGCAATTGTAAAATTCTGGATTGGTTTGATAAGGATTGGAAGTCAGTGACAAGGAGCTATGAATTTAAAATAGTTACTAATATTAATTAAATATGTCTTCAAAAGTATTCAGGGGAGAAGTAAGGAGGAATTTCTTGATGTATAGTTGTTAGAGAACCAATTCTTTTCCCCAGGAAATAGTTTAAACTGACACTGCTGCATCTTTTCATCTCAAGCAGCACAATATGAATGAATGCCTGGGCCATCCCTTTTAACCACTCCCCCAGTATTAAAAAAACAATAAAACAGAATTTTGACTTATTTTGTGATTTTTCATAAGTTGCTGATTGATTTGCATTGATCTATCTTTAGACTCATGAAATTTAAATATGTGCTCTAATTCTTCATGATTTTTATCAAGTTGCTGTATTTGCACATTAGTTCATCACTAAATGTCATTTTCTGTGGAGATTTTAATAACTAAGAGCACAAACCGCTTCATCAACTGTTTTTGCCCCACAAAAAGTAAGCAATTTTAAATGTGAACCTCATCCCTTAACACTGTTGAATTGATTTAAGAGATTTTAAATTGTTTAATCTCGTTTTACTTTTCATTTCTCATTTTTCTGTCTCTCTTTTTTTCCATTACTTTATTTCTTTTGCTGTATCTGATTATACATTGAACTGATTTATTCTACTTCCAACTCGACCTCAATCCTTCCTCCTGATAATTTCTCAATCCATCTATCTTCCCACTTTCAACAAAGTGCACTTGCCTATTTGCCCTTGTTGCATTGATATCAGCCCAAACTTGCAGTAATAATTTGAGCAACATTTTTGAAAGGTAAATGTACACAAACATACTTAACTAATTGGGCCTCTTATGGAATTGAAAATCTGTAATCAAATCTGTTTGACATTTTAAATGTGATTTGCAGTGGTATTATACTTATTTTTACATTCTATTGTGGTTGTCCATTCATTGTCAGAATTTCAGGAGTTAGAGCCAAATATTCCCAATGAAGTTGGTCATTTGAGAACACTTCAGTTTGGTAGTGAAATCTGGCTGCTTGAAAGTACTCATTTCTGATTGACGACTATTAAGTTGAATTGATGGCATTTCAATGAAGACATAATGCCAGTATAATTAATGTTAAATTCAGTCCAGGTAAGCATGGTTCACAGACAATAAGCTGTCAAAACATATCATTCTGATCTTTGGGCTTTGGTAACAAAAATTCACCTTTATATTGCAAAACTAATATTTAACTGACTTGATTCAAATACTTAGGCCTTTGCTCTAAACCGTCTCCAGCTGCAGAAGACATTATTACCATACTGATATTTACTGCCTTTGATGTATTTACTGGAATGAAATGAGTGATACATAGAAAAAAAAATTTTAGCTACCATTTTATGAAACAGAATCTGACAAAACTGTCTGCTAATCAGGGTTCCAGGCACCTGCTAGCAGAAGCGATTTTCTGTTGTCATGAACTGGTCAAATATGCGTGCATGCAGAAGTCAATATGTTAGTCATAAATACAAGATAGAAGAGCCGAAAGTACAAAGGAAATACCTTTTTGGACTAGCTTTTATGTGGAGTTTTCCAAGCCTCCAAGGTCTATTCCTGTGGTAATAAAATGAATGTCAGGCAAATGTCTTAGATTGTAGACATTTGTGCTTCATCCTCATATTACAAAGAGCATTCCTTCCATTTTTTTTCCAGAAATTACTTAGCTTTGTAAACCTCCAGTCCATTTTCATTTTATGCAGAATTAATTCAAAATACTTTAAACATTGTCTGCTCTCATTGCCTGTGATTCATCAGCCTGCATATGCATGACAAGTAGGCGAAGGTCAAGTGCTAACTCAGATTTTGCATTTTCTTTCCAGCATTACATATTTGCAAAATGAATAATGTGGTTTGGATGTAGAAATACTTGAAGTAAACAGTGACAAGAGGCACGAGACTGAATCTGGAAAGCCTTCTCACACCACCTCAATTTTAGATCCAGTGTGTAACAACTGCAGTCATATGAAGAGAAGTTTAAAAGGTTCCTTCTGTGTTTACGCACACAAAAATTAATTCCCCTTTGCCGGACTGCTCTTAGGAACCAACATGTTAATTTTGGTCAGTCAGAGCAGGTACCAGTTTCAACTGTAACTTTGCAGTTAATTATCTTTCTCTTCTGACAGGCTGCTGATTGAGCAAGTGCATAAAAAATTGCATACCACTAATTTTACATTATATGACTCACCAAGTAAAAGGCTCGTGGCCTCGTTTTGCATTACTTATGGCTAGTGATAATTCTGATAATGTTTTCTCCTGAAGTAAGCAGCCAATTAGGATCTGATAATGCTTTTCTATATGTCGTCAATGGGCTGGAGGAAGCTGTAACCCCAAAATGAAAGAGAACATTATTATATTGGTTCTGTCTAAGTTTAATGTACTTGATGTCTGTGTAAGTTAGTATTTAATTCTTTATAGTTCTTTATTGCATTACACTACATTCAACTCAGCTGTATGCAATTTTGTGCCCTTTCTTTCTCTATAAGCGTATTTATAAAAACAAAAAGGAATTCAGACATTATTTCCTCCATCTAAGAATTCTAATAAATAACTGTTTCCTTTCTATTCTACAAAAATGGTAGGAACTTCCTCTTCATTTATGCACTTTCTGTAGATAAATAACTGGCATTGTTTTATGAATGAGTTCCTTACAAATTTTATAATCTTTTATCTGGAAACATTTTTTGTTACTGCTTCAAAGTTTTTCTTTATTTCTACACTAATCAAATATATTATTTTGCGAGTTCCACTAATGATATACTGTAACTCAATCTGAACAATATTCATGAATTTCTTGAATGTGAACCAACTCAAATGGTATCCTGGGATCATGTCCAAAACAAAATACTTTTGAAAATAAACCCTGCACTGCCATCCTCAGTAAAAACTGAACTATGTCAATTTGTGGCCTATTACAGAAGATGTTGAAATGAAGATTCAGTAGACCATAAGAAATCCTTAAGGGTATGTTATTGACAATACATCATCAAATATTCTCATGCCATTGTATAACTTGTGATTAAATTTAATTGAGGACTGTGGAGCTTTTCTCTTGAAACTTTAGATGGCCTATTGTGATTTTGCAGGACAAATTTTACATTGATCAAGAAACTTCAATTTAATGCTTTGCACAAAATAGGTTGATCCTATTGATCCAGTCATGTCTCATTAAGCACAAAATTATATATAGCATTTACATTTAATTATTTTCACAATTATATTAACAGAAAAAATATATATTTGGCAACATTACTATTAACATAAAATATTCTCTAATGTAATTGTTTACGATGCTTTCATTCTTTATGACAAACACAAGCTTCAGGACTCAGATATTTTCTTGGATGCACTGGCACAACAGGAAGCAGCCTTGACCATTTGTGTTCTGAACTGTGCCTGTGCTGTTTCATATCAAATTATCTGATAACTTCCAACAGGGTATAAAATAGGACCATCTGGTAATCTGAACTGAATGTTTTTTTTCTTCACGTGCATTTTTCCAATCATGAAGGTAGAATGTAACATTTTGTAAGACAAGGCCAGGCACCAAGCTTAGAGTGTTTAACGGTACAGTGCAATATGAAAATCAAATTCCTCTTTCTTCCCTTAGTCTCACTTCTGGCTGTGAAAATAGAATAAAATAATAAATCACCTGCCCTGTTCCTTTTACTCGTGTTGAGCTTCAGTGGAACAGTGTACCAGGTCAAGGACAGAGATGTCAGCATTCTAGAAACTGCTTCATCTGGTTTTAAAACACATGTACAATGCCCACAACTTGTGACTTTAGAAAGAAAACTCTATAAATTTGTGCTAAAACACAATATTTAATTATAATTTAATCTATGAAAAAAAATCAAAACCCCCAAATGTAATAACAATTTTTAGTGAAGCTCAGCAAGTTCAGCTAGAAATGTAATTTGTAATGTGAGTAAGAGTTTAAACATGTATTCCCAAACAAAGTTGTCTTATTATATGTCTTCTGGAATTCCCATTTTTATTGTTACACATTGTAACAAATAAACATCTAATATATCAATACCAGCAATGCTATCTCTTCAATGTCTACATTAAGTTTATAAACAAAACAGTATATATTGTATATTTTATCAATAGTTGCCATGATGACCAACCTTATATGTAGATATGATGAGTCTAAAAACGGATGGTCCCTAAATGGTACTTTGGTAGATTCATGATCCCTCAGCTTCGCCATTGACTTATGATCTGATAATAAATGCACTTGGATTTTTGCCTGCTGCTCAGGATTCCAAGGAGGCATCCTAAAATCAAACAGAACTCTGAAAATATACATTTTCTCCAATTTAGCCATACACTTGATGGATCATAGAACCTTCTGCTCAGGAACTTAACTCACTGGTTTGATCTGATTTGATTAAAACAATTAGGTTCTTGCATCCGATCTTCACTTGCCTCAGAAAGAAGTGCCTTTTTTCAGGATTACGTGACAATGCATCTGGTATTGAATAAAGCTTTTCCTTCAATGTTAAACTTAAAAATGAATTTCCTGAGCAGCGTAACCCATTTTGAGAAACATCTATTTTAGTTTCTTTTTTCCATTCACTGCTTCTAACCACAGTGAAATGATCCTTTGCACCATATGATTAAAGTATTTTCATCACCCACATCAATTCAAGACTAACATACAGAATGGCTGTGAACCTGACATAAGCATCATCTGGTGACTTGAATAATGACTTTTATCCTCCATCATACCTCAGAACATCTTTTGTTTAAACTTGTGTCATGCTGCTCTGATTTTTCTCTTCAAAATTACTATATTAAAGTCACATGTATTTAATGTAACCATCTTTTCCAAATTCTGTTTGGTCTTATGCTTCCTATGTTCATTCATTTAGTTTATTAATTGTTTCTTTCTCTATTATTTGGTATTTTGTTTTTACACCATTCCTGGGCCTGTCACATCCAAACCAGAGAAGGTAGTAAACTTTTGAATGTGCTGTTAATCCAGTCACCGAGAATCTTCAGAGTGGCTGGCCAGTGACTCTTCCTTTGATTTTAATTTTTTTCACATGGCAGTGCCTTGTCTCGACTTGTGCTCTGCTGATGGTATGACAGAAATCAGGGGCAGTTTGACATGAAAATTCTCACTTTGAATATGTTAAATACTCCCTAATATTTTCAGTGTTTTCAACATTCTCATTCATGTCTTGCCTATTCATACCACTTAGAGCATTTGTCTTTTTTGTTAATATTGTATGCAGTGCGATTTTTGCTGTTTTCTGATTTAAAACAGACACATGGGACTATAAATGCACCATTATTAAAGATCTTTTTGTTCTGAAGAAGAATCAATAGACTTAAAGCATTAACTCTGTTTCTCTCTCCACAGATGCTGCCAGACCAGATGAGTTTTCCAACATTTTCTGCTTTTATGTCAGATTTCTAGCATCTGTGTAGTACAGGCAATTGTTAGACTTAGGACACAATTAGTTCCTGAAAATCACATTGAAAGTTAAAACTGATTTTTCCATAGGAACAGTGCTATAAGTGGGGGATTGGCTCCTTAACCAAAGCTGGAAATCACTCAAGGGGGTACTTTGTGGTGTTAAATGCTCTTACTCCTTGCACTGTCAATTCGCTGAGGCAACTTGATGTCTGCACAACTTAGCACAAGTTCCTCAGTTAATGTGGGGGAATATAATGAATCCATTCAATCACTGTTAGTTGTCTGTTTAACCTTGAACTCCTGTGAGCCTGAGTGCATCCTAAATACAACATAAGCATGTAAAAACATTCAAATCATAATGGTTGCATAAAAACATTTTAACGGAATAAAATATTTATTTCCAACTAACAAAGATAATTCAACCTGTTCAGTATTGCAGACAGGCAACACAGGACATTAATGCTCACATATAAACATGCTGGTGTGAAGTTGAAACCAACACTCAGATGTCAAAATGGTGTGTCCAGTCTATCAATGTTATAATTGCTGTTCGCCATAACTTGGAACATCATAAAGTCAAGGATTGCCTGTATTTTACTCTTAGTCCTGTTTGTTCAGTTTCCTTTCAAACATATATTAATGTTCAGGGTCTTCTGATCATGTATTTTATGTTTTATTATAAGATCTATAATATGTGTCAATTTTGGATATGTATTATATTTGATAATATGTTGTCAAATAATAATTGATAACATATTATCAATACAATATGTTGTATTGATAATCTTTGATAAGCTGCTGAGATTTATGTGTCAAACATAAAAGGATATGTACAAGGCACATTTTACCAGAAATAAAGTACAAATGGAAGACACATAGTTCACAAGCTGGTATGGTGATTAAGTCATTTCATAGTGACTTAATTTATGCAAACCACTTCTCCCTCTGTAATTTGTTATTGAACATACCACATACGCCAAGTAGAAATGCTTTCTTTTAATAATCTAGTTTTTGATCAACCTTTTGATTTCTCTGTCATTTCACTTAAATACAGTTGACAGACTGCCTCTGGAAAGTTTTATCCAGTTTGTTGACATTTGAGAGAATCCATAGAATCCTTACAATGCAAAAGGAGACTATTCAACCCATCAAGTCAGGACCAACCACAATCCCACCCAGGCCGTATCCCCCTAACCCCACATATTTACCCTGCAAATCCTCCTGACATTAGGTCAATTTAGCATAGCCAATCACCCGCATATCTTTGGACTGTGGGAAGAAACTGGAACACCTGGAGGACACTCATGCAGACATGGGGAGAATGTGCAAACTCCACACAGACACTGACCTGAGGCCAGAATTGAACCCGGATCCCTAGCACTGTGAGGCAGCAGTGCTTATCACTGATGGATCACCCAATAAATTAAGTGTCAATCTTGTAGCATCAATGGACAAAATAACCATTATAAATAAATCAATGCTTTCTAATCCATGCATATGATGTAAAAAATCATACTTCTGATGAAAATGAACTAAAAAAACCCCAAGAATTTTGTGATTCAACATGTGCTTTTCCAATTTTGCTTTATATTGATTTTAGAGTAAAATATAAATTGCTTAATGGAAAAAGACCAGGGTCAATCTACTCCAACCTTACCAGACTTGTAGTCACATGATGCAACAATAATAGAGTTGTTGACTAATTGTAGCATTCAATCTCTTACAATTAATCTACAACAGACCCAGACATGATATGAAGAAAGTTCAAGTGATGAAAATCTTTGAAATCATATATATTTATTGTATATATCATCAATTTGTCATTAATCATAGAAACATTGTAAGCTGTAATTTAATCTAAAATTTCAATGTTTTAAAATTTAGAATGTTTTAGAATTATTAGGCCGTGGGAGCCAATTTTAAGTTTTGGCAGGCATTGGACAAACAATGGGCAGAAATGGTCAGATCGTCTACCTGACACCACCAGCAAGAGACTGCAATTGTTGATGATAGGCTCATTTGAATCTCATTGGCCAGCTACTCATGATTTTTCAGTGATGGCCATTTCATTGATTTGTTTAGGTCACTAAACAGGGATTTTGTCTTGTTTCAAGAGGGCAGCACGGTGGAAGAGTGGTTAGCACTGCTGCCTGACAGAGCCAGGGACCCAGGTTTGATTCCCGACTTGGGTCACTGTCTGCGCAGCGTCTGCACATCCTCCATATGTCTGCATAAGTTTTCTCCATGTGCTCTGGTTTCATCCCACAGTCCAAAAGGCGTGCTGGTTAGGTACATTGACCGTGCTAAATTCTCCTTCAGTGAACCCGAACAGGTGCTGGAGTGTGGCAACTACTGGATTTTCACAATAACTTCATCGCAGTGTTAATGTAAGCTTACTTATGACTCTAGTAATAAACTTAAACTTAAGTGAAATTAGGTAATGGTAATGCAACAGCAGCTCCAAGGAAATTTAGCTCCTGTGTCTGCAGGGTGATTCTACCACGTGATACTGCAATAGCCATTGACTTCTTGTGTCATGCTTATCAGTGTTTGGTAGGACTGGTAAGAAATGGTGTTCAGAATTCTCACTGCAGTGAAGGGGAGTACAATAAGTCAGTTGAAGTGCCGATCCTTTTTCTGTTGCTGAAAAGCTTTGATGCAGGCTGGTACTTTAATATGGGCATTACAAAATAAAATTTTGTGCCCTCTGTCTAGGTCAAACAGGTTATTGCTGCACTCCTCACAAAAGCCAATCAGAGTATACCATTATTCAACTTATTCCAAGTTTTGGAAATATAGTAGGCTGCACTCGTGATCAGTTCCATCCATGTGACCACCACCCTGTGCTAACAACCTTTATGATCAGGAAAAGATTCCACTCAGCTGCCAAGTGATCAACACCAGCACATCGTATAGCTCTGTGCCACTATTTTGGGGCATTCATTGCCCACTCCTGCCAGGTGGAGGCAAAAAAAAATGACCCTATTGTTCCAATAAATATTTTATATCTGGTATGTATGTTGTTGGCTAATAAATCTATTCTGAATGTGTAGCAACATTTTTTCTACATTAATATGTTTTCACATTCAATTGTGATTTTTAAAAAAGAATCCTTTGAAGAAGATAATTGAACAGTTACCTCACAATGTGACTGATGTATTTCGACACAAGGAAATGAAAAAAATAGCAATGTCTGTAGAACATATGCGCAGAGACTGAAGCTGCCATCTGAGACTGAGGGGCAGATTGTAATCTACTCCTTACAGACTAGACTGATACTGCCGGGTGTGCATTGCTGGGCCTTGGCAGACATATGAACCAAGAGAGGACTCTACACCTGCATGCCTACATGCCTGCACGGAGTTCTGATTTTTACGTCTACAAATTTATAGTGGCTGAAAATCTGCAACCCATCTTGTACACTGCCACCATAACTGAAATTGCAGTACAACAAAAAGGCATTAATTAAATCAAGATCTATAAATTAGGGTTCCAGGCCATCTTGGAGTTTCTAGCTGGCTTCTCCAGGGCAGGGTCTCTGCATACCTCAATTAAAGTCAGTGTTATAGTCAAGAAAAGTGGGAATGTGGGGTGGGGAGGTTAGTTGGTGAGGCTGCTTCCAAGGCAGTAGACCCTGCTGCTAGATGTCTCTCTGTGGGTTAACTGATGCCTGCTTAGAAGGCATCCCTACTATGAACATACAAGGGTAAAACTGGAAGATTCTCATACGGTGGAGGGCCCATCTGTCACTGGTAAAATGCTATGGCAGTTAGAGGCCCTTAAGCTGCCTGCTAAATGTTTGAGTTAGCCTCTATGTGGAACAGCATCCCCACCTTTCCCACTGTCAGTAAAATACCAAAAGTATTTAGAAGTTGACCACCACCCACCACTCTCCCCCCACCCACAACACTGCACCAACACCCTGCACATCTCTTCAGTTGACCCAGCCCATTCTCTGAGACCTGGCAACATTCTGGCTTATATTTTCAAAGTTTGAGGCACTTGCACGAATATTCTTTTCCCTTTCACTGTATAACGAAGATGAGATATATTGATTTTTAATAACTTTACCAAGAGTCCCTAGTGTTTGAACTAGTGTGTTCATGCATACAACCTGGATAGGAATTTCCAGACATAGCTGCTGGCATGTGGTGAGCAAGCTGGTTTCAGGCAGAACATCAGTGGAAGCACTACAATTAGTGTCAATATGATGCATTAGGACAGGGAAAAAGAGTATGGATTTCAATCCCAGTCCCTATTGGAAGTGCACATGTTTGTATTTCATTGGAACTTCTGTCCTCTGCACTATAGTTTTTTAATAGTTTCTTATCACTAACATCAATCTGATTTCATCTGAGAAATACGTTAGATTCTTTGCTCAAGTATTCATTGTGCAAAACATTCCACGCTTCCAAATTTTCATCCTAACGCATTTTCTAAATTTTAAGTGATGATCTCTCATCACTGACTCCCCAGCTGGGGAAGTCATTTTTCCCTATTCTCTCTATTATATTGTTCATAATTTGAAAAAAAAAATAGATCCATTAAATTTTTTAAACTACACTGCAATGGGTTCCTAACTACAGTTTTCCAACTTTGGCACTAATATTGTGAATTTAGACTGTATATTATTTCTTTTTAATGTCCCTTCTACAATAGGGCACATGAAACTTTGCAACATTGTTAATAATTTTTCATAGGATCCATACAGTATAGAAGGAAGCCATTTGGTCCATTGAGTCTGTACCGACTCTCTGATCGCGCATCTTACCCAGGCCCCATCCCAATAACCCCATGTATTTATTCTGTTAATCCTCTTAACCTAAAAAATTTATGTCCTTATTAATGATTTGCTTTAATACTCACTGCCTTTTTTTGCTATACCTCAAATGCTATTTGTCTTTTTATCACTATCAACCTACAAACAAATGTTAAGATCGTTTGAATCTCTTGGTTGGTCTGCCTGTCTACCACTCTTGTGGAGAAGGCAAATGTTGTATGTGTTTGTCAGGATGGGTTAAATGTGATGAGCTTGATAATGTTTTCTACACTTTTTTTGTGTTTGTATGTACAATTAGTGCTCATGAGTTCTGCACCATCAGTGTCTGCACTCTTATCTGATGTTTACTAGTTCTCTCCGTTCTGAGATCCTGTTATAATTTTCCTTCTGAACAAATTGCAATTTTTTAGTGAAACAAACAATGTTCACCGGGATTTCTTTTTTTCCCTATTTCTATGAAGTAAAAGATCATCAACTTGAAATTAGTTGTCTTGTCATTCTGGGAGTGTGAGATGTTAATCCCAAACACAAGTTCATTGAAAACAGTTAGCTCGAAATTTCAATTCCTCAGGTTATAAAATAACTGTTTAAATATTAGGCAAAATTTAGGAGAAATTATGTATCTTTTATTTACATCAAGACAATATCAAGTTGTCAAAACATAGTACAAAATATTGGACTATAACAATTTATACAATACTTAGTGACTAACATCTAGACAAGACAGCAACTCACACAATACTACAGTTAGATTACTGTAGACTAGCTGTCTATAGTTTAAATGTTATCTGCAACAAATGACTTTTCACTTAAGAATTCTCTGGTAATAAATGCTTGGCATGGATCCATTAAGAGTAACCGATTTCTTCAAGATTCTATTTATACCTTAATTAAGACAAGTACTAATACTGTTAAACAAAATGATGCACATACTCTGCAGCCATCGTTCATTTCTCATTCAGAAAACAAACCATCATAGGTGAATGGCTTCCAATAATTGGAAGCAACTTCTTAGTCATACAACGTGGCCCATGTGTTTCCTGATGACAGAGTGTGGCACTGAGTCATCCATATCAGAGAAGCCCGATCCATCTCCAATCACTAGGCTCTAGTGAATCACCTGACCTAAAACAGAGCAGTCATTATGATTAACTGCAGAGAGTTGGGGGGGGTGGTGGTGGTGGGCAGGGGGGCGCATATTGGTGAACAGCAAAAGTGGTCTAACAGTGAGTCAACTTCAAATGAAAATAAAATTGGGAACAGTGTAAAACAGGCTGTTAATTTGCTATTAGCCTATTTAGTGTTGAAGACAATGGATAATTTCATCCCCAGTACCTCCAAACAAGGGGTCAGAATTATTATTCTACTTGTCCTTTTGAACTTGCACATGTGGGACCACAGTGGAGGACAGGGTTGGCCTTGAGAGTGATGCCCCCCATTGTCAAAAATATTTGCATTTGTTGCTTGCGTTCACATGTACTGAGTGGCCATGTTACTGAGTTACTTAGCGCTGCTAGAACCTATGCAAGCACATCCCTCATTACTGAACACATTCAGAAGAGGACAGAAGAAAATTGCAGAAAAAAATATAAATCCAGGCACTGTAAGTATGTGATACATTTTTCATTACACTGAGCTGGTTCATAATACTTGCTCCTTTACACCTCATAATCAACTCATTGTTACACTGGAATTTTCACTACTTTGTTCCTCATAAGATAAGGATAAGTAGTGCATTGAAAATATTTTACATTTGGTGCTACAGCTTAATACAAAATAATGATTCATCACCATTTACAGCAAGTTGAACATCAAGGATTAGATTTAATGGGACATGGGGATCTCTACACAGCTCCCCACCCCTGTCGGAGAAGAAGGGGTGTGCCCAAACCTGCTCCACCGGCTCATCCCATAGGCGTTTAACACTTGGAAGGATAGTAATTTGTTTCAGGCAGGAAAACAGTTTTAAGTTTGAAGTTTTAAAGATTAAGTTTAAAGTTTATTTATTAGTGTCACAAGTAGGTTCGCATTAACACTGCAATGAAGTTACTGTGAAAATCCCGTAGTTGCCACACTCCAGCGCCTGTTCGGATACACTGAGGGAGAATTTAGCATGGCCAATGCACCTAACCAGCACACCTTTTGGACCGTGGAAGGAAACCAGAGCACCCGGAGGAAATCTACGCAGATGGAGGAGAACATGCAAATTCCACACAGACAGTGACCCGAGGCTGGAATTGAACCTGGGTCCCTGGCGCTATAACGCACCAGTGCTAATCACTGTACCACCATGCCACCTCACTGTGCAACCGAGCCGCTACTGCATCAGAGAACTGCTAACAAATCAAATGGCCAGTAATCCTCAGGTCCCAATAGTGCTACCGGAAGCAGTGGCCAGTGCTAGGACTGCAATAATTCTTAAGACTGAGGAGCCAGGTCTGGAGTGAAAGTAAGTCGGGAAGGGATATTGCCAGGACCAGTCTAGAAAGCAAGTTGCGGGTAAAGGACTGGGCTGGGTGGATCAGAGGGGACAGAGAAGTGGGCTCTGAGATGAAACAGGGAAATACCTGGGAGGGGGCCGTCTCATAGGTCCAGGGTCTGTCAAGGAGTCATTTCTCCTGTTCTCCCCTACCATCATTGCCTGCCACCAGCTTGGTAGTGAGAATGTGCACTTGGCATGGGCATCTTTTCCCCTCCGCTGGTTAAATACCATCCGCAGACTGATTAGCCCATAGGTGGGCCAGCCAACGAATCCTTTCCCGCTGGTAAAATTGCAACAGGGCAGGGGTGAAGGAGTAGGTGGCAACAATAGTGCCCATGACATTTTATAGGTCCCTGTCTGTTGTAGAGGTGGGGGGAAAACAATCTGTGTCACTGTATCTCTGAAAGAATACTCAGTTAAGTTGCACATTGGTAGTTTATTTTCACCAACGAGCGGAGAGGGGAATATAATTATACCCACATTGTCCATAGTTTCTAACTCCTTAACCAATGTATCCCTCTCTATTTCACATGCTGTGGTGGAGCTGAGTACCATAGACATTAGAACAAGATGGTTATGAGATTTTGTCAACAGAAAATAAGTTTGGAACATAACATGAAAGATATAACAGTGTAGGTACTGGTCAGAGCGTTCTGTAACTTTTAGCAGCTCAATACACCCAACTGTTTGACTGGAGTTCAGTTGTGACTCATTCAGAAGTCCATCAAGGTGACTTTAAAAATGCATGGTATATGAATGTCCTGGATCCTAGGGTTCCCTTTGGATCTTGTAAGGGGCAAAGCCTCTGCCATGAAGGTCCTTTAAGCAAGGATCCGGGGCTGAAGTGAAGTGAGGTTCACCAGCCTCTGATAGAGTGAAAGTGGACCCCTTTAAAGAGGAGGGAGAAGGAACTTGGACATCTGAAGGTTAGAATTAGGAGATACTGATCAGAAACATTCCCAGAAAGTAAAAGGGAAAACATGTATTGGAGTCTCCAGTGTCAGGAAATCTGGAGATACAACTGAACAGGGTTAGCTGGTTCTCTGATAATTTTGCTGATCTCCAGCTTGAGTTATTGTGAGAGATTGGAGCATCCTGATGGAAATTCAGGGTTAATATATTCTACAAAGTACATTGAAGAAGAAGGGGAAAGGTGGAGAGCCTTTAAGTTGTCGATATCTTCCAACAGAGGTATTAAAAGAGTTTGAGTATCATTTGTCACAAATGGCTGAAATTTCCGCTGGAATTTTTCCAGGGATTTGTAGGAAAATCAGTGGAAACCCTAGAGCATTGGAACAAAGGCAAACCAAGCTATTTAATTTAGAAAGGGCAATTCACTCCCAAATAGATTTTGCCACAGATTTATGGTAACACTGTCTACTACCAATTATCCATAGAGAATACAGAAACACACCAAGTGATGATTATCAGCTTCTCCAGAATACAGCTTGTCCAAGCAATATATAAAATAACAGACTTTGTTGTGATTAATATTAATATCAATCCTCACACACAATACATTTCAACAAATAAGCTTTTAATGATGGATGGGAGGGAGAGAGGAAGAGGGAGAGAGGGATCTTCAGTGTTTGCAGTGATCAGTACCAATATGAATGGACACGCTAAACCTTGGTCTGATTCTCATTAAAAGTAATTATATTTCAATGTTAAGTTGTTTTACAACTGCCTGCAAGAAATTTGGTAAATTTATTAACACTTCATATTTAAATAGAGTATCTGAAGCTGGAGCACAGCTCATCTGGCCTGTACTTTTAACTTCACTGCCCAAGTACATCCTGTGAGTACAATAACTGGAACTGAGATTAGTTAGACATTGTTAATTTATTGTAAATTTCAGATTACAGATGAGTAATTGGCTTTCTCTCGTCTCTTTTTAGAAAGACTTACTTAGAAAGACCCATCAAAACGTATGACATGTGAGGACATGGTGTGTGACATATGAATATATAAACATTTCAAAATTTTGGCTTGTGTTTTAATGATATCCTGAATTGAAGCTCTGGAAATCCCTCTCTAAATTTCTCTTCATGCCTTTCCCCCTTTGGGATGTTTCACAACATTAAATATGCTCCTTAATTGCAAGGTGGCTGGTTAGCTCCATTAGTTGGATGGCTACTGTATGGTTCAGAATAATGCCAATAGGGTAGGTTTGATTCTTGATCCAGCTGAAGTAGAATTGTAAGCTGCTTCCTCACTCTGCACCAGACTGTGGAAGGCAATGGCAAACCATCACTGATAAAAACTGCCAAGACAAATGGCTCCAGATGAATCATGAGCAGACAATGAGCCAAGGACTTCCCTTGGGGCAGAGAAGTCATGGAATGGAATAAATACAAACTGCTGATTTTGTGTATGATCCCATTCAGATACCAGATACCATCCAAGGCTAATGAAATCTAGCCTTGATATAGATTTTATAAATTTATGTCCCCATTATGGAGTTTCATGTACTGGGAATATCTGATGGAAATTCGGGCATGAGGATCAAGACAGAAATTCTTTGGGGTCAACTAATAATCTTACCTGAATTCCCAGTAAGCATTTCCACTGCATGGAGCTCTGTATCAGGAGATGGATTCATAAATCTACTCTTATTTCTCTGAAGACGCATGACAGTTTGCCTGTTAATTTTTAAAAACTGATGGGTGTTAATTTTTCAGTGATTTCCTTGGCTGGGTAAACCCTATGTATCTTGCATTTCAATGCGGTATCTAAAGCATGTGTAAAGGATATATGACAAATGGGAATTTAAATATAAAATGACAAATGAAAGGAAATGAATTAATCCATGCTGGAATATATATATATAGACAAAATTCAACTCCACTGTGTTAATTCATTGCAGTTAAGTAATCACATAGAAAAAATACCTCTAAATGTCAGTCTCCATTAGCATGGAATGCTGTTTGATGCAATGGTTTCATAGCTAAACTGCCAATAAATACTGCAACAGTGTGGCGACTGTTAGTCTTTGCATTTATTGATTTTTTTAAGGTGTGACTCCCGTTCATCTGAAAAAGATTGAAGGCTGACTGAACTCACAATTCAAACCAGAATTCAGCATTTAGTCAACTAAGTTACCCAACCAATTTATCTAGACTCATACATAATTACAAGTGATTTACTCATTCCTGGGTTGTGGGTGACACAGTTATTTATTACTTTTCCCTACTTGCCTTGGAAATATTTGATACAACCGAGAAGCTTGCTAAGACATCTTATAGATAGTTAAGAGTCAACCACATCGGCATGGGACTGAAGTCACACATAGGTCAGACTGGGTAAGGTTTCCTTCCTTAATGAAACAATAGTTCTTTTTGACAAAAAAAACCCAACAACTTCATGGTCACTTCTACAGATACTAGCTTTTTACTTGCAATTTTATTCTCCTTAGATTGCCATGGTGGGATTTGGACTCAAGTTCTCTGGATTATTAATTCCCTTCTGTAAGAAGGCCATCATATCTGATTGATTATTTGATCAACTCAGTTATTGTCTGCCCATTTATGCTTTAAGCGAATTTCTAACCAGACATTTACTCAGCCCTTTTTTTTAAGAAAGATCTAAGTGACAGAGTATTAATTGTTTTTACTTCATCACTTTGGACATACCATAGTGAAAATGGATACACTTTTTGAATTCAATTTAAATTCTAAAATAAAAAATACATAAGGAGGCTAAATAAGCCAACTGAGATATTGAAACTTTAAGCTAGTGCACAAACTTTCAAACAGTCTTCAAAGGCTCCACTTAATCAGCCTTAATAAACTCACTTTTATTTTTGTTGACGTTGGATCTTTCAACTCTATCTGAACTCACCCACCAAAAACTTGGGAAACATTTGACCTTTGTATTCACTCCGACCTGGTGCGAATTAAACACAACACAACCTGCAGCACCTGCAGGTAACACAGGAAAGCAAACCCAATATCTACAAGTTCATTTCAAGTCGCAATTGCTTCTGAAGGAAAGTTACATTCTTTTTTACCTCTTCTACAAATAGATGCTGTTGTGTCAATTCAATTAAATGCAAAGAACATGAAAACTGAAGATACTTAACGACACCCGAGACATGAAGCAATGAATAAGTCAAAAACAATAGATTATCTCGATTGGATCATCGTTGTTAACTGTGCTAATTCCACTGTTTCTGGATAATGCTAACATCAGATGTTGCCGATGCATGTCCATTCATATGGTCAAGTTACACAAAGGGCAAAAATACAATGGCCAGGATCTTGCTTTGGTGTTGAGCGGGATGGTGTGACTGGAAGTGAACAGGACATTTGTTCATAGGTGGCATGGTTGACCAAATGCAATAGCGTTGCAGGTTGCCAATTAGATATTAATTCAGGAGTTTATCAGCAAATCATGTGGTGGAGGTGGGTAGGAAGTCAACAATCCTGTCATTACTTCATGTTAAGGACTGGGCTCCATAGTTAAAGGGCACCAGGTCAGGCATTCAATCCCTGCAATCTAGTAGCAATAGTTTGGCTGTGTTTGTGGATGCCTTGAGATGACAACATCTGCTAGAATCTTCTGACTGTTCAGCCCCAAAACCCCCCAGGGAATGTCAACTGTTGTGACCATTTGTTCATCAATCCTCTGGATAACCTGAATTGCTATTCCTCCCTCAGTTACTTTTGACCTTCTCTTCATCACACTTGACATTCTCTTGTTACTCTGGACGCTCAAGACCTCGCTATTGTTCTTACCTCAATAACCCTGGATCTTCTCACAATCATGCTTAACCTCCTGTCCATGGCCATCAACCTTCCCTGTGCAGTCCAGCTTCCTTACTCTGTCCCCAGTGAGCCCTTGTAGGTCTGTCACAACCCACCCTCTCTCAATCTGCCATGCTCTGATCCCTTTGCACTTCGAACACCCCAATCTCAGTGCATCAATGATTTCTCTGCTATGGTAAAACTAAGTTCCCAGACACAAAAATCAGCTCCAACTCAGTCCAAATCCACCAGGAAGACTAGCTCGACTGCTGTATGCCATCTTTAACCAGTAGTGATTCCAAAACATGTGTTTCTCATTCACTGCAGATTTAATTACTAAAGTAGTATTTAACCTGGTGAAATAGTGTTTCAATGGACATCCATTTTATGCTAATGCATTAAAAGTAGATTCCTTTCACATGCCATCAGGAAGCTCAATCTGCCTTCAATACACCACAAACTTAATGCCTTATTTTCATCTTGCTGTCAGGAATCTGATATTTTGCCTCCTACACAATGAAGTTAGCACACCTTGTTTCCCGCTGTCAGGGCAGCATAAAATCATACCTATAAAGCTTATAAAATTTCAGCTAGAAGTCAGAAGGAGGCAGCGGCCAAAGCAAATAACAAGTAAGATACTATTAAATTTACTATGGATTGGGGTTACAGAATACAATAAATCTATCAAACAATGACCATGGCAAACAGTGGTGGATCTGAATGTACATTATTCTTGTGCGAGTGAATGAAAAGGCAAGCAATGGTATTCATGCTACATGAAACAGATCCGACCTAGACATGAAAGTAGGGTCATGGATTAGAACAATAACAAATAAATGGAAAAGTAATTCATGCATGAACAATAAACATATACAAGGCTTAACACTGTAAACACTGGTGACACTAAAATTGCAGTGACTTGAAGTAAATGTTGAGATTGTCTGGAACATTTTAAAAGAATGTTTTTTCCCCCTTGGCTGGATAGTAGTAAGAGATTTCTAAGCTATTCACAGGCTGGAGCTAAATGATGAACTCAGATCCCTATCTCAATGAATGGAGGCGCCAACATTTCCCAATGTACAAGTCACTGAGCTTTCACCATCTGAAATGTTGTTAAATAACTTGCACCATTTGGTTAGTATGTTGTAACTTGTTCTTAAAAAGCTTAAGTGTGAGTGGGGGATGTAATTACCAAAAGAAATAGTGATTCACATTTTTTTTTTGTTTTTTTTTCGATAGAATATCAGAGGAATTCACTTGGTAGTGATGGATAGCCTGGCTGTGGTGTGAGAGATCTAATCCGACAGCCATAATTGGAAGGATTGCACATTGTTGAAACACCATCTTTGGATGATTTTGCAGCTTAGTCATTTCTCAAAGCCAGGAGTTCCCCATTAATGTCATTGTACTGATTGTTTAAATGATCCAGTCACAAAAGAAAAGAGGACTTTAGTTTTTCATCATCCATTACAATCATTTGGAACCGCTGCCCTTCAAAAGCTGGATTCCTGTGAGCTGCATATTGTTCATGTTTTTGTGCATGAGATGGATTGACTGTGTGGTATAGGATTATGGGAGAATTTTCAGATGAATGGCATCAATGCCACCTGTTTTCTCAACAGTATGATAGCACATTCACCTTTTTCCACTGCCTTAATCTGAGCAGGCATTGTAAAAACTCAATAACAGTAATAAAAAATCAATAAACCACCAATACAGCATCTTTGTAAACTTTCCGGTCACACCATCCTTCAAGACATCGATGTTTATCTATTTCTGGCCTCTTGATCCACTATCATTTTATTATAATGGCCATACTTTCAGTTATGTAGAACTTCAGCTCTGAACGTCTCTCCCTCCACATCTCAACTCCTCTACCTTGTTTTTTTGCTTGAAGGCACTGGAGTACTTTGACCAAACTCTTGCTTATCTGACTGAATGGATGTGCTTCTCCCGTATGCACTCAAAGTGCTCCTGCCAGTGGGAAAACCATAGTGTTTCCCACTACCAATAGCAGTGCTCGTCTGATGGGATTCACCAGCTTAACCATTTAAATTTATGCATTCTGCAGAACATGTCAGCCAGCCCAGCTTTACAGAGATTTTTAAAAGGCACCCGGATCTCAGCGTTGAGAGACAGGCCTCCTCCTGTCCCCATGGATATGGCAACCCTGCTGACCATGGGAACATCCCCAATCCCTCAGCCCCAAAGGGCATCTTACCTCCCATCGCTGAAAGAATGGATCATCTACCTGCAAAATTGTACAGGTATGAGGGTGACCCAACCGACATCCTGCACCCCAATATAGCATATCAGACTTCTCAGATGCCTGCCTTTGTTCCTAGCTACAATGTTTATAAACATTTTGCCTTTGATTGACAGATTGGATCAATTACCCACCTAGCCATGAGGTTTCAGATCCTCTTTTCTAAACAAATATTTAGAAAGTACTTGAGTTGCATTCAACCGTGAATGGAAAGAAAAACCAACAGAGCTCTTGGCCAGTGGGTAATCGATCCAACCTGTCAATCAAACTAGTTAAAGGTAATGGAACATGAAGTTGGCTTTTGAGCTTTCCAGGAAGTCACAGAGACCTGAAGAAAATGCAGTGTTAAAGAATGGGACTGATTGAGTAGATATGGTGGAATGAAGAGGACCATGAGACTCACTGGATTGTGCCTACAGTCGACTGTCTGATCTGCTATTCAGCTACCAATAACAGCAGACCAAAGTTGCCAGGCTGCACCTGCTGCTCATTCAGGCTAC
This sequence comes from Carcharhinus amblyrhynchos, assembly GCF_965287045.1. Taxonomy (NCBI): domain Eukaryota; kingdom Metazoa; phylum Chordata; class Chondrichthyes; order Carcharhiniformes; family Carcharhinidae; genus Carcharhinus; species Carcharhinus amblyrhynchos. Next base: position 68,183,849 of record NC_137325.1, read on the forward strand.
AAAAGGGGGTCCCTCTATGAAACTGATGTCTCCTGTCAGTCTGAGGACTTCAAAGGGATCTTCTCACACCTGGAGCTTCTGAGAACAAGGGCAATCCCTTCAGCAGAATGGAGTTGTGCTGTGGTTTTGAATACTTCCAATTGTCCATGGGGCATGGATATCAAAGTGAGCTGTGCACTTCAAGCATCTCATAGTACACAGACAGGAATGAAGATTTTTAACTGAAACCTGCTTGAGATCACCATACTAAGAGTGATCTCCACTTTTTATAGGACCAAGAGGGGCAGTCCAGCCAAGAGGTACCCATCATGGGGAAGACTCCTGAGATCAACACCTTCCCCCCAGTCCTAGCCAACTAAACCCCAACTCCCGTGGGGAACTGTCCCTCTGCAGCCTGGCAATGACAGAAGGGAAAATGGCCTTAGCACTTACCTCCTTGCTTCCCCTCAGAGTTCCAGGCATGAGATCCAGCTTAGTCAGGACCTGCATCAAATCCTGGCTGGTAGACCACGTGCTGAGGAAGGGTGGTGGGGGAGGGTATGGAGGCAGCCAACTGAGCCATATGAGTAGATATGAGAATAAAAGCAAAACGTTGCAGCTGCTGGAGAGCTGACATAAAAAAAGTGCTGGAAAAACTTAGCAGTTCTGTCAGCATCCGTGGAGAGAGAAACAGAGTTGACATTTCAAGTTTAATATGACTCATATTGTACTCAAATGTTAGCTTTGTTTCTCTCTCCACAGTTGTCAGACCTGCCGAAAGTACCATCTGTAGATAGAAAAACAAAGCTCATGTTTGAGTACAATATGAGTCATAGCGGACTTGAAATGTGAACTTTGCTTCTCTATCCAGAACTGCTGACAGACCTGCTGAATTTTTCCAGCACTATTTTGTTTCATCTCTTCAGCATCTGCAGCATTTTGCTTTTATTCTAACATCTACTCATGTGGCTTAATATCATATTTTCTTTCATAATGTGCTCGTGTAGTGCCATGGAAACTTTTATGACATTAAAGACGTTATTTAAGTATAAACATTTTAGTTTGGTTGAAGGGATCTGTGCAAAGAAAAGATTGTCCTTATCATTATATGATCAGCATAATGATTTAATGTTCCCCCTTCTTAGGCAGCTGCTATTCTCAGTGAAGTGAAATCCCAGTTATAAGAAATTACTGGCCAATTTGACATTTACTCTGATGAAGGATCATCCAGACTCAAAATGTTGGCTCCATTCTCTCTCCACAGATGTTGTCAGACATGTTGAGATTTTCCAGCATTTTCTGTTTTTGTTTCAGATTCCAGCATCCACAGTATTTTGCTTTTATCTTAACATTTACCTTACTCTTTCTCTTAATTTTTCATTTTGTGGCAAATATTTTCATTCTCCAGGAGTGATTAATTAGGCATTTGTAGGTTTGCACCTTTATACCCCGTTCAGCAATAAACATTCTGAGGTCAGATAAAATGTAAAGTTCCCTCATCTCTATAGTATCAATGAATGTTAACCCCATCCTCAGGAAAACAATCCTTACTGTACTAACATGAGATTTGCCTGTAGCCTCTGGTTGTATCGCAATTACTGCCATTTGGTTTTGGCTAGTTTTGCACTGTGGGGCCTTATTAGGAACAGAGTGAGACTGACAAACTCCATTAAGCCAGCAGAGAAAACAAAAAACTTCACCTCAATATTATGGGTTGGTCTCAAACAGGGTAAGGGTAAGATCCACCGAGAACCTTTTTAGTCTTATTTAATTTATAATCTTATTTGCACCTGTACAAGTTCTGCTAAGCCAGATGTCTCTTTCTATCTTTGGAAAGGGAGTATGCATTATTTCATCCACAATAAAAAAAATTAATTAATCACACTACAAAATGCAAATATTAAAACAGGTCACTTATTGGCAAAACTTGAAAAATTCTGAAGCTAAGATCATAGCCATTGTAACAAGGCATCATGACCAGGTCTTCCAGGAGGATGATCAAATAGTAATACTGTCAATTTTTTAAACAACATGGCAAAGCTATGACTAAGATCTCAGTCCATTCAACTTTCGGTGATAAGTTTTTTTCTCATTACCCCAAGTATGTCACAATGCTATCTTGGCATTGAAGCCCAAAAGTCATCAAAAGCAGCTTCCAAACTTAGTCAAATGGGGATCATTTTACTGTCTTTTGTTAACCTTGAGTTTTGAATGATAATACATTAGCATGTATTTATATATTTTTCTTGGTTAGTACACAGGTGTTTTATAAAATAAAACATGAAACAATAAAACAATCAGAATTATTTCTCAAATTTCTCAGAACAGAAATGTCCAAACTTAAACATTCAACAGCAACAACACGTTTAATTTGCTGTAACACAAACATTTTTAAAAATTTTTGAAAAAGGAAAAGGTCTGACCTTAAACATACCCAAATGTAAGGGGAATATTATTGCCTGACAAAAAGGAAAAATATTGTCACTCAAATAAAACTGGCTCCATTTTATCTTCTCTCATTCTTTTCACTAAAATTTACGATAAGTAAAAACATGTTAAAAAGTACAATAGATGCTTGTTTGAAATCAAGATTTTGTTCAAATTTACAAATCAAAGAATGACATCGGATGCTCACTTATGACCTTAATCCAGTGATTGAAACCTATTTACAGCTGAAAAAGTACAAAACGAACAATGAACTTGGTCATAAAATCAATACTGATATCAAGAATGTTGTAGAGAAATAAATAATTCAAGGTATTATTGTATCACTAATCATTCTTGACATTGGAGAAGCACAAAATAAAAGTTTTTATTTTTTTACCGGTATTTGTAAGGCATTTTTATGAATGTGTTAGATTCTTTTCCCATCTTTTCCAAAGGCACGATGACAGTATCAGCCTGACCCCAGTTCTGAAGGTTTCAATGCTTTTAGAACACCCATCCTTCATGAATAAACAAAATGGTTTCAGCATATCACTAAAAATCTACGAGTACTTCAGCCTCCAAAGAAAACAACCAGCGATAGAGTCAAATGAAAGAAATTTGTGAAAATATTTCTGACCTGTAAGACATTCCTCTATTTGAAAAAATAACTTTATAGATGTGTCTTTTTAAGTGTTCCAAGATCAAGAGAAATTGTCACTATTCGCAGGCTGCTCTGTCTGAAAGATTCAGCTGATTTATACTACCCAAACAGCAGACACGACATGTCTGGGAGAGTCTTAGGGGACCGACAATGATGTCATATTAAGGAAATAGCTGGATGAACTTGGCACTTCACAAAGCTGGCTCTTCTTCCATTGGTTCATCAGACGTTCTAGAAAAATAAATACGCAATCAGAATGGTACACATGGACATTTACAACCTCTGCATGGGGTCACAGTTGAATTTGAATTATCCATGATGTTTATTTGTCTTAGCCAGTCACTTATACATAAAGCATCTTTTCCTGAAGCAATATTAATAGGACAATAGCTAACAATCAAGGACTGTCTCCAAATATATTGCAATAATGACAACCTCAGAGGCTGAAAGTTAAAGTGCTCCTGAAGAAATATTCCAGGATTCTGACTAATCTCAAGGGTTCAAAAGTATTACCAAGCCAACAATGGTTTTGGCATAAAGGACCATCCACTGATTAATTGGCCACTGAGTTTAGAAATAAGTTGGAGCCATTATTTCCTTGAAGATCATTGTTCTTTTTTAATTCATTCATGGAATGTGGGCATCACTAGCTGCGCCAGCATTTAGTGCCCATCCCTAAGGACATTTAAGAGTCAACCACATTGCTGCAAGTCTGGAGTCACATTTAGGCCAGGCAAGGATGGCAAATTTCCTTCCTTAAAGGGCATTAGTGAAGCAGATGGGTTTTTATGGCTGATCAACAATAGTTTCATGGTCACTATTAGACTTTTAAAACCAGGTTTTTATTGAATTGAAATTTGAGCATCTGTTATGGTAGGATTTGAACCTAGGTCTTTAGAGCATTACCCTGAGTCCCTGGTTTGCTAGTCCAGTGACAATATCACTATACCATCGCTCCCTCTTTTGATGTTGTCTTTAGATCAATGTCAAAATATATTTCAATATACTGAAAGTAACAATGATGAATATTCATTTAAAATCAATATCAGGTACAATTTGAAGCCTTTTTGCTGAGATCAAGTGTGGGGTTCTTTGCTTTGTATAATTTTTGGATGGATTTCAATGCTGCCTTCAATCTAATGCTCCAATGATATATATGTTTCACTGTTTAAGCTCAGGCTTAACTCCAACAAAGTGCATACTCAGTGTTCCAGAGTAGCTACAATCAATGTCCCAAGCTCCAAGACAGAAGGTGAATAACACTGTCAGGGTGACCACCAAGAAATTAGAAGAAGGCATTGCCAATGGATCAAACTTTCTTCAAGAAGAGGATCTTGTTTGACTGCAACGATTTTCAATTTGTGGATGTCTTCCACCTGTAAGGTTGTCACAACAGAAGATATTCAGATGTTTCTTTAAAAACGTTGTGGGATGCCAGGAACTTCTGAAGGTTTTCAAGGTGAAAGCAAATAGGGTGCACCTTTCAAACCTCACTTCAGAACTGCAGTTTAATCTGCCATTGCAACAAAACTGCATTGTGATGACCCATCTGTACAACTCCTATATTCCTGTTGTGGAGACTCTCACATTCCTCACCAGGGACATTGAGGTAGCTGGAAACAGCATTGAAGTCTGTTTGGGATTTGAACCAGCAAGTGGCAGGTCAAGGTAACCTTGAAAGTGGATGTCACAGGAACCATCCTTCACCCTCTCCTAGCATGATACAGGGGGAATTCAAGGCTACTTTGTCTACGTGGGGCTGTCCAGAATTTGTTGGACCAGTCTACTATAAGGCAAGAGCAAATTGTTCTGTGCATGCAACAGAAGCTGAGAGGAGTATATAGCCAACGTGAAAGAGAAATTTGGCACCTGAGAGTGATATTCCTCCTCCATTGCAGGTAAAAACCCAGTCATCAGGAGTGCAGTGATCTTGGTGTTGCTGCACGTGTGCATCTCTGACCCATTCAATGCCCTGCATCACGGTCGTTACCTGAGCAATCTTCTACTTTAACAGGACACCAAAAATAGATGATGCCCACCGAGATCTCTGGATAACAGGAAGAACATCTTTCCCAATATCATCCACTACTGATGGCTACCTCTGTGTACAACTGTAACAAGCTGTAAATATCCATTGGTATGCAAACACCCAGAGCTGGATTTTGCATACAAGGCATCCGTAACCTCCTTGACACACTTTGGATGGATGGTTAGGAAATGTCAAAGGTCTCCACTGGCAGTCTGGAAGGACCTAATGACGTAAATGTTTAAGGCAGCCATCACTTGCACAGCCACTGGGAGTGGGTGCCCCCCCACCCCCTTGTCCAGAGGTGCCAGGTTCTGCAGCAAATGACACAAGTACTGCATTGTCTCCTTTTGGAGCCAAAGCTGCGGCAGCACACAATGTTCGACAGTTGCCCGAAGGACATTTGCCTGATGAACTTCTGAGGTCTCTGCTCCATTCTTCTCCTGCCACCCCCCTCGGGGCGAATGGCAGCCTCTGGTGGCCGTCTCCCTCTATTCTTGCGAGTGGTAAAGCCTCGGCCTCCTGTACCTGCTATTCATCCTCTTGCTCCTCCTCCTCAGCTCCAGCAGCAACCAAAAGAACAGTAAGATCATTGGGTTGCATTGCAAAAGCCATCTCGACAATCTAAAGAAGTTGGGGGGGGGCGTGTGTGGGGAGGAATCTGGGGAAGGCGAGACGGATCGCGAGGTTAAGGAACTCTGCTCATCCCCAGCCCAGTGACACACACTCCCCTACACCCTCCCTCCCCCACAGATATCCAGCAACACACACTCCACATACTCCCCCTTACAGGTCCCAAAATGGCAACACAGCTCCATCCAATCCCCCACCCACTCACAAACACATAATCAGACCTATCCAATAGTGGCCACAGACAGTGCTACTTGACAAATCCCGAGGCTGCAGCACTCCCACTTTGGAGAGTTTCCAGCTTATCCCCCACCTGCAATTGTGCTTGCTGCTGCCAGCACTGGGACCCAGAGTTAGTGCTAAGACCTGAATCAGCATCCTCAGCCAGGTCTGTCCTGAGAGGCCTAAATTGGACCCCATGAATGGCAGCAGCCTCCCACACCACCAACCCCACGCCCCCCCCGGCCCCCACACACACTCGCAGGCTCCCCCAACCTGAAATGCATCATGGCCACCATGAAACATACCCCTCTGAGCAGCATGGAGCCATTTGAAAGCAGAAACTTACCCACTTGCTCACCCTCTCTGCTCAAGCGCCTGAATGCGACTTTTACACTTGAGGTGTTTTCCTGACCAATCCAGCTGCAGCGAATGAGGTGATTAAAGCAGGTGAGCTTGGAAGATTGGGAGTGAAGCTCGCTAATTATATTGAGATGAATGCAAAAAAAAATGCAAATTGACATTTTTGCCCATAGGATGGGTCCTGATCACGCTGATATCTTTTTCTTTATAAAATGGGAATGGGTGTGAAAGCGAGCACCATTCCTGCTAATTACATCATGCCCAATTTTGCAACAATTTTCCACTGCAAAACAGGTGCGATAAGGCTGTTAAATTCTGCCCCACATCTCAGAACACTGTGGGTCAGTAAACAGAACATTATGGGGTAAACTTTCTGCCCCACTCATTGCAAGAATCATAGCATGGTGGCGGGGGCAAAAAATTTAGCAGATCATTTAAGCATCTGCTGACTTTGGGCAGGAATTTCGGGTCTTGGGCATGCTCAACTGGAAAATTCCACCTGATTGTGTGCTCAGTTTTCCTCATAGAGTGGAAATATTTATTATATGTACTATATAGTTTACGATGAGTTTAACATTGGCATTTCAATTCCAGGAGCATCGTGGAAATGATTCAGGGAAATAAGGTTAAAAATTTGGAAACCTTCCATTTTCTACTCACCTGGAAGCTAGATGCACTTCAGAATTTCATTGTTTGTTTCCTACCATATCAAAATAAATAAGATAGTCCTTATGCCATTATTTGTTAGGAAAGATTTGGAGTTGCTTTAAATGGGGACACTCATAGATCAGGGCCACTGCGCATGCGCAGACTCTGGCATGAATAGGCCCAAACCCCTCAGCCCCTCCTGGTTTTTAATGAGATTCACAATTGTGACCCCTGCATTGCACAAAGTGCAGAGATTCAAGTCTGAAGCTGCACTGAAGAAACAGTCATGATCTAGAAGAGTTTTCCCACCAATTTAGCACTTTTGGGAGAATCGCCCCCATTGTCCCCAATTGCACGCTTTTAAATCTGATGGTTATAAATTCAACCACAGCTGATACATTACATGGTTAGTCATTCACTGCCAGATATGACTCAGCATTGTCATGTCATATGATACTTTGTCCTTCCTTAGTCTCCAACTAGTGAAGGATTACCTTTGAAAGCAAGGGCAACCCACCACTCATTTTCTCCTTGACTCCTGGCTTCTGTCATTTTCTTTCCTTCCACTCTTTCCACCAATCTCTTTACTCTCAGCTGTAATACTGGATACAAACAGCTCATGGATTTCTTTGTTTCCAAACTATCCATGTAGCTGTCTCTGCCGCTACTTTTCTTTTGTGCCCTACTGCTTCAGATCTGTTCCACACACTCTAGTTTTCAGGATTCTTTGTACACAGATTTTTTTCTCATCTCTTATACTCCTCAATAGCTTCTTTGGTGAAACCCACCTTCTGCCCCTTGATTCCCTTCCCCACCCCACACCTGATATTTGACTGTCCCACTGAAACCTCCAAGTTACTGAATGTTGTTAATAGCTTCCTTTGTGTAGGTATATCCTTTTGTTTTCAAAACCACTTCCCAACTTTGCTACTTGACCCTTAACCCATTCCTCTTTCTCATTTATATGCTGCTATTTGGTGATATTATCCACAGGCAACGGATCAATTTCTTCTAGTGTGCTACATACGGCTTTATTTGTTGACTATTTATCTTGGTCACAGAGCTACCTCCATTATACAAAGAACAAAGAACAACCCAGCATGGGAAACAGGCCCTTCGGCCCAACGAGCCCGTGCCGCCGCATCACCCTACACCTATTCTACCCTGTGTGTCTACAAATGGAACCCCTAACTTGCCAGATACAGGGGAGAATAGTGTCAATTTGGTAAAACCAATCAGCCTAAGAGCACATCTTTGGGGTGTGGGAGGAAACCGGAGCGCCCGGAGGAAACCCACGCAACCACAGGGAGAATGCGCAAACTCCCACAGACACAGGCCCAAATCCATGTATCTGCACAGCTAGCAGTGCTAGTCACCGAGCTGTTGCGGCGTCCGTCTACCGGTCCATGATCAAGCACACACACCGACACGAAGTACTAGGCCACTCCCAGAACCTCCAAGAGCAGCCCACGCACAACCCACCGTGTGCATGCCCCTTGTTTGACAACGAGGTGGACCTCCACCTGCGGAGTGAAAAGACAAAAACGTTAATCTTACAAGACTGCTTTTCTGGTGTCTCCCGAGGTTCTAACCTTATTTAATAGCCCCTACCATAACCCTCCATCCTCGTTTCACTCATGTGCCTATCTAACTGAACCTTAAATGAGTCCAACGTTTCTGCCTCCACCACCCTACTCGGTAGCGCGTTCCATACCCCCACAACTCTCTGCGTAAAGAACCTTCCTCTCACATCCAAATTATACCTCTCCCCTCTCACCCTTAAATCATGCTCTCTCGTATTTGTACCCAGTCTAGGGAGCAGTCTCTCACTATTAACTCTATCTATTCCCTTCAGTATCTTATATAGCTCTATCATGTCCCCCCTCAATCTCCGTCTTTCCAAGGAGAATAGTCCCAGTTTCTCCAACCTTTCCTCGTAACCCAGCCCCTCCATGCCAGGCAACATCCTGGTAAACCTCCTCTGCACCCTTTCCAGAGACTCCACGTCCTTCCGGTAGTAAGGTGACCAGAACTGGACGCAGTACTCCAAATGCTGTCTAACCAACGTTCTATACAACTGAAGCATTAGACGGCAGCTTTTATACTCTATACCCCTTCCTATAAAGGCTAGCAATCCATAAGCCTTCCTAACAACCTTCTCCACTTGTGTCGCAACCTTCATGGATTTGTGAACCTGCACTCCCAGGTCCCTCTGTATTTCTATACTCCTAATTTGTCTACCTTTTATCACATAGCTCCTCTCTGCATTATTCCTTCCAAAATGCATCACCTCGCATTTGTCAGGATTAAATTCCACCTGCCACTTATCTGCCCAATGCACCAACCTATCTATATCCTGTTGTATCACCTGACAATCCCCTTCAGTACCCGCCAACCCTGCCATCTTGGTGTCATCAGCAAACTTGCTGATCACACCAACTACGCTCTCTTCCAAGTCATTTATGTATACTACAAAGAGGAGAGGTCCCAGTACTGAGCCCTGCGGCACACCACTGGTCACTGGCCTCCAGCCCGACAAGGTCCCCTCTACAACTACCCTCTGTCTCCTATTACCCAGCCAGTTCTCAATCCACCTAGCTACCTGACCTCGTATCCCATGCGCCTTAACCTTTTCTACCAGCCTACCATGAGGGACTTTGTCAAACGCCTTACTGAAATCCATATAGATGACATCAACGGCTCTCCCATCGTCAACCGTTTTTGTCACCTCCTCAAAGAATTCCACAAGATTCATAAGGCAAGACCTCCCTCTAACAAAGCCATGTTGCGTATCCCTAATCAGATCGCAGTGCTCCAAATGCTCATACATCCTACCCCTAAGTATTTTTTCCATTAATTTCCCTACCACCGATGTCAAACTCACCGGTCTATAATTTCCAGGGTTATCCCTACTACCTTTTTTGAACAGCGGTACCACATTTGCTACCCTCCAGTCTTCTGGGACCTCACCTGTGTCCAAAGAAGAGACAAAGATTTGTGCCAGAGGCCCAGCAATTTCATCTTTCACCTCCCTAAGCAGCCTGGGATAAATACCATCAGGCCCCGGAGCTTTATCCATCCTCACGCTACCTAAAAGCCCTAGCACTTCCTCCCTCGTAATAGATATTTCCTGTAACTGATCCTCAGCTCCCTCCAAGAGACCGCACGATTCCGAACCTCTCTCCTTCGTGAATACCGACGCAAAGTATTCATTCAGGAGCTCCCCCATTCCCTCCGACTCAATACATAACTCCCCACTTTTGTCCCTAAGAGGACCAATTTTCCCTCTAACTACTCTCTTGCTCCTAATATAGGAATAAAATGCCTTTGGATTTTCCTTAATCCTACCAGCCAAAGCCATTTCATGCCCTCTCTTCGCCCTTCTAACTCCCCTTTTTAGCTCCCTCCTACTCTCTCTATATTCCTCCAGCGCACTCTCCGTACCCAGTCGTTTCGACCTAACATACGCCTCCCTCTTCTTCCTGACCAAGTCTTCAATACCCCCTGTAATCCACAGCTCTCTAATCCTACCTTTCCCATCCTTCCGCTTAACCGGAACATACCTCCCCTGCAACCATTTCATTTTGCCCTTAAACGCCTCCCACTTGCCAACCGTGGACTTGCCAGCTAATAGTCCCTCCCAATCAGTGTCCTGCAGCTCCCTCCTAATCCTGCTATAGCTCGCCTTTCCCCAGTTCAGCACACTCCCATTTGGCCGGCACTCGTCCCTTTCCATTTTTATCCTAAAGTAGACGGACTTGTGGTCACTATTAGCCACATGCTCGCCTACCTCTACCTCACCCACCTGCCCCGGCTCATTACCCAACACTAAATCCAGTATAGCCCCTCCCCTAGTCGGGCTAGTTACATACTGCTCTAGAGACCCTTCCAAAACACATTTCACAAACTCCTCTCCCTCTGTACCCCCAGCTCTAGGCCCCCTCCAATTCACTCCAGGAAGATTAAAGTCACCCACTACAACCACTCCATTCTTCCTGCACCTGTCCAAAATGCCCCTGCAAATGCTTTCCTCCACTGACCTCGGGCTGTTGGGTGGCCTATAGTACACCCCTAGCAACGTAATCTCTCCCTTTTTATTCCTCAACTCCACCCACAGTGACTCAATCCCTGTCTCTTCCATATTGTCCTCCCTCTGCACTACTGTGATGTTTTCCTTTACTAACAGTGCCACCCCTCCACCTCTCTTCAACCCTCCTCTGTCACGCCTAAAACACTTGTACCCAGGAACATTCAGCTGCCAGTCCTGCCCTTCCCGTAACCACGTCTCCGTTACAGCCACCACATCTAACTGCCTCACAAACATCAAGGCCCTAAGCTCATCCGTTTTCCCTGCCACACTCCTAGCATTGAAACAGACACAGTTCAACCCACGAGTGTCCCTCAGAACCTCCTTCTCCCTGATAATTTTCCTTTCACCCGACTCTCTACCAGCCACATCCCCACCCCCCCTCCTTATTAGTTTAAACCATTCCTAAACACCCCAGCTAACCTCCCCGCTAAGACACTAGTTCCCCTCCCGTTCAAATTCTCCCCACCCCTCCTGTACAGTTGCCCTTCTCTCCTAAACACCTCCCAGTGATCCACAAAAGTAAAGCCCTCTGTAACACTGTCTTTCTGATATGAAGTCATGAATGAGCTAAAGTTTCTTTCAACAAAATATTGGGAAAGTGGAAGCTATTGTTTTGACCCTGCTCCATCCTAATCAGCCTGAGATGAGATTCAAATTCCACATTGGGTTCATTGCTAACACTGCTTATTTCCAACTCTGCAGCCTTGCCACTGCTGAAATCCTTATCTATTCTCTTGTTATCTCCATACTCAATTGTTCTAATAAAGGCCTTTATTCTTGGCCTTTTATCTTCCTTCCTCCAATACCTTACCAGTTGTATCTTGTCCTTCACTAAATTTCGTGCATGTACCATCTTGAAGCTTGGTGATCTATATTGTTTCCTAGTCTACCAATACATGGTTCAATATTGTTTTATTTATTTATTTAATTCTTCTAACTGGTCCCTTAGAATGTTCTCCACACTAAAGACTATACACAAACAAATTGTTGTTAAATTGCTCACATTATGAAAAAGGACAAAGGGGAAAGAGGAAAAACCCTCCATTTGTCTTTTCCTTGTATTTCCTCTCCTCATCCTCCATGTTGTTTTTTGGGATATAAAGTAAACTTAAATAATGACTAATTCTCAAGTTGTGTAAGACCTTCACCCATACTTGAAAGAAGTCGATATTCCCATGTCATAATAGGCTTCTAGAATTATATCAATCACAGGCTACCACACAGTAATTTTTTTCATTGCCCGATGTAAAGTTGAATTTTTAGCATATCTTCACATGTGCACTGCCTTTCCCTTTGGGGAATGGTGGGGAAAATATTGGAAAGATTCTCAAGTTGATTATCAGCCCATTGAACCACATTATGAATGTGGCCAATGAGCCATGACATCTGATTTGAATCCACAGCTTCGGATCCAGACATATAAGTGTTATCACTGTACCACATGACCTCCTGTATGAACTGCATATATCACTATTTCAGATGATCATATTGAATTTGTGAAACAATCTTTCAGCTGAAGTTGAAACATGTGTCATCATTTATTTGATCATCAAAGCTGAATTTTATCTGCTCTGTTCTGTACATAGTTGCTGACCTGTTCTCTTTCGGTGAGTGTTCCTGTTTGGTATCCACTGACAGTGATGCCATGGCAGTCACTGTTTCTGTTTCTTTTCTCTCCAGGCTCTGGGCATCTTTGAGAGACCAGTTAACTTCTGAGGCATATTGTTGTATAGATTTCCAATATTTTCCTGAAAATGAAAATGTAGATTTTTTTTATGTCCAATGATGAAAAGTGCTGTAAAACTGATTTAAAATCCCCACTCTAGATATCATAATTATCCCATCATTTTCTTCAACAATTTTCAATATTAATCAGGAAATATAGGGTGGCATTTAATGGAGGCAACCAGACTCCAGTCAGTAAAGCTCCAGTGTTACCTGTCAGGAAGTGTCAATGCCTCTCTCAGGAGTCAGTTAAATGGCACTGTATATGCGAACACATAATCACGGTGCCCTGAAGTCTAGAGTAAGCCCCATGTGCAATCAAAACTTATGCCATCTATAGGAAGGAAACAAGAAATGGGGCTACCTCTTTCCTGTGGATTAGGAAGTGTTAAAATTCTTCCTAGGGCCTCTGATAGAGTGCTGTACAATCATTTACTGGGTGTTGCCCATAGTGGCTTAGCTGGTGATGCTCCCAATTCAACATAATTGCATTGTTGAGATCTGATGCTTACTGCAACCACAATGTATACGTTGCCCCATAACCTACCTTTCATTAGCTCAACATGTAACAACAGTGTCATGAGATTTTATCCTAGAAATTCATAGTTCATGTTCTGCTGAATTAAGTTCTTCAAGCATTGCAATAAATCATGAAAGTTCTCAAGGATTTTGCATCTACTCATTAATCACTGATTCTGTGAAACCTCATTTGACTTGCAAAAAGGAAGTATTTTCATGGGAACTCCCAGCTAGTGTTTCAGATAACTGGTTCTAAGTTCTCAGTGAGAAGATTCAATGAATGAACCTCAAGCTAAATGATGCAGCGAGTGTACACATTCTCCTCTCACCTTGTGGGATATAGGATCCAATCTGACCCATTGATGGAATTAAGGTGTTCTTTCTTTGCTACCTTCAAGAATTCTTTGTGAGATAATTTTGATAAATTGCAGACTAGTCTATATTAGACATGGAGCTGGATTTTAAGGCTCCATAGGTCCATGCTTTTGCTTTCCTCACCTTTCCAGCCTGCACCCAACTGGGTCACCATAGTTCATGGGAGTGGGAGGTGTAGAAGGTGTGGTAGGTGAGGAGCCAACCAGCCAGCCCCACCCAGTCTTAGGTCTATTGAGGGCCTTAGATGGCCAGTTATTGCCCACTTAAGCTCCTCAATTCATCTCTACTGCCACAAAATGCTGGGTAGTAGCAGGTGGGTGAGCGTGAAGGCCATTTTTTAAACAGCTTTGTTGAAAAGGCTGGAAGAAAGGGGACACATAACACGGGGGGGAAGGGTCCCATTTATGCATCAGGTGCATTGCCCCCAAGATGTTACCCTCCATCATTTGTTCCTTCCCAGCTGGCCTCTTAAACATGCCCCAGCTCCTTTACCCTCATCCTTACATTCTCTGTTACTTCCTTGTCCAATACCCAGATTTATGTCTCTCCAGTGGCCATGTCCTCTTCATTCCAGGATTTGATTGTGGCCCCAAAAGACCCAGCATAGAGTTCCGCAATGCTGGGATTGCTAGAGCTGCCAGCCAATCAGGTTGGCCAGTAGTTCTCAAGATGGAATTTCCTCCCATTGAGGGTTGGAAGGCAAGCCCTCAGTTTATTTTGGCTACCAGCAGCGTGTCATCATTGCAAGATAGTCTTATTTACAGTTGGTTGATTTGGAATGGACTTTCCTACTGGGTGTGGGGAACAATGCCTCCATAAAATCCAGCCCATTGATCAATAACACAAAACTTGCATTGAACTAGCAATGCCACTCAAAGAGGTGACAGGGATGGTTTCCGTAGGAAATGGAATCTGATGCTTTAGATTTTTATCTGGGATTGAAACTAATACACATTTTAGAGAATAGTGGGAACATTACCATTAGCTTTACTATAATTGTCCAGTGATTGCTTGATACTGTCAAGTGCGAGTGTCTGAAATGAGAAACGGTTCCATTCCCCAGTTTTAACACCCCTTATCTCAAAAGCACACAGAGAAGCCAAAACATTTTAAAGAGAAAAAGGAGCAACTTACAGTATTCTATAATATCCTACTTTTTACATTTATGCAATTAGAATATGTTAAAATTGGCTTATGATGTTTGGAAATTGAAAACAAACATATCGGCATTTGGCTGAATCAAACTTTTTTTTAATAGACTATGGTAACTATAGTAACTTTATAAGTTATGTATGATTCAAATAGCTTTTCAAGCTGTGTTATATAATGCTCCCAATAATATTTAACTAAGAAATAATAAGACTCTGATTTTAGGTGGATCATAATGGCAGGGAGCCATGTAGCGGTGTAGCTAGGTGATGGGAATGGAATACGAGGGATGATGCAGTCAAATACAGCATAATTAAAAACAAATGAGTAAACGTATTATAATTTTTCAAAATTACATTAGATCTGATTTTGGCATGAGTTTAATGGAATTCTGCAAGATAAGGGAGAACATGTTTCTTTTTGCCAAGTCTAGCTAAACTGAACAATTTAATGCAAATATTTTAAATAAATGGATCAAATCAACCTAGTGCAATCCAAGCCACCTAATGCTGCTCCTTCTCACTCACATGGTCACGTAATTCTGGACAACATTTCAATTGTTTCACTGAATCGTTTCAACTTCCACAGCAAATGGTTCTGTGTAAAGCAATGGGATACACTCAGCAAGGTGAAGAGAGGAGCAGACTACAACTTTTAATCAAGTCTTATGTCCTTTAGAATATTTCAGTCCCACCGTTTGAGATTGGGATATCTCTATTAACATAGTGGTAGCAGGATTTGGGGTAAAGTCAAGAGCAATTGGAGCGAACGGAGTAGGGTGGAATCATTAACCGCACTGATTGCTTCCCGTCCAATTGGTTTAAAGAGTAGTGGAAACTTTGTGCATGAGTGGAAGACTGATAATATAAATTCAAATTTGCCAGGATAGCAGAAACTGCTTCAATGGCAAGAGGGAGCTGCAGTATTACCTTCTGGGATGTGTTCTTGGCAACACATTTTTGCAGTCCCATTCATTTTGTACAATTTTTGATAATTTTACAAGATATATATTAAAAGTTGAAAGAGGTTGTGGTGGAAAATATTCCAGTTCTCATAACTGTAAAGTAAATTTAACATGCCAAGAGTTAATGGACCATTCATTCTCACCATAGAGTTCTGTTGCCAATATCATGAGATTATTTGTTATTCATTTGAAGAAAAGGCTGCCAGTTTTGCTTCACTATTGAATTTTGGATTTCATAAGTAAAGAATGGAAGATTTTAATTTCTGGACTTCTATTATCAATGCAAATACAAATCATAGTTTATATTGGAGAGGTTCCAGGATTTTTTCTCTTTTGGAATAGACAAAGCAAAGCATTTATACTCTGAAGGAATAGACCTCCAGCTTGAAGCTTAGTTTGTTTTAAGAAAGATTGCTGAGTAAATCATTATCTTCAGTTATTTTATAACCTTACATAAAAGCTTTTTTCATTGTGTTTTTGCAATTTATTTATGTAAACGTAGTATTGTTTCTTCTTTGAATATGAGCCCGTGTGCAATCAGCAAACTGACATATTGGTTTAGAAGACCGGTAAACAGAAACCTTCCTGGCACTTGCTAGATAATAAATCATTTTTGTGTAATTAAACAAATGTTACCCAAACGACTTACTTTGAATTTCAATTGTTTTTTCCAGAGAGGCTACAGCATTGGCGTTTGGCTTCTGAAGCTGAACTTCTTGAGGAAGAGGCTCCAGCTGTAATGATTCAAACAACTTAGTGATAAGATGAGTCAATTTGCTGTTTAAAAATGAACTCCCCCTCAAACATTTTCCTGCGACTTTCTAACCCTTTTCCAACCTGCAACCTTTTTGAAGAAGAGTTCCAGTGTAGCCTAGTGGAGATCACTTGAGTAATTTTCAGTTAATTTTATTAACTGTTTAACTGTCTGCAGAGGCTTGAAGTGTATGAATATTTTACTGAACTATGCTCATTTATCACAAAACTATCTAAATTACTTGTCTTTCTATTTGTAATGTTTGGTTAAGCAAAGGCCAAATGTTTTTTGTTGAATTATTAATCTTCATTTAAAGAAATTTGATGAATAGATTTTTTCTCCTTTGCCACCTTTTTCTGAACGGATGGTAACATTTTCTCTCCCTAGTCTTTAGTAGAATAGAGAGCTGCAGTGTTGTTTTTTCAGCTTAACATAGAACCTAACTGATTAATCCCCATATACCTTACAGGGTGTTTTCTTCCAGGGAAACAACAATGAGTCCTTTAATCACCTTGGAATTCATTGGACAACTTCAGTTTTGACGTTATCACACTATATTGTTAAAGTAACTTCACAGTGTGTTATTTACACACTATACATAACTAAACTGAAGTGAAACTACTTCTTCCAGTGACTAAAGTATTTGAAATGATCAGCTAAACATCAGATACATTGAAGCCATTGTGCCTGCCCCCACCACAAACTCTGTTCCCTCACCAGCAATTCCACCCCCTCCCTGACTACATTCTCAGCTTTTTAAATCAGACTGTTTGCAACCTCAGCATCCTGTTTAACTCAGATGAGTTTCTGACCACATACCCTCTCCAACGTAATAATTCCCTGCTGCCCAAACCCTATTCTGCATCAAGTCCTGTTCACCCATCCTTCCTGTCCACCAATACCTCCAATTAATAATTTTCAAAGTCCCAAAGGCATTTAGAGATAGGCAATAAATGTTGACCCAGCTAATGATGCCCACATCCTGTAAATGAACAAAACAATTCTTCAAAGCCTTTTACAGCATTTTCTCCACCAGCACAAACAACTCCTCACCCCAACTCCTCCCATATCTCTGCACCCTCCCCAAGCCCTACAAACTGTTCAAGAGTTCCTCCTAATTCTGGCCTGTTATGCATCTTCCAATCCCATCATCCACATTCAGCAGCCATATCTTCAGCTAGACCCTAAACTTGGAAATTACACTCTTAAATCTTTTCATCTCTCTCACTCTCAAACTTGAAGATCTTCCTTGAAACTTTGACGAATTTTTAATCAATCCTCTGCTTCTTCTTTATTGGCTTCATGTCAATTATTTTAAAAGCAAGTTACTGTGGATGCTGGAATTTGAAACCAAAAGGGAAAATGCTGGAAAATCTCAGCAGGGCTGGCAGCATCTGTAAGGAGAGAAAAGAGCTGACATTTTGACTCCAGATGACCCTTTGTCAAAGCTTTGTCAAATTTTGATTGCAAAACACATAAGTTACCTGAGTAAAATGGAAAAATAAACTGCTGGATACTCGAATCAAAATTGAAAATGTTAGATTTTTACCTCATTTACTCTCTTCATATCTACTGCTTAATCTATTGTTTAAATTTTTCAGAATGTCAGCTTTGTTTCAAAATCTTATCAAATTAAGATGAAGTTCCTGGAAGTGCACAACTGAAACAATTGTCTTCCATCAGAAGGAAAGTTAGGAATACCTTGCACTAAGTGGTATTTTATTTTATTTACTCATGGGATGTGGATATTGTTGACAAGGCCAGCATTTGTTGCTCATTTCTAACTGTTGTTGTGAAGGTGTTGGTGAGCAACCTTCTTGACCATTGTAGATCGTGTGGTGTAGGTACATCCACAGAGCCTTTAACAAAAGAGTTCCAGAATTCAACCCACTGACAACAGATGAATGGTGACCTAGTTCCTAAACACCCTGATGCCACTGTGCATCAGAATGGATGTTTAAAATAGTGGATGTGGTACCATCAAAATAGCTGCTTTGTCCTGGACGATGTCAAGCTTCTTGAGTGTTGTTGGAACTGCACTCTCCAGGTGAAAAGTATTCCACCACACTTGTGCTCATTAGATGGTGGGCAAGTTTTGGAAAGTCAGGAGGTGAGTTACTTGCTGCAGAATTCCCAGCTTAGCCCTTGTTTTTGCAGCCACTATAATGGTATGGCTGGTCCAGTTAAGTGTCTGGTCAATGGTAACCCCCAAATGTTGGTTGAAGATTAGGAGATGATAGTACTGTTAAGCATGAAGGAAGATGGTTAGATTCTCACTTGTTGGGGATGGTCTTGTCTGGCACTTGTGAGGTGCAAATGTTACTTATCACCTGTTGGCACAAGCCTGAATGTTGTCCAAGTCTAGCAGGTAAGCACTGGTTTGGTATCTGTTGAGTGACAAATGGTGCTGAGCACTGAGCAGTTGCGAACATCCCCATTTCTGATCTTATGTTGGGGGAAAGTTATTGATGAAGCAGCTGAAGATGGTATGGCCGAGAGCACTACTCTGAGGAACTTATACAGCAATATTCTGGGCTGAGATAATTGCTTCTAACAACTACAACCACCTGTCCTTGTGAGAGGAATGACTCCAACCACATTAAATACCAAATTTTAACTTTAAATATTGTTGGAATTAGATTTTGTATTCAGGATTATTTGAACTGATGCAATTATACATGTTTGATTTCCTATATTCCTGGGTGAAGTTTAACTGGGATGGAAAGTATGGGGTAATCTTCTTGGATCAGCACCATTTGGAAGTCCTTTATCAGTGCATAGTTAATCAGAAATTGATGGGCACACTCTCTCCCATTTTCCTTCTATTCTTAGTTAATCTTTCTCCAGTTCATCATTTCTTCTGAGACCATCGCAATAGGGCCTTGAAGATTCTCCAGGGTGAGTTTGAGGCTATCTGTCTAGTGGAAAATGGCATAAATTGTCCTATTGTCTGTTCTTTCCATTTCCATGTCTGTTGGAATTGTCCCAGGTCTTTAACTAAACATCCAGAGCACCTACCTGCATCAGGTGGTAAATTAGCTAATTTGCAAATTAGTGCCCTAAAATGCAAATAGGACACCGTTTATCATTTTAGAGTAGTACTAAGTGAAGCAAGCTCCTCAGAGCTCCAGAAAGCCAACCTCAGTCACTGCCACTCCACATTACCACTTACCTCCCATTACCCCCCAACACCTCCCCACTAACCAGCCCATGAACTCACGCTCACTGAGTCATAGAGTTCTACAACACTAAAAAAGACTCTTCGGTCCATCATGGTCATCAAATACATACCTATTCTAATTCCATTTTCCAGTGCTTGGTCCATAGCCTTGTATGCTCTGGCATTTCAGTGCTAATCTAAATGCTTCTTAAATGTTGTGAGGGTTTCTGCTTTACCACCCTTTCAAGCAGTTAGTTTCAGATTCTCACCACCCTCTAGATGAAAAAGGTTTTTCCCAAATCTCTTCGAAATCTTCGGCCTCTTACTTAAATCAATGGCCCCTGGTTATTGACCCTACATCTAATGAGAGAAATTCGTTCCTATCTACCCTATCTATGTCCTGAGTCAGATCCCCTCTCATCCTTCTCTGCTCTAAGGAAAACAGCCCCAACCTAACCAGCCTCCCTTCATCGTTGAAACATTCCAGACCAGGCAACATGCTGCATAATCTCCTCTGTACCCTCTCTAGTGCAATCACATCTTCGTTAATGGTTTGCTGACCAGAACGGCTCACAATACTCCAGCTATGGCCTACGTAGTGTTTCAAACAGCTCCATCATAGCCTTCCTGCTCTTATACTCTATGCCTTGGCTAATAAAGGCAAGGACTTATCCTCTTTTGGTCAGTTAGTCCATCCAACATTGTAACCTCTGAACTGATGGATTGCCATTGAAGACTCCTATTCTGCCTGCAGCTAGTTGACTAAATGCTAATGATGCGAGACCCTAAAAATGGTCCAGGACTTTGGTGGGAAGAAGGTGGGACAGCAAGCCTATGTCTCTGGCTGACTGTCCCAGGTTTGTAGCAAAAGAATATTCCCCCCTTGTTGGTCCAACAAACACCATAAGTAAGAAATGTTGCAGTTAACTTAAGTCTGACATTACTGCAAAAAATAGAAAAGGGGCACATTCTTTGTCATTTTTGGTATTGAAGAGGTATAAAATTCTGTAAATCTGTAACTTTATTGTCTATTGCTGTTGCTTGTCTGTTATTTTTAAATAGATCTGTGTTATAAGTTAGGACCGAGACTGTGGGCTGACAGAATGATTTACGAAGTCTAGAGATTATGAAAGGACTTGCATCATATCCAGTAATCTAAATATAGTAACAAGGGTTTCATTCGACATCTGGGAAATGCTGTATGACAGATATTGTCCATGTAGGGTTGCACAATGGTTCATCATAAGGGCTTGCTTATGAGAATAGTCCTTTATGTAGATTACAAGTAAAAGTCTGACAAAAATCCAAAAATATAACATTAGCCTTTGAAAAAGTTTAATCGTCTGCAAAGTATTATCCATTGCATTAATTACTTAACAAATTGAACTTGTACGATTCTTTTTAGTGGATACTTTTTATTGAGGCACAACCATCCGAGTTTATAAAATGCCCTGAAATTACAATTACTTGGATTCTTTCTTGCTGCATAGGAGACTCCTGCATTTTCTCTATTCTTGGAATACATTAAGCCAAGTGAAAGAAACATTACTCAGTAGCCATAGGGCGTTTATAGGTTTTGCCTGCCCATCTTAAACTAAGAAAGTTCGAGTCAGACCCTTTAAAATTGGATCATGGGAGAAAAGAAAGCATAACCAGTTATTAACAATAACTCCAGTGATCTATGATGTAAAATCTCATGGATAGAAGCAAATATATAACTATTTTGTTTCAGCATTAAACTCATTAATGGGGTTTTTCACAAAAGGTGATCAGGTATGACTGTTAGAAGCATTATGTCTTTCTTAAGCTTTAGAATGAGAATACCCTCAAAGGCCAAAATAGAGGTGGACTTAAATTTAGAAATTGAGACCATTGTCCCCAGCACCAGCAAACTGCAAGTGTGTAACATCTGTCAGGTCACTAACCCAATGCCACTACGTCTATCTCCAACAATACAGAAGTTGGAAAGGTGCCAAAATTGGCAACCCAACAATTAAAAATAAAACTAATTAACTTATTAAGCTTGTTAACAAGGCAGTAGACCCGCATTTTATGTAGCCCATGTTGTACTTTGGTGGGTGCATGAAAAAATATTCAGAGGGAGTCACACCAGGTATCAGGATGTGTTCTGCATTCAACAGAAGACTCTGATGTGGAAGATGGAGAGTTTCATCATAGTTTAACTTTGGTCGTTCATAGTTTTCAGCCTGCTTCAGGTCATTCTTTCACGAAAGGAGATATACAGGGGCAGCACGGTGGCACAGTGGTTAGCACTGCTGCCTCACAGTGCCAGAGACCCAGGTTTGATTCCCAGCTTGGGTCATTGTCTGTGTGGAGTTTGCACATTCTTTCAGTGTCTACGTGAGTTTCCTCTGGGTGCTCTGGTTTCCTCCCACAGTATGGAGATGCTGGCATTTGACTGGGGTAAACACAGTAAGAAGTCTCACAACACCAGGTTAAAGTCCAATCAGTTGATTTGATAGGAAACCCACACGCTTTTGGAAATGCTTTTCCTTCATCAGGTGTGGGGAAAGTTCTGACTTGCATTGGACATTTAGATTGCTGTCCTCCATGGGAACTCTGCATTCTGTAGGAGATTCCTCCTACAGTAAAGAGGAGGGCAGGAGGAGAGTAGCTGGTCAGGGGCAGTTGCACTCCATGATCCAGCAAATTTGCATCCTGCTGCTGCACAAGGGGCTGCGGAGGACAGAGAGCAACATCACATGTGCAGAGGTTTCCTTCGAGTGGCTACAAGCATTGTCCAGCTTTCTTGTCACCAGTTTTTTGTGTGGCATTCACAGGATTGACTTTAGGAGGCTGCAGATGTTCAGCAAAGATCAGCTTTATTCAGGAGATATTAGCACTACAGGTTGTGATGTTACACTACACAGGTACCTGTGATGTTAGCATCACACAAACATTCTATAAAAGTGCCTCTGCGTGGCTGCTGGTAAGGAATCATTAAAAATACATAACACATTGACACCAGCGTTTGAATCTTAGACCCTTCAACTCTGAGACACATGTTCCTCCCCAAATTCTGCAAGGTTCCAAAGTCGAAAGCCACCAATGTTATCTCCCTGTACAGAACCAGCATAACTGCTACAAAGACTCCTAGCATCGGATGTTACATGAAAGCACTGGATAAAACTGATGCATTGACCTTTGTGAAACTGAATCAAGAACACATGTTAGGATGTTAAATCCTGAGTAACTGCTGGCATTAATAATCTCCTGCTCAACCAAGGACTTCCCTGACTAATTTTAGTTTTACTATTTCACTAAGATAGTCTCGAGAGACAGAGGTTCCAAAATCAATGCCAAACTCTGATTGTGCTTCAGGTCCATGTATATCAGCCAGAGTTGAAAACAACCTCTTTGTAATCAGCAGTACTCTTTGTAATCACGGGCAGCAGTTATAGAAAATGTAGCCCAAAGTTAGAAATTTATTCCAACATCTTTTCTGACCAAGATGGAAGCTTCAATGTTGGCTAACGGTCTGGGACAATGCAAAAAAACATTGGGGTGGGATTAGTCAATTGCAGTCATGCAAAACAGGCTGATAGTTGAAAATACGTTTCGATCAACTTTCTTTTCTTTTCAATTAATTTCAGTGGCAAGAAAAATCAGGTGAAATAACAGGCTGTCAAGTTGCTATGAGTCCATTTTGTACTGCTGTTTTAAACAATTTCACTCTTTTTGAGATACTCTAATACCATACTATCGTCTGACTCAATCAATAGCCATCATGTTCATTTGTTTCACATGGCTGTTGCATCTCATCTTTACACTGAAAACTCCCACTATGGCATCACTACAGTAACAAGTAGAAAAGAATAAAAATAGATTTAACGGCTCAAAACAGTCCATCAATGAGATGCTATAGTCATTAACGGAAACAAATTTTATTCCACCCCTAAGTGTTAACATTTTATCTCTCACTCTTCCATCAGATACCTGGTGAGAAATATAAAAGAGCATATTGGGAGCAGTACCAAGCAAACCTGAGATGGCATCTTGAAGCCAAAGCATTGGACAAATGGAAACTGAACTGCATAAGCACAGATGCTATTGACAGAGTTCAGTGCTCTGCAGATTGTGGACTCAATTCTATGAAAAATTCACACTGATTAAAGTTAAGTTGAACTGAGTCATTTTGATTTTGATCAACAGCTCAATGACAGGGCAAAGCCTAATGTCTGATAGCAAATGGAATTCCTATATTGTTAAAAATGTCTTAAAAAATGTGCTTTCCTCTTCTTTTAAAATTTTACTTTTCTCTTTGTCTCCTTATAAATCTCAGGTTCATCATAATGTGAGTATTGGTCTAATGTCTGAGATAGTCTCAAATACCTAACATTGTTGGGCAGGATACCAGACAAGCTTGGTATCCCTCCATTGTCTGAGCATTTTTACTGTCCTCTTTTCACTTTCATCCATTCTTGTATTTAGTTTATTGATGCCACTTTGGTCAGTGCTCATTCAAATTTATCTTCTTTGTCCCCCCTAAGCTCCTGATATGCTGTCCTATACACTCTTTCTTAAGTTCCCATTGTGTCTACTTCTACAAGATCTCAAAATACTGGAGTTAATTACTTCCTCAGTCTTCCCCTTTCTCTTACAATTCATAAGCTTTAAAAGGTTGCTGTGTTGTCCTGAGGTGGAATCTTTTCCCCAGATCTGTTTCATTATTAAGACCATCTTGCTTCCATTCCCATTTCCTATCGCTCCCCCATGGCTGTTAAGTCTCTAATCTATACCATTACTATTTGCTGCCTGCCTTCCTGAAGGATCTAGCAGCCATCTTTCCCACTCTCACGTTCTGAGAGCCACAACTCATTCAGAGTGCTTCAATTCATGAGCGTGCATGCTTAAAACCCCGCACACCGATCGGCATAGTCCTTGTCAGGGTTCACTGGTTCCTATATCTGTAATTAATTTCAACATACTTAAATTCTCATGCAAATACCTTTTAGACTACACTCCAGTCTCCCTCAATGATCTCCTATGTTCTTATTTCCTCTTCTCTCATTGGTCAACATTATCTTTTCACTTTGGCGACTACTATTTCAACTATTATGCCCTGGCCCTTTTGTACTCCCACATTAAAACTTTTTACCCTACCTCTTCCTGCCATGCGTGCAAGAGCCTATTACAATCCATTTAATTTAACCTTTGCAGTCTGACTTAGCTGCATTCTCACTTCTCAGCCAAAAGCCCATTAAGGACTTTTGCACATAACCTGTGCTGACACTGTCAAGATGGGTGCTACATTGTCAGAAATATTGCTATTTAGGTGAAATGTTAACTTGAGGCCCAAACTGTTGACTGAAATAGGCTTAAAAAGTCCCACGACACAACTTGAGGGAAAACAGAAAAGTTCCCCATTATTCTAGCCGAATTTTATGTCTCAACTGATATATCCAATAATGGATTAGCTGGTTGTTAATGAAATTTGCTGTTTGCGGTAACTTCCAAAGTGCAAAATAATTGTTGAGTTTGTCTATATAACAGTAACTGCACTTCAGTAGTAATTAATTTGTTTTGAAGGAATTATATAAGCATGCACGCCAGTTCCCACATTTTCCAGTTACTTGGTGTTGATTGCATTCTCTGATCCATAAAGTGTGCTGGGCCATCTTGCCATTGCGAGGAGCATTATACAAAATGTTATTGTTTCATCTTGTATTTGGACCGTAGATGGAGTGTAGAATCAAAAGCTCTGCATTTGTTGCTGCCTCATTTATTTGGCTTATAGATTCTGTTCTGTGCTCACTGCTATCCGGATTCTGCATCTGTGCTTTGGCTTGCATTTGCTGCACTTGCGATTCTATGAATTTTTCAGGTGAGTTCTCAATCAATTTTTCTTATCCTTCTTTCAAGGATCAGCAGGTCTATCAAATTTGCAGTCTTTTGGAGAGTATTTCTATGTCTTTAACTTCTTGTTTTCTGTCACCATGTTTCATTTTGTGTTTGAGGCCTATATATTTTTACTGTTTTCCTCAGAAAACTACTGTAGTTTGTAAAAATCATTACTATTTATTTACACCTCTAGTATTTTACACAAGGCAGACTTTTTCTTTCCTCCAGATCGATGTTACTTAGTCATGTGACACTCCAGCATAGTTACATCAGCATTATGTTCTACTGATGTTAACCCTTTACACTACATCTCCGCCAAGTCTAGCTACATCTCTGTGAGCTAGTAACATACATCAAACCGTATTTGTGGCAAAGTTGTGGAATAATTTGTGAGCAAATTGTATACTATTGTCTGACACTACAATGTCCAGGATATCATATATCATGAAGATTCTCTTCAGTGATTGAATAATGGATTCTGCCAGAATGCTGCGCAATCCATTAATTTCAATCCTTTAAACTCAAATAAATCCATTCTCAGGCATCCTCATGGCCTCAGTGGAAGAGTATAGGTTGACAATGGTTCGCTCTGCTGTTGGTAGTCACTGCACGTATAAGGTAATTTTGTAATAGCTTGTAATAAATTGTGAGTTGAAGCAAGTAAGTAAGCTAAGATGAAGCTAAACACCTCTACATACGATTTCAGTTTTTCAAAATTTAGGAAATATAGTGGAAATGTAGGCTTTGCCTTATGAAGAGAGCTGGCAAAAATCTTTGACACTGAGGGAGCTAATGAGGTATATGTGAAGCACAGGCAAGTGAACTTGAGTGTTGCTGTACCTACTTTGATTGAAAGCACATGGATATCAGTTGCACCTCCTTTCTTATGCAGTGTCATCCCACACCATCACTTCCCGTGCACTCTTGTCATGGTATGCCCTTTATTCCCCTCCCCATCATTGTCCCTGTTAACTTCTAGAAGCAGCAAGTCTTTCTTCAAAGAACAAAGAAAACTAAAGTACAGGAACAGGCCCTTAGGGCCTCCAAGCTTGCACCGACCATACTGCCTGACTTAACTAGAACCCTCTACCCTTCCGGGGACTGTATCCTTCTATTTCCATCCTATTCATGTATTTGTCAAGACATCCCTTAAAAGTAACTATTGTATCCGCTTCCACTACCTCCCCCAGCAGCGAGTTCCAGGCACCCACCACCCTCTGTGTAAAAAACCTGCCTTGTACATCTCCTTTAAACCTTGCCCCTCACACCATAAATCTGTGCCCCCTAATAATTGACTCTTCCACCCTGGGAAAAAGCTTCTGACTATCCACTCTGTCCATGCCTCTCATAATCTTGTCAACTTCTATCAGGTCACCCCTCAACCTTCGTCGTTCCAGTGAGAACAAACCAAGTTCCTCCAACCTCTCCTCCTAGCTAATGCCCTCCAAACAAGGCAACATCCTGGTAAACCTTTTCTATACCCTCTCCAAAGCCTCCATATCCTTCTGGTAGTGTGACAACCAGAATTAAACACTATATTCCAAGTGCAGCCTAACCAAGGTTTTATAAAGTTGCAATATGACTTGTCAATTTTTAAACTCAATGCCCCGGCCAGTGAAGGCAAGCATGCTGTATGCCTTCTTGACCACCTTCTCCACCTGCATTGCCACTTTCAGTGACCTGTGTACCTGTACACCCAAGTCCCTTTGCCTATTAATACCTTTAAGGGTTCTGCCATCAACTGTATCTTTCCTATCTGTATTGGACCTTCCAAAATGCATTACCCCACATTTGTCTGGATTAAATTCCATCTGCTATCTCTCCGCCCAACCAATCTATATCCTGTTGTATCCTCTGATGATGTGTGGAAGTGTAAGACCTGGCGAATACCTGAAATTGCAAATCTCGCCAGTGAGATCATAATTAATGATTTTCACTGTCCCTCACTTGCGACATAATCAGGTTCATGCTGAATCTGATTTGAATATCCCCCCCCCCGCCGTGAGATATTTCCCCACACTACATTTTTGGACTTGTCAGGTTGGCGAGCTCTACAACAGGTTCATCCACACATAAACCTGTCAAGGGGAACCCCCGGGTCGCAAAGATCACTATAGCCCACAAGGGAGAGGGACATGGCAGACTGTGCCTGGCAATGCCCCCTGGCACAAGTTACCATTGTCTGAGATACCTCTGTGGTGGAGGAGGAAGAGATTATTTTTTTTTCCCCAGTGATTGTGGCCCCCATTAAAAACAGCACAGCAATCTCAGTGGAGCCAGTTCCCAATTCTAAGAATCCCACCTCGACAGACTGACAGAGCAAACCACACCCACTCTTTTTTTTAAGTTAAAGTTACAAAACTGCCCAGTGGAGCTGGAGAGTTCCATGACAGTTCTCTGGCCAGAACTGACACTCTGCCAAATTCTTGTAAGATTCCACCCATTATGTATTCAGCATGTACCCATGGTTATCAAGGTGCTGTCTGGGATGCAAACAGGACATGAGATTTCCTACTGTTTGCTCTCTGACACTTCTGGCATGGGATTAAGTATAATCATTGCGTGCAAGTTTTACTGGAATCAATAGCCAAGATGGCAGAAAACCTCTAATTGCCAAGTAAATATCCAATTAGATGACTTAAGTCATGAGGTCTGGGACAATGCATTGTTATATGTGTAAAAGTGTCTTGGAACTTTCCTGGGTATCTCGCACCAATGTGCAGGATAAGGTGGTTGGCATTGACTATTAATTAGATGTTAATCAAATAAGAAAATTTCCTGAAAGGGAAGTTAAATTTTGTGTTCCATGAGTGTTCTGTCATCTCCTTCTTGCAGCTGTGGCAACTCTTCCAGTTTTTAGAACTGGGTGGTTTTCTCTCTTTGTTTGTTTGTTCCAATTGGGAGGATGTGATTTGCACATCCTCCATTAGAATAGCAGTAATCTTGATTCAATGGTGTACAACTGCCCAACTAATGCAGCAAAGGTCACCAAATGTTAACCAGAAGTATTCAATCATATCAAAATTCAAAGCTGAGGTGACACTAGCTGTTGCAGATGATATTGCTCTCTTGGTGGAAATGGGCTGCAGATCTTCAGCCAGCTGTTGATGTATCTCCTCAGTTGTCCCTCGGGGAAGCACAGCCTACAGTCACTGACAGTCAAAAATTATAAGTAAGACCTTCTTGTCCTTTAACACTGGTGAGTGAATATATGGAACTGGTGACTTCTGTGCAGGCTAACACTAGGAGCTTCCAACCTAGTTTCTTCCATGACCTCATCATCAAACATCATCATCCCCAAAGCGAATCCATCATCAGTGTAACGGAATACTTTCACTTTGGATGCGCCTCCAACAACACTCAAGAAGCTCAACACTATCCAGGACAAAGCAGCCACTTCATTGGCACCCCTTTCAACATCTGCAACATTCATTCCTCCATCACCGATGCACACTGGCAGAAGTGTGTATCATTTACAAGATGCACTGCAGCAACTCACCAAGGCTCCTTCGACAGCACCTAACTAATCCGTGATATCTACCATCAAGAAAGACAAGGGCAACAGATGCAAAGGAACATCCCTGCCTACAAATTCATCTCCAGGTCATGCACCCATCCTGACTTGTAACTATATGAACATTCCTTCATTTTTGCTTGGTCAAAATCCTGGAACTCCCTTCTTAACAACACTGTTTGTGTACCGACACCTCATGGAATGCGGCAGTTAAACAAGCAGCCTCATCACCATCTTCTTAAGGTCAAGAAGGGGAAAATATTCTGGCCTAGCCAGTGATGCCCACACAATGGGAAATAAAGACTTCCCTTCCTTAAGCTCTTATCACTACTTATTTAGTAGTGATCATATTTGAAATTGGCTTGGCAAAAAAAAAGTTAGGGATAATAGATCAGAGGGCGTAGCCATGCACTTTGACTCCATTTACGTTGTTGGTAGCAGAGCTAGATTAGGAAGTCATGAGATCTTGGACATTGGGAACATTTAGGACCCTTCTTCAAACCCTCCATGGCTTTTTCCTATGATCTATTAAAACAAAATTCAGTAGATTCCAGTGAAGAGGCAACAACCTCAGGATAAGAGGGGAGCAAAGAATAGTTAACAGCGTAAATAAAAATGCCTATGAAACGAATGTTAGAAGCACTGTTTCATTTTTTGTTACTTTCTCTAGAGAACAGACATGAGTTGCTGCATAATGTTGAATGACAGAAGGAGCAAGTGAATTGAGCTGTGAATTTCCTTGGACCTGTTCCTGCTCCATTGACTTTTCCAAAAGTGGAACTCCTGTTTATTGTGGAGATGGGATTTTTAACTGACTTTCTGCAAGCTTATGTTAGCAGAGTGAAAGGAATTCCCAAAAAAACCCACTTTCTTTTTGTACATTCATTACCTTGTTGCTATCAAAAGGACAAAGTTTGTTTTCTGATTTTTTAAAATACCGATAATGCACTGTTCCTTGTGCCTTGTTTTCTATGGCATAAGCAAAGTGTGACAATCTGATTATTTGGTTCAAGAAAGTAAGTTGAAAACCGTTTTGCGTGAAGCTTTTATGCTGGCCTCATATCAAGTTTATAGAGTGATTAGGGCTCTCCAAACAAACAGAAATAATTGCCTTGGCCACAAAATGAAATACTAGGGATGACTGAAGTGGCACATATCCTCCAGTATCAGGGAAAAACAAACTGCTCCACATAATTCCTTAAAAACAACTTCCAAAGAATACATAATTAATAATTCCATGCACAAGTTGAACCTTTTTATATTCTGTGGTCGCCTCAAAGTGATTGATTTGCTTTCCTTTTGTTCAGTAGGTCAAAAAGTCTTGCACTCATAGATATGAATGAGGATTAATTGCTGGTTTTAGCCAGGCAACCACTATCATTCTCAATAAAATTAGACGAATGTCTCTATTAGAAATTCTTTAAAGATTGAGATAATTATGTTATTTATTAAATATAAGCTAGGCAAAAGATCAAATAATGGTCTCTTGCCTTTCTGGAGAATAACAGTGCTTCTATCGAACCACTTTGCTGACAGTTATTTGGAAGAAAAGTACACTATAGGCTTTCCGGTTGCTATTAGCCCACACCTACACATCTGACCCACTTTAAAAAAGATTTCAAATGACTACTAATCGCACAATTAGTTTCTATTATTCTGTGGATAATCGAAGCTTATTTAGTGGTGTGTTGCTTACTTCAGAAACTGGGGCCAAAAAAAACAACATACGAAGGGATATATTTTGGAAGAAAAATTTATCAAATGTTTACAAACTTAAATTCCCAGTACATGAATGTACTTGTGAGAAAGTGCAGAATATCTGCACAGAGGTCCTTGAGTTTTTTTTGACAACTAGAAAACATTTAAATTGCCCGATTCTTAAAAAGCCAAAACAATTGTAAATTATGGCTATTGAGATCCTGTATTGAAGTTCTTCCACATTCCAGTCAATGGGAAACTGATCAAAGAAAATAATTAGACTAACACATGAACAATTGTTTCCAAAATGTGATTGCAGCAGGAAAAATAGACCAGCGAGTTTGAAAGTTTCTAGCAGGGCATTGACTTGCTAGAAAAATGTACCTCATTTCCTAGTAGGGCGTTAAAGCAGGCCTCTGATGCATCACAGATGGCAGTAAGATTATGCCCACCTTCCAGAGCCAAAATCACACGTCCTTTTGCCAAACTCATTAGTTCTTTCGTCAGGTATTGAAAACCTAAGACAGAGAAAAGAATAAGTCTGGACAATCTTATGTAATCCAGATATTGATGTATTAATTTGGCACAGTATTCAGTTAACAATTTACTGTGCGTGCTGTTCTTTGCATTGTAACTCAGCTATTTTGTCCAGCTTGCTTATTGTTTATTTTTGTCTGGAACAATATAGACAGAGACCAGTTCTGTGTTCTTTCCTGGGGGTTGCCTATACCCCACCCTACAGGTATCTGGTACAGGCACACCTTTGCTAACACTGCTTTCATACCCATTTGCTCTAAATAAGGAGGGTTTTGGCCTCTGTGAAGGCACAGCTGAGAACACCAATTCACCTGAGGGGATAATGGAAACTTTCTCTGTGTGTTCTTTGCAGTTAAGGTTGTAAACCTATTCTTTTAAAATCTGCATTAACCTGCAATAAAGAATCTCTGGGACAATCTATTGGAGCCTCAGTGTCTTATGCTTTTATGTCACAAATGTTTGATACATCACAATTCAATGCTACAATCAGAAAATTGGGATTCTCTCAAATTGAAAACCAATTTGTCTACAACTATGAAAGTATTTTTTGTCAGTTTTATTTTAAATCACCTGTAACATGCGAAATGATGGACTCAGAAGATAGAGATCTAATACTGAGATGATATAAACTAAAATAAACTGAAAGCTGAGTAATCTAATTAATGTTGAAAGAAAAACTAAAGATATGGTTGCATGTTGTTTGCACAATTAGATTGTAATGTAGCTTTCATTTTTTCACAAATGGATTATGAAACCTAATGTTGTGATATTCATGTGCAGGAAGGGGAAGAAGCCAAGTCAATATGTTACTTCTCAGGAATCATGTACAGTCTTATATAATGGACAATCTAGACCATAATTGTAAAGCTTAACTCAATAATAAACAACATACCAGCTAAAACCGAACTATGGGCCATATTTTATATCCCTCTTTTGCTTCATTTGCGTTCAATGGAGATAATTTTAATACTGATGTCGCCATCTTGCCTAGGAACATTCTTGTTAATAACTGAGTTAAAAAGCGCTACTCAAAAGTGGCCTATCAAAGATCGATGGTTAGCACTGCTGCCTCACAGCACCAGGGACCCGGGTTCGATTTCTGGTTTGGGTCACTGTCTGTGTGGAGTCTGCACATTCTCCCCGTGTCTGCATGGTTTCTTCCAGATGCTCCAGTTTCTGCCTGCAATCCAAAAGGCGTGGTTAGGTGCATTGGCAATGCTAAATTCTCCCTCAGTGTACCCAGTGTAGGTGCCAGAGTGTGGTGACTAGAGAATTTTTACAGTAGCTTCATTGCAGTGTTGATGTAAGCCTACTTGTGACTAATAAATGAACTTTATATGGCTTTACTGTTGTAATGTGAAACCAGCTTGTTTCCTGCAGTTAAATAGTCTGTTTGAGACTTCCACTGATAATCCTTTGAGTCATGCTGCAAAGTAAAATGAGAATGACAGAAGAGACATTTAACACGGAGTCTAATGAGTGAATACATTGTAAACTTTGGCAAAACATAGACTGAATAGTTATAGCTGGTGAAATGTGTGGTAGCAATAAAAGCAACACTGACAATGCTCATGATTATTATTGCATAAAACTGACAGCAAAGTCTGGCATTTTCACATGAGCAGTTAAATGTGGAAATTTGTAAGTTTCTCTTGGAGGTGGCCTGCACAGTAAGGACTCTTGCAGTTTTCATAGATGGCATAGGTGGAATTTACATAGAAATCAGTGATTTGCCATGAACATCAGATAATTACCCATTATTTGTGCTGAGAATATTAATCTTTGTTCAATCAAGAGTAACTGCATTGTTAATGCTTAACTGGATGCACTTGGTGTCCTCAACATTGACTATGGGCTCCATTAAGTCTTATTGTACCAAGTTGAATATAGGCAAGGAAAACTCCTGCTGATTACCATCTATGACCTTTCCTCAGTCATGAATCAGTGCTCGTCCATGTTGAATACCACTTAGAAGTAACACTGAGGGTAGCAAGATCACAGAATGTACTCTGTGTGAGAGATTTCATTGCCATCATCAAAAGTAGCTCAGTAGCACTACTACTGATTGAACATAGATGCCAGACTGGGCTTGAAGTATAGGGTGAGGACACAACAATAGAAAAAAAAAAGCTGCTTCAGCAAATCCTCACCATCCTACCTGTTGCAAAATCATCTGCTCATGACAGGACTATTTGGACAGACACCACACAGTTCTTGTGGAAATGAAGTCTTATCTTCACAGTAAGGATACTGTCCATTATGTTGTGTGGCATTATCATTATGTTGGATGGTATAGGTTCAGAATAGAGCCAGCAGCAGCAGAATTATATTCAACCATAGTCTGTAAACTCATGGCTCAATACACCCTATTCTCTACCATTACAATCAATCCAGGGGATCAACCCTGCTTCAATAAGGAGTGCTAGGAATAGAACCTGATATTCCAAAAAAATCAAGTCAACCTGGTCAATCTACAAGATAGGAATACATTCGTGCAAAACAGCAACAACAGCATGCGATAGACCGAGCTAAGTGATTTCACAACCAATGGATCAGATCAAATCTTGGTAATCCTTACAAGTCTAATCATGAATGTTGATGCATAATTAAACAACAAATCAGAGGATGGCACTTCACAGGCACTGCGATCTTCAATGATTATGGGGTACCTCAGCACATCAGTGCACAAGACTGAAGCATTTACAATCATCTTCAGCCAGAAGTCTCATGCTGACTGCCTGGTCTATTTTGGCCTCCTTTTGCGGTCCCCAGAATCACAGATGCGAGTTTTCAGCCAATTCAATCCACCTCACATGATATCAAGAAATAAATGAAAGCACTGGGTGCAGCAAAGGTTTTGGCCCTGACAAAATCCCAGCTGGAGTGCTGAAGAATCCTCTTCAGCTGCTTCAGCAATGCCCTTCATAAAGTCAGAAGTTGGGCAGTTTGCTGATCATTGCACAAAATTCAGTACCATTTATGGCTCCTCAGACACTGAAGTAGTTTGTGTCCATATTCAGTAAGACCTGGACAACATTCAGGCTTGGACTGACAAATGGCAAATCACAGTCATGCCAAACAAGCGCCAGGCAATGACTATCACTGACAAGAGGGAATCTAACCATTGCCCCTTGACATTCAATAGCATAACCATTACTAAATCCCCATCATCAACATCCTGGGGGTTACCATTGAACAGAAGCCTGACTGGACCAGCCATATAAATACCATGGCTGCAAGAGCAGGTAAGAGGCTGGGAATTTTGTGCTGTGAAGCTCACTTACTATCTCTTCAAAAGCTGCTTACTGTCTATAAGGTACAAATCAGGAGTACAATGGAATAGTCTCCATCTGCCTGGATGAGTGCAGCTCCACCAACACTCAAGATGCTCAATATCATCCAGCACAAAGCAGCCAGCTGACTGGCACCCAGATTACCCTCTTACGCATTCACTGCCTTTACCACAGGTGCATAGTGACAGCAGTGTATACCATACACAAGATCACTGCAGCAACTCACCAAGTCTCCTCTGACAACACCTTTCAAACCCATGATTTCTGCCACAGAGAAGAACAAGGGCAACAATTGCCCCACCACCTGTAAATTCCCCTCCACACATCCTCCGACCTGGAACTATATCACCGTTCCTTCACTGTGTCAAAAGCCTACAACTCTTGCCTGCAAAGTTCAAGAAGACAGCTCACCGCCACCTCTGAAGGACAATAAGGGATTAGCAATGAATGCTGGGCTTGTCATCAATGCTCACATCTCAACGATTTCATTGAATCATAGAATCTCTGCAGTGCAGAAAGAGGCCATTTGGCCCATCAAGTCTGCACTGACCACAATCCCACCCAGGCCCTATTCCCGTAACTCCACATATTTACCCTGCTAAGTCCTGACAGTAGGGTCAATTTAGCATGGCCAATCAATCTAACCTGCACATCTTTGGACTGTGGGAGGAAACTGAAGCACCTGGAAGAAACCCATACAGACACAGGGAGAATGTGCAAACTCTACATTGACAGTGTCCTGAGGCCAGAATTGAACCTGGATCCCTGGTGGTGTGAGACAGCAGTTCTAACAGTTGTGCCATCATGCTGCCCCTATTTGGACAACATTTCTTAATGATTTGGGCAATACTTCTCAAAGTGAAAGGTATGGACATTGTTTCACTACTAACTATAAAACCTGGGCCATTATAAAGATATCGGGTTAAGGTTTAAAGGCAAATTGAAGAGAGAACAATTGATAACTTTTACAGCGTATATTGTAAGAAGAATTGTAGGTCATCTTTGGTTGTTGTGAAATATAAATAATAATAATGCATGTTAAAAATATGTGGACTCTGCCAAATGGGAGCCACTCAGTTGATATTTATAATGACTTTAATTTGAAGAAATCTACATAACTGATGTAGATTGCAATAACTTAAGGTTATAAGTTTGGATAGAGATGACTAAATGTTTTGTGTAACATAATTGTTGCTGATCAAACATCATTAACATCATGGATCTGTCATGCCAAAATAAACAAATGATTAAAGATAAGGTCAAGTTAGACAAATAAATAAAAGTTTCACTCAGTTAAATGTAGAAAGTGAAACTTTTGCAGAACTTTCCCTTTGAGGTTCAATACATTGGGTAGAATTTGTCAAAGCATAACTTGCACCCTGTCTGTGGAAAATCTGGGTTGTTTGAGGAAATTATGTTTTCTCCGTCAATGCCTATTGTCAAGAACAAGAGGTGAACATCTCAACTGGAAGGTCCAAGACTGGCTGGAAATTGTGAAATTGTGTCCTAGGCTCCATTTCAATTATTTAGGTGTGTCACCAATACCTATCATGCCTCCCCACTTCAGCAGGATGAGTTTTGGGCACTTGCTTTGCTGGCAGCAGCCTTCAAGAAACTTTAGGCTTGGGTGAAGCAGGGAGGACCTGCAAGACAATGATGGAGAGGCTGCTTGTGGATCAACAGAGTCTCTTGGGAATCCACTCACAATTCTTGGCAGCACATCAAGATTAAGAAAAGTGTCTTAGCCATTTTGGTGATGAGCACATACCAGGCCACATTCTCAGCCATCATGGACTCAATGCTTGCTCTTCTCAGGGTAGCGTTATTTCTTGGAAGGGACCTAAAAAGGAAATATGTCCACCAAAAGCATATGCAAGGCATCTAACATCTGTTTTAAATCGCTGCTTTGGATGCCAAAACATTGTCTGTGACCAATTTAACTTTTCAGTTGTCTTTTCGCATGGGCAATGCCCCATACAATTCATCAAACTTTACCCCTTGATCATAGTTATTTGTTATAGTGAAATTTGTATTTAGCTAGCTGTCTTGAATATTGTTGTCTTCACTTGTAGCAGTCAATGTGAAAATCCCCTGCACTCATGGTGTTGTCTTAGGTACGAGGCTTTAGGAAAATCAATGACAGGGAGAAACCCATACACCCAATAAGATTGTACGTTATACACATATCAGACTTCATCACAAAAATAATGGTGCATTGAATGAAGTTCAAGAGAACAAAATACTTCCATATATTGAGGTTTGTGACTTGGCGAAGGAAGACAAAAAAGCTACAGAGAAGGAAAAAATGACCCCGAGATTGCAGGCTCTGTAAATAGTGCTTACCCTGATTTTCGGGTTAAACAAAAGAATCAGAGAATAGGAAACAGAATTTCTCAAATGGTGATGGGGAGGCACTGGTGCAGTGGTATTGTCATTGCTACACTCCTAACCCAGAGAACCTGGATTCGAATCCCACCATGGTGGATGGTGAAATCTGAAATTAAAAGTCTAATTAATGATGACCACAAAACCATTGTTGATTGTCATAACCCCCTACTCTTCAACAATGGAATCTGTACTGCATGGAATTCCCCCATCCTCCCTCTGACCCTCCCCATGGACACAGAAGACCCAGCACCTCCCTCACAGATGCAGCCCCCCCACCCACCAATGGCACAGCCCTCTATCAGTGCTCCTGGCAATGCCCAGATAATGCCAGGTTACTGCCCAGGCATGATCGCTCACCCCCTACCCCCACCCCACCTACTGAATATACCTGTGTGCCCTATGGAGTGCTCTGTTAAACCTGTTGTAAGCTCTGCTGACATGACTTTTCTATATGGAGGAATGTTACAGTGGGGTGTTCCATTAATTATATTAAAATGTATTCAAGTTGGGTTCTCAATCTTGCATGGCCACCCATACCACTGACAGGAGGTGGGAACAATTGAGCAGAGAAATCTTGCCAGCATAATAGTTCTATGGCCTGGTAGGTATGGATATGATCGGCGCAACTTGTGGGCC
This sequence comes from Carcharhinus amblyrhynchos, assembly GCF_965287045.1. Lineage (NCBI taxonomy): Eukaryota > Metazoa > Chordata > Chondrichthyes > Carcharhiniformes > Carcharhinidae > Carcharhinus > Carcharhinus amblyrhynchos. The sequence continues at coordinate 68,221,466 of NC_137325.1, forward strand.
GAAGGGCCCGTTTGTGCTGTAGTGTTCTATGTTCTATAAAAGCCATTTGAAATCCTCCCACTTGATTCTCTACCTGCTCTGTCCTTCCAGGCTGCTGAAAATAGGGGTAGCAATTCACCCCTATGGTTGGAAACTAGGAAAAGGTAATGGGGTAACTCTTATTATTATTAGTTCAGAGGGAGAGATGACCTTGGCTCAAAACAGCAAGATGTGGAATCAGCTTGGGTACAGATGAGAAGGTTAGAGGTCACTTGTGGGTGTAGTTTAAGAGTAATCATTGTACTGTCGAATGAAGAATGTAAGAAAGATACAACAACAATCATAGATAACTTTAATCAATCTGTTGATTCGATGAATCACATTGGCAAAGGTATCCTGGAATTTGAGTTCATAATGTTTATTTGGGACAATTTCTTAGAACAGTAGAGTCCAGAGCCAACCAGGAAGAAGACTATTCTAGACCTAGTAATGAATAATGATTCAGGATTAATCAATAACCTCATAGTAAAGGAGCCTCTAGGAGACAGAATTATAACATGAAAAATTTCATGCTGAGTTTAAAGGGGAGAAATATATGTCGAAGATCACTGTTTTAACCCGCATGAAGGGAATTATAAGGGAATTATAAGGATATGGAAGCACATTCAGCCAAAGCGAGCTGGGAAAGTGGGTTCCGTTTAAAGAGATATTTAATAACTTTCAGCAAATATTTATCCCTGTGCAAAAGAAAGACTCTTTGAGAAGGATGTGACATCCATGACTGAATAAAGAAGTTAAGGATAGTATCATGTTGAAAGAAAATAAGGAGCCAATCAAACCTTTGATTGGCTCTTACTAAAAAAATGAATACATTTGGATTAGAAATGCATTTATGGGGAAAATACTTATTTTAAAAACTTTCATTGTGACCAGCTGAGTAAAGGAGAGACAGTTCACTTCTCCACACCCTGTCATAACAAAATAAATAGGAAAAGAATAACTGCAGCTAGAGTTAGTCCTCTAGGGAGTGAGTCTAGTGAATTGAAAGTGGAAAATAAGGAAATGGCAGAGACATTGAACAGGAATTTTGTGTCTGTCTTCACTCTAGAAAGCCATTTCAAAGGCATTTAAGAGTAAACCACATTGCTGTGGATCTGGAGTCACATCTAAACCTGACTGGTAAAGATGACGGATTTTCTTCTGTAAAGGTATGGTTCCAGAAGGCATTTGATAAGGTGCAACATCAAAGGTTACTACACAAGATGAGATTACATGATGTAGGGGGTAACATATTAGCATGGATAATGGATTGGTTAGCTAATAGGAAGCAGAGCATAGGGATAAACAGATCTTTTTCAAGTTGGCAGGCTGTATAAAGTGGATTGTCACAGAGATCGGTGCTGGGACATCAACTATTGACAATCTACATCAACGCTTTGGATGAAGGAGGCAAATGTATGGTAGCTAATAACACCAAGATAGGCAGGAAAGTAAGTTGCCAACATGAGGTGGACAGCCTGCAAAGGGATATAGATAGTTTAAGTGAGCGGACAGAAATTTGGCAGATGGAGCACAAGTGGGAAAATGTGAACTTGTCCACTTTGTGAAGAAGAATAGGGAAGCAGTCTTTTATTTAAATGGAGAGAGATTGCAGAACTCAGTCACACAGTGGATCTGGGTATACAGATAAGTGAATCACAAAAGTTAGTATGCAGGTAAAGCAAGTGATTAGGAAGCAAATGGTATGCCAGCATTTACTGCAAGGAAAGTGGAATATTAAAGGAGCAAAGTTTTACTGCAGCTGTACAGGGCCATGGTGAGCCAACAAATGGAGTGTCATGGACAGTTTTGATCTCTTCATTTGAAAAATATATAATTGCATTTGAAGCAGTGTAGAGAAGTTTCATTCAACTTATTTGTGGACTTAACTTATAAAGAAAGGTTCAATAGGTCGGGCAATGCCCATTGGAATTTAGAAGAATTAGAGGTGATTTTATTGAACCACATAGCTCTTGAGGGGATTTGATAGGGTAGATACTGAAGGATGCTTCCACTTGTGGGAGAGACTGGAAACATGGGACACGTTTTAAGATTACGAGCACTATTTTTTAAAATTCTTTAAAATGGAGATGTGGAGAACATTTTCCTCTGAATGCTATTAGTATGGTGAATTCTCTTCCCAGGAAACAGTGGAGGCTGGGTCATTAGACAGCTTTAGACAGCTGAGAATTAGACAGCTTTTGATTTACAAGGGAGTTGAGGGTTATGAGGGTGACAGATGGTAAAGTGGAGTTGAGACTACAAGCAGATAAACCATGATCTTATTCAATGGCAGGGTGGGTTGAAAGGGCTGAATGGCCTATTCCTGCTCTTATATTCCTATTTTCCTTCCTTGCTGCATGTCAAGCAGCGAGAGAAGAAGTGCTTTAAACTGTAACTTCTCACCTGGACACATCTGTAGCTCTTCAACTTCACTGATCAAAGTCTTTCCAGTTTGTCAGTTTCACTGAACAATTTCATCCTATGGTGCGCTCACCTTGGCAACCCTAGGTTGGCAAGGTTCCCTGGCTGTTAAATCCAACATTCAGGGTTAAAACCGTTAATTGGCTTTTTAAACAAACAAATTATTTACCCAACAGATCCAAAAAGTTTCCCTCTTGCCCTTAGTCCCGCTCCATTAAACCCAGAATATGGATTGAGGATGTCAGGATCCCAGCTGGAATTTAGAAGAATAAGGGATGACTTGTTTGAAACCTTTAAGATTCTGAGGGGTCTTGACAGAGTAGATGCAGAAAGGATGGTTATTCTGTGGAAGAAGCTAGAACTAGGGGTCACTATTTAAAAATAAGAGGTCACTCATTTAAAACAGAGATGACAAGAACTTTTCCTCTTAGAGGTCATGAGTCTTTGAAACTGTTTCCCTCGGAAGACAGTGGAAGCAGACTCTTTGAATATTTTTAAGGTAGCACTGGATATATTCTTGATTAATGAGATGGTGAAAGGTTACAGGGGCAAGCAGGAATGTGGGGTTGAAGTTACAGTCAAATCAGCCACAATCCACTTGAATGGCAGAGCAGGCTCAAAGGGCCTGGCAGCCAACTTCTGCTTCTAATTTCACTGTTCATATGTTTGTATGGAGCAGGACTCTTCATGTTGCTAAATCTTTGATACATTTTCAGGTTAATGAATCAAACACCCTGCTTCAAAGGCCACTTCCAGATAGGAATAGGAAACAATTCTATAATGAAAGCTAATTACTGCGGATGCTGGAATCTGAAACCAAAAGAGAAAATGCTGGAAAATTTCAGCAGGTCTGGCAGCATCTGTAAGGAGAGAAAAGAGCTGGCATTTTGAGTCCAGATAACGCCATGTCAACAACTCCTTTACTAATAACTTGAACATCAATGGATAGACTCACAAGTTACGAATGTTTCAACTTCACAGCGGCGTATGGTCTATATATCCTTGCTGCAGGATGAGAAAGATATTGATTCCAAGAAGCTCCTGATGAATTGACAGTAAAACAATGTGTAATCCTGTCAGCCAGCAGTCAATAGTGACATACACTTCTCACCGCTTAATTTCCAAGGACTTGGATTAGCTTAGATCTCTGGTTGCATCTTTTAGCTTTGTGATGGGTATGACAAGTTCAACTGAAAGGGATGTATTGCTCAAAACCTTTGACATAAAAATACATTTTGCTTTAAAAATTCCACTGATACGTGTACAAAATCTCAAATGTGTCAATTTCCTATTGTTATTGCTATAGAGCATGGTTTAATCTCTCTTTTTCAATCAATTCTTTTTTACTTTGCACCTTGCATTTGAAGAGAAAAACATTTGAGTTGGTATTTAATAGAGGGTCTCACCCACCTGCTGGATCTCCTTTAGGAAAGCCCCCACTCCATCCCCCATATTGAGTGTCACTCAGGCTGTCCTTCAATCATCCAGATCTGGATGGGGCAGGAGGGGTGCAGAGGCAGTGGAGGCAGCAAGGTGACAGGGTCCCCAACTGCCACCCTTCTCCTAAATAAATGTCCCCAGCTAGCAAATTCAACATGGGGCAGGGCATTAAATTCAGCCCTCGGATTGGAGTAGTGACATTCCTCCACTTTGCTCTGATGCAGCACTCCCAACGTTACACTCTGATAACAGAAAGGCATTATAAAGGGACGAGTACGAAGGAGTTCACGATGTAATTCTACCTTCTGATCACTGTTGTGTTGATATCACACAAAACTTTTTTTCTTAATATAAAACTTCTGACTGGTGTACATTATGAACATTAAATGTGTGAAGCAATGAAATAAGAGAGCGTCAACCCCTATCTGGGATGAAGGAAGTCATGCATTATGTTTGCGATTCCAGAAGGCTGGTATCCCTGTTGTACATTAAGTTCAAAGAGGACTCAGATATCCTGCCAAGTTTGACATCAGGCTGCAATAAACAGACAGCCAGGAATAATTTACCTTTTGTTTCTTTAATGTCAAAGTCAACTCTGCCTTGGACAACTACAAACCACAGGCTCCAAATGAAGAAACTGAATGTTTCCTTTGATCATTCGGCACTGTGCAAATTATCATATTTTCTGTAATTAGACACATTTCATTTTCAGTCTTTAAATGACCAGAATACCAGCAAAATTTATAACTAGTTTTTGAGAAGACAATTTCCGGAATAAAAATCAGAATATTTTGTAACTTTTGTGAAGAGCAGCTGAGTCTGAGTCTGAGTTAAACTGCACAATTGCATGTTTTAATGATTAAATCAAATCCAGTTTTTTCTTAACATTTTAATTCAAAATAGAATCACAGAATTGTACAGAGCAGAAGGGGCCCTTCGGCCCATTGAGTCTGCACGACACATTAGAAACACCTGAACTCTCACCTAATCCCATCTGCCAGCACTTGGCCCAAAGCTCTGAATGTTATACTGTGCCAAGTGCTCATCCAGATACTTCTTAAAGGATGTGAGGCTGGGACGATAGAACTAGAATGAAATTTCTCTCTTCCCTCACTAAAAAATAACAGGTTTCTATAGTGCTGCTGTTTTCATTTTTAGATTTTCTAAGTAACCAAAATTGTGATAAAGAACAAAATGCAAGTTTGGTGTGATCTAAGTACGCAGATTACTGTTGCAAAATACCATTCAATGTGCACCTGGGTCACCTAAAATAAAGATTGTCCTCATATGTTTATCTAACCTTGTCTTTTCGTTCAGAATTGAGTTGAAAGGGGTTAATGCTAGAACATAGAACATTACAGCGCAGTACAGGCCCTTCAGCCCTCGATGTTGCACCGACCTGTGAAACCAATCTAAAGTCCATCTAACATACACTATTCCAATATCATCCATTTGTTTATCTAATGACCATTCAAATGCCCTTAATGTTGGCAAATCCACTACTGTTGCAGGCAGGGCATTTCACGTTCTTACTCTCTGAGTAAAGAACCTACCTCTGACATCTGTCCTATATCTATCGCCCCTCAATTAAAAGCCATGCCCCCTCATGCTAGCCATCTCCATTTGAGGAAAAAGGCTCTCACTGTCCAGCCTATCTAATCCTCTGATCATCTTATATGCCTCTATTAAGTCACCTCTTAATCTTCTTCTCTTTAACAAAAACAGCCTCAAGTTCCTCAGCCTTTCCTGATAAGACCTACCCACCATACCAGGTAACATCCTGGTAAATCCCTTCTGCACCCTTTCCAATGTTTCCACATCCTTCCTATAGTACGGTGACCAGAACTGTACGCAATACTTCAAGTGCGGCCGCACCAGAGTTTTGTACAGCTGCAACATGATCTCATGGCTCCTAAACTCAATCCCTCTACCAATAAAAGCTAACACACCATACGCCTTCTTAACAACCTGTCAACCTGGGCGCCAACTTTCAGGGATCTATGCACATGGACACCAAGTTCTCTCTGCTCAACTACACGACCAAGTAACTTATCCTTTGCGCAGTACTCTATATTCCTGTTGCTCCTTCCAAAGTGAATCACTTCACACTTTTCTGCATTAAACTCCATTTGCCACCTCTCTGCCCAGCTCTGCAGCTTATCCATGTCCCTCTGTAACCTGCAACATCCTTCCGCACTGTCCATAACTCCACCGACTTTAGTGTCATCTGCAAATTTACTAACGCATCCTTCTACGCCCTCATCTAGGTCATTTATAAAAATGACAAACAGCAGTGGCCCCAAAACAGATCCTTGCGGTACACCATTAGTAACTGAACTCCAAGATGAACATTTCCCATCAACCACCACCCTCTGTCTTCTTACAGCTAGCCAATTTCTGATCCAAACCGCTAAATCACCCTCAATCCCGTGCCTCCGTACCTTCTGCAATAGCTTACTGTGGGGAACCTTATCAAACACTTTATTGAAATCCATATACACCACATCAACTGCTTTACCCTCATCCACCTCTTTGGTCACCTTCTCAAAGAACTCAATAAGATTTGTGAGACACATCTACCCTTCACAAAACCGTGCTGACTGTCCCTAATCAAATTATTCCTTTCTAAATGTTTATAAGTTCTATCTCTTAGAATCATTTCCAAAACTTTGCCCACAACAGTTCTTGCGAGGGCAAGAACAGTTTCCATGTTGGACAATCAATATTGGCCTCAAAGGCTTCCTGTGCCCAGTCATACTGAATGAGACCACCAATTTTAAAGCTGAAGGTCCACTCCCATATACCAGTGGCACTATTGTGTGCCAGTTGCAAAAGAAATGGATCAATAACAATACGAGTTGTTACAACTGATTTATGCCTGCCCTGGTTTTTCATATGTGCCTGCACAGAGGTAGGGACGGCAGGAGCCTTGGCATACTCCATGACACAGGCTTAATGACAGCATTTCTTTAGGGGCATGTTCATGCTGATCCAGGAGTTTCAATCAATTAAGCGCTTAGCGATGTATGCCTTTAAAATGTGCAATGTATAGCAGACCTCTGCAACTGGAAATAGCTTTAAAAGTAGCCCCAGTGATCTAGAGCTCCCTCCCTATCAGCAGGGTGGGTGTACCCACATCACATGGACTACAGCAACCCAAGAAAGAGTTTACCCCTATCTTTCACAAGTGTAAGGGTGTGCAATAAAAACTGACCTTGCATGAATGAATAATTAAAAGTACACCAAATGGCTCGTGTGTTTAAACTCATAACAACAAAAAATTGTATTGTAACACAGCATTTTATGAATTTGAAAATGTATTTGCCATTGTTTTGCAATTTTTATAGATTTATATTTTACACTATTCATGAAGCACGTTAAAAATCAATGGCTTTCAGAAGGTTTTGTACTGGTTGTGTTTAATATATTTGCATAACTTGAATTAATTCTAGATAGGATTTGATTATGTATGTTATATATACATATAATCATATATATTCTCCTGAGGTCTGATCCTCAACAGTAAGCTTTAAATTGTGTTCCTCCCTATTCCCTCAATGGTAAATAAAACCAGATAATATCCTTCTGACACCTCAGACTCCCTGGAGCTAGGACCAGCCCAATCTCTAGACGCTAGCAGGGTGTGAAAGCCTAAGGGTTAGCAGACCAAAGAACAGATGGTTTCTAATCACCACATGCAGCTAAAACACACAGAGACAGGCATCAGAGTCTCCTCAAAATCAGCAGGACCTTCCCTAGCCCTAAATCCTGGCAGTGGAATGAGTTGCTAGGTAATCCCTTGAGTTTTTTCTCTATCATTTATCTACATTCCATTGCTTACGTTTGAAATGCATTGGAAAGTAAACTATGAAGCTGAGATAATTTCGAATAAGTACTTGGAACAATAATTCACATCACCAAAACACGGTAATTAGATAATGATTATTGACATAGTTGTTCATAACAAATCTATCCGCAGGTCATGTAAAACACCTGGCACCTCAAATTATTTGTATCTTTTATTGTAGAAACCCAACAGAATGTATTCACCTTATGAACTATGGAGATAATCTCTGATCAGCTACATAAATGGGACAAGCATGCACCCATCCAGCATGGTTCATCATAGGAACTCCCCTCATCCATCGACAATGTTAACTTTATACTGAGGCGTTGGGGTGGCATGGTGGCACAGTGGTTAGTACTGCTGCCTCATAGCAGCAGGGACCCAGGTTCAATTCCAGCCTCGAGTCACTGTCTGTGTGGAGTTTGCACTTTCTCCCTGTCTGCATGGGTTTCCTCTGGGTGCTCTGGTTTCCTCCCACACTTCAAAGATGTGCGGGTTAGGTTGATTGGCATGCTAAGTTGACCCGAGTATTAGGGGGATTAGCAGGGTAAATGTGTGGGGTTATAGGAATCGGGCCTGGATGGGATTGTGGTCAGCACAGACTTGATGGGCTAACTGGTCTCCTTCTGTACAGTAGGGATTTTGTGATTCTAGCACCAAATATTTTGCAAAGCTAATACCATTCACCTTAGCATCATTGAGTAGTTCACACATTTTATAAATTAACCTAGTCATCCAGCAGGTTATTTGTAATGCCTTCTCTGGAGGGATGTCCAACATGTTGGAGCTCATGGCCAAATATTTTGTGTCAAAGCTAATGAAATAGCTTAAGAATTCATAGAAAACAGAAGTGATTCAAAGGAAATTCAAACACCCCAGTGCACAGATATTATGGGTGACATACACAAAAAATAACACCACATTCATGAAAAAACTGGGGCCTCATACAAAAAAAAACCACATACCCTACTTATTAAAAAGTTAGACTATGGATATGCACAAAAAGACCCTTATACAATATGTCAAAGGGGTGAATTTTATATGGGGTGGGGGGGGGGTGGTGGGCAATAGTCTTGGTTACTCCGACTTTAGAAAAGTCAATCACAGGTGGCCTTAACAAAATCAACAGGATTTCAGCCCCTCAGTGGGAGGAAGTACCACCTTCAATCTGATTGGCTAGTAGCTCTTGCAATCCCAGCAATGTCAGAACTCAGTAGTGAGTGCTGTTGGGACTGCAAACAATCTGACAAAGAATGCAACAATGCACACTGAACTAAGGTAAGTTTGGGAGTTTTGGGTGGGGAGGGACTGGGCACTCTACTGAAAGAGGGAGGAGAATGGAAGATCAGGTTTTGGAAGTTAATGTGGTGGAGTGGGGGGGGGGGGGAGGGGGGCACAGACAGACAGTGGGAACTGTCTTGGCAGAAGTGGCCCTGATGTGTGTAGAAGACTCCGCAAAGGAGTTACTCCTTCCTTCGTGAAAAAGTGGCTTATCCAGACTTATCTGTCTTCCACTGCCAACAATACAATGACGGCAGAGGCAGTATTATGTCCTTAAATGCCCCTTAATTGTGTGATAAGGTCCTCAGTCGGCTTAAGAGTGGGTGGGTTAGTAGGCACTTTATTCACTCACCATCTTATGAGGAATTGGTCAGGAATGGGTGGGAAGGTGGCAGGTTTGGCTCCCATCATGCTTTACATGCCCCGCCGCCAAAAACAGTGCGGTGCAGATCATTAAAATTCAGCCCACGGTCCCCACTCTGAAACTTCCAAAGCTCAAAACACAAAACTTCAAGCTATCTATTCTCTCTACCAATTACAACTCTGCTCCCCATTCTTACTCAGCCTTTTTTACTCCCATCCTAACTCCCAGTCTTGCCTCACCCACAATTTGAAAACCAATAACATCTTTAATGCAACAGGGAACATCCATTTTCTAGTTATTCAAATTGAAGGAATTTGGATGGTTGCAGCTAAGCTATTAGTCCAGCCCACTCTTCTTCTCATATTAAGTGCACAAAGTAAAATGACTGTTTTAACGATAGATAACTTCAGCTTCACAGGGCATGCAAATAATTATAAATTATATCTAACTGGCAATAAAATGCTGCTTTGGCAAATGTTGGGTTTGATTTTCAATCTGTCACCCAATAATAATACTCTCACTGTGTATCATCCACCCACTATAGAATGCTTGACTTTCACTGGCATCAAAATCACTGGAACTGCAATGAGATATCTAGATCATCAGTTTTAATGACACTAGTCGATAAACCTTAGTTTTGCTCACTTAGGAATAATCAATGATATCTAGAGTGGCATTTCTCTGGTTTTGTACCAGGCAGTCTGGCTCCCAGTGCATCTGGCTCAATTCTGATTTCAAATGCCTTTAGATCCAGCGTCTTGATGTCTGAAATACCACAATTTAGCCTCTGTAATTCACAGGCACTCTCCTGTGAATGAATAGAAGTGATTGGTACCAATGCTGAAAATAGTTAAAGACTAGAGGCTAGGCAATTCAAAATCAAAAAAAAAATTAAAGTTTAAAGTTTATTTATGTTATGTCACATGTAGGCTTATATTAACACTGCAGTGAAGTTAGCGTAAAAATCTCCTAGTCGCCACACTCTGGCACCTGTTCAGGTATACTGAGGGAGAATTTAGCATGGCCAATGCACCTAACCAGTATGTCTTTGGGAGTGTGGGAAGAAACTGGAACACCTGGAGGTAGCCCATGCAGATACAGGGAGAACATGCAGACTCCACACAAACAGTGACCTAAGCCAGGAATTGAAACTGGTCCCTGACACTGAGGCAGCAGTGCTAACCACTGTGCCACTGTGCTGTCCTAACTGAAGGTTAGAAAATAGTCAATTCCAAATGGCCACACCAACCTCATTGGTTAACATTAGTCATGGTCATGCTAAATAATTTCCAGTTCGCTGTGCCCAGGGAGAAAGGTCCTATTAGATCTGTCCTGTGTCCTGTGAGAGCATCATCAACATTATACAATTAATGTTAAACCACTGTCCTATAGCTTCAATGGTTAATCTCAATGTCAGTCATTTAAATTGATTCTGAGGTTACCGACTGCCTGAGAAAAAAGATCCTATCACGTTGCCCGCAACATCCCCATTCACCAATTCAAAACGTTCAAGTGAAAAAATAGACTAATGTGGAATGGTCAAAACAATGTGATTTCATAGCCAGAATCAGTAAAGGAGAGTATTATGCCTTCTGCACTTTGTGCCAATATGATACAGATGTCAACCACCGAAGTAAGGGAGATGGGAATCAGCATGTTTTGTTCGAAAAGCAGAAATTTAACACTCAAAGTGCAGGCAGATCATTATCGAACTCCTTTCTAAAATTGTGCCTGCTTTGCCTCAAAATAACTGCAGCTGACCTACCCATGCCATGAGGCACCATCAGACTTATAGACTGCAGGGTAACAGTTGAAAAATAAATCTATGTCTCTTCCATGGTGAGAGACCTTATGTACGGGTATTAGAATATCTTACCATCATATTCTACATAGAAGTACTTGGATTACATTCAAACAAATTATCTATTTTTTGCTTTGGCAACTAATACCTCAAGGTATTAGGGTACAAACAAAGTGTTTCCCCTTAGTTTTGAAATATTTCATTTTTGAGAAAGGGATCCAGCATTTATTTTTTGGATTCATGTAGTGAGAACGAGGAAACCTCAGAAGCAATTGCAACAGGAAAATTATCTAATATCAATGCCTTCAATCTAAGTTGAAGAAGACATTCATGTACTCAACTGATGACTCATGTATTAATTGTAGAAGGCACCACAACGTTTACCAAAAATTGAAAGGTGCTCAAAAGGACATTGTTGAAATCAACGCACAATGCAACAAGATATGCTATTCAAAAGCTTGATGTTGATGCATACAGCATCATTCTCAAGGTCTATGCTCATTGCAGCATTTCTGTGAGCAGGATGCAGGAGTTCTGTGACTTTGTTGAAGTGGTGGAGTGCAAAAGTTTGAGACACTTTGGGTCATCACGTTGCCCCATTTTCAGGTGCAAAAACTTGGTAAAGTCTGGCGTGAGGCACCCACCCCCATGCCGGTTCCCCCTTTATCAAGGCCCAAAAATGACCACGATCGGGACCACACAGGAAATGGGCATGACAGCCTGACTTAATGGGTGCATGCCCAACCTTACTGGCACTTCCCCTTTAACCACCGCATTTGCCCATCCAGAATCGACGTGAAACAGACATGTTCTGTTGAAGTCCGATTCGGGCACTCCAGTTAGTGAGGAGGTAGGTGCCTAGTGTTCGATGGTTCTCTGCTTGAGATCAGTGGGGAGTGCGGGGAGTTGGGTCTGCTGCCACTCTGCCTGAGATCGGTGCAGGTGGTGGTGTGGGGGAGTGTCCACTGCAACTTTGCCTGAGATCAATGGGAGGGGGAGGGGGAAGGGGGAGTCCGCTGCCACAGTGCCTCAGATTAGTGGAGAGAGAGGGAGTCCACTGCCACTCTGCCAGTGATCAGTGTGTGGTGGGGGGTGGGGGGGGCGGTGTCTGCCTGAGATCAGTGGGGGCAGGGGTGGGGTGGGGAGGAGGAAGGGGGTTCCTCTGCCACTCTGCTTGAGATCGGTGGAGGGGAAGGGGGGAGGAGCCCGTGATCAGTTTGGGGGCTGGAGGTGGGGGAATAAGAGGGTCAGTAGTGTTGTGGGGGTGGGCAATGGCTATGGAAGCCAGGGGGAGGCATTACCTGGCCTGAGAGGGGCGTGGCAGGGGAGCTGCATTCTATCTTTTTTTTTCTGCACATGTGCAGTTGGAGGTGCTGAAGGAGCTGTAGGATTTTGGGTGCTTTAAGCCCTGCTCACAGGCTTGTGCAATGCAATTCAGACTCACTGATATTTTTGCAGGTAGAGTGCACATGGGGGTGGCTGAGAACGGATCTAAAAGTCGGATCTGAAACATTCCCAGTTTCAAATCTGCCCAGCACTTAGAATCAAAATGGTAAGATAGGACCCATTACGATCAGGTAACTTTCTGTACTGCCAGCTATTGACATATGGCTGAAATGTTAATAACCTTAAGTTTAGGTGAGGAAGATGGTCCCAAAATAACATGGAAATGCTTCCAAATGAGAAAGTGAAGTAGAACAGCTTTACTTTCTCTTTCTCAGCAATGCTGTGAAGCTGTTCATGGATCGTATTGAAGCTTTAGAAGCCAAGTCATTCAGCATCCTCTCTGTGCACGAGCTGGTGAGTGATATGAGTGGGAACCTGGAGTGTAGGATTCAGTTTTTTTGGGGTTTGCAGTGAATGGCAGACTGAAACGATTAACACCAGATGTGGCAGGAAAATGCCAGAGAGACTTTGTAATTTTTTTACAAGAGTCAAGAATTATTTGAGTGACAGATATGACTTGCCAAGAAAACAGCTTTCACAACAGAATTCTCAAATTAGCCCTTGCAAATACTATGCCCTTTGAATTATTTTGCGACGGTGTTCAATCTTAAAGAGATTGATATGGACGCGCTTGAATGAAGGATTTAGTATTGTGGAAAGTGCTATACCCTGGCTTGAGTTACTGTCTATATGGGTTTCCTCCCATAGTCCAAAGATGTGCGGGTTAGGTGGATTGGCCATGTTAAATTGTCCCTTAGTGTCAGAGGGACTGGCTAGGGTAAATGCATGGGGTCATGAGGATAGTACTTGGGTGGGAATGTGGTCAGTGCAGACTTGATGGGCTGAATGGCCTCCTTCTCCACTGCAGGGTTCTATGATCCTCTCAAGATGAAGCATTGCATGACCGGCAATAAGAGCTATCTGAAACTTTTCAGCGAAGCCGAGGGAAAAACTTCACATATGTGAAGAAAATTCACTCTGAAAATTCTTCCATTTGCAACAGTGCTCATATAGAATGTGTTTTCTCCACAATAATCACCACTGATTGAAAGAACACGTGGAACAGACTGTGAAGAGTGCAAGTAGAGCTTGAGATACGCATTAAGTTTACAAGAAGAATGCAAAGACATACATTCTGAGACCTTGAAGAACGAAAGTATTTCTTAAAGTCATGAGGCATGAACAAAGATATAAACATTTATCATTCCCATGGTGGGTGCACTGATTTTAAATTGTTGATATTGTTATGAGTTATTATCCTATGTGTATTAGTTATTATACTATGTGTATTAATTACTAGTGCTTATTATTTATAATTATTACTTAAACTTTAATGAAGTGATTCAGTGCATAAATTAATAGCAGTCCTTATTTTATTTAATGATATCAGCAGGCTTTAAGCTTGTAGCTATTTTTGCATATGAGCATGTGTGGAGGTTGGTAGCCTGGGAGGTGGTGGATCCGTACCGGGTATTCCTTGTTTCTGTCAGTGGCCAGCCTAAAGATGTCACCTTTCACCATGTCAGCCATAAATATCGCAAACTTGAGGTGTCTGTCCAATCGATCTGGACCTGCTTACAGTCAAGGACGTGAAGAAAAGGCAGACATAGAATGCTTCTAATCCATCCTCACACTTAACTGTCAAGGCCATTTAAGTGGATTTTCTCATTAACAAAGATAACAAGAAGCAAATGAAGACATTTTAACTTGTTTTACTAAGCACAGCAACAGAGAAAGAAAGTGAATTAAAGTTTAAATATTCTGATGTTCTGAGACAGGATAGAGTCTGAGCTTCATCGTGCTGTATCTTTAAAAAGTGGAGTGTGCATAAACAGTGGGATGGGATGTCATCCTAAGGTTAGAGCTTTAGCAGCCATCCTCAACTGTGCTTTGTTTTTGCCTAACCTGTTCATTGCATTCACCAATTGTACATGAAGCAATTTGGGGGACCCTCAGAAAAGTACCTTTGGTCCAAGCAACTTCAGTTCCTTTACATTGACATAAGGCCAAGAATTGGGCTGCCACAGAATATTTCTTAGTGTTCAGTTTAACTCACAGTTCCTCCAATATTGATACCTATACCAGTGTACAAATGGGCAATAAGTGCTAGCCTAGCCAGTGATGTCCACAGTCCATGAATGAATAAAAAAAAACCCAAGTCATGAATGAATGAAAACTCGAGGGAGAGTCATATTTGACTCGATACATTAGCCCTTTTCAATGAGACTGCAGGCTTGCTAAGTATTTCCAAAACTTTTTGTTTTTATTTCAGAATTTCAATATCTACTATAGTGTGCTTTAATTTTATGATCTGATTTTCTAAAATGGTTAGAATGCAGTGAACTGGTCATTATAGATAACCAAAATAAAGTTGTGTCTGCAGAATAGAAGATATAGACAAATCAGCAAGTAATGTAGGTCAAATAGCTGTAAGTCTATATTAATGAATAAACCAGAGGAAGGCAGAAGCACCATGGAGACCTTGAAGTTGCATTTTAAAGTTGTCCCTCACTTAGTTACCAAACTATTTGTGCCTGATCATGGCAGATTCCAAAGCACCATATAGCATGAAAGTTAGACACTGATGTCTTGCTGCTATTTACACTGGTGAGATCTTATGGTCCCACCAATGGTGCACCCCTGCCACAAGTTTCCTGGTGATGAAGGGTACATTCAATGGTAAACCTCTGATAATGGCAGGACCAAAAGTTCCCACCATCAGTGAGCGGCATGCCAGCTTGTGCCGCTGCGAAACATGCTGCAGAGGGAGAAGAAAATCCCACCCATACACAAAAATCTTGCTGCCATTTATGCTGGTGGGATCTGATAGTCCCTCTGATGGCTCACTTCCATCACAGATTTCCCAGTAACGATGGGTGAGTTCAACAAGAAATCCTGTTGACAAAAGTAGGACCAAAAGAGCCTGCCACCAGCGACCAGCACGCCACTTCCATTTTATGTTACTTTTCGGTACTTTATTTCTAATCAAAAAGACCTATTCAAATTAGATCCAATCATGGTTCCCAATTGGGGGACAAACAAGATCCAAGCTGGCAAGACAAGATTTTGCATCCCATTTTGGCTCGATCAAACAAGATTTAAGCTGAGAAGATGAAGCATTCCACCACCTCCCGGGCTTGATGGAATGCTTCATCTTAGCCAAAAGGATGAGATGGCTTTGAAAACTTGCATTATGTAAAGCCTTAGCATTATGTCATTGACTACCTTGATCCTTTACTCTACCCTAGCTTACCAAAATAACAGGGGTCAGCACACCACCAACAATGGGCTATCCTCGTCCCATGTCTGATCATGATTTCACCCTTGCCGGTGCACTGCCTCCTGTTGTTGCTAAACACTCTGCAAAGGGGGGAGGAATATCCCACCCATTGTATGTATATGGAGACATATTCATGGTTCAGCTTAACTGTGTGTATATATCTGTCCTGATCATTTTGTAGTGTTGCATCATTGTGTTGATAATAATATACAAGGATGTTTGTAACTGCAGTGCTAGGATCAATAAAGTTCAGTGTGCATTATTTTCTACTTCCAGCTACATTAATTTTTAAACCTAGATTAAAATCATTTTGACTGTTGCCTCAGTGTATGGGTGCTCTATATTAAATTTTAAAAAGTATAATAAGATCAATGCTGAACTGTCAACTTTATGCAGTGAGCTGGCAATCTTTAGAAAATGAATTGAGATCGTCTGATATCTTTTCACTTGAGATTCTTATCAGCTGTTAAGGAGAGCCGACTTTCATCTCAGCAATCTGAGACAGCATGGAACTAGAATATCAGTATAAAAATACACAGTTCTGTATGAAGGAGATTTTGTGAATTTGCAGTCCAAACCTTTGAAATGAATGAGCAAATAATCCTCAGCGACATGTTGACCTTTACGTCCCAAAATACAATATGTGCTCCTGCTGTTGCAAAGTCCCCAGCTGAGAGCAAAATCATAAACTTTACCCAATAGAACAGAAACTCCAACCTGAGTTGACTGTTGAAAATATTTAGTAAAAATTAAAACTTTGCCAAATGACACGTTTCTACAAATGCTTTCCACAATGTTTCACTATTTTGAAAGACTGTAAAACTGCTATCAGTCAAAAAGGTTCTGAGCTGAAATAAGTATTGGGGTTTGGGCCAGTTGAATCAGCCAAGTTCAACAGTTGGATTGGAGGAGGGAGGAAGAACCTTCCTGCCAGTGAAGTTGTGCAGTAGTCTGCAGACTCATTTGTCAGATCTCCAACATGCAATGGAAGAAAGCAGCTAAGTTATAATGGTAGGAAGACATAACCTGATGGAACAGAATCCAAAATAACAGTTGTGCTTTGAGTGTTTGTTTTTCACAGGTTTTCCTGCTGTGTAATCTTAGTCACAAGCACAGAGGTTGAAAGACTTACATTTGGCTTTGACTTTGTATCCACCCAATGGAGAGGCATGACCTTCGACTGCATCAAAACCAGCTGATACCAAAACCACATCTGGATTGAACTCGCTGGCGATTGGCATGACCACAGTCCTGTGGGACAATGATAAAAACGATCAATGAGTCTGCAGTAAATTCTTAACTTCATTCTCACAGCAAACCAGCTGGAAAAATGCAGTATCTGCTTTCGTGTTTTGTGAAATTTATTTTTCTATAAATTTTGCAGAGAAACTTATCACACAATTTCACATTAGTTCAGTACCGTTTAAGATTTTAGTTGTATGGTTTTTAACTTGTAAAGTTATGAGATGTTACTTTCTAAAATCAAATTTTAAATTTTGAACTGCCAACAGGAAAAAGCTTCATGAAGAAACAAATTTGTCCAACAAAGTTGATCAAAAATGGGTTTAAATGTAAGCAAATGGTATTGGTCATGCAATCCATTGCTGTTTGAGTCCTGTAATCAAAACAATAATTTTTAAGAACCTCTCCAATATTTTCTGTTTTTGTACCTTTAAGAGCTAGCCTGTCTAAGTTCTTTGTTGATTTCAAATCAAAATTATTGCTGTTAGTTGTGATTCTGCTTATCCCATTTACATATCAGTTAGATCCATCTTTTGCTTCTTTGCTTGTCCCATCAATATTTTCATTTTATAGAATCATAGAATCTACAGTGCAGGTGGAAACCATTTGGCCCATTAAGCCTGCACCGATAACAATCCCACCCAGGTCCTATCCTCTAACCCCACACATTCACCTTCCTAATCCCCTGACACTAAAGGGCAATTTAGCATGGCCAATCAACAACCCGCACACCTTTGGTCAGTGGGAGGAAACCGGAGCACACAGAGGAAACCCATGCAGACATGGGGGGAATGTGCAAACTCCATACAGGCAATGAACAAAGGTCGGAATTGAACCCGGGTCCCTGGTACTGTGAGGCAGCAGTGCTAAGCACAATGCCACCATTTTCCTTTTACCATCACCCTTTTGGCATTTAGTATTTCCTCTATGCCTGCACAGAGCAGGATTTTCCAGCCCTCCATGGCATGTTTTCCGGGTGCAGAGGTGACTTGCCATTGACTGCTGGTGGAATATTCTGGCATTTGGCATGGCTTGCCCATCCTACCATCAGGAAACCTGCCACCGGGGGCAGTTGCCTTTGGCGGGACCAGAAGATTTGCCCACAGATTTTCTCTTCTGTTCTTCCCCCCCTCCACATCCACCTTTCTCTATTTGCTTAAATGTTGATTCATCTTTAACTTTTTCTGATTCTGATGAAAGGTCACAGGCTTGTTTCTCTCCACAGAAGCTATCAGATCTGCTGAGTACTTCTGGCATTTGCAGCATTTTTATCTCAAACATATTTCTTATTTTTTATCTATATGCCAATATTGGAGTTATTTTGAGAGGCTCCATTTCCACGTGTCTTACTTAGGGAGAGCACGTGTTAAAGAAAGGGTTATCACACCTTAGAGGTATGAATCCACAACCTATGCTTCCATCTCAATCAGCTTCCTGCCAGGAGAGTAGACTGGGAAAATCATCCCTTGTGTGGATAAATTCAAAGAAATCACTCCTTGAACATCTACAATGAATTAAAATTTCTGCATCCCATTTCAAAAAACATTGAAATGTCCTACTGAGAAGGTGCAGGACAAAAGTATTACAAAATTATATCTACAATACCATTTATGTCTGCTGATGGCACATTGATAGGTATTCAGAATGGAAAATGCAACATAATGTTAACTGTTAAAATAATAACCGTTAAATAGTTTATCTTGCGGTGATATGAAAATAAACTTTTGTTTTTGAATGGCTCAATCAATTAATGTTATTGAGGACTGTCCTAGATTTTATTGTGGCAGCCATCAGTCATGTTCATATAAATCAGGAGAAAAGTAAATAATTATGTTTAAAAATAGTGATTTTCTGGCCTCCAAGCTGCGTATTTCTTGATGGCGGAGGGCGGCGTGCCGTTCACTGGCGGCAGGACCAGAGAATCCTGTCACCAGCAAACGGCTGGAGAATCCTGCCCAGCAGGTGTTTTTTTTAAAGTTTCTGCATTAACGCTGTCACAGTTACTTCCACCCCATTCTACTCATGAATTGTCCTTGGTGCTGACAAAATGTTCCAATGTGTCCAATGCTGGAGTTGGACTGGGGTACTATCAAATAAACTGGTTGGACTTTTAACCTGGTGTTGTGAGACTTCTTAAAATGTTCCAACCCAGACCATCTTGTGTGAAAGCTTACCCCACCAGAACGCTCAACAGTTATCATGTCCACCTTGCTCCACCAGGCCACTGGACTGCCTGAGTGGAGTTTGCACATTCTCCTCGTGTCTGCATGAGTTTCCTCTGGGTGCTCCAGTTTCCTCCCACAGTCCAAAGATATGCAGGTGAGGTGGATTGGACATGCTAAATTGGCCCTTAGTTTTCCAAAATGTGTAAGTTCGGTGGATTGGCCATGAACAGGGTTACAGCGTTAGGGCAGGGGGATTAGGCCAAGGTAAGTTCCTCTGTCAGAGGGTCGGTGAGACTCAATGGGCTGAATGGCCTCTTCTGCACTGTAAGGTTTAGATAATTCTTTTTCTTCTCCCTTGTTTATTCTGGTCTTTCTGCCTCTCTCTTTTTCTTTTATTCTTGGTCTCTCCTCTTATTTTTCTCTCGCCCACCCCATACTCCCTTCCCACCACCTCCCCCCACCATGATCCATATTCCTTCCTGCTCCCTAATCCAGCTGGGCCTGTGTTTGAAATCCCATTTGCAATGTCGTATGAGATTGATTAGCTCTTCTTTAGATTTCAATGTGATATGTAAATATTAACAGACCACTGAAGTCACTTATTGGTGGAATTCTCAGCATACTGGACTACTGCTGAGTTTTAAAATTTAGCAGTACAATTTCTGAATTATGGCCTGGGAAACGAAGGTTATTACATGAGGGTCTGTTAAAGTGGCAAATCAGAAGAGTTAAAATATTTCTGCAGGGGTTCTGCTTGTCTCCTGCTGTTGCCTCAGTGGGAGACTGGCAGAACTCCCAGAGAAACGGTGTAAGTGGCTGAAAATGACTGCTTATGTCATTTCTCTGGGGCTTCTTTAGGTCTGCTGCCAAACTAACAGCAATTTGGAGGTAGCCCTGCAGAACTGCAGAGCCTCAGCTTTTCATTCAATTGAGAATATTGAAATGAATGATCCTGAAATGAAAGAATCTTTGTTCGATATCCCTGTTATTGCTTTTGATATGGAGTAGATTTAGAATAGTATCAATGCAAAACTAGCATCACAATTCAGGCAACAGGTCAATGATTACAGGACATAGTAAATGTCATATCTGTGAGCCTGTGAGAATATTTTCAAGAGTTAGGGACAGACACTGGACCTTGACCCCACCCCCCCCACCACCCCCAGTCATTATATAGCTGCAATCCATGTGATTCTACATTTTCAATGTTCAATTAGACCATAGGGGGACACTTGAGCTTAACTTTCATTGTTTATGATGTAAGCAGGCTGACATTTTGTCTCTACATATTCAAGTTGAATTAGATTTCAGAGACTACCAAGTGAAATTCAACACAAGTGTGCAAGCAGTTATTTGCAGAGCTCCACTGTCACTGTCCGAGAGAACGTGGGAGTCACCAATATCATTAGGCTTATTTTGCTCTTTCTCACATTCTATAGATAGCTGTTTGAGAGCAGTAAACTGCCCAAAATCACCATTAAATGGTATAGCATTCAGCAAGGTGGAACTACTTTGGAGGAAGATGTTTTGAGTTGATTAATAAAAGGCGATGTTTGTGTGAGATTAAATGCACAGAAGAGTCATTGTATAAACATATGCATCTGGTACAGAGACTTGTGCACCATAATTGTATATCTGGAATTCAGACATGGATTGAAGCAGGCTCTGCTTAATTTGCCATCCATGACAGAAATGAGAAGCCCCTCACGCCAGGAATGAAATTTGTCAGATCTTACCTGATGGAGTATTCATTCTTAGATCTGTCAGACATCAGACAGTTTTAAGCAAAACCTGCTTTGCTAAAGATATCCTTAGTCTGAGGGACCTTCTACCGATTCACTCAATTTAGACAAGCAGATTCAATGCAGACATGCTCCAATGATGCTGAGCAGAAGGATCCCCATGGAGTGTATGCACTAACAGGCATTGAGTTTCATAGAGTTCTTTTAATATGTGCCAATTGAGAGCTGTTATTTTATTCTTGAACCTGGCCTGCTGAGTTTTACTGTTGGTCCTAAACAGACTTTGAATGACCTTTGACAGATTTATAATGCATAGTATAGTCCCCTTTGATGTGCGTATGTAGCATGGAAACTATTTCTAATTACAGATTGATTTAGTTTATGAGCATTGTAAATGAAGCTAGGTGGGGGCATTCCAAGGATGAGCACTGCTCCCCAGGAAGACTTGACTAGAAAGTGAGTTTTAACAATAAGCCTGATTGCAAAGACTGTAGCTATTTTTAAAGTTAGATCAATAACTTCTTCAGTGTTCATGACACACGTGCATGTTATATGCCATCATGCAAACTTCAAACTGATTCATTGTTGGTAGCACCAAGCTTGAAGAAGGATAGTAACAACCCTAATGGTTGTGACTTATTGCACAGACCAGCACATTCATAGGCAGGAGTAACAACCCTGCAGTTAATGTTGGAACCCTTTCTGTTGGTAAGGACCACTTTAAAAACTTGTCAAATTAAATGGAATCATGGAAATTATTAGTCACCATCCTTATGGAAAATGGTTGTGATCTTGTGGATGGCTGTGCCATATAGTGAGAGATAGGCATAGTCATTAATGCACAGGAAGTAGCCATTTGGCCCATTGAGTCCACCACACTATAGAGCAATTCAATGAATCCTATTCTCCTGCTCTATCCCCATAGCCCTGAGAGATGGACAACATAAGGTCATAAATCAAACAAGATTCCAGGGAATCTGGCAGCACTTTATTGATAAGTGGAACTGCAACTTGAACTTAGTGGAGATCTCACCAATGATGCCATCCTTGTGCTTGGAAGCTGGCCACCCATTTTAAACATAGTGCTAGCATGTTTGGAACAGTGCTGCTGAAAAATAATTAGTTCCTCCTGGACGTCGATACCACCCTCTGATGTAGTAATGATGCCAACCCCAAGCATGGATGTAACAAGTGCCATTTGATAAGATAGCAACAGCAGACCTTGTTGATGGCAGCTGCAGCTATATAGAAGCTGCAACTGGGTTCATGGGCAACTATGGTATTTTTGATGTTTGATACGTCATCATCATGACTGAATGATGCGACTTTTCAAAAGGTCAAGGCATTTATGTTCAGTGTTTCAAAGAGCAAAATAAATGTAGGGATAGCAGCTTGGCATTCTGTGGTTTGTATCAGTTGTCAATGGAAATGAACAGGATACCCTGCAGCAAGGTAAAGAAAGATGGCATTTCAATGTCACTAGTGATCTTATGACATAACTTCACAACAGGTCACCTAGTCCAGTATTGGAGAGGAAGAAAACAACAAATTGTGAAATGTGCAAAAAGCAGCAAAGCAAACAATCCTGCCAATATTAAGTTTCTTATTAGTTCAGTACGTTCTAAACAGAAATCCTGTAATTGTGTTATTCACATTTCCTTATTCAAATGATCAGGGTTTCTGAGAATTAGAATTCTCTGTGTGTTAATTAAAGAAGAACACTATTGATCAAAATTACTCTTCAACAAATTTTCCATTTATTTAGTCAAAATAAGCTTTTGTATTTTCTTTTTGATGCTCCCCAAATTATAACAAAATACTTTCAGTCATACTGCATTCATGATCCTTTTCTAAATAGTTTTGATTTTTAAGGATTATCGCAACTGTAGTTTAAGTGTCTTCTGCTTTGGGCATTTACATGTTGCAAGTTCCTACGCGCACTATTCCACCACAGCAATTGGTTAATTTGTTTTCGCGGGTTAACAACTGTGTTGAAATAGAAATTTGGGAGAAGCACGTTAATCAATGTACTTAAAATAGCACACAAGAATTCAACCCCACTGATGTGACTTCCTATCATTATTTTTCCATGTATTTTATCCACAAGCAGTAGTAGAATAGAATTTATGGAACTGTCTGGAAAATCCTTTCTCAGTTAGGTTGAAATTATTGCCAGCAATATCATCACAACATATTTGTATCAAATTATCCTTTCCATTACTTTATGGGAGGTTAACCCTTTAAATGGGTAGATAACAGTAATGTCTACCCACTTGTTTACAAGCACAAAATGCTATGCGATAGTATGTTGAATTATAAGAGTGAATTGGATCAGGGATAGGGCCTGGGGTGGGATTGTTGTTGGTGCAGACTTGTTAGGCTGAATGGCCTCCTTCTGCACTGTAGGGATTCTAAGATTGTATTCTAAGATTCTAAGACTATGCACTCCTGATTCAGAGAGTCACTTCCTGGGAGAACATAGCTGGAGTAGGTCAGCAGGCTAGTATGCATTTTTCTCCAATACTTTCATATATTTGCAAAATAAAAGTGCATAAAATGACATAAGAACATAAGAACATAAGAAATAGGAGCAGGAGTAGGCCATCTAGCCCTTCGAGCCTGCCCCGCCATTCAATAAGATCATGGCTGATCTGTTGTGGCTCAGTTCCACTTTCCCGCCCTCTCCCCATAACCCTTAATCCCCTCTCTTATCAAGAACCCATCAACCCGCCTCTTAAAAATATTCAGCGAGGCAGCCTCCACCACTTCAACGGGCAGAGAATTCCAGAGATTCACCACCCTTTGAGTGAAGAAGTTCCTCCTCAACTCCGTTCCAAACCGCCTCCCCTTTATCTTGAGGCTGTGCCCCCTAGTCCTACTGTCTTTTTTGAGCGGGAAGAGTCTCTCCACCTCTATCCTATCCATCCCATTCATCATCTTATACGTCTCAATGAGATCTCCCCTCATTCTTCTAAACTCTAACGAGTACAAGCCTAGTTTATTCAGCCTCTCCTCATAGTTCAATCCCCTCAACTCCGGTATCAGCCTAGTAAAAAGACCTCAATATATATTGGGTATTCCATTGGTCTCCCACTTCATCTCTGGTGCAAGATCAGCAGAAAGACTAGAAAAAGTCTGGATCACAATTCTCACTTCATCCACACCTTGCTACCCTCCCCACCAACAGCTCCCCCCCCACCCCCTCCCCTCACCACCATCTTAAACACCAGGAGAATTTTGTCTTCTACATTGCTGATGTCAGTGGTCTGAGAGGAAATGTGGCTGAGACAAGAGCTTGTGGGTGGTGGGTGGAGTTTCCAGTAGTCATGGGAAGGTGGGTGTTGAAGCTGAGTAAAAAGTGTTGCTGTGCCACATATGAAATGAACCCTTCCACTGACCACATTAACTCTGGCAGATTATAATGTTAGAATTTTTAAATTATTATTCATTTGTACAGTGTGGGTGGTCTTGAGGCCAGCATTTTTACCCATCTCTATTACCTTGAGAAGGCGATGAACCATTTTTTGGAACTGCTGCAGTCCATGTGGTGTAGGTTGACCTACTGTGCTGTTAGACAGGGTGTTCCATGATTTTGATCCAGCAACAGCGAAGGAACAGTGAAATATTTCCAAGTGAGGGCTGTGTGTGGCTTAGAGGGGAGCTGGTGAGTGGTGATGTTGCCCTCTCTCTCACGTGATTGAAGTCAGAGTTGTCAAAAGGCCCTTGTTAAGTTGTTGCAGTGTATCTATTTTATAGATGGTGCAGTGTCCAGGCACTGAGCACCAACGTAGAGAATGAATATTTAAAGTGGTGGAAGGAATATCAATCCAGCAGGCTGCTTTGTTGAGTGTTGTTGAAGCAGCACTCATCCAACCAAGTGGAGAGTGTATTCCATCACACTTCTGCTATATACCTTTCAGATGGTGGAAAGGCTCTGTGGAATCAGGAGGTGAGGCCTGCTCTAGAATAGGGTGTTTGGATGGTTCTGAACGCCATAATATTCCTGTAGCTATTCCTGTTAATTTTCTTGTCAATGGTGCCACCCAGGATGTTGATGGCGAGGTTCAATGATGGGAATCCCATTAAAAGTCAAAGGGAGGTGTGTTTAGATTCTCTCTTGTTGGAGATAGTCAGTGCTTACCACTTAATTATGTGGTCATAATAATTAAAATTAGGAGGTTTTCTGGCAATTCCCCTATATCAAAAATGCTTTGTGATGTCCTTTTCATTAAGACAGCTCCTTCAAAGTAGCTTAGTCAATTTATTGGGTAATAAGTTTATCTACACATTTTAAGAAATTCTCAGGTTTGTTAGCTGATCTACACCAAGTTTGCATTAATAGGGGTAATACATTTGACCGAAGCAATTGGCCATATCCAAAATCTTGATGACTATTAAGTAATGCCTGCTACAAATGTAATTCTGTGGGAACTCGGTGAAGGGGGAAAATTGGTAAAAAAAAGGAATGTGTCAGCATTGGTTACAATGTCAACACCAGAGGCAATAATTAGGTAAGGAATTATTTTCATTAAAAAGAAACTTAGCATCTATTCTCATAATATTAAAGCATGTGGTACTGATATTCTTCATGCAAATTAACTGGATCCCAAACCTTTTTAAGAAATTCTTACAGGAAAATTATAGTAGTACAGAAGGCAGCCATGTTCCAGATTATAAAGAGCTCAAGCTCTCCATCTACAGGCCTTAAGATTCATTGCATCTCTTTCTTTAATAATAAGTGAAACACAATTCAAAAGTCAGATTATTGTTCAACTGCACGGAAATGCCCTGAATCATTAATCTTGATGATTCTGATATCTTCATCAGTAATAAAGTAAAACCTATGTGATAAAGATGATTCACTGGAAAAGGCAGGACAAAAGAAAACAGAATATGAGGACCAATTGAGGCTGAATTTACTTATTGTGCTTGCATGTAAGGGATTGTCCAGGTGCAGGAAGATAATTTTTGGATGAATTTACATCTTTATCATATATAGGCTTTACTTCATTACTGATGGGGATATCAGAATTACCAAGATAAATCAATGAAATATTTCCAATTTTCTTCCCATTAATATAAATGGACAGAAAATCGATGACGGTTTGCCTTGTGAAGTTTTTAAAGCAAAGTTTATTTATTAGTCACAAGTAGGCTTACATTAACATTGCAATGAAGTTAATGAAGTCCCCTATATGTGATACACTTTGGTCTCTTTTCCACTACAATTTTCTCCCAGGAAGCTATTTATGCCCAAGTTTAATATGGGGACAATTGGCTTCATTATGTCTTGAGTTTCATTAATGAGCAAGAAAGCAGGGTAACTGCAGTCCTGGGATTAAATGGTCAGGTGCTCAGCGGCAAACATACCATTTGCTCAAATCATGCAGTGCTGATCCAGCAGGATCTCCCAAAATTGATCTTATTACATTTTCACAGAGAGCTCCTGGCACAGATAGGATCTGCCTGTGGAAGCTTGCTGTGAGTGGGGGCAGGAAATAACACGTGGCTGCAGTTCTTAAATTTGCAGCTGCATCTTAAAGGAACCACAGGCAGAAACTCGTGTTCGTGAACACAAGTTTGGAGCACTCTTAGAGAAAACAAAAATGCTTTAATTTTCTTCTTGGGCGACCAGAATTTCTCGGATCCTTTCAGAAGGTTGGATTGAATGGCCATGACTGTTACAGTAGAGTTGAACATAATGGTAGTGCTAAGTCAAGAATATCTTGAGTGGGTTTATTTTAGCAGCCCTCGGTGATCACCCCACGCCCACCCACACACACACACACACACCCACACACCCACACACACACACACACACACACACACACACACTCTCACTCTCTGAGTGCTGTTTTCAAGGTCAGTGGAGGTGGCCTAAGATAGTCCAGCTACAACCTAGAGCAATCAGGCATGGAGCAGCTGCAGCTCCTGATAGAAGCGGGGCTTTGTTTGAGCTATTCTAATTCATGATGCAGTAGCTTTAACCCTTTGGCTTTGTCAGGTTCATATTAGTTTCCTTTCACTGACTCACGCATAAGGGGAGCATTCAGGAAGGTGATAGCGAACAGTTAAGGGTATCAAGAGGTGTCATGCAATGTCACAGGGTTGAAAGATTTTAATTCAAATATACAAATAATAGTTTTAAGAATAAATAATCATGAGCCTGGATTAGGCATTGATTCTTTCTTGATGCAAGTGTACAAATTGCCCTTTCCCAGGGGCTGTGCGATTGTTAATGCTAAGAGTAGATGTGTTGGGACTGGGTTCAGCTGCCAGGTTGTACTATTTACTGGCTAAGCTCCTGGCTGTACTAGCTGGGAAGTTCCAGAGGTGACTTTAATCTGTTGGAAGTGAAGTGGAACTCCCGACTGCCATTCTTGATGCCTCACTCACCATGATATCATGGTGTTGACTGATGTACCTGCTGCAAACCGGAGTGACCCCATGACAATTCCAGGAGATATAGGCAGTGTTGTGCGTGCCTTTTTTCAAGTTTTGATTTGTATAGTACATCTTGTAGTTCATGGACAGTGGCCACATGAAACAAAGACAACCAAAAACCACTCCTCATCGGTATGTGATGTGTCCGTTGCAAATCTGTTCTGGGCATTGTCCACTTCCATCTTCTTATCCGAGCTGCTTTTGCTCTGTCCTGTCTTCTTGGCACACCCTGCTTGACCTCCATGTGCAAAAATACACCACCCATGGCTGTAGCAAAACTGTTGTCGAAACAAGGAAAAGCAGCCCCAGCAGAAATAGAAATCAGTGATCAGTTGTAGCAGTCAGAAAATTTTCCTGAAAATGTCCAAAAGTAAACCAGCAGTGTAACAGAAAATATACTACATGTTGTGGATGAGCATTTTCAATAGCATTGTTGAAGATTTTTTGCTTGTTAGCACCATGAGTTGCTTAGTGAGCTTATCATGCGCTGGGTCTCACAAAAGGATCTTGTAACAACTGTTGGCCCCTTGTTTAAAAATGATATTGAGACTTTTAAATGATTCCAGAGGGCTAAGGAAGAGACTGATTCAGGACAGAGGGTGACGCATCTCCAATGTGGAAAGAAACACCTGCCATACTGAATCCTTAGGTATCTATTAGGTATGTTAGGCATTTGTAAAACTGGCATGATGCAGTTAAATTTCTGTTTCTTACTTTTGATGAGGTTTCGCCCAACATGTCACAATATTTTTTACTGGGAGATCAGTGAAATCACTGGGGAAAAAAAGACAATCAGTCCCACCATTTCTTTAGCGTTTCTATAGATCTTCTTCTAAGGGATTGGCAAGGGATTGGAAATTCAAAGCCAATAATCTTATTCAGGTCAGACAGACATATTTACTTACCCTTGCATTATGCCATTGTAATTTTATATATTGGTATTATGGGTACATTCCAAAATACAAACATTAGATTTCTTATGACAGTGCAGTAAGAAGTCTCACAACACCAGGTTGAAGTCCAACAGCTTTATTTGGAATCATGAGCTTTCAGAGCGCTGTTCCTTCATCAGGTGACTCACTTGATGAAGGAGCCGCACTCTGAAAGCTTACGAGTTTAACCTAGTGTTGTGAGACTTCTTACTGTGCCCACCCCAGTCCAACACTGGCATCTCCACATCATGACTCTCATGAAAGTGCTATAGCAGAAGTAAGAGCTAACACAGTTCCAAAACTAAATACTACATGAAAGGAAGCCAATAAATTCTTTTACCTACAGTAGAAAACACAAAAGAAGGAAAATGTTTCATTCAGTGCTAAAATATCATAAAATTATTGAATCACTACAGTTTAGAAGAAGGCCATTCTGCCCATCAAGTCTGCACCAACTCAACATCTTACCTAGGCTGCCTACCCTATCCCAGTAACCCTGTGCATTTACCATGGCCAATGCACCTAACCTACACGTTATTGAACACTAAAAATAATTTAGCATGGCCAATCCACCTAACCTGCACAACTTTGGACTGTGGGAGGAAACCGGAGCACCCGGAGGAAAACCATACATTAAAACACTGCCTAAGCTTAATAAAGCTGTATCAAGCCAGTTACTCCATGAGTAAGTGATCTGTTGTACATGGATGTGCATGCACATACACATGGCGTTAATCATCTTCAGTGCTGGCACAAACTATGAGACTTCTGATGAATTTTGTCACCCATCATTATCCTATCATTTACATAACTTACTATTTCTGTTAAAATTTACTTGCCACTATCAAAAGGCATTTCTGAGTCCTGCCTCAAATCTTGAACCATCCACCAGAATTCATAAGTCTTTTGTTGCTACAAAGATTTTTCAATATATTCCTGGGTTGGCAGAATAGATGGAATTAGTTCAGGCACAGCCCAGAGTGACCAGAAGGTATGATCATTTTGTCCTCATTCTTACAGACAGAGATGAGTTATTGGGCAGCATGGCTGAGATCAAGAATTCACGTTACCAGGAATTAAGGGTACTAAAAGGTATCCTCAATAGTTTCTTGTCTGCAATTTCAGAAACAAATGGTCTTGCAGCCAAAACCAATTGATAATAGGTCTTGTTCTATACGTACATCTGGGGAGAGGTGTCAGGGAACAGATATGTTCACATTTTCAAAATGATTTACAAATTTTAAGATGAAGGTAAAGAAAAGACGAATAGTCTTTTTGCACCAAATACTATTTCTTGGTCCTTAAGTAATTGACCTTCGAGTCTGCCTATTCTACTATGCTCTTAAGTATGATTTGCAGCCAAATTTATTTCAATAAATGTAGATATTCAATCAGGCATTAATTTTTACCATCATTTTAGTGATGCTCAGAAACGAAAATAGGGTCCACATAATTTTTTATGCTGAAATTCTTTTGCTCTCTTATATTCAGATTTAGTGCAGTCAAGCCAAACCAAGTTTGTGAATTGAAATGCAACTTGATCTTTTGATAAAATACAATAAAATATTATTATTGCATTACTACCACTGTATTTGTTTTGGACTGGGGAAGCTTTTAGATTGTTGGGCACTAAGAAATTCAACTTCATAACATCTTTGGTGCAGGGACTATGGAAGCCCAAAACTTTATAAGAGTCCAGTGGAATTCTTTTAGTCACATTCAGCACAGCCCTATCTTAAAGGGCATGACACATGCTAAACCATGTAGCTTGGGTGCATCTAAAAGCTTTGAAGGCTGATTTGGTGCATAATCTGCCATACTGGACTTTCTGTTAATGGCCTATCTTAATCACATGTTCAGCTCCATGAGGGAGCATCCCCAACCCCACACCATTGCTGTCGTATTTTGAGCCATTGCTGAGCACCATGTTGTATTATGGTGCCATCATTGAGGGAAGTATGTTGTATGTTGGCTTAGAGGTTCATTTGACACCTCAATGAGGCATTTTTGAGACTTCTCTGTCTAAAGCTGAGTCATCTTTGTTAATTCCTGACTATTTACACATCCCAATTATTGACAAGCATCATGCTGCTTCCATGCAGACTAGTTCTTTATCGTGTTCCACCAGTCTATTACCATGCAATGCTATGCATTATATGAATGGAGGGCTGTGGGCAATGCTATTCTCCAGTCCCACATAAACCCTAAGGTAAAAGCAAGATACTACAGATGCTGGAATCTGAATCTGGCACTCCAATGAAGGGTCATCCGGATTTGAAATGTTAGCTCTATTCTCTCTCTACAGATACTGTCAGGTCTGCTGAGATTTTCCAGCAATTTTTTGCTCTGCTAAGCACCTTTACATTACAATGGCACATAAGCACACACAACAGCATACAACATCTTTTCTTCAGCATTAATAAAAGGAATTACAAAGTGACTTCCAGTTGAGGTGCTTTGGGCTTTCTTCTTGTGAATGTAATTTTTGTGAGAGCAAGATGGTAGCCAGGGAGAGGGCTGGCCCACTCAAGGACAGGGGAGGGAATCTATGTGTGGAGCCACAGGAAATGGGCAAGGTATTAAATGAGTACTTTGCGTCAGTATTCACCATAGAGAAGGACTTGGTGGATGTTGAGTCTGGGTAAGGGTGTGTAGATTGTTTGAGTCATGTTGAGGTCAAAAAGGAGGAGGTATTGGTGTGCTTGAGAAACATCAAGGTAGACAAATTCCCAGAATACTGAGAGAGGCAAGGAAGGAAATTGCTAGAGCCTTGAGAGAAATCTTTATATCCTCACTGGCTACAGGGGTGGTCTCAGAGGATTGGAGAATAGCCAATGTTGTTCCTTTGTTTAAAATAGGTAGCAAGAATAATCCAGATAATTACAGGCTGGTGAGCCTTACGTCAGTGGCAGGGAAATTATTGGAGAGGATTCTTGGAGACAGGATTTACTCCCACTTGGAAATAAGCAGACATATCAGCGAGAGACAACACGGTTTTGTGAAGGGGAGATTGTGTCTA
This sequence comes from Carcharhinus amblyrhynchos, assembly GCF_965287045.1. Classification (NCBI taxonomy): domain Eukaryota; kingdom Metazoa; phylum Chordata; class Chondrichthyes; order Carcharhiniformes; family Carcharhinidae; genus Carcharhinus; species Carcharhinus amblyrhynchos. The sequence continues at coordinate 68,252,911 of NC_137325.1, forward strand.
CCATGGCGGATCAAGTTTTTCGAGGAAGTGACGAAGATGATTGATGAGGGTCGGGTATTGGATGTTGTCTACATGGACTTCAGTAAGGCCTTTGACAAGGTCCCTCAACACAGAGTGGCGCAAAAGATGAAGTTGCATGGGATCAGAGTTGAGCTGGTAAGGTGGATACAAAACTGGCTTGGTCATAGAAGACAGAGGGTAGCAGTGGAAGGCTGCGTTTCTGAATGGAGAGCTGCGACAAGTGACGTTCCTCAGGGATGAATGCTGGGACTTTTGCTGTTTGCAGTATATATATGTATAAGTGATATGAGGAAAATATAATTGGTTTGATTCGCAATTTTGCAGACAACACAATGTATGGTGGATATGCAGATAGCGATGAGGACCATCGGAGGTTACAGCAGGATATAGATTGGCTGGAGAGTTGAGCAGAGAGATGACAGATGGAGTTTAATCCGGAAAAATGTGAGGTAACGCATTTTTGAAGGTCTAATACAGATACAAAATATATAGTAAATGCAGAACCCTTAAGAGTATTGATAGGCAGAGGGATCTGGGTTTACAAGTACACAGGTCACTGAAACTGGCAACACAAGTGGAGAAAGTAGTCAAGAAGGCATATGGCATGCTTGCCTTCATCGGCCAGGGCATTGAGTTTAAAAATTAGTAAGTTGTGTTGCAGCTTTATGGAACCTTAGTTAGGCCGCTCTTGGAATACAGTGTTCAATTCTGGTCGCCACACTATCAGAAGGATGTGGAGGCTTTGGGGAGGATACAGAAAAGATTTACTAGGATGTTGCCTGGTATGGAGGGCATTAGCTAAAGGGAGAGGTTAGAGAAGCTTGGATTGTTCTCACTGGAACAATGGTGGTTGAGGGGAGTGACATGATAGAAGTCTACAAGATAATGAGGGGCATGGACAGAGTGAATAGTCAGAAGCTTTTTCCCAGGGTTGAAATGTCAATTACTAGGGGGCATAGGTTTAAGGTGCGAGGTACAAGATTTAAAGGAGATGTATGAGGCAAGTTTTTTACGCAGAGGGTGGTGGGTGGTGCTTGGAAATCGCTGCTGGGGAAAGTAGTGGAAGCAGATACCATAGTGACTTTTAAGTGGCATCTTGACAAATATATGAATAGGATGGGAATAGAGGGATATGATCCCCGGAAGGGTAGAAGGTTTTAGTTCAGTCAGGCAGCATGTTCAATGCAGGCTTGGAGGGCCGAAGTGCCTGTATTTATGCTGTAATTTTCTTCGTTCTTTGTTCAATATTAGTGGAAATTCTGTGGTAAATGTTAGTGGAGAGGTTTGGCAAAACTTCTGGATTTTTTAAGGAAGTGGTGTCAGTCTTTGACAAGGAGGTTAGCAATATTGGAAGGCCTGTCAGGAGAAAGCCAGCTTTAGCTTCAATTCCTTTTGGGCTTTAACAAGATCTGGAAATGCAGCACTGGTAGTGTAGAGGCAGGAAGGAAGAGTCCTTCTATTGTGGACCCTCAATAGAAGGTCTTATCCAATTCAAAAGCAGTGAAGTTGTGCTGAATATTAGTAAAGTTCTGGATAGTCCACATTACATTCAGTTCTGCACACATTAAGATAAATATCTTGAGAAGATGCCAAGAAGATTTACCAACATGGCTCCAGTGATTTTAGCCACAAGGTTAAGTTGGAGGAATTATAGTTATTCTCCTTGGAGCAAAGGAGTTTTGGTAGGGGTGTACAAGATTATAACTGATTTAGTTAAAGTTGACAAAAAAACTGTTCTCAGAAGTTGATAATGTGAAGGCTGCGGGTCACAAAATTAAGGTTTTGGTCTAGAGATGCAAAGGGAGCTATAAGGAAAATCTTGTTTAAGGCAGTGTATAATAATAACCTAGAACTTGTGGCCTATGAAAGCAGAGGTAATTTGAAAATTAATTGGATAGGTATTTGAAGGAAATAAACTTGCAAGGCCTTGGGAATAGAGTGAGGGAACGGAATTGACTGGGTTGTTGTATAGAGAGTTGCCACAGACTTGGTGGGCTGAATTGCCACCTTCTGTGGCTTGAATGACATTACGATTCGCTATAAATGTACCATAAGGAACAGATCTTTGACATTTTTTATTCATTCATAAGATGTGGGCATCGCTGGCTAGGCCAACATTCCTAATTATCCTTGGACTGAGTGGCTTGCTTGGGCCATTTCAGAAGGGCAGTGGAGTCACATCTAGTGTAAACCAGACCAAGGAAGAATGGCAGATTCCTCCATTAAATAACATTTGCAAACCAGGTGGGTGATGACAATATTTTCACAGTCATCATTAGACATTTAATTATGGATTTTTATGGATTTCAAATTCCACCTTCTGCCATGGTGGGAATTGAACCCTGGCCCCTAGAGCATTATGCTGGGTCTCTGGATTATGAGCCAGGAGCAGTGTACAATGTGCCTCCATTTCATCAACAGATTGGCGATAGAACTATGCCACCTTCTATAACCCAGCTTACTGCCACACAATATGATCATGACAGTGGTCATGAAGAGCACAATGGTCCTAAATTTGAATGCCAGTGTTTGCTTCTAAGTGGGAGCAGGTGACCTTTGCCACATTTCACCATAGCCATGCATCACCGGGAGGTGAACAAGACCCTGTATGGAAGGAAATGGGATTTATGTCGAAGGATTACAGCACAGAAGGAAGACATTTGGCCCATCATGCCTATGATGGCTCTCTGCAAGAGCAGTTCATTTAGTGCCATGCTGCCATCATTTCCCTGTTGCCCTGCAAATGTTTACTCCTCAGGTACTGATCCAATTCTCTTTTTAAAGCCACTATTAAAACTGCCTTTCAGACAGAGCATTCCACATCCAAACCATTTACTACATAAAAGGTTTTTCCTAATGTCACCAGCACTTCTTTTGCCAATCATCTTAAATCTGTGCCCCCTGGATCTCAAACATTTAATGAACAGTAGATAGAGAAAGCAGTTTCTATCTATCTACTCTGTCCAGCCCATGTATGCTTTTCAACACCTGTATCAAATACTCCCTCAATCTTCTCCTTCAAAGAGAACAGCCCCATTGTTTCCAATATATCTATATAACTGAAGTTCCTGAGTCCTGGAATCATTCTTGTGAATCTTTCCTGCATTCCCTCTGATGCCTTCAAGTCCTTCCTGAAGTTTGATCCCAAAATGGGATACAATACTCCAGCTGAATCTGAATCAATGTTTCCTGTAAGTTTATCATAACGTCTTTGCTTTTGTCATTTATACAGCTCAGGGTGCTTAGCGCTAATGCCTCACAGTGCCAGGGTCGCGGTTCAATTCCAATCTTGGGTGAATGTGTCGAGTTTGCACATTCTCACCATGTCTGCTTGGGTTTCCTCTGGATGCTCTGATTTTTTTACACATCCAAAGATGTGCAGGTTAGGTGGATTGGACATGCTAAATTGTCCCTTCGTGTCCAAAGATGTAGGTTAGGCGAATTGGAGGGTAAAATACATGGGGTTATGGAGATAGAGCCTGCGTAAAAATCGATGCAGACTTGATGGGCTGTATGGCCTCCTTCAGCATTGTAGGGATTCTATGATTCTATGAGTTCTAGGGTCTCATATGTTTTCTAATCACTTTCTCAACCTACCTTGCGATCTTAATTATTCATGCATATATACTCCCAGGTGCGTCAGTTCCTGCACTCTATTTAGAATATCTTTTATTTTATATTGCATCTTTGTTCTCGCCGAAATTAAGTACTTCACAATCACAGCATTAAATTTCACCAGCAATTTGTCCACCCATTCCATTAACTTGCATATGTCTCCTCTTCTACCAGAGAGAACCAGAAGGAGTGAGCTCATGGCTTCGCCAGAGAAGTGAGATTCTTAAAGGTGCAGGGACCATAGACGCACACACACACTTTTGCAAGTCCCATAGATTAACAGGGTGATGTTAAAGTCTACCAACAGCAGAAAATTTTTAAAAAGCCAATGCTCAGAGTGGACCGGGCAGATCTGAAATCATCTCCTTGTTTGCTCAAAAAACTAAATTCAAATCAAATCTAATTCATGGTCCCCAGAAGAGGGACAAATAAGATCCGAGCTGACAAGATAAGGCATTGCACCCCATCTTGGGCTTGACCTTAGCCAAAAGGCTGAGAAGGAAGTTGGTGTGCAATCATGCTCTCAGCCAATGCCCATTATCCTGGCAAAAGCCATGACACATGAATTTTGCATAAATTTGTCATGCCCACCATCATTGGGCCTACCACAAAGAACCAGAGATTGGTTGGCGGCTGACAAGGCATACCAACTCTACACTTGGTTTATGACTCCCCTCTACTATCTGACCACATCTGGACAGTGCACCTACAATGAAAGCCATGGAACAGCAATCAGCATCCTGAACCAAAGGTCGGAATTTAATAGTCACAGAGAGGAGCCATTTCTGAGAATCCCATCGGTATTAAATACCAATCAGGCAGCCTATTGGCTGCTACTGGGGTTCCTGACTCCTACAGGAGGAATTGCCTGAAACAATTTGTCTTGCAGAGTGGTGCCCACCTCTGAGAGCTGCAGCCAGTCAGAGGTTGGCAGGTCTTCAGTGACACAATCCTACCAAGAGCAGTATTGAAGTAGATCTCAGATTGATCATTGTCATTGGAGCCAGGAAAAGCAAATAAGTGGGGTGGGATTACAGTGGCTTGACCGCTGAGGTCAGTCAGAGAGGACTTAATGTCCTGACAATTGCAGGGGGTGAGGAGTGGTCATTAAAAATGACAGAGGGCCTCCACCATTGAGCGCAGAGTGTCTGAGGAGGAGAATCTCCCTCTCTTTGAACCTGACCACCAATGGCAGCTGGCCACAACCATGCCAACCAGGATTTACCTGGTGGTTTGCCCACAAGCTCCAGAGAGAAATTCAGGCCGTCCATGAGACTCAACCTCTATTCTCCCATCCCCATATCACAGTTACTCCATAATTCTCCACCTCCCATCCATCTGCTATGTAACAGTGTTACATTACTCAAAATCCTGTTATAAAAGCTGCCAGCAAAAAACATTTTTGTAACAGATTTATCTAATAACATTTCCTATAATACAACAGTAAGTTATTCGTTCTAATGTATTTTCTTAGTGTCTGTCCTACACTTCCTTTACCTGACCTACTATTGCTATGCAGTTATATTCCAGTGACAACAATATGGCTGATGGAAAATTGTTGCTTTTCACAGAAAGGGATTGCAGATGGCCTTGCAGGACATACTGTGCACCCTGGCTTCATAGTGCACTACCTTAGCAATGGCTAACTGAGTGGTAACAGCAGGGGCCGGTAGAGGCTGGAATTTTGCCGGCGTGCCTGCCCTGGAATTGGGGCAGGCAAGGCTCACAGAACATTGGTCTCAGGCAGGTGAGGTGGTAAAATTCTGGTAACAGTGATGGGAGCACGGTTGCTGTCGTCCTGAGAGCAGACAATGGGTTTGTGCATCACACAACCATTGCCATTATTGCTCCCAAGTAATCAAGCAATGTGCTAGAGCACAGGTTGCTGGATTGATATGTCACCCTGAACCCCTTTGAGCACTGGTTTCCACAGCTATAATAACAGCAGTCTGAACCTGTATGTATCAGCTTGCACAGAAATATGCCCATCCTCCACTGCAGCTCTAAGACATTAAATAGATTTTGCCTATGCTTCAATAGACACTGAGACATTGACCATCATATGCTGCTTTGCAGCTGATCTCATAAGTGTTCTCATGGAGTTGGTCACCGCCATGCTGGAAAGGATAGGTTCCAAACTTTGCACAAGGCCCTGCAACAAACTGGAGTTGGATTCTTCCGTGCTCCTTGCCAATGTCAACAGGCCTGTCAATGCATCAAGTATTCTGCTTTGTATGCCCATCAAAAACATCCCAGAATTCACCTACGACCTTGTCCTCTGTGGTGCTGGTGAGTTATCCTTTCCTGTTGACCTGGCTGCAGCTCGTTCATATCTGGTGACTCACTATTTGCTGGAAGTGTGTGTATGCCTATATCTGAGCTGGTGGCCATGAGCATCAAATGGTGCTCTTTCGCCAGAGATTTCAGGTTTCCAGTTGAGGCTGCATTTGTTGACCAGGTGGCAAATCTTGGTTATCTGAAAGCAAAATTGCAAAAGGGGAAAGGGGTGAAGGTGAGAGCTGTGGAGTGAAAACCATGAAGTCAATGATCACACTGTGCAGCTTGCATTTCATGTCAGACACAACATAAGGGTGAGAAGGGGCAGAGGACAGGAAGTCCAATTATCCTGATCTTCTCAATAATTGTTCTCGATCAGAGTTGGCCCCATGATACAGAGCACCAGATGGATCAGTTGATGTAGGCATGCTGCCCTCCACTGGTTCTCTGTTCTTTCCTCCTGTTATGGACCACATTGTTCTTCAGGAGATATGGGAGACTGTCAGTGATTGTGTTGCAGTATGTTGGGGTGATATGCTTGCCCTAGATACGGCTGACTGTATGTGGAAATTGCAAGAAGTGGGTGTGAGGCTGATAGTATTGGCAAGTGTGTAAGTGCGAGTTGAAACTTCTCAATCTTACAGGCATAAGTCATGATTACTGAATGGTGTGTGGTGGAGGTCCAGTGCATTGTGTGATGTGAGCTTGTGCATTGGCAGCAGATATCTTTGGAAGAAGCATTCACTGACCTTGCCTACCTGTGTGAAGTCATTGAGCTTTTTCTAGCGTTACAGCCAGATTCTCAGGGGCAGACTTCAGGAATAAATCTCCCTGGCCACATACTCCCACTCCCTTCACGTTATGCCCTGAGAGGGTTCAGATCTCTTGTAGAAACACAGTATCTTTCCTTTCTCGACCTCAGTAACTAAAGCCTCCAACATCACCGCTGAAAACCTGGTTGTCACTCAAACTAGTTGCTCCATTTGCAGTGCTGTAGCTTCTATCAAAACTTTTCTGTTCTATCAGCTTCCATGCTTGAATGCAGCTCCCTTTAAGATGGGTGGGGTGGGCTGAGGGGGTGGGGGTGGGTGTAGGCCAACCTTCATAAGTGCAGGAGTGCAGGCTAGTTGTGTTAGCCACTTGCACATCTCAGGTCTCTGCTGAGCGTACAGCCTGTCAGCAGAAGGTTTTACCATAGGTTTCATGTTACAATCATTAATGAACAGGTGGCATGAAGTTTCCATAAAAAGACACAGCACAGATTAGTCGCATATAGCAATCTCCACATTGGCCTTACTGAATCATTCCTCCACAAAGTACTGTGGTAATCTGTACGTTTAGCAGCAGGGAGAACATGACTACTTTTTGAAAAGTAGCAAATCAATTCACTGGTTAGTACTCTGTTCTCCAGGCTTGTCTACATGATCTGTGAAAATTAGCAGCAATTGGACCAATGTGGGCCTATTTGCATGGCAGTCCACACAGTTATAAGAATGAACAATGTGCCAATATCTTCCAGAAGACTGACATTGTCTAGGCAATTATATTCAAAGAGAAGCTTCTCAAAACCGCTGTATTAGAGAACCCTAAAAAAGACATTCTCAGAATGATGTGTAACTGAAACTCAAGGTAGATCTAACATTTCAAAAGTTAAAATAGTTACCCAACATTGTCATTCAGTCTGTTTTTGCTTCCGGGAATTCCCTGACAGCGGGAAAATTGGGCTTTGCTCCAGATGCTTTGCATTCCAATTTTAATACCCCTCCCGATTCCCAGTTCACCTCAAAGGGCTAGTAAAATTTTAGCCTTGAACACAAAATCAAGACTGGCCCTCCAGTGCAGTACTGAGGTAATGCTATGGTATCTATGGTGTAGTCTTCTGGCCCTGTTAATGGATATAAAAGATCCTATTTTGAAAAACAGCAGGAAAGATCTCCCCAGTGTCCTAACAAAAAAATTACCCCTATCAACATCACTGTATGTCATGTATGCATTATAGCAGTAGCTACACTTTGAAAGCACTTCTTTCTCTCTCTGTTCAGGTTCCGTGCCTTAAGTGGGCATTGGTGACCAAATAGACTTCCATGTGCTGCTCTCTGATTATAATTGGCAAGGTACTGCAGTGACTTGCCATTGCCTTCAGTAGGTTCCAGTTGATCAGGAGATACTCTTATTCCTATTGCCAGCCATAGACAAACTGGAAGGACTTACATGTTGATATTCAATGTGTTTGGCCACATTATGAATGTACTTTCAGTGGCCATCAAGAATTGGAGTGGATTTTGAACCCAGAGCTTCTAGTTCAGAGGTAGGAACGCTACCCAAAGCATCACAAGAGGCCTTTCAGAAACAAAGCACTTTGGATATCCTGTGGCCATCCAAGATACTATATAAATGCAAAGTCTTCCCTTCTTAATAGAAACACTTACAAATGTCAATGTTTTTATTGTGTTATGTTATTTGTTATGCAAACTCATACCCTATATATAACAATAGAAAATGTATTTTCTTAAATGGCAAATGATATGCAAATGTGGGAAGGGAGATGGCGACCATAAAACAAAGAGAAGAATAATTTAGAAAGATTTAGTCTTTCAATAAAAGAATAAAATATTACTGGAGCAACTGCCCAACAGTATGCTGTTAATGAGCTGAAAAGAAATAAAAAGAAAAATGCAAAACTTTAGTACATTTTCAGATCTGGTGCCAAAATGCCAAGTCCAACCTTAGTGGATGAACTCGTAATGAAATAAGTGCTAACAAATGCCAGAATGGGAAAGTCAGCTTAGTTCCAGAAACAAAAAGCCAGGCTTCTCTTGAAAAGCTTTAACTATGTTTAGGCAATTATCTCCAATTTCTGTACACTAACATCATTGTGACTAATTATACAATGGCTTCCAGTGCAATGTGAAACGTAAATTCAAACAAATCCATGCGTAGGCTGAACACAAATTGCTGTAATCAGGTACTTCGAACTCTCGTGTGAAGTGTTCATTAAGGTCCTGCCTCATAAAAACTAACTTCTTTTCCATCAAATTTTTTCCATATCACGTGGACTCAGATGTTTTTCTGGGGGGGTGGGGGGGGCCATATAATGAATTAGGTCCATGTGAACAAATGCCTACGCAAAAAAAAAGAATGGCATTCTTGACACTGGAGAATACTTACACCATACAGTGTGGGAAAATTCCACTGATCCTTTTGCCATTCCAGCTAAATGTTTGCAATAAAGCATCCTGATGGAATTGATATTTATGAAAAGGGAAATTGTCCCTCAGTTAAAAGTCTGGTGGTGGAAAGAAATGTGATAATAGTCCTATGCTTGGAGCAATGTTTCCTTTTAGTCTTGAGCCAGATAGTAATTTGAAAATGTGTCAGACTACTTAAATCACGTTATTTGTGTTTAGTGTGAAATGCTTGCAGCTTCACTTCCATGCAAACTCTGAAGTGTAATTCAAGTGTTTATCAGCCAAAGTGGAGTGAGACTATCCCATTCCCATTAGCGGAAAGTCTGAGAGTTAGAGGAAGGAAGAAGAACAGGGAGTCAAGATGGGGAGGCTTATGATCCCTCAAGCCATTCACTCAGTTTTTGAGCACCTCGCAATGGGTGGGCAGTCAGGGTGCAGCCTCCTCACTGTTTCCAAGAATTGGGAGGGAGAGGAGAGGCTTCTGTTCCAGCTGGTGTTGGCTGCAATTCCATTAACCATATTCCAGGGCTGGTTTGTCCCAGCACAGTACATTTATGCACCAACAGGCAGGCAAATAATGGAACACAGCCTTAATTACACACCATCCTTCCATACTACTGAGATCTGCAGCAATGGCAAGATAGTTTATTGGAAGAAAGGACTCTTCCCAAAAGACTGGGGAAAAATGAGGAAAGGCTTAAGGAAATCCAATGGGATAAAGAAAACTGTGGGACACCTGAGAAATTCTGCTGTTGGTACTGTAATATTTACAATTTTAGGGCCAGTGATTACCATGTGTACACCTTTCTACATATTGCTCCTTATAAAGATGGCGGTGATGCTTACAACAGTGCGCACATGGTGTTGGCAGAAAACACACCTTTTTGGTGATCAAAGAGCATTGCAATGCCAGACATCTCGACTGAAATTTTTAAACCAGGATCAGGAACGAATGCCTTAGTAATTTGCAGGACCCGACACTGCACCGTGTTTGCGTCACTCAGGTGATGCAATCTTCAAATACAGATGTAGCTTTGACAGTGGCCAGGGGCTGTTAATTATAATCCTCAAAGCCATGACTGGGCAAGCTGCTGCCTCGCAGAACGGAAGAGACAGGATATCAGAGGGTCAGCAGTCTCATGGCACAGTGAAGTGACCAAGCAGCCAACTAAAAAGTGCTGCACTAGAGTTCAGAAAATAACCCTTATTGCCAAACATTTTTTCCTCAGGGAGAACTTGGTGGCTTCTGACATCATGTCTGACAGCTGTGCACTAAATAACTTTGATAATCTACAATTTCAAATTTGCCTTCTGGCCGAACCAAACACGTTGTCAAGCTCCTCAAGGAGCTTAACAGTCAGTTAATTGGAGGCAAGCAGGTTCCTGGCTCCTTCCAGATCTCTGATAACGCCCTTCTCCAAAGCCTCGGTGCTCTCCCCATTGAGGCCCTGGTACTCCAGGCCTCTGAAACAGTCCATCTAACAAGCCATCTAGCCTCACTCCTTCTAGAATCTGGAATTCATGCCAACCACCTGGCAGGACTCTGGGCTAGACTCCTGGCTGCCTTTAACAGCCCCCTCCTCTCAATATTGGACACCTTGATCAGGAGCGGCGCGGTGGCACAACAGTTAGCACTGCTGCCTCACAGCGCCAGGGACCCAATTTCAATTCCGGCCTCAGGTCACCATCTGCGTGAAGCTTGCACCTTCTCCCCGTGTCTGCGTAGTGCTCCGGTTTCCTCCCACGGTACAAAGATGTGCGAGTTAAGTTGATTGGCTATGTTAAATTGGTTACAGTATTAGGGGGATTAGCGGGGTAAATGTGTGGGGTTACAAGAATAGGGCCTGGATGGGATGAGGTCGGTACAGACTTGATAAGCCACATGTGTTCCTTCTGCAGTGTAGGGATGTTATGATTCTAAGCCAAACTTGCCAATCAGGCTGACCTCTGGCAAGGAACTCCTTGGGTGAGATTGCACACTGTGGTGATAATCCCTGCCTCTGGGTTCACTATGCAGTTAAAATCCACACCCCACTGCTCCTGGCTCAGTAAGTTAACATTCATTGTCTAAATATTTGGTCCGGGGTAAGTTCGAAAGAGGGTTGAATGAGGTTATGGAGATTTGAATACAAGGCTGAGGCTTTTAAATTTGATTTGATTTATTATTGTCACATGTATTAATATGCAGTAAAAAGTTTTTTTTTGCATGTTCTACAGACAATTTAAGACCCAGGACTGACCTAAAACAGCAAAACTGACAGGTAGGTGGGAGTTAATGTGGAACAGATAAAGGTGGCAGAGTTTTGGCTGAGCTGATTTTTAATGGAAAGTGGGCGGCTACCTGGAGAGCGTTGAAATAGTTGATTCAGGAAGTGACAAAGGCAAAGCTATAGTGTCAGATGAACTTAGGTGCAAAGTCAGTCTGTGGCACTTAAATGAAGCTCAGATATTAAAACTGACATTAAAACCCAGTCACTGCAAACTGTCCTGTAGTTAGAGTCACTGGCCCTGTCCAAGGATGATGGGAGGTCATCCAGGAGAGCATCAAAGGCAATGAATAAATGAGGTAGAGAAGGGAACCTTGGGAAATTCCAGATGAACAGTGCAAAACAAGAAGAGAGACCAACCCTGATGGTAGCTGAAAAAGGCTCCTTTCTGATGAGAAATGTGATGAGGAGCACTGAAGAAATCCTCAAGAAGAATGCATGCCCAACAGGAAGGAAGTTAAAGTTAACCTCCACCAAATGCACTGAGAAAGTCAGCAAACATCAGTAAAACAAATTACCTGGTCATTATCATATTGCTTTTCGCGGGACTTAATTGGTTATAAAATCCTCTGTGACCTCCTGAGATCATAAAAGGGGCTAGATGAATGTAAGTTATGCATTTATTTATCTTCCTTATTTTAGCAGCGTGGTTCTTCCAGGGGATGAGAGCACTGTTTTCTGAGAGCTATGTGGGCATTGTGGATCCTATGGATCACTCTGGAACTGAGCCAATCAGCAGGAGGACACAGACAATGGGTTGAGAAGGGACTGGCAGTTGGAGCCTGGGAATCCAGAGGAGCAGTTGCACATAGTTTAGTCTCACTTTGATGTTTTTGTACATAATTACTCCGTTTTCGATAAAATCTTTATAGCTGAAACATCATCAAGTCACCCTCAATCTATTACATTGGCAACAAGGCAAACATTAAAGTGGTCACGGATTTCAGTGTCCAGCTAGAGGGGGAGGAGACTTGAGTGCCAAGAGCAAGAAGAAGTAAGGTGCACTCATTTTGCAATTCTTGTGATAGGAAAGATCATACCAAATGACCTAGAGGTTGATGACTGGGGACAATACATAGAAAGGCTGCAATATTACCTTGTTACAAGTTAAATAACTGTGGAAGACAAGAGGAAAGATTTTGTGTCAGTGGCCCTCAGACCTCCAGCTTAGTGAGAACATTAACATTGCCAGACAATCCAGATACAATGTCATTTGACCAGATTGTAGAACTGGTTAAGAATCATTTTACCCCTGTCCCTTGATCATTATGTTGAGATACAAATTTCATGCAGCATTCTGTGAGCCAGGGAGATCATTTCAGTTTTCGTGGTAAGATTGAGGAGATTGACAGAACACTGCAAATTCAGCTAAGCATTAGCGGAAATATTAAGGGACAGAATAATCTGTGCTCAATAACAGCTCAATAATTCAAAAAAGATTACTGATCAAAATCATCTTCAAAAAAGCAGTCGAACAGGCCCAGGTTACTGGATGCACGGAGTAGGAACTTTTAGAGTTGCAAGAAATGCCGAAAGCGGTAAATTGTTTATGGTGGGAAACAGCTGTGGTGTAAAACAGTCCAGAAGTGGGTGCATCAGTGCCTGATAGAAGCAGTGCATTACTGAGAGCTGACATGTGTTTTAAATGTGGTGGGGAACAGTCTCAAGAAGTTTGTCGAGTCAAGAGCTGTGTGTGCTTCAAGCATAGCAAGCGTTGGCGCAGATCAAATCAATCAGCACAGTCCGTGCAGAAAGAAAAGACAGCAACTGCTGGATTAACTCCTTTAAAAGATCTGGATGAGGAACCTGGTGAGTGATCCGAAAAGTTCACCCTAAACCAGGCCCAGTTAAACAAAGTGCCCTCAGTAGAGATAACTTTGCAGATAAATGGCAACATTGAAAATGGAAGTGGATACAGGAGCGATGGCCACATTCACAGGGGAACAGGCATTTTAATGTCTGCAAAAGGGACTCCAACCATTAAGATTAAGTGAAACAGGCTCCGTGTTGTCCACATATACTGGAGCGGCACTGCAGACTTTAGGTGTTGCAACAATAACAGTGGCATATCAGAACCAGAAGGCAAAATTGCTAGTCTTGGTAATCTAAGGTCACAGACCTTGTTTAATGGGACGAGATTGTTTAAAACAGATATGACTAAACTGGCTAGAAATTTTAAACCTGAAGGATGGAGGTTTTCAGGAGTTACCGTTTGAATAATCCATGGTCTTCAGAGACAAATTAGGATGTATATGGGGAGCTCAAGCTAATCTATCTGGATCAAGAGGTGATGCCTAAATATTTTCAAGCCCCCCAGTGCCTTATGGGGTGGCAAATGGTTAGTCCTGCAGTACAATGGTTAGCACTGCTGCCTTACAGTGCCAGGGGCCCGGGTTCAATTCCCAGCTTGGATCGCTGTGTGGAGTCTGCACGTTCTCCTTCAGTCTGCATGGGTTTCCTCCGGGTTCTCCAGTTTCCTCCCACAGTCCAAAAGATGTGCTGGTTGAGTGCATTAGACATGCTAAATTCTCTGTCCCTTCATCAGAAAGTGGAAATCAAGCTTTTAAGAGGCTGGAAGATTTAGGTATTATAAAAAGTAGAATACCTTGAATGGGCTGTACCCATAGTCCCCATTTTAAAACCAGGTCAGACAGTCAGAATTTGCAGGGATTACAAATTAACTGAAAATAAAGAAGCATAGGTAGACAGGAACCCCATACCCAGAATTGAAGATCTCTATGCTATACTAGCTGAGATTTAAATTGGACCTCAGCCATACCTATCAGCAGCTGAACTTGGATGAGGACTAACAAAAGCTGGTGACAATCAACACACACAAGGGATTGTATCAGTATGCCAGATTGCCTTTTGGAGTCTCATCAACCTGTGCCATTTGCGAGTGTGCAATGGGGAACCTACTGGAAGGCATCCCCAATGTAGTGGTTGATCTGGATGATGTAGTGATCACTGACACAACACCTGGAGAACACAGCTCGAATCTAGAAGTGTGAAGGTATCTTTAGGGAGCAAGTGTTCAGATGAAGTGGAAGAAAATTACATTTCAATCAGAAGAAGTTACCTATTTGGGATTCAGGTTTGATTTGAAAGGTTTACATCTTTTGGAAGAAAAGGTTAAAGCCATCAAGGGGGTCCAAGGACGTATCCGAGCTGAAATCAATACGGGGGTTGGTCGACTACTATGGCAGATTAAAAAAAAATTTCTACTGTTTTAGTCACACTTCATCAACTGTTAAAAAATAATCAAACATGGAAATGGGGGGAAGAACAGAAGGAAGCTTTCGCAAAAGTTAAACAGGTCCTGCAGTCATCTGCCTTGTTGGTACCTTTCAACCCAAACAAACCCTTAATAGTAACCTGCGATGTTTCATATATGGTGTGGGAGCTGATTTGTCCCACCTGATGTCTGATGATGAACAAAGGCCCATTGCCTTTGCTTCAAGAACATTGTTCAACATGGAGAGGAAATACTCCCAAATAGACAAGGAAAGTTTGTGTGTCATCTATGCGATCAAAAAAGAATCATGTTTAGTATATTTATGGCTGGCCACAAGCCATTATTAGGTCTATTCACAGAAGGTAAGCTGGTGCCTCCAATTGTTTATTTAAGAGTGAAGAGATGGGCTTTTTTGTTAGCGACCTACAGTTATATGTTTTAGCATCACCCTGCAACACAGATATCCATGCAGATGCACTCAGACGGATACCTTTGTCAAAAAGAATAGCATCATTACCCGTTCTTCAAAAGATTATACTGGCTCTGCATTTCATTGACACCGTATCAGTTTTGGTAAAACACAAACTTGTGGATGGAAAAAGACCCTATACTGGAGAAGGTAAAGAAGATGGTCATGCAAGGGAGGCACTAAAGTTAAAGTTTAAGTTTATTTATTCGTCACAAGTAAGGCTTACATTAACACTGCAATGAAGTTACTGTGAAATTCCCCTAGTCGCCACATTCCACTGTCTGTTTGGGTCAATCCAG
Organism: Carcharhinus amblyrhynchos; assembly: GCF_965287045.1. Taxonomy (NCBI): domain Eukaryota; kingdom Metazoa; phylum Chordata; class Chondrichthyes; order Carcharhiniformes; family Carcharhinidae; genus Carcharhinus; species Carcharhinus amblyrhynchos. The sequence goes on from NC_137325.1 coordinate 68,268,282, forward strand.
CTAACTAGCACATTGTGGGAGCACCCCACTGGAGGTGTGAGGTAGCAGTGCTAACCATTGTGTCACCAAGCCACCCAGAAGTCAGACTATGAGAAGTCAGATTTGTTAAAACATTACCAAAGTAGAAGGTCAGAAATAACCTGTGAAGACAGGGTGTTACTGGGGGGGTCTGAAATTATAGTCCCACCCCAAGAGAGATAACTCCTGTTACAAGAATTGCATGACTCTCATTCAGGTCACAGTAGAATGAAGGCCACAGCCAGGAGTTACGTATGGTAGCTGGGTTTTGACAAAAAAAACAGAAAGGATGGTTAGCCAATGCCCAAATACAAAGCTCATCAGGCTTTACCACCACCAGTGAATGTGTATTCTTGGGAGTGGTCCGGTCGACCCTGGGCAAGGCTACACTTAGATTTTATTGGGCCTTTTATGGGTCATATGTTTCTTATACTCATGGATGCACACTCCAAATGGTTAGATGTGCAAGTGATGAAGTCAACAACAGCCAAGCTAAGGAAGATATTTGTCATCTATGGCATTCCAGAAATGGTGGTGACAGACAATGGCACATCATTCATGGCGGAAGAATTCCAAAAATTTCTCAAGTCCAATGGCATTCGACACATGAGGTCAGCACCCTACCACCCAGCATCAACTATGCTGGCAGAGCAGGCATTGCAGACACAAGTCATCAATGAATAAAGAGGCACCTTTATGCTTAGCAGTTTTCTATCATATAACACAACCCCAAATGTGATCACAGGGGTTACATCAGCTGAGTTCTAATGGGACATTGGTTACAAACAGGATTGGACATGATATTTCTAAATTTGGTGGGAAGATAGAGGCTAGGCAAGCCTTCCAGAAGATAAATCATGATGCCAGAAGAAAGATCTGAGTGTTCAAAGAAGAGGATGCAGTCTTGATTAGAAACTTTGCAGCGGGCCTGGCATGGGTAGCTGATAAAATAGTGGACAGAATAGGACCCATCTCCTACATCATGGAGGTACAAGGCTGTAGGCTTAGGAAACATGTGGGCCCTCTGAGGACAACAGTATTGGACAGAGCAATCGCTGGAGTTAGTTCAAGGTTGCCAAGTCTGGCTACTGGACTTTCGGTGAGGAATATGGGGCCTGAGGGCCAATAGATAAGGAAATGTTGGAGCCTGAAGCTGCTGAAGAGCAACTGGATCCAGGGTTAATTAACCTGGCAGTCTTATCCATCAAGTCTGGCTCTTTAAATACAAGCCTGCCACTGGACTGAGGTGCTCTAACAGAGCCAGGAAGGCTCTGGACCGTTTGAATCATTGAAGAGTTTTCCAGGAGTTTTTCTGGATACCCTTTTTGTGTTAGAGCCTATGGTGTGCCTATGTTGTTCTCTGTTTCTCTTTAGGAGTGTTTTAGATTTTGGGGCGAAGGAATGTAGTAGCTTGGCCCTTGAAGGAAACTCATGTTCCCAGGGTCACATGACCAGTGAGGGTCCTATGACCTGGTGTGAAGTTGAGCCCGTTAACAGGATGACACAGACCATGGGTTGAGGAGGGACTGGTAGCTGGAGCACAGCAATCCAGAGGAGCAGTCATGCTTGTAACCTAGTCTTACATTGATGTTCTTGTATATAATTACTCTGTTGGCAATAAAGCCTTTACAGTTGAAACTTTACCGATATGCCCTCAATCTATTATAGTTGTTCTATTAGATTCTTCAGGTAGCTATGACAGGAGGAACACAAAGGCACTAATGCTCACACTGTGCATTGAAATAGATCGGAATTTTGTGAAAGAACTGAGTGTTTCTCATATTTTAAGACAAAACCTTTGATAAAGCATGCTGGAGGAAACAATGGGACAGGTTGTCACGATAGTAAGTCCCAGTTTTATGACCGAAACTACATGATAAGTGATCATATATTGTGTGGAATCTTTACTCTAAATCTCTATATAGAATGGCCACTTTCTACAAATGGCCCAACTATTATTGACATGAAACTGTACCAAAATATATATTGCTGTTAGACACCAATTTATTAACAAACCATTTCCTGGTTCTGTTTTAAGTGGCAGGAAACAGCTGACAAAATAGTTTCCCTTTAACCCAAGCATAACAAAGAAACATATTTATTCTTATTACTTCTTAACATATTAAAAACATTCTCAAGAAGAAAGGCATTTTGCCATTCCCTTCAAGCATTCAATAACAATGAATGATACTAAAAACAATTTTGATAGAAAATTTTATATTTTTTTTACAATCTCATCCAAGCTGTTCAAGTGCATGTGCACGAGGTGAGGATGTTGAATAGAATGATTTAAATCAGGCTTTGTTTATGGGGACTGATTCCATCAGATTGCTTGTGTGAAGGATGTCAGTCAGATTGTGTATGGTGGCAGGAGGTGATACCAATGAGTTGAGAGATGCAATCCTGGTTCACTCAAAGTGTCAGCTTCTGATTGGTTTAAAAGGAATGATTTTATAGGCCACCTGTGGGGCAGGAAAGCAGGTGGCTGGCAAGTGGATCAGTAAAATAGGGCATGCACCATTGGTGACATGCTTGCCTGCCCTGATTTTATAAGCAGTGTGGAAGTGTTGGGCTACCTACCCAATTAAAAACCCTTAAGGCTACCTAAGTGCCTTATCCTATTGTCACTCAGCAGCAGGAGAGGTCTGCACCTAACTTACCATGCAGTAGGTCTGACCCATCAGGCTGCTGTCCTGTGAAGGGAGGTGGGCCTCCTTTCTGAGCCTTCGGAGCCAATTGGAAGCCCTGCCCCTGCCGAACTTCATGGCCAATTTTCCTTCCCTGCCCTGTCCATTATGCCCCTTCACCAGGGTTTACTTGTCCAACGCCAGGAGGAACTTGGACTTAGCTGTGGTCCAAATCCATTGATGAACTCCACGTTAATATTCTTGTTGAGGTACTGGCTGTGGCCACCACTCCTGGTGGTGCTGCTGGTACTATATAACTGCTGGCATTTTGATGGGCACTGCTCTCTGAAGCGGGAATTCACCTCATAATAATTAACACTGGCTGAATCAGCCAAGCAGAGACAGCTCATCTGCAAGAAGTTCACCCTTATCATATAATCCAGCGTAATGTGTTTGAACATAGAACATAGAACACTACAGCACAAACAGGCCCTTCGGCCCACAAGTTGAGCCAATCATATCCATACCTACCAGGCCATAGAACTATCTGTAACTCCCAATCCCATTTAATCCCATGTACTCATCCAGAAGTCTTTTAAAAGACCCCAGCGAGTTCGCCTCTACCACCACCGACAGCAGCCGATTCCACTCACTCACCACCCTCTGAGTGAAAAACTTACCCCTAACATCTCCTCTGTACTTGCTCCCCAGCACCTTAAACCTGTGTCCTCTCGTAGCGACCATTTCAGCCCTGGGAAATAGCCTCCGAGAATCCACCCTATCTATTCCTCTTAACATTTTATAAACCTCTATCAGATTGCCTTTCAACCTTCAACTCTCCAGGGAGAAGAGACCTAGCTCCCTCAACCTATCTTCATAAGGCATGCCTCCCAATCCAGGCAACATCCTTGTAAATCTTTCACATCCTTCCTGTAGTGAGGTGACCAGAACTGCGCACAGTACTCCAGGTGAGGTCTGACAAGGGTCTTATACAGTTGCAGCATTACCTCCCGACTCCTAAACTCAATCCCTCGATTAATGAAGGCCAGTACACCATATGCCTTCTTGACCACATCCTCCCCCTGCGAGGCCGATTTAAGAGTCCTGTGGACCTGGACCCCAAGGTCCTTCTGCTCCTCAACACTGCTAAGACTCCTACCCTTGATATTGTACTCCTTCATCCCATTGGACCTGCCAAAATGGACCACTACACATTTATCCGCGTTGAAGTCTATCTGCCACTTCTCCGCCCAGTCTTGCATCCTATCGATGTCACGCTGCAACTTCTGACATCCCTCCAGACTATCCACAACACCACCAACCATCGTGTCATCAGCGAACTTACTAACCCATCCCTCCACTTCCTCATCCAAATCATTTATGAAAATAACAAACAGCAAGGGTCCTAGAACAGATCCCTGGGGCGCTCCACTGGTGACCGACCTCCATGCAGAAAAAGACCCATCCACAAGCACACTCTGCCCTCTGCAGGCAAGCCAGTTCTGGATCCACAAGGCCAAAGCCCCTTGGATCCCATGCCCTCTCACCTTCTCAAGAAGTCTTGCATGGGGGTCCTTATCAAACGCCTTGCTGAAGTCCATGTAAACCACATCCACGGCTCTTCCTTCGTCAATGTGTTCAGTCACATTTTCAAAGAGCACAACTAGGCTCGTAAGGCATGACCTGCCCTTAACATAGCCGTGCTGACTATTTCTGATCATTCTAAACTTCTCCAAATGCTCATAAATCCTGTCCCTCAGAATCTTCTCCATCAACTTACCAACCACTGAGGTTAGACTCACTGGTCGGTAATTTCCCGGGCTATCCCTGTTCCCTTTCTTGAAAGTAGGAACCAAATCCGCAACCCTCCAATCCTTCGGAACCTCTCCTGTCTCCATCAACGACGCAAAGATCATCGCCAGGGGCTCTTCAATCACTTCCCTCACCTCCCACAGTAACCTGGGATACATCCCATCCAGTCCCGGTGACTTATCTATCTTGATAGAATTTAAAAGTTCCAACACATCCTCTTTCTTAACGTCCACATACTCAATCTTTTCAGTCCACCGCAAACCTGTAGTACAACCTCCCAGATCACTTTTCCCTGTGAATACCGAGGCAAAGTACTCATTAAGCACCTCTGCCATTTCTTTCGGTTCCACGCAGACTTTTCCCCCTTCACCTTGTATAGGTCCTATCCCTTCACTTCTCATCCTTTTACTCTTCACATATTTGTAGAACGCCTTGGGATTCTCCTTAATCTTACCAGCCAAGGCCTTCTCATGACTCCTTCTGGATGTCCTAATTTCCTTTTTAAGCTCCTATCTACAAGCCTTATACTCCTCTAGATCCTTAACATCTCCTAGCTCTCTGAACCTTTTGTACGCCTTTCTTTCCTTCCTGACTAGGTTCATCACAACTTTTGTGCACCACGGTTCCCGCGACCTACCCAAACCTCCCTGTTACTTGTCAATCTAGCTGTTTTCCAACAAGTAGAACAATGGAAGTGAAGCAGGTATTAAAAACACTCAAAGAACATAGTTTTGCTTCAAATGCTTATTATTTAAAGATATAACTACTACTTAATATGTGCAGTCATGTATGAGCTTTCTTAGAGGGTGGAAACATAATGCTATTATTTATGAGGACTTACACGTGTGAGCTAGTGAGGTTTATTTAATTTTAATTTTAAAAAAAGATATTGCCCATAATCTCTGGGAGAAATGTTAGTATATCATCTCTTAGATCCTATGTAAAATAACGTATATGACTGTTTAACACTTGTATTTCAATTTATGCGATATTTGGATTAATTTAAACAAACCTACCTTGTAATAATTACCATATATACTCAGGTAAAAGTAAAGCTTCAAAGGCAAAATTTTTCATCAAAAAGTAGGTGGTTGATAATAATTTCAAAGCCACCCTCACTCATCATCTTACAATCACAGAATTGTCAAGGTGGAAATTATTCCTACCAAACCTGCCCTCAAATTAGTGCAGAGCGAAAGTGTATTTTTATTATTAAATAAATAAATAATAATCCCCAAAGAGACAGACATTCATTTATGAAAATTCATCAAATTGATCAAATTCATGACAAACAAAAGTCTTATATTCAACTTTATACAATTTCATTCAGTTTTTTTCCTGGTCAGTTGTCTTTACTAACATTGTTTTCTCTCCAACTAAGCCCACCAATTGACTAGCTGGCATGTTAAAATTCATGGGAGTTTGATCCATTTTCCCCAATCACAGCCAATCTATATCCATCCTTCTGTTGACATTTGCATACAAACAGCTGAAATATGGTAAGCTTGTCATTGGGTTCTGCTGAGAGATGCCGTGAGATCTTGGACTACTGTCACAGTACAAAATTCTTGGTGCATCATCCCGGGTTGACTTTGAAATCTGCAATGCCAAATTTTCTTGCTTGTTTCAGGATGAAGATAAGGGTGGAATTCTCCATTTTGAGACAAAGTGCAGTAGTGGGCATCTCCTGTGGCAACTTTCCTGTTGGTGGGATCCCGCATCGCATTCTGCACTTGCACCCTTATTAGTTATGGACAGGTGAGTTCCCCTTCAAGTCACCTGGCAAGCTGGCAGCTGATTTGCCTGTCATCAGCTCGTGGGTTTGAAAGTCCCATCCTGGCACCATCTTTAAATATCAGTCCAACACTGTCTCCAGTCCAACTGTCTTCACCAGATGTTGCAAAATGTCAGCAACCCAAATGAAAAAGATTAGCAGCCTCAAGAAGAAGGCTGTTCCTCAATTCAACTTCCCTCCCCCAGCTCTTCACCTGTGAGGCACCCATACATCACTTGGACTTCTACCCAACATTGCTGGACTCTTCATGCCACTCCTTCCAGTATACAATTTGGCATCCCTTTGACTCCCTTGTTTGTGAGCTTTTCATGCAGCCTTGTTGGGGTCCAATTTCCCTCTCCTCTGTCTTCCTTCTACCTTTCATTCTTCATTGTCTTCATCCACCTGCTTATTCCTCTACTTGCAGTCATGAGACCTCACCCTTCTCTCCTCTGCTTGCATATCCCTTCTTATACATTTCCCCACTCTTATCTTCATCAGGCCAGCCTCCTCCCACCCTACCCCTCAAGTCCCCATTCTTTGTTTCACCTTGCACTCCACCCCCCAGTCAAACTTTGGATCTTTGTTGCAGTGGCTGCATGAGTCCTGCAGCACTGAGCCATACAGGCAGATACTGGTGTGTGGCACCAGGGGGATAGGCCTGAGTTACAGTGCTGAACTGAAATAGTGACATAGGAGAGATCAAGGGTCCAGCAGGACAGTGCTGACCATGAAAACCAGTTTGGCGTGGAGGTGGAGGGCAGGAACTGGTCTGCTCTGCAGAGGGGTGTACAGTGCATCAGGAGCAACGCAGCACCATGGTAGTGTTGCACTGAACCTGAACTCTCTTGCAAACTGAGGAGTGCCTTGTGCACATCACTCTTTAGCAATCTGCCTATCTGTGCAGACAGTTTCCTCCAATATCTAATGTTATTTTCTGTTACTTGGAATACTCCAGCTGCTGCACAGTTATTTGTCTCTTTTGCAATCTCAGTGGCTTTAGGTTTGAACTGGGCTGTGTATTTGGCATTCCTTCTTGATACCATATTGAAGGACGGGATCAGCAGGCATGCAGTGCATACCAGTGAGGTGGTGGCCTTGACATCACATGTTGACATGCACAAAAATGAGAAGCTGAACAGCCAACCTCAATGCTCTGCTATTGTATTATCCTATCAATATGTAGATTTGCATCAGAATGAGTTTGACTTCAGTGGTGAGCAGACGGTAAGTACAAAATATTCGGATTTTTTGTTCAAATGTCGCTCGTCGACTTTTACTGAAGATCGATCATTGCTCGAGTATGTATAATTTGTAAAGGGACCCTGACTTTATGGGAAAAGTGTCTGGTAATTTTATTTATGAAATCCACACATCTCTGATTCAGCTAAGAATGAAGTCATAATTTTTGACCCTTCTTCAGTTAACTTTTTGCTGAAACACTCATCCATGCCTTCGACTATTCCAATGCCATCCTGGCCAGCCAACAATCTTCCAGCCTCTGAAAAGTTAAGCTCATCTAAAACTTTCCTGTCTATATTCCAACTCACACCAACTCCTGTTCATAGGAACAGAAGTAGACCTTAAATCCCTGGAGCCTGTTTTGCTATATAGTGAGATTATGACTGATCTGTAACTTAACTCCAAAAACGTGCTTTTGGCCCATATCCTCTAAGAACTTGGGTTAACAAAAGTCTATCAATCTCAGTTTAAAATGAACAATTAATCTAGCATCAATTTGCTTTTGCAACAGCGACTTCAAAATGTCAATCACTCTTTGTATGTAGAGATATTTCCTAATTTCAGCCCTGAAAAATCTGGCTTTAATTTACAGCCTGTGCCCCCAGTCCCAGACTTTCCAAATGATAGAAATAATTTCTCTCTATCTATCCTTTCAAACCTTGGAAACTTTGAACAAATCACCCTTTAAGCTTCTAAATTCCAGCGAATACAAACCTAGTTTGTTGAATCACTCCTCATAATTTAATCGAGTTTTCTGCAGGCTTCAGGACCCCACCATCAGGCTCAAGTGGTTTTCAGAAGCCAGGACTATCACTCAGCTGGGACTTTTCTTGAATTAACCAATTAATGGTCAGAAGATGTGCTCTCTATCCAATTTAGGAAGATGTGCAAGTTTGCAAAACGGGAGGCTTGGAAGTAGCAGGTTAAGTGAGAAGAGAGAGGCACCAAAATTGGGACACCTGCTCCAACTTTTTAAAGATTTTAAGTGGAAAATGGATCCAGCAATTGGGCCACCATTGTGGAGGATGGGTTGGGAACTTCTCCGCAAGGTAGTTTGTGGCAGTCGCTGCAACAGGTTGGGGCGGGGGGGGGTGCCTGTAAGCCAACGTAGTGCCCACCTCCCCCAATCCCCTCCACTGCCTACGGGGTTCTGGATGCTGACTAAAAAACCAGATTCAGCTTCCACCAAAACCCCAATCCACTTCTGGGGAAATCACCCACAGCAGAATGGAGATGGGGAACTCGCACATTGATTGACATGACTATAGTAACGCTGTTTGCTCCTGTTCTGCCTGTGTTGGGGCCTAAAAATCCAAACCCAGGTATCAATCAGTAAGTCTGCGTTACACATCTTGAAGCTCAATATGATTTTTCTAAGGTGCGGTGTCCAGAACTACTCCCAATGCCACAGGTGTGACCTAAACAGGGCTTTCCAAAGCTGAAGCATGACTTCTAGCCCCTTGAATTTGATTGATCTAAATATAAAGGCAAGGACTTCATTAGTCTTTTAAATTATTTTCTGTACCTGTTCATGATATTTTAACAATCTATATCGCTGAATCTCAAAGCCTTTTTGGACATGCACTGTTTCTATCTTTCCACTATTCAGAAAGTAACTTGCTCCATCCTTTCTAGGGCTAAAGTCATTAACCTCACATTTGAAATCCATTTGTCACAGTTTGCCTATTCATTTAAACTATTAAAATTTCCTTGTGATTTTATGCTTCCTTTTACACTGAGTACAATATCGTCCATCATATGCCAGTAGTAAATTTGGACATGTAATTTTCCATTCCATCATCTATGTTATTATTACATGTGGTGAATAGCTATGGCCCAAAACATAACCTTTTAGGATATCATGCGTCACATTCAGGTTCTGTGTGTATCAGCCCATTATCCCTGCCACTCAGCCAATTTCCCAATCAGGTCAATAATTTATCTTCCACTTGAGCCAGCAGTTTCTTATAAAGCAGGGGCTTTATCAAATCCTTCTGCAAGTCTATATAAATGACGTCCCCTATTTACCACTTTTGTCACCTCTGTGAACAATTTGATCAGCTTCATCAAACGTGCCCAGTTTCAAAGCCATGCTTGTTCTCTGTGATCGGCTGGAATCATAGTGAAGGAGGCCATTCAGCCATCGAGTCTGCACCCACCACAATCCCACCCAGTGCCTATTCCCATAGCCTCATATATTTACCCTCCCAGTCCCCTTAGTCATCCTATACTTCTGGTCTTTAATGATTTCCCAATCACAGATATTAGGTTAACTGGTCTATAATTTCCCCTCTCACCTTTCTTAAATAATGAAGCGATATCCTCCATTTTTCAATCTAAAGCAATGGTTCCCAAATCAAGATTACAGTGGGAGCATCTGCAATGTTCTGAACTGAGACCTCTGTGCTCACTGACTGGCAATATCTTCAATTTAAATTTCAGATCTTTGAGGGTGGATTAAAAGCTCAGCGTGGGATTGCCATACCACAGCATAGATGTTGGGGTGGGGCGGTGGGGGAGGGGGGGAAACCCACCTGTGGTAGGCTGGTTCACTCTGCTTTCCTTTTTTTTTTGATTGACAGGCCTTTACTGGGGTGAGACAGCAGTAGGCTCTGCGTGTCTTCAATTCTGGTCTGATGTACATTTCTGTTTATTATCACTCCACCACTGGAGGCCCTGAACTCTTAAATTTACCCCATCTCGTTTTCTCTCTTTCTTCCTTTAGGCCTTCTTGTTTGACCGAGTTTTAGGTCATTTGCCCTAATCTCTCCTCATCTAATTCAGTGCCAGATTTTGCTTGATAATGTGCCTGTGAAGTACCTGAGAAGCTTCACTTGTTTTTCTCCTCCAATAATAAATCCGATGTACACTTTTCCATGGCAACAATAACTTTTTTGTCATTGGAGGATGGTAGTCAATGAGTCATAGTCATAGGGTCATACAGGTTTACAGCATGGAAACAGGCCCTTCAGCCCAACTTGTCCATGCCGCCTTTTTTTTTAAACCCCTTAACTAATTCCAATTGCCCGCATTGGCCCATATCCCTCTATACCCATCGTATCCATGTAACTATCTAAATGCTTTTTAAAAGATAAAATTGTGCCCGCCTCTACTACTACCTCTGACAGCTTGTTCCAGACACTCACCAGCTTCTTTGTGAAAAATTTACCCCTCTGGACACTTTGTTTTTCTCCCTTCTCACCTTAAACCTATGCCCTCTAGTTTTAGACTCCCCTACCTTTGGGAAAAAATATTGACTATCTACTTTGTCTATGCCTTCATTATTTTATAAACCTCTATAAGGTCACCCCTCAGCCTCCTACGCTCCAGAGAAATAAGTCCAAGTCTATTCAGCCTCTCCTTATAACTCAATCCATCAAGTCCCAGAGGCATCCTAGTAAATCTCTTCTGCACTCTTTCTAGTTTAATAGTATCTATAATAGGGTGACCAGAATTGCACACAGTATTCCAAGTGTGGCCTTATTAATGTCTTGTACAACTTCAACAAGACATCCCAATTCCTGTATTCAATGTTCTGACCGATGAAACCAAGCATGCCGAATGCCTTCTTCGCCACTCTGTCCACCTGTGACTCCACTTTCAAGGAGCTATGAACATGTACTCCTAGATCTCTTTGTTCTGCAACTCTTCCCAGTGCCCTAATATTAACTGAATAAGTCCTGTCCTGGTTCAATCTACCAAAATGCATCACCTTGCATTTGCCCAAATTAAACTCCATCTGCCATTCGTCACCCCACTGGCCCAATTGATCAAGAGTGAAGGTGGCAAGCCTCCTTTCCAGGTCCTTGCTGCCAGTTTCCCCTCCTCATATCCACCTTCGCCCACTTCCCTATCTAATACGCCTCCCCCTCCCCACCCTCTCATACCCGTCACCCCCTTTGCCAGGACCTGCCCGATGTCCCCAGAGGTCTGGGTCCATCGCTGATCAGCTGAGATTCAGCCTGAGGTTTTACCAGTGGCCACCATTGCTTGTGTCACTGCTTATTTTAAAAAGTTTATTCTTGGGATATGGGCATCGCTGGCTGGCCAGCATTTATTGCCCATCCCTACTTGCTCAAGGGCAGATGAGAATCAACCACATTGCTGTGGATCTGGAGTCACATGTAGCCCAGACCAGATAAGTATGGCAGATTTCCTTCCCTAAAGGACATTAGTGAACCAGCTGGGTTTTTGCGACAATGGTTTCATGGTCATCAGTAATTTCCTAATTCCAGATTTTTTTATTGAATTCAAATTGACCATCTGCCATGGCAGGATTCAAACCCAGATCCCCAGAAGATTAGCTGAGTTTCTGGATTAATAGTCTAGCAATAATACCACTTGGCCATCGGCTCCCCACTGACACTACAGAGCAGCTTTTCTCTGATTGGCAGCTCTATGAGACAAGACACCCTCCTGAAGCAGGATGGAAGCTTCACCTCATAACATTTGAAGGCTGAAAAGTTAAAGAGATGGATGAGCAGTTTGTCAGAAACAGTGGGGGCAGGATTGCCTCCACCTTTATGCTTACCATCAAGGCCACTGCTGCCAGGATTAAATTCATCTCAATAAAACATAACAGAACTGTAGAAGAAGTATTAATGGGAACGTAATTCCACTCAAATGCTCACACTGTCTTCGTGTAAAAAATAGAGCTTTGAAAACCACAGATATGCTAAAGTTATGGTGGACATTATGGAGTAGCACACACAGAAATTTACTCCAACGCGAAAGCAGATTCAATAAATGGCAATGAAGCAGCCATAGATACAGAGCAAAGAGGGGGCCTTTCTTTTTAACTCCTGGGCATTAAGCATCAGCTGGGTGCAGCTTGCAGAGAAAAATCTGGTGGGAGGCCTGCATGATAACAAGTTCTGCTGGATTCCCCTTCCATGTTGAAATTACAAAAAAAAGACACTATGCCTCAACACAGCTTTCATACAGCTCAAATACTTTATAAGGAGAAATATTTCATACCAGTGGGTAATAATTCATCAGCTGGGAGCAGAAAGGATGAGAATGGCAAAGTTAGTGGAGTGATCATATGTTGCCGGAAAGCAGGAAAGGGTGGGCTGTCTCCATGTTCGTGAGCATGAACAGATAAACTAAGAAAACTTACTAATGAGGTAATCAGGTGCATACTTGGGAAAACATTTGAAAATTAAAGTTAGAAGGTGAAGTTCATGTATGGCTGGCAATGTATAATGTCGATGTAATGCTTGTGAAGTGCTCTGTCATGTGAAGTTGTTTTGTATGGCACACAAAATACTTGAAAGTATAGGGTTGCAATAAATTTTTGTTAAAAGTTTTTTTTAAGAAGGTTTCAACCAGTTCATTTATCCCCCTGCCTTTTTCCACGGTGACCTTTACCCTTGCTTTTCCTAAAATCTGAAAACAGCCAATGTTGATGAAACATATAATGGCTCCTTTCCTGTGCAGTAAAGTCGGCTGTAAAGTCTGGTAATTAAGGTAACCAAGGAGGCTGAGCCCAGCAGGCTAATGGTGCACCAAACACTTTTATAACTTCAAACGATATCAAAGTCACAGGAGTGGGCTCAGAGTTGAACTGGTTTGAATTAAGCTCACTTCCACACGCTCTGCCCTAAGAAAGCTCCAAACTTCTGGATTTCATTAGAGCCAATTATCTTATCTTTTTCATCTTAGGCCTGACCCTAAGGCTGGCAGGCAGCGAGTCAGTATGTTTGTGTGGTTGTTTAAGAAAGCCTGTAGTCATTCAATGTCCCGAGGACCTGCTAATTAAAACACTTACCCCCTGCCTCTGATAATTAAATATGATAATAATGCTTGTCCAAATAATTTTCCTTATTATTTTCATTAATTTTATTGTTTATCCTATAAAACATCCTTAACTAGTTATTTTTATGGTCTATTCACACAGTGCAATCATGAAGGACCAAATTGTTCATATTTTGCATTTCATATTTATTCTCAACATAGAATTCCTGATTAATTGTACAACGTGCAGCTGTATAATTTTTAAGGCCTGAATTTAACACTGCTTGTCCAACAGGAATGAAATCTGAAGGGTTATAACATTCGCTTCTCTAAACAGAACAGCCCCAAGTTCTCCCATCTATCCATGTAACCAAAGTCCCTTATCCCTGGAACTGTTTTTATCGATCTTTCTCTCTCTAAAGCATGCATACTCTTCCTCAAGTGTTGTGCATTGAATTGGACAAAATATTCCAGTTGAGGTCGAGCCAATGTTTTATAGGTACATCATAATTTCCTTGCTTGCACTGTATGCCTCAATTTATATACATAGAATCATGTACGCTTTTGTAATGACTTTCTCAAGCAGCCCTGCCAACTTCAATTATATGTGCATCTATACCCACCGATCACTCTGCAACTTCTTGCAACCTCCTGCAACTTCTTTAGATTTGTACCCTTATTTTGTATTACCTCTCCTTGTTCTACACATGAAAATATTTCACTTCCCACTTTATTGGCTTAAAGGGGATACAGTGGCATAATGATAATATCACTGGATTCGTAATGGCAAGGCGCAAACAAATAATCTGGGGACATGGGTTCAAACCCCATCATGGAAATTGCTAACATTCAAATATAATTAATAAATCTGGAATTGCAAGTTAGTGTCAGTAATGTGACCATGAAACTACCATCAATTGTCATAAAACTACATATGGCTTACAAATGTCTGCCTTCAGGGTGGCACAGCGGCACAGTGGTTAGCAATAATGCCACACATTGCGGTGGTTGGGTAAAATATCTTATGGAGAATCAGTGCAGTCTTGATGGGCCGAATGGCCGGCTTCTGTACTGTAGGGATTCCATAATACTGTACTCAGTCTGGCCTTCATATAACTTCAGGCCCTTGAAAAGGCCTAGCAAGACATTCAATTCAAGAACAATTAGGGATAGGCAATAAATTCTGGCCATGTCAAAGACACCCACATCCAGTGAATGAATAACATAAAATCATGCGCCTGTTTATTCCAATTAATTTGTTTTTAGTAAGTTTCCTTGTAGATTCAAAGGAAACCCAGTACCTCCTCTGTCACCTAGATTCCCTACTTTGATCCTGTTGCCCACCTCTTCACTGCACCTCAGCATTTGTCTTTGTGGCGGGATCTCTTTCTTTTGATTTCCTCCAGCAGCTTTCTGGTGTTTGTGGTTGCACTCATTCCTGTGGAATTCCTTTCATTCTTGCCAGGTATGGTTGGGAGTCAGTTTCAAAAACTGGTAGTCAGGCCCAAGATTTTAAAGAACAGAGGCATTATGCCAGTGCCGTCCTAGGTGTCCCAATTCACAACTGGATGGCATGGTGGCATAATGGTTAGTACAGCTGCCTCATACCTTCAGAGATATGGGTTTGATTCCCATCTTGTGCCACTGTCTGTGTGGAGTTTGCATGTTCTCCCCATGTCTGCATGGATTTCCTCCGGGTGGTCCCATAGTCCAAAGATGTGCCGGTTAGGTGCATTGGCCATGCTAAATTGCCACTTAGTGTCTGGGGATGTGTAGGTTAGAGGGATTAGCGGGGTAAATTTGTGGGCTTACAGGGATAGGGCCTAGGCAGTATTGTTGTCGGTACAGACGTATGGGCCAAATGGCCTCCGTCTGCGCAGTAGATTCTATGATTCCAAGAACTGATCCTCATATGCCTCATTTATATCCTGAGGTGAAATCAAGCCTACTATGTTCAATTCAAATAATGAACTACTCAAAATTCAAAAGATTTACAGAATCAATTTGCTTAAAAAAGGAATCAGGATCTGATGTGCCATTTGGTAAATTCAAGATAATTGAAATTACCTAAACCACTTTTGCATTGAAAACAATGACAGTTTGAATGCATAACACCTTGTAGGCTCTGAGGACAAAATTTCCTCTGCACGTTCCAGCCATTCATTCAGTTGGAATGGGAGCAAGTATACAAACCCTTTCTCCTGAAAATTTATTCTACCTTAACATAACACCCACTTAGATGTCAAACTTTAATAAAAGCAGCCTGAAGTTATTGGCAGCATAAGCTGGCTGAATGTGAAAGCATTGTCCTGTAGCGTTAAATGCAAAATGTAACTTTGGTTCCCAAAGAGCTATTCAACGCTGTCAACATGCACATTGAAATCTTTTAGTGTCAATTTTCACCTTCACTACCTGGATTGTTATCTGTTAACAGAATGGATTGTATGGATATTATAAAGCATACTTAATTTGCATCCCAGAGTTGTGGGTCACATTGCTGGAAAAGATATGCTACATTGATTGAAGTGGACCTTGGATAGATTTCAGAAAGAAAATGAGATTCATCATGAAATTGGTTTGCTGGAACACTGGGAAATCCTATTGACAGTGGCAGGATCAGAACATCCTCCACTGGTGAATAACTTGCCTTCTCTCACCACGAGAAACATGCCATGGGGAGGCCAGAGAATTCCCCACATTGTATTTGCACGTTCAGGATTTTTAGCATTATGGCTAGGATTTTTCACTCTTTCCCCTAGCAGTTAATTCTTGTGGCGGATGGGGCAAGCCATTGGTCATCAGCAAGATCTTCCAGTCCTGCCCAGGTCAATGGTTTTGCATTGCTCACCAATGACTTTGCTTTTATCATTATTACCCTATACTGAAAAGAAAATCACTGTTACAGCTTCACTTTACAGCCAGAGTAAACAAGATGACATTATCGTGAAGGAATATTCCCTCCACATAGTGGTTACAATCAAAGTTATATGGGTCATCTGCTATGATGTTTCAGTTTTTGACCTTAACATATTTACCACTTAAATTATCAGGATGACTGAACTGCTCATGTGCATAGAAAAAAAAACTTCATCCATCTTTGCTGAAGTTACTTGAAAACAAATTGGTGACAATCCACCTCTCTGCTGTGAAAGTAACATATATGCATAACATTCAATCACAAATGTTGTTGCTTAGATTATTCCCTCACAGCAAGGTTCGAAAATGGAGGCATAAACAAAAGGTGATCCTTGCATGCATGTGAAAACACATCATTCTGAAATTTATTGCCTGTTTAATATTTAATCATAACAGTTCATCAAAGTACACTAGTCGTTCAAGTGCTTGGATGTGTATCAGAGTAATCAGACCACCAGTGACTAATTCCCATAAGAAGGCTTTCTTACTTTATCTTATGTATCTCGTGGTGTATTTTCTAACTTCCTAACAGTTCCTACATAATGATAAGTTCAATGGTGATAAAACAGAGAAAAAAAATTGACTAGAAGAATGTGATCAGGCTATGACACACTCAAATGGTTTAAATAGCATCACACTCAATCATTCAACCTAAAACTGCATGCAACATATTCTCTCAAGAAGAGTTTCTTTGTTAAATAGAACACAACAGGCCGGGTATATTTTCAAATAGAATATCACTGTGCTGTGTTCTCAGTGATTTGTATTGGTCATTGACCAGGATTCTCTGATGCCGTATCCTCTGCCACCGCTGCCAGTGGAAACAGAGAACTTGGTGATCAGTAAAACATTCTTCACTGCAGTGGGACCAGAAAATCCTAGCCGCAGGCGAGTTCAGAAAATTCTGGCCATTATCCTTATTAACCAGCATTCAAACCTTTAATTTGTTCCATCTACACATAGTTTTGCGTTATGACGATGGAAGATTGGTGCTTAGCAACAATATGATGTTTGACAAAGGCTGGGATTTCCTCCAATATCGGCAAAGGCCGATGTCGGTCAGGAAATGCAGCACTAAAGCTGCCAATGGCAATTTTCTCTGCCATATAGTCATGGAGTCATAGAGGTTTACAGCATGGAAACAGACCCTTGGGCCCAACTTGTCCATGTTGCCCTTTTCTAAAATCCCTAAACTAATCCCACTTGCCCATATTTGGCCCATATCCCTCTATACCCATCATACCCATGTAACTGTCTAAATCTTTTTAAAAGGCAAAATTGTATCTGCAGACAAAATTGCACCCTACAGAAGAGTACTGAGGAAAACAAACATGGAGTTCCTTGGGTTCTATGACTATTGCTGGCCTTTCCATCAAACCAGACACTTGATAATCCAGCTGTCAATTTTAAAGGTCACCCCAGTACACAGCTGCAAACCAGGAAACAATCTTCACCTAATTGCACCCACCCACACCCTGACACCCCCTCCTTGGCTGCCCCACAGCACTCCCCTCATACCAAGCTGGCACTTTCCAGGCATTATCCATTCTCCCCTGAGCTCCGGGCTCACCTCTGAGCTTTCCTGGAGCATTGCTCGCCAGATGCATACCTTCTGAAATTAAACATGTTTCACGCCATTCTGCCATCACAAGCTTTGGATAGATCTTTTGGACTTGGGGGTATATTCGGGATATGGACTTGATAATTATATGTTAATTTCTTATAATGAGGCTTCCAACATTGAATGTCAGGAAACGTGACCCATCACTGATGGAGGGAGGAGACTATCGCTTCCTGTGAAATGCGACTTTGGCCTTCTCATGATATTTTCCACTCCCATCGCTGAACCTGCTTAAATGTGAATGTTAGCGGAAAATCCCTTGAAAAGCTTATATTGTGTTCAGCTGAGTGTTGTACTATGAACCAGCACAATTTCACAGTGAGTCCTGTACACATTATGCACATTGTGTGTGACACCACACAGTCAATTTAGTTTTCATTTGGTTGTATCCCAAACAAACAACATTCAACAATGCATCTTGTCTGGGAGGATTCTGCCTGACTGACCTCTTTGATTTCTTCAATGAAGCAACAACCCAAGTCAACTGTGGTAAACCCTACAATATTATATATTCAATTTTCCAAAGCACACTTGATGAAGTTCCACATGACTCGTTGCCAATTAAGCTCAAAACTCTGGAGATTCAGAGGAAAACGTATGTTTGAATAAAAAGTTGTCTGACATTTAGGAAACAACAGGTAAAGGCTCTAGAGAGAGTAACAGGGTGGGAAGTTGGAGTGAGGCTGGGGGAGGCGGGTAAGTATTGAATGGGATGCCCAAGGGCTCATTAGTAGAACCAACTCTGTTTCTAATTTACATCAATGAGTTGTATTCTGAAACCCAATGCAAATTAATTAAATTTACAAATGCTACCAAACTGAATTGACAGGGAAGATCCGAAAATGCCGAATGAGCTGAACAAAAGATAGGAGTAGCACATCAAGGCAGATGAAATTTCGTATAAATGAGTGTAAAGTGTTGAATATTGAAAGATATAGCAAGCAATATAAACACTATCTGAATGTATTGAAGTAGCCATGGATAAAATTAATGGAGAACTGGACTAGACACTCGTCATATTCAAACAACAATGTCGCAATCAACAGAGGCAATAGGATATTGAATTACACAACAAATTAGAAGAACACGAGTGAGACAGAGTAGCAATCAAACTATACGATGCTCTGGTTACATGTCATTTTGAGTACTGAAACAAAAACAGAAAATGCTGGAAAGTCTCAACAGGTCTGACAGCATCTGTGGGGAGGGAATAGAGCCAATGTTTCAAGTCTAGATAACCCTTCATCAGACCAATTTTGCTTTTATTTTGAGCATTAAATCAAGTTCTGGATATTGACAAACAAGGAAGATAGTCAAGTGCTGGAGATGGTGTAGGGAACAGCCACAATATTGAAATCCAGAATGAAATTTTAGCCCCTAAAGACCTGGTGGATTTGTATCACATGGGAGATTAAAATGTTCAATAACTGAATCTCACCTCCGATCTACTTCGAATCCACCCACTTGCAGTTTTAACAAGCTGGGGGGAAGTGGCAGCAGAAGACAACCATTCACTTCCAGGAGGAGGGTTGGCAATTTGAAGTTTATAATGAGGCTGCATGTCTCATATTATCATATTTATCCACTATTTCAAACCTAACTCCGCGCATCCCTGTCTCCCAAACCTTCTGAAAACTAATAGCTACAGAAAGGTGAGAATTGTTAGACCAAAGAGATAAGTCTCATTCCATTTACCTGTTGGATTCAATGCACCTTGAATTGCCACCCCTACTACAGTTAGACACCCTATTCCAAAGTTATGCAATCTTTCCTTGACCTCATATCTGCTGAGGCCTCCAATCCTACCACCCCAACTTCGAAGGCTTCCATCCTCCAACCACCAAAGTGATTGACCTCTTGCTGCTTCCCCCCACCTCTGTAATGCCTCCCTCACTCTGCTCCCCCTGCCCCATGTAGGAACTGGAGCCCACCTCATACTCTGGGTGAGGGCTCAAATCTACCTGGTCCTTCAACCTCGTCCCAATGCTCCCATCAAGCTGGCAGCCAAGTTTGGCCTATCAATCAGGTTGATTTCCAGGCGGGGAACCTACTAGTAATGGCACAGGTTTGCTGTGGAGCTAAAAATCCAGAGAATATGGGTAAACCCCCATATGTGACCAGACCTCCCCATTCTTACTGGGTGGAAAGTTAAAACCTCCCCTTTCCCCATCCTGCCCTCTGCCCCAGCCATCCAATGTGTACACATTTATTTTGAGTTAAAATTTTACACACTTTTCCAATGACGTCTGTGTGAAGCTATTTAAAAGAATACATTTGCTTTGAACTTAACCAAATATTACTACAGGTGGGAACACACCTGAAAGCTGTAAGGTATTCCACATCTCCCATAGGGGGATCGAGACCACCTGTCCAGGCGATATTCACATTGAAGCCTTCACCAGGGCCGCTTCCAACCTGAAAATAGGACGGCACCAAGAAAGAAAAATATATATTTTTGGATAACATAGCTTTGAAAACAACATCAAAGAGCATACCAAAATCAACCAGACGATGCTTGACAAGCACTGGTTGGGGCCATGCACTTGGTCTGTACTGGGACTCAGTCCCAGTGGACAATTTTGCAATCCGCAGCAATTTAAAGTGCAACAGCGAAGAATGAGCTAATTAGGAATAATCATGCAATGCAATTAGACCAGAACGATAAAAGAAGCCGATGAGAAATGCAACCTACCTCGTCTGGGGCTCCACTACCAGGGAAAAAGTTTCCTTCATCATAACGGTGGAGGGAAATATAAAGCACGTTGGGGTCATTATAAAAGGCTTGCTGTGTACCGTTACCATGGTGAACATCCTAAAGGTGAAAGGAAACAAATGACAAATGTAATAATGTCCAGCTCTTGCTTAAAGGTCACTTTTGCCTTCCCCCTCCTCCCCCTCACAAACTTCCTGAACCTTCAAACAAATTACTCCTTAATGTGCTCATTTTTTAAGCTTGTTTCTCTAGTCAGGAAACCATAGCAAACATGCCCTGGAGACTCCAGAAGAGCAGTCACTGAGAAATTCCAGCTCTTTTCTACATTTAGATATTTATACCCTGGGTCTTTGTACTATTTGTCTCGGTGATAGAATCTAGTATCCTACTTTATGCAAGAATTTTATGACTTATTAACTGCCAACAGTTCATAATCCCTCAGGGTCAATTAGCTGCTTGAATTCGCTTCTAAAGAAAGCCAAGTGTTACATTACAGAATCTGTACTTTTTAGGATAATCAGTGGGGCACAACAATTATGTGAATTTCCAATCAACAGGAAGTTTAATTTTCAAAAGTAATGCTCAGTGAGATTTATTGCCACAAATACAGTTTTACTGGAATCTTCAAAGAGACCACTGCCAAATCTGCAAGGAAGTGACAATACTTACACAGGAAGTGATGCAAAATGCAAGTTTAATAGAAGTTTCATTCCATTTACAGATTTCTCAGCTGTTGAAAGATTTAGGCTAGTTCCTCATAATCACATTACACATACTCCTGATGATAGATTGCTCGCAATTTTCCTTTCCCTGCATAATTACTCTAGCCTGTTGAAAAAGCATGTTCTCCTAATAAAATCCACGCAACTTTGAAAGATTTCAACCGATCAGATTATTCCAATGGCCCTAAACATTTGCAAACATATTTAGGTCTCTTGAAAGGCCTTGAGGATGGTATCCTTTATCTTGTAACTGGCCATAAATTTTGGTATGAAACTTCCCCCCACCGCCCTTTTCAGGGATTAAGGCTCAGAATAGTGATGATATGATTTATCACTTGCAGAAAAATTTGAGCCTGTTACAGGTGGGATTGATTATTATTCGATGCCAAGCTTGATTTCCTCTGCATTCTTTTCACTGGCTAGCTTATCACATCACCTTGTGAACTGTCAGGACAGTCAAATATAGTTTATTCATTTATCAATATTTAGTACCTTTGAACCTAATGTAAGTGCAATAATGGCAGAAAAAGGTCATATGTGTTGTTATTAAATCAGAGCTTAAATATTTGATGGAGATGTACATTATTCCTTAAAGTTAATAAGAGTTTATCAAATCTACCCAGAATCTGCTCACTAATCCAAACAGCCTGTATATTTTTATTTGCATTATATATATAATTGTGTACATTCCAAGTAATTCATGCAGATCTAGTATATTGTTATTGATGTATGCTCCGGTCATGGAATTTTGCCTTTTGACTATAACATAATTACATTTTTCACAGAGTTGCCAGAAATTAGCTACAGACTATTTTTTGACAAATTGCCAGAATCCAACATTGTAAATGTCAGCAATAGCAACAATTTGTAATAACATAATACAACAGCCACTTGTAATTCACATCGTCGAAAGGGAGCGCCAACTAGAAATCAAAGAATTAGATTATATGAATACTGGGAGGGAAGTTCTGAAAGATGGGGAAAGAAGCAGTGATGTGGCTAAGGAAGGGAATTACAAAAGTATGATCTGGTTGGCTGGAACTGAAAAGGGAATGGCAATACATACAAGGAGGAAAGAGGACAGAGTCAGAAGATTATGAGCATAGAGTGAAAAGATGGAAGAGGTTATGGTGATAGGCAATGAGGAGTCGTGAAGGGACTTGTTAACAAGGAAAAGATTTTGTATTCAGTAGACTGGGTGATTGGAATCAATTGGAGATCTTTGAGGGTGAGAACGATAGGCAAGTGGAATTAAGCCAGTGGAACTGCAGACAGGTTTCTATGAATGGCATCACTCATTGACACAAAGTGCACTGAATGTTCATATGAGCCTGGCCAGCACACAATCAAGATCAAAACTTAATAAATTCTCCATGTATTTGAATAAATATTTTCAATTCTTAAAATTCTTCAATTCTTAAAAGAATGGACATAATAGAACTATTTACAAGCAATTCAATGATTTAAATGAATTCTACAATTTTTTTGGATTTAATTCTGGGGTTTAAAAACTTCTAAGCCCAAAGATTCCATTATTGGTTTTAATCATTCCTAGATTTAACCATATTGTATCAGAAGGTGAATCATGAAATCTGAAGTTGTGACAATATATTTCAAACAGTGTGATTTTCTGTAATCGATAGAATTTTCATGTTTTTAATTGAAGTCTGTATTAATCAAAATGCTGCCAGTGAGTAAGTAAAAGCCTGCAATTTAATTTCAGGGTTTATATGACGTCCATAAACTACTTGGACATAGTTCTTGTGGTTTATGATGTTATTTGAAACCTTCAAGTAAAT
Organism: Carcharhinus amblyrhynchos; assembly: GCF_965287045.1. Lineage (NCBI taxonomy): Eukaryota > Metazoa > Chordata > Chondrichthyes > Carcharhiniformes > Carcharhinidae > Carcharhinus > Carcharhinus amblyrhynchos. The sequence goes on from NC_137325.1 coordinate 68,291,262, forward strand.
TACAACCTTCTTACTCACTTCCTACTATCTGTAATTGTTTTGGGAGCAGCTATTACCAGTGTACGCTAGAGTTTCTTTAAGTACGTAGATGATTATCACTGAATTTTGTCACTGCAGCGCTATTTGCTACTTTGAATAAAATGGATATCTTATTAAAGTAAAGGAATGGCAATGCTAACTGTTACATGCGGTATAATATATGTCACAATATTTGGGGTGGTTAGGCCCTTTTACCTCTCAAATCAGGGATAAAATCCACAGCACAGTGATAAGGTGAACACTCATTCTATCAGGTGGGTATCTTATAAGAAAACATTTTAGGCAGTGTGATCTCAGTTCCTCGTGGATAAATGCAGCAAGAACCTTTCACAATTTGACACGAATTGTAACTGAACAGAAACTTCTGCTGAAAGAAGGGAGGTGGAAATAAAGTATGGAAATATTCTGTGAATGGCCTAAGACATGTTTGGGAAAGTTTTTTTCTAGGTGCCAGATGCAGTGAAATTAAACCCTTTGGCCCAGATCTCCAATCTCCAGATAGTGAACCTCTCAGAAATCCCAAGACCATGGGTGGAATTTTCCCATTTTGAGACCAAGTCCTGTGGCAGGGGTGGAAATGTGGAATGTTTCTCATGTGGAGGCTGGCAGGAATCTTCCAACCCTGACTTCATTAATTAAGCACCCAGGTGTTTTGTGCCATATTATGTGGCGGGGCAGGCCTGATTAGTCTGTAGTCTGCTGTTGTGTCCAGATGCTAGATTGAAAAGGCACCCAACATCACTGACCCACTCTGATGAAAAAAGGTGGATCACCTGAAAATGAAAATGGATCTCTGGGAACATTGAGGCTGAAAGTTGGACCCCCTCCAAGAAATTGAATCAGGAAGGTCCACCTGCATATGCTCCCTCAGCCCACTGCTATAGTGTTCCAGGGTCTAGCTTGAAGGCGACCTCCAACCCAAATTCCAGAGGTAACCTCTGACATTGTTCAGGTTAGTTTCGATACCTGCACACCACGTTGTTCCAAACGTGTTTTACGCAATGCGTTTTCCCATTGGCATTGCAGAGAATCTGGCGTGGGGATTCAGGTCTTCACCTGCATTCCATTAAACGGGATGTAAATCTGGTTCATGTTGGCCTCTGGTGGGTTTTTGATCCACCATGGCAAGTACAAGTGGAATATCCTGCTGTAAATTCACAATAGCATAAATTTATGGGCTTCCTGCCATATTCTCCTCCCACATCCACCATTGAACCCACTGGTGGGGAGTTGGGAGACTCTGCTTAATGAGTGGGAATTTTGAACTGCCAATAGGCAATTAAAATATTTCCCGAAACCTTCTGTAAAAGTCTCCAACTCTGAGTTAGAGCCTGAGACTTTGGATAATTATTTACCTGGAAGATACCAGCAAATGTAAACCAGATTAACATTTAGTCTAACACTTGGGTAACTTTAGAACTGACCCATCAAATCCCACATAGTAACCCTTCTCCCCCCAGATAACTGTGCCCCCCCACAGCCCCCTAACAGACCACCACCACACCGTCTGACTCTCTTGTTCCCTACTCCCCTGACTTTCCCTTACTTGACTTGACTAACCCCTACCATTTGATTCCTTCCTTGACTCCTCCCATAAACCCCTAGACACCCCCACCCACAAGCTTCCCGCCCAACTTGATCAAGTAACCTGACATCTGACACCCCACTCAACCTCTCCCCACCTCCACTGACCCCTGATTCCCCTGACTCCCTCTCGATCTGTTGAGCCACAACCTACCTGACTATCCCCCAACCCTCCAATCCCATCCCCGAACACCTTGTAACCACTTGACTCCCTCCTGACCCAACATGACCTGATCCAATCTCACTACCCTACCTACCTACCACCTTACACATTTACCTCACCCAGCTTATCCCTTATCCCCCATCCCCTCACTCCTCTACCCCATGCCCATCTGACCCTCTTACCTACCTACTGTATCCCCTTACTCACCCTAATCCCTTACCCACTAATTGTATCCATCCTAGCCCCATAGCCACCCTATCACTTACCTACTTACCTCAACAAAAATACCTCTTCACTCACCCTACCTACTAACTGACTTACCTTTTCTCCATAGCCTTTTGAGAAGTTCTGGGAAACTTAAACTTTTTACTTATCAGAGTACAGAGGCTAGTGCTGTAAAAATAGAGGCTTCTGCACAATGGAGTTTTTCCAACTTTTCCCAAGGAGGTTTCCTGCACTGATGAAATTCTGCAGGATCCTCTATTGGAAGATTGTTCAAAAATATCGGAGGAAGGCAAGTGTGTAGTTTTTTGTCTGACCCTGAAAGGAAAGTTCGGGCCAATGCACCTAAGTTTTCTGGTCCTGCCTTGTCAGTCTTTCCAGTGGATTTGAGACAAACATAATCAGAAATTAGCTTGGATAGGCATGTCCTTACACTTTTCAGTTTCTAGAGGGCAGTTCTGTCTATATCATAGAATCATAGAACCTTACAGTGCAGAAAGAGGCCCTTCAGCCCATCGAGTCTGCACCAACCACAATCCCACCCAGGCCCTACTCCCATATCCTTACATATTTTACCTGCTAATCCCTCTAACCTAAGCATCTTAGGACACTAAGGGGCAATTTTAGCATGGCCAATCAACCTAACCCGTACACGTGGGAAGAAACTGGAGCACCCGGAGGAAACGCATGCAGACATGAGGAGAATGTGCAAACTCCACACAGACAGTGACCTGAGCCGGGAATCAAACCCAGGACCCTGCTGTCTGTTCAGTTTGAAGGCTGGATTCTGGGGTTGTTCAGGGGATGATCGTGCACAAGCTCCGAAAGCAGCAGGTAACTTGTTGCCAAGTGCGCCCTACTGCATCAGGCCTGTCATGGCACGTTGCGCCCAATATTGTGGTAGAGACCAGGGACCCCCATTTTCAATCACATACTAGAACAGATGGGTGCAGAAGGGTATCTCCATGGTGAGCAAGTGTCAGGTGCCGACTAATTGGAAAATCTAAGCTATTATTTATAGCTAAGGAAATCTGTTCCCAATGTTGGGATAGATAGAACATCTGGTGGGATTCTGCTCTGCTGAGTGGTGCCTGGAAATGCATGGTACTGATCCTCGATGCAAACAAAGGAACAAAATTCCATTTGAAATACACAAAAATAAATCAAAATAGAAATGGTGGCACTGTGGTTAGTATTGCTGCCTCGCAGCACCAAGGATCTGGGTTCGATTCCAGTCGTGAGTGATTGTCTGCGTGGAGTTTGCACGTTCTCCCTGTATTTGCATGGGTTTCCTCCAAGTGCCCCGGTTTCCTTCCACAATCTAAAGATCTGCAGGTTAGGTGAATTGGCCATGCTAAATTTTCCCTGAGTGTCCAAAGATATGTAATTAGGTAGATTAGTCATGGTTAATGCGCAGGGTTATGGGGACAGGGAAGGATGCTTTTTCAAAGAGTCGGTGCAGACTTGAGGGCTGAATGGCCTCTTTCGGCACTGGAGGGATTCTTTGATTTTATGTTAATTGCACATCTATTAATAATGTATTCTGTGCATGTATTCATCTATTAATATCTGTATTGAATGTACAATGCGGATGAAACTGATCAATATCAATAGCATAAAATAGATCTATAGCAACTTGACAGCCCATTTTACACTGCTTTTTTAAGAAAATCAGGTGTAGTGTAATATGTGGAGTTGATCCACAATGAGATTATTTTATGATGCTGTGCAGGTCTTTTACACCTCCAATGTTTGCTTCTTTTGAGGAACATTGAAGTGCACAGTGATGTAACAGCATGAGCTCTAGTCAAGAGGTCTACAAGAAAGAAAGCAGAAAGTGGAGCTTAAGTCACTACATTTTCACAGGAGTTATGGTCTCACAATTCTTAACAAATGATAAAACAGATGGGTCAGAAAGGATTTACGAAGTTCATCCCAGGGATATGGGGCTTTAGTTATGGATATGGGCCTCTTTTCAATAGAGCAGAGAAGAACCAGAGGAAACTGGATAGACAATTTCAACATTATGAAATGTTTGATAGTATAATCAGGAAAATCTTTTGTACTTGCCAGTGAATTATTAGATAGAAGGCAGTATTCCACACATTATTCCAGATTCCTCTAAGCCTCTCTAACTGTTCAACATGTAAATAATGAATGCAAGTCATGGAATGAAGGCAAAGAACATCATTTATACTTATTGTTACCACATTGAAACTTTATCAGAGACAGTGGTGAAGGAAAAATTCATAATAGCATTTATAAAGGAAGTGAAAAATAATTTGAAAAAGGAAAAACTTAAAAGTGGAAAAATGCAGGGGACTCGGATAAAGTGCATAGCTTTCAGGATCTGTGTATATTCACAATGAGCTCTTTTCCTACAATGAAGCTTTATTATCATTTAACTTTATGCATGCGACAGATTTATTGACCAGCTTTCAGGCTGATTTAGGTTAAACCACTTTCAAAGCTGTTTTTTGTTTCAGGTTAGAATCTTAATAATAATCCTAAGTAATATTAGTCCATTGGAAAACTAAGGGCTTCCCAAAGTTGTTCGCGATAAGTCAAGAAGCGGTTAGATAGAACACTCCGTAGAAGGCAGGATCAGGCTACTAAATTCATTGATCATAATGAATGGTGGAGTAGGCTCGAAGGACCGCATGGCCTCCTCCTGCTCCTATTTTCTATGTTTCTATGTTAAGAAGGTAAACCTGAAATCCTTCCAAGATGTCTTTGGTTTTGTGGTGATATTGGTAGTCTTTATACACTCAAATAAAGACTTAGCAGGCAAAATCTTGAACATACTGTTTTGGTGAAATTATTGTCATTATCAATTGTTGCATATTTTTGACAAATCAGTCATGCATTATTAGTTCAACAAAGTATGCTAGCCAAGGATGGAAAGCTTTCCTCTTTTCTGATTACATAACTTGAAATAAGTATCACAATAACAGCTGTTACTATGCAGTAAAATGTTGTCCTTTTATAAATTGTCTTATTTTTGCAACTTATCTTCTGCTGCATTTGGGTCAGAGTTACAGCTCCTATCAAATTATAAGCCTTCACTGATATAATTCTGAAATGTGGCAGTATGGTACCACAACCGCATGTTAGGGTTGACTCTGTCATTGATTTATACCTGTGGGGAACTAGCTGGTCAACATTACATTCTTCTAAGGCGATGCATCTCAGCTCAGGAGTTCAGTGCACAGTGGTTAGCACTGCTGCCTCACAGCACCAGGGACCCAGGTTCAATTCCCAGCTTGGGTGACGGTCAGTATGGAGTCTGCACGGGTTTCCTCTGGGCGCTCTGGTTTCTTCCCACAGTCCCAAAGACACGCTGGTTAGGTGTATTGGCCATGCTAAATTCTCCCTCTGTGTACCCGAATGAGCGCTGAGGTGTGGCGACTAGGGGATTTTCACAGTAACTACATTGCAGTGGAAATGTAAGCCTACTTGTGACAATAATAAATAAACTTCTATAAACTGTGCGTAAGGATGATATATATGACACTGGTCATGTGCAGCCCAATATCCTTGCATAATGTGCTGCAGCACTATATGTTATTTCCTTAATTATACTGAGCAAAATAACATTAACAGCTCTCAAACAACTGAATAATTGGGGATTAAGAAATTGAGCAAATCTGAAACCTGCCTGTTGTTTAAAAAATTAAGCTGACAGTCATTTATGCCTGGTAAAGGGCAATTTCTAAAACACATCATTCATAAAATATCCCCATATATTGTCCCTTGAATATTATATATACATACCCAGTCCACGATTAATATCTTGCCTATATTTAGCTTGTGCTTCAAGTACTTGGCAGTAATTGCCACAGAATTAAAGAAACAGAACCCCCTGTGGAATAGAGAAAAGAGAGAAATAAAAAGGCAAATCTGTCAGGAAAATGGTTATAAATAATGATCTGGGGCATTTTTTAAAATGCTATATGATCTCTATGGCCATAAATCTGCTTCTGGGAGTACCTAGAAAGCTTTTCCTTTTGCGTTTTACAGCCATCTGTTAATAATTAGAGTGCTGTAGAGGCCAGAGCTATGCAGGTGACTGGCAGTAACCCCAGCGCTGTTAAAACAGGCAATGCCTCTGGTACTTACATGGCAGTGGACTCTTCGGCATGATGGCCAGGGGGCCTGACAACAGCAAATCCATTCTATAAAACAGAAAATAAATACTGGTTTAATCTAATGACAGATTTCCGTGGGCTTTGAAGCATTTATTTATTTTTGTTCCAGTGCATGTAAATCGAGAGCTGACCGTGATGGAATAAACAGAACATTTTTCTATTCTGCATTTACAAAGTTCTCAGCCATCCAGAGAATTAGCACACCGCCATCCCCACACCAGTTAGAGGAGAAAATTAACACCACCCCCCCCACGTCTCCCATTCCCACACAACAATTACTTTATATGTGATTGAAAGGAACCAGAACCACCCAAAGGAGAAAAAAGGAACACTGTCATTATGGGGAAAGATTAATTTTGATGCATTGTGTGTGATATGTTTTGTTATGTTCAGGTTTAAGATTTTGTTGTAATAAGAACACTGAACAAATCTGGTCACTATTTTTGGAACAATCTACCATTTAAGCTTTTTATCGTGCAAAGAACAAGGAAGGAAATACGGAAATGGGGAAGACAGAGTTTAGCAGAGACAACTGAAAGTTTTTGTAGAGCATTGAACATTGAGGTAATTTCTAAAGGAGAAGAGAAAAGCAGAGAAGTAGAAGGATATAGTGAGGATGTTCCAGATGGCAGAGTTAATATGCCAAAAGTGCTGTTAGAGGTTGTGGTATGAAAAAGTGGAAGCAGTTGATGGAATAAAAATGAAGGGACAGGCAATCCAGTCCAATTTGTGACAGCTATTGTATTTTGCTTTTGTTTTACTGTGACTCATCCAAGGCTTGATGTCAGAGAAGGGTGTCTAATGGCATGGATGAGGTTATGGGGTTAAAAGAAGTGTTTGAGAAGATAGAAATAGAAGGCATCAGCATACAAACGGTAGGCTAATTTGTATTTGCAGCTGATGTCATTGATTAATCACATATAATGAAAGAGAAAGTAAGGGCCGGAATCTCAGATCTCATCTGCGCCTGGCCCACTGAAATGAGAATGGAGAATCTGCTGTTCAAGTCAAAACTCCATTTACTTTCAGTCGCACCAAAGAATCCAAGCTGCTAAGCAAGGGCAGAAGTTTTGGTGTAAGAGTTCAAGACAATGCCTCCTACTGGGACTTATATGTATTGACATTCAGGGTTAGATACAGCTCAGATTCTCCCAGTATTGGGCTACCTGTTAACATTCGCGAGTCTGATTTATGTTGGAAGGATGATCACCTGAGCAATTAGTGAAGTCCATTCATTTAATAAAATCTATAATTATTTGCCATAAATGTATTGAAATAAGGGAATGGATTAGGTGTGAATACATAATACATTTGTCTGTGAACATAGGTTTCCAGATTATAAACACTCTCTGTAAAAAGGAGGGAAATGGTTGATATGGAAGATTTTTATTCCAATTAACGTATTGTGGCACTTGTTCGTCAAACCCTTCAAACAAAGCGCTATGATGTAAGTGATGATGAAGACAATGATTTGCATTTTCTCATGGCTTGTAAAGTTTTGCCTCTGTGTTATTAATTAAAGCAAAATAATGTTTCAAATAGAATCCCATTGGACAGACAGACAAGAAGTCTATGGCTACACTCAATGAAAAACTCCTTTTACCAAGTCAATCTCATACAGCTGGCTTAAATGGTATTAGGCCACTGTCATATTTCATCGATTTTTTTCATAAAATCTGTCATTTTGTGCACACATCTGTATATAAGAGCATAAGACTATAAGACATAGGAGCAGAGTTAGGCCACTCGGCCCACCGAGTCTGCTCTGCCATTCAATCATGGCTGATATTTTTCTCATCCCCATTCTCCTACCTTTTCCCCATAACCCCTGACCCTTTATTAATCAAGAACCTATCTATCTCTGTCTTAAAGACACTCAATAACCTGGCCTCCACAGCCTTGTGTGACAAATAGTTCCACAGATTTACCACTCTCTGGCTGTGGAATTTCCTCCTCATCTCTGTTTTAAAGGATCGTCCCTTTAGCCTGAGGTTGTGCCCTCTGGTTCTAGTTTTTCCTACTAGTGGAAACATCCTGTCCATATCTATGATGTGTGGGTGTGTGAACATCAGGTATTGCATACAAACGAAACATGTGCTTGCATATTGTAATAGTTTGGAAGTCCAACTGGAAAGGAACAAAGTTCATTGCAGAATACAAAGTAAAGCCATTTCTGTGGTATACACACACTAGTCCCGACTCCAGAAAAGCATGCAGGAACTGCTCCAACTGCAGTCGATGGGGGTCGATGTCAGGGAGGAGCTCCAGGAGGTGAAGAGCCAGCAAGCCTCGCTCTTTGCCTCGGAGGCCGCCATGGTCATTTTCCGGTCCAGGGTCCGCTCCGTGGAGCAGGACGAAAAGTGCTCACGCTTCTTCTTCCAGAAGGTGCACAGACAAACCTCTGTGATCAGCAGCCTGAAGGAAGAGGACGGCTCAGTGGGGTCATCGCAGTCTGACATTCTGAGGAGCTGCAAATCCTTCTATGCCGGACTGTATGACCTGAAGCCGACAGACAGCACGGCCTCCCAGTCTTTCCTGTCGTCTATCACGCAGGTCTTAGATGACGGTGAGCGGGACAGCCTGGAGAGACCGGTATCTCTGGAAGAGCTGACCAAGGCCGTCGAGTCCTTGCAGAAGGGTAAAACTCCCGGAAGCGACGGCTTACCGGCGGAGTTTTACTCGGCGTTGTGGGACTTGACGGGCCCGGACCTCCTGGAAGTATACGAGAGTATGCTTCTGGAGGGCAGGATGTCAGAATCCATGAGGAAAGGCATCATTACCCTCATCTACAAGCAGAAGGGGGAGAGGGAAGAAATTCGGAATTGGCGACCCATTTCACTATTGAACGTGGATTACAAAATTCTGGCCAAGGTCATCGCCAACCGGGTCAAGTCTGCTCTGGGGTCAGTAATCCATCCTGATCAAACCTGTGCTGTACCCGGCAGGAAGATCTCTGACAGCCTGGCGCTACTCAGGGATACGATTGCCTACGTGCAGGACAGGCAGGTGGATACGTGCCTCATCAGCCTCGACCAGGAGAAGGCGTTTGACAGAATATCGCACAACTACATGATGGATGTGCTCTCCAAAATGGGTTTTGGGGAGGGAATACGCAATTGGATCTGGCTGCTCTACACAGACATCAGTAGCGCAGTCTCAGTCAACGGGTGGGAAACAGATAGCTTCCAAATCAGGTCTGGAGTCAGACAGGGCTGCCCTCTCTCCTCCGTCCTTTTTGTGTGTTGCATTGAACCCTTTGCCCAGGCCCTCAGAAGCGACCCAGGCATCAAAGGGGTGACAATCCCAGGCAGCGGAGGCACGCAGGTCAAAGCCTCCCTGTACATGGATGACGTGGCTGTGTTCTGCTCGGACCCCTCGTCTGTTCGCAGGCTCCTCCAGGTCTGCGAGCAGTTCGAGCTGGCCTCGGGAGCCAAAGTCAACCAGGGAAAGAGCGAGGCAATGTTCTTTGGGAACTGGGCCGACAAATCCTTTGTCCCCTTCACGGTCAGGGCAGAGTACCTGAAGGTGCTGGGGATATGGTTCGGAGCGGCAGGGGCATGCATCAAAAACTGGGAGGAGCGCATCGCGAAAGCCAGGCAGAAACTCGGCTTGTGGGAGCAACGCTCGCTCTCCATAACAGGGAAAAACCTGGTGATCCGGTGCGAGTTGCTGTCCGTGTTGTTGTACGTGGCGCAGGTGTGGCCTATCCCCAAATCCTGCGCTGCAGCAATAACGCCGGCCATCTTCAAATTTATCTGGAGATCAAAGATGGATCGCGTCCGGAGGGAGGCGATGCACAAATCTCCAGAGAACGGAGGGAAAGACATTCCCAACGCCGCCCTCATCCTGATGGCCACCTTTGTGTGCGGCTGCATCAAGCTGTGCGTAGATCCTCGGTACACCAACAGCAAGTGCCACTACTTTTTGAGGTTCTACCTGTCCCGAGTGTTGCGAAGGATGGGTCTGGCCACACTGCCGCGGAACGCTCCGAGTAGTTGGACCGTACCGCAGCACCTGTCCTTCGTGGAGAAATTTTTCCGCAAACACACCTTTGACCACAAGGCGATTAAGCAGTGGTCAGCGCGTAACGTCCTTGGGGCTCTGAGAGAAAAGGAGACGGCGGATCCTGTCGGATGGTTCCCTGAGCAGACTGTCAGTGTCATCTGGCAGAACGCCTCATCACCAGAACTGACAAACAAGCACCAAGATCTGGCTTGGCTGGTGGTGAGAAGGGCACTTCCCGTCAGATCCTTTATGCACGCTCGAGGTCTCAACAGCACCGCACGCTGCCCTCGAAGCGGCTGCGGGGCTGACGAGACGGTCGCACACCTCCTTCTGGAATGTGCCTTTGCAAAGAAGGTCTGGAGCGAGATGCAGTGGTATTTGTCGAGGTTCGTCCCGAGCAGCTCGGTGACGCAGGACTCTGTGCTCGATGGGCTGTTTCCGGGAACGCACACCGAGACAAATATCAACTGCTGCTGGAAGGTCATCAACTCGGTGAAGGACGCACTTTGGTCCGCCCGAAACTTGCTGATCTTCCAGCTGAAAGAACTGTCCTCGACCGAGTGTTGCAGACTGGCACATTCCAAGGTCCAGGACTACGTGCTGAGGGACGGGCTGAAGCTTGGGGCAGCCGCCGCAAAGGCACAATGGGGAAAGGCCACACTGTAAGGCCTTTTAACGGAGGCAGACCGAGGGCCCAGGAACTGCAGAATACCCTCGACCTGCGTAACTGTGTGCCAATCTGAGCACTAACGGCACACAGTAATCTTTTGAGGCGTGTATATAGTTTTTAAGTATTGAAATGTAATCATGGTAATTAGTACAAATATGTAAATATTGAGACATGGACATAGTTTTTTAAGTACTGAAATGTAGTCACTGTAGTTTGGACAGATCTGCAAAAATGTTTTGATTCCGCATTGTTTTGCTACTCGAAGCCCTGTACATTGTAATAGATTACTTGAGATTTTTATGAATAAAGTATATTTTTGGAAAAAAAAAATATGTTTCCCTCACTCCCCCTTTTGGCCAAGATCAAGTGTAGTATTGACATGCTGCACTTGGTTGAAGTCATTGGGTTACATTTCAGCTTCATTTGAAGCAATTTTTTAAAGTGGCATCTCGGCCGTTTGGCTAAGATGCAAATAAGATCAAGCCCTGGAGGAGGAGTTACACCTACTCCAGTCAGCTTGGATCATGTAGATCAAGCCCAAGGCAGGAGGTGAGAGCCCTGTCTTGTCAGCTTGGATCGGGAATGTCCCAACTTGTTGGGACTCTGAATTGGGTTTAATCTGACTTGATTGGATTGGAATAAAGTTTAAAAAAAAATTAAGGAATGGTTGAAGACGCAGAATATTGAAAAGGCTACCAGCAATATTCTGATATATTACTGAAGATTTTGGTACAAATACAAACACTGGCATCTATCCAGCAAGAAGGAAAATTTCTCAAATATGTCAAGTCTAGAGAATTTGGTGGTCTTTGTGCCATAGGAAAGCACATTCTTTATCAATAATTCCCTTACAGTGAAAATTTTGTTGAAACATTCTGGATATTTCAATTTCAGGTCACAAACTGAGATGGTAGGGGTAGTTTCTGAGATTGATCTTCCTTGTGATGTCTGATTCATTCCATGGATTGTTAGTCATGTGAGGTCACAACATTTTGGTTAACGTGCAAGCGCTTAGCCTTTACTTTCCACACTGTAGAACATCTGTGGCACCAAAGAAGATTAATCCTACTTGCATCCAATGGGGTGATTCTCTCATTTTGAGATGAAGAGTGGTAATGGGAACCTCCAGGAGTGCATGTCATGCTGGCCAAGATCCCATGCCAGATTATGGACATCATTAATAATGCTCAGATGAGTTCCTCACTGACTCACCTGGTGGGGTGTCAGCTGATTCATCCATCTGTCACTCATGAACAGACTGTTGGGTTTGGAGGTCACAGCATCACATCTAAATACCAGTCCAGCATATTCCTTTCACTCTCACCAGCTCACCTGTCTTCACCAGTTCATGCAGCAAGTCAGCAACCTAGAGGAAAAAGGCCAGCAGCCTCAAGGAGAAGTCTGTTCCTTGATATGATGACCTTCCCCTGAGCCAATCACCTGTGAAACACCCATGCCCCACTTGGAGCCATATTTAGAGCCTTCATGTATCCCCTTCCAGTAAACTATATGGTGTCCCTTTTGCCCCCTTATTCATTAACATTTCATGCAGTCTTGTTGGGATCCAGCTGTCCATGAGGACCAGCTTGACATGGAGATGGAGGACAGAAGTCTGTCTTCCTGCGCAGGGTGGTGTACAATGCATCAGTAGCAGTGCTGCACTATAGCAAAGAGGCTTTTTTGCACTCATCACCAAGTCTCTGGTGATTTGAGGACCATCCTATGCATGTTACTCTTTAGCAATCGGGTTTGACGCCAATGTGATTTCTCACTAATGTGATGCAAGATTGGAAGGCCTGATGGGATAAAGGCATGCAGCTGTCTTAATGAGCATTCACGAAATGCAAACTAATGCGAATAGAATTTGTGTCACCTGCCAGAATTACTGACCCATCATTAACCTGCTGCTGGGTAAATTGCAATGGAATTTTATGCCAGTGGGCATTGCCAGATTCTCTGCGCCTTCCTGCCACCAAACCCACCACAGATGGTTGGGAGAATTCCACCCCAGGACTATGGATCTATTCTGTGGAATTAGTGAATTGTATGCTAAAAGCTTCACAGTAGCAAATTCACCATGACCTTCTCCATCTATGGAGGCATGTCTTTTAGAATTTACAGAGGTAGTACGCTGGCACTTGTCCCTGTGTCAGTCTTGGCTACTGATAACTGGTTACAAACTTTCTTGGAGCAGCTAAATTGAACAATGGCAAACACTTTGGATGTTTGATGACATTTATGTTTTCCACAAGACTGATGGTTAAAATGTGTGTCCACTGTTCTCTGTCTCATTGTGCACATCATCGTCAGATTCAGGTTTGTCAATCCATCTTATGTTCATGTTTCTGATGGGATACTGGCTAGTCATTCTTCTTGCTTGAAGGTACGCATTGTGTATGGTCTGTCTAGATCAGTGCATTACTCTTTGTAGCTGCATCAGCCAGTCCTCGAGTGCACTGCCACTGCCCCGTTCCTTTCTGAGACATGCCTTGCAGAATTGAAGGAAAGCTAGGAATTTTCTTGGTGCATACAGGAAGTCACACCTTCTACATATCTTGCTAGGTTTGGGTGTCAGTGTTTCAGTAATCAGTGTTGCACTTAGGACCTGTAAGCTTTATCGATCCGTGAAGATCACATTGCACTTACGTCCATCTTTGAGGAGCCCTTTGACGCGAGATAGCCTGGAATGTTTCCATAGTAGTGGATGAGAACACCAACTCGACCATTTTGTCTGCTAGCACTGCCAAGGTTGTATGTTGGCACTTGCCTCTGCATCAATCTTGGCTAATAATAAATTGTTACAAACTTTCTTAGACAGCTAATTTGAACTATGGCAAACACTTTGGATGGTTTGGTGACATCTATGTTTTCCACAAGACTGATAGTGTAAAATGTGTGTTCACTGTTCTTTGTTTCATTGTGCACATCATCATGAGATTCAGGTTTGTCAATCATCTCATGTTCTTTTCTCTGCAACTGCTGACCAAATGATCTATGGATTCTGTATACTGATGTCAAAATTACCTGAAATCTCACTGATGAATATGAAAGTTTAACTTGCTTCTGAACTGGTTTTCCAATGTAGTTCATATCTTCTGGGGATGCTTTACCTCTCCTTCTGTTAGTCCTGATATGTTCAGCCTGTATAGACTTTCATTCCCAATTGCTAGGTGAATTTTTAATGGTCTGTTTTCTGCTATAGACATACTTGATGAAGAATACATAGCTTTGTAGCTGCTTCAGCATTTTGAATTTGGATAATTGCAACTCAATTCAAGCTGAGGAATTTAATGGACATTCTAACAATACCCCTTTGACCCCCTTTTTTTTGTGATACTGGGTTGAGTGTTTCTGTAGATGCTTCCATGCGCTTTTTAAAAGCTAAACCCATGATGATGAGTTGTGTCAGGAATGCACCATGGACTAATGGCGTCTTTGTTTTTTATTCAATTGTATTGTTCAGCAATTCTCAAAGCCGCCCTTTATAATAGCAACCTTCTCTGACCCGAATTTTATGATTTTGTTTTATTTGATGCTCACTCGCTCACTTTCGATCCTTCCCCCCGTCTGGTCACTCACCCTACCTGTCTAAGCTAGCCCCATTTTAGTCTTCTCAATGCATTGTCCCACTCAGGGAATTGACAGGCTACGTGCTGCAATCTCATCACAAGAAACCCATCTGCTTATCAACTCTCTAGTACTAGCTTGGTGCTGTGTTTTCAAAGCTTTTCCTTGCAGGCACCACACTGTGTTTTTAGCATTTTTCAATGCTGTGACTTTGTTGTGGTCTGACCAGAACGTTGAAGGTCACCCCATGCCATGTAGCATGATCAAAGGTTGTTCATCATGTCACACCTGTATTTAATCTTGCTGCTACATGTCTGACAAGTGCTGATCACCATGTCATGTTATTATAATGATATAATACTATATAATATTATAATCATATGTGCTCATTTACTGCACAAGACAAAAGACATCAATTGCACATTAGGGATTGAGTAAACACATTGTGGGTTCAGTTATTAAAACTAGGCACATAAAAACAATAAACTTAAGAATAAAACTTGAAGATATCAGAATTGTGTGAGTGCGTGTGCTCTGCTCAAGGCAAAAGTGAAATTAAGACTGGATCACTTGCTGTGTTTTCCTTCTAGTGCCATACCTTAAAGGTATATTATAGCATTCCACTACTGGAGGCACCGTCTGAACTGCAAATATGCCGGCCTCTGATTGGCTGCCAGTTCTCTGAGGTGGGATTTCCCGATCCAGATTGGCAGAAGTCCTGCCTCCAGCCTCTTAATAATCATTAAATGGCTACGGGCAGCTGGTGTTGTTCTCCACAGACATTTTTGCCACATGCAATAGGAAGGAGGGTAGGAATTTATGACACATATAACTCAAGATATTGAAAGATTATTTAGAAAAATATATGGCATCTTGGACTTCATAAATATAGTTATATTTTTGCTACCAAAGCTGATAGCTCAAAGCTACCCCAAATTCATTCATTATTTTCAGTCCTGGGAGGCTGATGTGACGTGCAATCAGGCGTGCCACCCCCCAAACACGGATCAGAGACTGCCATTGGGGAACCTTGATGATTAAAAGAGCCATTGAATCTCTCTGGGACTTTGTTGTTTGGATACATCTGGAGCTTTCCAGTCCTCACTATTTATCTCCACTCTCCCATTCCCCTTGCCAGCATGCCAACACAAAACCAAATCATTCCCCAACAACCCTCCATGCCAACTCACTGTCAACTCCTACTCGCAACCTCCCTATTCATGATCCTCCCATGCCCATTCATCCAGTATACGCTCTGTCCAGAACATATAGTAACAATGGCATAAGTGAGACTGCTTAAGGCAACACCCTTTCATAAGTTTTAAAATGGTGTGGTTTTCTTACAACCCTAAGTATCAATCAACCAGACTACTAAAATTTCAATAACAGAACCTTGAAGCACATGACACTTTTTAATCTTGTGCAAATAAATATGGAGACATTGATGAAAAAGATCACAGAAAAAATAACTTAATATCATAAGGTTGTTGATCAAGCAAAGTCAATCCTTTCTCCAATCATGTAAACAGAATTAATCCTTTGAAAAGTCTGGGCTCTCAGCTAAGAACTAATTAGGCTTCCCGATCCAGATTAGCAGAAGTCCTATCTCCAGCCTCTTAATAACTATCATAATTTTTAGTGAAAGTGACCACAATTCGGTTTTGTTTACATTAGCAACGGAAAGAACATAAGAACATAAGAACATAAGAAATAGGAGCAGGAGTAGGCCATCTAGCCCTTCGAGCCTGCCCCGCCATTCAATAAGATCATGGCTGATCTGTCGTGGCTCAGTTCCACCTTCCCGCCCTCTCCCCATAACCCTTAATCCCCTCTCTTATCAAAAACCCATCAACCCGCGTCTTAAAAATATTTAGCGAGGCAGCCTCCACCACTTCAACGGGCAGAGAATTCCAGAGATTCACCACCCTTTGAGTGAAGAAGTTCCTCCTCAACTCCGTTCTAAACCGCCCCCCCTTTATCTTGAGGCTGTGCCCCCTAGTCCTACTGTCTTTTTTGAGCGGGAAGAGTCTCTCCACCTCTATCCTATCCATCCCATTCATCATCTTATACGTCTCAATGAGATCTCCCCTCATTCTTCTAAACTCCAACGAGTACAAGCCTAGTTTATTCAGCCTCTCCTCATAGCTCAACCCCCTCAACTCCGGTATCAGCCTAGTAAACCTCCTCTGCACTCCTTCCAAGGCCAAAATATCTTTGCGCAGGTGCGGCGCCCAAAACTGCACACACTACTCCAGCTGCGGCCTCACCAATGCCCTATACAGCTGCAGCAAGACCTCCCTACTTTTATATTCAATCCCCCTCGCTATGAAGGCCAGCATCCCATTCGCCTTCCTGACCACCTGCTGCACCTGCAAGCTGGGTTTTTGCGACTCATGCACAAGGACCCCGAGGTCCCTCTGCACCGTCGCATGCTGCAGTTTTTCGCCCCGTAAGTAATAGTCCTTCCTACCATTATTCCTACCAAAGTGGACCACCTCACACTTGCCAACATTAAATTCCATTTGCCATTTCCTGGCCCATTCGCCCAGCCTATCTAGATCCTTCTGCAGACTCTCCACACCCTCCGCACAATTTGCCGTTCCCCCAATCTTGGTGTCATCAGCAAATTTTGACACCCTACACTCGGTTCCCTCCTCCAGATCATCTATATAAATGGTAAAAAGCTGAGGCCCCAGAACCGACCCCTGGGGCACTCCACTAGTCACCATCCGCCAATCCGAATAGCACCCATTGACCCCCACTCTCTGCCTCCTATTTGACAACCAATCCTCTACCCACGCTAACACCCTACCCCCAACTCCATGTCCCTCGACCTTCTGCAATAACCTCTTGTGAGGTACTTTGTCAAACGCCTTCTGAAAATCCAGAAAGACCACATCCAGTTTTAGCTGGGGGAAAGAAAATTATAATGTGAATAAGCGAGATTTAGGATGCATAGGACGTGGAAGGAAACTGTAGGGGATGGGCACAATTGAAATTTGGAGCTTGTTCAAGGAACAGCTATTGCAGGTCCTTGATAAGTATGTACCTGTCAGGCAGGGAGGAAATGGTTGAGCTAGGGAACAGTGGTTTACTAAAGAAGTTGAATCGCTTGTGAAGAGGAAGAAGGAGACTTATGTCAATATGAACGTGAAGGCTCAGTGAGGGCGCTTGAGAGTTACAAGTTAGCCAGGAAGGGATGTGAGAAGTCTTTGGCAGACAGGATCAAGGAAAACCCTAAAGCTTTCTATAGGTATGTCAGGAATAAAAGAATGACTAGGGTATTATTAGGGCTAGTCAAGGACAGTAGTGGGAAGTCGTGCGTGGAGTCTGAAGAGATAGGAGAGGCACTAAGTGAATATTTTTCATCAGCATTCACATAAGAAAAAGACGATGTTGTTGAGGAGAATACTGATATACAGGCTATTAGACTAGAGGGGATTGAGGTTCATAAAGAGGTGTTAGCAATTCTGAAAAGTATGAAAATAGACAAGTCCCTTGGGCCAGATGGGATTTATCCTAGGATTCTCTGGGAGGCTAGGGAGGAGACTGCAGAGCCTTTGGCTTTGATCTTTAAATCGTCATTATCTGCAGGAATAGTCCAAAAGACTGGAGGATAGCAAATGTCATCCCTTGTTCAAGAAGGGAGACAATCCTGGTAATTATAGACCTGTGAGCCTTACTGCTGTTGTGGGCAAAGTTTTAGAAAGGATTATAGGAGATAGGATTTATAATCATCTAAAAGGAATAATTTAATTAGGGATAGTCAGCAGGTTTTGTGAAGGGTAGGTCGTGCCTGACAAACTGTATTGAGTTCTTTGAGTAAGTGACCAAAGTGGTGGATGAGGGTAAAGCAGTTGATGTGGTGTACATGGATTTCAGTAAAGCATTTGATAAGGTTCCCCACGGTAAGCTATGGCAGAAGATATGGAGGCATGGGATTGAGGGTGTTTTAGCGGTTTGGATCAGAAATTGGCTAGCTGCAAGAAGACAGAGGGTGGTAGTTGATGGGAAATTTTCATCCTGGAATTCAGTTACTAGTGGTGTACCACAAGGATCTGTTTTGGGGCCGTTGCTGTTTGTCATTTTTATAAATGACCAGGATGAGGGCGTAGAAGAATGGGTTAGTAAATTTGTGGATGACACTAAAGTTGGTGGAGAGGTGGATAGTGCAGAACAATGTTGCAGGTTACAGAAGGACATAGATAAGCTGCAGAGCTGGGCTGAGAGGTTGCAAATGGAGTTTAATGCGGAAACGTGTGAAGTGGTTCACTTTGGAAGGAGTAACAGGAATACAGAGTACTGAGCTAATGGAAGTTACTTGGTTGTGTGGTTGAGCAGAGAGATCTTGGTGTCCATGTGCAAAGATCCCTGAAAGTTGGCACCCAGGTTGATAGGGTTGTTAAGAAGGCATATGGTATGTGAGCTTTTATTGGTAGAGGGATTGAGTTTTGGAGCCATGAGGTCATGTTGCAGATGTACAAAACTCTGGCGTGGCCGCATTTGGAGTATTGCATACAGTTCTGGTCACCACATTATAGGAAGAATGTAGAAGCATTGGAAAGGGTGCAGAGGAGATTTACCAGGAAGTTGCCTGGTATGGTGGGAAGTCTTATGAGGAAAGGCTGAGGGATTTGAGGCTGTTTTCATTGGAGAGAAGATTAAGAGGTGACTTAATAGAGGCATATAAGATGATCAGAGGATTAGATAGTGTGAACTGTTTTCCTTGGATGGAGATGGCTAGCATGAGGGGACATAGCTTTAAATTGAGGGTTGATAGATTAGGACGGATGTCAGAGATAGGTTCTTTACTCAGAGAGCAGTAAGACCGTGGAATGCCCTACCTGCAACAATTCACAAGTAGTGAATTTGCCAATATTAAGGGCTATTAAATGGTCATTGAATAAACATATGGATGATATTGGAATAGTGTAGATTAGATGGATTTTAGATTGGTTTCACAGGTTGGTGCAACATTGAGGGCCAAAGGGTTCTGTACTGCGTTGTAATGTTCTATGTTCTAAAGGCTTGACTGAGATCTATAAAGGGGACTCACATGGCAATGGGGGTGAATGGGGAGCATAAGTTGGCATTGAGTTTGAATGGAAGGGCCATGGGATAAAACCTTTCAAAGATACCTTTCAAAAGATTCCCAAATCCAGATTATGGTTCCTGACTCCTCTGCAAGACCGCGAACCAATAGTCATCCAGAAGCTGGTCAACTCCACAAAAATTGCACGGGGAAGTCGAGATGCTTACTCATGCAATGGGGTCAGTCAGGTTGGGAGTACAGTCTCTATTTGCATCTCCTGAGGGAAATTGGGGTGCTGGGAGTGAGTGCGGAAATCCAAGAATCAGGTCATCTCGTTGTTTTTAAATGAGTCCTGAAGTAAAATGACTCCATTAAAAAATGATCCATTGAGCAGAAGAGTAGGGAAATTATTCTAAATATTTCTATGAATCTTTATAAAACTCTGGTTTCACAACAGCTAGAGCACTTCATCTAGTTCTAGTCACCACAGTTTCGAAAGGATGTGAAGATCTTTGAGAGGGTGCAGTGAAGACTTGAAATAGTTCCAGGGATGTAGCTACAAGGTTAGGATGGAGAATCTGGGGGTGTTTTACTTGGAGAAAAGGAGATTGAAGTGAGATTTGAGTAAGGTTTTCAAGATTGTAGGAGCTGGTTCAGATAAACACAAGTTGTTCCATTAGCTGATGCTACAAGGATGTGAGGATACAGATTTAAGGTTTTGGGCAAGAGATGCAGGGGGAAGTAACGAAGAACTTTTAGTCAGTGAGTGGTAATAATCTAGGCCTTTACACCTACAAAATTGCAGGAAGCAAAAAAAATCTGTGATTTCAAAAGGAACTTGGACTGACTAGATGTCTCTATAAAGAGTCAGCCAACAGAATTCAACTGCACCAACCACCATGGATTCAGAGTGGGCAAGGGGCGGATAATGGAAGTGTCCATTGACCTAGGTGGGATTTTCTGTCCTCAGGTCGAGCAAGGCCGTAAAATCCTGCCCTGCATGAATTTGATAGACTGAACTGATTTTTTCTCTACAGTAATGACTCTAAAATCCTGTGACTCTAACAGTTTGCTGAAGAAACTTTTTCAACCAGGGTTTGTAGATTACCTAGTCTAGCCTGGAGTAAATGGTTCAGAAATAAACGGTGGAATTTTATGATTTTTTTTCAAAGTGCATTCTCAGGTGGGAAAAGGGAATTTCACAATAACTTAATTGCAGTGTTAATGTAAGAACAAAGAACAGTACAGCACAGGAACAGGCCCTTCAGCCCTCCAAGCCTGAGCCGCTCATGCGCTCAACTAGACCATTCGTTTGTATCCCTCTATTCCCAGTCTGTTCATGTGGCGATCTAGATAAGTCTTAAATAATACCAGCGTGTCTGCCTCAACCACCTTGCTTGGCAGCACATTCCAGACCCCCACCACTTTCTGTGTAAAATATGTCCCCCTAACATCTTTATTGAACCTTGCCCCCTTAACCTTGAACTTGTGACCCCTTGTATGCGTCACCTCCGGCCTAGGAAAAAGCTTCCCACTGTTCACCCTATCTATGCCCTTCATAATTTTATACACCTCTATTAGGTCACCCCTCATCCTCCGTCTTTCTAGGGAGAACAACCCCAGTTTGCCCAATCTCTCCTCATAGCTAAGACCCTCCATACCAGTCAATATCCTGGTAAACCTTTTCTGTACCCTCTTCAAAGCCTCCACGTCCTTCTGGTAGTGTGGCGACCAGAACTGGACACAGTATTCCAAATGTGGCCTAACCAATGTTCCATATAGCTGCAACATCATATGCCAACTTTTATACTCTATGCCCTGTCCAATAAAGGCAACCATGCCATTTGACTCCTTCACCACACTCTCCATCTGTGCTGCCACCTTTAGGGATCTGTGGATTTGCACCCCCAGGTCCCTCTGTGTGTCTATGCTCCTGATGGTTCAGCCATTTATTGTATAGCTCCTCCCTACATTAGATCTACTGAAATGCATCACTTCGCATTTATCTGGATTAAGTTCCATCTGCCATTTCTCCGCCCAATTTTCCAGTCTATCTATATCCTGCTGTATTCTCTGACAATGTTCATCACTATCTGCAAGTCCAGCAATCTTTGTAGCTGCTCACACCAGCTACATCTTCTTCTAAATCATTTATATATATCACAAACAGCAGAGGTGCCAGTACGGAGCCCTGCGGAACACCACTAGTCACAGACCTCCAACCAGAAAAAGACCCCTCCACTATGACCCTCTGTCTTCTATGGCCAAACCAGCTCTCCACCCATCTAGCTAGTTCACCTTTTATCCCATGAGATTTAAACTTTTGCACCAGCCTGCCATGAGGGACCTTGTCAAACGCTTTACTAAAATCCATATAGATGACATCCACGGCCCTTCCCTTGTCAATCATTTTTGTTA
This sequence comes from Carcharhinus amblyrhynchos, assembly GCF_965287045.1. NCBI lineage: Eukaryota > Metazoa > Chordata > Chondrichthyes > Carcharhiniformes > Carcharhinidae > Carcharhinus > Carcharhinus amblyrhynchos. The sequence goes on from NC_137325.1 coordinate 68,313,110, forward strand.
CCTCCTCAAAAAACTCAATCAAATTTGTGAGGCATGACCTCCCTCTTACAAAACCATGCTGTCTATCGCTAATGAGATTATTCCGTTCTAAATGTGCATATATCCTATCTCTAAGAATCTTCTCCAACAATTTCCCTCCCATAGACGTCAAGCTCACCGGCCTATAATTACCCGGGTTATTCTTGCTACCCTTCTTAAATAACGGGACCACATTTGCTAACCTTCAATCCTCTGGGACCTCAACGGTGTCCAGTGAAGAGACAAAGATTTCTGTTAGAGGCCCAGCAATTTCATCTCTTGTCTCCCTGAGCAGTCTAGGATAGATGTCATCAGGCCCTGGGGATTTGTCTATCTTAATGTTTCCTAAAAAACCTAACACTTCCTCCCTTGTAATTGAGATTTTTTCTAACGAGTCAACACATCTCTCTGAGACACTACCAGCCTCTCCTTTGTGAGTACTGGTGCAAAGTACTCATTTAGGATCTCACCTACTTCTTTGGGTTCTGAGCATAATTCCCCTCCTTTGTCCCTGAGTGGTCTGATCCTTTCCCTGGCAACCTTCTTGTTCCTAACGTATGTATAAAATGCCTTAGGATTCTCCTTGATCCTATCTGCCAAGGACATTTTGTGACCTGTTTTTGCCCTTCTAATTCCCTTTTTGAGCTCTTTTCTACTTTGTCTGTATTCCTCCAATGCTCCATCTGTTTTTAGCTGCTAGGACCTTATATATCCTTGAGACCTTATATATCCTTAAGAAGAGAAGGGATAGGACCTATAAAAGGTGAGGGGGGAAAGGTTTGTGTGGAACCAGAAGAAATGGCAGAGGTGCTTAACGAGTACTTCGCCTCAGTATTCACGGTGGAAGCTGATCTGGGAGATTTTGTTATGGATTTGCAGCAGATGGAAAAGATTGAGTACGTGAATATTAAGGAGGAGGATGCGTTGGAACTTTTGAATTCTATCAAGGTAGATAAGTCGCCTGGACCAGATGGAATGTACCCCAGGATACTGTGGGAGGTGAGGGAAGAGATTGCAGAGCCCCTGGCAATGATCTTTGCGTCGTCAATGGAGACGGGAGAGGTTCCGGAGGATTGGAGGATTGCGGATGTAGTTCCTATTTTCAAGAAAGGGAACAGAGATAGCCCGGGAAATTACCGACCGGTGAGTCTGACCTCTGTGGTTGGTAAGCTGATGGAGAGGCTTCTGAGGGACAAGATTTACGAACATTTGGAGAGGTTTGACATGATCAGGAATAGTCAGCATGGATTTGTCAAGGGCAGGTCGTGCCTTACAAGCCTAGTTGAGTTCTTCGATAATGTGACTGAACACATTGACGAAGGAAGTGCCGTGGACATAGTGTACATGGACTTCAGCAAGGCGTTTGATAAGGTCCCCCATGCAAGACTTCTTGAGAAGATGAGAGGGCATGGGATCCAAGGGCCTTTGGCCTTGTGGATTCAGAACTGGCTTGCCTGCAGAAGGCAGAGAGTGGTTGTGGATGGGGCTTTTTCTGAATGGAGGTCAGTCACCAGCGGAGTGCCTCAAGGATCTGTTCTGGGACCCTTGTTGTTTGTCATTTTCATAAATGACCTGGATGAGGAAGTGGAGGGATGGGTAAGTAAGTTCGCTGATGACACTAAGGTCGGTGGTGTTGTGGATGGTCTGGAAGGATGGCAAAAGTTGCAGCAGGACATAGATAGGATGCAGGACTGGGCGGAGAAGTGGCAGATGGACTTCAACGCGGATAAATGTGTAGTCGTCCATTTTGGCAGAACCAACGGGATGAACGAGTACACTATCAAGGGCAGAAGTCTGAGTAGTGTTGAAGAGCAGAAGGATCTTGGGGTCCAGGTCCACAGGACTCTTAAATCGGCCTCGCAGGTGGAGGAGGTGGTCAAGAAGGCGTATGGTGTACTGGCCTTCATTAATCGAGGGATTGAGTTTAGGAGTCGGGAGGTAATGCTGAAACTTTATAAGACCCTTGTCAGGCCTCATTTAGAGTATTGTGTGCAGTTCTGGTCGCCTCACTATAGGAAAGATGTAGAAGCTATTGAAAGGGTACAGAGGAGATTTACAAGGATGTTGCCTGGACTGGGAGGCATGCCTTATGAAGTTAGGTTGAGGGAGCTGGGACTCTTTTCCCTGGAGAGACGAAGGTTGAGAGGTGACCTGATAGAAGTTTACAAAATGTTGAGAGGAATAGATAGGGTGGACTCTCAGAGGCTATTTCCCCGGGTTGAAATGGTTGCTACGAGAGGACACAGATTTAAGGTGCAGGGAGGGAAGTTCAGAAGTGATGTTAGGGGTAAGTTTTTCACTCAGAGGGTGGTGAGTGAATGGAATCGGCTGCCGTCAGTGGTGGTGGAGGCGAACTCGCTGGGGTCTTTTAAAAGACTTCTGGATGAGTATATGGGGTTTAATGAGATTGAGGGTTATAGATAGGTCTGTAGGTTGGTAGGTGCTGATGTGATCGGCGCAACTCGTGGGCCGAAGGGCCTGTTTGTGCTGTAGTGATCTATGTTCTATGTTCTATATGCCTCTTTTTTCTTTTTGATTAGACCCACAATTTCTCTGGTTATCCACAGCTCTCAAATCTTACCTTTCCTATCCATCCTTTTCATAGGCACATGCCTGTCCTGCAGCCTTATCATCTGCTCCTTTAAAGACTCCCAGATGCCAGATGTGGATTTACCCTCAAACAGCCTCTCCCATTCAACAGCCATCAAACCCTGCCTAATCCAGCTGTAGTTAGCCTTCCCCCAATTCAGCACCTTACCCATAGGACAACACTCATCCTTTTCTATTACTATCCTAAAGTTTACAGAATTGTGGTCACTATTTGCCACATGTTCCCCTACTGAAACTTTGATGACCTGACCGGGCTCATTCCCCAGTACTAGGTCCAGTATAACCCCCCCCTCTAGTTGGACTATCAACATATTGTTCCAAAGGACCTTCCTGTACGCATTTTATAAATTCCTCCCTGTCCAGTCCCCCAGCCCTAAGTGATTTCCAGTCTATACAAGGGAAATTAAAGTCTCCCACTATAACTACCCTATTTTTTCTGTACATATCCAGAATCTCCTTATCTGTTCCTCAACTTCCCATGGGCTGTTGGGAGGCCTGTAGTATACCCCCAGCATAGTGACTGCACCCTCTTGTTTCTGAGCTCCACCCACAGTGACTCGTTACATGACCCTTCTATATTGTCCATCCTCTGCACCACTGTAATATGCTCCCTAACCAGTATTGCTACTCCCCGACCTCTTCTAGACCCTTCTCTGTCGCACCTAAAACACTAATACCCCGGAATATTCAGCTGCCAGTCCTGTCCTTCTTTTAACCAAGTCTTTGTCACTGCAACCACATCCAAGTTCCGCGCAAGTATTAAAGCTCTAAGTTCGTCTGTCTTGCCCATTATGCTCCTTGCATTGAAACTCCAGACCTCCAGGTCTTCCTCCCCCAGAATGCTCTTCCTTTTAGGAAGCCTTGTCCTGGCCCCAAGCTTGTCCCCAGCCTCTATGCTTATTGACCTATTGTTTTGATCCCCACCCCCCCTGCTACATTAGTTTAAACCCACCCGAACCACAGTAGCAAAACTCCCAGCCAGGATACTCATGCCCTTCCAGTTAAGGTATAACCCGTCCTTCTTGTACAGGTGCCATCCTCTCTTGAAGACTTCCCAGTGACCCATGAATTTGAAACCCTCCCTCCTGCACCAGTCCTTTAGCCATGTGTTCAGTTGTACAATCTCCCTGTCCCTAGCCTCACTAGCACTTGGCACTGGGTGTAATCCAGAGATTGCTACCCGAGAGGCCCTGCTTTTTAGCCTTACTTGTGACTAAAAAATAAATAAACTATAAAATAAAAGTGGAGGGAGCCCATCAGCTGCCTTGCCAGCTTTTCCCGCCAAATGTTCAAACACTTAAAAACAATGGAAAGGATGGGGTCCATAACATCATGCAGAGCCCACCCCGCCAGCCAGTTTTGACTCTTACATATTGGAGAACCATTTTTAAAAGAGCCCCCTCACTGTCAAAAAAAATTTAAGAAAGGACCCCCCTCCCCCCACCCTAGAAAAGAAACAAATTCCAACAGATATGGGACTCCCCCTCCCTGACGGAAACCCCTCTCACTCTGAACTCCCCAGTGGAAGTCCCCTGTCCGGTATTGCCCATGATACCGCCTGGACATGACCGTCTCCCTCCTGTAGGCTCTACTTACCTGGGCGCCCTAGGTGGAGACCATTTGCCAGGTCCCCATTGGTCCCAATCTGTTACAAACCCTGCTGACGCAATACACACTGGCATGGAGAGAATTCCTTACTTAGGGCGGGGGAAAGAGATGGAAATGATAAGGTGGGGAAGCCTGCTAAATTTAAATGTATGGTAATGGGGTTCCCAACCTTTCATGGCAGGAACCCCATACTGTCGTTGGTTGAGGGTGGGGCAGGGGCCAATACCACTGGGAAATCCTGCCAGCATAAAAGCTATTTTGGAGACTCCCATTGGATTCCCACCACCCCCACCCACCCCCACCATCACCACTGGCTTTGTCACCTGCCAAAAATGGGGGCAGTAAGCCTCCCTCCCCCAAAGCATTTTTTAACTTAATTAGGACAAGGGCTGAAGTGGCAAGAATTATTTCTGAATTTAAGCAGTAAGGCAAGGGAGGATACAGTGGGATGAATTATGAAATTAGAGAGCAATTACAATGTGGCATTCCCAGAACAGGAAAGAGTACACCTGAAAAAAATTGCCAGTGATTTATTGTACAGTGGAATGAGAGCTCCTATTCTGAGTTGAAGTAGGGGTTACTATGGAATTGTTTAAACATTTAGCAGGCAGTTTGCTTTAATTTATAGTCTTTGGGCCATGAAGGGGTGGGGATATAACAGACGTTCAAATCTTCGCTCTCTCACAGTTTTTAGGTATGTGATAACATTACAATTACTCCCCAGCCTGAAAGAACGCTCTGCAATATTCATTATAAAAAGAGAAAATACCTGTATGTTTCCTGCTGGTAGCCTGGGACCTCACTGTCAAATTATAGCCACACAGGGTATATACTTTTCCCTTAACCTGTCCAGGCAAAACTGACCAGTTCATCACAAACTTATTCCATTGAAAAATTCCACAGTGTAACAACACTGCATGTGTGAGGGATCTTAATTTTTATTCAGTACATTATTCTATTGCTCTATCTATTTTTTAAATGTCTTGCTTTGGGTTGTAATAAACTTTCAACAAAAAGAACTTGGTTCGAAAAGCATAAATTGATTGTATCCCGTTTGGAGTAATCTTCAGCTGGGTCAGAGCTGTATAAATTTAAAGCTCTTCGCTAGGTTTACCACCAGCTTATTGCACTGGGAATATTTATTTTCAGGAAATAAAGCATACCAGACACTTTAGTACAACGAAAAGTGAAGTTAAAGGAACAGTGGGAGGACAACAATGTGGAGGTACAAGTTATCTATTTCACAGTGCACTACAATTATGTGGACAGTTACCCTTCAGATCAGCAGTTTCTCAGTCAACCAATTAATTCCCAAAGAACAGGCCTTATTATGTGAGTTAACTTTCTCTGCCTCTTGTTTCCTCAATAATTCCCACACACAACGTTGCTGGACCTCACCTTTAGCTCTCCAGAGGCCACTTTAGAAGCCATCTCAATGACACAGCCAACGGCCATGCGTGCAGCACTGGACGAGTGCATCTCATTCCAAATGGTGTCACTGTCCACCTGAGCAAACAGACAGCAAAGAGAAACAAATCTGTGAGGGAGGGCTGGCAGGATGACAGCCAATGTACAATAACATTAGTCTTCCTTCTTGGCCAGCTGAACGGACCTTCTGGACACGGATTGCTTATGCTTTTTTATACACAGCCATGTCCAATGGAAATACATTCCTGTCATGCCTCACTGCCATTCTGTGTTTAGACTTCATTACAAACAACATCACATGCATGGACCGGATCTGGCTTACTTTGCAAGTCTATTATACACAAGCCACAGTAGTGGTTTGATATGAGCCAGGGGTCTGTGGTATGTGCATGACTCTTATACAAGTGCCAAAGAAATTGAAAAGAAAACCAAGTGAATGTTTATCACATTAGATACTAACAGAAAGCATACTCAGCAATTTTAGAAGCATTCTTGAAATGTGTGATTTTACCTCCAGTATTTTTAGTTACATAAAACAGTCTGGTTATTTAAATGACGTTGCAATAAGTAATTCAATTATGCCTTATTAAATGCATCTGCCTACATGTCATTTAGAAAAATACAATTCTGTTACTAGTATTCTTTATCCATTAATAGAGGTTTTAGTTTATTACTGTTATTATTTCTGTCATTTTATCCTCATGATTACACATTTTGTGCTGTTACGGTTAAAGGACAAACATATTTTCAAAAGAAGTACCATTCAGAAATTAACTGAATAAGACAGTCACTGAATATGTTTAACTGATATTTTATTATTGCTGCTTGTAAGGGAGGGATATCCAGCGGTAAAAATCTTCCAGTTCATTTATAGTCAGCAAGAAATAATAGCCATGCATTGATGCCAAACAATAATGGCTTCAGCTGACAGTCAATTCATGGAGCATTTCAATTTTATTATTAGGTTCCATGAATTTACAGAGAAAGAAAAAATAGGTATGCTAATCTGTGCTGCATGATGGCAGGATTTCACTATCACATGAGTATTTTGGTTATGAATGGGATGATGAGCCATTCAGAGATGGCCTTAGGTGTGAGGTCTGAGCATTATTAAATGTTTCAGCTTAGTGATAGTATGGGAATTCTGGAATAGCAATTGGTCTTTGTTGCTCCCATTTTACACCAGTATCTAGATTAGCCAGTGGCTGGGAAACATAATGCTTGCACGAAAGGATCGATTCATCTTGTACCCCAACAATGCCTGAAAACACATGATAAGAAAGTGGTTGGAGCTGAAAACAGTCATTAGTCCCCTTTCAATAAGAAACAGAACTGACATATCAAGTTGATTTTATTTAAATGGGGGTGGGTGCATCATAAACAGGCATTCAGTAAACTGTACACTGTCTAAACACAACTATGGGGCAGCACGGTGGCACAGTGATTAGCACTGCTGCCTCACAGCTCCAGGGACCTGGTTTGATTCCCATCTTGGGTCACTGTCTATGTGGAGTTTTCACATTCTCCCCGTGTCTGCATGGGTTTCCTTTGGACGCTCTGGTTTCCTGCCACAGTCCAAAGACATGCGGGTTAGGTGCATTGGTCATGCTAAATTGCCCCTTAGTATCCCAGGATGTGTAGGTAAGAGGGATTAGTAAATATGGGAGATTATAGGAATAGGGCCTGGGTGGGATTATTGTCAGCATAGATTCAATGGGCTGAATGGTCTCCTTCTGCGCTGTTGGGTTTCTATGGTTTTTGTGACTCTAACTAGGAAATGAAATGTATGCAAAATTTAACTCTTCCGTCAACACATGTCTTTAATTTACAGTTTTCTACTCCAACTGCTGATTGCAGTGTTAATTTCACTTTTCATTTCAAGAATCCTGTTAGTAAACTATAAAAACCACAAAATATTGTGACATATTTTTGCTTTCCATTGGTCTAGACTTGTAATTAAAAATATTTTGTCTAAGTGGGTAGAGTAACTGAGGCACTTGGGAGGGCACTGTCAGTAAATTTACTGAGTATGAAGTCTGCTGGGGTAATAAGATGCAACATTTTATAATCACGGGACTTTTTCTTGATTCCTCCATGCATAGGGCTGAATTTTCTTGGGCCTGTAGAGATGGGATTGGAGGTAGTGGTGTTTGGAACAAAGAGAGGAACCGCATCAGGGGATTTTCCTGATGCATTCTTGCCTCTGTAGAAAATTCTGGGTGGAGGTTAGCATCAGCTTCTTGCTTCACGCAGATGGACAGATAATTAAGATTCCACTTGGGAGCCATTTTGCATTGACAGTTTTATTTTCCAACTGTCAGAGTGGTCTCTCTGCCTTGACTGCCAGTTTGTCTAACACTGCTCCTGCAAAGACGCTTCCCCTCTACCCTGATGTCCCTACCAACTTCAGGCCTCTTAATTTCTTGACTTCTCTGCTAGGCAACTGAAGGTACATCCATGTTGAAGCACCCTCACACTTGCTTTCCTACCTCAGCTCTGACCACCTCACCCAGTGACGCTGTCAGTCACTGCAGGCCCACTGATTGGTCAACTCACTTCTCTAATCCACCTACAACCTTAATCAGACTCCTGGAACTCCTGTGATTGATATCCTGTCATTGCCACTTCTACGCTCTCAACCTGGAATTGAAACCAACATTAAGATTGCATCCTAACCTACCAAATCCAACTCATTTGGCTGGATGTTTGTTGCTCGGATTGGGTTAGAACAGAGACGGGCAATAGAAAAAAATGTCATGTCTCACAATACCCTGCATCTGTCCCCACCCTCCCAATTTTCATGAGGACCGGAATGAGGGGAGTGAAGAATGAGAGAGTGAGGTTGTTCACATCCAAAATTGGATGCATTTAGGTAATTAGACAGTTCCTTAAAAACTCGCTTTCTAAGGTTTTAAAGTTTTGGCAGGAGGCCAGCCATTGGAACCTGCGTAAAGCAGAACAACTCCAACCTTTTAGGTACAGGTTTTGGCATTGTGGAAACATGACATTTTATTGAAAAAAGTGGAAGGTTTGCAGAAAATCTAATTCCACAAAAATGAAGTTTTAATAACATGAGTATTCCCCTTCTCAAACCCAGATTCCAGTTCTCCAGCTACCCTGATCAATTTGAAGATTCAGATATTGTTTTTAATGCCACGCACAGGATGGTAATAACAGCAATGTAAGAAGTCTCACAACACTAGGTTAAAATCCAATAGGCTGATTTGGAATCATGAACTTTCGGACTTTAACTTGGTGTCGTGAGACTTCTAATTGTGCCATCTAGTCCAATGCCGGCATCTCCACATCATGAGTAACAGCAATGGTTGCCAAGTTGGACCACAGATGGCCCACTTCCCTGGTGTGCCCACCTCCATTCCTGCACTTCTGGCCACTAACTGGCTGTCACTGCCAACCCCTCACTAACCAACCACCTCCACCAAAGTCAGTAGTTTTGTCTGCTTTCCATCGGATTCATGACCAGAAAACGAACCCACTTCCTGAATCCTGCTTTCTCAGCCAAAATCCAGCCCGAAGTGTTAGAAATGGAAAATTAAGTTCTCCTCTATCTGCAGTATCCAGTATTCATATTAAGTACTCATACTAAGCACCCTCCTGACAGGTGAAAAGAAAGAAATTACTTTTTTTTAGTAATGCTGAATCTTTTCTTCTTGCACTCATCAGGACAACCTCAAGAATGTTAGAGAAAACAACAACTTTATGTTATTTGAGAAGATGGTACTGATTGATTGGTCGAGGTATTGCCATGGAGAATACACCAGTTAATGGTGACAGTTAACTTCTAAGTATTGTTTGAAAATTTAAACCAGATTGGGCAAGCTTTGCCCTGAGGAATGAAACAATGAGTGGCTATTAATTACTTTGATGAAAACTGTTGACAAATTATCTTTTTACTGCAAAACTCAAATTCTGTTCTACGAAACAATTTTTTTAAAACTTTTTTTCTCCTAGGAGATATAGGAGAGTTCGAATCAGGCTTGCTCTATGCTGTCCAATAACATTCTTCAAGCACAACCTTAGAACGATCACCCCCATCATACCAGAAGCTTTCCATTTTTATACCACACATCCTTGTGGCCCTGCAGTGTGAGATTGCCAATAACTATGGATAGGTTTGTACTGTGGGTTCACTGAGAATTGGGCTGAGACTACTCAAAAATATTTTACATAGAAATATTGCAGTGGTAGGAGGAAGCTTTCATCTTATCATTCTGGACTTGATTCAAACCCGAACCCCTGATGTGAAATTCAGTGTCCAAATACATTGCATCACTCTGTCCATATGCGAGTCATCTTTGGCATTTAAATTGATGTATTTCAATATCATTGTGGTAGACTTTAGCAGTAACCGAAGGCAAGTGTGATCATTAAATTCACCATAGAGGTTTTTAAACCAGATTGCAACACATATGAACAAAGAACAGTACAGCACTGAAACAGGCCTTTCAGCTGATCATGATGCCCTCACTAAGAAAAAACTTCTGCCCTTACTCATTCATATCCCTCTTTTTCCTCCCCATTATGTACCTATTCACATCCTCTAGCAGCATGTTCCAGGCATCCACCACTCTGCATGATAAATGTTTATCATTAGTCACAAGTAGTCTTATATTAACACTGCAATGATGTTACTGTGAAAATTCCCTAGTCGCCACACTCCAGCACCTGTTTGTGCACTGAAGGAGGATTTGGCATGACCAATTCATCTAACCTGCATATCTTTGGACTGGGGGAGGAAACCAGAGCATCCGAAGGAAACCCATGCAGACACAGGGAGAATATGCATGCTCCACACAGACAGTGATCCAAGCCGCGAATCGAACCCGAGTCCCTGGCACTGTTAGGCAGCAGTGCTAACCCCTGTGCTGCCCTCTGGTGTGGCAACCAGATCTGCATGCAATATTCCAAATACAACCTAACCAAGGCTTTATATATCTGCAACATGATTTCCCAACTGCTATCCTTAATTCTGCGGCTGATGAAGGCAAGCATACCGTGTGTCTTCTTAATCACCCTAGCCACCTGTGTTATCACTTTTAGGGAATGGTGGACCACATGCCCAGGTCCCTCTGTATGTTAATGTTCCTAAGTGTTCTGCCATTTAAAATATAATTCATACTTAAATTTGATTCTCCAAAATGCATCACCACACATTTGTCCAGATTAAACTCCATCTGCCTTTTCTGTGCCCAAGACTCCAATCTATCTATATCCTGTTGTATTCTCTGACAATCCTCAGCACTATCAGCAATTCCGGCAACCTTTGTGTCATCCACAAACATACTAATCAATCCACTCACATTTTTCTTCAGATCATTTATACATACTATGAGCAACAGAGGTCCCAACTCTGATCCCAATGGAACACCGCTAGCTACAGATCTCCATTCAGAAAAACACCCTTCCACCACTACTCTGTCTTCTATAACCAAGCCAGTTCTTTATCCATCTAGCCAGCCCACCCGAATCACACGTGCTTTTAGTTTTTGTGCCAGTCTGTCATGTGGGACCTTTTCAAATGTCTTATTAAAGTCCATAAAAACTACATGCGCAGCCCTTTCCTCATCAATTATCTTTGTCAGCTCTTCAAAAAACTCAATCAAGTTGGTGAGACATGACCTTCCCTGTACAAAACCATGCTGCCTGTCACTAAATAGTCCATTTTCCTCCAAATCTGCATATATCCTGTCCCTCAGTATCTTCTCCAAAATCTTCCCCATCACTGACGTCACGCTCAACAGCCTGTAATTTCCTGGATTATCCCTGCTTCCATCCTTAAACAGGGGAATAACATTGGCTATTCTCCAGTCCTCTGTAACCTCTCCTGTGGTCAAAGAGGATGTGAAGATGTCTTAAGGCCCAAGCCATGTCTCCCCTTGCCTCCAGTAGCGACCTGGGATAGATCACATCAGGACCAGGGACTTGTTTATTTTAATGCAAACTAGGATACTCAATACTTCCTCCTTTGATATATTGACATTCCCAAGAGTGTTCACACACCTATCTCGGACCTCAACATCTATGATGGCCTTCTCCTTGGTGGACGCCGATGCAAAGTACTCATTAAGGATTTCACCCAATTCCTATGATTCCATGCATATCTTCCCTCCGTTATCCTTGAGCAGGCCTACTCTTACTCTTGCTATCCTCTTGCTCCTAATATATGCATAAAAAGCCTTGGGATTCCCCTTGACCCTGTTTGGAAAAGACATATGGTGTAGCAAAGCAGCAAAGTTAGTTGTTGCTTAATTTTATTTAAAAAAAAGCTTAAATTTTCCCTGCAGGACTTTTCTTTGATGAAGTTAAGCTATGCTGTGTTTTAGTTTTAGAAAAAAATATTTTCATCTCAGAATCCTGCACCCTCAGAAGATTGGTCCCAATCCCATTTGGTGCCAATTTCTTGTTGCCAAGTTCAGAAACAGGCATATGGTGAATCCATTGCATCTATTCTTGCATAACATTTCATAAAGGAAATGCAATTAGCCATCAAGAAAGATTGTAGGTGGCATGGTGGCACACTGGTTAGCACTGCTGTCTCACAGCTCCAGGGACCTGGGTTTGTTTTCTGGCTTAAGTCACTGTCTGTGTGGGTTTCCTCCAGGTGCTCTGGTTCCTCCCACAGTACAAGGAAGTGTGCATTAGGTGGATTGGCCATATTAAATTGCCCCTTAGTGTCAGGATGACTAGCATGGGTTTATGGGGATAGGGCCTGTATGGGATTGTGGTCAATGCAGATTTGATGGGCCAAATGGCCTCCTTCTGCACAGGAGGACTCTATGGATTCTTTAGCTGCAAGCTTTCCTATCCCACAAGACATCAACTTTCAAACTGCAAGATCATTAGCATGGGGTGGGGTGAGCAAAGTTCTATCCACTTCTAAATTGGCTACAATTTTGTAACTTTTCCTTTGAATCCCTGTGATGGTGATTTTACTACTAATGATTTAGTCTTAGATGTCGGAAACGCATCTTTCTGAGCCAAATGTCTCAGTAAGGACATTACTGTCAAAATGCAACGGGAATGACTCAGTTCATGTCAAAATTAATTTGAATGATCCAGTCACTCATCAAAGAGACCCAGTGTTATTTCTCCACCAATCTTATCATCCTGTAGCTTTTAGGACAATTTCAGTGAATTGCTCCAATTCAGATGATACAAGTCAACTGTTATTCTTTGATGTGTGCTGGGTATTCTCCAGGGCATCAGGAACAAAATCATCTTGTACAAAATCACATCCTGGTTGCAAACATCATATTCCCCCAGCCAGCAGCTAATCTAGATATATTAACCCTAGCCAACCTAAGAGTCTATTTCTCATCCAGTGTCATGAGCCCGGCCCTTTTATATTTTTATGACCCTGTCAAAAAATAATATTTGCTGCCATTGGTGATGATTTGAATTGCCTCCTCTGAGCTGTGCAAATGGAGGAAAAGGTCTGTTATCAATTTTGCTAAGCGTGCCTAGAGGGTTGTGGATTGTTTCAGGTCCAAGTTATAGATGACAACAAACACTGCAAAGCCTTTTGAAGCAGGGCAGCTGATGATGGTATTGTCATAAAATCTGGCTTGTTCCTTGTTGCAGTACTATTTGCACCCGTCAAGGAGATTAGAGGCTATAATTATTGAAAAGAATGGATATTTCTATTGCCAAGATCAGCTAACATGCAAACTAAACTGCAGCATCAGTTGTTTGCCGCTTTCTTCTGTATGCAACAGTGTTTCAGTTTAATTACATCTACACATCCACGGAGTTTTTTTATTCTACACTACACTCATATTAAATAAAAGTTGTCAATAACAAGGAAATACCTGAAAATGCAGAACAATGGGATAGAAACAGAAAATGTTCAAAACATCCACCAGGTCCATCAGCACCAGGTAATGAATCTCAGCCTGACTTTTCACTTTCCAGACGCTGGGAGGTTCACTCTGTATTTCCAACATTCACTAGATTTACTCACATAGCATCATAGAATAGTTACAGCACAGAGGGAGGCCATTCAACCGTTCAGATCCAGGCCAATTCTGTGCAAGAAAAATTCAGCCTGTCCCATTCCCCTGCCCTTTCCTTGCTTGCCATACTTCTTATTTTTAAAGAGTTGAATCAATAATGGGTGCAGCTATTGCAAAGACGTTCCATGTACCAGCCCTATTTTCAAAGGCATATTTGGACAAATTGTTTTGCAGCTGCAATGGCTTTCAAAGGTATTTGCTCTTTAAAATTATGCTGTGGGCTCTGCTTCAGTATAGTTTGCAACCTCTAATCTAGAAATTAGGGCAGTTATAATTTTTGGCATCAGCAATCACTCCACAAATATTCAGGCCAGCAACTAATAGGACTCAAAGCCACAGGCATTGGCATGAGTTGAAGTGGTCGTAAATTGCTAGAGTAGTGGCAATAGTGAATCATTCCAGCCACAGAACGATTGAGAAGACTTGTTGCAATTACTGATGCACATTCTTAATTTTACAATGTGAACTTTGCAACATAACTATACAATGGCTTTCCCATTCATGTATATCTATTTTGCTAAATCTCCAATCTCCACACAGGACAGTCATTGCATAAGGCATACTTGAGGGCTTGTATTATTTCCTGCAGCATATCCCTTTCCAGCTTATCATAGACTGCTTTATTATCCGTAGTAATTTTTTGGGGAGGGGGGGAATGTCTGGAAGTCAAACTTAAAATTCCAGAAGAGTTTTATATCTTTTACTTCAGGATGAGTCACTAAGAGCTTTCTTTTTATTGCTGTTGTAAGATATATCACAAGACAAATATTTCCACTAGTTTGTAAATCATCAGTGCAATGACTGCCACTTCCTGTTTGGTGTATGGTGAGGTCAGCCTCCAGTTCTATTAAAGGGTGGGGGGAGGGGGAGGATCTTTGGAAAGCAGAGCTTTATGACATGTTTTTGAGTTAACGTTGTATTGCTAAGGCTCCTTAAGGTTGAATGTGGGAGGATATTTGTAAAGAGTAGTAGAAAAGACAGCAGAACATGTCACACACAGGGTGCACAAGTGATGTCTTTTCCATCTGGGGTTAAATATTCGAGAACATTGTTTCAGTGACTCACTGAGCAACCAGTGTTTTGCTTAAGAATAGTTAAGGGAATTCTCCAGTTGTCAGACTTTAATGAAAGCCTGACTAAGACTTAATACAGTGCACAGAATTTTTTTTCCAAACCAACATATAGAATGAACAGCAACACAAGTTATACTTACTCCAAGACCCCCACAAGGGAGAGCAGTGAAGAAATTTTGCGTGACAAATCCTAGATGAAGAAGGAAAAAAGTAAGTAGTTTTAATTATTGCGAGTTCAGAATTGCATTCTTTAGAGTTTAGAAGCCAAGTTCCATGTCATAAACAGAGGAAACTTGGTGGAACAGCACGGAGTACAGAAAACATTCAAGTCTGCACAATCTTACAAGATGTTCATTTCAAGGTTGAGCTAATGTGGAATATTTTCTGTTCATTTCACAGATGCCTATTACACATTGCTTTATGTCCCAAGATCAGCACGCATTGGGATTTAAAATTAAAATTTTCTCCCTTCCTTGCTTAAAAGTGCTGACTTATGGTAACAAAGGGCTAGACTTTCCTTTGATTGGCATATTAACTGCAAGATAGAAATTAGAACCATCACTTTGTTGGACCAACTTTCCCGGGCCAAACTAGTTAAATATTTAATGTGAGCTCACGGCAAAATTGCCAACACCAGGATCAAGCCAACACAACAAGACCTGCAGCATCTGAAGAGATGGAGAGGTTTGAAAGAAGGCTGAAGTGTCCCAAAGTGTGGGACTAGAAAATTATTTTTGATATCAGTCTGGTCTGACATCTAAAGCATAGGTGTTTGGGGCCTACAGAGGTAGTCAAGAGGCTATTTCTAGATTTTGTCTTTTTGCGTGTATAAACTTAAGAGGCTTAACACTTTGAATTCAGAAACCCATGACTCTTTCCTTGATGATTCTGGCACTGGAGACCATGGCAGGAACATTTCAGTCTGCCCTAAATTCTGAATTTGCCTTATTAACTATCATTATCATGTCCAATTGTGGGTGGCATAATGGAGGAAAATACAGCCAGAGAGTCAATATAGACTCCAAGTATCCTGCAAAGCAACTGTAATCAATGGACATTCAGGTGATTCTTGAGGAATAAAATAAATGTAAGCTGCTCACATCAAACAGTTTGAAGGGATAATTTTTTAAATATGTATTTTCATTGGAACTTTTTCCTATTTTTAACAAACAACGCAACAAACCCTCAAGGATTGGTATAGTGCAGCATTATCATTTTTCTATATACTCGCAGAAAGTTTAGATCATTCATTATTCATCACCAACAGCACCTTCAAAAGATACAGTGAAGGGGTCTTTCAGAGATTGGGGGGAAAACAGGATAATAAGACAAAGTCATGAGTACATAGTATAACAGTGGACAACCTTGCTTGCAGGATAATAGAGACAGAACCATGTAACTTAATTCCAGGATAGTCCAAGTAGCTACTGCCATTGTGTATTCAGTGAAGGAATCAGATTTGACACAGAGATAGAAAAGATTCTCGCACCACACTTAAGACATGCACCAAAGCATATTTCCCATCCCCAGCTATATCGGGGCACCATTGATCCAAAACATGTCCTTTCCCAGGACATGTGCTCTGTCTGTACCTTTCAGGGATCTGTAAGAGATTATTTGACTTCAAGATAACAGAACTATGTGACACTAACAGTTCTAAGGGGTTTTCCTCACCAGTTGTGAGGACTTGGGTCATACCTGCAATTTCCGCCATCCACCCATCTCTCTGCAATTGTGCTACTCACATTAGCCATGAAAATGCAAGGATTGTATAAGAAAAAGCAGATAAATATCACATAGCCCTAGTGCCATACAATTTACCCAGCGTACTCCCCAAGCTTTTTAAGACTATTAAACCACTAGGATTCAATTTTGACACAGGGCTGCAAGCAATGCAGGTAGTCCTCCATGCCAGCTCCTGGTATTATAAGGATCAAATCTTTGTGTTAAATCTGGAGTAATTACAGGAACATGCTGAGGGATGCATTTGATTATAAACAAATACCTGGTTTTCAAAGGATAACAAGCAAAATTCACCTCAGTGCTTATATACTAGATGACTCCTGTTGACATGATAAATAACATTACAAAAAGGAATGAGAATGATAAGGGGTAAAGAACAGGATTTGCGATGAACTGCAGATTATGACTCCAAATTATTGTCATCCATGATTTTAGAGAGGCCAAAGCCTTAGTAGGATTGTTGAACAGTCTTTTGGATCTGTCAGATGTCACCCTCAGGGTTGCAGGATAAATCATGGCAAAGTGCATTCAGACTCTTTCCAGCCTCATCAAAACTTTCATGACTGAAGCTATCAAAACACATGATTACCAGCCAGGGGTCAAACCTTGAAAACACAATACGATGTGCCCCTTCAAAAATAATATGGCAGCTTTTGTGTCATGATAAAGAAAATGTGTGTAAAGATGTTGGCTCACCAGTTTGGGGAAAACACAACTCATTTATTTACAGATTAAATTCTACAGAGGCTTGCAGCCTCGTGGCTGCAATCAATTCCCTCGATGATTCTGAGTACAGAAGTCCATGCTTACCATGGTGGTGATCCCCATTCTGCTCCCCAGGTCATGTGACCCTTACTCTGCAGATTGATCCTTAAAGGCACAATCACCATAACATAGTAGCGAATTCTCAAAAATTTAGCCAAGAGCGCGCCCTCAACTGCTACGGGAAAGCCAGTCACATGGACACTCCTTCTCAGTCGCAGTTCCCCAGATCAAGCAAGGTATCTGACATACCACTTAGCTGATTTTCCAAGGACTGAAAGTGGATCTGAACTAAGGATGCTGCATTGTTGACAATAAGGTTTCTTTCCTCTACTTCATCAAGCTTGCTTCTTATTGATAGTCTGCCAGTCAGCAATATAAGCACTGAAATTCTGTGCCAAAAGGCCAAATTAGTCATCTACAACTTTATCATACTGGCAGTCATCATCTACAATGCCTTTAATGTTGCCAAGTTGAGAGCCCACTCATTGAACAAATTGCCATAATGAGGGCTTGGTTCAGTCTGGCTGCTTCCAACTGCTTCTTTCCATCAAGGATTTTCATGACTTTATTCAACACTTTGTCCCAATACCAAACCAGAAATCTTCCAGGGATATCATATGGAGTTTTCACTCCAAGGTCAGTTACTTATGAGCTGTGCATCAGGATAAATAAAATGATTAAAAGATGGCCACCCATTAGACTTGGCACTTGATTTCTGAGAGATCCTATGGATGCTTAGAACATAAGAACTAGGAGCAGGAGTAGGCCATCTGGTCCCTTGAGTTTGCTTCAGTTTGCACAAAGACTTAATTTTAAGATATGTCTGCCTATGCTTAAATGCTAGACTGTAGGGGTTAACTAACACTGCTAACTTGACTACATTTTAAAGCTAACATGACTACATTTTAAAATTCAGAAGGCATACTGGGTTAGCTAGAAATTGATGCATTCCTGAAGAGTACGCAGCAGACAAACAGCAGCAGCTGCAAGACTTGTTCCTCTACACAGAATAATATGGACATCTCTAACAGAGACAGCCTGCAAAGGACATTCACAATAATGAGATAAGAATTGAAATATAGATTGTAACTATGTGTTCAGTTTTCAGTTTGTTTTCGAGAACCAATTCAGTACAGCACAGTATAAAGGGTTTGCTTGCTTAGAAACCAGTCTCCAAGTAAGCTTTTCTTTTTCTTTTTACTGCTTCTGTCATGTTAAATTTCTTAAGTTCTGTTCAATAAAAGAAAACCATTTTAAAATTTGTACCAAGTGCTGTTGCCTTGTCTATTCACATGAATGAATAGACCCTACAATTTCCTTTCATTAAAATTAACAGGAAAATTTGTCAAGCTGTTTAATGGCTGGTTGATTCCAATATTCCCCATTTCCACTACTGCCTTAAATTAAAACTATCCCCAATTGCTTTTGGAAGTATTTAATATATTATGGATTTACCTTGGGCAGGATTTTCCAGCTGTTCCTGCCAGCAGGAAGTCCTGGTTCTGCTGACAGTAAGCCCCCATCACAGGTTCCCTAGTCCTGAAAAGTGTGAACATTGTGGCAGGACTAGAAGTTCCTGCCACCAGCCAATAGCATGCCACCTCTGCCATTGCAGGGGAAGGGGGTAGAAAATCCTGTCCCTAATCTTTTCCCTACAATTTTCAATTTTGACATACACCTACACTTTACACTTGGGCCTTCCAACCGGATTTCTAAAATTAAATAATAAAATCTGCCTTTCTCACTCCTTATTGCTTAACTAAATTACACAGAAATACTTTGTTCTAAGAATTTGGACAATGCAGTCAAGGCAGCATTTGTTGTCCAGCATTGGTTGCCCAAAGGGCATTAAGGGACGACGATATGGTATGGGACTGGTGTTATGTATAGGCCAAACTGGGTCAGGATGGCAGGTTCCTTTCTCTGAAGGACATTGGTATTCCAGTTGGGTTATTTCCTTTTAACTAGATTCCCTCACGCTATGCATCATTCCACGCACTTCTTTTGGTGTTCCTTCAGTGACCCTGTTTTTTTCAAGTCTTGTATTAAAGAAAGTCATAAATATACATCCAGGAAAGAATTGTGAAAATGCACATCTTCTCAGTGTGTAGCGAAATCTGTTAGACAGCTGATCTAATATGTCAACTGCAGTACTATTATAGCAATTAGGTCAGAAAAATAATGAAAAGGCAAGCATCTTAAGTATAGATCTGTACAGTATTTTTAGGTGAAGATTTTCATCCACTCCACTCGGACCAGGTGGGACAGCGTGATCTGAAAATAGCATCAAGTCAATTACCATCCCATTCTCATAGTGCAACAATACTTGTCATTTGACTAGGATCCCGTTAAGCATGCACCACACATTTGACCCAGATGTTGAGTGGCCTGAACAGTGATCCTTAAAAGGACCATTGGAGGTCTCTCAGAAAAGGACCTGGCAAAGGCTTAGAATTTTTATTTTGAGTGGATAGCAGGTGCCCTAGGCTCACAAATAAACTCTATCCCACTGCCAACCTTCTCGAGACCTTCTGCATGGATTGCTCTAGATACCTACAAGGGGAGAATTTTCAAGCTTCAGGTGCTGGCTTAACAGGATGAGCACACATTTTGCTGGAACTTATACCGCTGACCAAAATGGCAACAAATTATAAAAGAACAATTCAAAATTTGGATAATACGTTGGGAAAAGTAACAATTTGCCACAATTCTTGCTGAGGGCTTTAAGCTGACAGATGTATATTATGTGCTGTTGTCAGTTGAGAAGTCTCTACGAACCTAACAGCTTTCTTGTGTCCAGTTTTTGTCTGTTGAAGATGTTGGTGCCAAAGAGCAGCGAATGATATTCAGAGTGAACCATCTGTATCTCCTCCAAAGTGGCTTTACGACCTTGGATTCGCTAAAGGAAGAAAGTAGTAAAGCATAGTCACTCAGAAATCTGTATAACCTTATTGACAATTATCACACTTACAGAGAACATTATTAAAGACACCTTGACCTATAAATTAATCTAATATCACAAAAGCTGCCTGCAATTTTCTAGCAAATGGCCATGTTATGCTTTAATCATATTATGACATATTGCTAATCACAACAACTAAATTGCGTAGGATGAGCATGACTTCTATTTTTAATAACGAATTATAGGATCTAAAGTGAAGAAGGAGGCCATTTGCCCCATCAAGACTGCACTGACAACAAACCCACCCAGGCCCTATTCATGTAACTGCACATATTTACCCTCCTGATTCCCGTGACACTAAGGAACAATTTAACATGGCCAATCAATTTAACCTGCACATCTTTGGACTGTGGGAGGAATCTAGAGCACCCGGAGGAAACCCTTGCAGACATGGGGAGAATGTGCAAACTTCACACAGGCAGTGACCCAATCCAGGAATTGAATCCGGGTCCCTGGTGCTGTGAGGCAGCAGTGCTAACTACTGTGCCCACCATGCCATCCAACATGAGCGACTAAACTGAATAACACCTACTGATGGCAATTGTAACCTAATGCATGAGGCAGGAAACCCATGCATTTTTTTGTAAAGATATTATTATGCAACACTTGCTTTACATCTTGTCCAGTATCGCTCTCGAGTGAATTCAATAAAGAGTAAAGTCGAGTGTGGTATTGAACTAGTGTTCCACCTGACTCTGTTGGCTTCCCAACAAGCAAGACAAATTCAGATTACGCCCTTTGAGTCATAACTATGTTATGAAATCGGACTCTGTTGTATAATACTTTGGCGGGGTGGGGGGTGTGGTGCAGCTGGAGTGATGGTTGGTGTTGTAAGGTGGTTGAACAAGAGGTGCTGGGTCATTGGATTTTGTCATGTCTCATTTTGGGGCACAAAATAAAGAAATAGAGAAGTACAGAACTGTGACAGCACAGAAGGAGGCCATTTGGCCCATTGTGTCTTTGCTAGTTCTCTGTCAGAGTAACTCACCTAGAACTAGAGCCTTGCCTTTCCCCATGGCCCTAAAAACTTTTTCCCCTCAAATAATTGTCTAATTGTATTTTAAAAGCCACAGTTGAATCTGCTTCCACCATATCCAGGCAGTGCATTCTAGATCCTAAACACAAGCTGCATTAAAGAGTATTTCTCATGTTGCAGTTCTTCTTTTGCCAATCACCTTGATTTGATACTCTCCGGCTCTTAAACCTTCTGCCAGTAGGAACAGTTTTCCCCTGTCTATTCGGTCCAGACCCGACATGACTTTGAACACCTGCATAAAATCTCCTCTTAACTTTCTCTTCTGCACAGCAATCAATCCCAAGTTCTTCAATCTTTTTCGCTAACTGAAGTGTTTTATCCCTGGAATTATTCTCATGAATCTTTTTTGTATCCTCTCTAAAGCCTTCACGTCCTTCTTCGAGTCTGAATTCCGAACTAGAAACGATACTCCACTTGAAGCCAAAGCAGTGTTTATACAGGTTTACCACAACCTCCTTGCATTTGTACTTGATCCCCCTATTTATGAAGTCCAGAAACCTGTATGCTTTATTAAAGGCTTTCCCAACTTGTCCTGCTACTTGCAAGAATTTGTGCACATTCATCCCTAGATTTCTCTGACCCCCCCCCCTTAGAATTGAATCCTTCATTTTGTACAATCTCTCCAAAGTATTCCTACAAAAAATGGATCAATGCACACTTCCCTGCATCATCTATCACTTGTCAGCATTTCCACCACATTGCCTAGGGGAGGAATTTTTCCATTTTAAGAATAAGTCCCATGGCTGGAGTAGGAACATGGGGTGTTTTCCACTGCAGTGGCTGATGGTCAAACACGTCAAATCTTCCAGCTCCAACCTGGCGTTTCACGGTGCACTCAGTGATGGGGAAGGCCTGGATGGCATGTAATCCACTTCTGTATTCTGGTGCCATATTGAAAAGGTGCCCAACTTCACTGACCTTCTATTAAGGAAGGAAGGTGGACCTCCTGAAAATTAAGATCAATCCCTGAGAACATTTGGAGAGTGGAACTTAGATCTCATGAGAAAGAAGGTGGATCTCCTAGAATACTGAGGCTGGAAGAGGGGCCATCTCCAAGACACCCAATCTGGAAGATCCATCTATAGATGCTCCCCTGACTCACTGCTGTGGTGTTCCAGTGTCTGGTGTTGCAGAGGGCCTCCATCCTGAACTCCAGAGGCAGCCCCAGGCATTGCTCAGATGAGTCCTGACATTTGCAGGCTGCGTTGTATGAATGTGTTTCATGTCAGCATGTTTTCCCACCGGCACCACAGAGAATCTGATGTTGGGGTGGGGGTGCGGTTCAGGCCTTCATCCACATACCAATGGGGTTCACTCAGACCTCTGTCAAGTTTCCTGACTTGACATAGTGGACACCAGCCAGAGAATTGTGCTGTAAATTCATGCCAGCATGAAACTGATTTTACGTCCTCCTGCCATACCCTCTCGCTGTTTCCACCATTGAACAGCAGGGGGTGAGAAGAATTCTGCCTTAGGTCTTCTTGAAGTGTATCACTAAATTCCTCACAATTTACAATACTTCCAAGTTTTGTGTCACCTGCAAATTTTGACATTGCCTTGTATACCCAAGCATCAATCAGTGTATGTCAGGAAACACAGTGATCCGAACACCAACACTTCGGAACGCCATTATCTACCTTCCTCTGTTCTGATAAGGGACTGTTCACCTTGACTGTTCCCTGTCACTCAGTTGACTTTGTATCCAAATTGCCAGCCCTATTTATTCCATGGGTTTTACCATTGCTGATACGCCTGTTATGTGGCACACAATCAAATGCTCATTTATAGGACCATGTACTCTGGTCAGCTCCCTCTGTTGCCTTGTTACACAACTCAGGCAGATTAGTCAAACTTAATTTGTCCCTTAACAAATTCATGTTGACTTTTCTAAATTAATCTCATTTGTCCAAGCGACTGTTAATTTTGTCCTAAATTATTGGCCTATAACTTGCAAGCTCCAAGTGTTCTGGGGAATCCCTCCTACCCTCCACCCGAGAGTTCTTAGCTAAGGATTGCAGGGCAATTGCCCAGGAAGTTCAAATGTCCAATGGGCAATTGCCCTGCACTGGTGATCATCTAAAAATGTAATTTAAATTGAAAACTTGGAATAGTTCCAACTGTCCTGCAGCAATATTTATGGAGAAAAAGTCAGAGGAATTTAAATTGCTTCCTGTTGCTTTACTCTGGCCTTTTTCTAACAAAAGTGGATGTCGTCTACTTGCCTCAACTCTATAGCCCCTGACAGAAAGCGTCAGAACTACACTGCACTGGATAGTTCTCACCCAGAGTCAGAAGGTTGGGTGAGAAAAGATGAACAGAATTTTCAGGTGAGAAACTAGGAGCGAAATGGCATTTTGACACTGATTGCCACTCCATAGAAGTAACCCCACAGCCCCGTACATTTCCATGGCTAATGCATCTAACCTACACATCTTTGGACACTAAGGAACAATTTAGTATGACCAATCCACCTAACCTGCACATCTTTGGACTGTGGGAGGAAACCGGAGCACCTGAAGGAAACCCAAGCAGGTACAGGAGATTGCAAAATCTCCACACAGACAGTGACCCAAAGCTGCAATTGAATTTAGGTCCCTGGCACTGTGAAGCAGCAATCCACCCAATTTAATACCTTCTATACAGTGTTTCAACAACAATCACTTCGTCTATGACTTAGGCAGCTTTCTTGGTAAGGACGTATGCAGAGTATTAATTTAATACCTCAGTCATTGAAAAGATGCCCGATCACTGGTTTGGAGAAAACACAGCTTGTTTATTTACAGGTCACCATCACACAGAGGCTTTCAGCCTCATGGCTGCAACCAGCTCCTGAGATGACTCGAGTACAGAAGCATGTGCTTGTGCGGGTGATTCCCCCACCCTGCTCCCCAATTGGCTTATTTGACCCTCACTCTGCAGACAAGTCCTTAAAGAGGCAATCACCACATTTTTCCCCTCAACCTCTGTTCATACAAATGTCAATACTCAATTACAGTCACCCATGATTCAATATTTAGTATGTGAATTCAGTCAATCATGCGTCAAATCTTTCAGGGGATTTCCAAATCCTTGTGGAGCAGTATAACTCCTCTGTCTGGGGCGCATTCGCAGAATTGCTGCCAGCCAAAACCACAATGACAGATGTCTCTTCAGGCACAGGTATTTCAGTTCTGTGTTTCCATGGAGATGTCGGTTGTGCCTGCTAAAGGAGGACCAGGTAGTTCAGCACTAAAACAGTCAGCAACATTTGATATTGGCACTTTCCTTCCTGATGTCAAAACTGGCTGCTGCAGCATTTCTCTTTTTCTCAAATGATCTATGTGCTTTCAAATGATTCTTCTTCCTACATCCACTAAATAAAACAAGGGTCCAGTTTTTGAGACAACGATTCCAGGGAACCATCTCAATCCATGACCAAATTTTCACAGCGTCATTCACCATAAATGACTGTGTTGACTGACATGATTCATGACTTGCCTTTTGACTGCTTTGGCTGTCCTCTATGCTCCCCAGCAAATTTGGAAACATGAGGCTCAATCTTGGTCTGTGATGACAGTTCATTAACAACTCTGCTGGCGGGACTCCCATTGCTGCATGTGGAGTGGTTTGGTAGCCCAGAAGGAAACATGAGATTCTGGTCTCCAAGGTTCCTCTTGACTGCTTCTTTAAGCCAGAACTAAGTTTTGGTTGGACACTCAGCTAGTCCATTAGGTGCTGGGTGCTAAGGCACAGTTATAATGTGCTTTATACCATTGGCTGTAGTGAAGTTCTGAAACTCAGCATTGTGAATACTGACAGCATCATCAGACATGATGATTTCAGGTATTCTGAGCGTGGAAAACATTGGTATCAGCTGGGATTCTCCCCCCAAAAAATCTAAGTTTCCAAAGTGGGGGATAATGGGAGTAATTCCCACGTTTTTTTGAAATGTACTTACCAGAGTGAATCTCCGATACTCTGAGCACTGTAGAGTGTCTCAGTGGCATGCACTCTGGAGAGTGGGGGCTGGAGTGTGTTCCTGTGCAAGTGGCTAGTAGCCCAGCGCAGAGAGACTGCTGCATATGTGCTGATCCATCAGCGCAGAGATCAGCACATGCGCAGTGGCCCCCCATTGTCAGCCTCCTGACAGATGGCCTCCAGATGGCTGGTCAGCCCCACAACTCCCCTGATCGCTGGCCCTCTGAGCCCTTCCCCCACCCCCATCTCCCGATTGTTGGCTTCCCGGACCTCCCTGAGCCAACCTCAATCTCCGTGCCCCCTCTACCAGGCCTGAGACCCCCACCCCACCTTACCCCTGGATAACCCTATGCCACCTCCCCTACCAAAGGCCATCCCTGAGAGCTCTCGCTCCCTTCCTCTTCCACCAATCCTCTTGTAGAGTGGCAGTAGGTTCCTCCCACCATGATCACCCACCCAAAAGCTGCTGCCCCATCTGGCCCACCCACTTGACAGCCCAGTGCGCAGTGCCAGGGTGTCAAGATGGCACTGCTAGTCTGGCATTATTCAAGGGGCAGCTCCCTTACCCCTGACCACACTGTGGGATGGGGGGGGTGGGGGGGGTGCGGGGGGGGTGGGGGGGGGCGGGGGTGGCCTCAATGGCCTCTGTTCTTTCCAGTGAGGTCAAGTGCCTGTTCCCCATTAGTTGTAAATGCTGCTGGAGGGAAGCACTCGATGTTAGCAGGCTGGAGAAAACTGTTCCAGGCCCGTTAATCATTTTGAAAAGCTGATTTCAATATGATAATCAGCTCCATGCTGATGTCCGGTGTGGTGCAGACTACGCTCAGAAACATGGTCTGGGAGACATGTAACTCTCTGTGCTTTATATGCTCTGTCTGAGGCCAGAACTCTCCATTCACCTGACGAAGAGGCAGTCCCCTCGAAAGCTTGTGAGTATTATCAAATAAATCGGTTGAACTAAAACCTGGTGTTGTCAGACTTTTTACTGTGTTGACATGTGGAGACCCAGGCACTCAACATGAATCTCACAAAATGGCTGCTGCTGATGTCTCCCAGGCTGCTGCGCTGCTCAAGTAGTGCAGTGGGCTGGGAGAATCCTGGCCAAAATCTTTCAATGGTAGTGTGCAATGTAGGAGACTTCACCTCAAAAATATCTGTCCACTTGCTGTGCAGAAACATTGTGCCCATGAATGGACCAACATAATCTATATGAGTTTGTACCCATAGCCAGCCATCGCCAAGGGTACAGTCAGGCTGTAGCAGGCAACCTTTGTTGCAACTGGCACTGTTCAGAGTACTTGTCTAGGCTCTTGATGTCAGCATTAATACCAGACCACCACGTATAACTTCTGGCGAGCATCTTTATCTTTAAGATGTCCAGACGAGCACTATGTCATTCCATTAGAAGTGGGCCTTTGCTTGGCACAGGGATGACAATTCTTGCTCCCTAGAATGTGATGTCACCCTGGCAACTCAATTCATCATTGCAGGAAACAAATACTTTAATTTCTTCAGAAACTGGCTCATTGTCTCAACCTGTATCTTTGTCTCATTCTGGACAGAGATAAATCCCAACTAGTCCAGTCTGTGATTTGCTTTACTGACATTGACAATGTGTTCAAAAGTTCAATGCCATGACAATTTACCATGATACTGGAGTACCTGCAACACTTTCCTGTAAAGGTAGGCTGCTAAGTGCATCCAAATTTGCTATGTGTGTTCCAGGGTGCTTGAATGTATTTTCGTCGGTGGACAGAAATAACGCCCAATGGTGAATTCTTGCCAATGCGATAGGTGGAATAGCCTTGTCTTCTTTAAAAAGACTCAAGAGAAATAATGGTAAAGTACCTACCATACAAGAACTGGAGGAATTCCTTGACATCAAAAACTATTTATAATC
The DNA here is from genome assembly GCF_965287045.1 of Carcharhinus amblyrhynchos. Taxonomy (NCBI): domain Eukaryota; kingdom Metazoa; phylum Chordata; class Chondrichthyes; order Carcharhiniformes; family Carcharhinidae; genus Carcharhinus; species Carcharhinus amblyrhynchos. The sequence continues at coordinate 68,340,243 of NC_137325.1, forward strand.
CTTTCTCAATTTGTGAGTAGCCTTTTTTGGCCTCTGAGAGGGCTCTTGAGACATAGTTTATTAGCCTTTCAGATCCAGCATCCATGTCATGGGACAACACTGCACCAACGCCATATGGAGAAGTATCACAGGTCAACACCAATTTCTTAGACGGGTCAAAACATATCAACAAGTTTGAAGAATACAGCAAATGTTCTAATCTGTTGAAAGCTTCTTTCGGAGGAGTCTTGCAAGACCAACCGATTTTCTTTAGCAGAATGTGTGAAGGGGCCAATAACGTTGACAAGTTTGATAAAAAAAAAAATGCCCACAGCAATTTATAATTCCCAAAAATAACTTGAGTTCAGGTGTGTTTTGGGGGGTTGGTGTCTCCTTTATGGTCTTAACCTTGTCTTCCCTAGTGTGTAATCCTTGTGTATCTACACACTATCCCAGGTAGGTTACATCTGGCTTGAAAAGTACATTTCTCCTTCTTGAGGTGAACTCCAGCCTCTTGAAATCTCTTCAGCAACTCATCTAAGTTTGGTAGATGTTCGATTTCTTTGATCTGGTTATGAGATCATCAGGGTATACCACAACTCATGGCAGCCTCTGCAGCAGGCTCTCCATTGTCCTCTGGAAAATGGCAGGCATGTGTATTGGAACAATCTTTGTGTGTGTTTATCATGATATTAACTCAGGAAGCGTCCTCTAATTCAAATTGTTGATATTTGTGACTCATGTCCAGCTCTATATAAGGTTGACCTCCTTCCAATTTCACATACAGATCTTTAATCTTTGAGATTGAATATTTATCCAATTTGGCAACCCAATTAACTGTTAACTTGTAATCACCATAAATGCAGATGGGGCTGGTCTGCATACAATACGGGAACTATGGTTTCTACTTTCTGTCAAAGCATATTGTACTGGTCTCACCCTAAAGAATCAAAGGGTTGCCTCTGGGTCCACAAAGACCTTCGCTTGCAGGGCTTTTATTTTGGCTAATTCACACTTGAAGATGTTCTAATATTCTTCCATCAGTTCAAGCAGTTCTCCTACCTGCACTTAAAAAAAATCTTGATCCAATTTAACTTGATTTCCTTCAGCCAACTGCAGCCAAGAAGACTTAGCCTTGTGCCTGTCACTATGATCACTAGGAGTTGGGCAAGCTGTTGCCCACTGCTTACAAGTACCTTTGCAGTATCCATTATTTCACTGCTTCTCCTGCATAAGTTGTTAACTTGGCCAGCACTCTCTTAATTGAATGGTTGAGCTCCTTCTCTCAAGTACTGATATGTATGCTTATCACAGGAGCTAATGTCCTGGTATCAACTTCCATCTCAAGAGGCTTCCTAATTACTCAAAGCATTACTGTAATAGGGGCTATCTTGCCTGCTTCTATATTAAACATTAAGTGAAAATTTAAATTGTTGGTGTTAGACTCTTCCACATTATATGCTGATGGTGCATTATTTAATTGGCCACTTGGTAGACTTGCCGCTGTACCTATGCCTTAAGTGGCCTTCCCTATGACAATAAAACACTCAACATCCTTATATCTGTAGGATTCAGGGCAGTGGTTACCATCTCAACAGTAACATTCTGCTTCAAACTTTGCTAATCAACTTGTCTCTTCCAAATATTCTTGTTTTATTTGTGACTAAGTTTGTTTCCTGCCTTGTGGCTACTTCTTCAGTTTTGGTGCCACTGTTGATTGCAGGTTCCTGCCTGAACTGTTGAATGGTGCCATTTTGTGTGTTCTGTAACTCTTGTGCAAGTTTTTAAATACTTTCCATTGCCTGTATTGTCTCCATTGCTCTTTAAAATTTATTTCAAACTCTGCAAGTAATCTCCATTGAATCACCTTGTCATTCATCCCGCAGACTAATCTATCCTGGAACATATCACTGAAGGTGCTCCAAAATCCCAATATTCTGATAGCTGTTTCAACTTAGTGATACAAGTTGCAACTGTTTCACCTAGGGCTTTTCCCCTTGCATTAAAAATGAATCTCTGGTGTGTAACGGCTAGTTTAGGCTGGAAATGCGACTTCACCAATTCCACGAGCACACTGAATGATTTGGAGTTGGGCATATTTGGGACTGTGAGGCTGAGAATTAGATAGTAAGTTTAGGTTCCATATGTACTTGGTAAAATTGCTTTGCGCTTCACCTCCTCCTCTATTTCATTGACTTGGAAGTAATACTGAAGGCACTCTACATATTGTGTCCATTCCTCTGTGGAGAAGTCAAGTGGATCATCTTGGTAAATACTTATTCCTTTTCTCCACTTCATTCAATTGCAATGGAAACTGGATACTCTCAGACTGAGGATTCCTTATTTTACCTTTGTTGTCAAATGTAAAGATGCTAGTTCACCAGTTTAGGGAAAATGCAATTTGTTTATTTACAGGTTAAGTTATACAGAGGCTTCAATCAGCTCATGCAATGATTCTGAGTACTAAAGCCCATGCGTACTATGCTGGCCCTCCACCCTAATCCCTGATTGGCTCCTCAGGTCAGGTGGCCCTTAGTCTGCAGATTGTCCCTTTAAGAATCAATCACCACATAGTGGTAGCTAGTTCTCAAACATTTAGCTAGGAGTTTGTTCTCAGCTCCTTCTGGGAACCAGTCACATGGAGACTTCTCCTTTGGTCCCGGATCTCCAGATTAATCAGGATATCTGACATACCATTTAGCTGATTGTTCAAGGATTGAAAGCAGGCCTCAACTAAGGAAGATGCATTCTCGACAATAAGGATGCTTTCCGAGGCTTCATCAAGCTCTTTATCGGTATTTTGCAGTTCAGCAACGACAGAATTGAAATTCTGTGTCAAAAAACTGAGTGTGTCATCTATAATCATAATCATATTGGCAATCATCATCTACAATGTCTTTGCTATTGTTGGGTCCAAAACCCACTCACTAACCAAATTGCCAAAGTGAGGGCTCGGTTCTACCCTGGCTGCCTCCAATTGCTTCTTTCCATCGAGGATTTTCATGATTTTACTCAGCACTTTGTCCCAAAACTTAACCAGGAATCTTCCAAATCATAGTACAAATTTTAACGCCAATATCACCGTTTTACAGACTGTGCATCAGGATGAGTGAAAGAATTAAAAGATGTACCTTGCCAAAGCTCACAGCCACACAGCTAATCCTGCATTCACATCTCAAACGGATAACTTGAACTTTGGCTGATGGTGTAAGTTAGGTGGTATCAAATTGGTCACCCATTTGCTCGATTACCTTTCATTGAAATCAATTAACAGGAAAATTTGTCAAGCGTGTCATGGCTGGTTGATCCAATATTTTCCATTTCCACTATTGCCTGAAATTAAAATTATCCGCAATAGCTTTTGAAAGTAATTTAACTTAACATATTATTGATATACTTATGGTGGAATTTTCCAGCCATTCCCACCAGCAGGATCTTCTGGTCCTAGCAACGGCAGATCCCCTTCGCAGATTCCTTAAAGGGGCAACTGCCACAGTCATGAACCATGACTCCCTTTTATGGTCCCTGATTCATTTCACTCCTACATTTATCAACCTTTTACAATATGTATCTCTATGGAAAATTTAGGTTCCCTTTCATGTTAGTTGCCAGTCTCTTCTCACACTCTATCTTTACTTCTTGTATTCCTTTTTCACTTCCCATTTGAATTTTCTAAAATCAGTTTGGTTTTCAAATGCATTATCCAACTGACATCTGCCAAATGCTCCCTTTATTTTGCTTTATCTTAACTGTCTATCGTTTCTGTCTTCCATGGAGTTCTGGCCTTGCTTGTTTTACATTTTATGGGAATGTACTTTGACATGACCCAAACTATTTTCCCTGTAAAATTAGCCCACTGTCCCATTACAGTTTGCTCTGCTAATTTTTGATTCTGATTCATCCAGGCGAGATCTGTTCTCACCAGTTGAATTTGGCTCTTCCCCAGATCATGTAGTTTTTTTATTTTGGGCAAGATCTTTCCTGGAAATGCATCATCTGCCAAATTGGCAGAGAATTCCAATTCCCCAGGATACCAGTCTAAATTAGGCATTTAGCCTCAAAAATATGTTTATTAGGGCCTAATGGGGTAAACACATGGGCCCATGACTTCCGCAGAGTGGCAAGCTCATCTTCACTACAATTGCACAGTTTGTGTCTCACTCAACCTTACTCACTCAAAGCTGTGAATTGTAATCAGTGCAGAGTAACTGGGGTGCAGAATATTCAGTCATATCCCCTTTTATAGCTGCAGCTGCCTTAAAAGGGATATTTAAAGGGACAAAGGAACAGGTAAGTTTCAGTGGTAGATGGTGGGGTGGACCAGATGGGAGAGGGTGAGAGATGGGTCAGAGCGGGGAAAGGGTCCCAGAATGGAGAGGGAGGGGGTTTTGGACCAGAGTCAGGGGGTAGGGGTTGGACCAGAGAGGGGGTTCAAGCCAGGGCCAGGAGCAGGGGGTCTGCAGGGAGTTGTGGTTTGGAGCCAAAGTGGTGTGGAGGGGAAGAACAGATTTTGCGAGACTGGGTCTGGCTGCTTCGATAGTGACTCTGAAAGAGTTAGAAGGAAAAATAGTCATTGGAGCTAGAAGGGACTTTTTGCCTTCTAACTCTTTTAGAATAATTATCAGGGCAAAACTGTCAGAACCATCCATAGTTAATGATTTAAATCACTTCTGTCAGATGGTTCCCAGCCCAATGCAATTGTTCAGAGGAAGTTAGCACTTCTGGGTAATTGCCAGAAAACCCTCACATGGGAACTTCCTGGAGACATTCCCTAGCACATCACTGGGCTACCCCCCAAAATAAATGCTGGGGAACCCAGAAGTTATGGGTCAGGTTTTGGCCAACTTTTCCAAGTCAACAGTGCAATTCAGCAGAGCACAAAAAAAATTACCTGCCTGTTGATGTAGGAGGTGAAAAAATGTACCTCCCAATATATCTCAATAGTGCAAGCCATTACCAACTTGCAATCACATACTCAGAACCACACTGTGTATTGCATAGATTACTATTATCAGAAAGATGTTTATAAATATGCTACCAGGCAAAAATTCAGATGGAAAAATTGAAAGAAATGATGGTCTGTTTAAGTTAAGTTGGGTTCCCAACATCATTTTACAACAAAGATATTAGGTGGAATCTTTTGGGAGAAACATGGACCAAATCTGCCTGCTGGAGACTTGGTAAGACACTCGCATTGCCTCCATTGAGGTGGGCCTTTCTAAAGGATCAGGGCTCAAGGGGCACAGAGGTCCAGCTGTCACTCAGTTAGAGGCTTGTGGCTCCTGCTGGAACGACAGCCACTGTAGGCCTATGATCATGAAGTGACCCAGCCAGAGGTAAGTATTAGTGGGTGGGTTCATAATTTGGGGATCATGGAATAGGAGGAGAAAAGTGGGTGTAATATAGGTCAGCCATAAGGGCAGGGTGTGGCATTCAGTGGGGACCCCTTCCTAATCCCAGGTACTATGCCTTTGCAGGAGTTTACAACAAGCAGCCCACACAAGTTTGTCATTCCCCCCTACTTGGTAATAAGTCCACCTGCAGTTGGTTTAATATTAGTGGCAGTAGGATGAGGCGCTTAAGTGATAAATAATTGTCAACTTATGGGCCTCAGCTGGCAGTGTGGTGGGAAAACCCACCTTCCCACCCTAGATCTAATTATATTGGAAGTGGGAAGGAGCTGGAGTGCTCGCCTACCATTGTCCTGCCCAATTAAATGCCATCTAAACACTGCCACTAGAGAGAGCAAAAGATTTTGCCCATTTCAATAAAAATAAACATTGGCATGCTTCCCAAGGGCAAATAAAGATGGGTAATAAATATTGCCAGTGACATCCTCATCCATAAAAAATGAAGTTAAAACAGTGAGACTTTTCCATCTAATTATCCCACTGCAAATTCATAACAGAGTTAGAGACAAAAAGCATAGCATATGAATGCTCTGAAAACAGACAGATCTAACATTGTTGTTATTTATTGTATTAAACAATTACTTCCTGGTCACTTATTAAACAAATATTGAGAAAAAAAATCGCAGGATCAAAATTTCTACTTTTGTAATAGTCTTTAGAATTAATATCACAGGAATGATAAAGCAATTTTGATATTTACTCATTATCTTGGTAACATAACTGACCAATCAGCAAAAACAATAAGTTGTGTTTATTTTTAATCCTTAAATATATTAAAGTCAGACCAGTGAAATGCTTCATTTTTTGACTGCATCAAATACTGAAGTTGAATGCCAGCATTCAAACCAATTGACTTTGGTGTCTGATTCAAACCTTCACTCAGAAATTGATGTTTGAGTTGCAATTATTTTATCATGTTTAAATTTCTGTGCCCATTCAGGAACATGTTTGTAAATTCTAATTTGAACTTGTATTGCTGGCAGTAAATTGAATCAGCTATTTGTTTTATTCTTGGTGATTTTGCTTCCATATTACGTTAGTGTAAAATTACCCCCATATATAATTCCATGAAACACATAAGAACTCATAATTGAGAGCCTGGTAAAGAATGCACTTTTTATTAATTGTACTCATGATGTTCAAAATGTAAATACAACACTAGCTTTCTTTATGCATTGAAAAGATTCTCAACAATCTACTATTAATTGAAATATATGGTTGAAACAGATATGAGTTTTCCTTTGAGACCCATGAATATTAACATTCATTGGATATTGCATGTCAGTGCAAATAATTAATATTAAATAATTGCAGAATTTGCCAGAAAGTTTCATCACTTAACTTTTGAAATGTTTATTCAGTGTCTGGAAGTAGTTTTAGAAATTTATGTCTACTAGTCCACAGTTCAAGGTCACAGTCCCATGACATGTAAATGAGTGATTTCTTACACCCCACCTCACCTCACAAGTGCTGAGCATTCCCGTTTCCTGAAACCTTGACCAGATGCTCTGTATCCTCCCAGCATGCTCAGGGTGATTGCTATGGTTACCACAGATGCACTGGTGTTTAAGCATGATGGTATCATAGACTACTCCTGCAGTAAGAGAATAGCAAAGGGATAAAGAGTGGACTTTTAATATTAAGCATTGTATTCATGTTGCAAAAAATGACATAACATAAAAGACTAATTTAGAACAATTTGGATGAAGATTTTTCACTTTGCTGCAGTGGTAAGTAGAATTTTATTAACATTATACACTTTATTTTTTTTTAAGTTAATTTACTCATGCATTGTTTAAATTTACATTTCAAATAGCACTGTTGCTGGTGCTTTGTAAAATAAACAAGATTTATTTGGGTTACAAACTTGCCAAAGGAATAAACAGGAATAAAGAAATTGTAATTTTCAGAAGGAAATACAAACTTAAAACCCTGTAGCTCTCACTATATCAAAACCCTTCATGAAGAAGAAATCTGAACTAATCTAAAATTGTAAGTATCTTCTAGTAATACCACCATGAGGACATTCCAACTATTTCAATGTTCCTGGTAATTGTAGTATGATGATAGTCTACTGTATAGTTATCTTCAGTACTTTTGGTAGGCTGTGTCCAAGAATAAATTGAATGACTTGTGAGATTGTTATTACATCCAGCAGAAAACATGGATACAAACAGGTTGATAGGGGAGTTTCAGGCATTTCTAGAAATATATATGTCATCTACATAGACCTAACTACCATGGAAACAAAATCCTTAATGAGCTAGGCTCCTCTAGGAACAGAAACTGGTGATATCGATTTAAAGTCTCAAGGGGTACCTTACCCACTGAGCTGCCATATATATCAAATAAACCAGATGAGTTGCATAAAAATATTGATACAACATCAAAACATAGTTGCAAGAAACACGTACCTTTCAGATAGTCTCTTTCATCTACAGAAGTCAGATGCAAATAAAACATGCAAATGTTTGGCTTGATAATCCAAAATGCTGGTACACAAATGTAGTATCGACAAAAAGATCTAAATCTCCCATTATACACAGAGACCTCAATAGTTATTAAAAGGTGCACGTGGATCTAAAAATAATTAGGTTAAAAATGACATTCAGACCTCAATCTTGCTGGGATCAAAAACCAGCAACAAGATAACTAGTTATCAAGAGTACTCCAAATGCCATTCATCATTTTACCATGGTCTGCATTTAATTTATATTTGTTTACATTTTGCCCCATTGGGTTTCTGTGCTAGCTTTTGTTAAACTCAAACTGGAGGTGGCTCAGTTCAGCTAAAGAAATAATCCATTCATGTTTCTTTGGGGGTAATATTAACACCCCCACATCCTCCTACCTGCTCCTCATATGGACAAGAGAAGGTCTAGGTTGGGGTTAAAATAGCAGAAATGTGAAACCTGATCCCAGCCTGAAATGAATGCGTCCACTTCAGTTTAACCACAATGGGTTTGTAGCATCCAAGTAATCTGCACGAGGTGGGATTGTAATGTTTAAATGATGCTCCATCATTGGGAATCATTTGAAATTATCAGACACAATCTGGGTTCCCAGGAATCATTAAATTCCATGTTTCCAATGTTTCCAGCATTTCTGGACTACCCCAACCTCCCCACTTACATGTTTCCCAACTTCCTCCCCGCAAATAGTGGAGCCCATGTCATTATGTTTATTTGACATTGTTTTTAATACGCTTCCAGGTCTCTCAAGGTACTTGCAACAATACTGCAACCTCTAATGTTACTGCCTCATGGGGTTTTCTTCAGGGTGACTGAGTTTTTATCAGATCTTCAATAAAGCTGACATCATTTTTATTGTTTATGTAGTTTTAAGAGGATTTGTACATATGTAAGGATCATGTATCTTAAATAAGGTTCCTAACATGTTTGGGATGTGCTATTTCCTTACAGTTGAGGTAGATAACTTTATTGGTCAAACTGAGTTCCTGCTAACAAGAATTTTACTGACTTGCTAAAACACCATTTTCAGTCATTTGTCAGCAATTAGTCATTTGTAATGCATTTGCAGAAAAGTTCACCAATAGGCAAGAAAATAACAGAAAGCTGCAATTTAACAGATTGGAAAAAGCTTTGTGAACACGGCCCTAAAGTAATACCCGTTATCCTGTGGGGCCTCCCTGATATGCTGCAATTTCTTGTTCACCATGACAGCCTCTCTCCGACAAATAGAATGGCCTCTGTCTACTAGTGATCTGTTGACAGAGTGATTGGACAGGATAGAATGAGAATGACTGTCAGTGCCTTTGTGCATTCCCAATGTGAGAGAGCTATTTCATTAACTGATAATCATGACTTAACAGAGTCACTTCATGCTACGGACAATTTAATAGAGGGATAAATGCCACGCAGAAATTTTTTACATTGCTCTTGTTTTGACGCCACTCCACATAAAAAGCCAAAATTAAGAGTGGGAGAGATGAAACGTAGAGCCATTTACTTGCAAATGTTCCAATATAAATGCTAGGTATAATGGGAGTCAGGAAAGAACACATTGCTGCGTTTTCAATCTGTCCAATGTATAACCTCCATTGGACAAAATACCTGTTAGCCAGAAACAGATTCACTGTGGTTATTACATAATTTGGGTGTAGCCATTATATTTTGTTGAGGACCTTTACTGAAAAGGATGTTTGGTTGTCAATAATAGATTAGGAACCTACTAAAGAATTATTAATCAGTTACAAGTTCAATGTGTTTTGGTTTACATTTTCCATAGGCAACTGAGTGCTCCCAATTCCTGCTGGATGAACCAATCCTGCTACAGGATGAGCAGGAGGATTTAAGGCACTGTATCATTTTAATAAATCCATAACATTATTTTATATTTCTAAGAAAAAAAACTGCAAGATCTGATACTTTCACCCTTACATTATAGTAGATCTATAACTTCAAAACAATTTTACAAAATTTTCAAAACGCAAGTTACCTTGAAATTGATTACATTGCAATTTGAATGCTGTATTTAAGATTGTGGGAATAACACAAATAAAAAAATACATATATTAAGGATTTAAATTTTTATTAATTTTTCAACACATCATTACAATTTGCTTGAATTCTTACGACTTCTGCAGCAAAGTGGTTAAAATGTACATCACTTATCATTAGAACTCTAAAGCTAGCAGCCAGAAGCTGTTATTAAAAAACAAAAAAATAAAAATTTTACATTTTAAAATAATACAGACTTCTTTTAAAGTTTGACATTATCTAAAAGGGCAAAGAATAAAAGTAATTTATCAACTTTGGTTTGCTTATTGCCTCAACTGATGAAATATTCCACGCATCAGATCCCTTGGACACAATTTAATCCCCATTTGTCAGTTTGAAGCATGACATTCCCTTTTCTTCACAAACCCCCACCCCCTCTCCACTCACAATTCCTACCAATCGCTAGCACTGGTGCAAAAATACGGGTCCACAAATTTACATCAGAAGTGCAAAGGAAAACATGTAAATAATGGAAATGTAAAACTGTTGGAAATAGATGACAAGTATGTATCTATAAAAAAGAAATTGAGAATTCCAAGGTTTTCTACTTGACGCTGTATCGTCTTAATCGAGATGCTGATTTGTTGCTGTGTATTGCAATGTTTTCTCTTATTGTTTAGGTCGATATACATTGGGGTTTAATTTCCGTGGGATTATCCAGGACACCCCCTGTAACTTGATTCACAAAGATTTCAGAGAAGTGTAATTGGTCGTGTTTTAACTATGTGCAACATTTCTCCAGAGTTTCTGCTGTTCTTTTACCCAGGTTTTGGCAAGAGGTCAGGAAAGCTGGTATGGAAACTTTGCCCCATGTAAAGTATGACAGCAAAAGAACAAACTCCAATGTTAACTACAAATGAAATGAAATCACTGACTTCTCACAAGCAGTAATAACGGGACAGGCAATGCCTCCTGGAACAAGTTATTAATGTTGGCACCATTTCCAAAATGTTTTATTCTTATTTTAGACATTTTCACCTCACCATAAATCCAGAAAATAAAGCTGGAGGATGTTGTCCTCTCTCAAACTTAAAAGCACTTTTTTGTTATTTTAAGACTTCAAAAAGGAGTCTATAAGAATAGAGGAGAAGCCCCCTCAATGGAAGCTTTCCTCTTCTTTATAGTGAATAACACATTTAGCCATAACTTTGTGACTAATTTATCACTTACATCAAATGTTTGTGAGCACTACATTGGTCCAACAGAATGTTTTACAGTACACAAATTCAATGCAACTTAATATTAGACTGTGAATTTCCATAACAGCTCGACATAATTTTTAGTCGTGACAAAAAGTACAGTGCTGCAGCAAATATTAAATTGAACTCAACGAGTTATGTAAGATTAAAAACTGTAAAAAGTTCTTTGTCAGTTAGTTTAGAAAATCAGCAAATCATACAAATGCTATTCCTTTAATAACCTTTTAAGGACAGAGCTCCAAAAGCAAATGTAGATCAAAATTACAACTTGCTGTTTATTTTCTGAATACAGAGCTATGCATTTCCTACTTTCTGTACATTTCTTTAACTGTATTTTAAAACATTAATTGCTGGAAGGTTGCAGAGAATAACTTTTGCAGTTTTAAATGCAAAATACAAAATAAAAAGGCAGGTTCTAAGAAGTAACGTGTTTTTTAAAAAAAATACCCATGAATGCCCTCTAGCAAAATGACTGCAGATTTGATGGATTTCCCCATTCAGCCGTTGTAGCAATTATTGACATTGTTTGAATTAAATTAAAGTGATCTTTTAATTTATATATATCTCACTTAATGTGAACCTATTCTGTTTAATCTTTCAAAACAACATGACATAAAAACCACTTGTCTTTTTCTTTCCCCAGAAATTGCTGATAAATTTGTCAGAGTAGTTTAGGTTATGATTTTCTACATGACTATTGGTTACAGGTAATGTGGGCCAGAGAGTTTTCTATTACAATTTTGTGAATATGTAGCTATCCAATCTTTATGCTTCTATTTTATACTTTTGTTTTGCTATTTTGAAGAAAGCAGTGTTCTTTATGAGCTGAGTTTGCACACTTGAGTTTCTTTCCGTATGCTAACATTCTCTGTATCAGCTAAACTTAATGGGGGAGAAAAAGGGCAAAAGCACAAGGATAAAGAGATTCATCAGTGATATAAATACAGTAGGTGAATGACTTGCTAGACTAGGAACTGGTTAAAGTATAAAGCAACAGCTGGGTATTTGTTTAGCTGCAGCCCTCTAGTGTACAACAGAACCTGCATAGTCAAATACAATGGAGGCAATTCTCCCTGCTGTGCTGCTTTTGTAGGACAGCGGGCCAGGAGACTCAAACGGAGGCCATTTCACGGGCTCCCACTGGGCGCCACGGCCTCCACGAGTCTCTGGCAGGTAGATTTCTGGCACCATCAGCTCCGTGCCAGGAATTGATATGGAGCTGAATAAATTCAAATTCTAATTTTTTAACGTCACTAGAGGGCCCAGGACTGAAATCTCCAGGCATCAGGTAGTGCCAAGGAGGCAGGGCCTAATGGGGAACGGGGCCTCTGGGAGAGATCGGTGGGGGTCCTATTACCACTTTGCACTCGGGCTGAGTGATAGAGAGAGGGAGACCAATGATGGGTATTGGGTGGGATGGCTTCAGTCTGCTAGGGGGTGTCAGGACTGCCGGTGGGGGGGACTGACATCGGGGCTCAGGGAGAGGTGTGTTGAGACTGGCCCAGACATGTTTGAGGGGCCAACAATCAGGCCAGGCAGGGTGGGGAAATTGTATGGCCAGTGATGAGGGGTTGCGGGCCTGGCCAGCAATCGAGCTTGCCTGCGATCAGGACACCAGCAAAACAGATCTCGGCACCGACAGATTAGTGCATGCGCAGTGGCCTGCTCAGCACTATGCTGCTGGCCTCTCTAGCCGGAATAGGCCCTGACCACTGATTTTCAGTGTGATTCACGCTAGGGCTCTCTGTGATGCACAGAGTGTGCAAGATTCACTTTGAAATTCCTGCTGAAAAAAAACAGCAGGATTTACTCCAGTTTTTACATGAATTCTGCACTTAGAATTATTTTTGGGAGAATCGCCCCTAGGATCTAGTGGCAGTAGTATTTTGATAGAATGAGTTTTAGGCTGCTTTTAACTTGAAATTGGTTGGTCAATGTGCAGGTAAGATTAAAAAAATGAGTGTAGAGCAAAGTAGGACTGATGAGTCGGCTGGTCATTGACTGCAAATAATTGAGGATTTACGTGACACCAAACAACAAATAAAACAAGAAGTAACAGAAGTATAACAAAAGTGCAATTTGTGGCAATTACAGCATTGGAATTTGTTGAGCTCCTAAGCATACTGAATTGAGAGCGTCTATTAAAGAATTCCTTTGGGGCTCCTACCAGTGGTATAGACGTGCCTGATGGGATGGTCCGTAGAAGGATGTGGTAATGTGGAAGCAGCAGGAGACGACTGTGTCCTGGAAACAGGCCTGTGTTTGTCTAATCCTGTCATGCCAACCATAGCCATCTGAGCTTGGTACAGTCGAAGTTGGTGGACACGCTGATGATCCAGGAGCTGCTGTTACCATGGAAACAACACAGTAGGAAGAAATGTGAGAGGGATCAAATAAGACACTTGGAGAAACATGTCAACAAATTAAGTTCATTCGGTCAGAACCATAATAAACACAGTGAAGACCTGAGGCCCGGTCGATAAATCCCTTCAACAGATGTTCTCACACTGTCAGTCACTACAGCCATTTAGTATGGGAAATGTCTTGATCCTCCTGATTATTTTTTTGAGACAGTACTCTTTGTATCAAATATACTACGGCTGTGTAACATCTAAATTGTATATTAAAAAAAAGGAATGTTCAGATAATTCACAAAAATGTCAACATTAAAACTTAACATTATGACACGCTGGATGTCATGTTATAAAGTGGAAATTTATCATAGTTCAAACCCTCTTTAATAACGCAGGACATTAATGTGCTGTTTGATTGAATGTAGTCTAAGAATTTAAGTTTTTTTTCAGAGATATGCTTTTCTCTTTTGGAGCTCAGTTTATAAAATCAGGTAATCCTAATCCTGTGAAACCTTGTCCTCCCAATCACAGAGCCAGAAGCAGTACAATAGGACTAATGTAAGTTGAAATTGAAAATAGATTTATATAGAAAGATATCGTATCCTGAAGTAGAGGGAAACCAAACACCATGCCAACGGAAGCTTGAAGTGTATTGCATGATTAGAGTACTTCACAGCTACATAAGGTCTTTAGTCCATTTATACATTAATTTTAGAATTTATTATATACTATTAATTTACCCATTTAAGCGTGCACTTCACTCTATGAAAGTGCCAATAATGCATAATATAGAGCACTTCTCATTCAATAAAAATAAGCAATTAGGTTTTGGCATAGACTTTAACATATATAATCACCATTCATACTGTTGAAAATGTTAAAGCTGGGATGATACTTTCAATAAGATTGAACTCATGAACAATGTGGAATTAGATGATTTCCTATTCCAAGATGGTGCTAGTATAATCTTTGTTTACAAATTTCTTGAAACAGATCTGTAGAGCACGTGGTTAAGGTAAATCAATAACAGCTTTTGAAGGGAATTAAGTTGCTTGTAAATTGTTATAACTTTATATTACACAAAGCATATTGCACCAGGAGCAATGAATTCCAGAAGTTACTGTAAAAATCCAATAATTCTTGCATACTTTCGTCAAGAGTCGATTTTACTGCTCTGCCATACACAATTAGGTTATAAAGGAATGAAGCAATAAGAAAAGAAACTTGGTTGCCAAGATGGTTCCAGTCCCAATGTCTTTCAATTAGTCATTGCCCTTAGTTTACCTATGGTGGCACATGGTTCATGTGAGCATTCTCTTATCTCAACTTGCTTTGCAGTCATTGTTCAGAATCAGGGATAATTTTGTGCCGTATTGAAGCCAATGAGTTTCACATATCCAATATCCTATTAATCGGCATGGTAGCACAGTAGTTAGCACTGCTGCTTCACAGTTCCAGGGACCTGGGTTCAATTCCCGGCTCAGGTCACTGTCTGTGTGGAGTTTGCACATTCTTCTCATGTCTGTGTGGGTTTCCTCCGGCTACTCTGGTTTCCTCCCACAGTCTAAAGATGTGCGGGTTAGGTTGATTGGCCATGCTAAAAAAATTGCCCCTTGTTGTCCTGGGATGCGTAGGTTAGAGGGATTAGTGGGTAAAATATGGAGGGATATGGGAGTAGGACTTGGGTGGGATTGTGTTTGGTGCAGACTTGATGGGCCAAAGGGCCTCTTTCAGCACTGTAGGGTTCAATGATTCTATGATTCAAAAGGCAAGAGTGACTTACTGAGCAGTGATGTATCGGCACAAACACCAATTTCAAATAAATGTTCAGGCTATATCTTTTAGACACCTAAGGCCAGTAATCCATAACATTCAGCTTCCCCATTTAAAAGAAGTATGACTGCTGCCTCAATTGCTCAGTGAAAATATGTCTCATGTTGTGTGGTGCTGGAACTGAACCATACAGGGCAGCAAGGCCCAGGCTTCATCTTTGGTTGTGCTGAAGTAACTGAACGCAGCTGGCACCATTGGATTAATGAGGGGAAAAAAATCAGCGGTGTTCCCACTTTAAGGACACATGTCTGTTTCTCATCAAGAAGCATTTATAAACTCAGTAATATTTAAAACATTATTAAATTGCACAAACAAGGATCATTGCTAGTTACTGGAAAGTATGTGTGAGACAGAACTGGACCAGACTCAACTGCAATATAATAAAAAACAACAAGCAGTTACAATCTAAATTCTAAGAGTCATAGACAGGTTATTGGTTGGTATTAATACTTAGATATCGGCATGCTCCAAACAGCAATCACAAAGCAAGCTTTTCCAAACCTTGGCTGAGATTGTCTGGTCTTGCCATGGTGAGATCAGCCATGGGGGATGCAGCAGGCCTGCCAAAGATCCATTGACTTTCAGTGGGATGGACAATCCTGGTGGTGGGCGGGGTTGGAAAATCCTACCCATTATAACTGAAAACTAACAGTGATATTATACCTCTATCTAGTGAAATATTTGGGCTAATTTTAAGCTTTAACTTCAAAGGAAAGAAAAGAGGAGTGAATAATGGGTGGTCAATCTGTCATTGTCCATTTTATATAATTACCCAGAAGTTAACATTATTCCCATCTTGTAAGAGAAATTCCAATTATACCACGTAATACTTTTTCACCCAGATGGTGGCAATGGTCTGGAGTGCGCTACCTGAGAGAATGGTAGAGACGGATTGCCTCACATTCTTTAAAAAGTACCTGGATGAGCACTTGGCACGTCATAACATTCAGGGCTTAGGGCCAAGTGCTGGCAGATGGGATTAGGGGGAGTTCGGGTGTTTCTATTGTGTCGACGCAAACTCGATGGGCTGAAGGGCATCTTCTGTGCTGCATGATTCTATGATTCTAATAAAGTGACATCATTTCTCAAAGGCAATCCAATTGCTCAGGATAATTGGATGAAAAAAAATTAATAAAGTAGTTTCCTCAGCTATGGGGCCAAGTATCCTTGATTCATTGGGCTTTATTTGTGCCCACCCGCAGTGGGGGTGGCCAACAACAGGCCAGCAAACCAAAAGGAAATGAAGTGGTTTCCCTGTGGCTCTTTAACTCAGCATTAGTATCCCACTTCCAGGTTGCATGATCAATCTGAGTTGGCAGGCATGATCACAACTTGCACCTGACTGTTGAAGCCTCAGTATTTAAAGGGACCCCAGCAAGGGATAGAAAGGAAACATTCTACAACTAGCAATAGAGAGACATCAACTTGAGTGATGTAGTCTCAATGAAGCATCCCTGTATATCAAACTGCAGACAATAAGGGCATGCAGGGACAATATATTCCCTGAGGGCATAAGAACATAGAATATAAAAATAGGTCATTTCATCCCTGAGACTGATTGCCATTCAACAAGATCATGACTTTAGCTTCAGTCTCCTGTCTGTCTCCCATATCACTCAATGCCCTTATAGTTTAAACATTTGTCTAACTCAGTCTTGAATATATTTTATCACTCAACCTTTACCGCTCTCAGAAGTAGAAAATTCCAAAGATTATAGATGGTGATAATCCATGTGCTTTGGAAAGTATGTATTTTATTTTTTGTGTGATGCCCCTTTAAGACTAAGTGGACTGGGGGCTATTCTGAAAAAAGGTTTCTTCATTATTACATCATTAGGCTCTGAGAAATGCCCATGTGATTTGAGGTTGCCACAGTTATGAGCAGCTAAGAAGCAAAGCGTAAACAGAAAGTTAACACAGTGTGTTGGGCCAGCCCATGCTTTCTGTTTGGCTGTTCAAAACACACTGAGAATTTGCGTAAAGGAAAAACCCCCAAGCAGGTTTCCCTCCAAGTTGACCAGTTTTCTGTTTGACAGTTTCAGAATAGACCATGGGTTGAAAACAAGGCTTTTAAAAATAGAATTGAGGCTATGGGCCAGATTTTCCAGTCCTGGCCCCCTCAGGACTGAAAGGTCCTGCTCAAAGTCAACTGATCTTTTGCTGGCCCATCAAATTTTCCATCCTGCCCATGACAACTTCTGCAACAGGTGGGACCAGAAAACCTCACCTTATGTTTCAACAGCTGGAAATCTCCAGTCTCGTACACTAGCGAGAATAGAGAATTTGGTGCTCAACCAAATCTTAATTCACAACAGTGGGACAGGAGAGTCCCAGCCATAGATGAGATTGGACAATCTTCCACATTTGTGCAGGAAGCAATCCCAGGCATATATTTGTTGTAACGACTACTTCAGGTGAAATTTGCCTTTTTATTTCAAATTTCCCTTATCTGTTAAATAATCTGTGAATTATATTGAATTCAGTTGGTCTGTTACAGGAAAAGTTACTTTTAAAGAAACAAAGACTTTTCCTGTAGTTTTCTTCCCACTTAACTTGTGGGGAGCCTCTACAGGGACTGGAACAAATTAGTGGGCTAATCAGGATCTCAAAAAATTGCAGCCTTGAATTTGAAAGAGGAAGAACAGAATGTGACAGAAATGCACAAAATTAAATTAGAATTTGAAAATAAAGGCTCAAAGTCCATGCATTGAAAAGGAATGGTAAGGCTAACTTGGAGGCAGCACCTCATTGCTGTTTCTTTCATTCTTCAATAAGGAAGAAATAGCAGGACACCTGGAAAAGAATGGTTCAATCAAGCAGATGCAGCATGGATTCATGAAGGAAAAGTCACGTTTGATGAACTTACTGGATTTTTATGAAGCTATAACGGGTGTGGTTGATGGGGAACCGGTGGATGTGGTATATTTAGATTTCCAGAAGGCATTCAGTAAGGTGCCTCACAAAAGGTTGCTGCACAAGATAAAGGTACACGGAGTTGGGGGTAAAGTGTTAGCGTGGATTGAGGATTGGCTATCTAACAGAAAGCAGAGAGTCAGAATGAATGGGTGCTTTTCCAGTTGGCAGTCGGTGACTTGTGGCATGCTGCAGGGATTGGTGCTGGGGCCTCAACTGTTTACCATAAACATAGACGATCTGGAGAAGGGGACCGAGTGTAGGGTAACAAAGTTTCCGGATGACACAAAGATGAGTGGGAAAGCAAATTGTGTGGAGGACACAGAAAGTCTGCAGAGAGATTTAGATAGGCTAAGTGAGTGGCAGATGGACTATAACGATAGCAAGTGTGAGGTTATCCACTTTGGAAGGAATAATAGTAAAATGGACTATCATTTAAATGGTGAAAAATTACAACATGCTACTGTGCAGAGTAACTTGGGGTTCCTTGTGCATGAATCACAAAAACTCAGTTTGCAGGTGCAGCAGGTGATCCAGAAGGCAAATGTAATGTTGGCCTTTATTGCGAGAGGGATGGAGTATAAAAGCAGGGAGGTCTTGCTGCAATTGTACAAGGTATTGGTGAGGTTGCACCTAGAGTACTGTGTACAATTTTGGTCCCCTTATTTAAGAAACGATATATTAGCTTTGGAGGGGATGCAGAGAGGTTTACCAGGTTAATTCCGGAGATGAGGGGGTTAGCTTATGAGGAGAGATTGAGTAGACTGGGCCTGTACTCATTGGAAGTTAGAAGGCTGAGGGGAAATCTTATAGAGACATATAAGATAATGAAGGGGCTAGACAGGGTAGAAGCAGTGAGGTTATTTCCACTTAGAATGGAAACAAGAACTAGGGGCACAGCCTCAAAATATGGGGGAGTCAATTTAGAACAGAGTTGAGGAGGAACTTCTTCTCCCAGTAGAGACTACCTCATCAGATGTGTTTAAGTCACAGATAGATTTTTAACCAATGAGGGAATTAAAGGTTATGGAGAGCAGGCGGGTAAGTGGAACTGAACCACTATCAGATCAGCCATGATCTTATTGAATGGCGGGGCAGGCTCAAGGGGCTAGATGGCTTACTCCTGCTCCTATTTCTTATGTTCTTATGTTCATCAGAAATCCACTAGGGGGTTGGGGGGAGATGGCAGAGGGGAGGTTTGCATTAGTTGCTCCCATGTTATTGGGTCAGCCTGCACCTGGAAAGTGCAGCTCAAAGGTTAAAAAAAAGTCAAACATAACAGGTACAATTGTCAAAATCTAAGAAATCACTAACAAAGCAGTGAAAGCTCTCAGAATAAATCCTGCGAGCAAAAGCCGTTCTTAGAAACTAGAAGCAGGAGTAGGCCATTCAATCCTTCGTGCCTGCAGCACCATTCATTTTGATCACGGCTGATTATTAAATTCAATATCCTGATCCCGTATTGCCCCCCATATCCCTTGATCCCTTTAGCCTCAAGAGCGAGATCTAATTTATTCTTGGAATCACACAATATTTTGGCCTCAACTACTTTCTGTGGTAGTGAATTATAAACATTCACCACCCTCTAGTTGAAGAAATTTCTCCTCCCCTCAGTTCTAAAAAGTTTACACCTTATCCCCAAGTTAGTTCTGCACTCCCCCCCGCCCCCCCGACTCCCCCTCCCCCCCCCAATCGGGAACATTCTTTCTGAGTCTACACTGTCAACCCTGTTTGAATTTCATACATTTCTATGAAATTTTCTAAACTTCAGTGAATATAATCGCAACCGACTTATCTCTTCTCATATGACAGACCGCCATCCTAGGAATCAGCCTGGCAAACCTTCACTCTATTCTGTCTATGGCATCTTGGGTAAAGAAACTGCTGTCAGATCTCAGTATTTAAAAATAATCCAACCAGTCAGATTGCCCTATCTTTTTCTGCCATTCTCTTGCCTTGTTAAACTTGAAGATCAGACAGTCAATGAAATCAATTGAAAGATCCTTTCAAGATTTACCTGTACCACAGGAATTTCCTGCATGCTAATAACTGTATGAGGGTTAAATACAGAAGTCAGCAGATTCCAACCAAATTCCCATCACTCCAACATGTTTTGCTTCTTTAATCTCCCACATGCACCAATTTTACCCAGGCAGTTTAGAAGTCTATATTATCAGCTTGGCCCTGATTTCATTACTCAAATAAATACTTGTGTTGAAAAGTTTCACATATCATGGCTGACAGACTTTCAGATCTATGCTTTGGAAATTCCCACATGTATATGATAATTATAATATAATGAAATTCAAATAGAACATCAGCTAGTGAATATGTTTTGTTTCTCTCGTATCATGGTTGGACTTCTCTGGCCGTGTCCGTTCCGCCACCCGCCCCGCCCCCCACCCCCCGCACCCCCCCCCCCCCCCACCCCCCATGCCAGAGCTTTGGTGCCACTCAAGTTAATGGACTTTTGGCTGGCTCGGTGTGTCCACTGTGGAGAACCTACTGCACCATAGCCAGAAAATGCTGCCCCCTTTTGTCTGTTTTCACCAATCATTGTTTGCCAATTTAATGTTTGAATATTACAACATTATTCAAATAAAACACAGCTCAGTAGTGGAATGCTCATGAAATGAATTCTGAAGCCCATTCATTGTAACTTTCTAAAATAATGCTCAAAGGAATTAATGCATTTTACTGTGAACAGAACATTTTCAGATTCTGGTGTGAAATATGTTGTTAATTTACACATCAAGATTCAAATTTACCAGAAGATTGGCGAGTTTAACTCTCATGACAAATTTCATTTGACATCTGGAAACTATGAGCTTTTTTTAAAAAAAGTCTATTTAATCTGCTATCTGACAGCTACCAGAAGGTTAATAATGTGACAGAAACAGTAGTGTGAAAAAATCCTACTGAAACTAGATTAAATCACTCACACCAAAGGTGCCTTGTTTGGCTGCAGTCAACTTTCCTTATAAAGTTTGTGATGACTCGAACACCAGTGCTTGCTTTGTACAGAATTTCTTTACTGGGCCTGAATGTTTTTAAAGGCAATTGAACAAAACGTACGTTGTCTCTTAAAGTAATTATTCTGCTCTGCTGCCCTTGATGTGTCACAGGCAACATTGGTACTTTGCAGGTTTCCTGCAATCATGTTAGATATGTGTGTTCTGCTTGCTGAAATGACCCAGATGATCCCATCCTCATTGGAGTTCATCTTCTTTTATATACTGTTGATCTGCACAAAGCAAATCACTTGAATGTTCTGGGAAGCCAATAGCATGAGCTGTACAGGGGCACCAAATGGTGAAGTGAAATCCAACAAATCATTTTAACCTCATTGGTGCTGCATTTAGCTTTTTTGATTTGATTTGTTATCATCACATGTATTAGTATACCATGAAAAGTATTTTTTTGTGCATTATACAGACAAAGCATACCGTACATTGGGAAGAAAAGGACTGAAGAATGTAATGTTACAGTCATAGCTAGGGTGTAGAGAAAGATCAATTTAATGCAAGGTAGGTCCATTCAAAAGTCTGATGCAACAGGGAAGAAGTTGTTTTTGAGTCAGTTGGTATGTGATCTCAGACTTTTGTATCTTTTTCCTGACGGAAGAAGGTGGAAGAGAGAATGTCCGGGGTGTGTGGGGTCCTTAATTATGCTGGCTGTTTTTCTGAGGCAGTGGGAAGTGTAGATAGAGTCAGTGGATGGGAGGCTGGTTTGAGTAATGGACTGGGCTTCGTAGTTTCTTGCGGTTCTTAGGCAGAGCAGGAGCCATGCTACACTGTGATACAACCAGAAAGAATGCGTTCTATGGTGCATTTGTAGAAGCTGGTGAGAGTTGTAGCTATAATTTCATTTAGGATTTCTCATCAACTCGCTGCTCTTTCAGTTGCTCCATTTGGAATTTGCAAAGTGGCCCATCAGTTTAGCTTTTGCTTGAGATCGTATCAATCACAGCTTATCAAACGGGGTGATAAAACTTTGAATCTCTCTATGTCACCACAAGTGAAGACTCTGCCAAATTGACTTTGATGCTGTTTCTGGATATCCGCAGTGGTACCCTTAGCCTTAGTTAGGTCATTTTACCACCTCTGCTTTTGAAAACAGCTCATTCCAAAGATCACCATGCATCTCAAAAGAACCATTGAAAACCGACAGAGATCCTTCTCCACGCCTATTGATACCGATATTTAAGAAGGACATAGATAGATTTCTGGAGTCTAAAGGTATCTAGGGAAACAGGGGGAACACGCGAATGTAGTGTAGAAATCGAGGATTAACATTATCATATTGAATGGAGTAAAAGGCTAGAAGGGTCAAATAGCCTACTCCTACATCTATTATCAGTGGGCAGGATTTTAAGCTGTACTCTGTGAGTGGGATCACTGGTGCAGGAGCAAAATTGGGAGAGAATTGGGAATTACTTTCTCTCTGGAGAGATTGCGTTACCTAATTTTCCCAGTCCTCACTAGCAACCTCACAATGTTCACGCCCATAAAAGCTGGAAATCTCAAATATATTTAATAAATTTAAATAAGATTAATAGGCACATGATCCCCCCTCACTAAATATTCATATCTCGCCAATGTGACGCCATGTTAGCGAGGTTTGCAGCAGGTTTGGCCAAACAAGAAACAAGGGGATCCCTGGGGAACACAGAGGAAAGTATTGCCCTGGGGAAGAGGGACATGGTCGGTCACTGACCTGGCATTGCCCCCAGCACAAATTAGCATCACCAAGTTGGCAGTGCCAACCTGTATAAAGACAGTGCCAGGGACAGACACAAGTGGGAGCCTCAGGGGACAGGGGGAGCAGGAAGGTGAAGTGGGGGGGAAGAGGAGAGAGAATGGAAAGAGGTTTATTCATGTGCGTTGTGGAAATGAGCATGCAATGTAAGGAGATTGGAATGCCAGTGAAGATTGTGGGATGATGGCAATGGCAATGACAGCAATGACTATTGGGGGTGGGCTGAGAGCCCCCAGTATCTCCATGATTGGGGCAGGCAGGGAGGGAATTAACTTCTTGTTCTGATTGCTGTGCCCTTTACAAAAGGTGCTGTGATCTCTGTGGAGTGGGTCTTGATGGCTCTAAGAGTCCCCACCTTGCCAGAATGATGGTGTAAATCAGCCCCCACTCACATTTTTATGACTAAGAAGCTGAAATCCTGAGAGAAAACTGGTCACTGGAGCTGGAGAGTTTCACGCCAGTTTCCTGTATGAGCCCAATGGCCAGAGATATTCTGGTAAGATTCCGCCCTATGTTTCTATAATGGTCCACAATCGTAGAGCAATCTTACCTTAAATTCTGATTCAGTGAAAGCAAGTGATTGAAAAGTGAGATCAGTTTGAGTGTTGTAGGTGGGAGCATCAGCCTCTGGTTAACAGTAAACTTAATTTTAAAACGAGAAGATTGATGTGACAGAATTGTCAATCACAGTGGAAATCCTTAAGTTTGTTTCCATTCCAGCCAAGAGAATCTTCAATATTTACATTTAGTTCACATGAATTAATTAATCTATTATCTAATGCCACTCTGACCAAGCGTCCACTCCAAATGTATTGGACTTAACCTCAGTTTCATACCACACCCTAAATGTCGAGGCCTAATACCAATTCAAACGCTATTCTCTGTATAATGCTGGAATTGAAAGGCAGGACTTCCTACACAGGTAGGACAGGAAATTTGCTTCTGTGGGAACACGAGTCTGGGCAAGAGAGGTCGTTACACCCACTTCTGCCCACGTGACCTGCCCCCTCGGTGCCCAATTCTGTCCAGCATTTTTCTTTTTGCTTATTTATTTATGGGATATGGGCTTCGCTGACTGGACCAGCATTTATTGCCCATCTCTAACTGCCTCTGAATTGAGTGGCTTGCTAGGCCGTTTCAGAGGGCAATTAAGAGTCAGCCACTTCACTGTGGGTCTAGAGTCACATGTAGGCCAAACTAGGTAAGTATGGCAGATTTCCTTCCCCAAAGGACTTTGGTGAACTAGGTGGGTTTTTAGGGTAATTGATAATGGTTTCATGGTCATCAATAGACTGAATTCCAGATTTTTCTTGAATTCAAATTTCACCACCTGCCACACTGAGATTCAAACCCAGGGTCCCACAATATTACGCTGGATCTTTGGATTGCTTGTCCAGTGACAATACCACTTTGCCACTGCCTCTGAAGCTATTAAGATATTGTTTGTTACACCATCAGTTATTACGATATAAAATAACATGTAACGATTGGATTGATGTCATTGTTTGTGCACTTTTTTTATTGTGTGTCTGGGACAGCACACAGGCCTCAAAATAAGGCTTAACGTAGTCATTTGAAATTCCACTCTCCACCATTTTAACTAGGACCATGGGTGGAATTCTCCCATCTCGGACTAAGTACTGTGATAGGGGTGGGGATGTGAAATGTTTTCCGCTGCGGGCCAGAGGGAAAATATGTCATATCTTCAGGTGCAGATCTCATTAATTATGCAACTAGGAGTTTTGTGCTGTATTTAGTATTGAGGGTATCCAAACGGCACATAGTCTGTTGTCCGTTACGGATACCATATTGAAAGGGGCCAAACATCCCTGACACACTATTGAACAAAGATTGCCCTATAAAAATGAAGATGGATGTCCTGGAGCACTGGAAGATAAGCATCCTGAGAAAGAAGATGGGTCTCCAGGAACATCTGAGGCTGGAAGATGGACCATTTCCAGGACACCTAACCTGGAAGATTCACCTGTAAGTGCTCCCCCCACCCACTGCTGTGGTGTTCCAGGGTAGTCATGATGTGGAGATGCCGGCGTTGGACTGGGGTAAACACAGTAAGAAGTCTCACAACACCAGGTTAAAGTCCAACAGGTTTATTTGGTAGCAAAAGCCACTAGCTTTTGGAGCGCTGCCCCTTCGTCAGGTGAGACTAACTATAAGGTT
This sequence comes from Carcharhinus amblyrhynchos, assembly GCF_965287045.1. Taxonomy (NCBI): domain Eukaryota; kingdom Metazoa; phylum Chordata; class Chondrichthyes; order Carcharhiniformes; family Carcharhinidae; genus Carcharhinus; species Carcharhinus amblyrhynchos. Next base: position 68,365,388 of record NC_137325.1, read on the forward strand.
TATGGTGAGAGATATAGGAGGGATGTCTGAGGTAGATTCTTCACCCAGTGAGTGGTTGGGGTGTGGAATAGACTGCCTGCTGTGATAGTGGAGTCAGACACTTTAGGAACTTTCAAACAGTTATTGGATAGGTACGTGGAGCACTCCAGAATTATAGGGAGAGGATAGCTTGATCTTGGGATTGGACATAGCTCGGCACAACATTGAGGGCTGAAGGGCCTGTACTGTGCTGTAATGTTCTATGTTCTATGAGTTTGAAATGCAAGCCCCAAATGGGGTCTGAAGCTGGTCTTAAATTAGACTTCAGACCTCATTAATATGGAGATGGCAGCACTTATTGTGGGCAATAAGGCAATGTGAGAAAGGGAGGCCATTGGGATTTTGTGCCAATTCCTCTGCCTCCACAGTAGTATTTGAAACATTTATTTATAAAAATTGCTATCTTTTATTGCTGCTCCAGCAGTTGTTCTACAGTGAAATCTACTCTGAAAAAAAGGGGTTTAAAAGAGACATTTGGTTTCCCATTTCCACATGTAAGTTGCCTAATATCTATATTAGGTGACCACTTGGGATCCCTGAAAAATGACGTGAGTGAACCATAGAATCCCTACAGTGCAGGAGGCCTTTGGCCCATTGCGTCTGCACTGACTTTCTGAAAGAGCATCTTACTAAGCCAACCCCTGCCCTCCCATCACCCTATGCCTGTAACCCTGTGCATTACCATGGCTAATCCACCTAAACAACACTGTTTTGGACACTATGGGGGCAATTTATCATGGCCAATAAACCTAACCCACATATATTTGAAATGCGAGGAAACCAGAACACCTGGAGAAAACCCAAGCAAACAAGTAGAAAATGAGCAAACTCCACATATACAGTCACTCAAGGCTGGAATCAAACCCAGGTCCCTGGCACTGTGAGGCAGCACTGCTAACCAGTGTGCCATCATACTGTCCAGTGAATAATGGGATTGTTGCTTTGTCGGCGATCTTTGGGCAAGAATCATTATTCAGAAATTGTCACAAAGTGTAACCACTTTACTTGCATAAAACGGATATATCGAGGTCCAATTTCCATGTCAAAGGTACTTGCTGCTATTTTCAGTGGTGGTAAGCTGGCTGCTGCTGGTTTGTTCTAGAACACAACTTGGCCCAAAAGTATGAGCATACTGTTCTCTTGAAAGGAACTTGCTTTGTGATGGCACTTCACTTCTTTTATATTCTTATTTTTTTTTCAGTGTTTGCAACAATAAAACTGGAAAGAAGAGTAACAAAACAAAACAAAACACAGGGCTCATCTCTAAAAGGATATAATTCTAAAGGACAGAAGTTATGTTAAACTTATGTAGGGTCTTTCTCTGATTGGCAGTCACTGACAAGTGGGATTCCACAGGAATCTGTCTTGGACGCCAAATGTTCACATTCTATATTTATTTTGAAGAGGGAACTGAATGTATTATCTCCAAATTTGCAGATAATACAAAGTTGGGTGGGAGGCTGAGCTATGAGGAGGGTGCAGAGATGTTTCCATGTGATTTGGACAGGCTGTGTGTGGGCATCTGCATGACAGATGGAGTATAATGTGGATAAATGTGAGGTTATCCACTTAAGTAGCACTAATAGGAAGACAGATTGTTACTTGAATGGGTGTGAATTGAGAGAGATGGACACTCAGCAAAACGTTGGTGTCCTCGTGCATCAGTCGCTGAAAGTAAGCGTGCAGATACAGCAGGCAATAAAGAAGACAAATGGTATGTTGGCTTTCATTGCAAAAGGATTTAAGTATAGGGATAGGAATGTTTTGCTGCAATTGTATCAGGCCACACTTTGAGCATTGTGTGCAGTTTTGGTGTCCTTATCTGAGGAAGGATGTCCTTGCTATAGAGGGGATACAGTGAAGATTTACCAGGCTGATTCCTAGAATTGCAGGTCTGTCATATAAGGAGAGACTGAGTGGGTTAGGATTATATTCATTGGAGTTTAAAAGAGTGAGAGGGGATGTCATAGAAACTTACAAAATTCTAACAGGGTTAGACAGGGTAGATCCAAAAAGAATGTTCCCAATGGCAGGGGAGTCCAGAAGTAGGAGTCATAGTTTGAGGATATGAGGTAAACTTTTTAGAACTGAGGTGAGGAAAAGTTTCTTCACCCAGAAGGTGGTGAATGTGTGGAATTCATTACCACAGAATGTAGTTAAGGCCAAAACATTGTCTGATGTCAAGAAGGAATTAGACATAGTTCTTGGGACTAAGAAGATCAAGGGATATGGGAGGAAGGGGGAGAGGGAGGGATCGGGATATTGCATTTGATAATGAGCCATGATCCAAATGAATGATTGAGCAGGCTCGAAGGGACAAATGGCCTACTTTTGCTACTAGTTTCTACTTTTCTCATTTAATCTTTCTACTGATCACTTTAAATCCGTGACCCTTGGTAATAGACCTCTATGCGAGGGGAAACAGGCTATCTCTGTCTACTCTATCTCGTACAAACAGGGAGAAGGTAGAATATTAAGCAATTGCTTCAGAATGTCTTCCCTTATCCTGAGATGAATTGTCATCCTAACTGATCTTCTTTCGAATTTCTAGTCACTTTGTGAACATTTATTTCAAAAGGTGGCACGTTATACCCATGCTACTTTGAGTACACTGCCCACGTAAAATATATACATCACAGATAAGTCAAAGGTAGCTTTTCTGTGGTAGTGAATGAGCTTCCAGAGATTCATATTCTGATGTTACTGATTCTACACAACTTTATTTACAGTGAGGATGCAGACTTTATCCTTCATATTATATGTCCCATTCCCACAAGTAATCCAGTAACCCTTCTTTCTTTCCCACATTCAACATAGACATGAGCTTTGTTGTTAGTTTTTTTTTAGATCAGGATGTTAGACATGTTTTGACAAAATGATCTATTGATTATGAGGCCATTTTTGTGGCCTCTCTCAAAATAAATCAATTATCTCTAAATGAGGCATTCTCCTAATGTTAAGCAATTACTGACCACTACAACCCCTATAAAGAAGAGTCACAACAATCGGACAGCACAGTGCCCGCAAGACAGCAAACAGTGTTTATAGTAATTCCTTTCAGCTGCCAGAAGCAGGAAGTCTCCAAAAGGGCTATTCACTCTCTCAGGGGTGAAGGGCTTTGATGATGTAGCATGTTTTCTGCCCAGTGTAACAAGGTCAGGCGAACACATAAAGAACAGCGATTAAAGAAATACAATATTAGCAAAGTGTGGCAAAACTTTCAAAGAAATTTTTGACATTATGATTCCATTTCAGAAGCACCTTGGGCTATTTACGTTAGATATATGGCGAAGGATAACTCATTTAGCCATGGAATTCCAGAGAACATTTTGAAGTCTGCCGCTGAAGAAAAGTGAGACACTATTAAAAGAAAACAGCACTGATCTCGACAGAAAAATGACTTAATTAAATTTTCATTAACTAAGCAGTCAATTTAATCGAATATCCTTTATTCCTAAGAGGTCCAAAGACTCTTTTCCCTACATTTGAGATATGGTAAATTCAATAGATTAGGAGCATTATGACAATGTGAATAATCAAAAACATTGTCTGATTTTGTAGTACATATAAAATATGATTTGTGAACAAATAAAAAATTTCAAGTTGAATGCAAATACATTTCTGAGCACATCTGTGATATGAATGCCACTTACAGAATACATGCGAGAGCAGCGCATGACAGACATTTTTCCCATTTGGTGACCTGACTGGGGTTACTCTTGGGGTCATCAGGTCCCATTGGATATTTAACAGTTAAGCTGTGAAAATTCAAAAAATGCAAGTCTAGTTAGGAACACAGGAATTGCTAGACGAGCAAAGTCCAAGGTCCATCTAGCTCGCTGTCTATTATCCTGGTAGGTGTGTGATACAATGATAATGAATTTAATTACATTTTGTATTCTAAATTTCTCACTGTAGCTCTTATTTTGGTCTCATGCCACAGAACTTCAGACCATTTAAAAGTAGATTTTGTATCTTGTAATATTGAAGTGGGAAATGTATCATTGCACATGATGCAAGTTAAGACAACCATTGGTTCAATTCATGGTTTGCATTAAGTTAGTTAATCTCAGCTGGGCCAACAGTTCAAGCACTACAGCTGACTTGTACCCTTGGGCTAGTTGGAAAATGGGGGAAAATGATGGGGGGAGTGGGAGGGTGGAGGTGATTGGGCAGGGGGTGATGAGTGGTGGGGGTGAAGAGAAAAAATAAAGGGTTTCTCCCAGAATTGAGCTCATGGGCATGAAAACCACTTCTGAGAGGATTTGAAAATGTGTTTGATTCATCAGTGTTGCTCTTACTGTGACAACTGTTCAATTTCCAAAAATTGTAATAGAAATTCTTCAAAATCAAATGGAATTCTCTCATCCTGGGCAGGAATGTGGAGAGTTTCCTGCTGCAAAGGCCGGTGGAAAAACATGCAAAATCTTCTGTATTTGACCTTAATTATACATCTAGAGGTTTTGCGCCCTTTTCTGTGGTGAGACAGGCCTGATGGTGTGTAGTCCACCATCTGTCCAGGCACCATATTGAAAAAGCACCATGTTACTCACTCTTTATTGAAGAAAGAAGATGTACTTCCTGAAAATGAAGATGCATCTCCAAGAATATTCAGAGGCTAGACAATAGACCCCCTCCAGGACACTGATTCTGGAAAGTCCATCTCTAGATGCTCCTGCCAACCCACTGCTGCAGTGTTCCAGAGTCCAAGTTTGCGCGTGGCCTCCATTCCAAATTCTGGAGACAGCCCTTGCACTGGTCAGGTGAGTCCCATTTTGTTCCAGATGTGTTTTGCCCCAACGTTTACACCTGCTGGTTGTGAGTGGTTGGGCTTTCATCTGCATCCCATTAAGGAGATGCAAATGAGTTTCACATCAGTCTCCACTGGGTTTCTTGATCTGCCATATGGGAAACAGTGAAAGATCTCATGGGAATTCACGCTAGTGTGAAACTGATTTTAGGACCTCCTGCCTATTTTTTCTGGGGGATCAAGATATTGAATTTGATGATCAACCATAATCAAAATGAAAGACATAGCAGGCCTGAAAGGCTGGGTGGCCTACATCTGCTTCATTATATCAGCAAGATGATGAGTGTTGGAAAAGGAGTTTCTGGTGATAAATGTAAACGCTGGATCTACTGGCACCCCTTTCTTCAATTCAACACAGGTTCAGCAACGGTAGCAATTTATTCACCTGATATTATACCCATTCCAACTCATTTTATTTTCCCTTTTCTTCCAGAGCCGCCTTAACGCCAAGAGGTTCTTCCAGAAATACAGAACCCAATGGAACACATTCCTCCTGGTAATGCAATGTCACCAGTTACCAGCTCAGACATCAGCATAACACATGGAAAAGAAAGTGAGCTAGAAGGGTGTGCCAGTGGTGAGGCACGCAGCCCCAACAGTCAACAGATACTAATAGTGGCAGCAACAGCCTGAGCTAGAGGATGAGGACCATAGAAATGAAAACTTCAAGAGCTCAGTCATGAAAAGAAAACTGCTGGCCTCACACTGCTGCATGAAGTGTGACAATTTGTGACAATGTGTGCCGAATAGTCTCAACATCACGGTTATGTGTGGAGGAGATTGTATCTAATATCTAGGAGCTTGTATGCAATATCTGTGGTGTTATCTCACAAGGAATCACACCATTCTACAGCGGCAGGAGAGCTGGGAAGTCTTCTTCAAAGACAAGCACTATGGGCAGAATTCTCCAGAATATAGTCAGTATCAGGTTCATAGTGAAAACCTGTGTGTAGTTCTCCTGTGCATAGAATCTGGAGGCATGTATTATGGTGTCACTCTGGCAGGGCAGGGCCTGATAGAGCTGACAAGACCAGATCCACAAAGATCAGATGTCATTGTTAAAGGGGACCTCAATCTGTGCTAAATGTAAACTTCCAGGAAGGGCATGAACTTGACTGCATCATTTGGAGTGGAGGGGAGTTTGTGGGGTGGGGGGCTAAGGAGAAGTTCCCAAATTAAGATCTCACCGGTGCAAATCCTATTTTGGGCCTATCAAGAGATTTAGCAATCATTATGGGACTTGCACTAGCGCTGAATGGGGCTGCTAGATCGCAGGCTATGAGTTGAGCGCTTAAATTAATGAATGTTAATTACAATGCTTGGCTTAAGATGTATAACTTTATCATATCTTATGTTTTGGTTTCCAGGGTGAGTTAACAGCAACTTCTATATCTGCATTGTCAGAAAGTCAATGAGATAGACGTTGTCTCAATAGTATTAATACATACAGTATTAACCAAGGAAGAGTGTCAACAAGGACTGTTACAGAGGTCTATGTTCTCAGAGAAGGGATGCAAGCAGCTTGGCTAAATTGTTGACGAATGAGATTATCTCACATATCCCCGGCTGCAAGATATTGCTGTAGACCTCTTTCCTCTGCTGCTCCCTCTGAGCAGTCCTATTGTGGAATTGAACAGAATCTTGGTTTTATTTTAGCTTCAACAGGATCTATGCTTTTCCTGAAAGGTGGGATTGTGCTGGGTTATCAGGATGAATCTCCTATTCCCCAGGAACCATTCTGTCATGTTTCAAACAGTGGAGATACAATAGTGTGTTTGCATCTAAAAGCATCATATAAGCTCTCTGCATTCATGTGCTATGCTACAGATGCGATTTTCTATGCGTACACTTGTATTCCCTTGAGTTTCTCCCTCCACCTCTTTTACTCCTTACCAACCACAGAGAGATTCAGAAAGAATACATTCAAAACACTTGCAACCTTTGCAAAGACTGAACCATTCTTAGCTTCCTAAAACCTAAAGTGGTTGCAACTCTTTCCATGTTGATTGCAGTCATTTAAGAAATTTGGCCTATTCAGTTTTTAGTTCTTCTCTCATTGTTTGGTGTGTCAGCACAAAGCCCAATTTAAGCTGGGAGGCTTGTGGTGCATTGAATCATTAACCCCAGATTTGATGTTCAAGTAAAGGAGTTAGAAAGGTGGAAAAATGGTTTACTGCTTTCCTGTCACTGCAAGTTGGAATACTGTGTTCAGTTTTAGTTTCCATATGTAAGGGAGGATATGCTTGCATTGGAGGTGGTATAGCAAAGGTTTACTAAATTGGCCCTGGGATGAGGGATTTGTCCTACGGTGAGAGGTCCTCAGAATTTAGGATAACATTCTCTGCAGTTTATAAGAATGAGAGGAGACCTCATTCAAACATACAAGATTCTGAACGAGTTTGATAGGGTAGACACTGCGACTCAAAGGCCAATGTGGGGCAGGAAAGTAGGATTGAAGCCGTCAATGGCAATGGTGCTTCCTCCATCATATAGTCTGGGACTTTTTGTGATAATCACAGGTCACAATGCCAGAGATACATCATGGGACCCTATTACATCCCACCTCCAAGGGACAGGAAAATCCACTCTATGATGTCTATAGATTTCTTGGGGAAGTCATGCAAATTTTAGGATATTCCTTGTCATCTAATAATCGGTCATGCATATTATACTGGGACTCAAGGGCCTGTGGGACAGATGACGAGTTGTTATAAATGCATAGTGGCCATTGACTGGATAGTGGTGATTCACCTGTATGGTGCGCTTCTGGTAACCACAAGCAAGCTGCATATTGAGGAAATGGAATTCTTTCCTGTCCTTGAATACCTCTCACATTGAATGAAGACTTTCAAGAGCTCATGAATATAGTCAATAGCTTCCTGCAATCTGGTTGAATTCTAGAATACTGTTCCTGGCTGTCTCTGGTAACGCTGAGTGACAGTTACTTCTCAGAGCATTTAGGGCCACAGAAATCTCCCCTGTGCAAAAGTGTACAGAGGCTTGTCACTGGTGACTTATATCATCTGTGACAGCGTAGATAGTTTCAGTAACATCAAAATTATACCACTATGACTATGACTGTCACAGGCGATGCTGTATTTGCTAGAATATTTGAATCTTCCATGAAAACCTCCTTGGTAAAACACAGCCTTCACATGCACTGGTTTTGGGTCACAGGAATGCTGAATTAGTGCTTTCTGAAGACCATGGATGGATTAAGGCCTCTGCTGAAAGCCCTTCTTCTCCTCCTGTACTTCTCTCTTCTAGCACGGTGGCACAGTGGTTAGCACTGCTGCATCACACCACCAGGGACCTGGGTTCAATTCTGGCCTGGGTGACAATGTGTGGAGTTTACACTTCCCCCTGTGTCTGTGGGCGTTTCCTCCGGGTGCTTCAGCTTCCTCCTACAGTTCAAAGATGTGCAGGTTAGGTTGATTGGCCATGCTAAATTGTCCCATAGTGTCAGGGGGAAATTGCAGGCTAAATACATGGGGTTATGGGAATAGGGCCTGGGTGGGATTGTTGTCAGTGCAGGCCTAATGGGCCAAATGGCCTCCTTCTGCACTGTAGGGATTGCATGATTCTATAATTGGCCTCCTATCTTCTTCCAACTTCTCATTGAGAGCAATGGTTGCTCCGAGCAAAATGGCCATAACCCAGTTGCTATTTTCTCTTGGTGGCTTTTATATGGTGTCAAATGATGTGTGTGTGTATATATACACACACATACATATAATAGGTGAAATCCTGAAGAAGCTTTCTGCAAAAAATGTTGATAGAATGTTGGTAACTTTTGTCAAAATGGCACAAAAAAATCTCCGTGAATCTTCGTCAAATGCAATCAATCTCAAATAAAAATGACCACTGAAAACTGAGCATGCTTTTAAATAGTGCTCGAAATGCTCAGCAATGAATTGTTCATTCCTGTTAAACCAGCCAATGTTATGAGATGTACTTGACTGAAGTGTTATCTGGCAGAATCGTACACAGTCTCATTAATGAGCAATATACGGTGGCACAGTGATTAGCACTGCTGCCTCTCAGTGCCAGGAACTCTGCTTCGATTACTGGCTTGGGTATGTGCAGAGTCTGCACATTTTCCCTACGTCTGCATGGATTTCCTCTGAGCGCTCCGGTTTCCTCTTGGTCTGAAAGACGTGCCGGTTAGGTACATTGGCCATGCTGAATTCTCCCTCAGTGTACCTGAACAGGTGCCAGAGTGTGGCAACTAGGAGACTTTCATGCAACTTCATTGCAGCGTTAATGTAAGCTTACTTGTGACTAATAAATAATAAACTAAAATTTTATCGCAGGCAATTTAATTGCTGAAGCATTAATAATCCTCCAGGCAGAAGTTACTAACATAAACTTCAATTCTTTTAATAAAATGGTGTCCTGCGTTGCACACAGGCTAAGCCAGCAGTGCAGTTTACAATTCTGATTTTGATCTGGTTATGTTGAAAGTTATAACCTAGAAATCTGTTCCTCTTGCCACAGATGCTGCCTGACACGTTGAGTGGTTCCAGCATTTTCTGCTTTTATTACAGCTCAAAATCATTTGAACCATTTTGGAGCTTCTTTAGCGTCAAAGTATTGATGGAAATCTGCCTCTCCTTGCACCCCAGTGAGGATCAGCTAAGAACTACACTTTTGAGTTCTCAAGTCACCAGCGCCATTAGGTTTTGCTGATGGGTCTGAGACTGGTCGGGGATCCACGCATCAGAATGTAACAGGGTCTGCTGTAATATGAACAGAATGCAACACTTAATTAAGACTGCTTGCCTGGATTAGGTGCCTGACTTGCAGCCAAAAATGTTCAGTTAACAAGGCGGAGGGCAGCATTGGAGCCCATGTATGCAATTTTAATCCTCACCTGCCCTGCTCCTGCCAGCTGGGCTTGGTTAAAATTGGCCCTTAAATTGTTAACATTGGGTAATCAGAGGAAGGCAGCAAGCAAAAGCAAAAGTTTGGTTGTGGATTTGAAGCAAAACTTGGGAGGCAGAAGCTATCACGATGAACTTTCTTAACAACTTAAAGGAGGGCAGAATTTTAGTAACTCATTTCCTCAGCTGAGCAATTGAAGATGGGAATAAAAAAAAACAGAAAGTAACATGTTGCAGTCTTGTCAACATTTTATGCCCTATGTTTTCAGAAAGAGTTTCAATATCTGTTAAACACCAAAGCTCTCAGGAGAAAGGAAGCAAGGCAGATCAACAGTGGTCACAACAGTTCTGGGGAGCCAGCACATCCCTAGGTTCATATGAGACAAGATGAAAAGTTAGGCTGCATAAAGAAGAGAAAGAAAAGCAGATCATACCAGTGCATTTTCCACTCAGCCTGTGACCAATTTTGGATTGGGACACTTAACAGGCAGTAAATCTTGTATTTTCCCAGATATCAGCAAAGGCTTGATGTTGGGCAGGAAATTAGGATTGAAGCCACCAATGACAATGGTGCTTTCTCCATCGTATAATCTGGGACTTCTTGACAAGTCCCATGGCATATTTCTGGCAGGGCAACCTATGATTCACCAGTCTCGCCAGAAACTTAGGAATTCGAGGATCAGGGGTGCCATTTTTAAAGGTCATTCCATGGTGCAGCGAGAAAACAAATTCACCCAGGCATTCCTGGCTGCCTAGGCAGCGTGTGGCACTATCTAGGATAGTGCCTAGGTAGTGCCCGAGTAATACCTGGGAAGTTCATGGGCATGACCCTCTCCCCTCCAAGTGCTACACCACTCACCTGAACTCCCCTAGGGTGCCTGTTCGCCAGGTGCATGCCTTTGGAGACTGTTTAAGGTGGACATCAAGGACAATTGACCAAACAAACATGATGCGAAATGCACTTGAGACCCATGACAAAACCTTGCTAAATGACCTGGTGCTTCTATTTCATACCCAAGAAATGAGTGAAAGAATATCCAGTTTTATCCCCTTTTATTATCAGCAAACAGTTGCTTAAAAGTACATTCTTGCACTTTCATCTGTTCCATAGTATCACTTTCATCTCTCATTTAACTTATAGATGCTCATATTATTTTTGACATCCAAGTAATTATTAATCAACAATGCCCTTTCCCTTTGGTCCCCCTCTACTGAAAATAAACTCTTACATTCACAGATGCTTTCTGTTTCATTCAACAAAGACCTGGGATTACCAAGTTGCTTTCATTACTAAACTAAAAACATTTATTACAACATCTCAAACATTTGAGCAAAATATTTTATTCAAGTCATTACACATGTAATTCATTTAGGAAAGAAGCCAGTCATCCCAACTGAACTTTATAACAGATCATGTTTGATTGAAGACTACAGTATGCATATTAAATTGCTCAACACTATACACTAGTAATGTGTTGAAGTACAGTCATAATTTATGAAATAAAGCATGTTAAGATTTGTATTCAACAAATATGCAACGTTCTGTTGTTCCTCAATTCAATTTTCTGTTGAACCATATAGTTCCATTTTTTTTCTTTCCCCAACATGCAAATAAGTCTCTTTTGATTCTATGCCAAACATCCAAAGCAAATAAAATTGCTGATTCCGCTCTCTGTGATAGTTTTGCTCCAGAAACCTAACTATTTGATGTCAAGATCAAGAAGGACAATCAAAGAGAACAAAGTGCAGGACCTAGCCAGGAAGTTAATAGCACCTTAATCAACGCGTGGTGATATTCAAGTAGATCAGGGAGGGGATTGGTTTAGTTATTGATGCCCTCTCCTGCTGAGGGGAGGCCAAGTTTGCCATCCAGTCACCCTAAACGCTGCCTCATTAATCAGGCTGAGATGGTAGCTGTGCATCAACTGACAAACACACCAATCAAATGTTGAGTTAAACCAGATCTGACCCACTTGATACTCTTTGAACACAGGAGGTGCTCCTTCGCTTCACCCTTTATCTCATTAAAGTTAAAAAGCAAAATTAATCAGTTCGATAGCATGTTTAACATTACCATGGATAGTCGATGATTTATTTTGACAATAATCACTTTCTTTCTTATCAGGCAATACTCGATTGTTTTAATCTTATTCCTAAATTTATCAGATTCGACCTTTACCTTATCCCATTGACCTCACCCTTGGCCCCAGGATGAACAAAAACAGGGAATTCAATCGGGAATAAAAGTGAACATGAATTCCCTTTACACAAACAAATATACATGAAAACTGGATAAAGCAACCTCTTTAACTTCAGGAAAGGCTTATTACATTTTCTGAAGGAAAAGTAGTCAGAATGGGTCAGATTGAATAAATTTTGTATTTATATTTGAACAAAAATACATATTCCAGTATGATTTCTAGCTAAAAGTCATGTCTCTAGAATAAAATCTTATGATACACTAAGTGCAAAGGATAGCTTGCTCATGGGCTGTAGGAGTGCTTCAGTGGAGAGAACCACTGAACAAATTTATTCCATTCCTAATGTTAGCTTGGTGGAATGCAAAATGCCTGAACAATGGATGCTATTTCTGTTTGTCTTTTCCTGTCTTGAGAAAGCATTCTGGAGTTCTGCACACAATTTTTAACCATGAAGCAAAAAGCCAATAGTGTGGCTGGAATAAAGCACTTTGTGGACCTTCCCCAGCAGGTGGGCGGCATGGTGTCATAGTGGTTAACACAGTAAGAAGTCTGACAACACCAGGTTTAAGTCCAACTGATTTATTTGATAGTAAACTCACAAGCTTTCGAGGTTCCCCTCTTTGTAAGGTGAATGAAAAGTTCTGGTCTCAGGAGGCATCATAGTGGTTACCATTGCTGCCTCACTGCGCCAGGGACTTGGGTTCGATTCTTGGCTTGAGTCACTTTCTGTGTGGTGTTTGCATATTCTCCCCTTGTCTGCATGGGTTTCCTCCGGGTGCTCTGGTTTCTTCCCACAAGTCCAAAGATGTGCGGGTTAGGTTGATTGGCATGCTAAATTGCCCCTTAATGTCCCAGGATGCACAGGTTTGAGGGATTAGCGGGGTAAATATATGGGGTTCTGGGGATAGGGCCAGGATGGGATTGTTGTCAGTGTAGACTCGATGGGCCGAATGGCTTCCTTCTGCATTGTAGGCATTCTTTGATTCTAGGTATGTGCATGGAAAGGCTAAAATTGGTTACAGTTATTTCATTCCTTCATGGGATGTGAGCATTGCTCTCAAAGTCAATTGTCCATTACTAATCTTGAGGAGAATTGTTTGATAGAGCAGACGCAGCACGGTTTTGTTAAGGGGAAGTCGTGTCTGACGAATTTATTGGAGTTCTATGAGGATGTGTCTAGGGCGGTGGATAGAGGAGAGCTGGTGGATGTGGTGTTGCTTGATTTTCAGAAGGCGTTTGACAAGGTGCCTCACAAGAGGTTATTACAGAAGGTCAGGGGGCATGGAGTTGGGGGTAGGGTGTTAGCGTGGATAGAGGATTGGCTGTCAAATAGGAGGCAGAGAGTGGGGGTCAATGGGTGCTATTCGGATTGGCGGTTGGTGACTAGTGGAGTGCCCCAGAGGTAGGTGCTGGGGCCTCAGCTTTTTACCATTTATATAGATGATCTGGAGGAGGGAACCGAGTGTATGGTGTCGAAATTTGCTGATGACAGCAAGATTGGTGGAACGGCAAATTGTGCGGAGGATGTGGAGAGTCTGCAGAAGGATCTAGATAGGCTGGGCGAATGGGCCAGGACCTGGCAAATGGAATTTAATGTTGGCAAATGTGAGGTTGTCCACTTTGGTAGGAATAATGGTAGGAAGGACTATTACTTATGTGGCGAAAAACTGCAGCATGCGACGGTGCAGAGGGACCTCGGGGTCCTTGTGCATGAGTCGCAAAAACCCAGTCTGCAGGTGCAGCAGGTGGTCAGGAAGGCAAATGGGATGCTGGCCTTCATAGCGAGGGGGATTGAATATAAAAGTAGGGAGGTCTTGCTGCAGCTGTATAGGGCATTGGTGAGGCCACAGCTGGAGTACTGGGTGCAGTTTTGGTCGCCGCACTTACGCAAGAATATTTTGGCCTTGGAGGGAGTGCAGAGGAGGTTCACTAGGCTGATTCCAGAGTTGAGGGGGTTGAACTCTGAGGAGAGGCTGAATAAACTAGGCTTGTACTCGTTAGAATTTAGAAGAATGAGGGGAGATCTCATTGAGACGTATAAGATGTTGAATGGGATGGATAGGATAGAGGTGGAGAGGCTCTTCCCGCTCAGAAAGGACAGTAGGACTAGGGGGCACAGCCTCAAGATAAAGGGGGGGCGGTTTAGAACGGAGTTGAGGAGGGACTTCTTCACTCAAAGGGTGGTGAATCTCTGGAATTCTCTGCCCGTTGAAGTGGTGGAGGCTGCCTCACTCAATATTTTTAAGACGCGGGTTGATGGGTTTTTGATAAACGAGGGGATTAAGGGTTATGGGGAGAGGGCGGGAATGTGGAACTGAGCCACGACAGATCAGCCATGATCTTATTGAATGGCGGGGCAGGCTCGAGGGGCTAGATGGCCTACGCCTGCTCCTATTTCTTACGTTCTTATGTTCTTATTGCCGATGTCACACTCTTGAAGTGCTACAATCCATGCAGTAAAGATACAGCCCACAGTGCTGTAAGGGAAAGAGTTCCAGGATCTTGCCCCAGCAAGAGCGAAAGGATAGTGATATATATTTTCCAAGCCAGGATAATGTGTGACTTGCAAAGGAACCTGCAGGTGGCTGCATTCCTTTATGTCTGCTGCACTTGGTTTTCTAAGAGGAAAAGATCACAAATATAATTTGCAATGGCTTCTCTTGCTGTTCCCATACCCCTGGTGTTTCCAGTGTTAGTTTATACATATTCGCTGACGACACCCACCACCTCCCTTGACTCTTCCATTTTTGCTAAGTCATTAGACCACTAATCCAACTCCCTGTACTGAATGAACAGAAATTTCCTCCTGTTACAATGGCCACAGGAGATTGTCACTAATTTTTCTATGAGCGTCATAGACTACAAAGTCCGCTATTAAGAGAATGAATGTCCTCCCAATAGGGAAGGAGCAGCGGGGGATTTAAAACCAGCTTGCTCCATTCAGGCCAGCAGCTGAAGGATTCCGGGGCTTGATCTGTGCACTGTAGCTGCAGAAGAGCTATGAATATTGTAAATAAAGTGTGTTATGACGGAAGACTGACCTTGGTGAAATTATTACACCTCCAATTAAATACGTTGAAGCATTGGACTGGATTTTCCAGTATGAAAAATCCCGACCATTGCGTTGGTTCCCTCTCCAAACTCTATTCCTAGCTATGAACTCCATTCCTGTCCCTGATAAATGTCCGAAATTAAAACAGCCTGTTCGCAACCTTGGCACTTGATGCCGAAGTGAACTCCCAACCTCATATACATACCGTCACAAGGACTGCTTATTTCCACTTTCTTAGAATTGCCCGACTTTGTCCCTGTTTCAGCTCATCATCTCAAAGTCTGTCTGCCATCTTGGGCACAAACCAAGAGTGTGATGGAATACTCTCCACTTGCCTGGATGAGCACAGCTCCAGCAATCAAGGAGTTTCACACATTGCAGGGAAAAATAGCCCACTTGATCAGCAGCTTATCCATCACTGTAAATTTTCACTGCTTCCACCACTGACACACTGTGGCAACAGTGTGTACTAGCTACAAGATGCACTGCAGCAAATTGCCAAGACTCCTTCAGCAGCACCTTCCAAACAATAGCAGTAACATACTGAGTGACTTCAATGTCATAAAGCACCCCAAAGCCTTTCACAGGCGCTTTAACACAAAATGACACTGAGCCACATGAGGGAATATTAGGTCAGATGACCAAAGCTTAGTCAAAGAGGTAGGTTGGTGTTAAGGCATATCTCAAATTGACCTTAAATTTGAAAGAAAATAATTGATGAAGGAATTTAAGATAGTTGGGCATCAGAACACTGCTCTGAGGAACTGCTACAATGGTGTCCTGGGGTGAGGCAATTGACCTCCAACCACCACAGCCATCTTCCTTTGTGCCAGGAATGACTCCAATTATTGGAGAACTTACCCCCTCCCCTGCATTTCCATTGATATCAATTATGTCTTGGCTGCTGGACGCTACAATCCTTCAAATGCTGCCTTGATGTCTAGGACAATCATACATACCTCACCTCTATATCTCAGCTTTGGAATCTATGTTTGAACCAGGGCTGTAATGGCGTGAGGAGCTGAGTGATGGAACTCAAACTGAGCATCAGGAAACAGATCATTATTGGGTAAGTGCTGGATCATTCATAGCTTCATCAATGATACCTTCCATCAGTCTGGTGGCCCAAGATGGCCAACACTAATCAGTAACCCATTTTAAACTATGCCTCATTTTCTTTACCAGATCCTTTGAGAAAAATAAAATTGGTTGAATTTAAAAACATGCTGTCAATTCTACCAACCTTGAACTGTCATCCAAGATCAATTTCACCCTATTGGTATTATTCAGTCACATGAGAAGGTCCCAAGTTCTTGCTTTTGTTGAGATAACTGACAGCAGTTAAGAGATGTTAAGAGATGTTACAATTAACTTCATGTCTGCGCCTCCCCCATCCATCCACCATGGCTGAATAATGTTGCCAAATTCACAGACCAAGCTCCCACTTCAGCTCGGGTACTGGAATGTTGCCATTAATCAATGGTATTACCATTGCTGAACCCCCAACCATCAACACCTTGTGGGTTACCACTGACAAGAAACTGAACTGGATTAGCCATGGAAGTGGCTACAAGAGCAGGTCAGAAACTGGGCTTCCTGTAGTGAGTAACTTACCTCCTGACTCCCCAAAGCCTCAGCACAATCGACAAGACACAAGTCAAGAGTATAATGGAATAATCTCCAATTGCCTGGATGGGTGCAGCTCCAACAACTCTCAAGAAGCACAACACCACCCAAGCCAAAGCAGCCCAGTTGATTGCTACTCCTTCTAAAAACATTCAATCCATCTACCACTAACAAAGAGCGGCAGCTGTGTGTACCATTGACAAGATATACTGCAGGAACTCATTAAGTTTCCTTAACCCACGACCATCAAGAAGGACAAGAGCAGCTGATATCTGGGAACACCACCAACTAGAGGTTCCCCTCCCAGTCATTCAGCATCCTGACGTGGAAACACATTTCTGTTCCTTCACTGTAGCTGGGTCAAAACCCTGACATTCTCTCCCTAACAGCACTGTGTGTGTACATACACCTCAGGCACTGCTGCAGTTTAAGAAGGCAGCTCATCAGCACCTTCTGAAGGGCAACTAGGGATGGGCAATCAATGCTGGCCTAATCAGTCATGCCCACATCCCATAAATGAAAAAAAATCTTGGAACTATATTCCACTATCAAATCAATGACTTCAAGACCGAATGGAAAGCCGCCCTTTAGTAAGTAGCAATGGGAAGGAAAAAAATGGTCAGCAGGCCAGCAGTGGCAGTGACCCAGCCTTTATAGAACACAGGACGGTACAGCACAGTACAGGCCCTTCGGCTCTCAATGTTGTGCTGAGCTATGTCTGCATCCAAGATCAAGCTATCCCACTCCCTAACATTTTGGTGTGCTCCATATGCCTATCCAATAACCGCTTGAAAGTTCCTAAAGTTTATGTTTGGAGAAATATTATAGGTTATCACACAGTTTTCTGATAACAATGGAACATGGCACAAGTTGTCTGATTTTATTTAACCAATTCATCTCAAAGTCACAATAATTAATAACTCGTTCATTGGGTTTTGTCAAAAATTGACTCTTCTGCGAACCTTTTGCTACTAGTTCCACATTTAAATAACATGTGTTTCTTAATACATTTCTAGAATAAAAGTTATGTTTTTAATATAACCAAATTGGCTTAATACATCTGCTTAAAGAGTAGACAAATATTTTCAGATAAGCTTGTAAATGGTTTGTACCAATATCTTCAAGTTTTCAATATTCAATGTTTCCATTGTTCATGAAAACTAGTACTGTCTAAACTCAGATTTTTGCTGACTTACCCAGGACCACAGGCCTGAAAGTGAAGGCCAAACATTTCCATTAAGACCTTTGGACAAAATAGCAGTTGTATCTGCACTGGCTCAGCAGTTCATGTCACTTTGTATTTCATGCAGATTTCAATTGTATCACAAACTTTATAAAGTTAAGACCACTTATTTCAAAGCTATCTAACATGCTTCTTTCAAATAGATCAGATTAAAACATTTTCACCCATAAGATCAGAAGCCCCAACCAAACACAGACAAATATTGCCACAAGTGGTTAGTTATAATTTTACTTTTTATAAAATCCCTACAGTGCAGGAGGCAGCCATTTGGCCCATTGAGTCTGTACCGAATGTTACCCAGGCTTGCCCCAAAACCCCACGTTTTTAGCCTGCTAATCCCCTAACCTATACATTGTGGGATGCTAAGAGGCAATTTAGCATGGCCAATCAACCTAACCTGCATGTCTTGGGACTGTGGGAGGAAACCAGAGCACACAGAGGAAACCCATGCAGACACGAGAAGAACCTGCAAACTCTACACAGACAGTCCCCCGAGGCTGGAATTGAACCCAGGTCCCTGGAACTGTGAGACAGCAGTGTGAATCACTGTGCCACCCTGCCACCCAAATCTGTCACTTGGGGTGGAATCTTGTATTTGATGCACAGAGTGCTGGTTGATGCGGGAAAACTAGCACATAGCTGTCCAGCTGTACAGCTCAGTTTTCTCTCCAGATTCTCTGGTACCATGTGCACAGAGAGAAGACGGTGTCATTTTAGACAAGAAAAACTGGAGGATTCGCACTGGCAATCTGATTGCAGTTTTCTCACAATTAGTCATTTTTTGGGAGAGTGGAAAGTTTTGCACTGGGTCTCAGAAGGGAGTGGCCTAAACACACCAGTAAGTCTGACTTCAGAGATCAACTGCCATTTTTAAAGGCGTCCTGATCTCAAATTGAAATCAAGGACCCCACACTCTCCTCATTGAATGGTTGTTTTCCCACTCCCCTCCCAACAAAGATTGTCAGCATCGTGGCCCTCCCAGTGGGTCCCCCTACATGACCCTCTTCATAACCTCTCCCCCTTCATGCCCCTCTTCAAGACCCCTCCTCATTCCTAGGCCCCTCAGGCTACAGCCCCTTCAGGTTTCACTCCCATCATACCCTCTCCCCGCCTTGTTATTGTTCCTGGTACTCTGACAGTGCACATCTGGCAGTTTGTGGAGTCCAGCAGTGATTCTTGCCAGACTCCTGCTGCGCTTGAGGGTTGAAAATCTCAGGAGCAGGGACAATCAGACTTCGATCTGGCTCAGTGGGCAGAATTCTGGCCATTCATGCCAGTGGAATTTTCTGGCCCTGCTGAAGACAAATGGGGGGAAAATTTCAACCTGTATATATGCTGATTTAATTCCCCTCTTTACTGGGGGTGAGCTTTGTCACGTCATCAGCGAGGGTCGGGGGAAATCCTGTTGGCGAGTATCTTATTTACCAATTCTTGGGAGATTTTGTGCCTATGTTGATGTTTGAGCTCAGGGTGAATACGGATGCAAAATCATGCCCATAATTATTCTACAGTGTTCAACCAGCCAACAAATAATAAATTAGTTTGATTGTGTGCAACAGAAATCAAAAAAGGTGGAACACTCCAAAACTTCTCCATGATGTGATTAATATACGATGTTTATTAGTTACAGTAAGAAGTCTCACAACACCAGGCTAAAGTACAACAGGTTTATTTGGTATCACAAGCTTTCGGAGCGCTGCCCCATCATCAGGTGAGTGGAGAATTGGATTCACAAACAGGGTATATATATACACAAATTCAATTACAAGATAATGGTTGGAACGTGAGTCTTAACAGATAATCAATTCTTTACAGGTACAGACAATGCGAGCGGAGAGAAGGTTAAGCACAGGTTAAAGAGCTGTGAATTGTCTCAAGTCAGGACAAATTAGTGAGATTTTGCAAGCCCAGATAAGTCATGGGGGTCACAAGCAATGTGACATGAACCCAAGATACCAGTTGAGGCCATCGTCATGTGTGTGGAACTTGGCTATCAGTTTCTGCTCGGTGGTTTTGCATTGTCGTGTGTCTTGAAGGCCGTCTTGAAGAATGCTTACTCGAAGGTCAGAGGCTGAATGCCCATGACTGCTGAATTGTTCCATGACAGGAAGAGAACACTCCTGCCTGGTGATTGCCGAGCAGTGTTCATCCATCAGTTGTCATAGAGTCTGCATGGTCTCACCAATGTATCATGCCTCAGGACATTCTTTCCTGCAGCGTACCAGGTAGACAACGTTGGCCGAGTCACAAGAGTTCTGGCCGATGGTGTTCTCACGAAAGATCTGTGTCAATGATCTGGCGCGTCTTGCAGAAGCTGCTGTGGCTGGGTTGTGTGGTGTCGTGGTCACTGTTCTCCTTGAGGCTGGGTAGTTTGCTGTGGATAGTGGTCTGTTTGAGGTTGTGCAGTTGTTTGAAGGCAAGTAGTGGAGGTGTGGGGATGGCCTCGGCAAGATGTTCTTCTTCATCAATGACGTGTTGAAGGCTCTGAAGAAAATGTCGTAACTATCCGCTCCAGGAAAGTACAGGACAATGAAGGGTACTCTGTCTGCTGCGTCAAGACTTGATTACCTCTTAAGATTCGCATTCCAACCATTATTTTGTAATTGGGTTTGTATCTACATATTCTATGTTTGTGAACCCAATTCTCCACTTACTTGATGAAGGGATAGTGCTCTGAAAGATTGTGATACCAATACACCTGTTGGACTTTAACCTGGTGTTGTGAGACTTCTTACTGTGCCTACGCCAGTCCAACGCCAGCATCGCCACATCATGTTTATTAGTTAAATAGGAAATAATAGGTGGCCAGCAATGCATTACATGGCAGTAATTTGAATTATGTGATTTTAAACTGCATGAGCAAAGCTCAAATCATACGTGAACTTCAGAAGAGCCTTGAGATCCAATTATAGCCTTAAACTCACTGCCAGATGTCTGTTGTTCTTCATAATAATATGGTTTTTGTTTTAAATAACTTTTTTTTACTTTTCTTATCCTTACACATTAGGTAGACGGCATGCTGCAGAGGCGTGATATAGGTGAAAGGGTAATGCAGTGAAAAGTGACATATGTGGCAGACATCTTATGACTCGAAATCTAAAAGCTTATGTCAACATAGCCTGTCAAACACAATAGGCAGAATTTTCCGAAGTGTTAGGCTCTGACTAAAATCCAACATATGGTTCTCCAGAGCACAGCCCAATT
Organism: Carcharhinus amblyrhynchos; assembly: GCF_965287045.1. Taxonomy (NCBI): domain Eukaryota; kingdom Metazoa; phylum Chordata; class Chondrichthyes; order Carcharhiniformes; family Carcharhinidae; genus Carcharhinus; species Carcharhinus amblyrhynchos. Next base: position 68,386,446 of record NC_137325.1, read on the forward strand.
TTTAGTCCAGGCTTTCAGGCCCAGAAAAGAGTGAATGGGTTTATGCCATCACTCTGGTGGAGTGGAGTCTGATAGAACCAGCAAGGCCAGCTCCACTGAGATCAGGGTGCCATCTTTAAAGGGCACCTTGATAAGTGCTGAATTACCCACACAACCACCATGGAAGTATTGGGAGCTCTCTATGCTTCCCTTTCTCCCCTCACACAATCATCGGGGACTCTCTGACCTCTCTCCCCTTCCCCCACCGCAGACATATCGCTTGCATTCCTCTCCTTCACTGCTTGCAAATTCCCCCCTCAATGGCCTTGATACTCTCCCCCTACCACCCCCCCACCCAACATATAATGGGAAGGAACCCCCAGGGATACCCAGCAGGCCCCTCCCCAGCACGGACTGGCAGTGTGTCAACCTGGCAGTGCTGATGTGTGCTAGACAGTGCAGGGGGCAATAGCAGGATGTGCCCCTCTCCACCTGGGGCTATATTTACCTTTGCACCCCCCTCTCCCCATGGAAGAATCCACTCAACTGATTCACATCTTCAAATATCTGTTGTAAATAGTCACATCAGTGAGGTTTGAATATTTAGTGGTAGGGGATCATGTGGCCGGTGGCAGAGGACAGACTTGGGGCTGTGTAATTAGATTGAAATATGCAAAAATATTAAAATATGGTTCTGGCGCTTTGTGGGAGTGAACGGAATGACATCAGCGGCGAGGGGTGTGGGAAATTAGGAAATGTGATCTCGCTGACCTGAATCACATTCCCTGATTCTTGCCATATTGTCCACCTGCATCGCTGTTCTCTCTGAACACTGCCTCCTCACAAAATGATCCTAAGTGCATCGCAGGGCACCCATGATGCCAACTGGCTGAAAGTTGAGAATGTGGCCTGTTTTCCAGCTAGTCTGCCCATTTTAAAGGCAGTTTGTCCTTCTTAAAGGGAAACTGTACCCATTAAACAAAATTTCCAGCACCAGCTGTACCGCTGTTGGTAACACTTTCGCCTCTGAGTCAGAAGGTTGTGGGTTCAGGTCCTGTTCCAGGATTTGAACGCATCAATCTAGGCTGAGGGAGAGCTGTACTGTTGGAAGGTAAATTTTTCAGATTAAAATGAAAACAAGACTTTGCCTGCCTCCAAAGGTGTAGCTACAAAATCCCATGGCACTGTATCAAAAAAACAGGAGAATTATCCCTGGAGCTCTAGCCAATATTTATACCATAACCAACATCACTACTGGCAATTCTTGAGCCTTCCCTTCCTGCACTTAGTTAGGTGGAGGAGGGAAACAGTGAGGTCCCAACCCAAATACTTCCACCCCATGAAATGGCCCCTGGTCTCTGAACTCACCTTCAGGCATGGCATTAAATTGTGCCCAATATTTCTGTAGGAGGCCAAGAGATTTCAAAAGCAAATCCTAAGAAAGGAATAGGAGCAGGTAGCCAGGGATATCAACTCCAGAACTCTGGCGGTGACTACACTTAGCTTGTCATCTTCTCATTACTTCTTCTACCCACCACTCTCCCCATGCTACTTAATGCACCATACCATCAGATGTCATCATTTGAATAATTGGTAGCACGATAGTCCCACCAAGCCAATGCTGCTATAATTTAAAGTTTATTTATTGGTGTCACAAGTAGGCTTACATTCACACTGCAATGAAGTCACTGTGAAAATCCCCTAGTCGCCACACACTAGTGCCTGTTCGGGTTCTCCCCATGTCTGAGTGGGTTTCCTCTGGGTGCTCTGGTTTTCTCCCACAGTCCAAAAAACACAATGGCATTGGCCATGATAAATTCTCCCTCAGTATACCCGAACAAGTGGGAGAAGGGAGAGAGGGGAGAGGGAGGGGAAGAAGGGGGGGAAGAAGGGGGTGAAGAAAAGAGGAAGGGGAGGGAGAAGGAAGAGAGGAGGGGGACAGAGAGGGAGGGAGGGAAAGGAGGCGTGGGAGAGGGGACAATCACATCACACATTTATGCTGACGTAAAAGGCGACTTTGCAGTTCTTTGCAATATTTTTTGCTCCTGCTGATGAACCTGATGTGAACAGGAGTGGAAAATCCTGGCCTGTGTTGTTACTGGTACTGGGTATGTAACTTCAACCTGAGGTCTGACAGGGGGAGAAGGGCTACTTTTTCAGCCAGGCCAACTTGGGCAGGAACAGGATTCAGAGCCAGATGAGGCCCAGAAAAAAAAATTCAGCAGTATAGTTACATAAAATTGTCAATGTTTAATTTAACATGATTAATTTAATTAAAAAGAATACAAATTTCACACTGCAGCGAGCATAGTTGTTCAGACGTTGAGAACAGGCTCACTTCTCTGGATCATAGTTGACTCGCATCACAAAGTTATCCAGAGTCTGAGCATTTTCAAAGTGTATAACTAGGCCATTTTAATGTTGGGTGTACCTCATTCAGAAGCACATAGTTGCTGTTCAGACAGAATACACTTTGAATGCAGCATCACTCTCCTCTTTTCTAGCAAGGGAGAGTAATAAAAATTGGCCTGATTGTCACGCAGATATTTCCTTCACGCTATAGTCCAACTACCCACTGCCTAAAACATATTCTTTGCAATATTAGCATATGAACACTGAAATTTGTTATTTTCACATAAACATTGGGTCATTTATTTTAAAGTTATCAGTAACCACCTGATCTTTTCCATTGACAGCTAATTTGTCATTGCTCATTGTGTGTTGCATTCAAGGTCAAGTTTCACCACATACTGTTTGCAACATAAGCATGCATCATTTTTAATGGGAAAGGTGAAGCAGCAGGATGTGCTTTAGAAATCAGACTGCAGAACTCATAAATGAATTGGAGCTTACACAACATTTATTTGTAATTGGATTTGAAGGTCAAATGAAACCCAAAATTGTCCAAAAATTCAACACAGTAAATGATTTGCCCTGAATCAATAATTTCTTTGCCTTAGATGTTGCAACATTGGCATCTATTTGACAATGTGGAAAATAATCCATGTTCTACACATCAAAAACAGGATGAACCCATCTGGCTAATGATCACCTACCAGTTCATTCTTTTCATTAACAAAGTGATGGAAGGAATCATTAATGGTGGCACTTACTCAGCTACATTTGACTCACCGTTGTCCAATTGGGCTCCCCTAGGCTACTTGGCTTGGGCCAAATTACAACCTTGGTCCAAACATGGATAAATGAGCTGAATTCCAGAGATGGGTGAAAGTGACAGTCCTAGGCATCAAGGCAGCATTTGACTGAGTGTGATATTAAGGAGCAAACACAATTGCAATCATTGGGAATCAGGAGGAAAGTCCATTGGTTGGAATCCCACCTTGGTTGTTGGAGGCCAATCATCACAGCCCCAGGGCTACCCATCACTGCAGGAGTTCCTCAGGATGGTGTCCTCAGCCCAACCATCTCAGCTATTTCATCAACAAGCTTCCTTCCATTAGGAGATTTGGACTGGAGGTGTCAGCTAATGATTACACATCCATTTGCAACTGCCCAGAAACTGAAGCAACTAATGAGGAGAACGTACAAACTCCACACAGTCACCCAAGGCTAGAATCGCACCTGGATCCTTAGCATTGTGAGGCAGCAGTGCTAACCGCTGTACCACATTACACACTTACTCCCTGCACCGCTGATATACAGTGACTGCAGTGTATACCATCCAAGTTTCTTCAACAACACCTTCCAAACCTTGACTACATGGAAGAACAAGGACAGCAACACAGAGGAATATTACCATCTCCAGCTTCCCTTCCAAGCCACATACCATTTTTACTTGGACCAAATTACCATTCCTTCAATGTAATTGGGTTAAAATCCCAGAACTTTATCTTTAACAGCATTGCTGCAGACCAAGACAATGGCTCACTACCACCTCTTAAAGGGTAATTAGGAATGAGCAATAATTGCTAGCCTTGTCATTATGCTCACAAGCCATGAACAAAATTTTAAAAATGTATTTTAAAAATCAATGTCTGCTATAACGTAAATGGCACAGCATTGCTATAAAGCCATAGAGCAAATATTTTGGTTGTTCCCTTTCTCTGAGCTTTTACACAAAAGTTATGGTACAACGATCGCCAAATATCTCTGTCCTCGTTTCATGGCTGGAATTCTTCAATGCTACTGAAAGTGAATGGAGTTTTGAGTGGAATGCCAAATTTTCTGTTCTCACTTGCAGCGGGTTGGGCATGGATGAGATTGGAAAATCTCGCCCACAAATTCAATCACTTCATGAAGCATTTTAAAAAAAAAATTGGGCCTCAAGTCTGAAACAAACACATGACAGACTAAACATTTTTTAATATGTTTCCCTTTCATATTTCAACCAGTTTCTCAATTTCATCCAAAAATATGCATTTTGCATTTGTTCATGAAAGTTTACATAAAATGTTTTCCACATGGGATATATCTGAATGCTTGCCAATGCCAGCTTAAGTGACAAATATAATACAAAGTTTCCTGCATGGCACCTAACTGGATAAGGACCACCAAGAAATTAAAGGAAAATAGTGCTAAAGTCATCATTAATTCAGTGCCAATTAGAGGCGGCCCATTTTTCCAATCCACAAAATGTTTCCATAGCAGAGAGTAAAAAGACCACATCACACACTGCCTTCAGTCCCTAATACTCAACACTTACCTTCAACTTCCCGTTCTTAATTCTTTTATTCCTCTGCCATGGGTTTGAGCTATATGGCTCCATGAGAAAAATCTTAAACAATGTCTGCATTTTAATGATCCGTGAACATGACTCCAGGTAACAATAAGGTTTTGGATAGATTCCCTCTCATTAATTTGTCTCTGGAAAACTTTGCAGAAGTTAAACATTTGAATCATTTTCCAGACCCCAGTGTCATAAAGTTGGCATTGGGTCTGTGTCCCCAATAAATATATTCTTGCCAAATTGTATTAAGAAAACAACTTGCAGCCAAAATCTCTGACAAGCCGCCACACCTCTGTTTAAGTAACCCTACCCAATTTGCATTATTTGTTCAGTAGGAGTGTATTCAATCCTCAGAAACACATGATTAACATCATTTCATACAGCTCCTATTTTCATTTTTATAGAAACCGTAGAACATTACGGCACAGAAACAGCACAGCCCTCCTTGGCTGTGCTGACCATTTTTCTGCCTAGTCCCACTGACCTGCACCTGGACCATATCCCTTCACACCCCTCTCATCCATGTATCTGTCCAAGTTTTCCTTAAATGTTAAAAGTGAGCCCGCTTTCACCACTTCATCTGGCAGTTCATTCCACACTCCCACCACTCTCTGTGTGAAGAAGCACCCCCCCCCAGCAATATTCCCTTTAAACTTTTCCCCTGTCACCCTTAACCCATGTCATCTAGTTTTTTTCTCCCCTAGCCTCAGTGGAAAAAGTCTGCTTGCATTCACTCTATCTATACCATCATAATTTTATACACAGCTTTTGAAAGCTATTGGGGCAAAATATTTGACCTAACTTCTAAAATAAATGAAACCATGAGAACAATTGAGATTAAAGCAAAAGTTTGGAATTGCTTATGTTTGATTGTATTTTTCAGGAGTACCTGGGTTGATTTATGGAGAAATATCGGAAAGCATCGAGACCCACCTTTGGGTTATTCTCCCAGGCACTGGGTAGTGGATTTTCCCCAGCTGGGACTGAACAAAGGAACATAGGAAGCTGAGATGGCCATTTAGCAATTCAAGTGTGTTCCGCCATTCAATAAGGTCATGGCTGATTTGCAGTTTCGATCCAAATACCCATTTTTTTGCTCCATACAGTAATTCCTCACTTAATATCCTAGTTGTGTTCCTGAAAAGTGCGACTTTAAGTGAAACAAGGTTAAATGAATCAGATTTTCCCATAAGAACTAATGAATACACTGAAGTTAGGTTCTTTTGGACACTTCTCGTCAGGGGAAAAAATAAAGTAACTGTACATGCACAGTGCTTTCCTAAATGAAATGATGTTTTAAATGAAATAAATTCTTTAACCTTCTAATAGTTTATCTACTTATTACCTTTTAACTTATTTTACTAGTCTAATTTAGCTAATTCTGTTTTCAGAGATTTGTAACGTTTTACATAATGCGAGTGTTGATGGCTCGGACAGCATTGATTGCCCATCCCCAACTGCCCTCCATTACAGAGAGCATTTGAGAGCTAACCACATTGCTGTGGAACTGAACCAGGTAAGGATAGCAGATTTCATTCCCTAAGGGACATTAGTGAACCTGATGGTTTTTTTTTAACACCGATTGACCATCATTTCATGGTCATCATTTTGGCTTTTATATCCAGATTTTTATGGAATTCAAATTCTGCCATCTGCCCTAGTGGGATCTAAAGATGCAAACTGCGCACAGACAATCATCTGGAATTGAACCCAGGTCCCTGCCACTGTGAGGCAGCAGTGCTAACCACTGAGCCACCATGCTGCCTTTGATTATTCAGTTAACTTGCAGCCACAAGTGAGATTTTTATGTTTCGCAGCTGCTGAGACAGTCCACCAGTGGCTGGTAATGAGATTGTCTGGTTCCGCTGTTGTTAATGGGATTCCCCATTGAATGCACAGCTCACTGCCTGATATCCATAGCGGGGGTGGATAGTCCGCAGGACCAAAAGATACCGCCAACGTGAATCAAATAACGAGCCTGTGATTCTTTTTTTGTATCATTTTCCCTACTTTCCCTATTTGCTGGTGCAGTCTCACGTCTTTATGCTCTGCCCCTTTTGCTGACCCCTGTCAATGGGGTTTCCTGTTATTCACACAGATCTTCTGATCCCACTGACAGCAACCCGTTGTTGGTGGGACCAGAAGATCCCACTGGCGGGAATGACTGGAAAATTCCACCATTTTTAGTTTAAGTTTTACGGCTGTAGATTTGACCTTGGGAAGAAGCAGGTCTCTTCTGTTCTTCTTCTTTAAGGTGCATGGAGGGAATGAGCATTAAAAGGTCACCTCAAATATTGTAGATGGAATCCAACTGGCATCCACACTTCTCACTTGCATCTCCAAATAAACTCCTTCAGCATAATTCCCAAGAGTGCTTGAGCGGGTTCTGTCCCATCACAAAGAGAAAACTATGTTGCACCAATTGACAACATTGGTAGCTTAAAAACAAAATCTATCAAATGTATTCTGACATCATGATTCTCTTTTGATAATAGATTTAGCAACTGCTGTCTGCTTGACATAGAACTCTGCTGCAGAATTACAAAGTCTAATATTTGGAGGACATTGCTTTTTGGTGCAGCCATTCCCCCACCTTGTACCCAATCACTGGAAGGGATTTTCTAGTCCTGCCTGCAGTAGGACCCATCACACATGGAAATAGAAAGTTTGGAGAGCCATGAAAATCTCAACTGCAGGCAGGGCTGAAAATTCCTGGCCATTAGACTGGAACTTACAGGCTTCTAGGAATGGGCTGGGAGGCAGGGTACCTACAAAAAGGAAGGTGGGGGGTGGAGGCCCTGTTACCTTCCTACTGCTATGGAATGTTAAAGTCAGCTGGAAACATGGCAATGGTTCTCCTGCCCAATGGACAATGTTTAAGTGGCCAATTCAAAGCTTTCTCCTGCCACCATCACAGGCATTTTACCAGTGGAAAATAAGCCCTCTGCTGCATGGAATAACTGTCCTAGTTAATGTGTGCCCCTCCCAACTGGAAGTTTTTTGACACACAGAGGGGCCCACTGGCAGCAACAGCCACCTCCATGGCAACACCCCATCTGCACTCTGCCAGGACCTACCTGACTGTCACCAGTGGCACCAAACCTCACTCAGCTCATTATGAAGGTGACATCATGATTACATTCTCTCACTTTGATGAAATAACAGCACTGCTGAGACAGAGAGCTGCTGGCCCTTCTACTGGATGGCACCTCTTGGGAGGCAGGATTTTGTTCTTTACAATGGGTAAAGTGTCAACAGAAACTAATTAATTGCCAGAAAAGCCTTACATATTGTCCAGGGATCTTTCAAATATCCAAGGTTGGACACTCCCGGCTTTCAGGCCCTTTGTCTTGGCCCCTTCCACTGTAGTTAAATTCAGGTCTTTGTTAGGGACAATAACATCTTACTGACAACAAATTTGACACTCCCTAATATTTCAAACCTTTGATGTCTACTCTTGTGGGAGCTTTTCTATTTACCTACTTCTCCACTAAAGACTGTACAAATATTAAGTGATAAACTTTCCTTTGTACAGCGATCCTGGAGTAACATGAAGGTAGTCTAGCACCCACAATGAAGATTTGATCCACTCTGAACTCCTACCCGTTTTTCCACCAAAACCCTCTCTCTACCACTTTAACTTCCAGCCAGAAGAATGTCAGCATTGAGACAGTACTTCCTGAACTTCTGTTGTGGATAGTTTTGGCTTCGAGTATAAAGTACAGAGAATGAAGACAATTTGATTGCCATTATATAGAATACAATCCAGGTTTCAGAGGGCATTCCTTAATGCACCCGGTGCCAAGGACACCTTCTATGGATCTAATCTTACCTTTTGTAGGCCTCGGGGCCTAAAAGCTGGGCTTTGTTGGATTGCTTTGATGAGAAAAATGTGTGCACTTTACATTCTAAAGAAAAATCACCGTCTGGTACAATAGACAGGGAGTTGCTACAAGATATTGGAACGTGACTCCTGGTTAGAAAGGAGACACTTAACTGATTTTAAGAAGGAATATGTATTTTCGACATTGTGGAAAATCATGGTTCTAAATACAAACCATTCCATTCAGTATTATATGGTTATGCTGAATAACATAAGAAAGGTTATTTGTCCCATCAAAACCCTTTGTTCAACTTCATGGGTTCGGTACTCTAACATGGGCTGAGATTTTCTAGCCTTTTCTGCCCGTAAGGTCTTTGGGAGAAAAGATGGTCGAGGCAATGGGTGCTTATCATTAAATGCAACATCTTGAAAGTAGCCATGCCACCTCAGTATAAAGCAGGCATTAAATATGTAATAGTCCCTTTCTTAGCATATGTAAATTCCAGATGTGGTCTCCGATTGCATCTTTCGACACATCAGCCATTCTGGTGGATGGAACAGTTCTGGCTCAGAATATGTACACATATTTCCATCTGTGAGGAGTTAGAACATTCTTCCCATGTCTACATGGGTTCCCTTCAAGTGCTCCGGTTTCCTCCCACAGTCCAAAGACGTGCAGGTCAGGTGGGCTGGCCACACTAAATTGTCCCTTAGTGTCTACAGTTGAGTGGGTTAGATGGATTAGCCATGATAAGTGTGTACGGTGTAGGGATAGGGTGGGGGAAACGGCCTGGGTCAGGTACTCTGTTGGAGTTGGTGCAGACTCAATGGGCTGAAAGGCCTCTTTCTGCACAGTAGGGATTCTATCATGTAATGATTATGACGCCCAGCTTTACTCTTGGAAAATGGAAAAAGCAACACCAGATTTCTATACTGCAGATTTCTGCTCGCTTGGGAGTTCTGACACAGAAACGTTTGAAAATCTTTGGCATAACTATCATGAGGAAACTAGATAGTGGGTAAAGAATTGCCTTTCCTTCATCTTTCATAATGAGCTCTGGAGGTAGATGCTTTCCTGACATGCCTGCAGGCTGGCACGTGAATCATGTAATTAAATTAAATGGCAGGAAACATCTTATCCATATGCATGACCACACAGGAAGTGTAACAGTAAATCCTTTCTTCGCAGAGGAGTTTAGATAGTTTGGAAATAAAATATTCTCAAAACGTTGGTTAGGTTTGGAGCAAAGAAGGATTAAAGTACCGTACAGCTGTGAGTGAAAGGAGGCTGTATCTGAAGCAATTATTCTGAAACAAGAGATTCTCAAAGTTTTTACATTTATTTCACCAATTGCAGCCATTTTTATGGTATACCTTTTTAAAAAAAATCACCTACATCTATTCACTAAAATGATAGTTATAGAATCCCTATAGTGCAGAAGGAGACCATTCAGCTTGGATTGACTCTCCAAAAGAGCATCTTACTCAGGCCCAGCCCCCACTCCTGCCACTCCATCCCTGTAACCCCACGCATTTACCATGGCTGATCCACCTAATCTGGTCCAAAGATGAGCACGTTAGGTGGATTGACCATGCCAAATTGCTTCCTAGTGTGCTAAGATGTGTAGGTTAAGTGGATTAGTGGGGTAAATATGTGGAGTTACAGGGAAAGGGCTTGGCTGGGATGTTCTGTCAGAAAGTCAATGCAGACTTGATGGGCCAACTGGCCTCCTTCTGCACTGTAGGGATTCTATGGTTGCTGAAGGGCTATTTAGCACAGCCAAAATACATGAACTGCACATCTTTGGACTGGGGGAGGAAACCAGAGCATCCAGTGGAAACCCACATAGACACTGGGAGAATGTGTGGAGTTTGCACAGTCACTCAAGGCTGGAATCAAACCCTGACCCCTAACACTGTGGGACAACAATAAAACCACTGTGCAGTCCGATATTTGGTGATTGTGAATTTAGTGTCGATGATCACTATCCTTTACATTTTGTGGAAATAATTCCCAACTGCAGCACCATTAAATTGAAAGGATGGGGCAAGCTCTCTGATGAAACTTTCAGGGGAATCAGTTTACTGGGTCTGATCTGTCGCTGCATGTTATGTTGCTAGGATGGGGAGGTGGGGGAGGAGGGGGGTGCGGTGGGTTAGCTGTTAGGGCACGGAGAAAAAAGAAAATGATAAGCACCAACCCTATCTAAAATTGCAGCAATTAATTAATTTGCCTGTTTGTAGCAGACACAACACATGAGTACAGGGGCTTCAGTAATTCCTACGACTCCTTGGACTGTCAGAAGTAACAGGGAGCAATCGGTTCTTTCAGCAGATATTTTGGTTCCATATATTAGAGATTACTACAAATGCTGCATTCAATAATCCTCAATTTTCCTTCTGCCTATTGTTTAAGAATAAATGAACTGGACAGCAATTTTATCCTGTACAAATATAATCCAGTACACGATCTTTTCCACCATCTGATAGACTGTACATATTTGGATATTTGTTGGTAATTGACCAATTGTAATCATTGTAAATCTTTAATCTGCATTTCTTTTTTACTTCACAAGGCAGTAAGCATAGATGCAGACTTTAGATACGAAGAAATTACAGAAACTGTAGGGACAGGGTCGATCAGGAAAAAGTGTTGGAAGAATCTGAACTGTAATCCACCACAGTTGCTACAAACTACACAGTGCATGGTATAATATTACCACGCTAACTTGACAATGAAGTTCAGTTATAGGGTTTTTTATGTGTTATAGATCCGAGAAGTAGGCCATTTCATCATTTTTGAAAGAAGATAATTTACCTTCATCTCTCCTAAGTTTCTGTTTATTTAGCTGGTCTTACTAAGATACCAATCTTACATGTGTCACTGGGACATGGGTTACTGAGAAGAGGTCAGCATCAACGTGCATGTGCAATCTACCAGTAACCTTGTTAGAATAGCTGGACATGCTTTTCCTCTTGTCATTAGTATAGAGAAAAGTATAATTTTAATTCGTAAATGATACAATTATAATTGGAAAATCATCAATTCCAATCAATTGGAATATCATCAATATCAGCAATTCTGCTATAATCCCCAGCAAGGAACATTTCTTTCTCGTAAGAAGGTCTGTTATCTGTGAAGATGTATCCAAAATGTCTCTAGCAAACTGCTGTTCGCCAACAATAATCAATGATGGATTTAGAATAATGGATTGGCCCCTTTTGAAGAAATGCTTATTTTCATTAATTAACAGATTCGACAAATTTTACAATCTTATTGCCTCAAATCTTTCAGCTTCAGAATGTGTTTTAGCTTGAGTTGATTTCAGAATGACCTCGTTAGAACTGATGTAGATTCAATTCCCTGACATATCGCATTACAAGGAATTCACAGAATACTGCCATAGGACAAAAACTCAGTTGAGCATTCCAGTAAAAAGGAATGACTACAGAAAATTATATTAAATAACATTTACAGCTCCCCTGTGATTCAGTCAGTTAAGTTAGTGAGCAGCTGAGCCATAAAGACCAGTGGGTTCCCATGTTTGATCTGCAGTCTGCCTTGGGCAGACTCTGCCCCTCCTACCATTGGTGGGATTTGTGCTGAGTTGGGATGGCGAAGGGAAGGATATGTGGGGACGCATTTCCCGACTTTGGGGAATGAGTTGAGTACCCTGTCCTCCTGATGTTCATGGCGGGTTGATTTTCCTGCTGAAGTTCAGCAAGAACCCATTTTGCATCTCGTTAAAACTGGAATCCCGTGCCCCCTTCAAATCTTCCCCTCCGCCTGTGGAAATTTACGTTATGTTTTCACCTGACTGCATATATGTGGCACGCACACAGTTAGGGAGACGTTTATAGCATTTGATGCTGGCTGCACCACTGGAGCTAATCACGGGCATAGTGCACGTAAAGACATGGATTAGGGGACGTCTGGAGGAGATGAAGTGGTGAGGGGGGTGGGGGAGCTGGTAAAAGAGACACGTAAAGTGTGTATTTGGAAAATATAAGTAGAAGGGTGTCTTGGGGGTTTGGGGGGGGTAGCGAGAGGAAGAAGCATGGATGAGATTGGGAGGTGCATGAAAGTTATGAAGGGGAAGGAGGAGGGAGAGGCGGAGGGGTGTGGATAGTGTGTTTTAGAGGGAGCAGGGGTTGGTTGAGTCAACATTGAAATCCTGGGGCCAGAATTGAGGATGTGGAGTGAGAGAGAGGAAAGCAGGATGCAGTAAGGTTGTAGGGTCAGGGTATCAGTATGGTGGATATAGTTTTCATGGGTTGGAGGTCATTGAGGGAGAAGTAGATGGTGGCGCAGATTAAGGAAGTGGGGAGGATCAGTGTGGGAATAGGAAAGGTGTCTGGTGTGGGCTCATCAGGGAGGGAAAGGGTGTCCAAATTGACCACGGTAGGATTCAGGGTGATGGGGAAGATGACTCAAGGGTTATGAAAGGGAGAGTGAAGGTGACATTGGGAGTGTTGATGTTGAGGAGGGGGTGTTGTCAGTTGACAGGGAAAAGACAAATGGTGATAGAGACTGTTTGAACTGAAATGCACACCATCCTGAGGCAGAGCCAGCTTCAGACTAAGGAGCCAGCAATACCCTTGATGTCCAAGTGCAAAACATTGCTGGAGGAAGGTCTGCTCAGGTGAGTGGAGCTGAAGGTCACCACAACTGAACAACAAAAGGGAACCCCTAATATTCATGTGAGGATTGGATAAAAATATTTTTCTTTGCAAATCCACACTGTCTGGTGAAGGTCACATGGCAGCAAGTCTGGTCCTGAGGATTGTTAATACAATGAAGTCCCAGGAAGATGTACAGCTATTGACTATTTGATCCAGGGTGATTTGGGAAAGAAGAAGCGAGAGAAAGGAAGGGGAATGCCTTCAAGGGGCATGTTGGTGAATAGCAGCCAAGTCACATCTGCAAATTTCCATCCTCGTTAGTTTCATCCTCATGTGGTTAGTTTTCCATTATAACAAGGTCTCTCCACAGTGTTATATATTTAAGTAGTTGCAGATTTCTTTAAGAGCTGATCATATAATTTCACAGTGATGTCATTAAGGTTTGCAGAGGCTGCTGTTATATTTCCTGTTTCTACTCTGTATAGGCAGGATATCCTAGAGTAACTCTGTTACTGTTACGTCTACAAACCGCATCTTTATTGGTTAAAACTCACAACCATTAACACCATTACAAGATTGTATGTAGAGCCTCGAGGGAATTTGGAGGCAGGTAGAATGTTATTGCACAGTACAAGCTAATATATATTAACTATATACAATGATTGTACAGCTTACTATCATGTTAATTCAATACTTCTTTATTTTCCTTATTCTACCACTACATTTATGTGCATTGCTGACATCTGCAGCAGAGGTGGAGGCAGCCTGCTGATTACTATGCCCTGGTTACTGTGATGGCTTATCAGGCATCTTCTGGAATGGCGAGACCTGGATGGTCCTGGCTGTTTTGGGCCTCCTGGTCAGGAGCAGGTCCACCCACCTCAGCCTGAGCAGATGGAGCTAATGGAGCAGATGGGGTCATAGAGAGGGGATCGGGAACACCTCGACACCTAAAGAGATTCCTGGGTAGATGTCCCTGGGGAAATCTAACATTGCTCCTCCCATTGTATGACTCCTCCTTGACTCTTTGAGGAAAAGGGGCACCAAGAAGGTGTGGGAGGTGCCACGTCCCCCCCCTTGCATAGCCGCTGCAGAAGCTCAGCCATGGGTAGAGTGATGGAGTCATGATGTGGAGATGCCAGGGTTGGACTGAGATAAAGACACTAAGAAGTCTCACAACACCAGGTTAAAGTCCAACAGGTTGATTTAAATAAACCTGTTGGACTTTAACCTAGTGCTGTGAGGCATCTTAGAGTGATGGAGCACTGGGCTGATAGATGCATGGGAACAGCAGCACCTGCAAGTTGCCCTGCACTCCATCCCATGGCTGTGGCTTCACTGTGGTTGGGTGAAAATCCTGCAGTGACTAGCCTATGGACTGCAGTGACACAATTAGACAACAGCACACCATCTTCTGAAGGCTATTTAAGGAGGGGCAAGAGAAATGCTGGCCTTGTCAATAATGCTCACATCCCATGACAGAATAACAAAACGAGAATGGTGATGTGGGTTCGAAGAAGAAATTCACATAACCATCAGCATAGAGGAGATTGTCTGTTTCCTACACTGCAGGGTGGCTCGCCTGGCTCTGGTGACCTCCTCCCTTGCCAGTATGGTGAGTTGGGTGGGTATCCTGCAGCCATTCCTGGGAAAGAGGATGTCCTGCCTTTCCTAAATGTCCGAAGGTGATAAATCGCTGCAGTGTGGGGATGCCATTTGTCACCTTCTCCTGTTCATCCCACTCCCAGTGTCCAGGAACCATTAGTGAAGACCTCTCCTGTTAAATATGGTGCCCACAAATGATGGCGGAGCATCTGACTTTCCATCTGTCCCGTCACAAAACTTAATGTGAATTGTACACATACATAACTAACAAGACAGGGAGCGCATGATTGTGTGTAAAAGTCTGCCCCTTCTGCAGCGGAGTTATTCCAACTTTCTGATCTTGCAATGGAACTTAGGGTGGGAGGATGAGATTCTGTCCTTACTCTCAACCAGGCATTGATTGCAGCATTATGCCCATCTCAATGTTCCTACATTCAGGAGAAGGAATTTGGACAGGATTCCCAATTGGGAATGTTGTCTATTAACTCTTGCTGCAAGTTTGTGTGTATGAAAGGGATTGGTTTGGTTAAGGCACTTCTTCCTCCACCCTCTTCAAAATAAATATTCAGGTTTCTTTATGAATAGTGCCACAGGGGTCAGTTCTTGGCTCCTATGGAATTACTTTTCAAAGCAAGAAGTCAACTCCAGCAGGAAAGGAGGAACAGGCGAAAACTATCTGAAAAGAGGAAACAGCTAATTTAAAAAAAAGCTAATGGCTAAAATTTCCTGAATTCTAAACGTTTTCAAATTCTGATGAAAAGTTTTACTTGTTTTTGTGTAATACATAATCGGTCGTAACCTCCAGAATCCCTAGTGTGGGGTTGGGGGTACACAAAAAATGCAATGGAGAATCCCACTCAGATCTTTCCAGATAAGTGTTGGCATATCAAGTATCCAGAAACATGAACTTCACAAAGACAATTGAGCTACACTGAGAACAATCCAAAAATATGATTTCAATTGCTGGTTCTGCCAGGGTTACAGCAGCAGTTACGCTGAAAAAAGTTAAAACTTCTATCTTCTGGGTAACTTTATTAAACACCAAAATGGATCCCAGCAAGGTATTTCCCATACCACCCCCCTCTGCCCCCAAACCTCTATGGGATTTCCCCCAACCCTTGAAATCCTACCCGCATGGGAGTCCTTCCCTCCAACCCCTATGCAACCTATATCCCAACATGTCCAACACAACCTGACCCCCTGACTTTACTGGACCACCCAAAATCCAGCTTAACTCCCCAACTTGGCTGGACCCACTTGCCCCAGCAACCTAATCTCCCAACTCAGTTGGACCGCACACCCCCCATCCCCATCCAGGCCAACTCCCAAAAAGGAAACAGTATGTACCCCTGGCCCAACCCCACCCACAATAACCCCAAATCCTCACCATCCAACATCTGATTTCC
Source organism: Carcharhinus amblyrhynchos (assembly GCF_965287045.1). Lineage (NCBI taxonomy): Eukaryota > Metazoa > Chordata > Chondrichthyes > Carcharhiniformes > Carcharhinidae > Carcharhinus > Carcharhinus amblyrhynchos. The sequence continues at coordinate 68,402,569 of NC_137325.1, forward strand.
CCCCCTCTGATGTCTAACCACTCCCATCTCCTGATGTCCAAAAACCCCATGTCCAAACCCCCGATCCCTGATGTCTGACCTCCCAAAGTCCAATCCCCTCATTCTCCAATGTCCTTTCTCCCAACCCCGCCCCCCCCCGGTCTCTGATTCGCCAACCCCCAAAACCTATCCACTTTTCTTCCTGGCTTGCCTTTTTTAACTGGGTTTTTATGTTAGGAATGGGTTACGTGCAACCTTCCACTTTAGGCCCAATTTGCATGTTAATTGTTTAATAGTACTCACTGGGATATAAAAAGGGGTTACAGGTGACACTGGGTGTTGGATGTATATGTGGAGATGAATCAGAAAATAAAGTGAGTTTATGAAGAAGCAGGGCTTGTGTTTCCTTACTGGACTGCAACCGAGAGGCTCAAACATTGGTAGCATAGGATGGCCACTGGTTCCAAATAAAAGACTGCAAGTTAGTACTACAACTTCAGAAAAAAAAAGCTTTGCCACTTTCAACGTATCTGCTTATGACAGTATTACAGCAAAAAAAAAGTCACGTTATCCTCATTCCAGCTTTCTTAGACTTATGAGTTTCGGAGAAAGCCGCGCTGTGTGGATCTCACTCAGTCAGAGTCAGAAGGTCGGATGCGACAGGCAAGGGAGAAATTTGGTGTAGGTAAGTGGACACTGATTGGCTGTCTGAGGAAGTTACAATCCAATACTGCAATTATTCCTTAACCTCAATGGCACAAACTGCTGATGAATAAGCTGCTCATTTGATGGCAGCAGTGTTTACCTGATACCATTATAATTGAATAATTGTTTGTGCCAGAGCAAAAGATTATCTCCACAGACAAATCTATAAATCAAACTAATGACCATTTGCATGAAGTGGCATGGGTGCAGATAATGGCAGGAGTAGCATCTTTATTTTCTGTCAATAGACTCACTGAAATTTCTCTGAAATGACTCTTACTCTCCAGTATAACTGTGGGACTAATTTGGACAGCATTAGAAAATGCGCATGGGATGATGATGTGTGATTAACTCACACCTGTTGATTAAAATGCAAGCGGCATGCTGACTCCATGCGGCCTGCCCATCTGAATGATTTGTGTGTCTAGCCAGCACCAACTGTACTGTTCATTAGCTGGATGCATTGGCAGAGATTAAATATTGAGAGTTGCTAAACCGCTTAATGCTAACTTACATCACTTAAAGCAAGCCTGCATCTCTTACAGAGTGGGTATATTGTGGTTGGAGGGGATGGTGACAGACGTGATTGAAGAGACTCTGACCTGGAAAAGAGTGAAGAGAGATTTTGGAGTTCCAATGTTTTTAAATAATGCAATGTCAAACTTTACGAAAGTGGTGGAAAGAAGAGATTTACTGTACCGACTGGGGAATGGAACCCCTCCATCTATACAATCAAAAGACAGTGACAGCTCCTCACTCCCATGTTCTAAATTAGAAAGAGGTACCAGACATGAGTAACTTGCAGCCAGGACTAGAGGAAAGGGTAGAAAAAGTGCCAGCTTAGTGAGGAGCACATAGGCAATGCTGCAGGGGACTTAAGTGGGGACTTTGATGGAGCAACGGGAAGCCTCTTAGGAAGTATGCAGTCAACAGAAGGAGTATGGAGAAATTCAGCACCAGTTTGGCACTTCGCACAATGTGCAGATTGGAACACCACACATCTCCTCACCCGACCCCCAGCATTCCAGCATGCAAGTGGCGAACAACTCCAGCAGCACGTTTGCAGACCCAAATGTGACGAAGTCCTAATGGCTAATGTTGCAGTTTCCACTATAGCTCAAACAGCTTCCAGCAGGAGTCTCACAGTGCTGCAATGGATGCTCAGATGCTGCTATGCATGTGAGACTGACTGTCATCAGGGTTACAGATGATACTGCGCAAACAGACGGGTGCTCCAGTTTCCTCCCACAGTCTGAAAGACATGCTGATTAGGTGCATTGGCTATATTCCCTCAGTGTACCCAAACAGGTGCCAGAGTGTGACAACTAGGGGATTTTCACAGTAACTTCATTGCAGTGTAAATCTGGAATCATAGAACCTCTACAGTACAAAAGAAGGTCATTCAGCCCATTGAGTATGGCCACAATCTTACTTAGACCCTATTCCTGTAATCCTCATTTATCCTAATCCCCTGACACTAAAGGGCAATTTAGCACAGCCTTTTCAACCTAATCTGCACATCTTTGGACTGTGGGAGGAAACTGGAGCACCCAGAGGAAACCAACACAAACACAGGGAGAACATGCAAACACCACACACAACCCGAGGCTGGAATTGAACCCCGGTCCCTGGCACTGTGAGGCAGCAGTGCTAACCACTGTGCCACCCACTGTAAGCGTACTTGTGACAATAACAAAAACTTAAAGGGTGGCACATGGTCTAGAACGGTCTCGCAAACTGTGTTCCAACTGATTACTAAGACTGCCAAAGTGAAACCTCGATCAGCATCTGCCACACCAATCCCAAAAACTTTTACAACTTGTAACATTGCTAGAGAAGGTTCATGTCTGGAATCATAGCAGCAGCTAGTAGAAATCAGCTAGCAACAAATCTGCAAGTATTGATAATCCTTTAAATAAAATTTGGGGAGGGTGAGGAGTCCTTCCTGCTGTTGAAGCATGTTCAGCTGCGCTAAGGAAAGTTGGTAGCTGCAACAATGAGTTCCAAAATGGTATCATTGGTGTCAAATCAGTGCTGCATACTGACTGACATCATGATGTGCCTGTTTTGCATGCTCTCAGGGACATTCACTACACATGGACTATGGTCTACAGGAGTATGGCATCTAACATAAATTTGTCTTATGAAGGTGTATATGTGCTATAGATGCCATTTTAAAATTATAAAAGTATCTCTAGTGCCAAAACATTGGGCACTGTGTCCATTTTAGCCCAGTCACAAATCAGATGTATTAAGAGATATATTAAAGAAAAGTAAGAGAGAACACAGAAGATCTCATTAGACTACAAAGCTTTATTCATCTCCTCCAAGCTGTATCTTTGAGTCTTGTTAGACATTAATACATTTGAAGAGCACATATATATGGTTTGGATCCAGTAATAAGGTTAAAATATAGCATGAGAATGAAGCTTTTGTAGTTTACGGTGTCAGCTGAAACTCCAAGATAAAAGTGGAACTTTGTTGTTACCATCCATTTACAATGTAGCAGTCTCAAAGAAATCAAAACATCGCTAAAGACCAATGCAGGCAGAATGAATAGTGGCATTCCACTACTTGGGGCTGCAACATATGTCTAATATATAAATGGGACAACAAAAGCAGGGTGGATCATCAAACACATGTACGGGCCAACACCCTTGATTTTCAGTGATTAATTTTAAAATGTGCTTTCCCTGCATTTATTTAATGAATTGAAATAAATGAGAATCCTAAGGCGTTCTATAGGTATGTCAAGAACAGAAGGTTGGTTAGGGCAAGATTAGGGCCAGTTATAGACAGTAGAGGGAAGTTGTGTGTGGAACCGGAAGAGATTGGAGAGGCATTGAACCAATATTTCTCTTCGGTGTTCACGCAGGGGGACATGAATGTAGCTGTGGAGGACACTGGGGTGCAGGGGTGTAAAATAGAAAGTATTGCAGCTGAAACCGGGGATGTGCTGGATATTCTAGAGGGCTTGAAAATAGATAAGTCCCCTGGTCCGGATGGGATTTACCCTAGGATTCTCTGGGAGGCTAGAGAGGTGATTGCAGAGCCTCTGGCTCTGATCTTCAGGTCATCGTTGGTCTCTGGTATAGTACCGGAAGATTGGAGGACAGCGAATGTTGTCCCATTGTTTAAGAAGGGGAACAGAGACTTCCCCAGGAATTATAGACGGGTGAGTCTTACTTCTGTTGTGGGCAAGGTTTTAGAAAGAATTATTAGGGATAGGATTTATAGTTATTTGGAGAGTAATGAATTGATTAGAGACAGTCAGCATGGTTTTGTAGCAGGTAGGTCGTGCCTTACTAACCTTATTGAGTTCTTTGAGAAAGTGACCAAAGAGGTGGATAGAGGTAAGGCAGTTGACGTGGTATATATGGATTTTAGTAAGGCGTTTGATAAGGTTCACCATGGTGGGCTTCTGCAGAAAATGCAGATGTATGGGATTGGGGGTAATCTAGGTACTTGGATCAGGAATTGGCTGGCAGATAGGAGACAGAGGGTGGTGGTTGATGGTGAATATTCGTCATGGAGTTCGGTTACAAGCGGTGTGCCTCAGGGATCTGTTTTGGGGCCACTGCTGTTTGTAATTTTTATTAATGATCTGGATGAGGGTATAGTTGGGTGGATTAGTAAGTTTTCTGATGACACCAAAGTCGGTGGTGTGGTAGATTGTGAGGAAGGGTGTCATAGTTTGCAGGGTGACTTAGACAGGTTGCAGAGCTGGGCCGCGAGGTGGCGGATGGAGGTTAATGCGGAGAAGTGTGAGGTAATTCATTTCGGTAGGAGTAACAGATGTGTTCAGTATAGGGCTAACGGGAAGACTTTGAATAGTGTGGAGGAGCAGGGGGATCTAGGTGTATGTGTACATAGATCCCTGAAGGTTGGGAATCAAGTAGATAAGGTAGTTAAGAAGGCATATGGTGTCTTGGCGTTTATTGGTAGGGGGATTGAATTTAGGAGTCGCAGCGTCATGTTGCAACTGTACACAACTCTGGTGCGGCCGCACTTGGAGTACTGTGTGCAGTTCTGGTCCCCACATTACAGGAAGGACGTGGAGGCTTTGGAGAGGGTGCAGAGGAGGTTTACCAGGATGTTGCCTGGTATGGAGGGGAGGTCATATGAGGAGAGACTGAGGGATTTGGGGTTGTTTTCGCTGGAAAGAAGGAGGCTAAGAGGGGATCTTATTGAAACATATAAGATGATTAGAGGTTTAGATAGGGTGGATAGTGATAGCCTTTTTCCTCGGATGGAGAATGCTAGTACGAGGGGGCATGGCTTTAAATTAAGGGGTGGTAGTTATGGGACGGATGTCAGGGGTAGGCTCTTTACCCAGAGGGTGGTGAGGGATTGGAATGCCCTGCCTGCTGCGGTTGTAAATGCGCCTAGTTTGGGGGCGTTTAAGAGATCTATGGATAGGTTTATGGACGAAAAGGGATTGGTTTAGATTAGTGGGTCAGTGTTTTTTAAAAAAAACTGGTCGGCACAACATCGTGGGCCGAAGGGCCTGTTCTGCGCTGTAATGTTCTATGTTCTAATGTTCTATGTTCTATGAATTAATAAAGTTAGCAAAATATTTGGGATTTCAAGACAACATCTGCTTTACAACTTTTCAAGAATGCAGTTTTGATTTCACAAGAGGAGATAATTCTAACTGGAGCTGAAATGATGGTGTTGAGAGGCTATGTATGTGATTATTGTAAAAATCTAACATCCCACCATTAGGAAGAAGGTGTGATAAAGGAGTCATTTCTGAGTTGTAAAACAATACAGGGAAATATGCATTCTTGCACATATTATAATAAGTATATTTTAGTGCTTGATAAGAGACAATTAATGGAAAATATTTTAAAAATAAAGTAGATATGTGATAAACATTGGGTACTGAATTATCATCCTGGTAATATATTGCCATGTTACTGTGCAGTTACTGATTAAAAGTAAACATTGGCAATTCAGGTATAGTTAAATGAGACATTATTAGTTTGCATTTTAAATCTTATCCAGTCCTATATTTCATCATGTGTTTAGAAAATAATCACTTGTGTTCTCTTAAAATTCTATTTCTCTTCTTTCATTTCATTCGGAGTCGCAACAATATTGGTTGATCACCCTTCTCCATCTGTCAATCATCCATTTCTTCCATTGCCACTGTGTTTAAGTCTATCATCACTGCACATTTCTATTTGTTCTTAGTCCTTCCAATTTGCCACTTTCCTGGCAATCCCATCTCCATCACTCACCTCACTACATGTCCTCACTCTCTGCAACAGATGGTGATACCCTTTCAATCTCACTGTGGCTACTTTCTTCAGTACTCTCAAACCTTCTCTTATGCCTTGATGTACTGGTTTTTGATTTACTTAAAATTAACCTATATTCCATTAAGGTATCTATTGTAACCACATTTGCATTGGATAAAATACAATTATTTTAGTTTCTTGAAATAGTTAATGTGGAGCAGAATGATCTGATGAAAGGTAGATTCACAGAATGTTTCTTCACAACTTTGCTACTTCAAAATGAAACACAGAAATGCTCCCACAGTTTTCTGATGGATGTGACCGGTGCTTTGGGCTACAATCCTTCTGTAAAAGCCTCCTCGGGTAGCCCTCAAAATGCTTGTCCTAGCATTACTATGTCGGCTGAATGCAATTCCTGTTTATTTAGTGGGTTAAGTGTTATATGGAATAATATATAGGTGGATGTCTGATAAATCAGTTTCCCTTCTCAGGAACTGCTCCCCAGATGATATTTAATTTAGTAATTTAAAACATCTCACAGTGGTGCAGTGGTCTGGAATGTTGTAGTTTTCCTCAGGAATTTAAGTGAGCCCCTCTCTGCAAAAGGGTGCAGTTGCTACTAATTGCTTCAAACTCCAATGAAAGCTAATACACTTCAGGTTGAAGAAGTAATACGTATTAAGCTTTTTTTCCTCAAACTGTTTACAGCCTTCTCATTTTTCAAGTCCTGACATCCATGTTTTAATTAAACAACCTCTTGCCTGCCTAAGCTTGAGCTGTTTACTGCTCTAGGAACTGATTAATGCCAGGTAATCACTTGAACTCTGAACCTATTTCTAATATAGTTCTCTAAATTATTCAACAGCTTAAATATTGTGCTGGATAATGTTCTAAGGTGGCTGAGGCAGCACATCTATTCAGGATTGGAGAACAGTTGAACAGTATTCTCACATCTGCATGCTGTCATGGCAAAAGAGTGCAACTAAGGAGGAGGAGGCCAATAGTGCTGTCAGCAGTTGCAGAGCACAGCATGCTACCTTGGAGTGACAGCAAAAACATCCATGGCACCAAGCATTTATGCAGAGCCATTTCCTCTACCACACATTAACAGTACTCATTGATCATATGTTGAGAACGGTTTGTGGATGTAAGCACACAAAAATAAATGACAGCACTGTAAGATGCATGGCCCATGACACTTCGGTCTCACAACTGTCCTGATAGGATGTTCCACAGAAGAGATGCTGGGGAAGAAATAGATCCAGCTACCCAAAGGCACACAGGTCAGGACCTCCAAATTTTAGTCGGCAAGGTGCAGAAGAGAGGAAAGTGCTGCACCCTGCTGGCTGGTATACCACAATCCTCCAGTCACTACAAAGGAGGCCTGGCTTGAAATTTCTGCTGCAGTGAGTGAAGCGGCAAAGCACCACAGATGTTGGACACAGTATTAGAAAAGGTTCAATGACCTGCTACATTCCAGCAAGGCGGATAACTTGGATCGTTCACACAGAGGTTAGGGTAAGGAATCAAATCTGCATGATGCTAGTAAGGTACAAGACCTGGCATGTTGCTCTGCTACACCATCAAGAATTATACGTGTAAGCCACATGTAGGTGTGCACACTACACCTGTAAATGAGCATGAGGTGCACAGACATATTACAGAATAATCCCTACACACATTTTATATAAAGCAAACATAAATTTGTGCCATTTATGCAGTTGAAGAGGGTGAAGAAAGATGGCCCAGACTAGACACAACCAGAGTGGTTGAACAGATGGCTATGGAGGTTGCCAGGGATCCGAAGAGCTGTCTATAGGTTATAAAGAATTGCTGATCAAAGGTGATAATAGCAGTGTGAAAAGTCACCTTGGAACATGGTGGTAATGGTGGTGCTCATGGCGTCAGTTCATTGAGCACAAAGAAACATTGGCATAAAGGTGAGTGTAAGAGTGAGGTTGGATAATAAGTACAGTGCAAGAATAGAGTACACAAGAGAGTGCCTTCATAATATGATGGACTATAATTGAACTCAGTTGGTGTCTCATACAAGCTCTCTCAGCTCATTTCCCTCACCTCCTCCCCACCACCATCCCCCCCAATCGCTCCCCCATAGTCCCTGGGCTAGATCATCCCTAGGGAATCGAGAGGAGCAAGAGGTGTCTGTGGAGGCAGCATCACATCTGTTTAGCCCACATTCCACCAAATCAGATATAAGCACATTGGAGGTACGTAGTGCATATGTCAAGCCACTGGCATGGTGTGAAGGGCACATTCAGCCAGCCCATCAACCCCTTGAAGACCAACCCAGGGCTGTGGAGTCAAAGTACTGAGAGCTTCAAAGTGCTTTCATTTTCTTTCACCTTCCCAGCCCACTTAAGAGGATTCTTTTGATTGACAGTTGTCAGTGACCATGGCTGTCAATTCAAAAGCTGCAGTCCCAAAAGAGTACTACAACAGGTACTTGCAGGATGAGGCTGGCCACCAACCTCCTCATTGCTGTATAGACCAAAAAGTGAGCAGCCTGAATCCACCTCTTCCAAAGCAACACAAAGGACACTTTAGAGGAATGTGCATGAGCCTTGGGTAGCGTCTCACCTGGTTGACTGTGGTTACACTTTTCAAGTTTTGAAAAGTATATACATATTTTCACCTTTTGAATATATGTGCAGACACTCACAGGTGTTTTGTTGTGTTGTGTTTTTGCACACTACAAAACTCAACAAAAATGCTTACATAATGAAAGACTTTCTTACCAGCGATGCTAAAGGTAGCAAGCTGCAGTCAATCTCACATTAATGTCATCAAGAGCAAGGGTCCGGCCAGATTTTTGAGGCAGGGGAATGCTTCCTATTTCCCTGGTCCTTCATAAAAGATTGCAATGTTTAAAGGCTCAAAGACCAGGAGGCTACTTGCATCATTGTTCATTCATGCTTGGCCTTAAAGGGCGCTCATTGATCAGACTCCATAAGCAGATGTCAGGCAGGTGCATCTCAAGCATGAGTGTTCAGTACAAGGCAATCATCCCACACTTCATTGATCTAGGCATAGGTAGTACAGCTTGAGATGCATTGCATGCTCCAAGGAATGCTGTTCTTCTGCTGTGCCCACCACTTTGGCAGCCTATACATTCCAGATGGCAGATAACGTGCTTTGTGAGGATAGTCGGGATTTATGGAAGCCTGGAACGTTAGATATGACACCCACCTCCAAGTGGACCATTGGCTGGAATAGATGTTGCATAAGTTGATTCATGGAGCACAGCTGTAGCCTCATTCTGCCTTATCTGCATGTACATTGGTGCATGTAGAGGATTAAAGTCTAAAGACATGTCACTCTTAGCATTGTAGGCATTGCTTGATTATGAACAAATTGGTGCCCTCTTTTGCAGGCAGTGGCTTTGATGTGAATGTTGTGTTTGTAATATGTTGATGCTCATGGTTATTATGGAGAGGGTTACATCCACTTTAATGTGATTGTGAATCAAACTCACAGTCACATTAAAGCCTGCTATTTGGACAAACAGCCTAGTGCTCTCTGTGTCTGAGATGCCAAATCAACAGGGAAAACAAGTAAAAACAAATTATAACAGATGCTGGAGATCTGAAATAAAATGCTGGAAAGCATCTATAGAGAGAGAAAGAGTTTACGTTTTGAGTCCAATATGACTTTTCTTTGGAACTGAAATTGTGTTCCTACAAGCAAACAAACAGGCCATCAGTTATTGAACTGTGCTGCTGCTGCTGACTAAGATATACCAGATAAATATCCTGGAAAGAGCCAAAAACATAAAAATTGAGAGCCGTAGTTACCTTTCCAGCACCTGGCAAAGCTTGAGGGTCAAGAGTGGGTCATCTGAGTTAATGCTGGATCACGTAACGTATGTCAAGGACCCCTTCATGACTATTGAGTTATGGTATCTATGGCTAGTATACCCTCCCCACAAGGTAATGTTTGGTTGTCTTTCCACTCCTCTTTCCTGGTGTGCACAGTGCTGCACCTTTCTCCTGACCTTGTGCCCTCCTCCTAGCCATCGCCTGCTCACATCTAAACCCATCTTGTACCTTCCTTGGCAGAAGTTCAATGCACTGTTCTCAAGCACACAGTCATTCTGGGCTGCGTAAGTCAGCTTAGTTAAAACAATTGCCCTGCCAAGTCATTTACTCCCTCAGGTTAAAGCCAGACATTTGCTATTGAATATTTGCCACTTCTAATGCAGTGAATACAACATTAGAGTAAACTACAAAGGTGTTCCTGCGCATTTTTAAATGGTACCCTCCTTACCTATCCAAATAAATCTGCAAAGTTCAGACCTGCTACTACCATGTCTACCCTCCATATGGGATTCCCTCCCAAACCTCCTCTCATCCCCCCACTCTCCCTTCCTCTTTCTCCTCCATCCCCCTCACTCTCCCATTCTCCCCTCTACTACTAGAATTGCCAATGGAAAGTCAGTGGATGTTTGGCTGAATCTCCGGCAGTGAATCCTCCCATGATGGGGCTGGAAAATCTCGGTCCTTGTCTCGCATTGCTAGGTCAGCAAACTCAGACACAAGCTGAGGTAGCTACTGATTTATGGGCTGCTTACTCCATGAAAGGCATGAAATACAATCTGCCCCTGTGAAAATTATAGATGCCACGTTCAGTGCAGGATTTCCGCATTTCAGCCTCTTCCACCATCGTTGCAATGATGGAGGTACTCTGTCATTGCAAAAATTCACCCTAATGTTCACTCATTGTTCGACAGTGGAGAGCATTACAACTATGCAGCAAGATAATGTGCTTGTATGGCTCTTGCTACTAGCTGTGTTTGCCATTTTTTGCAAAGTTGTGTGATGTAGAATAGAAAATTTGGACATTAGGAGAGTAAAACACAGATACATACCCTGCAAATACGCTACAAAGGGGCAACATATCCAGAATATTCAGTCTGTGCCATCTGATCCTCCAGAATGAGCATAACAATAATGTGAGGAAAGGTAAACTTCTCTTTAGAAAGAGAGGTTTCTTTTACATTTGACTTCAAGTTCAGTCAACCTCACATAAAACACAAAATTAACACTAATATACAATATCTGAAGCAGATTTCCATTGGCCCTCTGGCTAATTAGATTACAAGAGTTCAAGAGTGTACAGTTTATGTTCATTATTTTTTGTGAATATACCAAATATAATCTACACCCTTATTTCTTTTAAGGCACTTCAGCACAATGAGAATATTAAGCTAGATCCAGGCCTTATTTGGTAAGTCTCAGCAGTTTCCTAACTTAACCTTATTCAAAGAAATGCATTCCTGCTATTGCTGAGTAAAACTCTCATAGTGAAGCATTATTCCCTGCCCTCTAGTCTTCCATGTCTTGAATTTCCTTCATTCACCACTGCATGAATCATTTTTACTTCCTGTTTCTACAAGGCATTTCCTGCTTAGCTGTGTGGAATAATCCCATTGCTAAAGCACAACATTAGGAGCTTGGTCAAGTTTCACTTTAACAACTCTCCATTTCAGCTGCACAATTTTTCATATCTAATTGACAGTAAAAAGGCACCAAATCATCAACTGTTCACCCTGCAATTTCCTCTAATCATTTGTCTTCTGGACAACACAAGTTCTATGAATGTTGATATTTTTGTGCTTATAGCTAAGCATGCTTTTTCCAGCGAACAGTGAATCCAGCATGTATATGAATGGGGTGACAACAAACTGCATTTTTATATCTCTTTTATTACGATCCCAGTTGATGTTACAATTGGATGGGAAGGTCCCAAATGGAACCTTGGCTCAAAAGACCAAGGTGGCAATCTTACCAAAGGAATTCAAAATCCCAAACAAGTGTGAAAATGGAAGAATTTCAGATTTTTTTTTTGGGTAGGCCATAAGTCCAATCATATGCCACTCTGAAAAAAATGCTAAATCTGTTTCCCACTGGCAGTGGAAGAGGTGGTGGGGGGTGGGGGGGGTGGTGAGCAGATCCACAGCTCACTGGAAAGCCAGCAGTTCACAGTAGATCGCGCAATTGCGCATGTGCAGATCTCTCTGTTTTGAACAACAGAATAAAGATCTGTCAGTCACCTTCCCCTCTGAAAAGCACCAGCCCCACAATTGCTGAGCACCACAGCCAAGATTCCCCCAGTACCCCCAAGGATTGTTGGCCTCCACAGCAAATCACCACCCACCCACCCCCAGACAATCACACACCTTCACTGGCGAGGCCACTGAGGCAAGTGAGCCCTGACACTGGATATTTGGGGCCAGCAAGATCGTGATAGGTGAGAAATCAAGCATGAACCTGATTTTTCACTTCTCTCGTGATCTTACCAGCTTGCCCTATCTATTGACTGGTGGGACAAAAGGTAAGACCACCCCCCGTAACTTTTACATTTTTTAATAAAAGGGGGAGAAAGACAGTCATGGAACTGCTAATTAATTTTAACAAGGTAAAACACTTATTAAACATGAAAAAAATGGATTATGAAACAATAATACTTTACTCCCTCCTTAGATTAACAATTGCACACAGATTTTAAGATAAACACGAATTACAAAGTACATCTTAAGCTATGATGGAACCATTAACACAAAATAACTTTTAAGCACACAAGATGATTGTGGCCAAACACATTCACTCCACTCTGAAACCAAATCAGTGGACAGGATTTTCCAACCTCATCCACAGCTAGAAGTTTCTGGTGCCACTGCTATGAACAGGGGTTTGTCTGAATGCCAAATTCTCCGTTCACATTGGTAACACACAGCGGTTCATGAACAATTGAAGAATTCTGGCTCACGTCTGTGGATTTTTCCTCAATCTCTGCAGATGATTGTCACATGAGATTTTTTAAACTTCACTCCCAAAAATATGCTTTAAAATCTTCATTCACAATAATGCTTTCCAATAGTCATTTGCATTCTGAAATCCAGTCCAGGTTTTACAAATTACTCTTAAAAAGGATCTTCCACTCAACCTTTAACAGCAAATCCAGTTCAGATTTTATATCAACCCTTTAGGATTTCTTTGCATTGACTACTTACAAACTGTTCACAATTGCTTGAACTCTTCTTTCCCAGAATGTATTAAAATGGCATCAGACATTTGATTTAACTTTGGTGTCTGTTGTCCCACTTTAAATCTGAGCTACTGCAACTATCACTTTAACTCAGAACCCTTTCTTTATTCTTTATTGATTTCTTCTGAATAATACCTTGGTCTCTGTCTTTTAACTCCAATCATCATCAATATTATTTCTGTCCCAGTTCCCTGGTTATATGGACTGTAACTTATTCCTCAGGAAGGTTATATCTTTGCAAACCCCTTGTCCTGTTCAGCTTCTCCTGGCAGAGTTAAGAGAAGGTCACACCCCAATGTCCTGTCTCAAACTGCCAATAAATTCGGCTAAAACTAAAACTTAAAAAGCTTTTTCTTTTCCTTTAAAAGGGCCTCCAGTTGCTAAGCAATGATTGCTCCTATTATTTATTCTTCATGCCATAGAACTCTTGAAGGACAATAGCAAAAGAGTTGGAACATAACAAACCCCGACACGTACTAGCACCTTTGCCCAGCATGAATCTAATAATAGTTTTTAACCCTTCCAGACACAGAAACGTTAAATTAAACTCATTGAAGCAATACCTTATTTCTAACACTTCTAATAAGATAAAATACTCAAGGTGCCTCGCAACTGTGCAAATAATCAAGCACTAAACAATGGAGATAGATGATAAGAGATTAGTTTTGAAGGCCTGTTTGAAGGAAGACAGAGTGTTCGGAGAACATTTCAGAGTGCGGGACCAAAATGATTAAAGGTTATGCAGCTGAAGGTAGCACCAAAGAAGGGGAATTAATAAGGTGGCCAGAATCAGAAAAGATCAGGGCTGATGAATCAAGTTGCAGAGCTAAGAACTAATAGTTAAGTGTAATTTGCGAGGGGCTAAACTTGGAAAACATTTGAATGCTCAAGAGTGGAGATTATAAAGAAACAATTAGAGTTTTCAAAGACAACAGGGGTAACATGGTACAGAGGCAGGCAATGTTGCAGAATTGGAAATTAGTCAAGGTGATAGCTGTAATGTTGGCTTTGAAGCTCAGATCAGAGTTAAATAGCATGCAGGCACATTAAACTTGCAGGCAGTGAGGGAGCAGGGTGATGGAGTACTAAGGAAGTGTATTTGAGAAAAAGAATGGCCTCTGTTTTAACGTGATAATCTGAAGAAAATTATTGGTCATTCAGAACTTAATGTCAGCAATGCAACCAGACCATGTTGCAGGTTCAATCTTTGGTGCATGCTGATTTAATTATCTCAGCTGGAATGGAAATGGAGATTCTCTTAGACTAGAAAGCGGGAAAAAAGCTGCTGACATTTGGATCCTTATCTCATAGTATGGCTGGAAAAAATGTACGCCTGGATGTGTTCCCTGCAACAACAGTGACTGCATTTTAAAGTACTTAATTAGCTGTAATATGCTTTATGACATCCTGAGGGCATGAAAGGTAAATGTAAGTATTAACTACTTCATCAAATGAAGACATGGCCTGCCTTAACTGTAATGCTTCCCATAATCCAATTCCTGCTGAATCTCACTATCTGGGTCCACATGAGCAGTGGCCACTTACAAATACCAAAGAATGATTGACACCTGCGGAACTGTATCCCATTATGAATCAGCTCTTTGAGAAGATACAGAAAACGGTGAGGAAAAATGCGTCCAAGAAAATTTCATTTGTGTTGTGCGTCTTTGCTTTGCTCAAGTATTTAAGTTTATGTTAAATGCTTCCTCTGTTGCTTAAATATTAAATTGGTGGGATTTTCAAAAGCTACATTACACATTTTTAGAGGAAAATAATTATTAAAAACACTATTAGCAATATTAACTCAAAAATAAAGCAAGAACTTTTGCCTTTTGGAAGTCAAACACACTAATTAATATTCAATAAACCTCCAAATAAATGATGAACAGTAAATTAACTTTAACAGAAAATTGCTCGAGTCTACTGTGACATTTAATTTTCCACACAAGCATCCTTTCACAATAGTTCATCATTGCTGCGCTTTGCTGAAGCATGCATATTTTCAGATTTGAAAAACAGAGACTGGCCCAGAATTTGAAATATTTACTGCACGCAAATATCTCAGTGTATAGTTGTCTGTGGTTTGAGTAATAATAACATAGCACACATTTTTGGGTTATAATTTTCCCTTTCAGAAATGACTGTCTGATATGAAGAAATAAGAAACTCCAAGGACACCGTCAGTTTCAGTTTGACAAATCCATTGAATTAAGTACCCATACCGACATAGCCTTTCATCTTTCTGATGTGCCTACAGAATCCGCTCACAGAATTTACTGCTAGAATTCCTTCAGCTACCCTGACAAGACATTCCTCCTGTGGAAGTATAGAGCAGGTTTTGTAAAAAAAATGTAATGACATTTCATAAACTTCAGGATGAGTATAAGTCCAGATGTGAGATCTGGGCTTAACATATGCACTTTGGTGGCACCATGCAAAACTATGCTGAGATTAGAGCAAGATTACCTATTTCTTTCCAGGGCAAGAGTTTGAGGTGAGCCATTGTTACTAATGGTCACATTGACTTTACTTTGACAAGAGGCTACTCCCTCGTCTCTATTGAAGACATCGATCTTCCACCTGCCTTATTACCATTCACCAATGCTGGCCTGAACATAGGAATGCAAAAGATGGTTAAGTAATCATTTAGCACAGAGCCAAGAGAACAATATGTTCAGGATACTGCCGGAGCTAAAGATTCCCACCTTACTCATCAACTTTTGCAAGGAAGGTAAACTAGAATTCTCATTTATATATGATGTGGAGGTGCTGATGTTGGACGGGGGTGGGCACAGTAAGAAGTCTCACAACACCAGGTTAATGTCTAACAGGTTTATTTGGTAGCATGAGCATCCAGAGTGCTGCTCCTTCATCAGGTCATGACCTGATGAAGGAGAAGCACTCCCAAAAGCTTGTACCACCAGATAAACACATTGGACATTAACCTGGTGTTCTGAGATTTCTCATTTACAAATGTAATAGATCTAACCCCAGTTTGAGGCTACTGCATATGATGTTGGAGAAATGGCCCAACATAATTTTAGGTCAGACATATTTCAGACTTTCTTGGCATTCATTTTACATAGAAACATAGATAATAGAAGTAGACCATTTGGCCCTTCAAGCCTGCTCTACATTCATTTTGATCATGGCTGATCATCAAATTCAATATCCTGATCCCCCCCCCCCAACATGTCCCTTGCTCCCTTTTGCCCCAAGAGGTATATCTATAGAAGCATTTAAAAAGCACCACTCAATTGGTTAAGGGTGCAATAACACAATAATGGATGTTAAAAAACACTGTGAAATGGGATCAGGTTTGATTCTTGAATGATTTGGAGAGCTCAATAAAAATAAAACATCACAGTTTAGACTTTTTTCAAACATTTGCTCTCACGTTCACAACTGGATAGCAATTTCCATCAGAAAACTTGACTTTTTAATAAATAAAAACATGCGTCCTTGTTCACCACCTTGTACAGAATAGCACACACAAGTGTAACAATTACCCCGATTCATGGTAAATTATTCATGGGAGAGAATGAGAATTATTCATCTTATGCATTTGACACCTTCAACCCCAGAACATATAGGGGGTGAAGGAAACTTCAAGATGTTTACTTGCGAACAGAATGACACAGAGGCAAAAAAAAAGTAGGTCACTAAAGCAGAAGATAACTGGAAACAATAGAACTAGAAGCAGTTTTCAAGGAATTAATATGCTCTTTGGAATTCTTACAGCCTCTGACAAGTAACCTTTTGGGTGAAACAGTCAAGTTTATCTATTTTGTAGAATTTCAAGACGTGACATC
Source organism: Carcharhinus amblyrhynchos (assembly GCF_965287045.1). Classification (NCBI taxonomy): domain Eukaryota; kingdom Metazoa; phylum Chordata; class Chondrichthyes; order Carcharhiniformes; family Carcharhinidae; genus Carcharhinus; species Carcharhinus amblyrhynchos. The sequence goes on from NC_137325.1 coordinate 68,419,373, forward strand.
TTCTGTGTACAATACAAATCCCAACTTGCTCAAGCAGTTTGCCAGAATTGAAAACTAACAGTCAGTACTGTGATTCTGTGACGTGCAATTTCTTATAAGCCAACTGAGTATAAACCTTCTGCTTTGACCTCAAGTTTACTCAGATTCTGTGCAAAAAAGGTCATAATCCTGAAGTGATTCAAGGTTCCCTCACAGAAATCACTACCAATGCTGAACCCAAGAAAATATCTGATATAAAACCTCCAAAACAGCGCTGATATTAATTTGAATATATTTCAACTGTAAGGTAACAATAAATATCGGATACAAAGATTAAAATCTCAGGTCTCATCACAACAGAATAAATACTTGATATCCAGGAGAGGAATTGGCCAAATAAATTTACATTATTGTCAGAGCCACAGTTGAAGACATTGATCATTTCTTTGCGGCACTTATATTGGAAAATGACAGAAGACAGTTCATTGTGGTTTATAATATCAGCTTTATATTGCAAAGTAACACCTGAAGGATTTTGACTGTGACTGGGGTTTTTCTGTATTTCAGAAAATGTATATGTTTTTAATCTGGCAATTTTCCAGGTAAACTTTACTGTCCATCAACAGTTAGTAAATCCGAAGGATTTTGGTATCAGTTTTACATTTAAACGTCCAACAAAATTAATTGTACTTCTATTCAACTTTAAATTTTGGTGAACAGAGAAGGCCAGTGGGCACCGGGCATGAACTTACTTGCCATATTTTTGGGACATTAAGATGGTGTGTTCTCCAAATAGGAAACTGTTTATTCAAATTCTATTGCTTTTTATGCAGTTAATTTTGACAGACAAAAGTATAATAAATTGTGCTTGTTTTCATCCCAACTCTGTTCAAGGATTCTGGTCCCTACCCACTCTGGTGTGAAGTGTGCTTGAGTGATATTAATTTTTAATTTCTTTGGCTTATCAGACATATATTGAGTAGTTTAAAAAGAACTTTTAAAAAGCTAGCAAGCGTACTGACTTAAAGATGGCTACCACATCACCTGATGATATTATCTGTTAAGCAGTTTTCTGGAAGGTTCCAATGTTACAGTAAGTTAAGGTTAAGTTAAAGTTTATTTATTAGTCACAAATAAGGTTTACATTAACACTGCAATGAAGTTACTGTGAAATTCCCTTAGTCACTACATTCCAGCGCCTGTGCGGGTCAATGCACCTAACCTGCATGTCTTTTGGACTGCGGATGGAAACTGGAGCACTTGGAAGAAACCCACAGACACGGGGAAAACATGCAAACTCTATACAGACAGAGACCCAAGTCGGGAATCAAACCCAGGGTCTCTGGTGCTGTGAGGCAGCAGTGCTAACCATTGTGCCACCCGTTATGCCACCATGTAAGAAAGACATGCCCCGACATCCTCCTATGGAATTTTACACCACTGAGGTCAAAAACTATTTTGATACTGAAACTACACTGGAACATATATTTGCATTTCTATAAACTGCATTGCAAATGGAGACCAAAGGTCTATCCAGACAATAGAAAGATGTTCTTCCCATTTCATCAAGATGGATAATGGATCATTCAGGAATTAATGGCTGGGACATTACATAATCTAATCACCTCAGCCGTTAAACAATAGCCACTGTCTATCCAGACATGATCTATGCAAATAGTTTTGAAATCATTATGGGGCAAGAGATTATATGGCTAGAATAACCATTTTTGAAATGTCTTTTATTATAACATGTAAGTTGCAAAGCAGTAGACTTGGAGAAACCTGCCAATCGGATTGTAATATTCTTCCTTTCCCCTTTTGTCACAAGTTTCAAGAGTCTATCTCTACAACAGCTTGAAATCCAACACTGAGATAGAGAATTCCCATCAAACGGAACCTCAGGTACAAAAATAACTTTTGGAACATATGGATAACAGTGTTAAAAACACATTTTCCCCAGTAATTGCATTTTACATGGGCTTCAACTGCTGGAATTTCAAGGTCTGTAGAACAGCCACAGACACCACAAAGAACTCAAATTCTTTGAATTTGAATTGAATTCTCAATATTTTTACCTTTGAAAATTGAATTTTACTTTGGCCAATAAATAACTTCCTATTGTATAGCATATAATTCTGCATGCTTGTGGTATTTGAGAGTGTGTTGCAAAGATCAGGTGCACTTTATACTACTATTATCTGATGTGACCTGTAGTCTTGTCAGTCGATATAAAAGTGTTATTTTCTTTTAGTTTTTATGGTATTAATCATTGGGCAGGATTTTCTGTTTGCTCCACAACATATTCTCTGATGATGGAGGTGGTCCCTCATTGGCCAGCAGCGAGATCTTCCAGCCTTGCCGCTGTCAATAGGGTTTCCCATTGTATCCACCTCTGTCACTGGGAAACTCGCGCTGGAGGGTTGCATTCAACGGGACCAGCCAGAAAATCCTATCCAATGCCTACTAAGGGGGATTTGGCCCAATTTATGCTGAGGTCTATTTGTAATCATTATCATTAATTATCAGCAGCATCTCTAATTCCACTACTTGACTCACTGCAAGTGATGGGGACCATTGTGAACCACAGGGTGAACAGAACAAAAAACAAAAATAATCACAAGGCTAAAATAGAGGCTTCGACAGACCAAGAAGAAAAGAGATACATAAAGAACATTAGAAAACATTAGGCAGCTGGGAAAGGATATCCTAGTTACTTAGCGAGTTCAATTGGGGGAGCATGGGGAAATAACAACACTGGAAAAATACTTCCAGCAGCACCATGCCAAATCACTGTTGTAAACGTAAACAGTACATTATAAGCCTTAACTTATTGTAGGAAGACAAGAATGTTCTGTCTCCACTGATTAGGCTGCTGTACACCAGTTGTCAATATAGTTTAACCATAAGTCTGGTCTAGAGTGACAATTGTTTCCATATCCTATTCTGCACTAATCACCACCACACTTCACTCTGACCAGTGCACATGTTCAACATGAATCCAGAACCCTCAGGGTTGAGGTAATATAAAATGTGGCTGACCTAGGACCTTAACTTCAACAAGCATCACTGTTTTGTAAGATGTCACCTACAAGCAATGATAATTCAATTTGGTTTAACAATGCAACATGTTCTGAGGTGGATTATTCTAACAACAGGGAGGTCTTGTGGCTCACTATGTTATGCCCTGCCTCTCGGTCAATAGCTACAACTTCAAATTCCGCTCCAATACTATTGGCCATGAAAGGAACTTTTATGATGTGATTCAACAGGTTGGTAATCAGCTTACTAATCCTTCCAACACCTCTTCAAAAGGTAAAAACATATGTGTGAAGATATGAAGCTAACAAACACAGCTCCATACAATTCAGTAAGTTTAAACTTTTAATGATCATATTTGTCACTATTACTGATTCATTCATTCAGGCTGCAGGTTTTCTCTGGCTTCTTTATGAATATTAATAGATTATGTAGTCTTTTACTTACCTGGTGAAAATAATTTGTCTTCCCCTCAGGATCGCTCTGTTTGAACTGGATTTCATCATCACTGTCTGGGGGCTCCTGTTTCACCTGTACAACATTTGGCTGAAGTTCTGCTGTTGCTCTCTCATAGGTGCCATTGCTGTTGCTCTTGCTGCTGCCACAGGGAGGCCCCTCACCTTTCTGTATAGTCTGCTGTTGGCAGAGCTCTTCTTCCGTCTCCTCAGGGTGACATTCAGGTTGTTGAAGCTGCTCGAGGGGCTTGGAAAGTGTCTGTAACAAAAAAAACCCTAATTTAATTTAAACATCACAATAATTCATCCACATTGCCACACAAAATAAGGAAAATATTTTCACACACATCGATACATGGTAAATACAAATTCTACATGATGAATCTTATGAATTTCAGCTTTCTCCAACAGGAACATGCACTAGGAATTTTTTTTGTGGGCACAAGGATCAATGAACCTGTAATGTTTGTTAAAATTAAGGACACAGACCATAAAATTTACCCCATATATCTAAACTTACATCAGTTTCAAAAGTAATTCAATTATTTTCCTCTTTCAAAAAAAAAACTCATTTTACTGACGAATTTTAAAAATCGACAAACATAAGAGATGGCCATTATTGTCTTAAGGTCAAAATGATAAAGCAGCTAACAAAACACAAATCCTTGACTTATAAGTAGATGCATAGAACAGGAAAATAAGTATGTAACGATAGCCCTTCATAAAATACTGGTTTGGTCTCAGTGAGAGTATTGGGTCCAGTTCTGAGCACTAACATGTAGAAGTGTTTTATAACAACAGCAAAATATGACAGGAGTCATATAAGGAGTTATTAGTGCTATAATCCTGGTAGCTAGTTGGAGGAAGGAAGAATCCAGATTCAGTCAGTATTTTATTTGTTCACACCATAAAACATTGCAGGTATATATCTCCTGATTCCACTCCATTCTCATTAGTTAAATTCCATTCACTTATTATCCTCCTCCTCCTTCAGGTACCATACCATAAGAGGGCATTGGCAACCATGGACTTCAATTGGTTTGGACCACGATTATACTTAGCAAAGTAAAAAAGTTAATTTTCCACTGCCCCATGCAGGAAACACTCTGACTTGCAGTAGGCATATTGAAAGAATTTGCAGGCTGACAATCAAACTGTGTTAGGCAGACTATGTTAAGAAGATGCCTTCAATGGCCATCAAGTCCTGAAGTGGGACTTGAACTTGGAATTTTTGGTCTAGAAGGGGCATTACCACAGTAAATGTCACAAGATCCAAGTGTCTCTTTAACGTGCTCAAATAACCATCTGATCAATGCCTGCATGCACTTAATGACAATTGATAGAATTAACAATTAGGTCAAATTAGTAGATTCTAAGGAGTGACTTAAGAAGGAGAGCAAGGTAGAGAATTTACCAGGATGATACCAAAAAGGAGAGAAAATATCATATGGGGTTTTGATAAAGTCAATAAGAAGAAATGCTATCTACTAGTAAGAACAGGTTGGTAACCTAAGGACACCGAGTTAATGAAATTGGCAAGTGAACTAAAGGCAACATAAGGATAACTTATTTCATACAGAGAGTTGTTGTGATCTGGAATACATTACCTGAAAGGGTGGCAGAAACATATTCAATTGTAACTTTTGGCAGGGAGTTTAATATATTCTTAGAAGGGAAATCCTTACAAAACATTGGAGAAAGAACAGCGGAGCAGGAGTGATTAGATAGTTTTCAAAGAATGAGTAAATTAGAGCATAAATGCAAATAACAAGGCTGAAGAACTTTGAAACATCTAGGGCTGGAATTTTGTCAAGGTGTGGAGACTCTGTAGAGTTTTAAAAATGATGTGGAAGTCCTGTCCCATTTATAACACATCCCATTTTCAGTGTTAAGAGAAAAGGGGCAAATGTGACTCACATGAGGGAAACCTGAACTCAGCAAGATGATTTGAACTCAGTGCTGAGCTCAAATGGACCCCAGTTTCATCGTGTCAAGAGTCACAACTTGCAGTGAGGGTGTCACAAATTTTTAGAATAGATGTAAATGCTCCTGAAGTGTAAATAAAATGAGTGGAACAGTCATGATGGGAAGCTATTTAATTCCCCAGTACTTTAAAAATAAAAACAAAATTACTAATGTCAGTTTGAGTTAAAATAATACCATTCTGGCAATTACAATAGTTGTTTCTTGACATTTCCCCAAGGATTATCATGTCATTGTGACGACATGGTTGTATTACAAAAGTTATAATTATCTCAGCAGGGATGACTGAGGTTCACTTTGATTGACAGCTCAGTGAATTCATTACATGATTAATTATATTTGTGGGATTATCAAAAGAGATTTGTCTTCATAAGGGATTGAGCACTTGAGGGGATTTAAAAGTTTTGAATAGGGTTTCATGAATACTGTGATAGGAGTTTAAACCTTTATTTTATTTTGTCTCAACAAAATCAGCCGATGGTTCAAACTGGGTCAGTTGTCATGGAGACTGTAAGGACAAAAGTTTGTGAGTAGATTGGCACAAGTTGGCATTAAGTTGGCATGGGGCTTGGTGTTGGCACAGGAAGGCAAGCGGGGTTAACAGAGTGTGAGGCGTGAAGGCTAGAAGTCTAAAATTTTAGGAGGAAACTGGTGCGAGGTCCGAGAGAACCTAGCCAGCTTTTAGCCAACTTCAGCACTTGGCATCCCCTATGGCCAACTCTGATCTGTAACTGGTTGTGATGGGCCTAATTTAATCAGACCCCTGCTTCCCCTGAGCAAAACTGGATTGATAGGATCCTTTATACAGAGGTGGATCTATTGAATTGGGAAATGTTGGCACTGAAAATTCAGCCCCTACAGTCAAAAATATATTTGGTGTCTCCAAAGGTTTCCACCACCATTAATTCCAGTGTCTAGCCCGTTTAATTCACTCCACCTTGTAGTAGGATGAGGCTGAGTAATTGCTGGGCCTATCCTTAAAACATTCTTTGAACACGGTATAACAATTTGCAATTCTCCAGTCCTCTGGTACTTCCTCTGAGTGTAGAGAAGACAGAAAGATTATGGCTACTTTCCCTTCAATTTCCACTCACAATTCCTTTAATATCCTTGGATGCATTTCACCCATTCCCATGCCTTGACAAATTTAAGTACTGACATTTTATCCAATACTTCTTCCTTATCAACTTCAAATCCTTGGAATGACAGAGTTTCCTTCTTTGTCATCATGGCCTGGGTAACACCTGTTCCCTTAGTAAAGACAGATGCAAGTTAGCTATTTAACACCTCAGCCATGCCCCCCAGCTTCTATGTTTAAATTCTCTTCAAGATCCTTAATAACCCCTATTCTGCCTTTTACCATCTTTTCATTATTTATGTGCAAGGAGAGGGGTCCAGTAAAGGAACCAGAGAAAGAAATACCAGCAATCTTGAGTCCAATCCCACCTCTCGGCTACAACTGCCAAGTGTGCGGCCGAGGATGCAATTCTAGGATCAGATTCATCTGCCACGCAAGGACCCCAGAACTCATGACCAGTGACAGAGTTTTTTAGGTGGACAATCATACTTGTTACTGACTGATCGCTGAAGATTTATATGCCTTCTGAAGACTTTGGGACTCCCCTTTATTTTGGTTGACAATCTTTGTTCATAATCCCTCTTCACTTCTCTTATTTGCTTTTTCACATTCCCTCTGAAACTTCAGTACTTAACCTGGTTTTCAATTGTCTATATGTCACCTATCATTAATTCACTTTTTTTCACATAATTCCACTCTCCTCTTTCATCCAGAGAGCTCTAGATTTGTTTGCATTACCTTTCCCATTTTGAGGAATATACCTGCGCATGAACCATTTCTGTTTTGAAGGTAGTCCATTGATCAGCTTCTCGCCAGATTTTGGTGCCAGTCTATCTGGCCAAGCTCTGTTCTTGCCCCATTGAACTCTCCCACAGTTAATTATTCGTACTCTGGATTGCCCATTGTTCTTTTCTACCACCATCCTACATCTTACAATATAATGATCATTGTCTTCGAACTGTCCCCCCACTGACACTTGATTAAAGTTTAAAGTTTATTTATTAGTGCCATAAGTAAGCTTACATTAAGACTGCTATGAAGTTACTGTGAAAATCCCCTAGTTGCCACACTTCAGTGACTGTTCGGGTACGCTGAGGGAAAATTTAGTATGTCAACGCACCAAACCAGCACATCTTTTGGACTTGATCTACTTGGCCCAGCTCATTCCCAAGAACCAGGTCAAGCATTGCCTCCTTTCTTGTTGGACAGTACACGTACTGCTGTGTAAAATTCTCCTGAACACAATCTAGGAACTCTTGCCCTTCACTGCCCTTTATATTACCACTACCCCAGTCTATATCTGAGTAATTAAAGTCCCCCATTATAACTACTCCATAATGTTTGTACCTCTCTGTAATTTCCCTGCCGACTTGTACCTTTCTATCCTTCCTGTTAGTTGGTGGCCTATAGACTTTACTGAGCAACATAAATTCAATCCTTTTTGTGCCTTAGCTCGAGCCAAATTGATTCTGTCCTCAGGGACATCGTCTTTCTCCAGCACTGCAACGCTCTCGCTAACTAATATCACGACCCCTCCTCGTTTTCCTCCAGCCCTATCTTACCTGAACACCTTGTTCACAGGAATACTGAATATCCAGTCCTGCCCTTCCTTAAGTTAGGTCTCTGCTGTTGCCATATCTTTGAGTTTATAATAAGTTATTTTTTTCTTCAGTGTGGTGTTTCATTGTCTGCATGTTTATTTGGACAAGATTATAAGTTGTGAAGGGAAAAACTGCTGTTACTGATACCATGAATGGCTGCTTCTGATTGGCACTTTTATTAAAGTGAAATTTTTAAAAAAAATTTTGTTCATAAGTATTTCAAACACTTGCCTTTGTTATTACATGGTTTACTGGGTCTGTACGTCATGTATACTGAATGCATGGACATGAAGGGTATGGGGGAGCATGCAAGGGGCTTGGAACTGCAATGCTCCGCCTTGAATTACAACCTGGGATTGTTGCAAAACGTAAGTTTTGGGAGCCCCTGGGTGCAAGGGTGAGGAACACCTTAGGAGGTTGGGAGGTGGGGTGATTGTAATGTTGAGGGGTAGGCTGCAGGGAGGGGGGGGGGGCTAGTGGTGGAGAAAGGGGTCCCAGAGTTCCCAACATCTGGGGGGAGGAGGCAACTCTGAGTGGCCTTCAGAGTGAGGTCCCCGTACTCCCAAACAGTCACCTCCCCGCCTTGTCCAAGATGATGAAAAGTTTCATTTTCACTTTCCCAACCAACCCGCACCACCTTATTTTTTAGGGTGGTGGGATAAGGCTCTTAAGTGGCCTTATTAAGTGAAAGGGTATGTTTCCCATCTGAGGCCATGCCAGCTCGTGTGAAATTTTGTCCAAATTTGGGTGGGCTGGTTCCCAAGAGGGTTTCCATCAATTTTGCATTCTCCTCGTCTCAGCACCCACTTTGAGGCTGGATGGGGGGAATGTAAAATTCTGCTCCTTGTATTTCAAGATTCTCATCTTAATTTTCTGATCCCCACCACTGCCCCCACCTCCCCCCCCCCACCCCGCCCCAGCTCTAATCTCCTTCAACTTCACACCCTCCAAGAGATCTGTTGTCCTCTAATTTTGTCCTCACAAACTTCCTTGATTTTAATTGCTCCACCATTGATGGCCATGCCTTCAGCGACCTGGGCATTAAACTCTGGAAATTCCTTCCTAAACTCCTCGACTACGCTTTGGTCCTATAAGATGCTCGTTAAAACCTACTTCTGAGCCAGCTTTTGGTCAACTGCCTTAATATCTCCTTATGTGACTCAGTGTTAAATCTGATTTCAGAATGCTCCACTGAAGTGCCCTGGAACATTTAATTAGATTAAATAGCAATACAAGGTGCTGTTGTTGTAGAATAATATTTTGAAAAAAATAAATGACTTTCTTATAGTTGCAGATGTTAGAGTTCCACAGTGATAGTGTAGTGCTGGTCATATGAACCATTAAGGATGAAGATATAAAACCTGATCCTGTCACTTTATTTATAGCATTTCATCAAACAAAAGTTAATAGGCAAAGAACTCCATTGCCTTTGCACACGAGTGAAATTTACTGTTATAAGCCTGCAACAATTTCCATTTTTCATGTACAACTGCTTCAATTCAGGAAATTAAAATGGACATAATTTACAGGGCTCTCTAAGCCACAGCGGTTTCAGAGAGAGAGAGAAGGAATGCAACTAAATGAGCCACTGAAGGGCTGCATGAGTCTCAGTAGAAAGCACATCAAAGAAAGTAATACCTGTCTGCCTCAGCAGGTGGGAGACATATCCTACTCTCTGGCCCGAGAACACAGGGTCTGTGAAAGTGTCACGCAGGGAGTAACGTTTTTATGTCGGTATCAATGAGTAGTTCAACATATCTTTTAAAATCCTAACCCTCCTGTAAAAATCTAACAGCAGTGAAAACAAACAGCAACTCAAAAGGCTGGTGTGCAAATCGATAGTTCATGAGTAAGAACAACAACAAAAGGTGACTGAAAGTATTTTTAATGATGTTTTAAACACTGCAAATGCCTTTGAATTTATTCAGATTAGTTGAGCAAAAATAGCCTGAGACGTCCTACATTCAATGCATAGACTGTGATGAGTGGCAAGACATTTATATAACAGATTTAAACAGGAATGATCCACCGAAACACAATCTGTGAAGGGGCTTTTGGCAAATCAAAGAAGGATATATTAGGAAAGGTGGCAAAAATGTTGATCAAGATATAGGTTTGAATAAGGGTGTTAGAGGAGGAGACGTGGGGAAAAAGGTTCAATTTGTTTCAGAACTCCAGATCTAGATGACTGAAAATTCAACACGAGGATGAAAAGAGAGCTTAGAATTGCAGTTGTCAGAGCATTGTAGGGCTGAAGGAGGTTATAGCGATACAGGAAAAAATGAAGGCATTTGAGCAAAAGAATGGGCATTTCGAATTTGGGAAGTTGATGAACCAGGGTCCAATGCACAGGGGTAATGGGTGAGAAAAACTTTCTGCAGATCTAAGTAATTTGAAGTTTTAGCAGGGTAGAGGGTAGGGTACTGTCACAAGAGAATTGCAACAATGAAGCCTGGAAACAGATAAGAATTTCAGCAGCAGACGAGCTAAGATGGGGCATTGACGGATAATATTTTGGAGTTGGATGTTCTTGTGAAAGAAAGTTGGTTATGAGGATGGAAGTTCAGCTAAGCATTAAACAAGACTGTGGCATTGCAAACAACCTAGTATGGTCTGTGACAGGCCAGGGAGCAGAATAAAATTGATTCTGGGGGAAACAGAATTTGTCAGAAATATGGGGTGGAGGGATGATGCAGAGAGTGGTGCGAGGACAATAGCTTTGGTTTTCTCAGTGTTTAATTGGAAGAAATTATTGTTTTCACCAATAGACCTTTTAAGGGAATGGAGTTGTCACATTGTTGTTCCAAACAGAAAAATAGTAGCTCTTTGATCCGATTTGGTTCATTATGTGGGTGACACAGTGGTTGCAGGTTCAATTCCGGCCTTGGGTGACTGAAGAGCTTGAATATTCTCCGTGTCTGCATGGGTTTCTTCAGAGTGCTCCAGTTCCCTCCCACAGAGGTACAGGCTAGGTGGATTGGCCATGGTAAATGCGCAGGGATTTGGAGATAGGATGGAGCTGAGGGCATGGGTGGGATGCCCTTTTAGAGAGTCAGTGCAGACTCAATGGGCAGCATGGCTTCTTTCTGCAATGTTGGGGTTCTATGATTCCATAGTATGTAACTCACAGATAAAATATTATGTAGACCAGTGACCCATTTACATCCTGTTGTGTGTGTGTGTGAGTTAAATAATTGAAGGAGAACCATAAATGGATGGCAGGCAGATCAGTCTCCAACATATTAAATATCATTCTGATAAAACATGAACCACAAGAAACATTGGATGGAATATTAATTGTTGTGGTAGGGGCCCATTCACAGTCTGGACAGCTGATACCAACCTCATTGTGAACACCTGCAGGAGCCTTGCTATGATTAAAAGCCAACCACTGTTGCCTGCTGTCTGGGTTTCTGAGTGCTCCACGGTGGATGCCCCACTCCTAAGAGGTATTGGTCAGTCAAAAGCCGGCAACTCTTCAGAATCAACAGCACCACTGGAAGCAGCGGCCAATGCCAGTACTTAATATACCCCAGGAGAAGGATTGACACTGGGGCCTCAAAAAACAAAGGCCATTCAGGTATGCTGGTAGGGGTGGGAGATGGTGGTCAGTGTGAAGGACAGGGGTGTCTTCCTGCAAGGACAGCCCTTGCCACCTTCAACTCCCTCCATTGGGCAAAACATAAGAACATAAGAAATAGGAGGAGGAGTAGGCCATCCAGCCCTTCGAGCCTGCCCCGCCATTCATTAAGATCATGGCTGATCTGTCGTGGCTCAGTTCCACATTCCCGCCCTCTCCCCATAACCCTTAATCCCCTCGCTTATCAAAAACCCATCAACCCGCGTCTTAAAAATATTTAGTGAGGCAGCCTCCACCACCTCAACGGGCAGAGAATTCCAGAGATTCACCACCCTTTGAGTGAAGAAGTTCCTCCTCAACTCTGTTCTAAACCGTCCCCCCCCCTTTATCTTGAGGCTGTGCCCCCTAGTCCTACTGTCCTTTCTGAGCAGGAAGAGTCTCTCCACCTCTATCCTATCCATCCCATTCATCATCTTATATGTCTCAATGAGATCCCCCCTCATTCTTCTAAACTCTAACGACTACAAGCCTTGTTTATTCAGCCTCTCCTCATAGTTCAACCCCCTCAACTCCGGAATCAGCCTAGTAAACCTCCTCTGCACTCCCTTCAAGGCCAAAATATCCTTGCGTAAGTACGGCGACCAAAACTGCACACAGTACTCCAGCTGCGGCCTCACCAATGCCCTATACAGCCGCAGCAAGACCTCCCTACTTTTATATTCAATCCCCCTCGCTATGAAGGCCAGCATCCCATTAGCCTTCCTGACCACCTGCTGCACCTGCAGGCTGGGTTTTTGCAACTCATGCACAAGGACCCCGAGGTCCCTCTGCACCGTCGCCTGCTGCAGTTTTTCGCCACGTAAGTAATAAAAAGGTATCCAAAAGAAGGGACTTCTCTGTTAGGTTACATGCTTGCCTGTCAGTCTATATGCAGTGGTTTGCCCGCATGATATGGCGTTTCTGCCATTAATACAATACCAGGGGTGGCAGGTTGAGGCCTTTAAGTGGCTGCTTAAGGGCTTCAGTTGGCCATGCAGGGGAAAGGCGATTCTCAAACAGGAGAATTCTGAGGAGTGAAGATGATAGTGGGCTCACAACTCCATGATACAGCCATGCCCGTGCCTCTCAACCTGCTTCTGGGTGGCAGGTAGGGGCAGCATAAGTGCAGAGGAAGTGCACTAAATTCCACCAATTAATTCTGTTTCTCTCCCAACAGATGCTGAGCATTGCCAGCAATTTCTATTTTCACTTGATGGAAAATAAGAATGGCATTTCAATACAAACTGCTGGTTTCAGATACACTTTAAGTTTAATGAGTTCAAGCTTCAGTGAAGAAGGATGTGTTCAGCAAGTTGCCATAGACGTGTACATTTTAAATACCAATTGCCACTGACTGTTGACACAAAAGAAGCACTGACCTTGGTCAACTGTATCTGCTGCTGGTACTGCTTCTGTTTTTCCAGGAACTGTTGGTGCTGCTGTTGAACAACCAGTTGTGCCAAGGCCTGTGTGCTTTGCGGGAGTGGCGCAGAGTGTGTTCGATTAAGTGGCCTGTGACGTGGCAACTTGTTTGCAGTTCTGAGTGTTGGTGATAATCTGTCCCCCGCTACTCCCAATGGAGAATGAGCATGAAGTGAAGCCACACCTAAAATCCAGCACAATGATTTAGTTAACAGTAGTTCGGATATGATACCTTACAAGTCATATTCCTCCATATCGGAGAACCAAATTGAATTCAGGGTTTATTTATAAATCACTTCAATTCACAATAGGTAATGGAAATATTTTCATAACAAATGTCCCCGGGAATTGCCTTGCCCCCAGATGCAAATTCCTTAGGGCAAAAAGTGTTCAGAGACTCATAATTCCAGTTCTTTCATCTTGTTAAATACTTTTGAATTTCCTACCCTAACAAATTTAGGGTATTTCAAGACTGCATAGGTCTGCATTCTTTAGGCACAGTGACCCAACCAGCAAACAGATGCAGACTGCTCAAGAAAATCAGCCTATTTTTATCTAAAAACCTTACACAGCTGTTTTAAATGACGTGTATATAAGTGTCATATATACTAAAACATAATGATATTATTGTCACCAAGATGTCTAAAATTTCAGGTGCGCTAAGGATATTGGTTGTAGAACAAATCTTAAAAATAAAAGTGAGAACAATTGCAAAGTAAATTATCTTCCAACTCCAGGAATCCATTATTTTGCTATCAGGAGACTTTGGGCCAATTAGCACTTAAATACTTGAGTGTAAATCGACACAAGTTCATCACTGTAGTATACAGAAAATTCATGAGAACTGATCCTTTTACTGAGCAAGCTCACTGAGCAGCAAAGGGATTCATCAGAAAAGTCTCAGGATCGTGGAACAATGAGCACAGAAGACCACTTAGTCCCAGGTGTTTGTGACACTCTTTGAAAGTTGTCAAATAAGTTGCACTCCCCTGCTCGTTCCTCATAGCCCCACAAATCCCCGTGCCCACTCAGTATAATGAGAACTGGAGTGTTTTATTGGTTTGGTTTGATGTTTGAAGTTTTCTTTACAATTTTGTCTCCTTTGTTGCATTATCCCTTTATGGGCTACTGTCTTTTTGCCCCAATTTGTTAATTTAGTGATCCTTCAGCCGAGCAAGAGATCAGTGACTTCTTCATTCCATCAGCCTTTGACCCTTCAGCCCCTCAACCTTGGACCATGCAGCCCATCTACCTCAGAGAAATTCATGAAGAAGCACTTGTCAGTATGGAAGATCCTGAGTGGCCCCATGATTCAGTGACTACTCTTTGCAAGATTCCCTATCAGTTGCTCAAACAACATGGGAAGTCCTCTTCCTCAAGGACTAAAGGAAGTGACCTCACTACCTAATTAGCAATCCAGGACAGAGGTTACAGGGGAAGTCAGCAGCCATAGGGTCATCCGGAGAACTTGGCTGTAGTGCCACAAGTCCATCAATGGTCTTCTCTGCCCTGAAAGGATGAGTGCCATGTTCTTTAGGAGTCATCAACTGGAGAAATGTGATAGTGTGGATGATCGGGGGAGGAACCCACCCGATGATTGGAAATGTGTTGTGGCTGCAACATCCCCAGTGCTGCCCAATGCAATTCCCTTTCAGGCCTGTCTCAATTGATCCCCCTTCCAAATAATCCACAGATCAATCCTCAAAGGCCATGGCTCCTCAATGACTCTTCCTTTGTGCTAGTTGCTCACCCAGCACTGCATTGGACAAGTTGTCTGATTCCATGGCTTACTTTTGCAACAATGGCCTCTACGGCTGCTTTTAAAAACCTGCCAAGGCTCCAATGCACTCCTCGCAAATGTGGAGGAGCAAAAAAACATCCGGTCTATTAGATGATGGAAGGCAACCAAAATATGAGCCTATTAATATGACCGTTTGCAGACAAATTGGGGAATCTTCTAGAATCCCATGGGTGATATGTCAGTATAGGTTCTCTCTGTTGAATCCCAGCATAAAAAGTGTGGATTTATCCATTCAAGCCTAACAACCATTTCAATGGAAATTGTACTTTTCTTGCAGAAGTGTCAGTGAAGGGTTAACTCTGTCCCACCTGTTATCTATTTCATAGATTTTACATAGAACCATAAAATTTTATAGTGCAGAAAAGGCCATTTGGCCCATCGATCTGCACTGACTTTCCAAAACAGCATCCCAACCCAGGCCTCCCATCCACCCTATTTTGCAAATTCAGCACTGGATATCTGGGCACATATTGACAATCTGCTACTTTACACTTCCCAGCTGCATTTATACAAGTATTCCTGCCTTCCTTTAACAGTGTTAAATAATTTCTTCGGGTTCTCGCTGTGTTCCCTACTACCCATTTTCTACTGCCACTGCTGTTCAAGCTGTACATAGAGGTTTATTTTGGTTTCCAAGATAAGGCCTCATACATTACTGACAATTAAACCTGTTCCATAAATTAGCAAGATATGGTAAATAATCGATCCTCCCCTTTCTGGAAAGGCACATAGATCAAACTGACAAAATACAAATGACAGTGAAATAAGAATTGTCACTTGAGAAAACAGAAATGAAGTACTGAACAAACCCCACACCAGCCATTCTGGGTGGTGAAGGTACGGACTCCGATATGGAAACAGAAGAGACCCCTGCCCCTACTGAAGTGAGACATCAAGCAGAGCCAGGGTCAGTGGCTTTATGTCACTCTCTTTGGAAGTGAAGGTCTCCCATCTGCTTCACACCCCCGATCCAGTCTTGCCTCCAGCTGACCCCATACTGATCGCTAAGCAATGGATAAGACAGTACCCCCACATCCCCTGCCCCATCCCTGTGGCAGGGTTGCAGGGGAAGAAACAGACTTGAGGGGTTCATTAATTGATCTCCCCATGCACCTCATTGAATATGAACTCCCTTATTAGGAGAATGGAGGTTCATCCAATAGGGAAGGAGCATTGAGGGGTTTAAACCAGCAGGCTCCACTCAGGCTGGCAATCAAAAAGCACAGGACTGTTTTGAACTTTGTTACCGTTGAACAGCATTTAAATCTCACTGTAAATAAATGGTGATTGGTGATGGAAGACTGGCCTTAGTAAGATTACTACAAATTACTGAATTCAATGTTAGAAGGTGAAATAAAGAAATATTGGATAGAGAGAAAGAGTAAAAGTGACAGAGGAAAGAAAAAGAAAATATATGAAAAAAACTCAAACTATAAGTAAATACTAAAGAAATGAGACTTCACATTTGGAGGGTTAATATTCAGTGTCAGAGAGTTTATTTGGCTGTAATCAAGACTTATCGCATTGTTAAAAGGATACTTTGAGCGGAATAGATAGCCCTAGCTTTTATTATGCATTTAGTCCTTATTTATGAGATATGCACAGGAACTGCAAGCCATGCAATATATTTGATTCTTAAGCCAAACAATCAAAATGACATTTTTGTGCAGTTTTTGGGGGAGTGCAGCATTTCAAAAAAACACCTTTTGGATTCGAGTATGTAATTGCACTCATGTAGCTGCCAGATGTTGTTGTCCAATTTCTCCATTTAAAAAAAAGATGCACATTGATCACCTTACGATTATTATCACCACAAAATCAAGCCGTATAAATCCAATTATTTTGCACCATCATTTGAGTCCTGAAGAGCTGATTTGCAACCCCTCGCCACAGATTCTGTTAGCTGTTCTTCTTAAAGATTAGCTAGATAGCAGAAAGATGGCTATGCCACTATTAGAAACAAATATATCAAAATCTATCAACAGGAGGGACATACTGTATCTGATTAGTGAATTCCATGGCTGCAGCAAGATTATTTCCATATTAAACACTTTGGCAACTGTTTCATGAAAGAAGTCCATTGCACATTATGTTATTGATTGACAGTGTGCATGTAAGAGAGCATTTCTATTCATTTCTTCTGACTGGTGCTTTAAAGAAAATAATACTTTGATCTTATATCCAGTGATGCCAAAACAAAAATTAAAAACTGATGTCAAATCTTTGTTTGAACCAGTATTTATAGAGACAGTCTTTTCAGTTAGTTTCAGATTTTTTTAATGACAGTAATCACTTAAAAAAAAAAGTTTGGATAAAACCAAATGCAGGCTTGAGTACTTAAAGCTGTTCTACAAATACTCACTACCACCATAGCTTTGATTTGAGTGATGTGTTTATAGAGGAAGGGTATAAATATACTGCAGGGGCTTCCATATCATGAGTGAAGTGTTCTATTGAAATGAGAGGTTAAAGATGTCAAGGCTGATTTCCAAGTCCATATGCTGGAAAACAATTAGACAAAGCCTTTCTCTCTCCCTTGTCCAATTTATGTTAAATATCAGTTTTTGATCAAGCCATATTTTAGTATGGTGGGATTCTCACCTTCAGTTGAAACCTCTAAATGTTCATGCATCCAAATTGCCTTCTAGCTGAATTTTCCCAGCTTACTGGAGTCAAGCTGGGAGGTGGGAGGGTTGGAAATATGGCAGGTAAGGAGCCAGGAGGGGAGGCCAACATTTTTCTGCTGCCATTACATATTACCACCAGAAAGCTTAGCAGCATGACTGTCCTTGAGCCATTTAAATAGCCAATTAAGGACCACCTCCCCTGCTTTGGCATTTTGCCACTGGGCATTGCCCTGGCACCCTGCTAGCCTCTTTCGCCAGTCCTTTGCAACCACAGCACCCACAAATGACCAGCTCTTCATGGATCCCTTGCCATTGAGCTTTCCGCATCCAGGGAACTGCAGTCTCAGAAATGGCTGCCATTAGCAGTGCTGTTACCGATCGGGTTGACAGCACTCCTTTGGGCTACTGCCCGGAAGATAGCTTCTTAATTGTTTCCCACTGACAAAATGTCACCCTGGGGTCTTGCTGCTACCAGAGTGGGGCAGGCCCCCACTTTCAGCTCTGAAATCAGAACTACAATATCCGTCATTAAATTAAGCCACTGGTGACTTTTCTGTTAGGCTAAGCTATTAATGACTGTGCACTTACAAAATGAGCAGTGCTAGGAGGAAAACTTTGATCCTTTGAGATTGCAGTTTCTTATTTGGGGAGGCAATGACCTAGTCATATTGTCGCTGCACCAATAATCCAGAGACCCATGGGATCTGAGTTCACTGTGGCACAGGGTGAAATTCAATTAAAATAACTTGGGAATTAAATGTCTAATGTTGACCATGAAACCATTGCTGATTGTCATAAAAACCGAACTGGTTCATTAATATCCTATAAGGAAGAAAATCTGGGTCCATACTTGGTCAGGCCACATGTGGCTCCAGATCCACCACAATGCGGCTGACTCTAAACTGGCCTCAGGAATGGGCAATAAATCCTGGCCCAGCCAGCGATGCCCACATCCCATGAGCAAATTAAAAATAAACTTGGGTTATAGTTATCTGCTTTAGTTTTTCTGTATTTTCCATCTGTTAGATGACTTTAAATTGGAATTTTAGCCACTGCAACCAAAATTCAATTAGAGTCTTCAGGGTGTTCCTCTATCTTTGTCTACTTACTCTAAAGAATGAATTGAATAACTAAGGAGAAATGAGACACTGACTTTTATCAGTAAAATAGGCTAACTAAGCATCAGTGTCTCTAAACTGAATATGACTGAGGGAATGTTGTCTTCACAGGGGAGGCAATACCATGTATATGCCAAATTCCTTAAATTGTCCTCAGATAAGATTCTTGACACAGATCATTTTGTTAGTGACTACAGCTGACCAAAGCCATGGAATTTTAATTTCTCTAGATCAGTTCAAGCTGCACGAGGTGAAATATACCAAATTGGTCAACCAGCAATGCATCAATGCTTGCATCACTTGATAGAAATAGTCTGTTCAATGGAAAGCCAGCAACGATATCAGGGTCATTACACTCACTCTCCTTAAACCATCAGGAATGTTCTATTCTTGTTTTTGGCTGTTGTGTTTTGTGTTTTCATCCATTTTACCATGGAGAGGATGTAGGTATGATTAACACTGAGATTTTGGCCTTGTGTAAAAGAAAGCTCAAGTAAAGTAAAAGTTCATTTTATATCCATTTGACGCAGCTATTAGGCAAAGAGTGGATTGACTTGTTAAAGAATTGAAAATGGTTCCCCTGATAATCAAGGACAAGAGGGATGATATTTCAAAGAGGAGAACGTGGTAGCAGGTTTAATTGTTAGCTCTTCTAACTGGGTGGGGGGGGTGGTCAGAGAATAGGAAAAAGGGCCTACATACTGGGGGTCAGTTGCTGACGCTGACAGAACACATTTGGGGACAAATGTGAATACAACTGTTGTTCCGCAGTGATCTGATTGGATACAATGCTTAATATGAGATCTGACCAAAACATTGTAGATTTTAATCATGATCTCCTCTATTGACTTCACTAGGTTGTTCTCATTCTATTTTGTTGAATGCCATGCTGCAATAATTGGAGATTTTAATCTGCAAAAATTCAGAGATCTCCCAACTTCATTCTTCACTGTTTTAGTACCATTCATGGAACATTTCTATCATCCAATTTTTCTTCCTCAGTGTAATATCTTACATTTATCTGCATTGAGTTTTATTTGCCATTCTTCTGTCCATATTTGGTCCAACTCATTTTGTGACTTCCCAACTGTATCTTACGATTCCACTTCCCCAATAATTTACTACCATCTGCAATTTGCAATGAATTTCTGAATCTAAAATTTGGAAATATTAACTGTTCGAGGACTAAGGCCCACGATCAACTTCCCTTTCCGTTAACCCTCTACAACCCCCACCACCAACCAATGGATTCAATCAGTGCTGCTTTCACCATGGGATGACACCCCCAACAAGTCTACACTGTTTACTACTTTTCAAACTTTGAGAGCAAGGTAAAAGAAATGTTCTCATTGAAACCGAACCTACAAATCTTTTGGCAGGAATAGGATTCCTCTCAGGACTTAAGTTGCTCCATTTCAGCTGAACGAGAAAACATTCATGGTCTGGTATGCAGTTCTTCACTTGCCTGACACATGCACCTTGTCCCTTGGATTGACAGACTGCTGGGTTTTGCCCTTTCACCATCATTTTACTCATACTGTTGATGCATGAGTATGTATCGAGGAACCAATCATGAGCTGATGTTTGTGGTTTGAATGAAGTTCACAAAGTATCCATTGCCGTTCTTGCCATATTTAATATAAAATTCACAGATAAAGGAGGGAAAATCCTCATCCCTCAAACAAAAACAGAAAACGCTGGAAAATCTCAGCAGGTCTGACAGCCTCTGTGGAGAGAGAACAGAGCTAACATTAAAGGTTAGGCCTCCTAACTTGAAACATTGGCTCTCTTCTCTCTCCACAGATGCCATCAACCTGCTGAGATTTTTCATCATTTCCTGTTTTTGTTTCAGATTCCAGCATCTACAATATTTTGCCTTTATCTCATGCCATAGAATTGGAATGGAATCGATATAGATAGAATTGAGTTGTTCTCCGAGAACTTTGGCAACTTGAACACTGGAGATCAATGTTGCTCTTCTTCTTCCTCCTCTTTGTGCTGTGTTTCTTTCTCTACTCCCTGCTTCACTTCTTGGAGCTGGTTCCTAAATATCAAGAGGCTATGTCACATGCACAGGACAACCACAAATCAGGATACACGCTCAGCACTGTCTTATAAAGCTCTTCCCAAATGGTTCATGCTGAGTTGACACTGAGCACGCTGACTTCCTGCTCAGTTATGTTTGTGGTCATGACATAGAGCTACAATGGTTTCATGACTGAACATTTGTACAACCAGATTCCTAAGAAGTCTGAAGTGATAGCCATTGTCAGTCCATTACCTGATGACCTGGTTGAAATAAAGGTAGTAAGAAGTCTCACAACACCAGGTTAAAGTCCAACCAATTTATTTGATAGTAAACTCACAAGCTTTCGGGGTTTGCCGCTTCGTCAGGTGAATGGAAAGTTCTGGCCTCAGACAGAGCATATAACAGCACAGACAGTTTACAGATTACTGATTAGAATGCAAGTCTTTACGACTAACCTGCTATTCAAGTCTTAAAGGTGAAGACAATGTGAGTAGAAAGAACATTTGGCATCGGTTAAAGTGATGCGTATTGTCTCCAGACAGTACAGTAAGTGAGGTTTTGTAAACCCAGCAAGCCATGGGGGTTACAGGTGGTGCGACATGAACCCAAGATCCCTGTTGAGACTGTTCTCATCTGTGCGGAACTTGGCTATCAGTCTCTGCTCAGCGACTCTGCGCTGTCGTGTATCATGAAGGCCGCCTTGGAGAATGCTTACCCGAAGGTCAGAGGCCAAATGCCCGTGACCACTGAAGTGTTCACCAACAGGAAGGGAACAGTTTTGCCTGGTGATTGTCAAGTGATGTTCATTTATTGTTGTCATAGCGTCTGCATGGTCTCCCCAATGTACCATGCTTCGGGACATCCTTTCCTGCAGCATATCAGGTAGACAACGTTGGCCGAGTTGCAAGCATATATGCCATGTACCTGGTGGATGGTATTCTCATGTGAGATGATGTCATCCATGTCAATGATCCGGCATGTCTTGCAGAGGTTGCTGTGGCACGGTTGTGTGGTATTGTGGTCACTATTCTCCTGAAGGCTGGGTAGTTTGCTGTGAACAATGGTCTGTTTGAGGTTGTGCAGTTGTTTGAAGGCAAGAAGTGGGGGTGTGGGGATGGCCCTGGCAAGATGTTCGTCTTCATCAATGATATGTTGAAGACTCTGGAGAAGATGTTGTAGCTTCTCCGCTCTGGGGAAGTACTGGACGATGAACTGGCAGTTGTCAGCAATGAGTACTGAGGCAGTTGCAGCAATGCCATCGTCATGGGGATGTTGGTGTAGAGCGCCGAGACATCCATTGCGACGAGGAGCGTCCCTGGTTCAACTGCTCCACGTGTGCTGAGTTTCCGTAGGAAGTCCGTAGTGTCGCGACAAAAGCTGGAGGTTCTTTCTACAATGGGTTTCAGGATGCCCTCAACATAGCTGGAGAGGTTTTCACACAGGGTCCCATTGCCCGATACAATGGGATGGCCAGGTCTGTTTGCCTTGTGTATCTTTGTGAGGCAGTAGAGATCTCCAATGTGGGGAGTATGTGGAATGAGAGCACGGAGGGTGCTCTGAAGGTCTGGATCAAAGGTCTTGATCAAAGTGTTGAGTTGACGGGTATGCTCTTTGGTCGGATTTGCAGGAAACTGTCTGTAGTGTTCCTCATTGTTCAGTTGTCGGTACACTTCTTTACAGTAATCTGTTCTCTTCAGTATGACGATGGCCCCTCCTTCGTCTGCTGGTTTGATGACAATGTTGCAGTTGGTCTTGAGAACGTGGATGGCGTTGCGTTGCGCTTGGGTAATGTTCAGGGCTGTCTTGTGAGTGCAGCTGATGAATCTGGTGTTAGCGCACCTCCTAATGGCTTGGGCATGCATGTCCAGTTGAGGGCAGCAGCCTTCCGGAGGAATCCAATTGGACTCCTTCCTCTTCGGTTGCTGCACTGCGGATCTCTGGCTGTCTCATTGCGTTTGCTGTTGGCCTCTTGGGTTTGTGGAAAAACTCCCGCAGCCTCATTCGCCTGATGAATTCCTCTGTGCCTGCTGCGAGACTGATGGGGTCCATTTTGGTGGTGGGGCAGAAATTGAGCCCTCGGCTGAGAACTTCAATTTCATCTGG
Source organism: Carcharhinus amblyrhynchos (assembly GCF_965287045.1). Lineage (NCBI taxonomy): Eukaryota > Metazoa > Chordata > Chondrichthyes > Carcharhiniformes > Carcharhinidae > Carcharhinus > Carcharhinus amblyrhynchos. Next base: position 68,442,224 of record NC_137325.1, read on the forward strand.
TTGAAGTGTGTAGTCCAACAAGTTCACAGTTGACACATCATGAAATAAAGGTGGTATAGAAAGGACTGGCACAGGATAAATGATTTTCAACTGCTGCTAGAAGCCAGGCACAGATATTGTCTGTGACGCGGGTGAAGTTGAGGTATGAGAAAGGCTCACCCTGAAGGTGTGCAGTGGACCTGGCCTCCTTACATTGGTGTCGGCATCCCATTTTATTTCCCCAACTGCACCTGCTCTCTTCCAGCTATCTTGGCTGTTGACTCTTTTCCTCCCAGGACTACAATATAACGGGTTACAAAACAATCAAAGAACATAAGAACATAAGAAATAGGAGCAGGAGTAGGCCATCTAGCCTTTCGAGCCTGCCCCGCCATTCAATAAGATCATGGCTGATCTGACGTGGCTCAGTTCCACAATCCCGCCCTCTGCCCATAACCCTTAATCCCCTTGCCTATCAAAAACCCATCTACCCGCGTTGTAAATATATTTAGTGAGGCAGCCTCCACCACTTCAACGGGCAGAGAATTCCAGAGATTCAACACCCTTTGAGTGAAGAAGTTCCTCCTCAACTCTGCTCTAAACCGCACCCCCCCCCCCCCTTTATCTTGAGGCTGTGCCCTCTAGCCCTACTGTCCTTTCTGAGCGGCAAGAGCCTCTCCACCTCTATCCTATCCATCCCATTCATCATCTTATATGTCTCAATGAGATCTCCCCTCATTCTTCTAAACTCTAATGAGTACAAGCCTAGTTTATTCAGCCTCTCCTCATACTTGAACCCCCTCAACCCTGGTATCAGCCTAGTAAACCTCCTCTGCACTCCCTCCAAGGCCAAAATATCCTTGCGCAAGTGCGGCGACCAAAACTGCACACAGTACTCCAGCTGCGGCCTCACCAGTGCCCTGTACAGTTGCAGCAAGACCTCCCTACTTTTATATTCAATCCCCCTCGCTACGAAGGACAGCATCCCATTTGCCTTCCTGTTCACCTGCTGCACCTGTAGGCTGGGTTTTTACGACTCATGCACAAGGACACCCAGGTCCCTCTGCACCGTAGCATGCTGCAGCTTTTCACCCTTTAAATAGTAGTCCCTCCTACTATTATTTCTGCCAAAGTGGATAACCTCACACTTGCCAACATCGTATTCCATCTGCCAGGTCCTCGCCCACTCGCTCAGCCTATCTAGATCCCTCTGCAGACTTTCTACACCCTCCGCACAATTTGTTTTTCCACTTATCTTTGTGTCATCAGCAACTTATCTTTGTGTCATCAGCATTTAGCATTTCATTAAAGCAAGTGAGAGGGTAGAAATCTCATTGGCAGGTGACAGTTTTGAAACATATTAATTCTGAATGAAATAAATGATTCCAACTTGTACAGAAATCCCTTGTGTAAAATTAATTTACACGTGGACATAATCAATCTCAGCAAAGTACAAACTCAGTTAAAATCCAAAGTTTCAGTTACAAATTCAACTCACCAGTTGTGAGGGGACTCTGTTTCCGAGCTTGTTCCATCAGAAGTACGTGCTGTAGTAGGGCATGATGGGTGCTGTTAACCTTCCCATCAAAAGGAGCAGGTGGCAAGTAAGCAGATAAGGGAATGCTTCCTCTGAACTGTCCAGTAAGGGCTGTTCCTTGATTCATTCCCTGAATGGCATGTCTGTCGGCAACTTGGTTTGCTGTTGAGGCCTACAACAAAATGTTTATTTTAAAATTAATATTTAAGTTGCAATGTACATCTTGAGCGCTGCTTCAGAGTTTGTTTTTCTTTGCCAGTGCAATAATGACTTTTAGATCCCCAAGCATTCATTCTACCATCCCCCCCACCCACCAATTCCTCTATCATGTAAACAGGTTAGGGGAGGAATGTGCGTTCTTGGGCTCCCTTCAGAATTTCACCCTTAAAAACTTGATGGCAAAACCATTTGGGGCTTTTTGATAGGCCAAAAACCATACTCCAACTGAGGCAATCATTCCCAAACAAGAGTGATTACCATGTGACTTCAGGCTTCTTTCGGCATCAAAGCCGGTGAAATTTGTATTTGCTTCCGGCCTAGAAAGACCTCTGGCAGAATGATGGTTGGCCAATCTCTCTTGCAAGGCTAGACGGAGCAGCCTCTGTATAGGCCCATATAAATACCAGTGGATAGCCCATGAATGGCCCTTTGGGACCAGGGCACTTTTATATATGTGAAGAGGGGTTCCATTGCTCCAAACACAGACACAATACATAAATATATTCAGTGATTTATACTGAAAAGTCAAAAGTATTTCTATTTAACAGAGAGCCTGAAAATTCCTGGGCTGTAGTCTCAGCAATTGGATCAGATCAACACCATTTGGTAATCTCCTATGCTGACTGGAATATGGAAAATAGTGTGACTTTATCTCATTGCACTAAGGCAATTGATGTCCAGGTCAATGCAGGCACATCTTGTGCACTACACACATCCTGGGAAACTACAGATGCAATCTCACAGCCATGATGGGATAGGAGGGAATATAGGGAATCTGCAGCCTTCAGCAGCTCCTTTCCAAGGAGCTGCACTAAACACTGCAAGAAATGTTGGGGGTGATTCTCCAAGCCTGCTGTTCTGCTTGAGCATCATTTAGTGTGTCTCCGGGGCCATGATTTCTGGCTTCGTCAGCTCTGCACCAGAAATCAGTGCAGAGCTGATTGAAATATTGAAATTGACTGAAGTCTCCAGGACCACTAGCTACTCAGTTTCCCCCACCGCTCCCACCCTCGCTAGGTGTGGCTCACTCCAGTGGGGTTTACAACAACTCCCCACTAACAAGGAACTGGCAGTCAACCCCGCTGGAGGGAACAGAGGCCATGAGGGCGCCCAGGAGGTTCGGGGTAATGGGTGATGCCCCTTGAGCACTGACAGCTTGACACCCTGGCAGTGCCCAAGGGGCACCAGGACACTGCTGAAGGGGGCGGGGGTCCCGCTGCCACTCTGTAGTCAGGATGGGTGGCAGGGGGAGGGAAGGGGTTGATTGGGGCTTGCCATCAGGGTTGGGGGCCTGCTGGGGGGCAGAGTCGGGGATGGGCTCAGAAAGATCGGGGCTGGCCCGGAGACATCCAGCAGCTCAGCGACAAGAGGTTGGTGGCTTGGAGGGGCATCGGAAAGCCAACAGTACGGGGTTACTGTACATGCACAGGTCTCTGCTCTGACAGATGGATGCATGTGCAGAGGCCCGCTGAGCACGATGCTGCTGGTCTTTCCAGAGAGAATAGGCCCCACACCTGGATTTTCTGTGTGAATTTCCCTGAGGCACTCTGTAATGCACAGAGTGTTGGGGATTCATTCTGAAAATCCCACTAAAAAACTAGCTGGAGTTACTCCAGTTTTTACGTGAATTTGGCACTTAGAGTTTTTTTGGGAGAACCGATCCCACTAATTTTATGAAATCTTTGGAGTCTGATCATTTCCATGTCCCAAAGTGGACATCCCACTCCCAGGATACCACCTCCTTTACTTGGTTGTGTTCTGGCTTTGGTGGGGAAACACAGTAAAAAGTCTGACAACACCAGGTTTAAGTCCAACCTGATGAAGAGGGAAACCTTGAAAGCTAGTGAGTTTACTATCAAATAAATCGGTTGGACTTAAACCTGGTGTTGTCAGACTTTTTACTGTATTTACCCCAGTCCAACGCCGGCATATCTACATCATGACTACTTTAGTGGGGAACCCACACATTGACTGAAATTTTCCAGTCAGTGTTTGGGCCCATTCACCTGAACTGGACATAGCTTTTGTTTCTTTATTACACCCATTACCGCTCCTTTTTTTGCTTTAGCACCATTAAAGATTTGTCATTTAATCTCTCCTGTCCTGTGACCCCATCACAGACTTTCCTCTTTGGTCTTCCCTCCTCCTCCTTCCTTTCATTTGTTCAAAGCCTATTACTTTGCTATCTTTCCTTAATTCTGATGAGGGGGTCATTGACCTGAAATGTTAACTGTATTTCTCTCCACAGATGTTGCTGACCTGCTGGGTGTTTCCAGCATTATCTATTTTTATTCCTGATATTCACCCTTTGATTTGATTTTGTTGTTACATGTATTAGATCAGTGTAAGAGGATTGGAAATGGAAGATGGAATTTCTGATTGGACCAAGGGAGAAAAATAAATAGCATAAAGATGTAGAAAAAGAAACCAGGGAAAATTTTCAATATTCACTTCCTTGCTGGACGTCTCATAGCCACAACATTCATGAAGTATTCTATACCTGTCCAAGGTAGGAAAATTTAAATTTCCTGCCCTGGTTATTTTGACTGGCCTGTATGTACTTCCAGGGCAGGTTCCTGCCTCGTGTGCCATAGCATCAGAAAGCAGACAGAAAACTGTAGAGCGGCTGAAAGCACAGCTAAGGAAATTAGCCTCTATAAATCGGAGTATCGAGTATAAAAATTGGAATGTTATGGTAAGGTTATATAAGGCATTGGTGAGGCCAAATTTAGAATATTGTGTACAGTTTTGGTCACCTAGTTACAGGAAGGATGTAAATAAGGTTGAAAGAGTGCAGAGAAGGTTCACGAGGGTGTTGCCAGGACTTGAGAAGCTGAGTTACAGAGAGAGATTAAATAGGTTAGGACTTTATTCCCTGGAGCGTAGAAGAATGAGGGGAGATTTGATAGAGGTGTATAAGATTTTGATGGGTATAAATAGAGTGAATGCAAGCAGCTTTTTCCACTGAGGCTAGGGGAGAAAAAAAAACCCTAGGGGTTTCTAGGGGCATGGGTTAAGGGTGAAAGGAGAAAAGTTTAAAGGGAATATTAGCGGGGGGCTTCTTCATGCAGACAGTGGTGAGAGTGTGGAATGAGCTGCCAGATAAAGTGGTAAATGTGGGGTTACTTTTAACATTTAAGAAAAACTTGGATGGGTACATGGATGAGAGGGGTGTGGAGGGATATAGTCCAAGTGCAGGTCAGTGGGACTAGGCAAAAAATGATTTGGCACAGACAAGAAGGGGCCAAAAGGCCTGTTTCTGAGCTGTAATTTTCTATGGTTCTATGGATCTATGGAAATTAGTTGTAAGATCACTTTTGGTTGCTTGTCTTCAACCTGCAGCACCCCCCCCCACCAGGATCACTCTAGTCCTTGGGGTGCAGATCAAAATTGACAAAGCAGCAGATAAGAGAGCTAAGAGGATAGAAATGTTTTCTTGCTGACCATCATGACACTGCATCTAGTCCAGTAGGATGCCCTTTGAGCACCAGGAAATTTTAGGATTGTGCCATTGGTGAAGGCCTCACCATACTTCCTCATAACTGTATCTGGGAACTGAGTAGGTGCTATAAAGAAGAATATCACTTCCGTTATCTGAACAATTCTTTATTCATCTCAGGAGTCTCACTGAGTCCAAAATACTTTGGAAATTTGTCTGTGCAGTGGAGGAGCTAAAAATACATTTTGTTAAAAAAAGATCTCATTCCCTGGATTATTTCTAATACAAGTTGTTCAATTTAAAGAGCAAGTCTGTTCCCAGGCCTCCAATGGTTTTCTTTGAATCAGCCATGACACCAGCCCAGGAATTATTCTCTCTCAAGCCCTGTGGGCAAGCACCTGGTCTCCACTTGGTAATTCTTCCAACTGAGATTAAGATCTCAGATGTGTGTGGAACCACTGGCATGGATCCCATTACTCTGTGGCCTCATACCAGAGCTGAAATTTTTGTTTAAAGTATGATAACAGGACTATAATGGCTGGCCACACTGCTGCGGGTCATATAGGATTATTTATGTACTTCAACCAACGTTACAGATTAGAGAGATTAAGTAATCCTTTGGCCTATAATTATTACATACGTTTATGTGGGAGGAAGCAGATGAGGCAGCTGGAGCTGGGAGACCCAGAGTAATGTTGGGTAAAGATGGTGACGTGTAGAGATTTAGTGCATTCATTGATCCGTTCCAATTCAGAATCCTGTGATGTGGCAGCAACTGCTGATAAGAAGAAGAACTGTCAGAATTGACTCATCATATACATTCCTCGGTATTTAAACTTGATTTTGTTTAAGACTTGGTTTAAGGCATACAATGGTGATCCAGTGGAATGGGAGATCATAGTGTTCGGAATCCAGATGCTGACCATCTTGTTTCCAATGCAATTGCTTTCAAGCTGTTTTTACAGGAGCTATATCATTTACCAAGAAGGGAATGCCAGTAAGACTTGAGAACAACAGAACAGGTTCATATGATGGACAGATTACAAGGCACCAAATGCATATTAAAATAAAATTGTCCAATTATTTTAAATGTAGATTCTTCAGGATGGATTTTTGATTTTTTTACCTGGGCATTGAGCAGAGAAACGTAGAACAGTTAAGCACAGGACAAGGCCATTTAGCCCATTGTACCTGTGATGACCAAAAAAGAGCTATCCAGTTTAATTTCGTTTTCCAACCCTTGGTTAGTGACTTTGTAGGTGACAGTACTTCAGAGGCATATCCACGTATTTTAAAATGTGACGAGGGTTTCTGCTTCTGCCATCTTAGGCAGTGGGTTCTTAACCCCCGCTGGGTGAAAAATAAATTATCCTCAACTCCCCTCTAATCCTTTTGCCAATAATTTTAATTCCTGGTTATTGACTTCTCTGCTAAGGGAAATTGGTCCTCCATATCCAATTATTCTAGGCCCCTCATCACTTTAGACACTTCAATTAAATGTCCCCTCAGCCTCCAGAGAAAATAACCCCAGCCAAAACTCTCAATTGCTGGCAACATCTTCATAAACCTCATCAGGACCCCATAGTCTGATCACATTCTTCCTGTAATGTGCTGACTGGAAGTCAATGCTGTACTCTTGCTAGTCTAACAGACTTGTCAGCAAAGTTAAAGCCCACCGAATAAGAAACAGTGGCAGGGTGGATTCAAAGTTGGCTGAGTGACAGAGAACAGCGTGTACTAGCGAACAGTTGTTTTTTGGACAGGAGGAAGGTATGTAATGGTGGTCCCCAGGGGTCAGTACAAAGATCACAGTTTTTCTTGATCTATATCAATGGCCTAGACATGTATATACAGGGCATGATTTTAAAATGACACAGAACTTGGAAGTGTTGTAAACAGTGAGGAGGATAGTGATAGATTTCAAGAGGAAATAGACAGGCTGGTGAAATGGATGGTCACAGGCATGTGTGGCATGGGGGTACAGCGGTTAGCACTGCTGCCTCACAGTGCCAGAAACTCAGAGTCAAGTCCGGCCTCAGGTCACTGTGTGGAGTTTGCACATTCTCCCTGTGTCTGCATGGGTTCCCTCTGGGTGCTTCGGTTTCCTCCCACAGTTCAAAGATGTGAAGGTTAGCTGATTGGCCACATTCAATTGCCCTTTAGTGTCAAGGGATTAACAGGGTAAATACATGGGGTTACTGGAATAGGGCCTGATGGGATTATTGTGTGCAGGCTTGAGGGGCAGAATGGCCTCCTTCTGTACCGTATGATTATAGGACAGAAAGACTTGGAGGTATATGAAGGTTGATGGTGGCAGGCCAAGTTGAGAAAACAGTAATAAAGCATACAGAATCCATGGCTTTATAAATAGAGAGAGTACAAAAGAAAGGAAGTTAGTGAAATTTTATGAAAAACTGGTTTGGCCTCAGCTGGAGTATTACAGCCAAATCTGAGTACCAGTGGAAGCATATGAAAGCATTAGAGAAAGAGTGCAGAAAAGATTTATAAGAATGGTTTAAGGATTGGTTAACAGGCAGAAAACAGAAAGAGTGTGGAAAAAAGGTACTGAAGTGGATGATAAGTCATGGTAGTATTGAATGGTAGAGCAGTCTCAATGGGCTGAATGGCGACTGCTCCTATGCTTCAATGTTCGTGTGATGACTGACAAGAAAACCAAAAGTTACATGAGAAAAACATTTTAAATAATGAGTGGTTAAATCTGGAATTCATCGCCTGATAGTGTGGTGGAAGCAAATTCAATCATGTCATAAGAACATAAGAAATAGGAGTAGGCCATCTAGCCCCTCAAGCCTGCTCTGCCATTCAATTGGATCATGGCTGATCTGATAGTGGTTCAGTTCCACTTACCCGCCTGCTCCCCACAACCCTTAATTCCCTTATTGATCAAAAATCTATCTGTGACTCAAACACATTTAACGAGGTAGCCTCTACTGCTTCAATGGGCAGAGAATTCCAAAGATTCACTACCCTCTGGGAGAAGAAGTTCCCCCTCAACTCTGTTCTAAATTGACTTCCCCATATTTTGAGGCTATGCCCCCTAGTTCTAGTTTCCTTTCTAAGTGGAAAGAAGTTCTCAACCTCTATCCTATCTAGCCCCTTCATTATCTTATATGTCTCTATAAGATTTCCTCTCAACCTTCTAAACTCCAATAAGTACAGGCCCAGTCCACTCAATCTCTCCTCATAAGCTAACCCCCTCATCTCCAGAATCAACCTGGTGAACCTTTTCTGTAGCCCCTCCAAAGCTAATATATCTTTTCCTAAATAAAGGGACCAAAGTTGTACACAGTACTCTAGGTGTGGCCTCACCAGTACCTTGTACAATTGCAGCAAGACCTCCCTGCTTTTATACTCCATCCCGCTCCCGATAAAGGCCAACATTCCATTTGCCTTCTTGATCACCTGCTGCACTGCAGACTGAGTTTTTGTGATTCATGCACAAGGACCCCTAGGTCCCTCTGCACAGTGGCAACTTGTAATTTTTCACCATTTAAATAATAGTCCATTTTACTATTATTCCTTCCGAAGTGGATAACCTCACACTTACCAATGTTATACTCCATCTGCCAGATCCTTGCCCACTCACTTAGCCAACCCAAATCTCTCTGTAGGCTTTCTATGTCCTCCATGCAATTTGTTTTCCCACTCACCTTTGTGTCATCCACAAACTTTGTTTAAGTCCTTGGCCATTTCCTCCCGCTCAAAAAAGACAGTAGGACTAGGGGGCACAGCCTCAAGATAAAGAGGGGGCGGTTTAGAACGGAGTTGAGGAGGAACTTCTTCACTCAAAGGGTGGTGAATATCTGGAATTCTCTGCCCGTTGAAGTGGTGGAGGCTGCCTCGCTAAATATTTTTAAGAAGCGGGTTGATGGGTTTTTGATAAGAGAGGGGATTAAGGGTTATGGGGAGAGGGCGGGAAAGTGGAACTGAGCCATGACAGATCAGCCATGATCTTATTGAATGGCGGGGCAGGCTCGAGGGGCCGGATGGCCTGCTCCTGCTCCTATTTCTTATGTTAAATCCCCCTTCTCATCTTCTAAGGGACCAACATTCACTTTAGCCACTCTTTTCCATTTTATATATTTGTAGAAGCTTTTACTATCAGTTTTTATAGTTTGTGCTAGTTTACTTTCGTAATCTATCTTTCCTTTCTTTATTGCTTTCTTAGTAGTTCTTTGCTGTTTTTTAAAGCTTTCCCAATCTTCTAGTTCCCCACTAATTTTGGCCACTCTGTATGCATTGGCTTTTAATTTGATATTCTCCTTTATTTCCTTAGTTATCCATGGCTGGTTATCCCTTTTTTTACATTCCTTTGTTTTCACTGGAATATATTTTTGCTGAGTACTGAGAACAATCTCCTTAAAAATCCTCCACTGTTCCTCAAATGTCCCACCAATTAGTCTGTGTTCCCAATCTACATTAGCCAACTCTGCCGTCATCCTATTGTACTCCTCCTTGTTCAAGCAGAGTACACTACTTTCTCACCCTCCATCTGTATTAGAAATTCAACCATATTGTGACCACTCATTCCAAGAGGATCCCTCACAAGGAGATCATTAATTTTACCTGTCTCATTGCACAGGACCAGATCCAAGATAGCTTGCTCCCTCGTAGGTTCTGTAACATATTGTTCGAGGATGTCATGAGGTTAACGGGCTAGGACTTGGGTGGGATTGTGGCAATGCAGATTTGATGGGCTGAATGGCCTCCTTCTGCACTGTAGGGGCTCTATGATTCTATGACATTCAAAAGAGAATTGAATAATCACCTGAAAAAAAAAATCAGGGACTCGGGGAAAAGACAGGGAGGAGGGAGAACAGAGCTGCCCTTGTGCCAAGTTAGCACAGACACAATGGGCTGAATGGTCTTCATCTAAATGGTAACCATTCTATGATTCTATTGTTTATACAGTTCTCATAGAGCCCCTTGTAAATGAATAAAAGCAAACATTCCCTATGATTTCTTAACCACATTATCTTCCTGTTGAGCTGTGGACATGCATACCAAGATCTTTCTCTACACTTCTCAGCATTCTGCTATTTACTGTATGTTCCTTGTCTTGTTTGTCTTCCCTAAATGCATTACTGTACATGTCCCCAGATTGAATTGCATTTGCTATTTTTCGGCCCATCTGGTCAGATCATTGATATCTTCCTGTAGCCTGAAAAACAACTGTTCATCTCTATTCTGTCACTCAGCCAACCTCAAATTCACCATCCCTTTTATCCTATGAGTTCAGCTTTTCTGACAAGCCTATTGAATGGCACTATATCAAGCACCTTTTGAAACTCCATGCACACCACATCAACTGCATTACTCTCATCAACCCTTTCTGCTATTTCAAAGTTAGCTAAACAAAATCACGCTGAATTTCCTCAATTAATCCACATTTGTCCAAGTGATTGTTAATTTTGTTGAGGATTATGATTTCCCACCACGTAGGTTAAACTGCCTGGCCTGGAGATGCTGGTTTATCCTTATCCTCTGCGCGAACATAATCCCACCCATCCGGCTGTTAGCGATGGAAAGATGGTAGGAGTGGAGGGCCTGAATGACATTATTGTTACTAGAGAGGCAGTGCTCGACAGACTGGAGGGACTGATTGTGGACAAGTCCCCAGGACCTGATGGAATGCATCCAAGGGTTCTGAAAGAAATGGCGGAGGTGATAGTGGATGCCTTGATGATTATTTTTCAAACATCACTGGATTCCGGGGAAGTGCCAGAAGATTGGAAAACAGCTAATGTTACACCGTTGTTTAAGAAGGGTGGCAGGCAAAAGGCAGGGAATTATAGGCCGGTTAGTTTAATGTCTGTTGTAGGTAAAATGTCAGAATCCATGATCAAAGAGAAAATAGCGAGGCATCTTGAGGAGAATTGTTTGATAGAGCAGACGCAGCACAGTTTCGTTAAGGGGAAGTCGTGTCTGATGAATTTATTGGAGTTCTATGAGGATGTGTCTAGGGCGGTGGATAGAGGAGAGCCGGTGGATGTGGTGTTTCTTGATTTTCAGAAGGTGTTTGATAAGGTGCCGCACAAGAGGTTATTACAGAAGGTTAGGGGGCATGGAGTTGGGGGTAGGGTGTTAGCGTGGATAGGGGATTGGCTGTCAAATAGGAGGCAGAGGGTGGGGGTCAATGGGTGCTTTTCGGATTGGCGGTTGGTGACTAGTGGAGTGCCCCAGGGGTCGGTGCTGGGGCCTCAGCTATTTAGCATTTATATAGATGATCTGGAGGAGGGAACCGAGTGTATGGTGTCGAAATTTGCTGATGACACCAAGATTGGTGGAACAGCAAATTGTGCGGAGGGTGTGGAAAGTCTGCAGAAGGATCTAGATAGGCTGGGCGAATGGGCCAGGAACTGGCAAATGGAATACAATGTTGGCAAGTGTGAAGTTGTCCACTTTGGTAGGAATAATGGTAGGAAGGACTATTACGTACATGGCAAAAAGCTACAGCATGCGACGGTGCAGAGGGACCTTGGGGTCTTTGTGCATGAGTCGCAAAAACCCAGCTGTAGGTGCAGCAGGTGGTCAGGAAGGCAAATGGGATGCTGGCCTTCATAGCGAGGGGGATTGAATATAAAAGTAGGGAGGTCTTGCTGCAACCATACAGGGCACTGGTGAGGCCGCAGCTGGAGTACTGTGTGCAGTTTTGGTCGCCACACTTGCACAAGGATATTTTGGCCTTGGAGGGAGTGCAGAGAAGGTTTACTAGGCTGATACCAGAGTTGAGGGGGTTCAACTATGAGGAGAGGCTGAATAAACTAGGCTTGTACTCGTTAGAGTTTAGAAGAATGAGGGGAGATCTCATTGAGACATATAAGATGATGAATGGGATGGATAGGATAGAGGTGGAGAGGCTCTTCCCGCTCAGAAAGGACAGTAGGACTAGAGGGCACAGCCTCAAGATAAAGGGGAGGGGTGCGGTTTAGAGCAGAGTTGAGGAGGAACTTCTTCACTCAAAGGGTGGTGAATCTCTGGAATTCTCTGCCCTTTGAAGTGGTGGAGGCTCCCTTGCTAAATATATTTACGACGTGGGTAGATAGGTTTTTGATAGGCAAGGGGATTAAGGGTTATGGGAAGAGGGCGGGAAAGTGGAACTGAGCCACGTCAAACCAGCCATAATCTTATTGAATGGCGGGGCAGGCTCGAAGGGCTAGATGGCCTACTCCTACTCCTATTTGTTATGTTCTTATGTTCTATCCCCTTAACCCCACATATGTTTGAATTTGCTTTCACCACATTATCAGGCAATGAATTCCAGATTTAATCACTCACTAGAGTACTGTGTACAGATCTGGTCACCCTATTATAGAAAGAATATTATTAAACTAGAATGAGTGCAGGAAACATTTACTAGGATGCTACCAGGACTTGATAGTTTGAGTTACAAGAAGAGGCTGGGCAGACTGGGAACTTTTTCCCCTGGAGCGTAGAAGGCTGTGGTCTTATAGAGGTATATCTTATAGAGGTAATCTTATAGAGGTACATAAAATAATGAGGAGCGTAGATCAGTTAAATGGTCAATATCTTTTCCCGAAGGTAGGGGAGTCCAAAACTAGAGGGCCTAGGTTTAAGGCGAGAGGGGAGAGATACAAAAATGTCCAGATAGGCAATTTTTTCACACAGAGGGTGCTGAGTGTCTCAAACGACCTGCCAGAGGTCGTAGTAGAGGCGGGTACAATTTTGTCTTTTAACAAGCATTTAGACAGTTACATGGGTAAGATGGGTATAGAGAGATATGCGCCAAATGCAGGCAGTTGGGATTAGCTGAGGGGTTTAAAAAAAGTGCAGCATGGACAAGTTAGGCCGAAGGGCCATTTGACTCTATGACTGTTTAAAAGGTATTTTCTCATATAACTTAAGGATGTAATATTTGTAATGCTCCAGTCCTCCATTTCTATTGAGGATTAGAAGATTATGCCAGGACCTCAACATTGTGAACTTTTACTTCCCTCAGCATCTTCAGATTCATCCCATCTGGTCCTAGTGACTTGACTTTAAGTGCAGCCAGCATTTTTACTATCTCTTTATCAGTTATTAACCTAATCACATATTGCAACTTCTTTCAGTCTACAGCTTTCATCCTCAATCTCTGTCACGCAACGACTTGTGTCTTATGCAAAATCTTTAATCACACATTCACCTCCTCAAAAAAAGCATTCAACCTAGTCAGATAGAATCAATCTCCTCCTAAGAAATCTGTGCTGACTCTTAATTCATCCGTGCCTTTGTAAATAGTGACTAATAAAGCTTCACCTGGCAATAGTAAGGGACAGAAAATCTGGGGTAAGGATTGGGCAAAACTTCCAGAACCTACCAAATAATCCTTAGCACCCAGGAAATAAGGCCCCAGTATACATGGCAGTTGAGATGTCTCAAAGCCTAATCTTGTAAAAACTTCAATCATCATTGAATCTCTGCACTAAATGCATGATTAAGAAACAAGCATTTCTGGCTTGTATTGATATCGGATCCTTAAATCAATATCTTGACGTGGGTATCTTCATTCCAGCAAAATAGCCAGACTAAACAAGTTTACATTGTTGCTGTTGCACAGGATATTTATGGGGCACAATAAGAATTTAAATTAGTCAGGACAGGTTTTAAAAAAATGCACTCCTAGAGTGCAGATTCATAAAGGTCAACCACAGTGTTAAAGAGACTCTGTTCTGATGCTCAGGGATGGCATGATATCATATTGCATGTTACAACCATATTCCAGCCAGTGCAAATACCCCATAGAACTTCAGTGCCGCTATATTAAGGCAAAGGTAAGCAGGCAAGACCAACTAAATGGAGGTTGCGAGGATATATTATGCAATCAATTTTCTCCTCAATTTATTTGTAAATAGGTGGTGTCTGGGGAACTCTGGTTGATAATCTGAAAAAGAAATACACAAACAAACAAACAATGGTGGAACCCCAAATCAGGTACAGCCTGCAAATCCCTCCCAGGCATGCATACCATTTTCTATGTGCTCAGATATTTTTGGTCAAATGACTGACTTTTGATAATGTGCTTTGGGAACCACAGATTGGGAAGTACAGATTCTTATTCGCTTTTCCCTGGGCTTTTAGTTTCTAATTATAGAAAAAGTTGTAAGAGATAACCAGATGCTTTAATAACTGTTTATTATTGCCAAATGCTTTTAGCCCACTCAGAAGTGTAACTCTTCGTGAAAGTTTTTAAATGCTCATGTTCATGCGTTACGTGAGAAATTTAAATATGGCTTTCCACTTGCTTAAATTTTCATCATTTATCTTGAGCCTTGCAAAGCGCAAACTGGGAAACTTGAGTAAATTACATCAACCGTTTTGTTGTTGAATAGATAATTCTGCATCAACTAGTTTTGCTGGAATTTTGTCCCGATTTTGATAAAACCTGGAACAAACTGGCTTTGGTGTATAGTACATTACTTGGACAGAAGTCATAAAGTGGTGAAAATGTCATTGAAATGGGAGAAAAAAGTAAGCTTTCAATCATGTAAGTCTGGGATTAAATGGGTGGCATTGTGGCACAGTGACTAGCACTGCTACCTCATAACACCAGTGATCTGTGTTCAATTCTGGCTCAGGTCACTGGCTGTGCAGAGTCCACACATTCTCCCCATGTTGTGTGGGTTCCTTCTGGGTGCTTTGGTCTTCTCCCGCATTCCAAAAGATGTGCTGGTTAGGTGCATTAGCCATGCTAAATTCTCCCTGAGTGTACCTGAATAGGCGCCAGAGTGTGGCAACGAGGGTATTTTCACAGTAACTTTGTTGCAGTGTAAATGTAAGCCAACTTGTGACACTAATAAATAAACTTAATACACACAGAATTCAGTTCGGATGAAACGCTAAATCTGTTTCTCCTCACTGATGCTGTCTGATCTGCTGCAAATTTTCAGCCTATTTTTATTGTAGAAGAATTAATGGGCATACACAATGACATACTGAGAAATACATAAATTCTCCAAGGCATTGCAGCCATTGGAGGCTACCATGTGTAATCAAATATTTCAGGAAGTTATATTAATTCCAGTAGGCTTCTTGTAATGTACATAAACACTGTTTGCCAAATACACATTCTTCTTCCATTCAATTCTTTTTGCAACCATTTACAAGATTAGGTGCAGTATATAGCGCAATGCAAATGTGTTATGATTGTTTTTCTCTGAAGTTAGTGCCTTAGACACTCACTCCAGTGAACTCCTACTCCCTCTGAAACAATATCGCTGTAATGTAGGGGTGAACAGAAGACCCTTTGTATTTGCGCTGACAACTTGCACATATGTTGTATGCGATCTTGCTTGACTTCATGTAGCAAAAGAATAAGCACTCTATAATCCCTGGCCTAGGCTATAAACTGACAACCAGGCTTTAAACTTTAAATTGAAAATGAACAGTAACTTTGACATGCTGCAGGTAACAATAATCACAATCTTAATTATTCCTGCACAGAATGATAGAAAGGAACAAGCAGTTCTCTCCACTGTACCCTAGTGTGAGTGCCTGTTCACTGCTGATCTTCCATAGAGTCTCTCTAGTCTACACTTATCTTGTTAATGGTTTTTAAACCGACTTCCCAATTGGGCAAAAGTAATTTAAACATGTAACTCAAATAGAGGTGCCAATCACACATATCAAAGAAAGACATGACATGCTTATATTTGAATGGAATAGCCTCAGATTCCTGTTATAGGTTTAACATTTATTCTGGTGTTATTGTACAAAAACATGTGCCACCGTTTTGAGACTGAATCTAGTTTTTAACCCTGTATGAACGATGACAAAAAGAAAGCAATAGCATGACACATTTTTATCACAGAAACATAAAAGAGCAAATGAACACTAGTTACAGCCAGAGAATGATGAATCTGTGGAACCCTTTGCCACAGAAGGCTGTGGAGGCTAGGTCATTAAGTGTCTTTAAGACCAAGGTAGATAGGTTCCTGATTAATCAGGAGATCAGGGATTATGGGAAAAAGGCAGGAGAATTGGGATGAGAAAAATATCAGCCATGATTGAATGATGGAGCAGACTCAATGGGTTGAGTGGCCTAATTACTCTCCTATTTCTTATGGTCAAGACTGAATTCAAATGTTCCAAAGTTTTGCATGAATTAAATTCTTGCATCATTTGTTATTTTTCATAGAGTGCTCTTTCCATGTTTTGAAATTGTAGGTTATCTTATTAAATAAGACCAAAAAACTACATTGAGAGGCTTAAAACTACATATGTCTCATTGAGACATATAAGATGATGAATGGGATGGATAGGATAGAGGTGGAGAGGCTCTTCCCGCTCAGGAAGGACAGTAGGACTAGGGGGCACAGCCTCAAGATAAGGGGGGGCAGTTTAAAATGGAGTTGAGGAGGAACTTCTTCACTCAAAGGGTGGTGAATCTCTGGAATTCTCTGCCCGTTGAAGTGGTGGAGGCTGCCTCGCTAAATATATTTAAGACGTGGGTAGATAGGTTTTTGATAGGCAAGGGGATTAAGGGTTATAGCGAGAAGGCGGGAAAGTGGAACTGAGCCACGACAGATCAGCCATGATCTTATTGAATGGCGGGGCAGGCTCAAAGGGCTAGATGGCCTACTCCTGCTCCTATTTCTTATGTTCTTATTTACCTTTACATTGTTTCTCAGAAATGTCCCAAGTTTTCCAGACACAAAATCCTACATCATAGAATCCCAATAGTACACCGACATTCATCCCACCCAGGCTCTATGGCTGTAACCTTATGTATTTACCCTGCTAATCCCCCTAACACTAAAGAACAATTTTGCTTGGCCTATCTACCTATCCTACACATAAGCAATATCTCTCTTATAGACTTAAACTGCTCTTTGAAATTAGTTAGCAAAACACAAATATAGATGCTTTGACTGAGGTACCAGTCTTGGAACTTTCAGAAAGCCTCCAGAGAGAGAAAAAGACACTTCTTTTTTCCATTAGCCACAGGCAGCAACTGCCCCTCATTTTAAAATGAAAAGGAAACTGTTCTTTCCTGCAAGCTTAGCTCCTCCCAATGACCACAAGATTCTGTCCCTGTAAATCAACCTAATCATAAAGGCACATGACTCTACCTAGTTTGTCTAAAATCCCAGGGGAACATAAGTAAACAGAAAGTCCATTACCTCTACAAGATAACACAGTCCAAGCTAAAATCAGTTATTGTCCAGCATTCTCATCTTTTGAGTTGTATGTTTTCCCAGACAAATCGACTCTTGTAACAAAATACTGCCTCTTAAAACAGCCGACAAAAACATGAAACATACCAAAATAGCATAGTACCATCACACTATGTAAAGGAAAATAGGCTAAGTATTGTGCAAACAGCCCCAGTCTCTATGGTTTTGTCATTGGGATAATGTAGCAATGCAAGCAAGATAAAAGTGGCAATCGGAGCTTTAAACTTCCCATGTAGCTATTGCAGATGTGCAGATGTTGGAACTTCCTCAGGTTCCATCATGCATCAGCGATGCAGGTTGAGCCAGAGGCCTCTTCCCATATTGTAAAATTTGGGTCATTATTTTCAGGTCATTGAAGCCCTCATTCCCTCTCTACATATGCTACACAACCTGCTAAATATTTTTAGTGGTTTCTAGTTTTATATCTGTATTTGCTGACATTGGTTTAGGATGAAATGTCAAGAAGACATGAAAAGTTCTCCCTGTTGCTTTCTGAATATTGTTCTATGATATTTAACATTTACTGGAAACCCTGGAAGATGCAGAGCAATCTTCAGTTTCAAGGCTCATTCAAAGGACTGCATCTCTGACACATCACACTCCCTGAGTACTGTGCTGCAAAAAATGGAGCATTAGTTATTGCACTCAGTTCCAAGAGTTACCACCCAAACTGAAGGAATAAAATTCTGTACAAAATTGCTGCTGGATTTGTGCTGCTTTCTGAACTGCGTGCTGCCAATAATTTCACCAATTTATGCATTTGTAACTGTTCAAACTTTCACAATGTTCTATCATGGCTACATTGAGTGGAAATCAGTTCCAACTACACTTCCTTTTTGAAAACAAAAGTAGCTGAAATTCTAGCTGTAGAGGGTGGGATAGTTGATCTGAATTTTTTCCCAGTTAGCTCAATTTCTGTCACACATCTCCCTCTCGGCACTCGAGCACAAAAGAAGGTTACACAGTTTCCCTTTCATTTTGTGGCTTCTTGGGGACTCCCAGCTGTAACATGACTCTGACCACAGGGGAGAGACTTGGATGTAAAAGAACACCTAGTGTAGCAGTATAGCAACAATCATTGCTTACTTCCCAAACAAAAAAGCATCTGTGACTCAAATAAAAGAGCCACATCCATGAGGGAAGTGGCACACAGGTCCTGGCCTGACAGAATTGTAATAATTTGTCACCTCCGCTTTTGAGACCTTTAGGTTCTGAGATATCAATTATCTTGGGCAAAAGAAACATAAAAAAGCAACCCATGAATACCACGCTGTTTCTTTTGCAGGCTTCGGCAGATTCTTAACATGAAAAATAACACTGAGTGTTTTTGCTCAAAACAGAACCTCCCACTGAGCCTTTATGGGGGCATTCTGACATGAAACGATAGGTCACAGAAACTGCGCCAATAAACAGGTCACTGAAAACAAAGGTGTCATAA
This sequence comes from Carcharhinus amblyrhynchos, assembly GCF_965287045.1. NCBI lineage: Eukaryota > Metazoa > Chordata > Chondrichthyes > Carcharhiniformes > Carcharhinidae > Carcharhinus > Carcharhinus amblyrhynchos. Next base: position 68,461,033 of record NC_137325.1, read on the forward strand.
TATTGATTGTCAACTAACACGGGGAATGCCTGGATTTATCAGGATACATGTACTACAGCTTTCAGTACTACTGAACCAACAGCACATTATGTCTATTTTTTAAGCTTATTTTCTTATTTCATTAGACGAGTAAGTGAATTAAGTAAATAACTTGAATGGCTGAGACACAAACAAACTGGTCTCTTGAGACACAGTTGCTTGTAACACGTTTGCCAAGATCAATCAATTTATGTTACTTTAAAGTTCTCTAACATCTCAAGTGTTCTTCTTTTTCAAAACTGTACAAGTTTTTAAACTTTGAAAATATGTGTTCTTATCATACAACATCAGACAAAAATAGTTTTCATAATTATTGTAGGAGAATTAGGAAATTGAGGTAACAATACAAAATTTCTGAATTTATTGACTTGTTTTGGTCATACTTCTTGTCATACCTGATGAGGAAACACTCTTGTGGCCTATAATGAGTTAAAGAATGGGTGGTAATTACTGACTTTAATCTACAGTGCTTCAAACACACACTTTCCATCATGTAACATCTGGGAAAGTGATTTTCTACAAGTTTTAGATGCATATATAGGCTAATGGGTTGCAGGCAATGGTTAAGGCTGTAACTTCACTGAGGTACATGCACTGATGATGTGATAAACCACCATCTTGAAGTTCAAGCTGCTTGAGAAGATCAAGAGAACTCTGATCACTTTACAGCTTTCGATATACTGCCAGCTATGTTTTATGCATATAGAGCACAATGCTTAAAAAAAGGTTTGGTTTGCCACATTGTTCTATTGTCTGACAAGTTTTAGGAAATTAATTACACAGTGGAGCTAAAGGGATATATACTTGTAAGGGGTGATAAAGTGATAGAACCTTAAGTGATTTGGCTCCATGTGGCAGTCTGTGTATCAATCTGATGTTTCTCAGGTGCTGTTACTTAGTGGGCATTGTATTGTGTAATACTGAGACAGAAGATGCATTAGGTGTCCCTTTCTGTATTACTGAGCAGAGTCCTGCAGCTTTGAGGGTGCCTGATGGGCTCAGTGAAACAAACTTTGGCTGACAGTGTGAAGGCTTTTGGGAGACTGTGCAAAATCTGCAGGCAACACTCAGCAAGTATCCAGGAATATATTGAAAGGGGGATGGGGAGGGGGGAAGGGGGGGGTGGGTGGGAGGGAAGTGGAGAAGTGGCACAGTGGTTAGCACTGCTGGCCCACAGCGCCAGGGACCTGGGCTTGATTCCTGGCTTGGGGAACTGATTGTGTGGAGTTTACACATTCTCTCCCTGTCTGTGGGGGTTTCATCCAAGTGCTCTGGTTTCCGCTCACTGTCCAAAACATGTGCAGATTAGGTGAATTGGCCATGCTAAATTCTCCCTCAGTGTACCTGAACAGGCACCGGAGTGTGGCGACTACAAGATTTTCCCAGTAACTTCATTGCAGTGTTAATGCAAGCCTACTTGTGACTAATAAATGAATAAATAATAAAATAAAGCAGAATCCTCTCCATAATCCAACAGGAATGCCTGAGCAGTGTTACACAGTACCCAGATGCTGCAGAGGACCTGTTAAGAAACAGGGAATTATCTCTACCACCCATTTCTCTCAGAACACTCTCATTCCATACCACCCATCCCAAACCCCCACAACTGATATGATAAGCATGCCCCTTTTGGAATACAGTTAGAGCTGTGCTTGAAATAGCAAACAGAAATTTTCAAAAACCCACTTAAATGACTGATATCCCACCAACCCAAAAGACTGGCCAAAAGAAAGACTTTTCCAGCTGTCAAAAGGGAGAAAGCTTTCATCCTATCAATCTGGGTTTGATTCAAACTTAAATCCCAGAGGATGGTACGTTAATCCACTCCACTTCACAGTCACAGAAACTAATAGACTAATAATATTAATCTTTTTCACGTGAAAAATCCCCAGTAGGTTAAGTATATACTTGACCAGAAAAATATGGTAGAAGATTATCTATGCTTTTTAGCAAAAATATCACATAGAGGTTGTCATCAAAATCCCTGTTGTGGACCTAAGCATAACTGCATGGAACACGCAACTGGAAACGGCACAGCAAAGACCAAGGGGGTTTTCAAACATCAAGAGGATGAGTCACTCAAAGAACTCTGACAGCACACCTGAAATCTCAGCTGGTTTCTATCAAGCTGTATTTCCAAGTTGTGTAAATTATTCCCCAGGAATTTTCTTCCGCTGATGTTGGTGCCAAAAGGATTTCACAGAAAAGTCAAGAATGAAAGACAAGAAAGTGTGCAAGGGGGCCTGAAGAGAGAGTGTTAGAACCCGAGAGGGGAGAGCGGGGGAAAGTACAATAAGCAGTGATACAAAAAACTGATGCCTTACCTCAGCGTGTGAATTAGATAATCCATTCTCTATTGACAAGCCACTGGAGTTATTGTTGGGAGAGCTCGGGCCAGATCCTGGGGCACTGTTACAAACCGAGGAATCTTTAAGAAAAACACAGTAATACAATCAGAAATTACACAGTTACTGCATGTCCACAGTGAAATTGGCATTAGCAAAACAGTGATATCCTTTCTGCTAAATCCAATATCTCTATTTTTCCGCATTTGGCAAAATTGAAATTTATTTTCAATTTATTAATAACCTGGTTTAGTCTATACCGAATCTGTTGGATCTACAGGTTCCATTTTGATAAAATGTATTTTTTAAATGCCCTGAGCTCAGTCAATGAGGATGGAATTTACATTGACGCAGACCATAGCACTGAATTTTGTTTTCCTAATTTTCTCTCCTTAAAATGACTCATGAAGTATATTGTTCCATAGGTACTCACATTCTTCGTGTGTGAGCTTACACAGGGAGTGTTGGCAGGCCTTTCAGTCATGGTGGGAGGGTTAATGTTAAACAACATCTTGTTTCCACCAGGTATCCAAAAGCGCAGGTCTCTGATATTGATCACGAATTGGAAGTCTGGTTAATGTTTTCTTCCCTTAGTCCAAGTGTACTGGACCCAACATGTAGTACCTCCACCATCACCTTGACTGAAAACTGATAACTCAGCATAGCTTAAAGATTGAATTTGGAGCATTCAAATTTTTTATGATTGAGCACCATGTTTTGCAATGCAATTTATGCACTGAATGATTAGAATAATTTAACTGTTTTAACCTAACTTTGCTTCAGCTAAAAAGTTTAAAATTTATTTATTAGAGCCACAAGTAGGCTTACATTAACACTGCAATGAAGTTACTGTGAAATTTGCCTACTTGTCACACTCCGGTGCCTTTTCGGGTACACTGAGGGAGAATTTAGCATGGCCAATGCATCTAACCAGCACGTCTTTCAGACTGTGGGAGGAAACCGACGCACCCGGAGGAAATCCATGCAGACACGGGGAGAACAAGCAGACCCAAGTCGGGAATCGAATCCAGGTCCCTGGCGCTGAAGCAGCAGTGATAACCACTGTGCCACTATGCACACAATTCTCACACAGTAAGGAAAAACATATGAGTACAAGAAATCATAGAACAAGAACAAGTAATTCAACACATCAAGCCCCGCCCCTTTCCTCATATCTCCAAACAACCTATACTATCCTCAGCAACATACATTGTTTGGCACTTCTAACATATCAAAGCATCCCAAAACAGCTTCATGGTGAGCGTCAGACCTGAGCAGCAGCAGGATGCAGGTTAGAGAACATAGTTAAAAAGGCTATCGAGGAGGCACATGTACTTTTTTGAAAATGGGAGGAATATAGCAAGAATTCTTCAGGTTGTCCATTCAAATAGCATTATATTCTGGCATTCTGGTACAAGGCCTTTTCTTGTCAGCCTGGATCTTGTATGTTGCTCGTGTGGACCACGAATTGGATTCAATTTGAATTTGAATTGTTTTTTGAAGGAAGTGAGGAGATGGGTTAAGGGCTTACCCTGTCCACTCTGTGTGTTGGCTTTGTAACTTTCAGAAGGGTCTATTTATTTTTAAAACTGAGCATTTCATTCAAAAATCTTGAGTTACATTGTTTATCCTACTTGTTACTGTATTTTCAAAAGATGTGTCGTATTCTACTGATTGCCAATAGATGGGGCCTGTGTAACAGAAACATTTTATTTGTCTTGTCCAAACCATTCTTATCTAATACGTGCTATAAACTACTTGGCAAAAAAGCCTTGGAGCTGGATTTTATGGACACTATCAGTGAGTTTGAAGATGGGTGGGGTGGTTCTAAAAATGCAGCAGGTGGCCTTCCTACCATTTAAGTGGCCATTCAAGTGCACCATCTTACACCAGCCACTATTTTACCTACAGTAGCATGATACCCATGAAAGTGGGAAGCCTGGCAAGTTCTATTCAGTGGGCTAGCGTCAGATAAGAGGGGAGTCTTCCTTTGAGGGCCTCTGTGCCCATTGGAGACCTCCTTCACAGAGTCAAATGCTTTCCCACCTCTCCACCCCACTTCGCAAACCCAGCCCCCATCACCTTGATGCAGCCTGTCCACCAGGCCCTGTCAATACTCCAGATTTACCTTCAGCCCATCCCCATAACCTCCTCTTCTTTGGAGAGCCAAGGAAACACAATGCCCCTTAAAATCCAACGCTTGATTTTTAAAAATTGGTTAAATTACACTTCCATCTTTACTCCTTCATGCTGGATGTCATTGGACATAAATGACATACAGCACACTGGTTTTTTTATGCACTGTTACGAGGATGTGTTTCCTTTAAAAAATAAAATTATTCATTTTTTTCTTAAAAATATATTGAAATTCTCTTACATGGAGGACGACCAGATGATGACAATATGCAAGTATCCTCTGAACCAAATGGGATAAAGAAGAACAGTCAACACCCTGGGGAGTGTGAAAGGCCTCATCTTTTGTTGGCTTTACACTATTCTGAAATCTTTCAAAAACTTCTGAGATCAGAAATCAAAATGTAATTACCTGTTCTAAAAACAATGACTGCAGCAGACACGCATTAATAGCATTTCCCTGGAATATACAGCCAGCAAAGTTCTTCAGGAGTTTGTTACCAAGCAAGAGAGAGATCAGGATACTATACTGAAAACAAGCTGCAAAAGGATATTTGTCCTCTCTCTCACTCAGAAGTATTGTGCCCGGATTTGGAAAGTAACTATTCTGAAAGGAGAAATTTATTGCAAATGATGGACTTTTGGGAATAAAACATGGGGCAAAATTTTACTGTCCTGCCATGGTGCATTGCCCTTTTGGTGGATATTGCAAGACATTTATATTTTCACTCAGTTTGGCGGGACCATGATATCCCCACAAGATGGGAGGGACTGCAAAATACTGGCCTTCGAAATCTGCTCCACACAACCACACTCAGGAAGCCATCTGAAAAAAATGGCTACAATGTGGAGTCACCACATTGAGGCTAGCCAAAGAACAGCTAACTGTTTACCTTATCTACTCCCTCATTTTTATCTTCACGATCTATAAAAAAAATCCATAAGCTATCCTCTTATTCTATCATTTTTACCATGGTATTTGTAAACTCAGGGTATATGAGTTGCGATTTACCCAGTTTTTTTTAAATTTAGTAAATACTTGCAATGAGCTATGCTTAAACTCAGAAAAATTGACTGAATGATTCTTTATGATTTGAAAGTGCGAATAGCTGAACTCCTGCAGCATTGACAAAGCACATCCTCTCTAAATTCACAAAAAAGCCTTGGTACAGTCAGGCCTGGAGTGGTAAAACAGGAGAAACTCAGCTAGTCCCACTCTCCCACCTTTTCCCCAACGTCCTGCAATTTTCTCCCTCTCCACGTTCTTACCTAATTCCTTTTTGAAAGCCAGAATTGAATCTGTCTCTGGAAAACTCTTAAAATAGGTCTTCCAGATCCTGATCACTCACTATGTAAACCAATGTTTCTACATCTTGCTTTTGATTCAGATTTTAAATATATTTTACAGCATTCACAAGAAAATGCAGGGAAGGTCATAGCCAGAATTTTCCAGCTGTTCATGCCAGTGCGATCTTCTGGATAAGCCAAAGGTGCACCCCTGCCATAGGTTACCTGGAGGTGTGGGGTGGAGCCAATGGGAAATCTCACTGGCAACACTGGAACCAGAAGATCCTAACACTGGCAGCTGGCACATTGTCTCCCACTCCAAAAAACACACCACGGAGAGGCCAGAGAATCCACCCACCATGATAACTGCAGAAAAGCAAATGACTGCAGATGCTGGAATCTGAAAAGTTACCTGAATGATAACTGTATAGTTCTCCACTTTATCAGGAGGATATATTCAGTATTAGTCAACTTTGTTCAGGTTGAACAGGACTTTTCTTGTGGAGGGGGATGGATGCAGGGTTAATGTTTTACAACAGATTATGGTAACAGAAGCTCAGTGTTGGCCTTGTGCAGGATGTTGCAGAACATCCGTCTAGTAAGTAGCCCTGGGGCTGATCAGCTTGAGCTGAGTGGGAAGTTTACTCACAGGAAGAGCTCCATATCTCCAGTTCCATGTTCAGTTTATGCTCATGCTGACTAACAAATGTCCCAAGTGTCTTAATAACCAAGAAAGAAGGGGGAGGTTGGATTTCATCACATCTTTTTGCTGCTTGGAACAATATTCATTTGAGGCTGCTAGTGTTTAATGTTCTTTCACCTCGGCTGTTGTAGATGAAACGGGCACACACTCTGTTCAGAGGGACGGTTAAGCCTTTCTTTCATTTCAGTGGCCTGATGCATGCCTGTTTTGCCACCTTCACCTTTCTTTTAATAAAAGCAATCCTAGATGGGACATTATAAAAATGAGCTCCTTCATTCAAAGGGTTCAAGCCAACAAAGTGGAGCAAAAAATCCCACTCTGCTGACCATTTCTTTTCCCCAACATCTTTCAGACAATAGAAATAGAAATTAAAACAGGAGTAAAGTGATAGAAAGGCACAGATTTTAACCAAAATGCTGCCGGGAGACTGAATCCTGCAGATCTTATTTTTACAAAGTGATGGGGTTGGAGTTGCAAGGGGCTGGGACATGATTCACATGGGGAAACATGAACCCAGCAAGACCATTTAAACTCAATATCAAGTTGAAATGGGCTTCATTTTAGCTGAAGCAAGGTCTATATACTGCAGTGTTAATGTGCATAAAGGCAAAAAAAATCTGTGGAACTGTAAATCTGTCCAGTTAAATCCATGGGTCGGGATTTTGTGCTCATTGAGTGAGCATAAGGCGGACACGAGCGATTGTAAAATGGAGTGCAGCGGTGTCAGCAGGGTGCCCCAATGTTATTGCGTCTCGTGATATTTCAGTTGCCGGACACATGTGAAAGTCAGAACTGCGCTTGACGACAGCTGAGGGGACAATTAAAGTAATTTAAAGGGCAAATGACTGTAAATTTGAGTGGCTTGTGTGCTTTTACGCTCTGCACATGGGTCACCAGGCCAAGCAGCCTACATGTTTTTAATGTTTCTATATCCAGCGGGAATAAAAGGACCACATGCTGGTGGTAAAGGTGATTAGTTAGGAGTCTATCCACAAGTTGTTGGAGCTGGTTTAGACTTGGTTTCAGACACTTTCTCGTTTTTCTAGAGAACTCTCTGGTTTTTCAATATCTGCAGAAGCCTTCTGTCAATAAGCCCCTTCAGTGCAGAAACTTGTACAACCATCTGCACAAATATGGGGATTGTGTACTCATTTGGAGGGACCTCCTCAGAAGAGGAGGAGATGGCTAGAAGGGAGAGGAAGCCAGTTGCCCACTGACAGTGCTCCTGAGTGGGACTGGTGGAATGAGTGGAGCAACCAGAAGGGGTGTAGGACCAACAGGAAGTGCAAGGCAGAAGGCTCTGGAAAAAGAACAATCACCCAGCAGGCAGAGTTTACAGGCAGTGTTCATGATACCTGGACAAGTCTGAGTTTCAGTGCTAGGAAGGTTCCACCTCTCCAGGGAGACTATCACCTCCAGATGTGAAATGATTGGTCCCAAAATTATCACCAACTCTGCACATAGTCACGCAATGCCAGTACCTTTGAAGGTGAAAGTTGCTTTGCACCTTTACACCTTGGGTTCTTCCAGGGAGGGTTTCCTTCAGTGGGAGATCTATTCACTATCTCCCAATCAGCTGCCCAAGCTGCAAAAAGCTGGTCACTAATGCTCTGTTATGAATGGTCACCTTAATTCACTTCAGAATTGACAAAGACTGCCAGATTGAGCCAACCAGAGGTTTCACCACAATTACAGAATTTTTCCACATCCAGGGAGTGGCATCAAGGTGCTAGCAGGGGAACCGAGTGCCTTAAGCAAAGAAAGGGCTTCCAATTTCTGAAAATCCAGATTGTGTGTGACCACAAGAGTCAGATACCACGGGTTTGTGCCGGGTTACCAGGATGCTACCATGATGTCCACATCTCCCATCACTCCCAATTGCCAAGGCTGTTCATTACTCCAACTCGATTGGATGGTGGGGAAGGTGGGGGGTGGGGTTGCTTTTGTTAGGGCTCTAGACCAGAACCCCAAAGTATATTATGAAGTCACACTAGACCCCAACAGTTTTTCTATTTTGGCATAAACGTCAGGAAAGGATGCTTCACTCCAGGAGCAATTCCACTGATAAATTTGTGACCTTTTAACACAGTTTAAGTATAATTCTAACAAAATGAAGCAACTTAACTCTTAACAGTTGAGCAATCTTTGAACATGAAAAGAAACAAATCTAATTTCTAACTTTGTGTTATTTCAGTTCCAAAAAAGCAATATTCTTCTGACAGTCTTAAAACTCACTTTAAATATAGTTAGCAATCACAGATATATTGCTATGAATGTAGACAGCCTCGGTGTTTTCAGAGAGATAGAGAGCTTTCAGAAGTCTGCAAAATTCTCTTAATTTTAACCCAAACAGCTAAACTCCAACTCTTTACTGCAAAAGCCTATTTCTTTCTCTGCTACAGATCCAGGACTGCACATTAACGACAACATCACATGACCCCATCAATCACGCTAACCTGCAATTGGATGGGAACTTAAGTAAACAAAAATCCATTAATTCTATTTAACATAATTGCATGTAAGGTTGAAATGAGTAATTATTTTGCTCTCCCTGCATGTAAGCTGAATTCCTTCCAAACTTATCAACTACCTGTACAAAAAAGCTTAACTTTAAAACATTCTCCTGAAACAGAAAATATATAGGTATATAGATGTCATTTGCATATTTTCCACAAAAAAGGTGGCTGACGATGCTATTGAGCCATCCAAGGACTGCAACAATTGCACTCAAGCCTCCACAGGGGCAGCAATTGAAAGGACCTTAGGCCAACTCAAGTTAAGGATTTGCTGCCTGGATGGTTCAGGGTGGGGAGGGAAATCAATATCTTCCTGAGCATGTTTCCTATATTATTGTTGTCTGTTGCACACTGCACAACCCAGTTTTGTCAAGGGGAGATTAAGACAGTTGAGAAGAAACTTGAGCAGACCCAAGGTGAGGAGCAGGATCCCTGTGTGTGGATGCTTAAGGGAGGTAGAGAGACCAGAGAGTCTTAATTCAGAGGACTTCCAGTTAGGAATTCAAAGCAAGAAGTCAAGGTGATAGCGAGGGAAATACCTCCTTACTGGTCATAGCTGATGAGGCATTCCTGTCATCGTCAAGTCCAGTTCAGGCCTCTTAAGTAAGTTTTGCAGTCCTTCTTATGTGTGATACACAACTTCCAAGCCTCTTCTCTATCAGTGGTATAAAGAACATTAGAGGCGGGATTTTCCAGCCATGCTTGTCCCAAAACCGGAAAACCCTGCCTGAGGTCAAAGGACTTTTGCTTGGTCCACCCACCTGCCCTCTATGATTCCTGTGGCAGGTGAGACAGGAAAATCCCTCTCTCCCCCTCAGGTTTTTGCACATAATGTTACATTTTTATAATCAAAGCAGAGAAACATATGCACCAGCATACATGTCCACAGAAATCACCATTGTCAATTCCTTATGTGATTACTGTTACTTAAATTTCTGTTTGAGAGTGCTATGTGTTGGTGCGTGCCCCTTGCTGGCTGCTGGGTTGGAGGCAGCCTGCTGGCTCGGATGCCCCATTAGCTTTGCAGCCAACCTTCTGGTCACTGGAGCCTTTGTGGGCCCTGTCTGGTTGGGGGAGTCCAGCACCATAGCTGGACACTCCTCAGTAATCACAATCTCATCAGATGCAACAGTCACTGGTAGAGAGAAGAGGAGTTGCAGTCATCATTCTCATCACTCTGAAAGGAGCCTGCAGATATCAACTGCAGCTCATCCATCAACATGAGGTTGGTTTGAACCTCCGTGCTTATCACAGATAAATGGACAACTAGCAGAACTTACAAGGTGCCTCTCACACTGGCAGTGACATGCTGAGTTGTGTGGGCTTGCAGGTCTGAATGTAAACCCAGAAAGCCGTGATTGAGATTCTGGAGTAGCCTGTCATTGAGACGCCATTCTCTCTAAGGAGGAGGTCTATCTGTTCGGTACTCAAGGTCAACCCTCATGCTCGATATGCACTCCTCGAATGCTGAGACCAGTGTTGAGATCTTTATGGACATCCCACTTGACATCCAGCATCTACCACCTGATGGATGACTCCGGAGGCTCAAGATATGACATTAACAGTATATTGCCAGTAAACAGCTTTCTTAGAAGCTGAGAAATTTCATACCATTCAGCATGAGTATCCCTGCTATCTCCACTTATTTCACTTCATATAAGTGCATATGTTCGATAAAATTGAATGCAAATTGACACCACTGAAACTATCCCTCTCACAAGCATGCCTCAGTGCTCGTAGAGATGTAAAATCTATATTACTCCTGGCAGTAGATTAGACAAACCCATACTCAAGAGGAAGATTGGAAAGAAACCATGAGATTAACCATCACAAGCTCAATCAGCAACAGAACGAGAGTGGAGCTAATTACACTTTGTTAAGTGTAAACACTTCAATCCAACCCGAATGAATGAGAACTGTGACCACAAAATCATACCCACAAACATTCTAATCCTGTTCAAATATTGATAGTGTGCCATTAATAGCAAAAGGACCAGCACTCACTAATGCCACACTCTCAACATAAAACAGTCTTTATTGATTGTAATTTACAATGGTGTGACACCACTATTGAAGAACTATCCATACTCTACAAGTAAATCAATTAATTAAATACTGTGGCAGGATTTTCAATGCTTACTCAAACAGATCTGGATGTAATTTTTGCAATGTTCATATCAACACCTAAAAATCCAACCAGGTATATAACTTCAGCCAAGTATTTTATATATGTGCATATTTAAAATAGCATGCATCCATCCAACATCTATGTGGGCTATTTTATTCAATAAATAGGCAGTCAAAAAAGCAAATGACCAAATCTGCAACTGCAATGTACATAACACTATAATTATTCAATCCACATAGGAAAATGATATAAAACTTCCTTGACATATTATTTACAGTGGACAAAATCAGAATCTGGATGTAATTAGTGCAAGGTTTAACATTTTTAATATTTGAACAGTTGTGGTAAACAATGCAAACCTAAATATTCCCAAGACTCAACTTTGTTTAATTTAAACTAACATTTTGGAAACATGCCGAACTAACAAGTAAAGAAAATGAACTGTTCATGTTAACCATTGCCCTGAAGGTCATTTTCCATGAAAGTTGAGGGATAAAGTGTATGAGGACTGCTGTATTCAATCATAAAAGAGGTGGTGAGACACTTCAGAATGAACAACAAGTTGTGATTTTACCAGCTCTTTTGAAACATTCACTGTCCTATATTAACGTGAACTTGTTAGTTACCAAGCATGTCTTTCCAAATGCATGAACTTTATGGTGGTGATGTCTTATCTGTCTAGCATATTATGGTGAGCAACTCGAAAGTGAATAGAAGGTGGTGGGCTGCAGCCACTCATCCTATCTTCTATCCCATCCTGCATCAAACTTGGCCAAGGGGTTGGGGGCACCATCAAACTCCCCCAATATTGTCCATAGGTGTGAAGTCAGCTGTTGAACCAACTTAGCCAGGATTTTCCAGCCATTCTGCTTGAAGGCTTTTCATGGTAGATGTGCTGGCCATTGGCCACTGGTGGGATTTTCTGGTCCTGCCAAATCTACAGAATTTTGCATAGCTTGCCCACCCTGCCACCTGGGAATTCACCACCAGGAAGAGTCAGAAAATTCTGTCTGTTGATTCCATGTCTGACGTTGCACTTTCAGTTACCCTGTGCAATATCCAATTTAGGACATGTCATATCAACAGTCAAGTGATTGACAGCTAGAAAGAAATCCTGATTCCAGATCCTATCCGTATCCTAACTTCTCAATAAAATTTCAACTGGATACTACTCAATTTCACTGCTCTATTTGAGCCTCAACTTGCACATCCATTCCATCACCTTGACTGATTACTTCTACCACTGCCACATTACCTCTCTCTGCTCAGAGCCCAGCTCATTTCCATTAAAAATCTCATCTATGGTTCAGCTATTTCCAGATTCAACATTCCAATACTTTGCTGACTGGTCTCCTGAATTTCACCCAACTGAAGCAGAAATCCATGCTATCATGTTATCCTGCATAAAATTCCACTCACCTGCCTAGCCAACCTGAACAATCTTTATTGGTTAGCTAGTGCTCAATGCATTGATTTGAAATTCCTCATCCTCAAATACATCCAGAGACTTTTTTCTCTGCCATTGAACATTTTCTAGCCTATGTTACAGCCCAGAGTTAGTTTACAATGATAATAGCTTATATTTATGCAATGACAATAGCATAATGTTACAGTAGAATGTACTTTCTCTCTTACTGCCCATCATCAGTATGTTTTGTAATGAAGGAGATGTGTTCTTTCTTACCCTTGGAATATGCATTCAAATTAAATAATTCAGCAGTGGTCTTTCATGAATTTAAAATAAAGAGTGTTATTAACTCTTACACAAATACCTCACATTAATGCATTAGAATCCTGGGATTTTCTGCTTGGATGGTGTCCGGAGTGTAAAATCTCATGCAAGGCCTAAATTGTGACTTACATTGACATGACGCCTCACTGTGATTGATCTCATACCCTGCTTCCACCCACTCCAAATTCCTTTGCCAGTGACATAATGGGAATCTAAACAATCAATGTCAGAAACCCCATTAATAAATTTCAAACTAATTATCAGACCTCAATACTTGATCGTGCCCCATTAGATTATCTATTCACATCAGCCGGAGGACACACTGATGTGAACTATGGCTGGTCTCCCAATAACATGCACCTGGTGTGCATACATGCCAAGGTGACTACATCGCTCAGGGGGCAGAGAATTGCCCGGATGGTACCGGGTGGGGGGCAGGTGGTGTTGCATACACACTCATATGCATACAGTATGGATACAGATAAAGATAGCGCATTTTGACAAATTACTGTTAATTCAGTCTCTGATTTTTGATTTCCAGTTTCCCATGTGGCTGGCTTGTGGTCATCTGAATGAGTTGAGGGTTTCAAGTTGAAGGGAGGGTCTGGTGAAACGAAGGGTTCACAACAGATTGCAAAGTTTCTGTATTCAAATATCTAGGGGTTGGTCCTCAGATGAATGTTGAAATAGGAACAGGATAAGTATTTTTGTTATTTGATGATTTGCAGCTGGTTTCAGAGTCCAGTTCTCAGACTGATTAATGACTGATGGTTAGGTAATAAGGGTCCGGTCCCTGAGATCAACTTCGATTATATGACCTTTGAGGAAACACTTTTGAGGCCCACCCAGTCTCGTTTGGATGAGGGAGTCCATTGTGATATCATGAGAAGTTGACAGTGACCATGGGGTTTTGATGTTCCTTTTTGTCAAATATGAGATATTAGAGACAGGCAAATTGAAACACCAGTCTTTGAGTGTTGGTCCATCTTAAGCAATCAGACACGTGAATTCTCCAAGTGGTTATGAGTTACCCTCACCTATAATCACATTTTTAAAATATTGATCAGTTGCTTGATACTGTCTGTAGTCCAAATGCCAGAAGTCACATAATTTGTGGCAGCCATCTTAACAGCTTGTTTGATTCCAATTTTTTAAAAGTATTGAATTAACTCTCTTGTCTTTACCGGGAATGGTAACAGAAAAATGTTCTAAGGAGCTCCACAAAGGCAATTAAAAAAAAATGCATATTGCACATTCCCTTAGCCTTTCACTTTATCATCAATGGAACAGCCTTCAACCATGTTTCTTCCATGCTCTGAACTTCATCTCTAACCCCAACATATTGCTATTTCTCTCCCATCCTTCAAAAGCATCCTTAAAATGTACCTTTTTGACAAGACATTTGGCCATCTCCCCAAAACTGCTTCCTGTTTCTACTCAAATTTAACCTTCAGTAATGAAGGCCATTTTGGAGCAGTCTTTCTCCATGCTCAGACATACAAGCTGAGGCCCTTCCCACTACTGGACCCTTCAACTTGCAGTCTCCCCCATCCCCCTGACCCTTGAGTTGCAGCCTCACTCCAATGGTGCAGGATGCTGCAATCCATGTTTTTTTTCCCAAACGACTGTTGAATCTGCTCCTATCTAGCTGCTTTTCTCATGAATTCTTGCTCACAGCTAGAGTTCAGGAAGAGAAATGGCTACTGAGATCAGTAAAAAAAAATGATTTTTGCAGCCCTGGTTAGGCACTTTTGCTGTGGGAATGCCGGCGTTGGACTGGCGTAAACACAGTAAAAAGTCTGACAACACCAGGTTTTCATCTCCATTCACGCAACGAAGAGGCAGTCCCCTCGAAAGCTTGTGAGTATTATCAAATAAATCGGTTGGACTAAAACCTGGTGTTGTCAGACTTTTTACTGTAGGCACTTTTGCACCATTGGAACTCTTACTTGAACCACATTGGAGCTTTAGATCTTCAATGGGAACCCATGTCCAGGAGCTGGAAGCAGCAAAAGGAAGTCAGTGAGTGGGAGGTAGGTGGAAGGATGGTTTGGGAGAGAAAATAGGTCTCAGCTTGAAGGTTAGGATGGAGTGAGGCCACAAACCAGAGGTTGACATTTTAATATTGATTTATATGGTAACCAGTGTTTCACAAAAATTGTGATTTTCAGGAACACAGCCAGAACTTGAAATTAAGACTTAATGGATAAAAAACACTGAGTACTGAGTCTTTATGGTTTTCATTACATTTATACCACTTGCTGTCTCATATTGGCTTCTTGCCTTTCTATTGCTTAATTTTATCATTCTTTCTACGCTTTATCCGCCATTTATTTCTCTTTAATGCCTTCATAGCTTCTCTTTTCATCTACTTTAATTTTACTTTCCTGTTTAGTCAACTGATTCTAGGATATTCTGTCTCTGCAATATAAACATTTTCTTAAAGCACATCCATTTCCCCTCCATATCCCTCCCTGCAGATAATTCTTTTCATTCTTTTCCCTTACCAGTAGCTTTTCATCTCTTCAGAACTTGATCTCCTGCAATCCATTTTCTTAACAGAATTTATGAGCCCTTCTGTCCCGATTTCTACCTCCAAATTAAGTACTTCATCATCACCGGGTTCCAAATATCCTCCTAGTACAATCTGGTTTTGTGCTGTGTTCACAGTAGTTCAGAGCTAATCCAATATTATGTTCCTTATTTTGGGTCCCCTTAACTGGAAGAGAATTGCTATGGGGCCCCCTGTTTTCCACTGTAACTTTAGTGGAAGAAGCAAAAACCCAGGGGACAAAAACAACCCCAAATGCTTCAGTCTCACGACATGCCTCAAAGGTTAGTTCCTTCATGCATTACCAATTGTCCCCTGTCATGTGAGGAAGATAGAAATCCCTGCTTATTTCAGCTGGTTTCTTCACTTATCCTTTTCCACAGCAGTACATCCACCTCCATTTTATCCTGTGGTACACACACAGTAATGACTATTAATCTTTTAATAATATAATGATGAAGATCAAGAGCAGATGGTGATTATATCTGACCTAACCCTAATGTAAATAAAACAGTTACAAGTGTCTGAATCCTTGTGGCACTAAAGTGCAAATAAAGATAGTAATCTTCAGCAATACACCTATGGACATTTGAAAGTTCCTAAGACCTGCTTCTTGCCAATCTGCACTTAAATTCTCTGAGCATGCACTCAATAAAGATGGGAGGGAAGAACAGCATATGTTTATGCCAATTTTGTAACGATGTTCCAGTTCTAGACTTAATAGATTTACATTAAAGCTAGAAATATCACTATATGACATACAAACATCATTTAGCTCAGGCAATGAAAAATCTTTCAAAGAACCAAAGATGTAGACACATTAAGTAGGCAATAAATGGGTGAAAAAAAATACATTCAAACCTAAAATAGAGGAGAACAAAATGAAAGGTAGTGAAATGAATCAGGATAGACAATCAGGGAAGCAGCTAACTTTTCAGTCTCTCATCTCATTTTTACAACTGATGTTAATACGACCTTCAGAAACAACATTTTTTTAAGATTTCCCTGGAGTTGTGGAGACTGTGAAACTTCCAAAAAAGCAGGCAGGACCCAGTTGTCATTTGCAACAAATCCTATTTTGACTAGGGGATAGTGTTTGGGGGAAGCAAACACAGCCAGACCATTTGCACTCAGTGCTAAGTTCAAGCAGACCGTGCTTTCACTGGAGCAAGGGACTTAGCCCTGTGTAGGAATTATGACTCTTTAAAGTTGCAAATGTTCTTGGAGTGCAGATAACATATATAGACCTATTAAGGTGCCAAGTTATTTAAATAGCAAGCCCTTCAAAAATTGAGAAGAAAATTTGCTTGTTTTATTCCTTACGCCGAAATATTGTAATTAAACTCCAGTAAAAAAATCTTTTGGCTTCCTATACTCAATACTGTTCTCTGACAGAGAGGTATCTTGCTCCAATTGATATTAAGAAGGCCAACTAACTGAGTGGTTGTCTGTCCTTCTATCGATAGCTTAGTCAAGACATCGAGAACCCTTGACAAGGAGTCTTAATCCATATTAATTGTAGTAGATGTTAGGAGGCAAATGGAAGGAATTTGCACCTGAAATATCACAACTAAAATTTTGTTTAAAAATTTTGAAGATAAACAAAACTATCACATAAAAACCTGCTCACTGCAGCCAAGAACTCATAAGAACAAAAGAACATAAGAAATAGGAGCAGGAGTAGGCCATCTAGCCCTTCGAGCCTGCCCCGCCATTCAATAAGATCATGGCTGATCTGTCATGGCTCAGTTCCACTTTCCCGCCCTCTCCCCATAACCCTTAATCCCCTCGCTTATCAAAAACCCATCAACCCACGTCTTAAAAATATTTAGTGAGGCAGCCTCCACCACCCCAACGGGCAGAGAATTCCAGAGATTCACCACCCTTTGAGTGAAGAAGTTCCTCCTCAACTCCGTTCTAAACCGCCCCCCCTTTATCTTGAGGCTGTGCCCCATAGTCCTACTGTCCTTTCTGAGCGGGAAGAGCCTCTCCACCTCTATCCTATCCATCCCATTCATCATCTTATATGTCTCAATGAGATCTCCCCTCATTCTTCTAAACTCTAATGAGTACAAGCCTAGTTTATTCAGCCTCTCCTCATAGCTCAACCCCCTCAACTCCAGCATCAGCCTAGTAAACCTCCTCTGCACTCCCTCCAAGGCCAAAATATCCTTGCGTAAGTACGGCGACCAAAACTGCACACAGTACTCCAGCTGCGGCCTCACCAATGCCCTATACAGCTGCAGCAAGATCTCCCTACTTTTATATTCAATCCCCCTCGCTATGAAGGCCAGCATCCCATTCGTCTTCCTGACCACCTGCTACACCTGCAGGCTGGGTTTTTGCGACTCATGCACAAGGACCCCGAGGTCCCTCTGCACCGTCGCCTGCTGCAGTTTTTCACCACGTAAGTAATAGTCCTTCCTACCATTATTCCTACCAAAGTGGACCACCTCGCACTTGCCAACATTAAATTCCATTTGCCAGTTCCTGGCCCATTCGCCCAGCCTATCTAGATCCTTCTGCAGACTCTCCACACCCTCCGCGCAATTTGCCGTTCCACCAATCTTGCCATCATCAGCAAATTTCGACACCATACACTCGGTTCCCTCCTCCAGATCATCTATATAAATGGTAAATAGCTGAGGCCCCAGCACCGACCCCTGGGGCACTCCACTAGTCACCAACCGCCAATCCGAATAGCACCCATTAACCTCCACTCTCTGCCTCCTATTTGACAACCAATCCTCTATCCACGCTAACACCCTACCCCCAACTCCATGCCCCCTTACCTTCTGCAATAACCTCTTGTGAGGTACCTTGTCAAACGCCTTCTGAAAATCAAGAAAGACCACATCCACCGGCTCTCCTCTATCCACCGCCCTAGACACATCCTCATAGAACTCCAATAAATTTGTCAGACACGACTTCCCCTTAACAAAACCGTGCTGCATCTGCTCTATCAAGCAATTCCCCTCAAGATGCCTTGCTATTTCCTCCTTGATGACGGATTCTAACATTTTACCTACAACAGACGTTAAACTAACTGGCCTATAATTCCCTGCCTTTTGCCTGGCACCCTTCTTAAACAACGGCGTAACATTAGCCGCTTTCCAATCTTCCGGCACTTCCCCGGAATCCAGCGATGTTTGGAAAATAACCACCAAGGCATCCACTATCACCTCTGCCATTTCTTTCAGAACCCTCGGATGCATTCCACCCGGTCCTGGGACTTGTCCACAATCAGTCCCTCAAAATGTAGGGAGAAACAAATTAACGTTGCTTCAAAATAAGAAGGGAGTTGAGGCAAACTATTTCACATTCAGGACAATGGAGTTATGGAAAAAGGCTACTTGACATGGGAATCTAAATAGGTTTACCAAATAATTAGGCATAATTCTAGAGAAAGGATGGTTTGAAAGATCTGGTGGGAAAGTAAATATTCAGGGATAAGATCAATCAACCAAAAATGGTGGTCATTTGGAGCAAATGGCCTTTTTTTCTCTGTTAACAAAAATATTTTGTTATTTAGGGTGGGACTTATAGCCTCATTCATTCCAAAGTCATAAAATCCCACCCAAGATCAATGGACCTTTCTATGCTCCACCCCTCGCCCACTCTGATTCTCGTGGTGGGTGGGACTTAAAATTCCAGCCTTGGTGTCTTGCTCCATTTCCCATGTCCAATTCATTTCTATGGCTAGCAATGCTAAGACAAGACCAGCTCTAACTGCTATTAGGGTTATTTGTATCATTGTACTAAACAAAGATACAGCCATGATCTTGGGTGTATTAGATACCCATACAAAGCAATGTTAGCTTTTATGAACGGCCTTGTGTTCTTCCCGACTACCTGTTCTCTCAAGCGTTCTCTTCTTGAAGGTGCTGATAATGGTGCCATCTTTTCTGCGCAATAATGGACTACTCCTCCTCTCTGCCACTTTCTGTTTTAACCTGGAACGTACCTTCAAATTTGGCTCTGAGGCTGTGAAAACATGAGAACGTGATTTGCGGGCACATAATATCAAAATTACATTCATATCACATAAAAAGGAGAGTGCATTTAGCTGCAGGCAGATGGCCTTTGCCTGCACACTACTTTTTTTCATTGTTCAATTGCAGGATGGAAAGAAAGTCGGGATTGGGTTTGCCAAGCGAATCATCAAACCAATAACTGTCTGTCCAAACTACACACAAAACAAACATACCTAAAAATTTACAAGCCAGTAAATCTCACAACAAACCGTGAATCTGCTGTGAATATTGGAAAGCAAAAAGTGTGTAACAATCCCTGCATTCAATCCTATTAGCCACATTCAGGCTGTACCAACATTATATTCAAAATTTATATTTTAAATATAACACAGTTATGTTCATAGTTGTGGCTACTTTTTTAATCATTGGTTTGTTTTAATGTTGAGGAAATTTTCCTCTTACATGGAGTTCTAGCAAGGTGAAAATTCTGCACAGCCCTCAATTATTTATCCCATCCTTACCCCAAATTCCCTGATGGTAGCAATAATTACTCAGAATTCCTACATCAAGAGGAAACCTATCCATGCAAAGGTGGGGAACTCTGGAAATGCTATGGCAAGGATGGCATTTCAATGTCAGAAGATGAGGAGAGGATGCCAAAAGAAAGCAGGAATCTTTAGAAAATTGGGAGAGAGGCTTCCACTAAAGTGCTCAGTGAGACATGGGCAGCTACATATCTGTTTTTCTCCATTGGGCTATGGCAGAGAAGTTACCACAGTTGCTGGGGCTCCACCACAATCTTTCGCATGACAACTTTCATAAGGGCTGAAAGAAGGACCTTCCTCCCCAGCCAGAATTTGCATGCAGGGCAGTGAAGGAAGAATGGTCAAAGGCAGGCCCAGCTGGAGCAGGAGGAATGAGTAATTGGCCTGGCTATCGAAATTGCTGTTTTCATCATGTTCTCTCCTGACCTCAGGAGGAAGTGCTGAAGAATATTCCCCCTTTAGTCTCTTTGTACATTAATGTACATATCTTTTGAATCAACATTCATCATATTGTTTGAAGTACAACCCAGCAATTTTGGAAACTAACTGATCTAAAACAGTAGACATACAATTGTCAGGCTGCTTTTGTAAAGCAGTGCTCCAAATCCCTGAACTCAAGCTGTTAATAGATATATTTAAGTTATTGTGCTTCAAATTCTAGCAATGGAAGGGTTTTGTAAAAGTTCAGCAGATTTGTCTGGTGAATAGCTCAGCTATACAATCCTGGAAGATTAATTTGTGCTGAGCTTGCAGGTGCCAGTTAGGCAGGTGCACAGAGGAAAATAACTTGGGGTTCCAGTTTTGATCACTATCTAGCAGCCCCTGCTGCAGGAACTTGTGTGAGCAAATCAAGTGAGGACATGATCAGGTACTGTTCTGCTTTCTCCTCGGCCAATTAACCTACTGATGCATACTAGATATGTTTATGTGAAAAATGGCCATTTAAACAAATTATTGCAAACAGTCTGTTGGCAGCAAGGTGTCAATAGCTTCAAGAGAGAAGTGAAGGGGTGGAGTGCATGCAAGAGCAATTCTAACCCATCATCTTATCAAAGAGAATGATGAGTGTAAAATGAAAACACACTGTGAATATTGGAAAGTAAAAAGTGTGTAACAATCCCTGCATCCAGTCCCATTGGGACAGCATGGTGGCACAGCTGTTAGCACTGCTGCCTCACAGCACCAGGGAACTGGGTTTAATTCCCGGTTTACTGCCTCTACGGAGTCTGCACGTCACCCCGGTGTCCGCATGGGTTTCCTCCGGCTGCTCCGGTTTCCTCACACAGTCCGAAAGACCTGCTGGTTACGTGCATTGGCTATGTTAAATTCTCTCTCAGTGTACCAAACAGGTGCTGGTGTGTGGTGACTAGGGGCTTTTCACAGTAACTTAATTGCAGTGTTAATGTAAGCCTACTTGTGACATTAATAAATAAACTCAAAAAACTTACCAGCCACATTCAGGCTTTACCAACAATATAACACAGTCACGTTCATAGTTGTGGCTACTTTTTTAATCATTGGTCTGTTTTAATGTTTTGAGGAGATTCTCCTCTTATATGGAGTTCTAACAAGGTGAAAGTTCACCACAGCTCTTCATTTTTTATCTTATCATTGTCCCAAATTCCCTGATATAGTGATAATTACTCAGAATTTCCACATCAAGAGGAAGCCTATCCATGCAAAGGTGGAGAACTCTGGAAATGCTACAGCAGGGATGGCTCTTCAACTTTGGAAGATGGGCAGAGGGTGCCAAAAGAAAGCAGGAATCTCTGAAGATTATTTTAGCAATCTGACTCAGTGGTAACGCTCTTATATCTGAGTCAAAATGTTGAGGGTTCAAATCCTGCTCCAGAGTCTTGAGAACATAATCCAGAATAACACTGTAATGTTGCACAGAGGGAGTGTTGCGATGTTGGAGGCTTTTTCTTTGAGATGAGATGTTAAATCAAGCCCTGTCTCTGCCCTTTCAGCAGTTTCAAAAAGATTCCAAGAGCATTGTATTTCTCCTTGGTGTGCTGGTCAATATTTCCTCTGAATTAAATATGCTGTTTGTGGGACATGTTGTGCACAAATTAGTTGCTGTGTTTTTTATGTTGCAATATTTACTATACTTAAAAAGAATTGGGGGCGATTCTCAGGGCCAACCGGATGTGGAGTGACAAAACCCCAATTTATAATCATCTCTGCCCCCTGCTAGCGACATAATCAGGTTCCATGAATTTAAATCTCATTATACGGCTTAATGCCATTGCTTCCAGGAGTGTTGAATATAAAAAATAATTTGTGATGAGCATTCCAGGGTATAGTCCCTGGGTGGTGAGGAAACAGCTGCTCCTTGGGAACTTTGTAATACCCCTGGCAGTGCCAAATGTCAGGGCAGGCCATGTAGCCCCATCGGTTGGGGGGGGTGCCTTCTGTGGACTAGGGGTAATGGATGATATGGGGGTGGGGGCATTTATGGGTGTAGGACAAGGAAAGAATATTTGGGGGGGGGTGTTGCCAAGACACCTAATGGTGTAGGCTCAGGTCACTCTCATGCTTGCCTGATGTGATGGGAGGGGTTGCCCCTTTGCGTGCGAGGGTTGGAGGTGTTCCTTATGTCTACCATAGATCCCTGTGTTCGTGGGGGTATCCCAATGTTTGTGAGGTGAGGGGAAGAGGGAGGTGGGATCCTTAACTTTACTTTGACATTGGGGCACTCTTTTCAAAGGGGGCGCCGATCTCTGAATCCCAGCTTTGCTGGCAAGTTTAGGCCCCACCCCTCCAGCTGGCTGTGAGATCCTCTTTGAACTTTGCACTTTGAAATTGCACAGATGTGGCTTGTTCAGGTAAGAAGAGGCAGCCAGTGAGTTTCATTGAAGCCTGCTCTAGCACTCTGCAATTTTGGGAAATTTCCAACTATTTTATTGGCAGCAAAGCATTTTGGGATGTTCTGAGATTATGAAAGAAGCGATATAAATATTTACTTCTGCACTTTGGCAAACATTATTCTATATTTTAAAGTTTGGATACTTATGATCAATAATCTTGGAAGAACTTGTACATGCCAAAGCAAAAATCCTTCAAAAAATTTGCAAACGAGCATATATTTATTCTATGTTGCAAGCAGGACCTTACAATGCCAAATGAAAAAAAAGCAAAATGTTCTTCACTTCCTGACCATTGCTGCTCAAACAGACACATGCTTAAAAAAAATCCAAGTTACCTCCTAAACCATAAATGGTAAATACAGTATAGGGGGTCTTAAAAGACCCACTATTAACTTGGACGCTGAGATGGAACAGGATGGAGGAGGGGGCGGGGGCTGTTCTGAAGTCCAGAAGAGTAGGTTTCCCTCGTATCCTGTCAGATTTAAAAGCAGAAGCTAATTGCTGATTTTGTTTCAGTTTCCCAACCAGCCAGAGGCAGCCTCATTTTAATTATTTAAATGAACAACCCATTTCTGGGAATGGATTAGTTATCTCCCCACTACACCCTCAAACACTAACCCATCACATCCCATTTCACTCATCAAAACCAGAAGTGAGCAGGTTGGAGGCAGCTAGGGACTGCGTTTCATTTTTTTTCCATTTTTACATACCTACCCAACCCAAGTCCATTGGTTTTTCCAAAGTTAAAGTTCTTCCTAAACAGATTTAAACTGGTAATGAGATTCCAGCATGACAGAGAGATTCTCCCATAATTGCTATCTGACTCATATTGGAATATAGTTCCACACATTAGTCAGCCTCTGGCTTGACTCTCATTACTTCTGTGTGGGCCTAAACAGTGAGTGTTGTCATGATGCATCACAGCCTTAGTTGATTCTGTTCCTTTCTTAGATATATGCATATCCACATATATACAGATCACCCACATGACACATCACATAAACTTTCTAGCAGAAGTTTCTGGGTAGTAATCTGTAATGGAGACCCTTGCCAATGTTCTCCTTCCTGGCAATGGGCACATGGAATAGATAAGACCAATATAATTACCTTATCTGAGATCACTTCAATGCAGATTGCAATTTGAATCTGACACCCAAAATTATATAGAACTGTGCCATACCACTTGATAAATTTACTCACTGAGCTATTAGGGAAACTCTATCAGGAGACATTTTTCTCTACATTTTAAAGGCATTTTCCACCTAAACACTAAACCACGTGAAGTAGAACGAACTATTTCCCATAAGCTGTTCAGTATGACTATTTACTCTAACCCATTCAACAATACTATTCCTGTGGGATTCCCTGGTGCAACAAGAATTAATCTCAATGGTATCTCTGGAACAATTATTGAACTTGATTTACATCAGTTTTTACCTTAGTCTCTTCCAAGGTACTGTCGAGAAAGATAACCAACCAAGTAAATTTAAAGGGTTGGGGGAACATGGAATAAAGGAACAAATGGGCATGTATCATAACAATAAAAGAACAAAAAAGGCAGATACAAAAAAAATGGCATTTAAACCTAAAAACAGATCTTGCAACAAGAATGAATGAAAAGAAAAACAGATAACAAAATGAGAAAAAAATCAACATAAACTTTGAGACATAAAATAGAAAGGAAAACCTGCAAGGGATGGCACGGTGGCACAATGGTTAGCACTGTTGCCTCACAACACCAGGCTCCCAGGTTCAATTCTGATCTCGGTCACTGTCTGTGTGAAGTTTGCACATTCTACGGGTGCTCCGTTCCTCTCTCAGTCCAAAGATTTGTTGGTTACGCTGATTGGCCATGCTACATTACCCTTTAGTGAGAGTGGGATTAGCAGGATAAATGTGTGGGGTTATGGAAAAAGGGCATGGGTGGGATTGTGGTCAGTACAGACTTGATGGGCCAAATGGCTTCCTCCTTTACTTTAGGAATTCTAGGGTTCAAAGCTGGAAATCTGACATAATGAGAAATGGGCTTAAGTTCCTTTAGGCCAATGCTTATGCCTGAAATAGCATTGCGTGAGGAGTGCGCAACCAAACTGGCAGACCCAAAGTGGGCCTACACTTGAACTTCTGGCCTCAGGCCTTATTAGCATTATTTAGGTGACCTGCCAGAGCCCATGCAGTGCCTCTAAAGATAGTTCACCCATTTTAAATGATGAAAGTCAGACTTCCTGCCATACTGGCAGCTACCCAGAGCAAGTCCTTGATGGCATCTGCCATCTGGCATCTACCAGGTCCTCGTCCACTCACTCAGCCTATCCAGATCTCTCTGCAGACTTTCCGTGCCTTCCACGCAAATTACTTTTCCACTCATCTTCGTATCATCAGCAAATTTTGTTACCCTACACTCAGCCCCCTCCTCCAGATTGTCTATGTAAATGGTAAACAGTTGAGGCCCCAGCACTGATCCCTGCGGCACTCCACTAGTGACCAACTGCCAACCAGAAAAGCACCCTTGATTCCAACTCTCTGTTTCCCGTTAGGCAACCAATCCTCAACCCACGCTAACACCTTACCCCCAACTCCGTGCACCTTAACCTTTTGCAGCAACCTTTTGTGAGGCACCTTATCAAACACCTTCTGGAAATCTAAAAACACCACATCCACCAGTTCACCTCTGACTACCGTACTAGTCACATCCTATTAGAAATCCAATAAATTTGTTAAAAACGACTTCCCTTCACGGATTTGTGCTGCATCTGCTTGATCAAACCATTCTTTTCTAGGTGTCTTGCTATTTCTTCTTTGATGACGGATTCCTGTCGTTGTAGGAAAATTAAAATTTCCCCTTCTGTACTTACATTGCACAGCAGCAAAATGCATTGCATGGCCTTTCACAGTGGAAATGAGAGTCAGAATAATAGATATTCTGGCTACCACTCTCTTCACCATTTTCACTGTTGCATTTTGTTTGAAGTTCAGCTGAACAGAAGGCATGAAATCAGTTCAGGTAAAATTCCAGCTTCTAATGCAGTGCATGAAACATCAGCATTCGACTATTTCTTAATAGCCCCTGTCGACATTCTGTGATATCTTTCACCATGACCATTGTAAGAAACCTTCCAACTCCGAATGAAGTATATGTCATTTTGTTTATTTTTATTTTAAAACTCTTCACCGGTGGGCTAGCTGAAAACTTGGCTCTGCGGTATTGTAATGTTTTAAAATAATATTATGCAACTGCACACATATCTAGCGTTGGGAATCTAGTCTTCCACGTATTGCTTTCATTCTCGTGGCTGATGGACAGAGATCAACAAATTAAAGCATGTGCTTTAAAGGAATGAACAAAGAGACCGTGATCTTTTGTATCCACAATTCAATTTGAACCAAGGTTACATACAGAACAGCCAGTCCCCCCATCTCATTAAAAATTATATGATCAGACTGACCATTATATTTTCACTGCCATTTTCACTGCAATCATCCCTACAAAGAGACTCAAAAACTACCTGCTCTTTACTCATCACCAGCTACATTTCCAGTGGAATTCATCAGATAGTCTCCAAGGACTTAAAATTCCGGGGCTTTAAAATGGCCAACGTTTGCCCAGTATTAGAAACAAAGGGTGGAATTTTCCCCACAGGATAAAGGTGTATATATTCCTCTCCCTATTGTTGGCGAAAATGTTGCTATGAATAATGCAAGAAAACACCCTTTTCTCACTCTTTTGTTAACAAAGGCAGAGAAAAAAATCCCTTAACATTTTAAAAATTGCACCTTTGAAAAGATATTCCTGAATGGCAGATAAATGCTGCTAGAAATTTTGCAAGTGTTTATTTTTAAGTGCACTGGAGGGATACAGCCAGTGACAGGAATCATTCAAAATGAGAGATTACTTACAGGTTAGACCAAAATTCATGAGCAATCTGACCCATTTAATAATAATCTATTTCAATGTCTCTGTGCTCTGACAGTACATTTGTGCAGTCCACTGATACAGTTACAAATTAGGGAGCTCCCCAGTGGTCTGGTGTCTGAAAGTACCTATGATCAGACCAGACAAGATGTAGTACTGAGGCATAGGACTGAATTTTATCACAAGGCTTCAAGATCCTGGTGCAGAGCTGAAATTAGGTTCCATGTCCGCGCTTGCCAGCAGCAGGGCAATGTTTGCACCTTTAATGCACGCAGTCTCCCAATTGATAGCGCTGCTGCAATCAGAGGGCCAGCAGCACTAAAGCTTCAGCTGTGTTACCAAAGAGGTGGGTGCTGCTGAGGAAAGCAGGAGACTTAAAGGGAGCCTCATGATGAAGGCGTCCTCAGATAGTTAAGTAACAAGTAAAATTCAAGATGGCCAAGGGTGTTGGGCCACACTGATCAGTGATGAAACACCTCTGAGGGAATCATTGGATCAGAAGGAGCTCCTTTCTATCCTGCAATCCCCTCTGTGGCCCACTAGCTGCTACCTTCCCATACTACATAGAGAGGCTGCCTCTCCTCAATGCGATGAGAGTGGGGGATGGGGGGAACACCTCACTGCTGACAAAATTTCAGTGACCTTCTAAAATAGCTACTAGTTGGTGCCTGACTTATGCAAATCCACTACCGCCCTTCGTGGACAGACAATCCATTTTGAAGTCCTGCACTCAATAATTTCCTCAGCAGCAAGGATGCTGACCTGGCATTACTGGCACCCCAGCATCACCACCCAACCCTGTGCCTCTGCCTTCTTTCTTATTACCTAAGGGTCAGTACAGTTCAGCTCATCGAGTTCAAAAGGTCCCAGGTTCAATTATGTATTGGTGCTGGGTTGGGTATAATTGAAGCTTGTACACCTGAACTCAATGACCAAAGGAAGATCAGCCTGAATCTCCACTCCGAATTGCAATCTAGAGATTGGAAAGTGTGCATCTTGAGTGAGGACAAGACCGTTCTTGATGGTATCCATGATTGAACAGTCTGTTTGCATTAACCTGTTTAGTCTGACACACAAAGAATTCTGATAAAGGGAAGCACTTAAGGATTGTTGTTTGAAGGTATCTGTTGACTCATAAGTCATAAAGAACCTTCAGGACCATGGAAGAAAAGGGAAAATAATGAAAAGCCTGTGTTCAGGACTATGGAGAAAAAGTGTGCAGGAGTGGGAGTTTTCTCAAAGAGGCCGACAGAGTCTGGTGGGCCAAATAACCACCTTTTTGTGGCAATATTTTCAGAATTTGAAAAACAATTGGAAATAGAATTCATCAGCTGGGTATCTTAAGGATTGTCATCAATCAAAGAAAAGACTTCTACCTGAACTCCATCAACAATCAAAAAGTAGAAAAAAATACAAACTAGTATTCTGTTCAGGGTCATTTTATTTATTAGGACCCTGTACCGCTGAGCAGTAAAGAGATTTCCATTTGAGCAGTTGGCTAATGCAATGCAAATCCTTTGGGTTTGGTGAGAGCTCTTCAGGGCAGGCTGAAAGAAGCTGGAATTACACACAAACCGATTTCATGCACAGCTGCATAAATTAGTTTCTATTTTTGGCCACAGATTCATCCCTTGTCGCAATTCAGATCAATCACATAAACAGAACACTTCCTGTCAAGCGCTCTGCAACACTCTGCTCACACAAGACCGAAGATTTAACAACAGTAATAATAAGGATTCATCACCACATTCCACCACTGCAATTGTCTGTGGGAAATACAGAAGGGCTACTCTACTTGAAAGCAAGAATAATATTTCACAAGCACTTTCTTGTGAAAGAAGGAAAAATAGACTGAGATCAATGAATTTCCTACTTGCAATATGCTTTAATAATTCCAGTGAGAGGAATGTATGAAACATAACACATCAAGACTACACTCAGGCTTAATTGAAGTGATACTACTACAATCAAAGCAGCCTTTTGTTCTTGGATGGCTGCAGCATCAATTCAACAGAAAAAAAAAATCACTTTTAGCAGTTAATGAACGTGCAAGTTTCAAAAGACATTCAGTGCTCAAAAAGAATTATCTGCTCTGTTCAATTTCACTGATGTGTGCCGGTGGCAAAATACTTGCTTTGGCTGTCTTTTTAATTGTAACTCACTATTCTTGTGACTAGTTTACTTGAGTTTCAAATACTTTCTCTTTGTTTAAAGGAAAACATTTGAAAGTGTTCCCTTTCAATCGCGGTTACTGGTTTTGTATCAGACGTTAAAGCACACGGCCTGGCAGTACAACCCTTTATTCTACTGAAAACAATGGTGTGTTCTGGGCTAACAGAAATAAATTATGAAAACAGGTTGAAAAGATTAGGTTTGCAATTCCCTTGCATATGGATGATTAAGGGGTGGTCTAACTGAAGTGTTAAGATGATAAAAGTTGACAGGATTGAGGAAACCTACTTCCTCTGGTGGGGGAGACCAGGACAAGGGAGCAAATCTTAATATTGGAGTGAGATTGTTCAGTGATGACATGCAGGGTATTGAAAATCTGGAACTGTGGGTTGAAATTTTGTTTCCTTATAATAAGCCCAGAGTGGAGGGAGCCTGGGTGGAGACACACGCAAGGCTACAATTTTCAATTTTCAATTTCTCAAATGTTTATCCAATTCCAATTCCCTTCCTGCACCTTCCAGCCCCAAAACTCATCCCACCACTAGTTTTGATCTAATGTCCCAGAAATCTAAAGCCTTCCCTCCCGCCCCATCTCTCCAGCCACATATTCATCTAGTCTCCTTTTCTGTATTCATCAGTGCATGGCACTGGGAGAAATCTGGAGATTCCTACTTTTGAGGTCCATTTTTTTTACTGTCTGCTTGCTGGCTGCCTAAACTCTGCCTGCAAGACTTCATCCCTCTTTCTATCTATATCATTGATATCAATACAGACTATGAGATCTGTTTGTTCCTAAAAAGTAAAGACAAAGACCATCAATCCAACCAGTCAATTCAGGTTTATACTCCACTCAAATCCTTTCAAATTCTTTATCTTACTCCATCAGCAGAGCCCTCTAATGCTTTCTCTTCATATGCATATAGGCATCCTCTTAAATGCATGTATGCTATTTGCCTCAATTGCTCCCTGTGGTAATAAGTTTCACATTATCATTCCCTGGGTAAATAAGTGTCAGCTATAGCTCAATTAGTAAACCTCTTTTTGAGTCACAAAGTTGCAGATTAAAATTCAGTAATTAAGCACAGAAATCGAGGCTGACATTTCAGTGCAGCATTGAGGGAGAGTGCATTGGTTAGAGATGGCATCTTTCAAAATGAGACAATAATTCTAGCCCTGTCCTTGGTTAGCATGAAAGATCCAAAAATACTATTTTGAAGAAGAGAAGGGCAGTTACCCCTGGTATTCTAGCCAATATTAATCCCTCAAACATTACATGAACTGATCATTATCTAATTGGTGTTTGTGGGAGCTCTCTGTGTGCTAATTGGCCTCTTTGTTTCCTACATTACAACAATAACTCAACTTTTTAAAAAATCCTACATTGGCTGTAAACTGCTTTGACATGTTTGGTAGGCACAAAAGGAAATTGTAAATGCATGATTATCCTTTTTGTAGTAAGCCAGTGCTGTTGTTTGATGAGCTTTCATTTACATTCGCACTACTTACTGGAAGATAAGCTGTTTCCAGAGCTGAACCCTTTAACAACAGTCTCCTATGTCAATGGCATTGTGCATGAAGTGCCAGCTAAGCAGAGTTCAGATACAACAGCCAAGTACAGGGGGTTCAAACTGCAGGACAGGAGCTGTACACCTCTGCAATATGAGGACTCTTATGAGGCAGACAATAAGTCTCACTGTCAAAACAAAGCTTGGGGAACTTCCTGCATTTGTTTCATGGTTACTTTGTCTTTAAACATTAGAAATTGACATGCTGCCAACATAAGTGTTCCATTCTTCAGTGTCACGTTTCCATGACTCCCCTGTACCTTCAATGGAAAAGCTGTGGAAACACTAGAAAAATGACGCAGAAGTTGTATTTACCGTTCTTCTGAGTTTTCTATGGTTCTTCCACCATAATTATGGTCAATAATTGGAGAATGCCCATTGAAACTCATTCCCATAATACGGCACTAACATGAACTTTCCACGCAGTGTTCAAAATGTTTGGACCAGTGTATGTAGATCAACACTATAAATGAGTGGAGATGCCGGTTTTGGACTGGGGCGGGCACAGTAGGAAGTCTCACAACATCAGGTTAAAGCCCAATAAGTTTGTTTGGAATCAAGAGCTATCAGTGCACTGCTCCTTCATCAGATGAGTCACATTATAAGTGAACAGGTTCTCTTCCTTTCTTCACGCTAGAACTTCTGCCATGCTCTAAGCTTTCTACTGAAAGAATGGGCTGATTTTAAGCCATCATTACTTCATAAATGCCGCATTGAGATGCATGTGAACAACTTGCGAAGGCTTTGAGGTTTTTCCTCCCTTTTTCTGTATTGGGCAAATCCCTTGTGTTAACAGCACTGAATCAGAAGTGAATTCTGTAGGACATCCTGAGTTCTAACATGCTTCATATCACTTTGTCATGCATCAGCACAGTGCTGATTTGAAGAACTCTTCTAAAAATTTTATTAAGCTAAAACAGAGAAGCTGAGATGGCATTTGAAACCAAAGCGAGCAGTCTGCAACGTAACATTTAAGATTGATCCTGAAGGAAGAATCAACAATTCCAAGCTGTGATGGCAACGTGGGAAATGGATATCTTAGGCTGGAAACATGTAGTGATAATTATGTAAACTGTTATTTAGAAAAAACATCAAAACTCAAGTATAACATAAAGATCTTAAGGTTTAGATTGAATGGAAACAACAGATTACTAAACAAATAAGGGCCAATTATACGATTATAAAATCAAGAGATCATTTTGACAGTACACAATTGTTCATTGAAAAGGTCACGGCCAATGAAAACTTTGGTCACATTTACTCTTGATGAAGTAAGAAAATGCTTTAGCATGTTGTTACGGTTGACCTCAGACATTAAAATAATAACAACCTTTGTTTGTCACAATGTTTGTTGCACCATATTCATTTTGTAAATGAACCTGGAAGCAAGATTTGAATACCACACACACAGACCAGAAAAATGGCTTGATCTTTGTACCTAGCAGCGACAATTATGCAAATATCACAATAATGCTTTGAAGATTTGGAGGAGTTAGTTCTCCATTCAAAGGAGATTTAATATGCCTCACTTGAGAAAGGTTTCAAGCCTTCACAACCTGTCATTTCCAGCAATAAGGTTAATAATGATGACATAGATTACTAGCTGGTCTAGGATGTGGTGGTCCTTTGCAAATGTGTATGACATTGGAGGTCAAATCGTCTGAAGTGACTGTTCCCAATGTGCAAACATCAGAAGCGATTGTAGTCTTGGCTAAGTTTCTGGAAAATTTCTGCCAATAACTTGACTTTATTTATATCTAACAAAAACTCAATAAGAATAGTCCTTTAGGATAAAATATGAAGTAGCACAGGTTAACCAAAGCACGTAAGGGCACATGGAATATTATAGTTACTTAAGGGGTGCAATCGTAATCAACCCCGTGGAAAAGGAATTTGAAGCAAGAACAGGGAAAAAAAGTTGAAAATAGTGCTGAAGTCCTGACAAGTTCATTGTTCCAAGTCATCTTCTTGGAGGTAGGGTCAATACGGCAATGGCAGCAGCTTGTAACCAATTAGACCAATTCAGGGACCAATAGGAGTAAGTTTCTTATGTCAGATGGGCTTCCCGTTAAAGCCAGAGTACAGCAGAGGTTGAGTGCAAGCTCCTGGTAGCAGGTCAGGAGTTAGCAACATCTCCTCTAAATCTCCCCCACAACCTTCATAAAGCCACTGCAATGAAAAGGCTACAATAGAAATGTTTCTCCTTCACACTGATGGCTTCACAGTTGTGGCCACTTTTTATTTTCAAAATGTCAGAAGTTTTCAGAGGGTCTCCATGTTCTGTGATCACCTACCTGCCTCAGCAACACCCACCTCTCCTGGAAGGAGTGGGGGGAGGGTGGGTGACCACAAGCTTTCCAGAGATTTAGGCCCATCAATAGGGCCTCCTGCTTTAAGAATTTGCCCATCATCCTTAAATACATAGCGGAGCATTGAACCTGGTGGCTGTGGCTGTGGTGAGTGGCTGATTTAAAGTGAAAACCGCTTTTTTCCTGTACTTCCGGTTCTCGGGGCTTGTTAGAGTGTAGTTTACTTCCGTACCGGAAGTTAGGCCAGGGGATAGTCGTTAAGGGGGAGCGGGGGGTATAAATCGGATACTCACCCGGGGACCCACCTCATTGTTCTCCGGAGCATTGAACCTGGTGGCTGTGGCTGTGGTGAGTGGCTGATTTAAAGTGAAAACCGCTTTTTTCCTGTACTTCCGGTTCTCGGGGCTTGTTAGAGTGTAGTTTACTTCCGTACCGGAAGTTAGGCCAGGGGATTGTCGTTAAGGGGGAGCGGGGGGTATAAAAAAGGGGTAGCAGTATAGAGCGGGCAGCGTCGGGAGCGGGCAGCGGAGTGAGTGGGAACTGAGTGAGAAGGGCTTTGGCTTGCTGGGCTTAGGCGAGTGCAGGCTTGGAGAAGGTGAGAGTCAGATTCCTACCTTGGGCACTTACAGGAGGTTGGGACATGGCAGGGAATATAGGGAGGAATGTAAGTTGCGTCCGGTGCCACATGTGGGAGTTCCTGGTGGTGTCACGGGTCCCCAAGGTACACATCTGCAGTAAATGTTTAGAACTGCAGCGATTGAGGGCCCGGATCAGGCAACTCGAGGGGCGACTGGAAGATGCGTTTCTAGTTAGGGAGAATGAGGAGATAATGGCTGGGAAACATGAGCAGGAGGAGGTCTCAAGGGCTGAAGAGAAGGGAGGATGGACGACTGTTAGGAGGGGAAAGAGGAAGAAGAAGAGTAGTCAGGGTACCCCGGCCTCCCCGGAGGCCCCCCAAGGTTCGTCGGCAGGGGCACAGAAAAATAGGAAGGAAGGGGAGACTGATTTAGAGGGACGGAAAGGGTCTGGTAAGGTGATAGTGGTAGGGGATGGGAGGGTCCGAGGGATTGATAGGAGGTTCTGTGGGCAAGGGCGCGACTCCAAGATGGTGGTCTGCCTCCCTGGGGCAGGGGTAAAAGATATAATGGAAAGGGTAGAGGGAATTTTGAAAGGGGAGGGGACCCAGGCAGAGGTCATAGTACACGTAGGGGAAGGGGATATAGGAAGGAGGAGTAGGGGAGAGGTCCGTAGGCAATTTAGGGAGTTGGGGGCCAAACTAAAGGGCAGGACCTCTAGGGTGGCACTGTCTGGGTTGCTGCCCAGTATGAGCAGGGCTAAGAATGACGAGATCATACAGTTGAATGCATGGTTGAGGGACTGGTGTAGGGTAGAGGGGTTTACTTATGTAGATCATTGGGAGGTGTTTAGGAGAGAAAGGCAACTGTACAGGAGGGGTGGGGAGGATTTGAACGGGAGGGGGACTAGTGTCTTAGCAGGGAGGTTAGCTGGGGTGTTCAGGAATGATTTAAACTAATAGGGAGGGGGGGTGGGGAGGTGGCTGGGAGAGAGACGGGTGAAAGGAAAATTATAAGGGAGAAGGTGGTTCCGAGGGACATTTGTGGGTTGAACTGTGTCTGTTTCAATGCTAGGAGTGTGGCAGGGAAAACGGATGAGCTTAGGGCCTTGATGTTTGTGAGGCAGTTGGATGTGGTGGCTGTAACGGAGACGTGGTTACGGGAAGGGCAGGACTGGCAGCTGAATGTTCCTGGGTACAGGTGTTTTAGGTGTGACAGAGGAGGGTTGAAGAGAGGTGGAGGGGTGGCACTGTTAGTCAAGGAAAACATCACAATAGTGCAGAGGGAGGGCGATATGGAAGAGATAGGGATTGAGTCGCTGTGGGTGGAGTTGAGGAATAAAAAGGGAGAGATCACACTGCTAGGGGTGTACTATAGGCCACCCAACAGCCCAAAGTCAGTGGAGGAGGGAATTTGCAGGGGCATTTTGGACAGGTGCAAAAAGAATAGAGTGGTTGTAGTGGGTGATTTTAATTTTCCCGGAGTGAATTGGAGGGGGCCTAGAGCTGGGGGTACGGAGGGAGAGGAGTTTGTGAAATGTGTTATGGAAGGGTCGCTAGAACAGTATGTAACTTGCCCGACTAGGGGAGGGGCTATACTGGATTTAGTGTTGGGAAACGAGCCAGGGCAGGTGGGTGAGGTAGAGGTAGGCGAACATGTGGCGAACAGTGACCACAAGTCCGTCTACTTTAGGATAAAAATGGAAAGGGACGAGTGCCGTCCAAGCGGGAGTGTGCTGAACTGGGGAAAGGCGAGCTATGGCAGGATTAGGAGGGAGCTGCAGCAAACTGACTGGGAGGGACTGTTAGCTGGCAAGTCCACGGTTGGCAAGTGGGAGGCTTTTAGGGACAAAATGAAATGGTTGCAGGGGAGGTTTGTTCCGGTTAAGCGAAAGGATGGGAAAGGTAGGATTAGAGAGCCGTGGATTACGGGGGATATTGAAGACTTGGTTAGGAAGAAGAGGGAGGCGTATGATAGGTCAAAACAAATGGGTACGGAGTGTGCGCTGGAGGAATATAGAGAGAGTAGGAGGGAGCTAAAAAGGGGAATTAGAAGGGCGAAGAGAGGGCACGAGATGGCTTTGGCCGGTAGGATTAAGGATAATCCTAAGGCATTTTATTCCTATATTAGAGGCAAGAGAGTAGTTAGAGGGAAAATTGGTCCTCTTAGGGACAAGAGTGGAGAGTTGTGTATTGAGTCGGAGGGAATGGGGGAGCTCCTGAATGAATACTTTGCGTCGGTATTCACGAAGGAGAGGGGTTCGGAATCGTGCGGTCTCTTGGAGGGAGCGGAGGTTCAGTTGCAGGATATAGTTATTACGAGAGAGGAAGTGCTAGGGCTTTTAGGTAGCGTAAGGACGGATAAAGCTCCGGGGCCTGATGGTATTTATCCCAGGCTGCTTAGGGAGGCGAAAGATGAAATTGCTGGGCCTCTGGCACACATCTTTGTCTCTTCTTTGGACACAGGTGAGGTCCCAGAAGACTGGAGGGTAGCAAATGTGGTCCCGTTGTTCAAAAAAGGTAGTAGGGATAACCCTGGGAATTATAGGCCAGTGAGTTTGACGTCGGTGGTAGGGAAGTTAATGGAAAAAATACTTAGGGGTAGGATGTATGAGCATTTGGAGCGTTGCGATCTGATTAGGGATACGCAACATGGCTTTGTTAGAGGGAGGTCTTGCCTTACGAATCTGGTGGAATTCTTTGAGGAGGTGACAAGAACGGTTGACGATGGGAGAGCCGTTGATGTCATCTACATGGATTTCAGTAAGGCGTTTGACAAAGTCCCTCACGGTAGGCTGGTAGAGAAGGTTAAGGCGCATGGGATACGAGGCCAGGCAGTTAGGTGGATTGAAAACTGGTTGGGAAATAGGAGACAGAGGGTAGTTGTGGAGGGTACCTTGTCGGGCTGGAGGCCAGTGACCAGTGGTGTGCCGCAGGGCTCGGTACTGGGACCTCTCCTCTTTGTAGTCTACATAAATGACTTAGAAGAGGGAGTAGGTGGTGTGATCAGCAAGTTTGCTGATGACACCAAGATGGCAGGGTTGGCGGGTACAGAACTGGATTGTCAGGTGATACAACAGGATATAGATAGGTTGGTGCAGTGGGCAGATAGGTGGCAGATGGCATTTAATCCTGACAAATGCGAGGTGATGCATTTTGGAAGGAATAATGCAGAGAGGAGTTATGTGATAAAAGGTAGGCCGATTAGGAGTATAGATGTACAGAGAGACCTGGGAGTGCAGGTCCACAAATCCATGAAGGTTGTGTCACAAGTGGAGAACGTTGTTAGGAAGGCTTATGGGATGTTAGCCTTTATAGGAAGGGGCTTAGAGTATAAAAGCTGCCGTCTAATGCTTCAGTTATACAGAACGTTGGTTAGACCGCATTTGGAGTACTGCGTCCAGTTCTGGTCACCTTATTACCGGAAGGACGTGGAGTCTCTGGAAAGGGTGCAGAGGAGGTTTACCAGGATGTTGCCTGGCATGGGGGGACTGGGTTACGAGGAGAGACTGAAGAGACTGGGGCTATTCTCCTTGGAAAGAAGGAGATTGAGAGGGGACATGATAGAGGTATATAAGATACTGAAGGGAATAGATAGAGTTAATAGTGAGAGACTGCTCCCTAGACTGGGTACGAACACAAGAGGTCATCAATTAAGGGTGAGGGGGGGGAGGTATAATTTGGAGGTAAGAGGAAGGTTCTTTACACAGAGAGTTGTGGGGGTCTGGAATGCGCTACCGAGTAGGGTGGTGGAGGCAGGCACGTTGGACTCGTTTAAGATGCAGTTAGATAGGCATATGAGTGAAACGGGAATGGAGGGATATGGTAGGGGCTATTAAATAGGGTAAACCTCGGGAGACACCGGAAGGGCAGGCTGTATAACTAATATGTTTTGTCTTTATTCCACAGGTGGAGGTCCACCTCGTGTCAAGCGAGGGGCATGCACACGGCGGGTTGTGCGTGGGCTGCTCTTGGAAGTCCAGGAGTGGCCTAGTACTTCATGTCGGTGTGTGTGCTTGATCCTGGACCGATAGACGGGCTCCACAACAGCTCAGTGACTAGCACTGCTAGCTGTGCAGATACATGGATTTGGGCCTGTGTCTGTGGGAGTTTGTGCATTCTCCCTGTGGTTGCATGGGTTTCCTCCGGGCGCTCCGGTTTCCTCCCACACCCCAAAGATGTGCTCTTAGGCTAATTGGTTTCCACCAAATTGACACTATTTCTTCCCTGAATCTGACTGAGTAGGGTCCCATTCGTAGACATGCAGGGTAGGATAGGTGTAGGGCGATGCGGCGGCGCGGGCTCGTTGGGCCGAAGGGCCTGTTTCCCGTGCTGGGTTGTTCTTTGTTGTTGTTCTTATGGAGACAGTTCATAGTTTTCCATTTCCCACAAGACCATGATGCCATGCAGCCAACCAACCCGAACAGGATCAGGAAGAGCTTTTGGCACCAAAAGCAGAAACATTTTAAAGCTATTATATCTACAACATTGAAGATAGACAGAGGTAATGTTTTTGCCCCTGTTATTCTGTTCGTCAATAAACAATATATCCAAAAAAACTAATGGATGGATTCCAACAAAAGTTTGGATACAGATATGATATGGACCAAAGAGGAGCTGATTAGCTTTTGATCTGAATCCTGGAAATTTTTTAATGTAGGGGGATACGAGGAATTGATTTTTTTTTAAATTGTCGGTTTATTTAGAACGTTGCTGTTTGTTTTGGGATGTTATGATGTGGTGGTGGAATTTGTCACAGCTGTTAAAATATGAGCAGAACTTTCAGAGCAGGTTATTGTATGTGGAATGGCTGGAGCCTTCTTAGTGAGATGGACACTCTTAATAAAAATATTATTTCAGCTTTGCAATTACAGAGCATCAACCAAGCAGGAAAAAGCGTCAAGGAAATGTTATGTAATTGTAATGACTGAGTGAACAGAGCATAGCAGGGCTTGCACTCTATTGAGAGCTCCCTTCTCTAATTCCCTTTTAAATTGAGAAAAACAAACATCTAGCTTCAAATCTCTAGTTGACAAAAATGAAC
The DNA here is from genome assembly GCF_965287045.1 of Carcharhinus amblyrhynchos. NCBI lineage: Eukaryota > Metazoa > Chordata > Chondrichthyes > Carcharhiniformes > Carcharhinidae > Carcharhinus > Carcharhinus amblyrhynchos. The sequence continues at coordinate 68,499,433 of NC_137325.1, forward strand.
TTTGTTTTTCTACTGAATTCAGAATGTAAGGGTCACTGCATCTAATGCACAACAAACCTTTTCAACTGCTTATTTTTGCGTGTTATCCTGGTGAGGAATTGAGGAATGTCAGTCATGGGGAATGCAACACATTCCCATCTCAGACAGTCTCAGGCATCAAACGCTCCCAAGATCCTTCTAGTACAGTGACTTGGAGTGCAAGATTCCCTCAAACAATTCTCACTCACACCCATACTTTAACCCTTTGGGGAATAGTGGAGGAAGTGGTGGAAGGACTTTAGAAAAGATCAGCCCATTGAATCACGTTAAACATTCCTTCCATGGCCAACACGTCCTGGTGTTGGACTCTAATCTGGAGTTTCTAATGCAGAGGCCTCTGCTCCTACCACAATTAATATGTCCTAACTCAATCTTATATGATACTGCACAGAAGTTTATTTTCTCACTTCATTATCAATCACCTTACTGCTTCTTTCTTGGATGATATCGTTAAATTAATGTTAATTAGAAATTTCCGTGCTGTGGACTTACCCACAATTTTTTGACCAATGAGATCCGCACTTCTTTGTAAAAATGTATATACCCATAATATGATGATAAAAGATGCAGGGCCAGAAGTTTGAGAGACTTGGTTATTGGGCATTGGGGTCATGGTTCACTACCTGGCTGCACCACTTCCAAAAAAAGGTGGGCAGTATATAAAATTAGAGCACCAATTCTTATTTCCATGAATGTAGTGTGGCCCAATATGGATCCCATGCTACACTCCACTTTGTGGCATTCACTGTCCCTGCACAACACAGGAAGCCGGATAGTATTGCTATGTATAGGCCATGTACTCCAGGCAACATTCTCTTTTTAAAGGCACAGTGCCTATAAAAGGGAAGCTGCAGCAATGCATTGCAAGCTGCTGGATAATCACTTTGGAACACTGAGTTATAAGCATGTTGCATTGCACCAGAGAAAGGGTTGCCCGCTTCAGTGACAGCACCCAGGATGCACTGGTAAAGAGGTGGAGGCCAGGAGTGACACCAAGCACAAAAAGCCTTTGGAGCACACCCATAAGAGTAGGTGATGAGGGCACCTAATGCCCAGGATATTTCCGTGAGGACATGGTAGCAGTACAGAAAAAAGATTCATGACCTCACCCAGGAGCTTAAGGTGAATATTTCCAGAAATCACATCTCATATTCACCAGACTACCCACCTCTAATGCTGCTCACCACCCCATCATCCAACCAGCATCACATCTGGGGCTCAGAACTCACCCCCAACATCTTAACAACATTTCAAAAATACAGACATCTTCCAGTCATGCACCAATCTCTCCACGCTTCCACAGAACTACGTTATTCAGCCCCAGCAATCACATCAACAAAGCACACTGACACAGAATCCTGACATTCAAGCCCCTCTTTTTTAAAGGGCCAGCGTGCCAATAGCGACCTCACAAAGATGCTGCTACAATTAAGTAGGACAGATGTCACAGAACTAGAGGTGCTGCTGAGGGCAGATGGTTATTTGCTGTTCTCTGCTCCTTTGCTACTCATCTCTCACCCCAGAACATGGCACGAAATTGAAACTGCAATTGAAGTGATCATAGAATATCTAATTCCCTCCTAACACCCCCTTCCCTTACACCTCCCCACCTTGTGTTTTTTTTTGCTTTCACATAGTCAAGAACCTGTCAGCTAAACAGCCTCAGCAAGGCCTGGAACAAGAGGAAGAGTAACCCTATGATATGATTAGGAGGTGTTGCACCTTACAATTATAGCCAGCAGCTCAGATCCTTTGTAAACATTAGAGACTGGTTTAAAGCCAGGATTTGGCACACCAGGCACGAGTAGCTGCAACCAGGCTGGAAGGATGTATGCCAGGTCCTCCAGAGGGCAAGATGTTCATAGATGATTTCTGTTGCAGATGGCTGAGGTAAGTCTTTGACAGGGTAGCATAGAGAGAATGTTGGTGAACAATAAGATGCTTAACAATTAGGTACACTTGCTAGACAGCCTTCTTTCACTATCTGGCACCAGACAGAGGTTCACTTCCAACATGGCAGAGGGCATTGGACAGAGCTTGGAGCCCATCCTATTCACCATGGAAATAATGGTCAGTTCTATGAGAACATTCACTAAACCCGTCCTGGAAGGAGCATCTGCTGTCTATTGTCTCAGTTTCTACTGCAGCAAGGGCCCAATATCTCACACTGCAGTGGAAGCTCAGACAGAGAACACAAGATCTATGCTGCTTCCATGCATTCTCAAATCACTGTCAGTATAGTTGTAGACCTTAATGGTCAAAGGGACATGCAGGCTCTCACAACAGTCCATGAATTGATGTTCCAAGAGAGCAGCACATTGCAGTGTTGCTGACCTTTGGGAGTGGCAGTCATACAACGGAGCATGATGTCCTCACTCAGGGAGCCAGCATTGGCATTCCCACCATTACAACTCCATTAGCGCCATTCAGCCTGCCAATGCAGACTGCTGCCGTCCATATCAAGGGAGCAGGCTGAATCCAGGCCCCTAAAGCCCAGAGGTGCTTAAGATCATCCAGAAGACCATGTACAGTCACCTCTCCGCCTCTCACTGAAAGTCAGTAGATTTCCAAGTTAGAGGGAGCATTAGCCAATTGCTATTACTAGGAAAGAGATAAGCCCTGGTGATGGTGGCACACTTGCCTGGTCTAAGATACATAGATAAAGGTGGTGATCACCCACAGTGAGGGAGCAATTTATTCTGTACTAATGAAACATGGTTAGGATGCTTTTCATTTTGATTTACAGAAACCTTATGTGATGCGGCTGATGAATTCAGGAATGAAGCTTTTCCAAAGTTACATTCAGGAAACAAATTAGCTTAAATTCTCAAGTGTGACAACTCAGTGAAGAACTCAGCCCATCACCTCCTGCTAAACATCCATTATGGTCACCTGGAGATCTCAATATTGCTGGCATAACAAATTCTAGTACACACCTCAGTCCAAGCATTCACAGTGTAACTAGATAGATAGAATATCGTTTTAAAAAGAATGTATCGTTCATTGTCTAGCACTTCAGATAAAAATAGGTCATGTGTGATTAGTGCCAAATATCAAAAAATGCCATTTATATTCTCAATAATTCATCAATCCAGAGTGGTAGTGTTTGATTATCAAACACAAATTCTCCCCAATTGCATTTGTATATCCAAGTCTTCAGCTGTTCACCATTGTGTTTGGTAATTGCACATAAATCATTGAAGTGCAGGTGGCCACTCAGCTCATCGAGTCAGCACTGATGACAATCCCACCCAGGTCCTATCCCTACAACTCCCTGCATTTACTCTAGCTAGTTCCCTTGAGACTAAGGGACAATTTAGCATGGCCAATCAACCTACCCCGCATATCTTTGGACTAAGGGAGGAAACTGGAGTACCCAGAAGAAACCCATTCAGAAAGTGCAGACTCCACATAGATAGTGACCCAAGCTGGGAATCGAACCCAGGTCCCTGGCACTGTGGGGCAGCAGTGCTATCCACTGTGCTGCCCCCCAGTTTTTCTTCTAGCTCCTCTCTTGTTTCTTTTCTATAACTGTTCTCATTCTTTGATAAAGCTTTTGGTCATCCTCCCCCTCAAAAACATCTCTTTTTCTGGCTCAGTGTCCACTTCCTTCTGCCCCTGCCTCAATGAGGCATCTCAAATCATTTTCCATATTAAAGCAAGATATATCGATGAAAGTTGCAGTTGTTATTCCACTCGCCGTATCTGCCTGTACTCATGTTTGGCTGGCATTATATCAACTAAAGATTGGTCTCTGTAGCTGTGAATTGTGCATATATGATTTCATTCTAGAGTCTCAGAACAATAAATAAAACTGGTAATTGATTATATAATTTATATTTGATAAACCACATGTCCCAACATTTAGTTTAACACAGTAGCTGAGCCTTCAATTATATAACTTACCTCGACATTTCAGCAAAAAATTATAAAATATTTAAACCCTGATAAAGGATATTGTTGAACATTACAAGATATAAAATGAGCAATTAATAATTATATATTGCTGAAATAACAAGTAAATGAATCAGCAAAGCTGCTGGACTGTAAGTTGTAGTAATTCAAAAATTTGGGGCTTGATTTTCCCAGAATTTGGCTAAGGTTGATGGCATACTGGAAAAGTGATGTTGAAGCAAGGATGGCTTTCTCCAATGTAGAATGTAACACTTAGAAACAAAAACTTGAAGTCAAGGGATCCATGATATATGGTTTGCCTCTGATTAGCACGCCTGCCCCCCAGCAACATAGACTGCCAAGGATCAGGGTGCCATTTTTAAAGGCCACTCCAGCACAGACACAGCAAACTATTTCACCCTGGAATTCCCCCAGCACCACCTGGGCATTGGCCAAGCATCCCTTGGGCACTACCTGGGCTGTGCCGTAGAAGTGCCCAGGGAAAGCTAGAGGGCAGTGCTTGGGCATTGCCAGTGTACTACCTGGGCTGTGCCCAGGCATGTCCTTCTCCCACCTGAGTCCTGCATTCACCTGAGCTCCCCTGCGTGGGCTGCTCACCAGATGCAAGCCTTGGGAAACCAGTCATGATTCATGCAATTGTGCCCTCATCCTGCTGTGGATAGATTTTCTGATGGTGCAGGTGGGGGATAATTTCAGTCTCGGGCCTCATTAATGATGTCCCCCGACGTTGAACGTTGGGAAATGCATCCCATCAATGAAACATTTGACACCAGCAGTTCAGTGGAATGGAAGACATTAGCATCTCTGTCACTGTCATGGGGCTGGTTACTAGATTTCAAATGTGTTGCCCCATTAACATACAAGTTATACTGTTACAATCAATCATTTCAGCAATCGCCTGCAGAGGAATGTGATCCATTACTTGTACACTGTACTGGAATAATATTATAACATAGGTACACCATATGACATAACACTTACCTATCCACTTGAAATGTTAAATTTTTCAGGAACAAAAAAAAGAACTATAATAACAGTATAAGTTGCTTGATAAACCTGTGAGCACAGATGACTCCGGTTAAAAGAATTGGAAATAGCTGAGTTACATTCCAGGTAAAATAATTAACTGGAGAGAATGATGAGCAATGTATTAAAAAGTAATGACTTTATTCCTGAGGGTTCACTCTCTGTACCAGCAGAGGTTGGATTGTTCTGGAGTATTATTTATAATACCATGTTATATGAAAACAGGTATGCCTAACACAAAGGACTAATTCAGCAACAATCTCCAGTCTCTCAGTTTGTATGATTATACAATAAATATTTCTAAATAACTACAAGAATCTTCATTGAAAAACACATACAAAATCTTGTTTATATTGAATGCTACAAAATCACAGTGGGTTTGATCTATTACATATATAATTATTCTTTCTGAGCAGTTTGCTGACAATAGGTGGTTAAGACCTTATATTCACATTACACATCAGTGAGGATTCTTATTTGAAAACAGGATTCCTAATGACAGCAGGACTCCAATCCCCATTTCATCAGAGCTCCAGCAGCTAAGAGAAATGTTTTACCTTACAGATGCAGCAGGCACCCAAATGTTTAAAATCTATGCCTCCAAGCTTAATTACTCTTTAGATTCCACAAACTACCCCATAAAACACTGACTGAGGATACATTGTTGTGCAATGTGTGATAATACCAGCGCATTATATCATAACTTGCTGAGATACAAATGCAGTTTTCTAATCTGTTCAGGTCTTGGTCTCAGCCTCAGTCTGCAGGCAGGTCCTCAACAAAAAAAAGAAAAAAATATATTATTGCCAGCTAGGAGAGTCTTCAAATAACTGCAGTTACAGATCTTCAACTGCAGCATGGGCAATACCGCAATTTCTCAACCACAAGAGATGTACTGAGATTGCAAAGAGGAGGAAGCTGATGGTGAATGAAACAATATAAAATCATAAAAAGATATATATGTTTTTATTTATTTATATATACTCCAAAAAGGTGAAATATGCGATTCTCTGGAATTTTGACACATATGATTACTTGTTAACATCTACGAATGAAAGGACTTTTGCATTTACCCAATATGGTGAATGTTGGGACTCATCTGGTTCCAATTTTGAAAGATTTTTATATTGTATTTTAATATAAATATGTAGCCTGATCTAGATATTGAATGCTTGAAGTGGAAGCCGCAGTAGCTGTGATTATTAAAAATCAATGGTTGAGGAAATTGTTGGAGGGATGCTTGGAAACATTTGACAAGGCAGGTAACGTGTATACCATACGTGGCTTTGGAAATATACAGCTTGTCATGTTGGTTAAAACAAAGAAAATAGGTATGTTAGCTCAAATGGCTAATGGCTAGTGTGTGGCTCAGAAAAATGCCAACAGTGTGGGTTCAATTTCTCATTCCAGCTGCCATAGTCTTGGGAATCACATCCTCACTTTGTCTCTGGAAGTAGAAAGCAATGGGAAACCACCACTGACAAAAACTGGCAAGAAAACAGCTCAGGATGAAGTAGCAGCAGGCAATGAGCCAAGTACCTGCCTTTAGGCAAAACATATATGAATAAATGAGAATGTAAATAATAAGCTTATTGCCTGCTCAAGACACATTTTGCAAAATTGGACTTGTCTAAGAAAGTTGTTTTTTTCGTACACATATGTAAAATATTGGGAAGAAAACTAACTTATAACATTTTGCATTTGGACTGTCAGAAAACAGGCTGCAGCCCCAAATGACCAATGGGCATTTTGAATTTTGTAAGGAAGATATGTGGGCAGAATTTTTGCATAATTTGTTAGTGTGTCAGACTTAGGCAGGGCCTGATAGAGCCGGCAAAAATGTGTTGATCGAGAAAATAGTGAAAGGACCTAAAAATCAGTTTGGAGCCTCGTGTCAAATGGTTTGCAATCATCCCAGCCCCTTTCTACTGGCGCAAACCGGATCACGCGTTGTAAGGGCATGAGATTAATATGAGATTGAGTGGATTTCAATCTCATTAAGGAGTTCAGCACGTGACCCTTCCCCTTCCTTGAATGCTTCCACCTCTCCAGTGAGATGTCGCATGGGTGCAAATCAGTACTGGTCTTCACTTCTGGAACCAGGCCTGATGGCCATGTCTAGGGGGCCATAGAATTCCCTGGGTGGGCAGGGGCATGACTGGCAGTACATACCTGGCAAGGCCCATCTGGTACACTGTGGCAGTGCCCACTGGACATTTTGGCAGTGCCAGAGGAAACTGCCAGTTTGCCTGGGCAGTACAAAGAGCAGGGTTTGAATGGGGCTGGAGCTTGTGGGTGTGGGCCAATGAAGGGGAGATGGGGGGCTATGCAATTGGGGTCATGCAGGATCATGAAGGGGAATCTTGAATGAGAATATATGCTGTGCATCAGGCAAGTCCTATCAGGAGGGCCTTGGTGCCAGCAACCATACCAGGGATGGGATGGGGGAACATTCTGCCAATGAGTTGGGAGGAGGGTGTCTGATGTTTGTGAGGAGATGGTGTCTCTGGTGCACTGAGAGATTGGGACGCCCTTGCGAAACGGCATCCAAGTGCCCTGCAGCCAAGCTCACCAGTACGTTTAGGCCCTGCCTCCGCAGGGCACTTTTTAAGCAGACATCCAAAACCCCTCACTTGTTGGGTTATATCTCAGAATATGGAAATATGGGCTGAGTTGAAAGAAAATGGATGCTAGGTGAAAGACATGTTTATTTTTCCCTTCCAGGAATACAAAGAGAAATAAATTAAAATGCTAGCTGCAGACCTGATCGGTCTGAACTAGTGTGCCAGTGTGAGTGTGACACAGAAACAAGAAACAGTAGTCTGTCACCCCTGTGACAAGTGGATGAAATCTCTCTCTCAGCTGCTGAAGAAAAGCAGAAGCTGCCATCGAAAGGAAATCAGGCAACTACTAGCTGGCCTGAAAAACCAATAATATCGAAAGTAACTGCTAAACTGCCAAAGCCTCCTCTGACAGAAACACCCATCTTACCGGCTACAAGGTACTGCAATCTATACTCAGAGACAAATGAAAGCCTGATTTGTGTTTCTTTTTCTTTTATCAGGACTCTTTACCCCTCACTTCTGATCAGTACGTGTACGTTGTGTTTTCATTATTTTTCTCAGGTTCCAATAGCTAATAAACTTACTCTTCCTTTGACTAAGAAAGCCTGGTTAAATTAGCTCCTTCTAAAAAGAGATACATTTGGACTGGATAAAGGTATCCACTGGGGAAAGTACCTGTTTTAAATTAATCTTCTTATGGTCAACCAAGGGGGTTAATTGAAGAAGGGGAGCCAACTCATTTTTCCTCACCCAGGAAGTTAACAAATTAGGGGACTTCATCTGGGGACCAGTCATAACAACAACATAATGTAAATAAAATGTGAAAGCCAAGTTTCACTGAATGTCAGTGGTGATCCATATTTTATATGAAGGGTGATTAGAACAAAGAACAAAGAAAATTACAACACAGGAACAGGCCCTCCAAATTTCAAGCCTGCACCGATACTGTTACCCATCTGAACAAAAACCCCTACCCTTCTGGGGACCGTATCCCTCTATTTCCATCCTATTCATGTATTTGTTAAGGTGCCCTTATAAGTCACTTTTGTATCTGCTTTCACTGTTTTCCCTGTTGTATCACAAGTTCAGCTTTTTCTTTTTTCCAAAACTATACAAAAATATCTGTAACAACACCCTACTTGATGTAGGATTCTTAAAGATAAAACTAGTTTGTTAGATTTTGCTACATTTTGGAGAGATCATACAATACAATATGACTAGAGGTGAGCTAATTGCTTTTTTAATCGTATGTATTGATCGTATGCTTGCTTTATATTTTTAAAACATTCCTTCAAAGCATCAGTTGATACCTTACAGTTATAAAAGAGCTTATTTGTTTAAAGCAAACATTGCTGTCAAGCTTCATTCAAGTATTGTTTGTTTTCCTTACACATGACAGCTGCCAATCCAGCATGTTTGATAACATTTTGAAAGAACAAGTGCTATCTTTGTGTGGACTTGGTATGTGCTGACTTCAAATCAAGACTTAATGAGGACAGACAGGAAATAGGGGAGGGGGCCCTCTGTGAACAGGCAGTGATCTGGTGGGCAAAAGGCAAATACTTGGAAATCTGAGCAACAGGAAATGACCTTCTTGGAAGTTGTTGATATTTCTGTAGAATTGGTGGTAAAAGATTTCATTGCTTTGTATGTCAATTCAGTCAAGCAGGAAAAACAAGGCGGCAAAATGACTCCACTGCAAAGCATAGTTAGAAATCAATAGTAAGAAATTATTTTTACACCTGTGTCACCAATAGAAAAGAAGAAAGATATTAAAGGAACACAGACATCCTGGTAAAGCAATCAGGATATAATCTTGAAAGCACATGTATAATTACATAATTGGTGTTGAGCATGTCTGCAATAGTTCTTTTAGGGTAGTGTGATATTGGCGCAAATCAGTTGTTTGAATCATTGTTGAAAAAGCAAGCACAGAATGGACTGGATAAATACAGGCAAGTCAGCCTAATCTTAGTATTAGGTAAAGTATTGCAAAATTCATTCCAAGGGACACGATACATCTATAAACGTTCACTTGGGAAGACAAGGTTTAATATCGGACAGACAGCATCAATCTGTTAAGGGAAGGTCATGTCGGACTAACATGATGGAATATTTTGAGGAACTAAGAAGGATGAGGGTAATGCATTTGATGCAGTCTATATGGATTTTAGCAAGGCTTTTGATAAGGTGTCTCATGGCAGACTAGTCATAAAAGTAAAAGCCTATGGGATCAAAGGCAAAGTGGCAAGCTGGATTAAAATTGTCTCAGAGGCAGGAAGCAAAGATAATGGCTGTTTTTTGATTGGAAAGCTGTTTCCAATGGGGTTCCACTGTGCTCAGCAGTAGGTCCCTTGCTTTTTATGGTATATATACATGATTTGGCCTTGAACATAGGTTCTTATTGGAGACTCAGAAGGCACATCCTGTGAAGGGAATAGGAATAGGTGAGCAAGGTATTCAGGTCCCAGAGTCTTGGACCAAGGATCTGATTGAAGTGCTGGAAAAAGTTCAAGAATGTATCTTCAAATGTCACTTCATATCGACCATCCCAACATCTACTACGCTACTCAATGCACCACAGCCCCTTTCAATATGACATCAGCTATTAGGATTAATGCTGAGCATTCAATGACTTCACCTCATCTTCACATACTGACTAATGATGCCAGCCTCACACCAATCTCAGCTGCTTACTTTTATGACTAGTCTGCCATGTGAGGCCTTATCAAAAGCCTTGCTAAAATCCATATAGACTGCATCAAATGCATTACCCTCATCTTTCGTAGCTCCTCAAAATATTCCATCATGTTAGTGCGACATGGCCTTCCCTTAACAGATCGATGCTGTCTGTTTGCCTTGACAAATACATGAATAGGATGGAAATAGAGGGATATGGTCTCCGGAAGGGTAGGGGTTTTTGTTCAGATGGGTAGCATGATCGGTGCAGGCTTGAAATTCGAAGAGCCTGTTCCTATGTTGTAATTTTCTTTGTTCTTTGTTCTAATCACCCTTCATATAAAATATGAATCATCACTGACATTCAGTGAAACTTGCTCAACACCAATTATGTAATTATACATGTGCTTTCAGATTACATCCTGATTGCTTTATGATGTCTGTGTTCCTTTAATATCTTCCTTTTGGTGACACAGGTGTGAAAATAATTTCTTACTATTGATTTCTAATTATGCTTTGCAGTGGAGTCATTTTGCTATTGTAGGCACATTACCCTGGAATCATCCAGCTATTGTAGACACATTACCCAAACACAATGCAACACATTCACTTCTTCCATCTCTCATGTAAGACAAGGTGTCTCATAACCATGGGGAGCAACAGTGAAGTGATGAGGGACAGACACACCTGCATTAATTTACTAAGTCCTCCAGAGATTATGATGTTCAGCAACATGGAGCCCAGTGTTTTTTTGAAGTTATTCTTGCAATGTGGTCATCACTGGATAGGTCAGCATTTATTGCCCATCCCTTACTGCCCTTGAGAGAGTGGTGGTGAGGTGCCTTCTTGATCCAATGCAGTCCATGCTTTTTAATTTTATAAAGCAATTCAGAAAGGATAAGTCAGGGCAAATCTTGTCAACTAAAGTTGACATGACTTCCACCTGCAGGCGGTAATTGGCACATGTATATCATCTAGCAGTAAAATACAACTAATATTACTAATTTATGATACATATAGGTAACCAAATGGGGGAGACAATGGCCTAGTGGTATTATTGCAGGACTATTAATCCAGAAACTCAACTAATGTTCTGGTGACCCGGGTTCGAATCCCACCATGGCAGATGGTGGAATTTAAAGTCAATTAAAAAAAAATGTGGAATTAAGAATCTACTGATGACCACGAAACGATTGTTGGAAAAAACCTGTCTGCTTCACTAAAGTTCTTTAGAGAAAGAAATCTGCTGCCCTTATGTAGTCTGAGCTACATGTGACTCCAGAACCACAGCAATGTGGTTGACTCTCAACTGCTTTCAGGTAACTAGGATTGGGCAATAAATGCTTATGAGGTGGAGATGCTGTCATTGGACTGGGGTAAACACAGTGAGAAGTCTGACAACACCAGGTTTAAGTCCAACCGATTTATTTGATAGTAAACTCACAAGCTTTTGGAGTTTGCCCCTTCGTCAGGTGAATGAAGGTGAATGGTTGGACTTAAACCTGGTGTTGTCAGACTTCTTACAATAAATGCTTGCCAGCCAGTGGCACCCATGTGCTATGAATGCACTTTGTAAGCCAGATCAACATGAATGATCTACTCTGAAAACGGACACATTTGTAATTTGAATCTGCATATACTTTTAACAACTATAGTGTTTTGAATGCGTACATGGGCATATTTAACTCAACAACGGCCTTCATTTTTTAAAGGTTTATCGTGTTAGCAGGTGAAGAACAGGTTGTGTTTGCTTTCTAAGAATGTTAACCCATTCCCGAATTGAAATAGTTAGTTTGAATTCAAGAACAAGCAAACTGATAATTCTGATTTCCAGGCAGCCAGAATCCAGTGTGGGCCGCTATTCACAATTGTGAGTATGAAAGCACAAACGGCTGTGGGCCAAGTGCTGATAGATGGGATTAGGTGGGAGTTCAAAGGCATTTCTCGCATGTTGGTGCTGACATGATGGGCTACAGGGCTTCTTCTGCACTATACGATTCTATGATACATTTCATTATATTTTTGATAGGAATCTATTCATACGTCCACGCTATCATCTAGGTTCCATGCTGTAATTGGAGTCCTAAATCTAATTGACTAGAAAGGACCTGATCTGGTTCTTTTTGAAAACAAACCAGCTTTTAGATCTAGCTCCATTTATTCCACAAGTCCATCATCCTCAAATTAAAAATCTTCCTCAAAATCCCTTATTTTACTTGACACCCGATTGTCTCCATTCTGTGACAGATAGAAGAACTTCCTCCTACAAAATGAAACAACATGCATCTCATAACAGCACCATCTACTGCACCAATGTGATGTATTCAATTCTTGATGAAATCATTCTTGGGGAATCTCTATTGAAACTACCAGTTTCATGCCAAATTGTCAGCAGTTATGTTCTCTGATCCTGCACTTACTGACACGTGGCCTCAGCTCATTTAAAATATCACAGTCACAAAGAGATTTTCACCCAAATATTCTGGTTCAACACCCATGTTCAAATGGAAGAAGATAACGTTGTATCCATTCTCCCAATGGAATCCTATAAGTTAAGTCTTTCAAAATATATAATTTTACCACCACTAATTGCAAATGGCTTCTCTTTTCTCCAGTGGCTTTAAGCTTGGAGGTTGTAATGTTCTTGGCACTATTGGCTTAGATTATGTTAATCAACCCATGCGTGGAGATAGACTGAACCTTCTGCCTCCCACTTTGTCATAATTTATTGTACTCTAACAACAGCATATATTCATATACCTTGCTTGGTCATTATATAGGAAGTTTCAATTGTATGATGAATGGTATTCTACACAGAAAGCAAAAGATAAAAGTTAATTTAAATCAGTCAAGATGGCACGGGATTGGATTGAATAAAACAAGAATAAGAAACAGATAAATCATGTTAAAACAAGGCCCATGCAAACAAAAAAGAACATTTTGTAATATATTCAGCATGTATGCACTGGGGATCCTACCTTCCACTTCACATACCAATTATCATACATAATATACTTTAGTCATATGGTAGATTTGTTTAACATGTATGATTGTGAGTCAAAGTAATTCAATGAGACATCAAGCAAAAAAAATTTAAAAGCTATTTCCTTCACTTCACAGTAGAAATAAGCAAAAATTTAACTTGATTGTAATTTGTAATAGTAAAAGGCAACAGGAGGCATCATTTTTGGTTCCACTACTTCCCCATGAGAAAATTAAAAAGAACATATGTAACTGTTGACATAGTTATGAGGCATTCAGAACCCGTTAGATTTTTTCTTTACTTTTACCCCTAATGGTAGTTAATAGGCTGCAGAAAATGAAAATAAAACAAGACAAATTGAATTACAAGGGTCTTGTCCAATTTTGCCAATGGGTGACTCTTTCCAGATTTGGGAGTACACAAGCCCATTCACCTTCATCACAACTCATACTAGCAATCACTGTTTTTCCATAATTATTGTTATTTTATCAGTAATAAAACTCTTTAGTTCAGTATTCCAGATGAAGTCACTGGCCCAGAATGAGATCTGTACTTAAGAGTTAATTACCATCTCATATCCTTTCAACTCATATTCTTCATATGGGAGTGAGGGCAGGCACTCTGGGGATGGGGGGAGGGCATCAGATTTAAGCTTCATTCTGTCTACACCCAATAGGAAAATTTCCAGAAGGAATCATTGGGTGATTTATCTCCTCTACAGTCCAGGTTGCTGAGACCAACTCTATACTGAAGGAGAGCTAAGTACAAACCAAAGACCAAACAAAGGCTTTCTTGCTCTATCATGCTTAGTTCTGTACTGAACTGTGTACATGACAACTAAGTCATGGAGGAATCTCAAACATTTTCTTGACCAAAAAAAAAAGATAATCAGTGAGCTTGTACACAAGCAGAGAGACACAGCCAGAGTCGGTGTGGTTATTGGGAATCTGGAGCACAGTCTGAATTTGGTGCAGAGATGAATAAATGTCCTTTGCATTATTTTGCTTTGCTTTCCAACTTCTAAATCTTCAGAGAGTTGTCTTGCCCTGCTACAGCAGGAGAGGCTATAAAGGAAAAAACTGATTGGTAAGTAATAGGTTTATTGTTTATAGTTTGTAAGCTCTTATGTGGTTTATAGTTTGTATATTCTTTAGTGATGAGGACCAGGAGAGAAGGGTTCTAGAGTAATTGATTTAAAAATTTAATCTAAAAGGGTAAGTCCTTCAACAGGAAAGCCCAAAGCTGTGGTATGCTCCTCGTGCTCCATGTGGGGGACGAGGAACATTTCCAGTGCCCAGGACATGCACATGTACAGGAAGTGTCTCCAGCTGCAACTCGTGGAAGACCAGCTTTCAGAGCTGGAGCAGTGACTGGGGATGCTGCAGAGCATCAGCGAAGCTGAGAGTGTCAAGGATAGCAATAACAGATAAGTGATCAAATTGCAAACTAAAACTCAGAGGCAGAAGGGGAGGGGTGACCACCAGGCAGAATAAGAGGACTAAGTAGGCAGTTCAGGAACCCCCCCTCCCCCACCATGACCATTCCCCTGCAGAACAGATATACTGCTTTGCATACTGTTTGGGGGAGTAGCTTCTCAAGGGAAAACGGTAAAAGCCCAATTTGTGGCACCCTGATTTGCACTGTTGCATAGAAGAGGGAATGAAATAGTTACAGGGGATACAATTGTAAGGAGAAAAGATAGGTGTTTCTGTAAATGAGACTCCAGGATGGTATATTACCTCTCTGGTGCGAGAGTCAAGATAGAGTAACTACAGGACATTCTGGATGGGAAGAGTGAACAGCCAGAGGTTGTGATACACATCAGTACAAACAACATAGGATAAAAAAAGGAATGAAATCCTAAAAGTCAAATATAGGGAATTAGATAATAAGTTGAAAAGTAGTACCTCAAAAATAGTGATCTCAGTATTACAACGAGTGCTATGTGCAAGTCAGAGTAGAAATATGAGGATATATCAGATGAATACATGGCTGCAAAGATGGTGCAAGGGGGAAGGTTTCAGATTCCTGGGACATTAAGAGTAGTTCTGGGGAAGGTTGGACCATTACAAACTGGGTGGCTTATACCTCGGCAGGATTAGGACTGATGTCTTAGCACAAGTGTTTGTTAGTGTGGTTGGGGAGGGTTTAAATTATAACGGCAGGGGGGTGGGAACCTTAACAGGGTAACAAGGGGAAGAGAAACAAGGGCAGTAATAAAAGAACAATAAAATGTAAAAATGGTGGGTTGTCAAGGGAAGAGGCAAATAGGGCCATAGTACAAAGAAAAGTTAGGATGATTAAAAATGGCAAAAAGGCAAGCCTAAAATATCTTAATGAACAAAACATTCTGAATAATGTAGACAAACTGAGGGCACAAATCAAGGAATATAGATATGACTTCACAGCTATTAAGGAGACATGGTTTAAAGATCAAAACTGGGAACTTAATATCAAGGAATATCTGGCCTTTTGGAAAGACAGGAAAGAAGGAAGAGAGATGAAATGATCAGATGATGTAGGGTCCATTTATGTGGATGTAAAAAACAGCAAGGGAAAGAAGACATTGGTAGCCGTGTAAAGACCCCCAAACAATAGTAACATTTTAGGAAATGGTGTAAATCAGCAAATAATAGGACCATGTAAAAAGAATAGAGCAATAATCATGGGTGACTTTAATCTTCACATTCATTGGATTAATTAAGTTGAAAAGGAAAGCTATGACAATTAATTCATAGAGTGCATTCGGGATAGTTTCCTAGAGCAATACGTCATGAAGGCAATCAGGGAGCAGGCTATCTGGGAACTGGTAAAAGGTAATGAGGCAGGTTCAATAATTGACCTCAAGAGTAAAAGATCCCCTAGGAAGTAGTGATCATAACATGCTTTTAAATTCACTTTGAGAGTGAGAAACTTGAGTGGGAAACAACTGTCTTTAATTTAAATAAAATAAATTACAGTGAAATGAGGATAGACTTACCTTAAGCGGACAGATTAGCAGGAAAGACTGCAAGAAGTGGCAAGCATTTAAGGAGGCAATTCATGACTCTCAGCAAAAATATATCCCAGTAAGGAGGAAAGTGGGCAGCATGGAGGCACAGTGGTTAGCAATGCTGCCTCATAGCGCCAGGGACCTGGGTTTGATTCCCGACTTGGGTCACTGTCTGTGTGGAGCTTACACGTTCTTTCTGTGAAGGCGTGGGTTTCCTCTGGGTGCTCCAGTTTCCTCCTACAGTCTGAAAGATGTACAATTTAGTTGCATTTACTCAAATAGGCACTGGAGTGTGTCAACGAAGGGAATTTCAGAGTCATTTAGTTGCAGTGTAATGTAAGCCTTACTTGTGACCAATAAATTTTACTTCAAAAGGCTCTAAGAGGGGAATAAACATACCATGATTAACCAATGAAGTTAAGGAGGCAAGGAAAGAAAAAGTCAGTGATAGCCCCAAAGACTGGGATAAATTCAGAATCCAGCAAAGGAGGACTAAAAGGGAATAGGGACGAGAAAATAAACTACCAGGGCAAACTAGCGAGGGACATAAAAACTGACAATAACATCTTTAAAATAACTTCTTTAAAAGTATTAGAACAAAAGTCAGAGTGAACATAGGCCCCTGAGAAAGTGAATCTGGGGAGATACTTAAGGGGAACAAAGAAATGGCAGAGGACTTAAACAGATATTTTGCATTAGTCTTAACTGTGGAAAATACTTAGAACATCCCATTAATACTAAAGAATACAGGGGAGAAACAAAGTATCATCATCATCACTCGAGAAGTAGTATTAGGCAAACCAATGGGGCTAAAGGCAAATAAGTCCCCTGGCCCTGATGGCTCGCATCTTAGGATCCAAAAAAAGTAGCTACAGAGACAGTGGGAGCATTCGTTGTAATTTTCAAAAATCCTTGGATTCTGGAGAAGAACCAAAGGATTGGAAAACTGCCAATGTGACAGCCCTATTCTAAAAGGGAGGGAGGCAAAAAGTAGGTAACTATATGGCGATTAGCCTAATATCTTTTGTTGGAAAAATTTTGGAATAAATTATGAAGGAAGTATAAGCAGCACATTTGGAAAATCATAATCTAACCAAGCAGAGTCAGCATGGAGTCACGAAAGGGAAATCATGGGTGTGATCTTACCTGTCATTCATGCCACTGTAGTGGTGTCAAAGAATTTGGCCGCCAGCCAAATCTCCATTCACTGCAATGGGAACAGAGGTAAGATTCTGGCCTTTGTCTGAGAGTTCTTTGAGGAAGTCTCAATCGGATTAGATAGAGGGAAACAAGTAGAGTGTTGTATTTGGACATCCAGAAGACAGTCGGCAAGTATCTCACAAAAGGTTATGTCATAAGCTAACAGTCTATGGTGTAGGAGGTGGATATTGACACTGAGAGAGAATTGGTTAATTGGCAGGAAACAGTGAGTGGGGACAAGGAGTTACTTTTCAGGTTGGCTGCCTGTAAGTACTGGGGTTCCACAGGGATCAGTGATGGGACCACAACTGCTTACAATATATATTAATGATGTGGTGGAAGGAAGCAAATGTACCAGAGCCAAGTTTGTAGATGACAAAAATAGATGGAAAGGCAATATGTGTGAGAAATACAAACACTTCACAAAGTGATATGGATAGGATAAAGAAGTGGGCAATAAGCTGGCAAATAGAGTATAATGTGCGAAAATGTGAAGTTGTTTGTTTTGGAAGGAAGATCAAAAGACTATTATTGAAAAGGAGAAAAACTGCAGTTTGATTCCTGGAATGTGGGGGAGGGAATTGTCTGAAGGGAAAATGTTAACAAGTTGGGACTCTAGTCATGGGAACTTAGAAGAATGAGTGGTCTCATTGAAATGTATATGATTCTTAAGGGGCTTGACAAGGTAAATGCTGAGAGGGTATTTCCCCTTATGGGAGAATCTAGGGCCAGATTGCATAGTCTCAGAATAACGGAGAGCAATTTAAGACTGAGATGAAGAGGAATTTCTTCTCTGAGGGTTGAAGGTCTTTCTGTGGGGGTAGAGTCCCTTATGCATATTTAAGGCTGAGATAGATAGATGTTTGATCGCTGAAGAAATCAAGGGCTATGGGGAAAGGGCAGGAAAGTGAATGTGAAGAATGCCAAATCAGCCAAGATCCTATTGAATAACAGAGCAAGCTTAAGGGGCTGAACAGCCTGCACTGATCCCAATTTCTTATGGTCTTTTTACAATATCAAGATCAATCAATACTTTTCTGAGTGCTAACGTTGACTAAATAGATTTATCTTTGATCAATGGAATTAGTGTTATTTACTTGAAGGCAAAGGGTAAATATATCAGATTCGTTTAAAGGGGAGGAAATGGCATAGAGCTCCAATTCATGTCTAGAGTGATTAGACTATGGCCGGAATTCTACAGCTATGCACAGCCTGCCATCACCATTAGACTGCATGGAGAATTTGGCATTCAGCTGAATCTTTTTTCACTGAAACGGGATGGGTGAATCCCACTGGCAATTTTTCAAAGTAAAAGATTATTCTATAACGTTGAGGTTCAACTCTCCAAGTCTCTCTTCACCAACATGTACTCAGCACAAATTGAAGTATATTCAAAATAGATCACCAATTCAACAAAGGCTTCCATTTACATAGCACCATTAAATATCTTTATTCTTATCTGGCACAGAAGCAAATCAATTTCAGGATCCTAGTCTTGAATTTCCTCTGTTCTATCTGCTGTGCTCCAACTCACTGTCAAATCACTTCTGTGTCATTATGTTCTTGCTCCCTGAAATCCTCTGAAAAAAAATCTTCCAAACCACCTTCCTCTTGGCTTCTGAGAGCTCCTAAGAAACATTTATTTTAGCTTGTTTACATCCCTTCACCTTAATTCTCTGTTTCAATCTCCATTTCATGTTGAGTTTCCATGTGTGCCATGTGTCCCCTAGAGCACTCTTAAATACCTTAATATGAGAAAAGAAGTGGAAATGTGAACTGTTGTTAGGTCAAAAGCAATGTGAGAGAAATTGCCACTTCAATATTGACATCATCAACTATTCATTCTATATATGGATCATCATGTTGTCACAAAGGCTGGACAGCAGTTTGATGTATTGTACAAAATTAAAGAGTGGAAATTCACATAATTCAACAGATTCAAGTGACATTCCTGTTATTTTTTTCATGGAGTTGCTAACATACTTAATTGAAATCCTAAAGTGATACACCAGACAGGAGAACGTATATATATGATTGACCTGAAGGACGCTGGATTTTCTACACAACCTGCTGCATCTTTCACGGTGGCAGAGGCAGCCCAGCTTTGGCCAGTGGCAGGATCTTCTGGTCCTGCCGTTGTCAACAGGATTTCCTGTTGAATACGCTCCTCATCACCAGGAAACCTGCAGTGGGAGATGTGCCATCGGTAGGCGTTTAACTCCCTTTTTTTCCAGATGACCTGCTGGATGTTTCCAGTATTCTCTGCACCAATATAGTGCTTGCCTGCTCTTGTCACCAGCTATAACCTCTACTTTTGGGTGGCTAAATTGTCAGATTAAGACTGGTCTGGTCGGAGGTGGAAACTTTGGATACAATCTGACCTGGAATGCCTCACATTACATCAACTCTCACAGAGTAGGAAATCATGCCCAATCATGATGTTAGTTATCATTTCTTATCCATATAATTAAAGTATATAATTTAGGAAAGTAAATAATAAAGGAGTAATCAGAAGAAATGACCGACTCAGCTAAAATTGATTGTCGTGAAAACCACACACATGCTGCAATTTACTGGTTACATTAAGCCTCATTTTAAAGGAGATCAAACAGCAAGGTAAGAGATGCCATAGAATTGCACACAGTATATTAAGACCACTGTGTGTATGGTATTTTCAGATATAAATAAATTAGAACTAGTCTGTTTCATTCCTTATTACATAGAGTTGATTTTTGTCAAGGACATACAGTCAGGGACAGGGCATCCAGCTACTCGAGCCTGCTCTGCCATTCAAAAAAATCACTGATGATCTTTTACATTAGTTCTACTATCTTGACTTATTCTTACATTCCTCAATTTCCTTAGTGTAGAAAAATCTATCGATCTCCAAATGCTCATGTTTATCTCTTTGAGCTGACAATCTTTTCCAGTTTGTCCATCATTGCAAACATCATATGCCTTCATGTTGTTGTTTCTTTGAAAGGAAAGCAGCAGAGACAATAATAGTGTCCTTCCAACTCTGCCTCAGTATTGTTGATGTCTTGCTGAAAATACTCAACCATTTTGATCACTATCTATCTTAGATGTGACTGTCTGTGATATCAGGAGTGCATAGATATTTTGTTCCTGCAGAGAATGATATGTGGGCTATGTTTAATTTGTTGTTGTATCACACTGAGTACACAAAAATTGTACATGCATCATGCCAGAATGTGGCGTCTGCCATTTAACATAATCTAAACCTCATTGTTATCATGAGGGTGCAACAGCTGCATGAACTGCAGGGATTGTTTTTCCATGAAGTTGCTAAATTGACGGAGAACACAAAATTTATTTTAAAGGGATGACGTGTTGTAATTTTGTCTCTTTGGACTCTCAAACCTTTTTTGCAAAAATGTTGCTCTGAAATTTTTTAAAATGGCATACTGCTGCAACTGCATCAATATGTACTGGTATCTTGTATGACAATCAGCTACAATAGTTATTATGACTCTTCTTTAAACCTGCTTCAGTGACATATCACCAATGTAATCATTGTTATTCAAACCCCACTGCCAGACCTTATTTTAAATTCATCGCTCAACGGCTGTACTCTAACAGCACATCAACTCAGAAAACAGAGAGGACATGTCATCAGGATTGTGCTAACATTTTCCTGTATTTGATAAATAATGGAATGCTGGTTACTATCATTGCTGAGAACAGCATGGCAGTAAGCTGCATCTTTTCTGAAAATGGATCAAATATTTTAATGAGGTTTGAGAGTGGAAATTGTTTTGGGGGAAGTTCTTTACATTTAGCCAGTAATTCAATGTAAAACTAGGATGATAACAACTGATGTACTAACTCAGAGTCCCGCTATGGCTCTGGAGGTGGTCAAATTTTATATTGGGGGTTGGGGAGGAAAACAGTCTGCCTTTGTGTTAAAGGTCACTCATAAGCCCAGTCAGAGAGTCTGGTCATTACTGTGGGTGTTCCTGTGGCAAGTCAGCATGGAGTAGTCCTATGAAGATGCCATAGGCTCTCTGTAGTCCCCAGGGGCTAAGCAAAGCATTATGGTCACCTCACCAGTTTAGGGTCACTTGGCATGTGTCATCCTTGTTCCTGTTACTCTTCCTGGAAAGGCTTCAGGACAAGAGGTCAGTTAACACAGGTCCATTAAGGTTATCGGTCCAAGGACAAGGGGTTAAAGCCCACTTCTTCTTTTCGAGTGACCTGTGATGTAAACTATGACACTTGTTATTACTGTGTGCAATACTTAGTAATGTGCTGATCACAAACTCGTATGTTTCATTGTGGGCTCATCTGCAAACAATTAAGCAGCACTGGTCTTTTCATTAACCTTTTGCGTAGCTTTTGCTTAATGTTGTCTGCATTATTACGGCACAGCTCTGCATCACACACTCAGCTACTAAGAAAGCACAGATGGAGCAAAACTTTTAACTGGAACTGACTGTTATACTGGCAAATCCACTTTCTGAAAACTTGATATTAATAATCCCCTTGTAAATTCCATGGACAGTTACTTTAGACCAAGTTTCAATTTGTTGCTTACCAGCATGTTACGTGCAAACCTGATTATTGCCAAGCTATTGCTGGTTTGTCATGACCATACATATACTCACTTTCCAGTAAATGTGTGTTCAGTCAACATATAGAGATCTGTTTTAAATTAGCACTTAACAACAGAATTTTACACTGAAAATGCACATATTACTACTTACTCAAGGAACATTTAATTTTACTTCTATTCTATGTTCTAACTATTTCCATTCACAATGGAAACAAGAACTAGGGGGCATAGCCTCAAAATATGGGGGAGTCAATTTAGAACAGAGTTGAGGAGGAACTGTCTGCCCAATAGAAGCAGTAGAGGCTACCTTGTTAAATGTATTTAAGTCACAGATAGATAGATTTTTAACCAATAAGGGAATTAAAGATTATGGGGAGCAGGTGGGTAAGTGGAACTGAACCCACTATCAGATCAACCACGATTTTACTGAATGGTGGAGCAGCCTTGAGGGGCTAGATGGCCTACTCCTGCTCCTATTTCTTATTATGTTATTATTATTCAATTTCACAATACAGTATTAATTTGACAGATTTTTATATAATAAAAAAAGCCTGTGCACTTTAAAAGTTGCAAAACATAACCAAAACTGAAAAAGCAGCATGATGCCTTCCCTAATTGATGACATAGGAGAGAAGGTATCAGAAAGAAAAACACGTTCATCTATAAAAACATCAAAACAAGGTTGTCCTCGGCTAACATCCAAATAGACACTCATCTTATATTCCAATAATTTTTCTGTTGGCATAAATCTGACCCTTAATAAAACCACACTGAAGCACTTTACAAGAAAAGTTATGGCAAGATTGGGACTGCGTATCAAGAAGCAGTGAGAATTTCACACTTATCAAATGTCAGATCTTCAGCTTTCTATTCAAGGTAAAGCTTATGCATGTATGTGTTACAGCCTTTTACTCTTCGCAGTTTGATAAATGGACTCATATCGTAGGGTTGATATTAACTTTTTTGAGGTGAAGCGTTGTCTGGTGGATCATGCAGTCCATGCATCATCCCTCATCCCAAAATAAAGCTCAGCCAAAAACAGCAGCACAGCCATTTTGAGGTCCAAGCCTCATTCAAATAAAGCTGATAAAATGATTGACCCAAGGAATCTCACTGGATTGAGACCATCGCAACATGGGTCCACCCAATGGAGTAGTCCTGCTGACTACATCTGGGGAACAAGAGGAATATTGAATTGTACAGGATGTGGGGCTCCATGGGACACTGGTCCTGACCCCTCAAAAATAATTGAAAACTTAACATTCAAGGCTTCTTTGGCTCTATGCCAGTAAAACATGTTAAAGATTGCATGGTGCATATTCAAACCAACCAGGTCCTAAAATGGCTATTCAAGGTCCTGCGTACGACTTCCATGTTGGAAAAGGCTGATGACCTGAAATGAGGGTTGCTTCGATCAGCCAATTGTAAGCCCCCATAACTGTGGGAGCAGACAAGGTATCAGCATTAAAGGGGCATTACACTTTTCAACCTCATTTCAAGACTTATCATCCCTTAGTACCAAGTGCATCAAATTAAATTTGACTCTATATGGCTTCAGAGTAGGATTTCCAACACTGGCGAGAGCTATTCCTAAAGTTTTATCACATAATGAATGACCACATAACATCTGTTAATGTTTTTGGATTTACCTCAAAGGTCGGGTCTGGCTGTATGCTCCCTTCTCATCAGCTGTTATACAAGAAGTTACCAGGAAACTAAAAACCGGACAGGGATTTTCACTAGGAAAGTAAGGTGGAAAAACTTTGGTTTTGCCAATAAAAAACACTGAATTGGCATTGATAATAATGGTAACACTCAGATTCCAGTAATAACTAACGATAACTCTTTGATATGTTATACTTAACTGCTGTAATTGGTGTCCCACTAACCTATTTGTAACTAATAATATTCCTGGAACGCATTGATTGTTCACACGATTACTACAGCTAAATTCTTCCTGCAATATACAAGATACTGTTAGGATTTCCCATTCAGTACTTTCAAGTGACTCGGTTTCTCTCCCTATCTCCTTGGACTCAGGCGCGTGTAGAGTCCCAATGTAGGATCTTCATCTAAACTGTTTGGGGCTTAGATTTTGCACTTTTAAAATTGTTTAGCTCAGAGTGATCCGAACCAAACTGAAAAATTGCACAAAGCAAAGGGTTTGATGCACTTCTTACAGGCCACATTGTCCTTAAACTCACTAAGCGTAAGTACTTCTAAACCGTTTGCCGAGCTTGCATTCAATAAGGAATAGTTTTCATAGAATGATAGAAACGACAGGAAAAGAGACCTTCTGTGCTGCGACCTACACTTATGCTATTACTGTCTCCTGTAACTCTAGTCACCTCCTCCCCATCTCAGATCATTTTAAGTTTCAAACACTTTTCAATCACCTTTTCAAACACTCATCCCATTCCTCTTTAATAAGTGGTTATAGTCTTTGCTTCAATAGCGAATGTTGGTGAAACATCCTATGGTATAATAGCAGGTTAAAAACATTCCTTCTTGGTTATTCAAAGGAGAACCCTTTGTCTCTTGTCCCCTTGTTCCCACTCAGCCACCCACGGAAATGATCAATTACTGTTTACCGATGAAAAGACCCCATGTTTCTCTCAATCATTTATTGGTGTTTTTCTCTCAGTGCCTTTCCAACAAGCCATGTTGTTTCTGCTGCTCCCCGCATCAGCAGGATGGACTCCATGTCAACCCCATTCATCAGCCCCTCTTCCCCGTTCTTCAGCTCTGAGCACCCCATTGTCAATTCTCCAGTTTCCCTCTCTTCCTGCTGTCTGAATACCAGCTCTTGACCTCACTCCCCCACCCCAATTCCACAGTCTCCCTCTTTCCTCTCCCTGCTCAACCCAAAGCCCCAAGCCCCTGTGTGATGGGGTGCTACTGGAGCAAGAAATTTAACCAGAAGCTTTTTTTTAGGGAGTTTCTTTTATTGCTCAAAGCATCAATGGCGGAGAAAATGATGTCCTATTCTGAGATACTCCTGAATAATTCAATAGGGAAAGTAACCCTGCTTCAGTCTGATCTATATTGCTAAACTGGCATATTGACTATCCTGAGTAAATGGTATACTTGCCATTCTAAATCAAAACTACGCAGTAGTTAGAAAGTACCTTCAGAAGTATGCGCTTTAACAAACTTCACCTTTGTAAGAAATACAATAATTGCAGTAGTATTTAACAGAGCTTCTGATTGGGAATTCTGTGAACCTTTATAAAAGCTTTGAAAATGCGTCAAGATATTTTGTGGGAAGAGTAAGTTTCATCATGTGATAACATTATTTTTCTTTTTCAGATATCGTGAAACAAGTTGGTAACAATAAATATCATAAATGTTACTAGTCATCAATCACAAGTTCGATCTAAAGAAGTGGCATTCATATATTGCCTTTCATGACCTCAGGACGTTGCAAAGTGTTTTCTAGCCAATTAAGTATTTTTGAAGCGTAGCCACTATTGTGTTGTACCGATACCATGCTGGTTAAATTAATTACAGGAAATGACTCAGTGCACTAAGTAACTTGTCTATTTTTGACTGCATTCACTATAACTGAACTGCAATGAGAATCTTTAATAAATGTTATTAGCAAGAAACTTCAAGTTAATTTTCATCTTTACCAAATGGACAGTAAACTGGTCAAGTGGAGCACAGAACCGGTCAAAATTAATGGAATGAAAATCAGGCAGTGGGAGTGCTGTCTGTTCCATCAAATTACACAATCAAAGAGAAACACTTGCATTGTTTTACAATCAAGGAGTTTCATGATATTTGAGCTAATTGGGTAAAGAGAATCCAAACTACCTTATTTCAGAAATACCTTTATAATAAACCAATAATAAATAAAGTTTAAATAAACCACATCCACTGGTTCTCCTCGGTCAACTCTACTAGTTATATCCTCAAAAAATTCCAATAAATTTGTCAAGCATGATTTCCCTTTTGTAAATCCATGCTGTCTTTGAAGATTGTACCAATGCCTTCCAAATACCAAGTTATGAAATTCTTAATAACAGACCCTAGCAAATTCCCTATTACTAATGTTAGGCCCACTGGTTTATAATTCCTTGTTTTCTCTCAACCTTCCTTTTTGAATAGCAGGATTACATTAGCTGTCCTCCAATCTGTAGGAAATATTCTAGAATTCAAATAATTTTGGAGAATAACCAGCAATGCATCTACTATTTTCTGGGCCGCTTCTTTAAGTATTCTGGGATGAAGATTCTCAGGACCTGAAGATTTCTCCACCTTCAATCCCATCAATTTCCCCAAAATCACTTCTCTACGAATACTGATTTCCTTCAGCTCCACAAAACAAAAGCATTTCTCTCAGCACTTTTGGAACATTATTTATGTCTTCCTTTGTGAAGACTGAAGCAAAGTACACATTTAATTCCTCAGCCATTGCTTTATTCCCCTTTATGAATCCTCTCATTTCTGACTGTAAAGGGCCTACATTCATTTTTGTCAATCTTTTTCTCTTTACATATCTATAGAAACTTTTACAGTCAGTTTTATGTTACCCAGTCGCTCACTTTCATACCAGGGAACATAAAACTGATTGTAAAATCCCTTGGTCCTCCTTTGCTGAATTTTAAACTGCTCCCAATCCTCACACCTATTGCTCTCTCTTACCGATATGTATGCTTTTTCCTTGAATCTGATGCTATCTCTAATTTCCCTTGTAAGCCATGGTTTGGCCATAATTCCCTTACCAGAATTGCACCAAACAGGAAGAAACAAACAGGAATGAACTCTGGAGTTCACCTATTTATTCTTTAAATACCTGATGCAATGGCAGGTATTTCCTTTTAGTCTTTCCTTTCAATAATGTTTCAAAGTCTGTCATGGCTTATTCACACCTCATATAGTTACCTTTATTGAGATTCAGGAACCTGGTTTTAGAATCAGCTACATTATTATCCACCTTGACAAAGGATTCTACCATATTATGGTCACTCATTCCCAAGTGTTCTCTCACAACTAGATTGCCAGCTAATCCTTTGCAACACCCTGTCAAATATGGCCTGTTCCCTTGTTAGTTCCTCAATGTATTGCTCCAGAAAACCATTCCGTATGCACTCCAGAAATTCCTGCTCTACTGCACTGTGACTAATTTGACTCTTCCAATCTACATGCAAATTAAAGACGCCCATAATCACAGATGTTCCTTTAACGCATACATCTATTATTTCCTGTCTAACGCTTTTCCCAACATTACCACCACGGTTGGTGGTATGTATACTACCCCCTCCAATGTTTATTGTCCCTTGTTGTTTCTTAACTCGACCCATACAGATTCCACATCACCTATGCTAATATTTCTCCTCAATATCATATCAACATCATTTTTAATCAACAATGCAACTCTAGCACCTTCTCTTTGACATCTGTTCTCCCTAAACACTGAATAACCCTCAGTGTTTATTTCCCATCCTTGCTCACCTTGGAGCCACGTCTCCATAATGCCAAATATATGATGCCCATTTACATCTGTCTGTGCAACTAATTAATCCATTTCACCATTTTGTTTTGAATGTTCTGAGCATTCAGGTACAAAATCTTAAGATGGGCGCTTTTAACATTTTTCTTTCCCTTTCCTACTTTTTTTTAAACTCAGTCCTTATCTGACACTGGCCCTTTATTTCTGTGACTATCATTTCCCTTATTCTCCTTACTATCTTTCCCTCTTGTCCTTAATTATCCCTGCTCTGAATCCTTCCAAAGGTTCCCATCACCCTGCCATATTTACACCCTCCCCAACTACTCTATTAATTTGCCCCGACATCAGTCCTGATCCTGCCCAGGTGTAACCTGTCTAGTTTGTACAGGTCCCAATTCCCCCAGAATTGGTCCCAATGCCCTCAGAAACTGAGACCCTCCCCCTCACACCACCTTTTCAGCCACGTATTCATCCTGCTGTTTCTACTCTGACTAGCACGTGGCACAGGTAGTAAACCTGAGATCACTACCTTTGAGGTCTTATGTTTCAGCTTGCTTCCTAGCTCCCTATATTCTGCTTTTAGCAACTCATCCCTTTTTTTACACATGTTGTTTGTACCAACGGGTACTACGGCCACTGGCTGTTCACTCTCCCTCTTCAGAGTATTCTGCAGCCACTCTGAAACATCCTTGTCCCCATCATCAGAAAAGGCATCGTGAATGCTGTCAGGAGCCTACATGATATGGTGTATATAGGGTGTATATATGGTGTGATAGGGCAGACGCAACACGGTTTCATTAAAGGGAAGTCGTGTCTGACAAATTTACTGGAGTTCTATGAGGATGTGTCTAGGGCGGTGGATAGAGGAGAGCCGGTGGATGTGGTCTTTCTGGATTTTCAGAAGGCGTTTGATAAGGTACCTCACAAGAGGTTACTGCAGAAGGTCAGAGGACATGGAGTTGGGGGTAGGGTGTTAGCGTGGATAGAGGATTGGTTGTCAAATAGGAGGCAGAGAGTGGGGGTCAATGGGTGCTATTCGGATTGGTGGTTGGTGACTAGTGGGGTGCCCCAGGGGTCGGTGCTGGGGCCTCAGCTATTTACCATTTATATAGATGATCTGGAGGAGGGAACCGAGTGTAGGGTGTCGAAATTTGCTGATGACACCAAGATTGGGGGAAAGGCAACTTGTGCGGAGGGTGTGGAGAGTCTGCAGAAGGATCTAGATAGGCTGGGCGAATGGGCCAGGAAATGGCAAATGGAATTTAATGTTGGCAAGTGTGAGGTGGTCTACTTTGGTAGGAAGAATGGTAGGAAGGACTATTACTTACGTGGCGAAAAACTGCAGCAGGCGATGGTGCAGAGGGACCTCGGGGTCCTTGTGCATGAGTCGCAAAAACCCAGCTTGCAGGTGCAGCAGGTGGTCAGGAAGGCGAATGGGATGCTGGCCTTCATAGCGAGGGGGATTGAATATAAAAGTAGGGAGGTCTTGCTGCAGCTGTATAGGGCATTGGTGAGGCCGCAGCTGGAGTACTGTGTGCAGTTTTGGGCGCCGCACCTGCGCAAGGATATTTTGGCCTTGGAGGGAGTGCAGAGGAGGTTTACTAGGCTGATGCTGGAGTTGAGGGGGTTGAGCTATGAGGAGAGGCTGAATAAACTAGGCTTGTACTCGTTAGCGTTTAGAAGAATGAGGGGAGATCTCATTGAGACGTATAAGATGATGAATGGGATGGATAGGATAGAGGTGGAGAGACTCTTCCCGCTCAAAAAAGACAGTAGGACTAGAGGGCACAGCCTCAAGATAAAGGGGGGGCGGTTTAGAACGGAGTTGAGGAGGAACTTCTTCACTCAAAGGGTGGTGAATATCTGGAATTCTCTGCCCGTTGAAGTGGTGGAGGCTGCCTCGCTAAATATTTTTAAGAAGCGGGTTGATGGGTTTTTGATAAGAGAGGGGATTAAGGGTTATGGGGAGAGGGCGGGAAAGTGGAACTGAGCCACGACAGATCAGCCATGATCTTATTGAATGGCGGGGCAGGCTCGAAGGGCCAGATGGCCTACTCCTGCTCCTATTTCTTATGTTCTTATATGGTCACATACCAGCTGGATATTTGGCTACGGTAAATCTCAGAGCTGATATGCGGTATTTGTAAAGTGATGTGCTTGTGGTCAACCAAACCCTACATAAAGTGGGAAGTATGCAGTCATCAAAAGTCACATGCCAGCTATGTCTGCTTCTCTCTGGCAAGAAAGAATCTGATATATTCAACTCTCCTCAAATAGAGAACCTCAGTGGTATCCCTTATAGGTCAGTGAATCGTGAGTTGGGAGATATTGTAAATATTGCCTGCTCCAGTCTGGAAAGAACCCAACACAGATTCCATCGCCAAGGTCACCTTCACAGCCACTGGCAAAAACATTCTCATCCTGCCATCCCAACATTGTAGTTGTGGTTTCAGCAGCTGGCCTTGTCCTTAATAAAGCAGAAATGTTTAACACAGCGTTTTTTGTTGAACTTGAGGGTTGGTAAATTGCGTCCTGAACACTGTGGGTAGATAAGACCACTTGCTGAGTGCCCTTTTCCCCTGCCTCCACCCCTTCTTCCAGCAGCTTGACCTACTCATGTTGCCTCATTTGTCCTGTCATGCTGAAGTCCACTTTTGGGAGCAAGTGGTTAAAGCATAGAAACCTAGAAGGTAGGAGCAGGAGGAGGCCATTTTGCCCCTTGAGCCTGTTTCGCCATTCATTACGATCATGGCTGATCATCCAACTCAATAGCCTAATCCTGATTTCTCCCCATAACCTTTGGTTCCATTCACCCAAGTGCTATATCTAGCCACCTCTTGAATGCAGTCAATGTTTTGGCATCAACTACTTCCTGTGGTAATGAATTCCACAGGCTCGCCATTCGTCGGGTGAAGAAATGGCTCCTCACCTCCATCTTAAATGGTCTACCCTGAATCCTCAGACCGTAACCCCTGGTTCTGGACTCCAGAATATCACTGCAATATCATTGAAATCAGACAAAGTCCTACAGCATGTGCCACAGTACTCCCTGTGGCCATCAACAACTTTAAGCAATTCTGGAAGCCCACCAAACACTTCAATAATTCAACAAGAGCCAACAGAAATCAAACAGTAATTAATCTGAAAGTTAGTGTTTATGAGGGCTCCTTCCTGCTGATGAATGCATATTAGACTGCGCAGGATCAGGTTGGCATCCAATCAGTGTTATACACAGGCTAATGTCTCAATCAGCCTGCTCTCCATACTTTCAGCAGTTACTCACTGGCAAAGTTCTAACATTTTCACTAAAATGACAATGGAGGCCGTGGAAGGGCAGCTAGCACCAGAACTGTTCATGCGCATCATGGGAGCCAATACAGAGGTGCAGAAAAATTGGGCACTAAAGAGCCCAGACATCTTTATTATGGATTGTGCCATTTTTGATATTTTTTTAAACTTCCACTGTGAACCTCAGATTTTAAACAAACATCACCATTATTCTCTTTATGCCTTTAAAACCCTGAAGGGAATTAAAATCTTCTTAAAATTAAGTTGCAATCAGGAAGGTTTTCCAGATCTCATGATCTTTTAGTAGCAGAAGTTGACTATTTTCCCACCTCTCGGTTAACCCCTCCACAATGATTATGCTGGACTGGGGGTAAGAGGAAGAGAAAATTCCAAAAGATGACCGTCCTAATCAAATTGCTCTAGTATGTTTTTATACATAAAGCACAATATCACATTGATTTTAAAATAAATATGTATTTGTTTAATGTAATCATAATACTTGGACAGGAATGAAATTAATTTTCAAATGTTGCCTCGAGCTACACAGTCATCATTCATTTTCAAAACTATTGTGTTGATTTACAACATCACTTAAATATGTATAATACTAATATTTGAGTTGAAATATAAAAATGTAGACACCATTTAAACCTGTCACTTCCATCAATTCTATGCAATAATGCAATGAGTTCTTTAATTGTTCCAACATATAGGTGAAAAAAAAACTAAAAATAATTGATGCTGTGCTTGAGTTACAATGAATGTTGGAAAACAATTCAATCATGATCAAAGCCAAGTCATGCCCTGTCCTGAGCTGAAATCCACACACTTGCACTTCCAAAAGAGTTTGCAAGATATAAATAAAAACAAAGAGGTGAATTTTAAACCCCAAAATGGATGAATTCATTTTTTTTCAATTTCATCAATCTCAAATCTGATCTCAAGTCACCTCTAACCCACCAAATTCCAGGTGGCGGAAGCAAATTAATGTGGAAGAATGTAAGATAATCAATTTTGGCAGGAAATGCTAAGAATTGGAATGCATATTTAATGGTAAGATAATGGACAGAAGGAAGAAGAAAGGGACCTTGGGGAGAATATATATAATTCCTTAAAACTTCAAGACCGGGCTAATAAATTCATTAAAAAATCAATGGAACCAGAGATTTATAACTAAGTACTGAGTTGAAGAATAGTCATCTGATCACATGTAAATTTAAGCAATAGTTATGTTTCAATTAGGGTACTTTGTGCAATTGCGATACCTCATTACAGAAAGGTATTAAAGCAATAGAAAATATATAGCGTATGTTCACCAAATGTTATCAGGACTCAAAAATTATACATGTGACAATTTCCATTGAAACAAAGAAAGGGGGAATTGGATTTTAATATTATGCTTCTTACTATTATGAAGGATCTTGTCACGTTGAGTAGGGAAGATAATTACCTCTGGGTTTGATGTTAAATTGCACTAAGATGGGAAGAGAGAACTAGGAGAAACGTCTGTAGCCAAGAAGTAATTAAAATATTTGATTCAGGGAATTGCTGTGTTATATAGATAGCAGTGCATAAATTATAAGAATAGATCTAACATTCAAAGCTGAGGCAGACTGGGTCTGTAGTAGGACAGCGTGGCAAGTAGAGGAGTGTTTTTGAATGATCTTGAAAAGTCAACCGAGGTAATCTCCTGACATTGAGAGTTGACTTTTCCAAACTGGGGTGGGATATGGCAGTATTCCAGTGCCCCAGAGAAAGTGACTGCCACAGATAAGAGCCTGCAATTGCTAATCAGATCATGAGGGGCTCCAATATTTGATCCTGGGGGCTTAGCCCTAATAGATTGCAGGGGAGCTCTTTCAACATGGGCGAGGGGGGGAAGGAGAGGTGCGATCTGTACGATGTGGAGGAAGAGCTGATTGCAAGGAAGCAGGTGAACTTTGGGAGTTGAAGGAAGCACTCCTATTCCTATTAGCTGAAAAACAATGCCTAAAGAGCACTTACGCTAACCATGATTATGCCCTTGCCTCCCTTGACCTCGGTTTCCCCGAGGTCTGGACACAATTCAACTGGTCATGGCTTAAAGCTATAAAATAAATCAAATCTAAAGGTCCTGGTGTTATGATTATATCTAAATGACCAATTCACCTCCTAGGAATGGCTGCCTACCCTCTCCCACCCACAACTCCTCCTTCCTAACTCCAACTGTATTAAACCAGGAAATGGGCGAGTTGGAGGCATTTTGAGGTCAGATTTGAGATTTTATAAATTTTACATTTCACTCAACCCAATCCACTTATTTTTGTGACTAATATTCACCCTAATGGGTTAGACAAGCCTGTTGTTTCAAATTTCTAACTGTTAATGGATCCAGAGAATGTTTTCAATTTTTAAGAATCATTATTTCATGAGCTAAACGCTTAGCATATGTAATAAAATGCACATTGACATTGTGCTCATGAACTGCCCTGATGGAATTACGGGTTGGAGATGGCACAAATTTTTTGTAGTCTTAATTCTCTTGCCTCAGCTTGTTTTGAGTACAGCCCTCCACAGGAAGCGCAGGATAGGCAAACTTATCTTTGCAAATAATCTTTATTGGAAATTTCAAGCTAGTTTCAGTCTTACCCATTTGCCAATTTGTGTTTCCAGTCATATTTGGGCAATCATTTGGAATGGGTTCTCTTCCCTCTTCTGCATCGTAACTTAAAGTCCCCCAAGGATCTGTCCATGTCTCCCTCCTATCTTGCAGCTGTGTGTTCAATTGGACACCATCATCAGATTCCACATGTACGCTGCCAACACCTAGCTCTGGCTCAATACAACTTCTCACACCTCTGCCACTTTCTGACCCGTCACACTTATATGTCCACCATCCAGTTCTGGATAACCAGGAGTTTCTTCCAAATAGATAATGGAAAGACTGAAGCTATATTTTTCAGACTTTGCTACAAACTTTATTAGCTAACTGCCGACTCCATCCTTCTCGCTGGCAAATGTCTGAAGTGGAATCAGACTATTGACAATCTTGGTGTCATTTTTGTCCCAGAGATGAGCTTCTGACCACATGATCCACTTCATCGCCAAGAGGCACCTATTTCCACTCCCATAACATCACCTGATTCTGTCCTTGCCTCAGCTCAATTGCTGTTATAACTGTCATCCAAGCCAGCTGTCATTACGGGATCTGATTATTCCAATGTACTGCTGGCCAGCTTTGTTTTTTCCACCCAATTTAAACTTGCACTTATCCAAAACACTGCTTCCTAAATCTTAAATTGGACAAAGTTCTGTTCACTCTTCACTCCAGTACTTGGTGATCTTGACAGTTCAATGAAGCCTCAGTTTTAGAAAACTTATCTTCATTTTCAAACACATCTATCACCTCATACCCCACCTCCCACCTCTTTATCCTCCTCCATCCCTACAAAGCTTCAACATTTCTGGGCTCACTGTGATGTTTTGCCATGCTAAAGGTGATACTTAAATGCAAGTTGCTACTATTGTACAGTGCCAGTTTGTAAAAGGTGTGATGGTGCAGAATACACAAAGTGGTTTGCAGATTCCAAAAGGAAATGATTCATCCCTCTTCATGTCAATTACCTGAAGGCAGCCCCTGTCAAGACAAAATAATTTAATTAAGCAGATGCATGTCATTTAAGACGGAGCTAGCTATAGTGACGAGTACAGTGCAGCAGATGCCAAGTCCACCTATGTTATAGAAGCAGTTAATATTGATTGTCGCATTGCTCTCTGCTAACAATTAATCATCTGTGATCTTTACACCTGTCTTATTGGAAGAGCTTGAACGCAAGATGTGAACTGCTTCTCTTTTGTCCTGCAAGTGTGAGAATTGTCAGTTTGCCGGGAGATTCCCTGATACTTTTGATTTCTAATTTGACTGACATTTTTGACTAATTATGAAGGCAGCATTTTATCATCCTGCCACGTCAGTTTGACTCCAAAAATGACAGGGCAACTTTCAAATCAATCAGACAACCTGTGATTCTTTGATTCCCTTTTCATAACGAGAAGCTGCATTTATATAATTATTTTTACACAGTTATTAAACAGGAGGTAGGTTTTAAGGAGTGACTTAAAGAAAGAAAGTGAGTCAGAAAGGCAGAGAAGATTCAGAAGGGAATTCCAGAGCTTGGGGCCTACAGCTGAAGGCATGGTTGCCAATGTTAGGGCAATTAACACCAAAGATGTACAGAAGTCCAGAATTGGAGGAGTTCAGAGACCTAAGGGTTGTGGGGCTGGAGAAGATAAAAAGAGATAAGACCATGAAAGAGTTTGAAAACAAAGATTAGAATTTTAAAATTGAGGTGTTGTTTTAATTTGGAGCCAACATTGGGTTGTGATACGAGTTGGCATGAGCTAGGGTACACACAGCAGAGTTTTGGCTTATTGGGGGTGGGGGGCATAATATAAATACATACATACATAGTGGCTGAAGGAGCAGGTCTGAAGCTGGAAATTTTGTGATGAATAACTCACCTTCAGATTCCCCGAAGCTTATCTGTTAAATACAGTGCATAAGTCAGGAGAATGAAGGAACACCTCCCAAGTGCCGGGGTGCGTGCATTTCCAAAAACATTAGAAGCTCAACACCATTCAGGACAAAGCTGCTGTCTACTCAACTGGTAGTCATTCACCACCTTAAACATTCATTCCCTCCACCATCACTGCAACAATGTGCATCATAAACAGATCACAACTGGGCTACTCCCCTTTGACAGCACCTTCCAAACTTGTGACCTCTACCACCCAGATGAGCAAGGGCAGCAGCCACATGGCAGCACTGCCACCTGCAAGCCCCTGTCCCCAATTCTCCCACTGTCCTGATTCAGAAATATATCACCATTCCACCACAGAGGCTGGCCAAAATCCTAGAATTTCCTCTTTTGCAGAACTGCGGATGTACCTGCACAACATGAGACTACAGTAGTTCAAGAAGGCAGTTTGTCAGCTTCCCAAGTGCAATTAGGAATGGCAATACATGTTGGCCTTGATCAGATCGCATGGATAATTTTTTTAAAGAGATGGAACATGAATCCCACACGGAATACTCAAACCTTGAAGCAACAAGGACATAAATAATGGTGTTAACAGTAGGCGAGCTGAGGCAGGGACAGAACAGGATAATATTAAGGGGCAAATTTCTGGAACAGTGGCAGGGGAGAGCAGGATCTGACAGTGCTTTACATGGTCAAGTCAGATCTAATGATCAATGGCTAAACAAGCTGACTCCCATAAGTATTTCAGTCTGTATCCCTTGGGACTTAAGGGAGTGGAGGTTAATCAGAAGAATGTTGAGGCTGAGAGAGAATAATGGTTATGTGGGGAACAGCAAGTGTGATATGAGGGTAAGGTTTGAGCAGATCAGTAGCTGCAGAAATTTCCAGGACTTTCTTCAAACTTTCCTGGTGAGTGCAAGTGGGATCTGGATTGGAGTTTGACCTATGCAGGCAGCAGCATCAGGAAAATTGCACTTACATTAGTAAGGGAAGAAGGTAAAATGTCATGCACAGTTCACCCTTTTATTTATTTGTGTCACAAGTAACACTGCAGTGAAGTTACTATGAAAATCTCCTAGTCACCACATTCTGGCACCTGTTCGGGTACACTGAGGGAGAATTTAGCATGGCCAATGCACCTAACCAGCATGTCTTTTGGACTGGGGGCGGGGGGGGTGCGGAGGGGAGGTGGTGGGAAACTGGAGTAGCCAAATGAAACCCATGCAGACAAGGGGAGAACGTGCAGTTTCCACACAGACAGACAGAAACCAGAAATCGTACCGGACTCCCTGGCACTGGGGCACCAATGCTAACCACTGTGCCACTAGCTACCATCAGCCTTCTGCAGCAGCCAGTGAATTGTCCAACCATCAGTTTATTTGGGGACAGTTGAAGGTCATACCAGAAAAACACAGAAGGTGGAATCTCACTAAAAGAATGGGAAGCGTCATGATCTGAGCGAAAACCGATGTGTTTCTTTCCAGAGAAACAGGCATGTTTTTTTCTCCAGATCTTATGGCAGCTTATCAATAAAGCCAGGGGAGCTTGTGTATTGATTTGATTTGATTTTTTAATGTCACATATATTGGAAAAGAGTGAAAAGTATTTTCTCCGCACGCTACACAGACAAAACATATCATTCATAGAGTGCATTGGGCAGAAGGAAAGGAGAGGGTGCAGAATATAGTGTTACAGTCATAGTCAAGGTGTAGAGAAGGATCAGCTTAATGTAAAGTAGGTCTATTCAAAAATCTAATGGTACCTGGGAAAAAGCTATTCTTGCGTCAGTTGGTATGTGATCTCAGACTTTTGTATACTTTTCCTGTTGGAAGAAGGTAGAAGAGTATGTCTGGGGTGGGTGGGATCCTTGATTTTGCTGGCTGCTTTTCCAAGACAGCAGTCTTAGTCAGAGCAGGAGTCATACCAAGCGGTGATACACTGTCATTTTGGGGGTGGGGCCTAAACATACCAGTAAAGACTATTGATATGCAAAGGAGTCTGGGTATACAGGTACACAGGTCACTCAAAATGGCAATGCAGATAGAGAAGGTAGTCAAGAAGGCATATGGCATGTTTTCCTTCATCGGCCGGAAAATTGAGTTTAAAAATTGGCAAGTCATGTTGCAGCTTTATCGAACTTTAGTTAGGCCGCACTTAGAATATAATGTTCGATTCTGGTCAGAAGGGTGTGGAAGCTTTGGACAGGGTACAGGAAAGATTTATCAGGATGTTGCCTGCTGTGGAGGGCATCAGCTATGAGGAGAGGTTGGAGAAACTTGGTTTGTTCTCACTGGAGTGACAGAGGTTGTGGGGCGAGCTGATAGGAGTCTACAAGATTATGAGAGGCATGGACAGAGTGGATAATCAGAAATTTTCTCCCAGGGTATAAGAGTCAATTATTAGGGGGCACAGGTTTAAGGTGCGAGGGACAAGGTTTAAAGGGGATGTGAGAGACAAATTTTTTTACACAGAGGGTTGTGAGTGCGTGAAACTCATTGCCAGGGGAGGTAGTGACTTTTAAGGGGTGTCCTGACAAATACATGAACAAGATGGGAATTGAGGGATATGGTCCCCAGTAGGGTAGGGGTTTTAGTTAAGTTGGGCATCATGGTAGGTGCAGGCTTGGACGGCCTGTTCCTGTGCCATAATTTTTTTGTTCTTTGTTCTTAAAGCCTGGCTGCACTGAGATAGGGGTGTCCCCATGAGACTAAGAAATATCCTCCCCCCATCCTATCACAGAGATCTAGGGGCTCCCCCCCACTCTTTGATCAATGTCAACATCTTTCCCCCACCATCACCACAACATCCCCCTACCCTGGTTATGGACACTGACATAAAACGATCAATGCTACCCCCGCCATGCCCTCCCACCCCCACCCACCGCAACTGTCATCCCTGCCATCTCCCTCTTCCCCCCTCCCCCCCCCCCCCCCCCAACATCCCCCACAACCCCCATGAGGCTCCTTCTAACGTCCAATGTGAACCTGACAGTTCCAACCTGTGCCAGGGCAGTGCTTGGTCATGTCCCTCTCCTCCAGGGACTATACTCACATTTGCATTCCCAGGCAGATACCCACAACAGTTCACATCTGGGCGAACCTGTTGCAAATCTTGCCAACATGATGTCATGTCAGTGAAGTTTGAAAATACAGAGCAAAGTCCATATATGGCCAGGGGCCTGATAATTGTACTAAAATTATGCATGTGCATTCAAATGAGATTCTCATCCTTTGTGGGCATGAACCTTATTATGTCACCAGCAAAAGGCAAGGCAAGTTGTGGAACGGGATCACGCTGATTCTCTCAGGATTTTCAGCCCACATCACCATCGTCACTGATGGTGAATGCAGGGTGAAGATTGTCCCCCGGCGCTTTCTTGCATCCAGGAATGCTGCTCCTAAACCAAGAAAATACTATGGCTCATTCCAGCTACCCAAAATACCCCACTAATAACTGAAAATGACATCCCCCCAATGTCTCCAGTTTAGGGATAACTTACCAAAACTGTTTTTTTTAATTCATTCATGGGACATAGGTGTCACTGGATGGACAGTATTTATTGCCCATCTCTAGTTGCCCTTAGAGGGCTGTTAAGAGTCAACCACATTGCTGTGGTTCTGGAGTCACATGTAGGCCAGACTCGGTAAAGATGGCAGGTTTCCTTCCCTAAAGGACATTCATGAACTCGATGTGTTTTTCCAACAATTGATAATGGCTTCATGGTGATCAATAAGATTTTAATTCCAATTTTCTTTTATTACTGAATTCAAATTCCAACATTTGCCATGGCAGGATTTGAACCCGGGTCCCCAGAACACTAGCTGAGTTTCTGGATTAATATTCTAAGCTAGTTTTCAATCTCTTGATTATTGTCTGGTAATGTTTGCTGGAAAGTATATACTAGGCTGAAGTGAGAAGGTATATGGATAGGGGTATGAAAATGTAGAATGAATACAAGTAAATGAGGAACTTTGGAAATTAACTATTCCACAACACAACTGAAAAAAGAATATGAATGCCTGAATAAAAAAAAACTGACTACTTAGTCTTTAGCCGCAATAGTTACATGAGCTTTGGCAGTGAGGTAGTCGGAAATTGGGATGGACTTATTAGAGTCACAAGGAGTTGGTACAGGGAAGGCTCAGGGCACACAGAGTGTACAGAGGAAACACTATTGCTTCTCTTGGCCCACGAACAGTGCTGTAAACTTGTTTACCTTAAAGGTAAGGCCTTTCTTGTCTCCATTTATGTACTGGGATTCCCAATGTTCAAAAATCCCAGCCAAAATTAGTTAAAAATAAGAAGCTATTAAAATTATTTCAAAACCTTAAAATATTTCAACCCTGCCTACCTCCTAAGAAGGGATTGTTTGTCGGTCCACCAAACCTTCCTAGCCATCAGCCTTCCTCGAAACTGTGTTGTGTCCCTCCAACATACTGGAACTCCCTTCCTAACGCCACTGTGGGTGTTTCTATGTCAGGTAGACTTCAGCAGCTCAAGAAGATGGCTCACCATCACCTTTGCAAAAGCAATTAGAGATGAGCAAGAACTGCTGACCTTGCCAGCAACAACTACATCCCATGAAAAAAAGAAGCACCTCCATCAAAAGTACAAGTGGATGGATTGGGATCAGGTTTGAAACTTAAAATATTTTTATTTCTCACCTAACCCAAATCCATTCATTTTGTTGGGGAAGGGAGGTGTGATTTAAAATGATCCCTTACGTTTTTGTATAGTTAATGCTTATTTACAATTACTCACTCACATTCAACATGGTATGTTATGATGCTAATTTTTTCCAGTACAGAAGTTATCAGGTTAAGTAATGCCAACAAGAGAAAATTATTACATGACACAAATAAATCTATTTTTAAAATGTGATGATTCATTACCCACCAGACTGGAAGCAACCCTAAATGTTTTTCTTTTCCATTAATCATCACCTCTCTAAAGCTGTATAATAAACTTAAAGCACAACCACTGCAGTTGCACACAATCCTTATTACATTTGAGCACCACTAATATTTGGTTTACTCATTGAATGGAAAAGTTATGGTTAAATTTGCAATTTTCTGCTCCCAGTAGGGAGTCTCGTGGATCAAGAACACATTGACGAAATCTGGACATGTGCACCACATGATGTTCTGACCATTTTGATAGTTAGAAAATTATTTCTCTCAATCACACCTATTTCCAAAATACAGTCATAGCCCGAGGAGCTTCACCTGAGTCATTAACGCGCCCATTTATTGCATAATTAACTCTAGAATGCACATCATAGCACCCTTGCAGTTTGGCTTAGTTGCATGCTCACCTCAGCAGTGCCTGAGCGCTAGAAATTGAGTGGGCACTCATTAATGGGACAGTGATCTAGTTGCCAAAGATAGTGGGGGCAATTCTTCCAGCCACTGGGGAGACATCAGCGGAGGCTGGGTAACGGGCTTCCCACTGGGCACCATGGCCTCCATGCATTTCCAGCCAACAGAAATTGGTGCAGAGCTGAATAAACTATTTAACTCAGAATTTGCATTGTAGGACTGAAGTCCCCAGGCCCACTTGTGTCTCCCCCCAACAGTCTGACCCCCTGGCACTGCTCAAGAGGCAAAGAGACACTGCTCATTAGGCAATACCAAAGTGAGTGAGGCCCAAAGGAGCGATCAATGGGGGTGGAGGGGTCTCACTGCCATTCTGCATTTGGGATCACAGGCAGAGGGAGGGAGGACAGTAATTGGGGCGAGTAGGGTGGAGTGAGGAGCTGGCCTGGAGAAGTCCGGGACACCAGTGATCAGGGGTGGGCGGAATTGGACTGGCAGCATTGCAGGATCCCGATCAGGAGGCCGACAGTGCAGGGCTACTGCACATATGCGGATCTTGGCGCTGACAGATCGGCGCATGCACATTGGTCCACTCAGCACTATGCTACCAGCCTCTCCAGCAGGAGTAGGCCCTGTCCCAGCTTTTCAATGGGATTCAACGCCAGGGCACTCTATGATGCACAGAGTGTGAGAGATTCATTTTGAAAATCCTGCTGAAAAAAGCAGCAGGATTTGCTCCAGTTTTTATGCGAATTTGGCACTTAGAATGTTTTTGGGAGAATTCCACCCACTGAGGCATTCAGCTAAGACCTGGTCTGCTTGTACTTGAGTCCATTCCTTAGTCGGATATTAAAGATTGAATGGTAACTTTTTAAGAACAAAAGAATCTCACAGTATCCTGGTCCTCATTCTCCTTTCAAATAACACCATTAAAAACACCATTAATGGACCAGTAGCCTTATTACTAATTATGAGATTGCTGTGTACAAGATAGCTGTCACATATTTCATAGCAATCTATTGGATGTGAAACACATTCAGATGTCTTAAGAGATTTGATATAGGGCTATGTAAATTTAAATTCTTTCTAAAAGGTCTCCACCTCACCTTTTGAATTTTATTTTTAAATGCAGATGAGAGAATCACTACAGCACATTTTGGGAGTAATTTTGATTTTGGGTGGAAGTGTTGAACAGGTAACATTGATTCAGCTGCCTGTCCTGATGTTCTTTGCCATTATCAAAGTCAAAATTACCCCATTAGCTGTTATCACAAGATAATCAACTCCCAAAGGAGGATGCGGTTACAGTTCATATTATAAAATTGTCCCTAACTTCATCAGATTACTTTAAAAAATCAAAGTGATCAGTTAAAATTCTTCAGTACAGTTAAAGTTGCTGCTGGAAACAAAAAAAAAGACTAAAAATGATAATGTGGAAGGAAATGTTATTTATTTAGCTGCACCTGTGTTGTAGAAGTCTTTCTTTTTATATCTTGGCCAGGATTTTACGCTGGGCTGGATCCCTGCCACCTTCACCCTGTCAGAGGCAGGCCCATCCACATTCTGACAGCTTGTTCTGCAGCTATTGAACAGTCAGAAGGCCATTGATTAACTGGAAGTGGGTCTTCCAACTGCATCTACGGAGGAAATCCTACCTTGATTTGAGAGCTGCCAGCCAAACAAATGACCAGTAGTTCTCTGGTTCCATCAGCAATATCAGGAGCAGCGGCCATTGCTGGGACTGCATTCAGTCCCCAGTGGAGATTGGCGCCATAATCAGATGCAAAGGTAAGTGGTAGTGGGGGAGGGGGCATACTGGGACTGTGGTATCTCTGTGATAGGCTTGCAAACCCCTAGAGAGTGAGGGGGAGTCAAGTTGGATGGGCCATGGGAGGGGAGGGAGATGATGAGAAATGCAGAAGTGGTGCAGGAAAGATCTTTCAGGCTTCACCTTGGCACTAGCCTCTGCCCACTGTGGGAAAGATTATGACAAGGGCTGAAAGGAGCCCTTAAATGGCCATTAATTGGGCCCATCGCATTGCATTCAATTTTATGCTCACCTGCCAAACCAGTCCTGGAGTAGGAGTGGGGTTTGTGTATAATTCAGCCCCTTGCACCAAGTGTGCAACTTATGTTTGGAAACAATGGGATCCATCACAACCAAAGCCTGGTCTTTAACCTGCTGCAAAGATTTCCTGCTCTGTGGGATATTTGGAACAAAACCGTAAATGCATCTCCTGTTCTGTGTTTACACAATGATCAGAAGATGGGGCGCTGGCTGTTCC
Organism: Carcharhinus amblyrhynchos; assembly: GCF_965287045.1. NCBI lineage: Eukaryota > Metazoa > Chordata > Chondrichthyes > Carcharhiniformes > Carcharhinidae > Carcharhinus > Carcharhinus amblyrhynchos. The sequence continues at coordinate 68,542,267 of NC_137325.1, forward strand.
AAGACTGCCAGGTTACGATCAGCTAATGGCATGAAGCAGAGACATAAGCTGAAATAATCATAGTCTAAATGGCTGAGAATCACACCATGTAGGGTCACTGGAGGAAATTGTGAAATCCATTTTATTCAACTGTTTAGCACACAGTGTACTTTTGATAATAAAAAGTGACTTAAGACTACTGTGTTAGGACTACAAAACTTGGGCCATATATTACTCGAGTAACTGTGAAGTCATGCTAAAGAAATATCTCAAACTGAACTGTCCCATAATCCCTCAATGCTCTAAAGAGAGTCACTTATATTTGCTGTTGTGTTGGACCTAGTTAAAGTCAGTTTGAGGGCGATCATTTTTAATAAAACCTTCTCTCTTGTGACATCATGAATAGTGATGTTGCACTTTAAGCACTAATTTATCCCTGATGTAATTTAGGGAGAATTGTATGCTAAGCCAGATGAAAAAAAACAATAGAATGGGGAAAAGAAGAATTCTGGTCTGTACTGGTCTTGTATACTTTAAAATGGAACACCAGTAAAATGAGGAATTAAGAATATTGGTCCTTTCTTTTTCCTTCTGAGAAATAGCTCTTCCAGGTTACCATTCCAACATCTAGGTCTAAAGTATAAAAGATTTTTAAAAAGCATTGCGAAGGGAACAGAATATTCTTTTAGAACTGATAGAACCGTGTGACAATCTAGTAGAACATAGTTTTCCTTAAGTTCTAAGTGTCAAAAACAAAATACTATAGCCACAGGAAATCAGGAACACAAACAGAGACCATCAGAAACACTCAGCTGGTCAGCCAGCAACAGTGGAGAGAACAGGCCAGATGCTTTGGGTATGGATCCTTTTTCAGACAAAGGGTGTATGCCCAATACATTTTGTCTGTCCTTTTCACAAATGCTGTCAAGTCTGCTGAGAGTTTCTATCATTTCCTTCTCCTAGAATGGAATGTTGTCTATTAAATAAAAACCTCACTTTTAAGGTAAAAGTTGGCAGTAATGACTAAAGTTCAATAAAAAAATCACAAAAAGCTTTACTTCACATATTCAATAAAGTGTAAGGATACAGATTTCTTAATACAAGCAGAGTCATCCTGTGAACATGCTACTATCTTGATTCAAAATTAAATGGGCCATTCTTCTCAATTTGTTGCAGGTCCAAAAGGTTTTCACAGCTAAAGGAGTCAACATAGACCTTGACTCACCAGTTTTACGCAAGGGGAAGTCATCCTTTGTGTCATTAACCCCAGGTAATGACTGTTTATATGATGGAGAAGTTCCACTCTGTGGTGGTGAACTCTGGTCCAGTGAAGCATGGTGGGCCCCCCTGGCACAGGAACAAAGAGTAATGAATTAATACAACTACTATACAGCCTAGACAATAAATCACTTTGCAGATGGCCAGCATTGCATTTAATTTAAGAGAACTTTTCTAAGTCAATCAGTTATATTTGTTTTTAACTGGTTGGATTATCCTGAATCATATCTGCCCAAGATTTCTATTTTCTATTTTCCTTAAGCTTTGGCTGCTTCTCTCATACTGTTTAGCATTCCAGCTCTATTAAACAGATGGCAGCCAAATTGAAAATTAACTGCACCTCTTTTCCAATTTTGAAAAGTCACACTCAAATTTTCTGTTCAATCTACAAACATTTTTTTGGCATTCCTCATCATTCTGTCAAAATTCCCCTGCCCAAAGTCCCCAGCTGGTTGTTTTGGCTTCAAGTAAGGAGGTGCAGACATCACAGCAGAGAAGAGAAACATTCAACATGAACTTGTGTTAATGCTAGCTCAAGTGAAGTAATCTAATCTAATTCAATTTCTTTATCATTATCCCATGATTTACACCGGTTTATGTCCACAGTCACTTGTGGCAACTTCCTCCATATTTTAATATTCTCTGTGTAAAAATAAATATTCTACCTTCAACCTTCCCAAACTTGAGTGCTGCTGAAATGAGAGACAGCTTTTCATCTTGAACTCTTTCAGGGCAAATGCAAGAATACCAAATTTCAAACCATCACAACAATTTATACTGCAAGTGAAAAAGGGGTCAGATTGATTGGCAAGTTGACTCTAATTGTCTTAGGCATTGTCATGGAGAAAGCAATGGGAAACTATCAGCTCCCATACTTCTGGGCAATTCAAAAAAGGCACAATGCTTGAATATACTCTTTTTGTTTGTGAACAACGGGCCCCTGTGTATGAACGCATGTCACTTTTAGTAAGTGTAAATAAGCTATGTTATAAGCTTTAGTGATTAACACACTCAGAATTGTTCAGAAAGTGCTATCCAATTGCAGAATCAGGGCTGGACTTCTCCCAAAAAAAATTTAAGTGTCAAATTTGCGTGAAAGTTAGAATAAATTGCACTGGTTTTTCCAGCATGTTTCCCAAAATGAATCTCCCACACTCTGTGCAGTGCAGAGGCTACCAGCATGAATGTCATTATATTTCAAGAGGCAGGGCCTATTCCCACGAGAGAGGCTGAAATCAGCACGCTCAGCAGGCCACTATGCATGTTCTGATTTGTCAAAAAATTAGTGCAGCAGGTTGGGAGAATCACCCTCCACACTGAACAGTAAATATTTTTGAATAACCTGGGAGCATGGGGATCCCATATAGTTTGCCTTTACTTTCTTTTCTCCATGGCAAAACCTCAACCAGAGTTAACTTGGCAACCAATCAGCATCCCGTTTCTCCTATATCTTCTTCTTATCAGTCAGGGAGCATTGTCAAGCAGGCCATAGCTACAGGTACATCGCCTGCTGCTGCATGTGGGAGAGTTAGGAGGCTTGTGACCCTGAGGAGGGGGCAGTCCAATCTCCAACTTTGGTTCCTGCGAACCCAGGGATTGCTGAACCAGATAGGTGTATGATATTTTTCTCTGAGGGGGATCTGATCACTGAGCCAAAGGGCTGGAAATGTGTATGGGGTGTGAGGATTCACATCTAATGTCTATCAGCCTGGTGGGGAAGTACTTATCTTCTCCCCAAAGATATCCTTGCCTCCCTCCAGCTATTAGGTTTCCTGAGGCCCTTTGTTCTGCCTCCGTTAATTCCAGAAGTAGGTGGATCGAGTTTGAGATTATCAAAGTTTTAATACCAACCCCAGCCCACTGTTTTGTAAGTTAAGATATTCCCTGCTTCCTTTCAAATGAGATGTTACTGACAACATTGTTGAAGACAGATTATTGGATCAAACAAAGAACAAGAATGTTCTATGCACAAACTGGCTAAGCTGATATTAACTGAATTTCAAAGATTGTATCAAATGAAGTTAATACACAAGTCACTATGATATTTATCCTTTCATATTCTTTATAGTTACCAATAACAGATATTTATCTTTTATTATAGCAATAATGACTCAAATGAAACTCGGGCTACATTTCAAACACAGCCCTCTGAAATGACCCAGGAAGCCAGTAAATTCAAAGGCAATTAGGAATGGGCAATAAATGCTGACCCAGCTAGCGATGCCCACATCCCATGAATGAATAAAAATATTAGAACAGTGAATAAGCAGCATCCTGGTGAAATTGTCAGCACACTTATACTTTAATCATAAATTTGTGGAAAAGACGCTGTCTGCCTGTTTGAACAGTCGTTAAAGATCCCATGGCACTATTCAAAGAACAGGGAATAGCTGCAGCCAACACCCCTTAACTACTACCTGAAGCAGATTTGCTCAATATTCACGTTGTATTAGACTGTAGGAATTTGCTATGTTCAGAGTAATTGCTACACTCAACTACATATCACTGCAAATTAATTCACAGCTTGTGGAACATTTTGGGGTACATGTCAAACTTAATGAAGCACAGTGCAATAAGATGGTCTTGTGGCAGTGGGTCGCATCCCTGCCTCTGAGCCAGAAGGTCGGGATTTGATTCCCATCTCAGGGCTTGATAGTCAAGAAAGGTGCCTTCATAACGCAATCAATAATGCCAATGGCTGGCAGTAAGAAACTCCCGGTCAGCCATGCTTGTATGGAATGGCACTCTTCAAGCTACAAGCCCCTAACGGCAGACCAGCGATCTGTTGCAGGAATAACTAGTTATGGAAACAAACTGCCTTAGTGCACCATTAGGCACAAGAAGAGAATTGGAACAATGTAAATACAAGTTATTTCTGGTTTTGTTTGTGGAAGTTGAAATCTCCTCGATAGAGTGGATTTTGATGTTTCATGTCATTAAAATAACCTCTTGAACCTCACACTAACTCAACCAGTGAGTCCAAAGTCTTGTCTTTGTCTATATTAGGCCTCCTTAGAGCAAGGAAAACCAAAGCTAAGAAACAGCAGACGTGTGCACCAACACCTTTCTTCAGATTTACATATGTAATTGGATTTCTGAACATTGTAATTTAATCAAAGTAGCAATTTTACTTCAAAAATAGAAATCCTGTAAGTAAGATAATGATACTTACCGATACCAGTGTTTGGCATGTTGAGGGAAGGAATTGTTCTGTCCACTTGATGGAAACTCTTTTGCTGATTTGCTCAACAGGAACTCCTGAAGTTTCTGTTTGACCTCGGTACTGGCCACAGCACCTGACAATACAATTATTCAGTAACTGCTACATTTTGAAATCTTTTAACCACTTTTTGACAGAAAGGTTTTGGAAAAGAAATTATTCTAAAATATGGTTTAAAGCACAGTATGTTCAAAGAGGCATAACAGATCTAATATCATACTTGAAGACAATAGATAGTTAAGATACTATTAGTTTATACAACAGATGTTAAATGATAAACCATTTGCTACCCTGCCTCAACATTAGATAGTATCTTATACTCATTGGGCAGAACTTTATGAAATAGGGGGAGAAATACATTTCTCATCCCCATGCTACAAAAATCCATTCTAGGCAACCATCAAAAGAAAGCCTGCATGCTTGGCAATAGCATGTTATTGGTGACTTTAACTACCTGAGAATGGGACTTCTGCCCATCTGTGGGATAAAGTCGCATCCTTGTGAGCTGCTGGCCAATCTGATTCACCAACAGCTCCAGTCATCCCACTAATGCCAGAATTATGTAGTGGGCACTGTGAGTACTAGAACAAAGAACAGTCCAGCACAGGAACAGGCACTTCAGCCCTCCAAGTCTGTGCCGCTCATGCGCCCAACTAGACCATTCGCTTGCATCCCTCTATTCCCAGTCTGTTCATGTGGCTATCTAGATAAGTCTTAAACGATCCCAGCGTGTCCGCCTCAACCACCTTGCTTGGCAGTGCATTCCAGGCCTCCACCACCCTAGGCTCCGTGATCCCTTCCTTCCCCTTAAAATCTTGGACTAACCTTAGCCCAGGTCCTCTGAGATCTATTCTCCCTGCACCTGCTTGCAGTTTTACAGCAGGATATAGATAGGCTGGAAAATTGGACGGAGAAATGGCAGATGGAATTTAATCCAGATAAATGCGATATTCCAGGCCCCCACTACTGTCTGTGTAAAATACGTCCCCCTGACATCTGTGTTGAACCTTGCCGCCCTCACCTTGAACTTGTGACCTCTTGTGTTCGTCACCTCCGACCAGGGAAAAAGCTTCCCACTGTTTCCCCTATCTATGCCCTTCACAATTTTATACATCTCGATTAGGTCACCCCCCATCCTCCGTCTTTCCAGGGAGAACAACCCCAGTTTGCCCAATCTCTCCTCATAGCTAATACCCTCCACACCAGGCAACATCCTGGTCAACCTTTTCTGTCCTCTCTCCAAAGCCTCCACGTCCTTCTGGTAGTGTGCCAACCAGAACTGGACACAGTATTCCAAATGTGGCCTAACCAGTGTTCTATATAGCTGCAACATCATATGCCAACTTTTATACTCTATGCCCCGTCCAATAAAGGCAAGCATGCCATATGCCTTCTTCACCACCCTCTCCGCCTGTGCTGCCACCTTTAGGGATCTGTGGACTTGCACCCCCAGGTCCCTCTGTGCGTCTATACTCCTGATGGTTCTGCCACTTATTGTATAGCTCCGCCCTACATTAGATCTACCGAAATGCATCACTTCGCATTTATCTGGATTAAATTCCACCTGCCATTTCGCTGCCCAATTTTCCAGCCTATCTGTATCCTGCTGTAAAACTGCAAGCAGGTCCAGGGAGAATAGATCCCAGAGGACCTGGGCTAAGATTAGTCCAAGGTTTTAAGGAGAAGGAAGGGATCACAGAGCATTGGGAGGTGGTTTTGGGGAGTGGGTTTCGGAGGACAAGGTGGGGAGGCAAAATTGAGAGGGAGGTCATGTGGGTGAGTTGGGGAGAGGGGTGTTCCCAATGCGCATAGGGCACCCCTGAATGATGTGCCTTCCTTCTCATCTTTCAAACAATTTATTTAAAAAAGATCTCCTGAATCTCACCCACCGACCATATTATGGAAATCAAGATCTTGGTGGTTGGGAAGGCAGTGAACTAGCTACAAACATGCCCAACAAAGACATTACAGAAGCTGTCTAATCTAGTTATATACACTGAAATTTGGAAGGCTGAGAGGAGATCTTATTGAAACATATAAAATTCTAACAGGGTTGGACAGACTTGATGCAGGAACAATGCTTTCCCTGGTTGGGGAACCTAGAACCAGGGGCACAATCTTAAGATACGGTGTGGACAATTTAGGACTGAGATGAAAAAGATTTCTTCACTCAGAGTAGTGAGTCTATGCAGTTTTTTATCACATAAGGCTGTGGAGGACAAACCACTGAATGTATTCAAGAAAGAGATGGACTTTTTTTTAGAATTTAGTGACATCAAGCAGTATGAGGAGAAGCAGGAATATGCAATTGAGATAAAGGATAAGCCATGATCACATTGAATGGTAGAGCAGGCTCAAATTGCAGAAAGGCCTACTCTTCCTGGTTTCTATGTCTCTTCCAATGAATACATTGACTGAAAACCAGATGGATTCAATGACCAACAGGTTGATCTGCTCCAGCAGACTACTGCACATTCAGTAAAGTTGAAAAATTATCTCTAAGAATCCAAACAGTGCTTCCAGAGAAATGAATATTAATTCTAAGCCATATGGCAGATATGGCTAGAAAGCCAATGTTTAGCATGTGCTGATCCTCTTGTGGGACCTATGCATTGCAGAATTTCCATGAACTGATGTCATGAAAATATCAGGGAAATCCAAGGAATTGCAATATTTTCTGTTGGTTGTTTATATTTTTAAACTGTAGGGAAATGGCTGTGTTAATGGAACTTACCTTTGATATGTTGATGAGCTTAGTAACACTGCAAACAGATGTTTACCGAAGGCAAGTTAGTAACAGGAGACAGAACATGAATGTATTTGAATAAGTTGTTAAGGTTCCAAAGAAAGGTGTGAAGAAACCTTTTTTTTCAGATCATTTATGTTCTAAAAGATAAAATCAAGAAATGAAAGTCTGTTTAAAAAAGGAAAGATCAAAGGGGTAAATTGTATTTAAGAAACTGATTAAACCTACGTACAGGCAACTGTTTTTAAAGCTCAGCCCACAGCAGGAATAGTTGTTTAATCGCTTCTCGGCCTTTTAGCTAAAATCAGGTGTAGTATCGACATGCTGTACTTGGTTGAAGTCATTAGGTTATATTTTAGCTTCATTTGAAGCAATTTTTAAAAGCGGTATCTCGGCCTTTTGGCTAAGGTACAAATGAGATCAAGCCATGGAGGAGGAGCTATGCCTGCTCCAATCAGTTTGGATCATGTAGATCAAGCCCAAGACAGGTGAGAGCCCTGTCTTGTCAGCTTCAATTGGGAATGTCTCAACTTGTTGAGACTTTGAATTGGACTTGATTTGATTGAATTGGATTTTAAAAAAAAGTTGTTTAACTCCCAGCAAGAACTGTCTATGAAGAAAGCTCATCTTGAAAAGCAAATTGTTGTTTTTAACCTTAGAAGCAATGCTAAAGAGATATAATTGCCTGGTGTTAAGTGTGATCTATACTATATACTATAATCACAGTAGACTTTGCCTCACCTAGACCAGCAAGTTCCTGAAAGCTGGTCTCACCACGTCAGCATGTCATCAATGGAAGTGTGACAGAAGCATTGTTTGTGTGTGTAAACAAGCTCTCTGCTAGACTACTGGCAAAGTAATACCGCAGACCAGGTGCTTCTTCAAGGAATTTCCTGGCCTGCCTTCAGAAAAAGAGGCACTGGGGACATGTGCGAGAGCCACAACTATCCAGTTCTGGCAATATTATTAGATGTCACCTCTACCTGCACTTAGATTAACTGAGAAATAAATACAGGACATTGTCAGTCATCGCTCATAAAGTGAGATGCTCAGAACATCTATAGGAGTGCTACTGAATCTGATAAAGTAGTTACAGCACACCCAAATTCACAAAAGTAGCATATATAAATCTAAATACATACTCAGAATATCAGTTCATTGTCAGTGCCTAATACACATTATCAATGATTTATAAATTATAATTGTAGTTTATTGATTGGTTTATTCCAGTATTGTTACTATAATAGCTTGTTTACTGGCAGCAGTAATATGTTATTGTTATAAATATTTTATTATATATTTTTATGATTAGTGCAGCATTCCATCTGTTAGTCACTTTTCATAAAGGTTATGAAACACTTAAAGAAGTATCTGCCTGCAAATCTTTCAAAATGGTTTCTGTTCATTTACAGTGCTTAACACATTGGGATGGATTTTATGTTGGGGTGATGGTCCTGCCCCCACATGTAAAAATCAGGGGCAAACCCACATCCAATTGGCTGTCTCATCCCACGGTCCATTAATGATGGATTGGCCATTTATTGGTTTCAGATGGGTGTACGACTCCTCAGCTTTTTAAATTTGTTAATGGGATGTGGGTGTCACTGGCTGGGTCAGCATTTGAGGCCTATCCCTGATTGCCCCTTCAACTGATTGTCTCACTCAGGCATTTCAGAGGGGCAGTTAAGAGTCAACCACATTGCTAGGGATCTGGAGTCATATATAAGCTAGACTGGGTAAGAACATCAGATTTCTTTCCCAAAAGGACATTAATGAACCAGATGGGTTTTTACAAAAATGGTTTCATGGTCATCATTAGACTTTTAATTCCAGATTCTTATTCAATTGAAATGTCACCATCTGCTGTGGTGGGATTCAAACCCAGGTCCCCAGATCACTACCCTGGTTCTCTGGATTACAAGCCCAGTGACAATACCACTGCACCACCGCTTTTTAGAGTAAGTGGCCAATCAGTGGCTGGTAGCTCTCCAGCACTCATTACGCATTGGAACCAAGAACAGAGGAAAGTCACCTGGCGGAGCTGGATAGGCAGGCCTAATTAGAGGGAACATAACATAAGAACATAAGAAATAGGAGCAGGAGTAGGCCATCTAGCCCTTCGAGCCTGCCCCGCCATTCAATAAGATCATGGCTGATCTGTCATGGCTCAGTTCCACATTCCCGCCCTCTCCCCATAACCCTTAATCCCCTCGCTTATCAAAAACCCATCAACCCGCGTCTTAAAAATATTTAGCGAGGCAGCCTCCACCACTTCAACGGGCAGAGAATTCCAGAGATTCACCACCCTTTGAGTGAAGAAGTTCCTCCTCAACTCCGTTCTAAACCGCCCCCCCTTTATCTTGAGGCTGTGCCCCCTAGTCCTACTGTCCTTTCTGAGCGGGAAGAGCCTCTCCACCTCTATCCTATCCATCCCATTCATCATCTTATATGTCTCAATGAGATCTCCCCTCATTCTTCTAAACTCTAACGAGTACAAGCCTAGTTTATTCAGCCTCTCCTCAGAGCTCAACCCCCTCAACTCCGGCCTAGTAAACCTCCTCTGCACTCCCTCCAAGGCCAAAATATCCTTGCGCAGGTGCGGCGACCAAAGCTGCACACAGTACTCCAGCTGCGGCCTCACCAATGCCCTATACAGCTGCAGCAAGACCTCTCTACTTTTATATTCAATCTCCCTCGCTATGAAGGCCAGCATCCCATTTGCCTTCCTGACCACCTGCTGCACCTGCAGGCTGGATTTTTGTGACTCGTGCACAAGGACCCTGAGGTCCCTCTGCACTGTCGCCTGCTGCAGTTTTTCGCCACGTAAGTAAAACAATGTGTGTGAAAACATTGTGGGGGAGGAGAGTCTCCAATGGCCCAGGAGGTCTGTAAAGGAGGCAATTCTCTCCATCCCTATTTAAAAGTAGCTCATGCATTTAAAGTTGCCTGGCTGGACATTTCATGAGGACCTCCTCTCCTGTTCTTGATTGAACTCCAATGGCAGTGGAGGAGTCCTTAGGTAATCATTAATTGGGCACTTCCAGGCCTCAATTGCACATTGAATGGGCAGGATCCTGACCATAGGACCATAACATATAGGAGCAGAATTAGGCCATTGAGTCTGCTTTGCCATTCAACAATGGCTGATAAATTTCTCAACCCCATTCTTCTGTTTTTCCCCCATAACTTCTGATCTCCTTACCAATCAAGAATCTATCCATCTCCATCTTAAATACACTCAATGACCCAGCTTCCATAGCCTTCTGTGGCAACGAAATGTGGACTAAGCTCCAAGGTCTAAGCCACACTACAATTTCCCTGGCAGAGGGACAGTTGTTCCTCAATGGAGTTTAGAAGGATAAGGGGGATTTCATTGAAACTTACAGAATACTGAAAGGCCCAGATTGAGTGGATATGGGGAAGATGTTTTCATTCGTGGGAGAGGCTGGCGCACAGCCTCAGAGCAAAGGGACGACCTGAGGAGGAATTTCTGTAAGCATTGTTTTATTTTCCATTGTAACTATGTGTGCATGTGTTAGGAAATCTATTTATTCTTTGGTAATTGTCAGAACAATTAGTGAAATGAATAATCTGTTCTTTAAGTAAAAACAATTTAGGGCAGCATGGTGGCACAATGGTTCGCACTGCTACCTCACAGCTCCAGGAACCTGGATTCAATTCCTGGCTTGGTTCACTCTCTGTGTGGAGTTTGCACATTCTCCGCGTGTCTGCATGGGTTTCCTCTGGGTGCTCCGGCTTCTTCCCATAATCCAAAGATGTGCAGGTTCGCTTGATGGCCATGCTAAATTGCCCTATAATGTCCCAGGATGTGTATGTTAGAGGTATTAGTGGGGCAAATGTGTGGATTGATGGCAATAGGGCCTGGGTGGGATTGTTGTCAGTATAGACCCGATGGGCCAAATGACCTCCTTCTGCACTGTAGGTGTTCTATAAAAACTCTGCCGCTGGGTTATTTCAAACTGAATTCCTCACTCCAGAGGTAAGAACATACTCATAGACACTGGCATCTTTGGGGAAATAGTACAACAATTAGCATATCCTCCAGCACTGATTCCAGCATTGTGGAGCTGCTGATTTAAGACTGCCGACTAAAGCAGCACTGTTGTACCAATGAGTTGCGCACATGTGAAAATAAGACCAGTTGATGTTACAAAAAGTACCACTCCACTCCATGCTTAAATGAGGAGGCTTTCCACTAGCTTCAAAAATGATTACACTACCGAAATCAGAGCTTCACAGACTAGCAATGGGAACCCTGCAAGGCAAAGCAACACTCGGCTCTGCAGCCTGGGGGCTTTGAGTTGCCACTAGTTCAGAGTTTCTTGGCCACCTTTCCTGGGTTCACTCGATGGGATTGTGAGAAAATGCTTAAAGGAGTAGAGCCATCAGGTGCCAGCTGATCTTACACAGAACAGAATGCAGGTGGAAAAAAAGGAGGAAAATATATTGAGGGCAGCCCTGGTATCTGACTGGTCTATCATTATTCAGCAGAAACTTTAACAGATACCCAAAAAGCAGCAAATAGGGGCATAGAAAATTGATATATTTGTATTCTTGTTTTATTAGATTCTTTTCTGGTTGACATGTTTTAGCCTTTTTTAAATGTTAACTGTTGCCTAGTAACAGCCACATGGCAGTTCATAACAACCAAGTTTATACAGCTCTGGATGTTGGAAACCAATACTGCAGGTTTTGCCCTGGTTCCCCATGACTCATTTTCTTTCTCACTCCCTCCTTCCTTTGCTAGTTGCACTACAGATTCCCACCTGCCAACATGCCTCTAGTCTCTGATTTTATTTAACTTGTGAGCCTGGGCTGAATGTCAGCAGACTATGTGACTGTGTGTGGCATCACAGTTGAGTCCACTTCTGTCCTCACTTGTTTTACATATAGGTACCCTTTCTCGCCAGAGTCATTGAGTAGCAAACAGAACTGAATTATTTTTCTCTCTATAGGAACTTAGAAACAGATAGGGCCAGAAAAGCCCAACTCATTTGCCAGCTGCCTAACTGAGATTAACTAAAGTGCCCCACTGTTGTCCCACCTGAAATAAGCTAACAAAACACAGACCATGATAATCATATGCTACCCTACGCACTCAATGTACTTAGTGGTTCCCCGATCACACCACTGAAAATTGCAGGGCTGCTTGCTTGAATCACTTTGCAAAGAGACCGCAGCTGTTTTAAAGCCTTAAGTGGATACAGCAAGCTGAATCTTATACATGGGTTTCAGAACAATAGAGCTCACCACGCGGGAAATGCTACAAAGTGATACAGTAGTGTGAGATTTTCTAAAATCTAACACTGCTCTTTGAACTTACTATCGCTGTACTGTATCTTTAATCAATTTATTTTCATGTTTTCCATGTAAGTGGAGTTCCTGTGGTATTCAGGAAATGTCAAACCTGTTGTTGATTCTTAGCAAAGCTCCCGTCAATGAATCTAAAGCAAATTGCAGTCTGAAATGGGTGAACCATAAACCAAATTAAACTTCACTGATGAAATATACGGGTCCCCATTGGGGGTCTCTGCACTGACCCCTTTCAACAAGTATAGAAACTTCAAAGAACTGTACAGTCCTCTAAAGGCATGCACTGCATTGGTTCAGTTATTCAGTTCCTGCTTCATTTTCTCTACTACATAGATCAGTACTAGTAAAGTTAAGGCACCAAGTACCTACTGTGAACCACTGCTGCTTTGACCTAAAGATTTTACTGTCATCACACAGCTATTTGTTGGTTATTTACAATAGCTTTTGCTGGCATCAGTAGCTGACCTTTTCCAATGAAGTACTGACTGAAAGCATGTACCACGACCGGGCATTTGGAACTGATTTATCCTTAAATTGTTTCCTGGCAGTACTGTTTACATATCAGAATCACTGTGTGATGTCTAACTTTGAACTGTGGTTTGTTCCATGTCGTGCAACTAATGATGTTTGTTAAAGTTCCCTTCACTGCTCTAGGTGAGCTGGAATTCGCAATGTGTTGTCAGTAATGTTATTTTGAGCTACCACAATAATTTGATGAAATGAAAAAGGAAATAAAAAATGAATGCCGGTCACAGAATTGTTTCAAACAAGAGGGTTGATATCTTAATGGGCCATGTATTTGAAAAATAACTGGTCCACCATGGCTGATAGGATTCATGGAATTGTCTCACAGTATCAACCAATGGAGGGAAAGAGACTGAATTAGGATAAAAATAAAGAACCAATAAAACTGAATACCTTGATAATTTGTGCACTTACAGTCAGTGACTTAGTTAAACAAACTGTTCTTTAAATTTTTTAGTGTCAATGTTCTTTGGGTGAACAGTGAGCGGGGAGCCTGCTCCATCTGCCGGATAACATCAGTGAAAGATCAAGTCCATGTTTGTGATCAGGCTTCATTTTAATATTCATGGCAAGCTGCCAGTTTCAAATAAGGGTGAGGGACCAATCACGGAACCAGATGGAAAATCTGGTGGTTCCTTCAGGCAATCAAGTCAGAGCTTTCTCAATCTCGGTAAAGGATGGGAAGTAATCCCAGGAATGACGGTGGGTGAAAGATGTGGCAACTGCACAAAAGAAAGAACATTTGTGCAGTTTGTAGCCCCACAAAAATCATCAAGAAAGTTAGATTGCACCTTTGTTTTTGGAGCAACTAGTACTTGCTTGACATCTAATGTTCAGTTCCAGTGGAGAGGAATGTACACGGCACTCACCATGCATGCGCGCGCACACACACACACACACACACACACACACACACTCTAGACTAAATTTGCATCAGAGTGCTAAACACGGGATTTTCCAGCTCTGCCTACTGCTTGGATCATCCAGTCCCACTGAACTTTCAGCCAAAGTGCCAAATCTTGTGCAATGCCCCCCTGCCCCCACCACCACCCCCACCCCATGACGAGGCTGGAAAATCCTAGCCGTAGTTGGTCTGCAATTTAAACATACTTCAGGAATGGGTACTGGCTGACTAATCAAGGCCTCATACAAAAAAAACATCAGCATTGAATTCTTTTTATATTGTTCATTAAGCTGAAAACAGGGATGGTTGAGAGACGGAAATCACCCCCGAGCTGTCATCATCTTCCTCTTTCACAGCAACTGCACAAGGCTTCTTTTTTAGGTCTCTTGAATGACCTAAACTGATTTCTCAATTTCTCAACCACCACCTTCTCAAGGGTAATTAGGGAAAGACATACCACATCCTAGGAAAGAATTTAAAAAAATGTTCTTTTTGTCTGGGTGTTTACTTTTAAAGTTGCAGATACTTCACTATATCTTTGAGTGAAAGTATGAGTGCCAGGATATTTTTCATGCTCTTCAGTAATTAAGTGGACAAACTGCTGGTAATATGTAAAAGCTGAATGCTTTTGCCAAAAACTTGGAATTGCACTCTTGGTTTCTGTGTTCTTCGGATCAGACAACTACAAAGGTGAAAATTATTGCTGAGTGTTGTTAATGTGCTCATAGCATTTCCTACTTCTGCCATTTTAATAAATGGTGAGGCCACAGGATAGTCCATTACGCAGTTAGATGATAATATCACCCAGACTGGTTTACCAGAAGAAATATTAAAATGGATATATTCTCTCCTTTACTACCCCTCATTCCCCATTTCAATTCCTTATGTTTCTGACAAAATGTTCCTTATGTTTATGTGTGGGTTCACAGATGTTGGCAGCTATCTAGTGTCTTGCCTAGCAAGGAACAAGCTTTATGCAAGCTTGAACAATAAATGTTGGCAGGTTATTCAACGATAGACAGGCATTGTAGCTAAACCTGATCCAATCTTAACAGCCACCTACAAAGATAAAGAGATGGAACTGCAGTGGGGCTTTTCTGCCAGCCTGCTACAGATTGAAAACTCTGGGAAAGCAATGTATATACTTGAGATCAGAAGAAAACCTACAAGAATTCTAGGTAGCAGCCTCCAGAAGGCCAATAGTGGGTAGGAGTTCTGAATGATCTATCCCCTCTCTAGCCCAATCACAATGTTGCTGAGGACAACCATAATATTAGAGTCTGGATCTTATTATTTGTGATCATTTACCAACTGGGAAATTAGGATGTTTGGTAAATTCTTCTCTTACAACCAATGACATATTACATTTTAGCCTTTAAATTCAAATATGAGGGAAAAGGGATTAAAAATATAGCAACTAAAAACAAGAAAGTGGTTCTTCTCTCACAAAAAACAATTATAGTAATAAAAGTAAGGTGGCTAACAGTTCAGCAAGTTAATATTTGTATCACCCATACGCCATGATATTGATCTTGCTGCTGGCTCCATCAACAAGTACAATCAACATTTATCTGCAAAAGACTTTGATGGATTTTCTATTCAAGCACAAAGATCAGTACACAGCAGATTCAAGATTGGATTGAATGATTCATGTACATACTTTCTCTTCCCCTTTCTTTGTTTCGAAGAAACAGAAGGTGCTGTTCCCGTAGCTGTCGTCCAACCTCTTGTTCCTGCCGCTGTTTCTCCAGTTTACGTTCTTGCTCCAGAAGCTCCTGCTGGTGTTGCGCAGCTAGCAATTCCTGTTGTTGCTTTTAAACAAAGACAACAATTCTTAGGACACAAATATTGCACAGAAATTTTTCAGTTCCACAACAATCTCATGACTGATTGGTGAAAGGGATGGCATAAGCTTTTGAGTGTAGGATCTCAAACCAAAGCTTTTTGAGTTCAGGTTGCAAGTTGATCTGTCATTGGAGATCCTTTGCCTTGGCTAGCTGAGCTTCACTTCCACTATTCCTTAGCTTCATTACAGGATGTAGCACTATACATCAGCAAGGTGATTTATCTTCAGGTGTGGTGAAGGGGAATAAATAAGCTGCTTGTATCAGTCCAGAGATGTGCAGGTTAGGTGGAGTAGCCATGCTAAATTTCACTTTAGTGTCCCAAGGTGTGTAAGTGAGATGGATTAGAGATGGGAAATGTGTGGGATTATAGGGATAGGTCAAGGGCCTGGGTAAGTAAGATACTCTTTCAAAGAGTCAGTGAAGACCCAATGGGCTGAATGGCCTCTTCTGCACTGTAAGGATTCTTTGATGTGTCCCGCAGAATGTATTGGTAGCTGACATGACAAAGCTCACAGCCATGCAATTGTCCCACCTTTCTAGATGGACTGGAAGTGGGGGGGTTGCGGGGGGGGGGGGGGGGGGGGGGGGGTGGTATTTCCTGCTCCTATTTTCATTGGGCAGGGCAGAGGAGTTGGTGTGGGGGTACGGTTGAGGTTGCGTGAGTTGGGTGTGTCGAGTATGGTGGGATTCCACATGAACTTTTGTGCATTGGTACAGCCTTTACAAGTGGCTCATAGTTCTTCAAAAAAATGAAGTTGCTGGGGAGTGGGCTCTGCCAGCACGATGTTGTGGGACCCATCCCATTAATTATTTTGTGCTATGTCGCAAACAATACAGCAGAGAAGGCTGCCATTGGCACGAATTGTTTCAAAAGGTCAATTTTCCTTGTCTTTGTCAATGTTTGGGAAAATTCTGCCAGTATATTTTCTGCTTTAAAGAGGAGAAAAGCACATATTTCTACGGCTTAAATAACAAATTACCTGAATGGGACATTTTCCTTTATATCTTGTAGGTCTTTCGGTTTTAATGCAATGAAAAGTAAGCTAACATAACTCAAAATGATCACTCAATTGTTTTCAGAAACTCTTGAGTCACACAGTTTCAAATGCCAAATGACAATAAGAGTTACACTGTATCCAGATGACACACACAGCATTGGATACTGCCCTTTAATCAGTCACTTTCTCATGAAGAGATAATTATGTATATTTATTTTGCTGCAGACACTTCCAGCAATTGGAGTTGACTCCTAAAGAAACATTTTCCCTTCATGATTCGGTAAATTACTACATAGAAGGTCACAGTGGGTGAATACGGTCTATTGAGACATTGAGTTCATTGAAAATGAATATTGGTCAGTTTTAAATAATGGCAGTCAATACACAGACACCAGTTTTAAGTTAAAACTTTTAAGTTAAAACAGTTTTAAGTTAAAACTGGTGTCTGCATGACAAGTTAAAATCTACCCTAAACCCACAACACTCAAATGGCAAAGCTATAAGTGAGCCCACTCAAATTCTGAAGCTGACCAATGAATTCATCGATTTCAAATGTATATTATGAGCTGGAAGTTTTAGAAAAGTAAAGAAATGCAATATAAAATTGATAGCAGTTCCAAAAACACCAAAATATGGAGCGGGAAAGTGGGAATCAAAAAATAGTTAAAGGAAAACGTAGTGTTAAATAATGCTATCCATTTCCAGTTACTTCGGAAATGTCAATATGATTGCTTGATCAAGTGTAAAGTTTACCCACCACAATGGTAGTAAAATAGCATTTAACCGTGTATTCATTCACCATGAGGACTGTCGTGTTCTTAACAGCTGGGCTACAGCACAAAATGAGTTATTAGACAAGGCTTACCTATGTCTTGAACTTGAAAATAGATCACCCCAGAGTAGGCACTTACCTCTGATGCTTTTTAAAATTTTTTTTAAAACTTTTTCCAATCCAATCAAGTCAAAGTAAACCCAATTCAGAGTTCCAACAAGTTGGGACATTCCCGATCCAAGCTGACAAGACAGGGCTCTCACCACCTGTTTTGGGCTTGATCTACATGATCCAAGCTGATTGCTATCGTTCCTCCTCCAAGGCTTGATCTTATTTGTATCTTAGCCAAAAGGCCGAGATGCCACTTTTAAAAATTGTTTCAAATGAAGCTGAAATGTAACCTAATGACTTCAACCAAGTGCAGCATGTCGATACTACACTTGATCTTAGCCAAAAGGCCGAGAAGCGATTAAACAACTATTCCTGCCGTGGGCTGAGCTTTAAAAACAGCTGCCTCTACGTAGGTTACCTCTGATGCTTTGCATAACCTGCAGCCTATGTTTCATAATTCCAGTCAAAATACCAATATTGACCTACAGACCAGT
The DNA here is from genome assembly GCF_965287045.1 of Carcharhinus amblyrhynchos. Classification (NCBI taxonomy): domain Eukaryota; kingdom Metazoa; phylum Chordata; class Chondrichthyes; order Carcharhiniformes; family Carcharhinidae; genus Carcharhinus; species Carcharhinus amblyrhynchos. The sequence continues at coordinate 68,560,475 of NC_137325.1, forward strand.
GTCCACTACTGTGTGACTTTCTGGTCAGGGTTGCTTATGCAAAACAGATCTTCAGCAAGAAAGTGGAGGCCAAGCTGAGAAATTAGGCAGTGTTGCTGCAGCGCCTGAACAGACAGTTTCAGCTGAAAGGGAACACTGGGCCCCCGTTAATTGAAAGATAACTGTAATCAAGGGTAGGTTTGTGGGGTACTGAGCTGCTTTTACTTCCATCATCATTTCCCACACCCACCATCTTTTTCTGCCCCACATGCTCCTCCCGTCATGGTTGTCCTGAGGATGGCACAGTAAGAAGTCCAGGGGATGACAGGGACATGAGCAGAAGATGTTGATAGTAGTCATCAATATCCTCTTCTGCCACTACCTTGCCTGATTTGAGCAAAATTCAAGCTACAGTGTCCTCATTTCTATTAATAATTCAGCAATATCATCACACGAAGCATGGCCCATGGCCCAAGAATATTAATGACTGTATCATTTTTGTGGCATTACACTAAAGAATTTAATTGTGAACTGCCTGACAAGATGGAATGTTATGCAGCTATTTGGGTGATTACAACTATTAAGTCTATTCCATCTAGATACACATTCATAATAAGATGTCTTAATACAACTCAGGGAGCACTAAACATTCCAAGCATTCTGGTGTCTTTCACTCCATCTATGTACAGTGCATGTTGCTTAGATTTGACGAGTTTTAAGCCGCATTACCTTGAGGTGTTCCTGAAGCTGGACTTGGTGCTGTCGGGTGAGGGTTTCATGTTGTTTCTGGAACTCAGCAAAGAGAAGTTGTTTCTGAAGCTGCTGTTGTTGCTGCAACAGGAGAAGTTCTTGCTGTAACTGGTGTTCTCTTGCAGTTGGGTCTGTAGCTGGCATCGAGATCCGCAGGTCAGTTCGTAAATCCACTGGAGTAGTTGGCTGCAGTGCCACTGGGAGTGGTGAGCTCACTTCAACTATTCAATTCAAAAAAATATAAACTGTAATTTATTTCAGTACCTTAACAAATGTATTATTTTTCCATTTACCAATTCACATTTGTTCCCTACACCATTTGCCCGCATGCCATCTGTCAAGGTGAAGATAATGACATTTGCCAAGACCAGCTTTAATGCCATTGTCAGATTAATAGAAGGAGCCAGCAGATGGGGCAAATTAGACAAAAGCAGGACAGTTTCTAACTTTGTGCAATAAAGAAGAAAGAACCGTATTTTTGTAGCACTTTTCACAACCACTGCTAGTCTTAGAATTTGTTTCACGGCCAATGAAGTACTTTTCAAATGTAGTCACTATTGTAACATAGGAATCAACAGCCAATTTCTACACAGGAGACTCCCACAAATAACAAAATAATCTATTCTCAGTGATGTTGATTGAGGGATAAATACTCGTCAAGGCCCAGAGGTAATTTCTCTCCTGTCCTTTAAAATACTGCCATGGGATCTTCACATCTACTCAAGCAGGTAGGTGGGCCCTTGGTTTAGCATCTCATCTGAACGATGGAGAGTATAAAAGAATGACAGAAATAAAGGGTTTGTATTTATATAGTTAGTGCCTTTTGCAACCTCAGGTTATCCTGAAGCCTTTATAACCAATAAAATATTTTAAGTGTTGTCATTGATATGCTACAGCATCCAATTAGCACACAGCCACAAGTCCCACAAACAGCAATCTAATAATGACCAGATAATCTACTTTAATGATGCTGGATATTGGCCAAGAGAACAGGAAGGATTTTCCTGGAAGTTAACAGAAGTAAAACTCTGGAGAGATATAAAATGGGCTTCTGAAACACCCAAGCAGAATTGTCTGAACTTGCCTGCAGCTGGGATTCTCCAGTCCCAATGCACTGAATGGAGATTTGGCTGAGTGCCAAACTGTCCATTCTCGCTGGCAGTGGTGGTGGGGTGAACAACATCGGAGAATCCGATCCCAATGTTTGCATTCTGTAGCACCTGTAAGACATTCTGCACTCTCTCCTTTCCTTCTTTTTGACTTTATGCTTTGGTTGTATAGCGCACAAAAAACAATACTTTTCACTGTATACTAATACGTGACAATAATAAATCAAAAATCTTTTGGCTCAGTTAAAAACTGAAAATAACTTCCAAGTGTGAGGCATCAGATAATTGCTGAACCAAAAAAATGGAATGCCCAACTTCTGGTAGAATGGAGCCCATTTAAAACTGGACAGGCAAATACTGAAATAATATTTTAAAAAGTAAGTACTGTATTTTCTTAGATGAGCATTTAGGGGCATATTTCCATCTTCCCCCCGGGTGGTGGAAGTAATCATTTGGATGAATTGTGCACTTGCTCTACAGTACAGCCAATTTTGATTTCAACAACAACACACTTAAACTAAAAGTGAAGGCTCAGCAATGGAAAAGCAATCCTCTGCTCATTTAAGTCTTATCACCAATGCCACTGCAGAAACACTATTTAAAAAGTAGCCTCCACAATGGTTCACCGGGAACAAGCAATTAAATCATTTAATTGTTCAAACACTTGAGGCAAAACTGTATTCTACAAGTGGACTCTGTATCAAAGGAAACTGCCTCGTCCAGGATTTTAATATTCAAGAGGAACATTCATTTGGAAAATTCCGATGCTGGGCTATTTAAACTCATGGGACTCATGAGCATGTTCCACGGTGAGTGATATCAGCCTCTCAAATAAATGTGGTGAAGGAGGCCTTGTGGATGAATGGGGTCACTGGGGCAGATGTTAAGGTGGAAAATGTCCAGGACAGGGGAGGCCTACATTTTTCTTGTGGGACCTGAAGGCGTGAAATAGTACACTTACTCCTGGCTTCACACAGTTAAGTGTAAGACTTTGGAGGCTTTTCCTTTTTCCTGGCTGATAGTGATTGGCATTCCCTGCTCAGGCTGGGCTTAAAATTACTGTCACCCCCAAGAAAGTAATTTGATGCCAATTTGCAAGACCCTGCTGACTGTGGCAGCATCTAGGTGACTATCCAGAATCTCAGTAACCCGGGTACTTTGAATACACATGCATTCCAATTTGCAGGGATTTCTCCTTCTATCTGGGCACGGTAGAACAGTGGTTAGTACTGCAGCATCACAACGCCATGGACCCGGGAACGATTCCTGGCTTGGGTCACTGTTTGTGCAGATTTTGCATGTTCTCCCCATGTTTGTGTGGGTTTTCTCCAGTGTTTTCATAGAATCCCTACAGTGCAGAAGGAGACCAGTCAGCCCATCGAGTCTGCACCAACCACAATCCCACCCAGGCCCTATTCCCGAAAACCCACATATTTACCCTGTTAATCCCCTGACACTAAAGGTCAATTTACCATGACCAATCAATCTAACCTGCATATTTTGGACTGTGGAAGGAAAGCCACGCAGACGTGGGGAGAATGTGCAAACTCCACACAGACAACGACCAAGGCCAGAATTGAATCCGGATCCCAGACACTGTGAGGCAACAGTACTAGCCACTGTGCCATCATGCCGCCCTGAAGTTGCCACCCACAGTCCAAAAGATGGGCCGGGTAGGTGCACTGGCCATATTAAATTCCCCTTCGGTGTATCTGAACAGGCACCAGCATGTGGCAACCAGGAAATGTTCACAATAACTTCATTTTAGTGTTAATGTAAGCCTACTTATGACTGATAAATAAACTGTACTTCACTTTACATACTTCTCTCAATCAACAGCAACAAAATGGATTTATTGATCATTCATTCCATTGGCTGTTTGTAGAACCTTTCTGTGAAAATGGAATACATTAACAAGGTGATGAAGAAAGGAACTTTTCTATTGGGGAATACAAGAATGAACAGATGCTGACAAGCATTTTGTCCTGCCTTCATTTCAGAGGTTGAGGGTAGGACAATAGAAGCCCTAGAGGGCAGCACGAGGAAAAAATAATAAATATAGCAGAAAGGAAACTGTATCAAAAGGGCTAATGCCACTTAATTTTGCTAAGTCACTATGATCAACTGAGGGGTATTATTTATGAAATTGCAAAGTAATTGAGGCCTAGACAGACATTTGCCTTCATATCAACAGCCACTGTTCTTCAAAAATAAATTCATTGTATCTGAAGTCCTTTGAAGCATTTTCTGGGGACTTGATAAAGAATGCATTAAATGCACCTTTTATTTTGATAGAGAAATCCCAGGAACAGAACTCTCAGTCAGTTCAAAGCAAACTGGCCAAGTAAGAAAGTGCCAAAATACATGGGTAAAAATTCCCACAGTGACTATGGACATATGGTTAGCTGCGTTGCACTTTTCCAAGTGGGCTGAAAAGTCACAAGACAAATCTCCAAACTACATTGAGTTGGGTGATTTTAGTCAATTGAACTGGGCTAGAAGAGAGGAAGTTAACCTATTACATGGAAAATTGACAATCTGAGTATGACACAGGAAAGGTACTGGCACTCTCATAACTATCCCTCTGAAAGAATCAACCTTATCCGATCCGTTAGGGGAATACTTAAATAAAAAAATAGGAAGATAGTGGAACAGAACTCATTTGAAACTTCTAAAAACAGTAAAACAAATTAACCTTAGGATGTGATTGTACTGGAGAAGGTGCAGAAGAGATTCACCAGGATGCTGCACGGGATGGAGCATTTAAGTTATAAAGAGTGTTGGATAGGCTTGGGTTGTTTATGTAGGAGCAGAGAAGACTGATGGGCAACCTGATTGAGGTGTACAAGATTATGAGGGGCAAGGAAAGAGTGGATAAGGAGCAGCTGTTCCCTTACTTCAAGGGTTAGTCATAAGGGAACATTGGTTCAAGATGAGGGGCAGGAGGTTTAGGGGAGATAGGAGGAAAAGCTTTTTTACCCAGAGGGTGGTGATGGATTGGGGTGCGCTGCCTGGGAGGATGGTAGAGGCAGGTTCCCTTATATCCTTTAAAAAGTACCTGGATGAGCACTTGGCATGTCACAACATTCAAGGCTATGGGCCCAGTGCTGGCAAATGGGATTGGGGGGATGTCAGATGTTTGTGTGTTGGTGCAGATCCCAATGGGCCGAAGGACCACGTCTGCATTTGTAAAGTATTAATTTAAAAATTAGAACTGCACAGGAGCTGAGAAAAATATCACTCCTGACCCTAAAATCCTGATAAAAGAATTCATCCTCTGCAGATTTTGTGGCAACCTGATTGCTCAATCAGCAGGAACTGACTGTACCACAGATAAATACACACCCTGCTTTAAAAGGAAGTGATTTTCTAGGAAAAAGTTTGACCAATACTTATTGTGTGTTTGTGGTAAGCAAACAGCTATTTGTCAATTTGTTATGCTGTTGTTGCATCCTCCTAATCTAATACCTTGAAAGGAGATTTACATCACGCTGTGTTTGAAAACAATATAAAAAGATTGCTGAAAAATTTAGAGAACACCCCTTTAAATGCTAGCATTTTCTTTTCCCAAGCAGATTAGTGCTTTGTCATTCAACATTGGATTTCATTGTTTAGATATTGTACTGATGGCTTTTGGAAGCACAGCAAGCACATCCTGAATGCTGGTCATCCCACAGGTCCGCAGACCACACAGATCAGCTACACTGAGTGGAGATACTCAACCCTTTGAGCACTGGATTTCCTTTGCAGCTCTTTAAGTATGCACCTGTTTTCTGCTGCACCACATCTGCAATAATATTTTTTTGCTGTAACTCTGCTAATGTTGAGCTTTGCCTCGTTCCGCCTGGCCTGTGACAGCAACCCTGTTCTCCTTTGGGATCATTCTGAGGTCAGTTTGACAATACTTGGGCTGCCAGAAAATTTATTGGAATCCAAGTTCAACTTTCAATGCAGCCAGACAAGGCATCTAATTCGAACATCTCACTGACAAAAGAAATATTCTTACGTATCACCAATACTGTGCCCCCATACAAGTCAGGGTATTAATGCCATGCTGTCTAACACAGCGATACCATGACAACATTGTTGGACAAAATTATTTTAATTTTCCTCAATATGTTTTAGTTTTACATTAATGTAAACGGGAAAAGCAGCATCTACTGAGCCATCCTCAGCCCAGGGCAAGTCTGTGCAGAAGCTGTCTCTATGTTTAGCAGTCTCCCAAGTAATCTAGGACACAAAAAATAACTGCAAAGTCTTTTAGAACTCTGCCCTGAAGCAATGCTACTAAAAATAAGTCCTCAAGGGTTTCCATCAGACAAGAATTTTTAATTTTCCCCTTCACAAGAAGTGAATAAAGAGAAAAAAATCCTCCTCTTGCTGATGCACAGAAAATGCACATTCAAGATTATTTTTATACAAGCTCCTGAAAAAAGTAATTTAAATCAACCATCAGATGTAATTATGAAATCGTGTTGTACTCACAGAACATATTCAATGGAGAATAAACCTGCTGAAGAAAGCAAGACTTCTACATCTCAATTGCAGTTATCAGTAAGCCAAAACAAAACACACAAAAAAAACAGCTTTCCACAAAGCTTTAGGCAGCAAACAAAAAAATCCAATTTATTGGACTGTAATCTATATTCCAACCTTTGGGACTAAATATAACCCAGTTTACAGGAAAAAAATCAATAGTGCATCATAAGCGCAGGGCAAGTGTGTAAATATTTCATTGCACAGGGAGATGGCAATCAGCAAAGTGATAGCTCTGAGTGGGCAGGCTGTGGCCCAAAGGATGAGTCACAATTACTCAGTGCAACTTTGAAAAATCGCTTGTCCTTTGTATGTCACAAATGCCACCCACTCACAGCATTCCTCGGCCACGTATCATTAAAAAAAAACTTGGGTATGACTAGAGCACTTTATCATCGGAAAGATTTAGTAGTTTCTCTACAACCATAAACTGGGTATTTATATTTCTTTTTGATGCCAGCTTTATAGTTTATAATTTCTTTTTTTTTGTTGTGGAGATTTTTGATAAAATGTAATTGAAATTTAAATTTCCAACAAACAGGCATTTGGGGCAGCACAGTTGCAATCATTACTGCCAGGAAACGGGAGAATGTGCAAACTCCACAGAGACTGTGACTTGAGGTCAAAATTGGACCTGAGTCCCTGGCAGTAATGCTCACCACTGTGCCACCCCAAATGTAAGTTTGTCTGAAATTTAAATTTCAATTACATTTTATCTGTGTGGTTTCCTCTGGGTGCTCCAGTTTCCTCCCACACTCCAAAGATATGTGGGCTAGGTTGATTGGCCATGCTAAATTGATCCATTGGATGAAATCTTACCAAGCTCCCGCTGCAGTGAGGTTGAACAATTTGGCGGCCAGCCAATTCTCCATTCACTGTGACAGGATGTGAAAATTCCACCAGTGTGAATGGTAGTAAGATCCCACTTTAGTGTGTGGGGGGGATCAGCAGGGTAAACACATGGAGTTGCAGGGATAAGGCCTGGATGGGATTGTTGTTGATGCAGGTTTGATGTGCCGATTGGCCTCCTTCTGCATTATAGGGATTCTGTGATTCTGTTTCTATTCTTTTCAGATCAAATTACCTCATGATGTGCCTAATTTATCAGATACAATTTTTTGTCGTCCACTTTATCGCCGATTCTCTGGCTATCCCAAACTATGCAGTGCTGGCCCTGCAGTTTTAACAGGTAGGTTTGGTTTTTGCTCAGGACTTCCCTATGAAGGTGAATGATGATCTTCCGGGGAGCAGCAAAAAGAAAGATCTTGCAATTAAGAGGCATTTTTCACAACTTCAGGATGGCCCAAAGTAGGTTCCAACCTGTGAAGTACTTGCGAAGTGTCAGCACCATTGCAGGAAATGAACTAGTCAATTTATACATAGCATAATGTGTATAGGACAGTGTGATAATGACTATGTAACCTATCTTTAGATGTTACTAGAGATAAATGTTGGCAAAAACATCAGAGAGAACTCCCCTGCTTTTCTTCAAAATAGTGCCAAAGGCTCTTTCAACTCAGAAAGCAGTTGTCTTTGTTTAACATCTCGACCTGAAGACACCGATGTTTGGAAGCGCAGCTCTGTCTCTGTACTGCAATGGAGTATCCACCTGGATCCTTTGCTTGAGTGTGACCTGAACATACAATATTCTGACTCGGAGGTGAGAATGCTACCTGCTGATATCTAACTAGCATGTGCTGGTTCTCCACGGTGCTGAAAAACTAACCTGACAGAATGACATTTCTAACTTATTTTCTCTTTAATACACTACTTGCTTAATATCGTCCTGTTACCCTAAGGGATAGACCTCCACTTAATTTTCCAGTGACGTACAGGAGCATTTAAGAAGTGAAATGCATGAAACCCCAATTCTCCATGCATGTGTTTTGCAACTGATATTGTGGCATGAGTGTTCTGCAATGGAGAGGCTGAATGCTCATGAGCATTGTTATCTTGGGCTCCCACAGCACTGTAGTGATTTGAAGGAAGTTGCTGCTTCATAGCTTTCCGAGTTGTTAGAAAAGTCTGCAGGAAAATGGAAATGAGTGTTGCTTGCTCCCCAAGGTAAGCTGCTATGTTAGCACTCCTTGAGAGCCAGCTGAAGCTGGAGTGACCCCTTTGGCTGTTCAAGGAAGCCTTGGCTTCCCTCAGCCCTGACAGGCTTTCTCCTGACCCATTCCTGATCGCACCACCCTCTGCCCCTGTTTATGCTAATCACTAACCTCCCATCCTGATCACAGATCTTTTCTCATTCCCACTGATTGCATGCCTCACCAACACCCACCTCCCCCTCACCCCTCATCCATCTCCCCCCTCCCCCGCTCCATCATTCTCGATCACAGGTCTCCATCCCAATGGTTGGAGTCATTCCTGACATGAAGGAATAAGATTGTGGTGGTTGGAGGATTCAGGACATCACTGCAGGAGTTTCTCAGGGCAGTGTCCTAGACCCAACCTTCAGCTGCTTCATCAATGACCTTTCTTCCCTCATAAGGTCAGAAGTGAGGATGTTCATAGATGATTGTACAACCTTCAGCGCCATTCACGACTCCTCAGATACTGAAACAGCTCATGTACAAATGCAGCAAGACTTCAACAATATGCAGTCTTGGGCTGACAAGTGACAAGGAACATTTGCACCATAGAAGTGCCAAGCAATAACCAGCTCAACAAGAGATTGCTGGTGACCGTCCTCAACTCTTTCCAACTGTGGTCTTCTGGCACCAGTGTCTCTTGCTGCCTGCGGTTTAGGCTGCCCTTTTGGATGGCTACCATGAGGGATGGGAAACTACAAAATATTATGATGCTCTTGTCATTAAGGCCAACGCGATCTCCAAGTCCCTCACTTTACCTGGTACTTTGTCCAATCACAGTAATTTTTGCAATCGTTAGGCACTCAATAAGGATAGAAAAGTTATATGAGGTCTTGTGCAACAATAGTAATATCCATACTTCAAGTTGAGAAGCTCTGTGTTCAAGTCCCATTTCAAGACTTGATGGCCATGGAAGGTTGTGTTCATAACATGGCCTAAGATGTTGATTATCATCCTGTAAATCCTTCCAGTTAAACTTGATGGAAAGATAAGTGTTTCTTGGTTAGCCAAATTGCAGGAAGCAATAGCAAGCCACAACATTATTTTACCAAGCATTATTGTGGACCAATCTAATGGAAAACCTTGATCACCAAAACCTTCTTCTGGCATGGTACCTGAAGGAGGAGGAGGAGAAAGCTATACAGGCAGTTAGAGGGCCTCACTCCTTCTTCAAGTAGTGAAATCATTGTTGTTAAAGAAAAAATACACACAATGCTTGGAAACCACTTCTCACAGCCATGTCAGTGAAACCTGAGAAATGGTTGATACCTGCCTGAACTGGTCTTGCACACTAGAACATGGAACTCCAATGGCACCGGTTTTTAACAATTTTGAACAGGTATGAATTGATTTTTCCTCCTATAAATATCCCCCTATAGTATCACTCTCATCTCTGAGTTAGATGGTTTGAATTAACTCCCATTCTGGCAAAAACATTAGGCTGATACTCGACCACGTATTAATACTGAGAGAGTGCTGTACCTGCAGATATGCCACCTTTTGGATGAAACATTAAACTTTTGTCCCATATACCCTCTCAGGTGGACATAAAAATTTCATGGCACTATTTTGAGGATGAGCAATGGAATTATCCCCAATGCCCTGGCCAGTATTTCAATCAATATCACAAAAAGAGCAGAATTATCATGTTGCCACTTGTGAGAGTTTGCTGTACACAAATTGTCTTCTGAGTTGAGGATTATCAAACAAAACTGAACACAAATCCACAAAAAGCGACATTCCATTACAACAGTGAAGGCACTTTAGAAGAGTTTAATTGGCTGTAAAGCAGTTTGGTATGTTGAATGGCTGTGAAAGATCTGAGCTAAATGCAATTTTTTCTTTCACCAATTCAGGAAAAGATTATTGTGCAATTTGTTTTTGGAGTCATCTGTTGGAAAATATAATAATTACTTTTCCTTCAATAGGAAGCATAGGAACAGAAACAATAAGAGGGATAAGCTATTTGGCCCCTTGATCCTATTCAAGTAGATCACGATTAATCTTCTAATTCAACACTATTATCCCACACTATATCATTTGATATCTTCATTATCTAAAAACCTATCAATCTCTGTCTTGAACCAACTCAGTAACTAAACCTCCACAGCCCTCTGGTGTAGAAAATTCCAAAGATTTAACCACGTTCTGAATAAATGATTTCCTCTTCAACCCAGTCCTAACTTGCCTACTTGTTATTCTGAGAATCTGACTCCTGGTTCCAGAACCCCCAGCCTTCCTGTATTTATCTTGTTGAACCCTGTAAGAATTGTTTGATTCAATGGGATCATCCCTAATTCTTCTAACTTCTAGAGAGCACAAATGCAGTCTCCTCAGTCTTTCCTTATAGTACAACCACACTCTCTTTATTGCAAGTATCTCCCTCCTTAGGTAAAGAGACCAGCAATACTCCAGGTACATTCTCACCAAGATACTATACAATTACAGCAAGATATCTTTACTCCTGTACTCAATTCCTCCTGCAATAAAAGCCAACATACCATTTGTCTTCCTAATTGTTTATTGTACCTTCATGTTAGCTTTCACTAACTTATGAAGAAGGACATCCAAGTCCCTTTGAACATCAACACTTCCCAATCTCTCACCATTTTTGAAACACTCAATATCTCTGTTTTTTCTACCAAAGTGGGTAATTTCACATTTTTCTTATTATCTTAAATATGCCATGTTCTTATCCATTCACTAAAACTGTCTAAATCTCCGTGAAACCACTTTGCAGCCTCCTCACAACATATATTCACACCTAGTTTTGTGTCTTTGGCAAATTTAGAAAGATCTTATTTCGTCTCCACTTCCAAATCGTGAATTGGATTGTGAATAGCCAGAGACCAAGCTCTGATCCTTGTGGTAGCCCACCAACCACAGCCCACCTACCTGAGGATGACTCATTTATTCCTACTCTCTATTTTCTGTCCATTAGCTTATTCTCAACCATGCCACTATGTTAGCCCCAATCCATTTTACCCTAATTTTGCTTACTAACTTCTTGTGTGGGACCTTATCAAAGTCCTTCTGAAAATCCAACTACATCACATCCACTGGTTCTCCCCTCATTTACTCTGCCAGTTATATCCTCAAAAAAACTTCAGCAGGTTTGTCAAACATGATTTCCCTCTCATAAATCCATGTTTACACTGTCCTATCCTACCATTATTTTCTAAATGTTCAGTTGTGAATCATCCTTGATCATTGATTTTAACATTTTCCCCCAACAGATGTAGGGCTAACAGACCTGCCTTCCCTGTTTTTCTCTCTCTCCCTTCTTTTCTAAACAGCAATGTTACATTTGCGACCTTCCAATCTATAGGAAACATTACAGAATTGATAGAATTTTGGAAGATGATTATGAATGTATTTATTATCTCTGCAGCCAGCTCTTTCATCACACTGAACTGTATATCATCAAGTCCAGGGAATTTCTCAAGTTTCAGTTCCATTAATTTCTCCAGGACCAATTTTGTACGAATACTAATTTCTTTCAGCTCCTCATTCTGACTAGGCTCTTAGTTCACTAGTATTTCTGGGAGATTTTTTGCATCTTTCCCCATGAAGACAGACACAAAGACCTAGATTTACACCTTCATGGAGAGCCTCTCCATCATGGCAAAAGTCATGGAAATGGCTGGGTATGCCATCATACCCATCATCATACCCATCAATTCCCATCTTTGCAGGGCTGTACTAGAATTGACTGGGATTCATGAATTCACGATTCAAGGTGGCAGATGCCCATTTAAATCACCAGCTGCTTCCACTGAAGTGAGATTTTGGAAGACCAGGAATGTGAAACCCAGATTATGCAGATTAGTTGGGAGAGTGGAGATCTGAACTTGGTGGATTTGTTTTGGACAGTCAAGGTACCCCTTTGAGGAGGTGACATAAGCCCTTGACAGGGTCCCGGGAAATATTTGGGAGAAATAAGGCATCCTTTGGGAGAGGTAAGGCATCCTTTGGGATTGTTAAAATTGAACATAATTATTCACTTTAAATGTAAATATTGGAACTGTCAAAATGACAAAGAACTATCCAGCTGCCAAGGAGCTGTTAAGGAACTGTCAAAAAATGTCAAAGTTGTCAAGGAAGTGCCCATGGATACAATGTGAATTGGCACAGAGTGGGTAAGTGCAATAGTGATTGGTGACAAATATGGCACTAAGGGCCATGGTGGTTAGAAGAGGGGCATGGATTGGCATAACATGTATGATGGGTCATGGAGGCATGGATTGGCACAGGCTGGCATTAGGGGGCATTGGGTGTGTGTGTGTCAGGGGGAGAGCTGGAGGGGTGTTTTTCCTACTTTAATCTTTCTTCTTTTCATATAAACACAGTGCTGGGCCACCGAGGCAGGCCTTCTGCCCAGCTCACCATCACACCTGACAACTTCTGTGTTCATTTTGAGTATATGAATAGGGAGGGAATAGAGAGCTAATACGAATCTAGTAAGGGCAGAATTTTTTTTTAAATTTTAGCCAGGGCATCATGATCGGCATCGGCTTGGAGGGCTGTAGAGCCCGTTCCTGTGCTGTACTTTTCTTTGTTCATTCCAGGGTCATTCAACCCAACCACTATCTCATCCTGCCCCTCGCAACTGAAAATCTGATCTGTGCGCAGTCATTTTTAAAAGTCAACTTTGTAGAGCCAGGAAATCTCCCTACTCTGTGCACCCAGCCCAGGGACGAAAATCTGGGCCAAAGTATTTGTTTAGTTTCTCTGCCTTTTTCTTATTCTAAATTGTCCTGTTTCCGTCTGTTTATTTGTTTTGCTAAGCTTTTCCATTTTACAGCCTATAGAAACATTTCAATCCATCTTTATGTTATTCTCATATTTGATGCTTTCTTTCAGTAGCTTGGTCCTCCTTTGCTGAATCTTTAAAATAGCTCCCAGTCCTCCGGCTTACAGCTTTTTTTATGAGCCTCTTTCTTTGAATTAATGCAATCTATAACTTTTGATGTTAGCACTGGTTGGATCACTTTTCATGTTCTGTTTTTGTGCCTCAGAGGAATGTCTCTTGTAACTTTGTCTTTAGCAAAGTAAAAGTATTTTCTATCACTTCATAGTTAGACAGTAGTAATTAATAATACACTGTAATATCCATGTCTGTCATACTAGCTTACTTCTCTTGGACTGATTAGATAGTAGCTAACACCTTGAAAATATTGTAGATGATTACACCAAGGAGCTTGTTTTTCTAGAATCACCGATTATCGGTAACACATTTTAAATAACCAGCTTTTCATTGATTGCCTAAAACTTGTTTAAATTTAACAAAAAGTCAGAGATTGGAAAATAATTTCAACATTTGTGTTATTTCCTTTCGGATACCAATCCCAGACAGATAATCAACATGGAGCCAAGGAAGGAAATCCAAGAATAACTACTGGCAAAAAAGGACAAGTTCCTGTGTATGGTTTTCAAATCAGGAATGTTCTTCGAATTCTGACAGCATATTTTTGAAAAGGTTATATATGTTCCTTGCCCTGAACTCACTTCGAAACTGTGTGCTGTAATCCTCTCAAGGGCATAACCTGTTTGTCTGATACTGACATTCTTACTTTGGCCTCTGTTCAGGTCAGCGTCACTGAAAACATTGCATTCTATTTTTGGCACATTGTATCACCTGCTTTGAAAAAGGAGATTAGCCCTGCAATTAATATAATGCACCTTTGTAGCAAAATTTCTTTCCATATCAATTCTGTCAAACACAAATGGAATTTTACCTGTTTTTGGCAGAGCATAGCAGCAAGCAGGAAAAGTGGCATTAAGGCTGCCTGCACAAATGGTGAATTTCTTTACCATTTTGATAGGAACATAAAGAAGGGAACTGAGGGGTGGGTCCCACAAAGTCACATCAATGGGCGGGTTCTTTCTGAGCACACTTGCCAGCAGCTTAGTTTTTAAAAGATTGGGATGCCATTTTTAAAGGCCGTTCCAGTACATAGAAGAAAAGCTAGAACATCCCCACATCCTGCAACCAAGCTTCCCCCACCCCACCCCCAACCAATCCTTGCCATGCAACCACCCCAGCGCTGTCCTCTGGTGCTGCCCCTGATGCTGCCAGGCCAACTGTGTTTATTGAACATCTGAGTTTGTTGTTCAGGCCAACAATTTGTTAATTGTCTTCTTATTGGTTCAGTGTTTAATGCTCTGTGTTCTTCTTTCGAGTTGACTACTGTTTTTGTTTTTCATTATTAATTTCATCAAAAACATTTTCAATCCTACAACTCCAAAAATAAAATTCGACAATGACCAAAAGGAAACAAAAGTCTTCGAGATAAACAATTGACCAATAAAATGATACCACATCCACTGAATTACATGCTGCTATAAATAGCATTTTGTAAACATAAACATCACAAATTTCCCTCAAATTTCCAGTAATTCATCTGTCTCCTTGTGATGCTATATGTTAACTGTATACTTGAAAAGTATTTCTATAAATCATGTTCTCTGCAGTTCTCTGGGTTTTTTTCATTGTTGTCGAGCTGTCTGCTAGAAGTCTTTTTATTGCTGCTTCAATGGTTTAAATGGGGTTTTGTTTATTTTTACTCAGGGCTTCAAGTACTTTCCGGGTTTTTTTAATGAATTATTAGATAAAGAATGATTGAAAGATCAGATGACAGGATTTCCTTCGTTTTCAGTTTTGGGCTGCTAGCTGCTGTTTTAGTTTAGAAGGTTTTTGGACATCTGACTGAAAAGCAGTGTTTCTCTCTTTCTCTCTCTAGTATTGTAAATTCTGCTGGCTAGCTGGAAGCAGATCTTTTGCCTTCCTGGGGTGAGAATTCTGTCTCTTGCGGTGGTTTGCTGGCTAAAAGCTAGAGGCCAGCACTGGCATTACCTTGACCTTGAGGGCTGTTGGAAGTTCTAAGGCTGGGAAGTCAGAGTTTCAATTCTTGGACCAAAGAGTTCAGTTCTAACATCAAGGGAGAATCTTTCTTTTCTGTTTTAAACTCGTGGCAGGTGTATGTTTACAAGGAAGTTTGCTTGATTGGAACATTTCATATAGTTAAGGTTTACATATCATGTTTTTTTTTCTTGTTTGTAATTGGTAAAGTTATGGCTATATGTTAACTGTATTCTTCAATAAACTGTGTTTAATAAAAGCTCCCTAGAGGGTTATTTGAATCATACCTGGAGTGAAACATCTCATGCTTATCCTAGACAAATTCAAGATGCAAAACTTATGATCCAGACAGATTTCATAAACACTTTTGGAGTTTCTGATCTGAATTATAACACTCTTTCACAAAGAACACAATGCATTTCACTGACTTCCCACTCCTCCAATATTTCATGGTCCTCACACAATGGGTGGTGTTTGGAGGTGACGGAAGCCTTGCCTGCTGGTGAGAGCCTCACATTTCCTCCTTTTGGAAAAATCTGTTGAATTAAGTGCTACATAGACAGTGATGAGACTTTCCCGAGATCAAGGATCAGAGGCCAGCAGCTCTTCAGTGAATGGCAACACAGTGTTCAGGGACAGCAGAAGGGGAGGGGGGTGTAGTTAGGTGATGGTTGATGTCAGTATTATGCTCAAATGAGCTCAAGATGGACATAGGTACAAGTGAGAGGTAGTAGGCTTGGAATTGTGGAGTGGGGCTGCAGGACACAGCCAGAGCAGGGGAATGGATCTTTGCAGCACCCTTTCCCAATGTTGGACCCTATGTTGAATGCCTTTGGATAATGGGGCTTGCTTTTCAGGTTGCCTGCAAAGTGGGTCCCTTGCCCACCACGGAGAATAGCAAAGGGATGAGACCCTCAAGTGGGCATCATTTGCTCACTCAGGGGTCTTAATTAATGGGCAGGAAGGCTATCTATGGACCTTCTTGCCATGTATTAATCAGGGTGAAGGCAGAAAGATGGCAGGGTCCTCATGCGCCACTCTCCTACCTAATTAAATGCCTCCCATTACCAAACTCATCACAGGAGAGAGCATTAAATTCTCTCCAAGAAGTGAAATCTCCACAGAGACACATGCGCAATCCTCAATGACACTACAATTCAAATAAGTCATTAAGTAGCTGGAATCCCTCCACAAAATGTAAATTAAACTACTTATGTGACTTCTGACAAGACCAGAGCTTCCGCAAGGCAAAGCACAATGGAAATCCACTGCATGCACAAACTGGCCAACTGAACTCTATTTCTTTTTTTTAACCTCATAGTTAAAGAAAACAAATGGAAGCCAACGAGAATATAAATTAGTAGAAACCAACAAGAACAGGAATTAGCCCAAAAGAAAACCGTTAAAAAAAACCTTGTTTTTATAAATCTTCTGCCACCTTAGGATATACAAAGTGTTTTGGAATAATGAATTACATCTGAAATGTAGTCACTATATTTTGTAAGAAACACACACATGCATAAGGAGACTCCACAAAGAGTAAATAGATGAATGATATTTACTCTGTTACAATGGTGATGGTTGAGGATTGTGTATGCCACTGAGATAACATCTCTGCTCTTCTAATTCAGATCTGATTAAATCATAATACATCTGGCAAGGAAATATCAAAACATTATCAGCAGAGAAAGAGAGAGAAAGGGAGGAGTGCAGGGAGGGAGTAAACTAGAAGACAACAAGACTCCAATTCCAATCAACACATTTTGAGTACCGCCAATCAACTGCAGTGGGGGACACAGGAGCTCAATCCATACGCAACCCTGAGCTTACCATGCTTAGCTCAACTATTTTTTGTAAAAATTAACAACTTGTTCGATTTTTTTTCTCTCGTTCTGTGTGTTACTTCTACGTTCTTCTCTTTCTGCTTCCACATATTACCACCAATCGAGAACACTGCCAAACCTGCCGGCAAGTAATCTGTTCAAAGCTATCATTGTGTAATCATCCTTTGGATAAAATGTTAAACCAAGATACTTGCCCCCAGGTGAACATTAAAGCATTGAAATGGCACATTCAATATACAGAAGGATGAGATTATTTACCTTCTTCATTCAAACTCATCTTAAAATGTCTTAAAACCTAACAAACATTTAAAGGCCTGCAGTTTCTCTAGTTCTGGCATTCCTTCCCACCCCTTCCCCTCTGATCCCTGCTCAGCTCCTGTTCAAGAGCATTTTGATTTTTTAAAAATGTTTTCAAGTGAATTTGCATATCTAAGAGTACTCAGCCTGAAATCATTTCTCACCAACAAGCACACCTCAAAACTTGTCACTCCACAATCCCCTGCCATAATGCTTTTCATTTTACAGTGGTTCTCAACAGCAACCTGTGCCTCATGTGGAGTATGACACAACTGCAAATTATCAAATTCTTGAGAATAGGGCAAAGCATAAAACAACCATTTTAGACAAAAAAGCCAAATACGGCAATACTGGAACCCAAAATCTTTGCCTTTTGGCTAAGAGCATCAGATCAAGCCCAAGATGGGATGCAATGCCTTATCTTGTCAGCTTGGACTTTGTTTGTTTCTCTTGCGGGGACCATGAATTGGAATCAATTGGAATTTGGCTTTGGGTTTTGGAGTAAGCAAGGAATAGATTTGGGTTTGCCTGCTCCACTCTGAGCATTGGCTTTGTAATTTTAAGAACGGAGTAAAAAATTAAATAAAACCTGAAATCATCTTCAGTTCTGATGAAGAGCCAAAAGACTCGAAACATTAACTCTGCTTTCTCTCCATACAGATGCTGATAGATCTGCGAGTTTTTCCAGCATTCACTGTTTTTATTTCTTAGGCAATCTTTGTTCTCATAACTTAAAATGGAGAATGGAAGTGCACAAATGTTTTGCTATGCGGGGGGCGGGGGGGGAGGGCAAGAGTTGAGAGCACAGATAAAGATGGAATTGAAAGTAATGTTCCTTCTGTATTTCCACAATTACCAGAAAATCTGATGTTTATTTTAACTTCAAGGTCATATCAACATTCTAAAAGATAACATAAATGTTCTAGCAGTTTTAATAGTAATTAAAAGATAAGGTGAATATTATTGAAGTTGGATTTAAAACCCAATTTTCTTTTGATGAAGGCATGAAGGCAAAAAATACAAATAATTTAAACAGATTTCTAAAACTACTGTGAACAGGCTACTACTAATCAGTAGGAAATAATTACATTAATCTATACAAACAGAAATATGTTGGGCACAGAATCACATATACTTTGTAGGAAATGTAATAGTCACTGGCTTCAATGCAACTCATTGATTTAGATGCCCTTTTTTTAACAAGTTAAGAAATTTGATTAACAAGAATACCTTTTTAAATTAATTTAAAGTTTGATATCTGTTTGGGGAAAATGACTTCAATAGTACATGAAGCACTATAATGCAAAGGAAGCTTTGTTGGCTCATATACTATTTGGAGTAAATGACAAAAGTTTTCCTAGCTGACCAAACAACAATGAGGCAGCTGCAACGACACTTGAAATACTGCTTAAGCAATGTTTTTTGTCAGATAAGTACATTCAGATTTTCACTTGGAAAAGTCCATTATGTTAAATGTAATTTCAAACACTAAAAGT
Organism: Carcharhinus amblyrhynchos; assembly: GCF_965287045.1. NCBI lineage: Eukaryota > Metazoa > Chordata > Chondrichthyes > Carcharhiniformes > Carcharhinidae > Carcharhinus > Carcharhinus amblyrhynchos. The sequence continues at coordinate 68,579,441 of NC_137325.1, forward strand.
ACTTTTTACTTTTAAGTTTATTTATTCGATTCCCATATCACCAATTCACATGCATCTGCACGCGTGCACTCTCACACACATCCATTTGATTAGTCCCTTACGCCTACTACAATGAACTCTTCACAGAGAGATCAAAAAATGAACTATTTATTCCATCGGGTTTCAACCCTGAAGGTGGTCCACAAATCAAATACTTCTATACAACGTGTGCGATAGCCAAAGGATTTAAATACTTCACTGTTATTGTGTGTTCTCCAGTGTAATTCTATGCTGAATGTATTAGCAATTTAACCATTCTTCTTGAACACAATGTCTGCTTCTGAACGTAAATCTGCGACTAGTTGTGCAGGGTTTTGGAACTTCATCTTCACCTGCTGCAGAGCAGACATAAGCTGGTAATTTGAAGTCTGCACCTTTTCCTCTTCCCAACCATCACCTGGTCTACCACCACTCCAGCTCAATGCTAGTAGACGCTACCAGTGCACACACCACAGTATTTGCTGCTTCCTGTTCTTTTATCAAAGTAAATAAAGTGGCAAAGAACAAATGATCAGGAATAATCCAAAGTCTCCCTTTGAGAATAATACGGAAATAGGTTTCTGTGCACTTGCATACATCCTGCAATCTTTCCTATAATCACATTGCACAAGAACGTCCCTGAAACATGCATGATTCTGAGGGAGTTTGACAGGGTAGTTGCTGAGAAACTGTTTCCACCCATTTCTACAGTACAGAAGGCCATTCAGCCTGACAAATCTGTACCAACAACAATCCCACGCAGGCCTATTCCCTCATTTATCCTGCTAATCCCCCCGACATTAGGATCAATTTAGCATGACCAATCAACATAACCCGCACATCCTTAGATTGTGGAAGGAAGCCAGCAAACATCCGGAGAAAATCCTTGCAAATCTAGAGCTAGAGGGCACAGTTTAAAAATGAGGAGCCTCATTTAAGATGGAGATGAGGAATTTCTCACTTCAGAGAGTCATTAGTCTTTGAAATTCTCTTCCCCATTAAATAGTAGAGGCTGGTCATTAAATGTATTCTTTTAAAGCTGAATCAGGCAGAATTTTTATTGACAAAGAAATGAAGGGCCATGCGTGGGGAAGGAGGGGCAGGAGGTGGTGGAAGGGAGGGGAGTCGGGTGGGGTGGAATAGACAGGCAAGAAAATGCTGTTAAGGCCACAATCAGATCAGCTATTATCTTACTGAAAGGTGGAGCAGCTTCGATGGGCCAGATGGCCTATTTCGGCTCCGATATCTGATGAACTTATGATCTCAGTGATTCCATCTGCAATGATTCTTTACAGTGCAGAGGAGGCCATTCAGCCCATTGATTCTGCACTGGCTCTCTGAAAGAGCATTCAACCTTGTCCCATTCCCTTGCAACCTTACACATTCTTTCTTTTTGGATAGCAATCCAATTCCCTTCTGAACACCGCAATTGAATCTGTCTCCCCTGCTCTTTCAGGAAGTTGGTTCCAGGCTCTAGTCACCCTCTGGGTGAAATTTCTCTTCCGCATAACGTTTCTACTCCTTTTGCCTTTTGTTTTGAATCTGTGGCCCCTAACTCTTGATGGCTTTTTGAGAGAGAACAGTTTCTCACAATTTACCCTCTCCATACTGCTCAGGGATCTTGAGGGGCACAGTGGTACAGTGGTTAGTACTGCTGCTTCATGCTGTCAAGTTCAGTTCCAGCCTCAGGTCATTGCCTGTTTGGAATTTGCACATTCTCGCCTCGTCTGCATGGATTTCCTCTGGGTGCTTGTTGGCTTCCTTCCACAGTCTAAAGATGTGCGGGTTAGGTTGATTGGGCATGCTAAATTGACCCTAATGTCGGAGGGAATTAGCAGGATAAATGAGGGTTACGGGAATAGGGCTGGGTGGGATTGTTGTTGGTACAGATTTGATGGGCCGAATGGCCTTCTGTACTGTAGCGATGCTATGAATACCTCCTTTAGAATTTCTCTCTTTGCTTTATATTGTCTTTCTTTATTCTTGCTGCCAAAATGAATCACCTCACATGTCTCTGCATTGAAGTTCATTTGCAACTCATCTGTCAATCCACCAATATTTCCTTTTGAAGTTCAGGACTATCCGCTTAACAATTGACAATGCTTCCAATCTTTGTATCATCTGCAAATTTTGAAATCATACCACAGTCTAGGTCATTAATATATATCAGGAAGAGCAAGTTTCCTAATACTGACCCCTGGGGTACTCCATGCAAGCCTTACTCCAATCTGAGAAACAACCATTTATCAGTCCACTTTGTGTTCGGTCACTTCCAATCTCTAACATGTCATCAGCCAGGAGCATCAAATAAAGATATAACATGTCATCTCAGGAATGGGAAATTGGAAGCCATGTAATTTCAGAATTCCTGCTAATCTTCATTGTTACTTTTCTGATATAGACAGGATATAAAAGGGAAAGAAAATGCAAGTTACTAAAAGGACAAAACATATACTGCAAACCACCTGGAGAAGGCAACAAATGGAAGTTAGGTTCTTCACCACAGGACAGGCAAGAATCAGGCCTGAATTTTCATAATAATGGGGAGTGCCTCTGACACTGCGAAAATGGCAGACACACCCAAAAATAGAGTCCTGCCCCAGCCCCCAAAAACACAACACCTACCATTTTCATGGTGGTGAAGGTCACATTCATGCATGCACATTCCATGGAGGCAGCTGCACATTTATTTTTCTTTAGATACTTCACACACACGGTTTTTTCCCTCTGTGGAGAATAGTAGGGAAGTGGTGGCAAGATTCCGGCGCTGATTGCCAGCCTGTTTAGCACTCTTTCTGTGGCCAACAAGTCCTGGCATTAGGATGAACCCAGATCTTCTGGTTCAGATTAGGGGACTCTATCACTATGCCGTAAGACCTTCTAAACTGCCTGAATATCTTTCAATTATCTGCAACATGACTGGCTCAGTGTCAATCTGGTAGGAATGGGTCTGATCTTTGTTCATTTCTTTCATTAGGCAGGGTATCCATTTGGTGAAATGCAGCTATCCCTGTGAAATTTGTTTCCAACTTGTCTTAACTGGTCCAAACTTGGGTGAAACAATCCAAATTATCTTGGGTAAGTCTACTGCACTCTCAGAACAGACTTTCTTCCCTTATTGATCTGTGCACCCATGTGTCCTCGGGAAATTTGTGCCCAAGAAGGGTGCATTGCGCTTCATGTGAAAGAATATACAAGATTGGCATGGCACATTGATTCTACTCTGTGTGAGCAAGTAGAACCCAAAGGGAAGGCAGAAGGTTAGGCTGATGAGGCAGCACCACAGGCACCACTAAGGAGGAAAGGCAGGACCACCAGGCACCACTCTGCGGGAAGGCTCTTCAGACCTTTGACAGGGTTTCTCACTATGATGGAGCACTATTGCCAAAGGCGACTGAGATTAAGCTGTGAGATGGTGACAGACATGTGTTACATGTCCAGCAACAACTCAAGCCACACTCTATTGACGCCCAAACCCTGCTAGTGGCTGTAAAGGTAATTGCTGTTCTCAACTTTTAAGCCTCAGGCTCTTTCCAGGGTCAGTAGGAGATATGTCTGGTATAGTGCAGTCAGCAGCAGCACAGTGCATTAAGACTCTAAGACTTCTTTGCTCATGTGGGGGGATCACCTTATTTTCTCTGAGGATTTTGGGTCCCAGATGCAAATGGCCACATCCTTTGCCCAATTAATAGACTTCCATCAGGCATGGGGTGCTATTGATTGGACCCATGTTGTTACAACATATCCAACTAATAATTCAGACACATTCATCAACCAAAAGTCATTCCACTCAATGTCCAGGTGGCTTGTAACCACAACAAAATCTTCCTTCAAGTGTATGCAAGTTTCTTTGGCAGCTGTCATGACTCTTTCATTTTGAAAAGATCCCAACTCCCTCAGTTATATTAGCAGCAACACAGATTTGTGGTTGGTTTCTATGGGACAAAAGCACTTGGATAATGACCCCTTTTGGATCCTGAGGCCAAGCACAACTACCACAGCAGCCAAATCATCACAAGGAGTACAAATCGAGCAAACCATTGGCAGTTTAAAAATACACTTCAGGTTTTCCAATCACTCAGGTGGGATTCTGCACAATGGAATCAGGAATAATAGCAGTGTGCTTCATGCTGTACAACATTGCACAGTCGAGTGGCCTCAAAATCGATGGTATCACCATGGACAGAGCTCCAATCTCGGAGTTGGGGAAATTGGAGTCTGATAATTCTCAAATGGACCCAGGGGAATAACAGTTTGGACCAATATTCTTATTTCCCTTTTTACTGGTGTTCCATTTTAAAGTATACAAGACCAATTCAGACCAGTATTCTTATTTCCACATTTACTGTTTTATTTTTCCTTCTGGGGAGGAGGATGAGGAGGCAGCCAATGGCAGGGCAGCTGGGAAACATGGCCATGTAACCAGGGCTGACTCTGTGCAAGACAGGATTATCGCTAGACATGTCCTTGTGTAAAATCAATTCACAGAAGCTCCTTCTATTTCAATTGCCATCAGCCAGTCCCTGGTGAGCAATGTCCAAGTCAAGTATCTTTTGTAAGGGCAAGATATTGAAAACTTGAAATAAAAACAAAAACTCAGCATCTGTGGGAAAGAAATGGAGTTAATGTTTTGAGTCCAGTATGACTTGTGGAATGTAAAGAACCTTTTACTTGATTGACATTGCAGTTACTCAGGGGAATATCCATCCCCCACAAGGGAGAACACCAATATCAATGAACTGGACTCAATTCCATCAAAATGGCTGAAACCTTCACCATTTGCAAACAGGTAAGCTTAGGGTCCTTCACAAGCTGGCTTCCTCACACCGCCTGTAAATAAGGTGCCAAAGCCACCGCCTTGTCTATTAAACCATGTTTAGAGTGATATGATTAATACTTTACACCCTCTACATGATGCTAGGATTGTTTGTACCAGCAGACATGCAGAAAAAGAATACTGACAGGACAAAACCACAACTGTGCAATGACAGCTGTCCAGAAAACTTATGCACCACTTACTTGGGCCAATGGTCTAGTTTCTGAGGTAGGCAAAATAGAAACCTCTGTTTCCCTCACAAAACACATCCTCTACCACCTACAATGCAAATATTGTGAAACACAGATGCTGAGTTTTTGTTTTTATTTCAAATTTTCAATATCTGCAATATATTGCCCTTACAAAAGATACTTGACTTGGACATTGCTCACCAGGGATTGGCTGATGGCAATTGAGATAGAAGGATCTTCTGTGAATTGATTTGATTGTCGTGCAGCAGGCAAATAATATTCACTAGAGCATATACAGCCTGTCGAGCTGCAATTCTTACACTTAAACCAATGTGTGACACTGCCATGTGGATGAATACCTTGCACCCAGTAATCATGCTTGAAATGCACCTACTGCCCAGAATCTGTTCATGGAGTTTGATCATTGAGCTTCCATTCAAATTAGTTTGGGTGGACAATGAAAGGAACAAGGAGCATCTCAGTGCTTGAGCCTTTGAACATGGATTGTTATGACAGACCATTGAAGGGCGGCATGGTGCACAGCGATTAGCACTATTGCCTCACAGCGCCAGGGACCCGGGGTTCAATTCCCAGCTTGGGTCACTGTCTTTATGGAGTTTGCACATTCTCCCCATGTCTGCCTGGGTTTCCTCCGGGTGTTCCGGTTTCCTCCCACAGTCTGAAAGAAGTGCTGGTTAGGTGCATTGACCCAAATTCACAGTAACTTCATTGCAGTGTTATTATGACCTCTACTTGTGACTGATAAATAAACTTGAAGGAAGAAACTCTCCAATGCCTCACAATTCAGGCAATAACATGTACCTGATGATTTCACCTCAAGATGGACCTCAGCATCCTGCCTTCATTATCCCTGGTACAACCACTCTTCATAATGTTACTTTTTTTTGAATAGACTCCGAGTATCCTGTGAGTTTATGTAAATATATTCAAAAAATGCTCAAATGTGATTATATATATATATATATATATACAATCTGAACAGTGTAACCACAATGAACCCATTAGAGCTCCAGGAAAAAATAACATCCCACGCTTGCACACAATCTTACAAATGTGTTGTCTCAAAGGTAGTGAATGCAGGCTGTTCACTTCTCACTCTATACAGCAATGAGGAATGTAATTACCTGCCTCATCATTCAGGTACCCAGTGGGGACCACCTTCAGACTGTGGACTCTATCTCTGCATGAGCAGCCACAGTCACTGGCATATGTGGACAGGCAGGGGTGCTAGTCGAAAGGGTGGGGAGGTGAAAGATGAGGCTGCCCCTCCTCAGTTACCTGCATCGCTCTGGGTTGGCCTTCAGGTGGGGTTGATGGGGCTGGCCACTGCTGCACACCAGCCATCTATTCCAACTGCTGGGCTAATAATGAAACCCATCTTGTTTGGGGTATGCAGATCCTTATATATTTCCCCGAATGTCAGCACTCATACTCTGAGAAGATTGATTCAGGATACCGAGGGAGGCTTGCACTCTTTCCTAGCCATAATGCTGCTCTTGCACCGACTCCGAGTGCTGCTGCATGTCTCCCTCTGTGAGAGTGGCCAATCTCTCATAGTCAGAGCTAATGCGGTCATCCCCTGGGAAAATGTGGAGCTTATGATGGTGGTGGACCTTTATATTTGCAGCACTAGAGTTCCTCAGGAAATACTGCCAGATACCAAACATCTGCTGATCCTCAGGAGGATGGCTGATGGAACAGAGTTGGGGCCAGTGTGAAACACAAAAGGTATTGCCCTTCACATTTGAAAGCCCACACTGATGCACTCCATTCTCATGCTGCTCATTTGATGCAGACCCATCCTCCTCATGCCAATATTCCTTAATGCTCACTAAACAGACATCACACAGTTCACCATGGCTACCGTGTTCCAAGGTGATTTTAATACCTGTTCTTGCAACTCACCACCAATAGACAGCTGTTCAGGTATCCTGGCAATGCCTATGACTATCTGTTTAACTGAGCAAATTGTTCTCTATCAGGCTGATCCAACCAAAATGATTTTATCTTGGCCTGACATAGAATGCATGCAGCTATGTTTCTCTTCATTTTCACTGCACGTAGATGATTATCCCCCTGTGTTCCTACTGTTAGCTCTACTTCCTAAATTTAAGCAGTGATCAACCGCGGAGTATGACAGTCATACCCAGTCTAGTCAATGAGAGCTCTGGATTAGCTATCTGTAGCTAATGAAGTCTTCAACATCACCACGGCTGACATCAGAGTTTTATGCTGAGGAAGTGAATGGTGAGGTAAGTTGGAAACTTAGCTGCAATGGCAAAAGTCAGGCCCAAACAGCGCAATCTTACTGGCCATTCAGGCCACTCTCCTGCTGCAGCAAGTTAGAGAATTGGCAAACTGCCAAATCTCGGTTCGCTGCAGCAGGATGGGAAAATCCCACCAGTGTGAACAGCTGTAACATTCCAGCCAAGATATTTTCACCCCTGTCCAGAGTAACAAGGGCACCGACTGATCTGAAATAAGATTACATTCAGGACCTGGCCATGTCATTGTGACCTGATATATATGTGTAAGAAGGAGCCATTGCTTTTGGTAGGTGTCCTTGCCTCTGGCTCAGGAGAATAGATTAAAATGGTGGTCAATGGGATCTTTGTTGCTCCAGGCAAGTAAGTGATGCGAGACATTTTAATTGCCTGCGCTTACCATTTTTGCTGCATGGAGACAGCTCAAATTGCCAACAGCTAACCCAGAATTTAAAAGTTGCGATCATTCAGATCTGCAAAAATTCAATGCCAAACATTTATCCACTGCACCACTAAAACAAAGTATTAATACTACAATTATTTTGTTATAAAGACACAGCAGGATTTAATTATCATTTTCTTCTGTTTCCCACCCAGCAAGTGGACAATTGGCAAGTTTGTCAATTGCTGGCTGCCAGGTTGGTAAACCAGGGGCAGGAGGCTGCAGTTGTTGCCCCTTGGAAATGATCACCGCCCAAGACTGGAGATCAGGCTTGCAATCCGTATGTGTGGACGGAGGAGGCATGGGATGTACAACAACTCTGAGAGCAAGACAGGATGTAAATCAGGGGAAGATTCCAGCAGGAAGAGGTCCATGATCAGCAGTGGGAAGACTGAAGCCTCCCATGAAAGGCCTGGCTGAACATTCCTGCTCCTCAAACCCACTAGGAGCGCTGTAACTTGGGCTTAATCTCTGACGCTGGCAGCTCAAACCTTCATTTAGTTGCCGAGGGAAATACAATCAGCAGCAGTTAGATTTAAATCAGGCTCCAAATTGCCTGATTCAAATGTATTAATGAGGGTTCCCACTTCTCCAAGATGGTGTACTTGCACACCTCACTACCAATTGCTATAAAACAAAATGGGTGTTTACATATAGTTATTTAAACAACACCCCGATTTTCTCCCGTCATTTAGGGTGTATAACTGAAGTATTTACTATTATAGGGGGAAATTTCTCTATTCATCAAATAACTGTGGGCAGAATTCTCCCGTGACCCAGCAATGGGTGAGAATTTGGTGGGACTCCAAAAATAGGTTTTATGCCAATGTGAATTTCCTGTGGAATTTTCTGCTGTTGCTTACCATAGCGGATCACAAAATCTGCTGGAGGTAGGCATGAAACCAGTTTGCATTCTGTTAATGGGATACAGATGAAGGCCCAACCAGGTCCAATTCTCAACAACACTAGTGGGAAAACACACCAGTCCAGAACACATTGGGAACAAGGTCAGCAGTCATCTGAACAATGTCTGCAGCATTGCCTCAGAATGTCCCTACTGATCCATTTTATTTTTCAGGATGTCAGTCATATGGCCACCTTTTCAATATGGCACCCAAGTATGATGGCGGGACTCACCATGGTGATGGATCCACCACAAATACAGTGCCAAACCCCTGGGTGCATAATCAGAGCCAGAATGTATGGTGTGGTTTCCCACCAGTCTTCGCAGCAGGACATATTCCCAGTTCCTACCCCTGCCACTTGATCCCAGATAGGAGAATTCTGCCCAATGATTCTTTTTTAATTTTCTCCCTATCATCTTGCTAAGAATTGTTTTTTAATTTTTTTTTTGCAAGATATGGGAGTCACGTGCCAATGTTTATTGCCCTAATAGCCCTAAAGAAGGGGGTAGTGTGCTGCCACCTTGAACCGCTGCAGTCCCTGCCATGTAGGTACACCTGCAGTGCCATAAGGGAGGGAGTTCCAGGATTTTGACCCAGTGACAGTGAATTGCCCTGTGCCGCAACATTCCCTCCATCTAGCTGACTGAAGGGAGGTTTACTCCTAATCTTGCAGCTCTGTAACCAGCTGTTTGAAGCTGTGTAAGACAGCTGAATGTATGTTCTCTGTACTTTGCTCATTCCTTGATGAGGGACCATCCAGCACTATGGTACAGTAGTTAGCTGCCTCACAGTGCCAGGACCTGGGTTCGATTCCAGGTTTGGGTCACTGTCTATGCAGAGTTTCCACGTTCTCCCAGTGTCTGCATGGGTTTCCTCTGGGTGCTCCGGTTTCCTCCCACAGTCTGAAAGATGTGCTGGTTAGGTGCATTGGTCATGCTAAATTCTCCCTCAATGCACCCGAACAGGTACCAGAGTGTGGTGATGAGAGGGTTTTCACAGTAACTTCATTGTGGTGTTAATGTAAGTCAACTTGTGACTAATAAATAAACTTTTTAGTTTCTCACAGTTGATACTGGGAGCATGGCCAAAAAGCTGCTACAAGCTGCCATTCTGCCTGAAATATATTTCATTTTGTTCTGACTCAACCTAACCATTCGTCCTTCAAAAGAGTAACAAAAAATCTATTTCTGCACTTTTCAGAATAACAGTGTGACCCCTATTTATACTTTAAGTCACAGAAGGGGATTAGAATAAATGGCTATAGTCGCAACATTTAAAGATAATTCTTTCGGCACAGTTATAAATAGAACTCCAGAATCAATTTACTGGATAATCAAAGGCCAGTCCCCACCCATCATCACTTTATCACTAGCTGTGTCATAGCAACATATTCAGCACAGTGATATCAAAAGATTAGCCGATTTATGCAGCCAAGGCTTTTGAATCAATAATTCATCACAAATGATAATATCCCCTTCTCTCTGGCTGTTTGTAATGCTTTTCTGCAGGTGATGTCCATATTTGGTTCTCTCCAGGCATGCCAGCTGCAAGTACAATGAAAGGTAAGCTCTCAGCACTGCAGCAGGACAGGGCAGGATCGACACAAAATCTTTCACTTTTGTTTCCTTGAAGTTTCAATCTACCTGCTTTCTGACAGGGTTCCTTTGAATTATGCCTGTGGAGACTCAGTAAATGAGACTATTCTGTTCTGACAACAGGCCCATTTCCACTGACTCAGGCTTCCCAGAGATTCAGGTTTGTCCCAAATCTATGTGACATGTTTGAGTTCTGGTGGTAGTTTGAGCACTTTCTGCATCCCCCAAGTCCTTTGCTGGAGCTGCTTCTTGTTTGTCAGTTAGGTTCAATGATGAAAACACCGCAGGCTCATTTCAAATGATAGTGCAAAGCAACTGCAAAACACAGAGGAAGGAAGGGAAGCCGAAACACCTTTGTAACAATATATTTCCTTTATGTTTATATAAACCATACAGCTAATTTAAAGAACTAATACTAACACTAATTTAGAATATGGCATCACGTTTGCATATCAGAGGAAAATAAAGACAAGAGGACCACAAAACTCAGCTGGTCTTCGACAATGTTATTGGGTTGCGTAGACAAACATCAAAGCGTAACTTTATTTATCACTATGTCTTGAGTTGACATCAACTTCAAAAGCAGATTTGAACCAATTCTCAAGAAAATGCATTGCAACAACATTTTTTTTAAACCAGGATGAGACAACAAGGACAGTTTTTTTTGCAATGCTCCCCACCCCAATTCAGAAGCATTGCTTGAACTTTTCCAAGGAGGTGGAGATGGATTTGGGGGAGGCGGATGGTATCACTCTCTCAAATGGGTAATACTCAGGAACTCAGGATAACGGGTCCCAATATTTCCAAGATCAGTGGTGGAGAACCATTGGTAGAATTCAGAAAAGCAGAAGGACTGAAAATGCATAGAATAATTCTTGCAGTATTGCTGCAAAAGCTAGATTGTTCTCTGAATTTCTACTTGTGTGGGGGCTTGGGCAGGTCTCAGTGGACAATTTAAATGTATATATTGGCTTCAACATATTAAAACATCCCATGGTGATTCACAAGAGGGTTATTAAACAAAACACAACATTTAACCACATAAGGGGATGTTAGGTCAGACAACCAAAAGCTTGGTCAAGGAAGTAGGTTTTAAGGAGTTATTGACAGGAGGGAATCAAGTAAAAGAGCTGGAGAGGTGGAGAGAGAGGATTCCAGAACTTACGTCTTGGCAACTTAAAAGTGCAGTGACCAGTGGTGCAGCAATTCACTGGGGAAGTTCCCCACCAGCTTTCACAAACATTTCTGAGATTTGTGAGGAATAAAAGCAGAGGAGGGACTCTAATCCATATTTGGCAATTAATGAGCCCAATGTCATCCATTATCTATCCTTGGGCCTACTGGAATTTTGTGATGGCTTGAAGTAAATGAAGGCTGTATGCCTTTGCTGCATCCTCAGAAGGCTGGCTGCCCAACAAATCCTACTGGGTTTGCTAATGACCTCCTGGGAAAATCTTGGGAGTGGGAGAGGGGCTGTTCCCTTTGATCCTCACAACAAATGAGTTAATGAGCTGCCAACAAACCAGAAGGCCACTAGTGCCATAGGGAGTGGTGGCTACTGCTTTGTGATGGATGCCAGATTGGAAACAAGGTAAGTAAATTTGGCGGTTGCTGGGGGCAGTCAAGCAGGCTGCAGGAAGAAGAGTTTGATGACAGAGCTGGGCGGGGTTTGCTGTGTGGGTGGCAATTGACACTGGGAGGCCCCTCCATGGGCAACAGGGTGCCCAAATAGGATGATTCCCTCCCTGAACCCACAAGACGGTCATCAGGGTTCACTAGACAGTTTACCCTTGTGGCAGAGGGCTCACTCATCACTGGTAAAATGGCAGCCAGCAGCAGTAGGATGAGGTCATTAATTGGCCATTTAAGTGATGCAATTAGTCCCTGGGAAGGAGGGCCATCCTCCAACTTTCCCACGATGGCAGGAAGGTGATGGATGTGATACACACCACCCTTTCTTAATTTTTCGGCCCATTATCTCCGATTCCACTCCTGCACGGACTGTAAAAATCAAGGCAATGTTTCCAGTTGACGTAAAACTCAGAAACGTAGCAAACATTCTGAAGGATCGGAACAAACCTCAGGATGACATAGTGGGCCTGTTGAGCTGAGGAGACATATGGTTAATGAAATTTAATAAGGATAATGATGAAAATGTATACTTTGTTAGGAAGAATGAGAAGAGGCAATATAAACTAAATGGTACAATTTGAAAGGGGGTATAAGAACAGAGAGACCTGAATGTTCATGTACAAACCATTCAAGGTGTCAGGACTAGTGAAAATGCTGTTAAAAAAGCAAATGGGATAGGAACATAGGAAATGAGAGTAGAAGTAGACCATTCGGCCCTTGAGCCTGCTCCATCATTCAGTTTATTTTATGGCTGATCTCCGATGCCAATGCCAATTTTGCGTGCTATTCCCATACACCTTTATATCCTTAATATCTAGAATCCTATTAATTTCTGTCTTGAACATACTCAATGACTGAGCTTCCACTGCCCTATGGGGTAGAGAATTCCAGAGATTCACCACCCTCAGTGAAGAAATCCCTCTTTATCTCAGTCCTAAATGGCCTGCCTGTTATTCTGAGAATGTGTCCCATCCAGGGGAAAACGTCCTACTTGTTGTGCCTTGTAATGCTTCATTCAGATCATCCCTCACTCTTCTAAATACTGGAGGATATAGACCCGGTCATCTTAATGTCTTCTCAAAGGACACTCTGGTAATCAGCCTGGTGAACGGGATATTCACTTTACATGGCAAGTATATCCTAACTTCTGTAGGACAAAGAGTGGACACAAGGGTATGCACTCAGCAAGGGTCTATGAAAAGAGGAGTAGAAAGCACAAAAGCAAGCAAGTTATGCTGATGCCACACCTTTTGGTTAAACTTATAGAGTTGTGTTCAGTTCCAGGCACCACAATTTATGAAGGCTGTCAAGAACTTAGAAAGGGTACCAAAGATGAGAAATTTCATCTATGTGGAAAGCTGGAGTTGTTCTCCTTAAAGCAGAGAAGGCACTCAGAATCGATCTTAGAGAAAATAAGGGGAAGCTGTTTCTCATAGCAGGAGAGTCTGTAATCAGAGTGTGAAGATTTAAGGTGGTCAACAATAAAACCTAGAGGCGATATGGGGAAACTTCATTTTGCAGGGAGTTGCTGCGATTTGAAATGCGCTGCGTGAAAAGATAGAGGAAGCAAATTCAATCATAACATTCAAAACTGAATTGGACAAATACTTGAAGGGAAAGATTTGCAGAAAATTGACTATGGGAAAAGACTGGTGAATCAGAGTAATTAGATAATTTACCAAAGAATATACATATATGATAGGCTAGATAGTCTTCTTCTGTGCTGAATTATTCCATGATTTTATGGCCTCCATATTTTCTGTGGCGAGTTACTTATGCAGGGGGAGCTGAGATTCAAAGGGAAAACTTGGATGATTGAGAAATTTGTCTTTCAGATGGGCAGGGAAGATTCTGGAGAAACTGTGGAATGCAGGTTGATCTACATCACAGGTGGAGTGGGAGGAGTGTTGGGGATCTGATTCCAGGCCCAGTGCTCTTTATACCGGGGAGGGGGATCCTGATGGTGGGGAGTTTAGAAAGCTCCTCCTGGCCCATGAGCAATGCTGCAATGGTATTTGCCTTCTTCCAGAAGCTACAGCCTTGCTGTTAGCTGTTGGTTCTTTTGGGCCATTGGACATGTAGCCGTGTCAGAAAAACTCAAACATTAGCAGGTTGGAGCCGACTTCCTAACATGTCAAGGATTTTTCCTCCATATAACTTACACCCACACCTAATCCTATCACTCACTTAGGTTGAAATTACACCCCGCACCACCCCAACACACACACACACGCACACATACACAAACAAACACACAACCCCCCCACAGACACAACACATAACACACATACCCCCCCACACAAACACACACAACACCACCCCCCATCACCACCCCCTCCACACACACATACACAGGCCACCACCATGATTCAAAATGAGTTTCAGGAAATCAAAATGCCCATGAATCATGGCATCTAAGATTTCATCCATTTTCCATATGCTGCAAAAGGCTATAGCTTAATTCCCCTTCAGAATCTGTGAAGCAACCATGGATGTTTTTCCCATGAAAAATAATGTTTTCTGATGTGTGAAACAGTTTGAAAAGGAACATGGATTTAAGTTGAAACGGAAATATTCTGCTGGACGATGAGGAAGAGCAAGAGAGTGGGTTTAATTGGTTAGCTTAGAGCTGGTAAAAAGTCTGACAACACTAGGTTTAAGTCCAACCGATTTATTTGATCCAACGCCGGCATATCCACATCATAGCTTAGGGCTAGCACAGCCACAATGGGCCAAACAGCCTCCTTTTGTGATGTATAATTCCAATACTACTAAATAATTACAGAAGAATTGAAAGCTTTTCCTTTTCTCCAGTTTAAAAACAACTTGATCATTCTCATGTTGCTAGTTGCAATTAGTATATCTTAGCATTCATCCGAGGAGTATAAAGGAGAAAACTGACTAGTTAGTTATTTGTTTTCCAAGTGCACAAAACAGACCCTCACAATGTGTTCGTTCAGGAACAAAGCCCCTGAACATAAATATAATCTGTCCTTAGAAAACTGGTTCTTTCTGAAACATTTAACATTGAAACATTGTTAAGATTCTCACTATAGAAACCATTCCTGATCATTAGTCTGATTTTCCTTTCAAATTAAAAACAAAATTTAAAACCTTGCTAAAGGAAAAGGAAACAATAATGAAAAGGAAATAATCTTATGAAAGCCTGTATTTTAATTATGCAAAAACATATTGCGTGTCACTAGTCAGTACTGTTACCACTTTATTCATTTTGCTCATTAAAATTCATATTAAAATGTAAATGAAGTAAAGCTCTCTATTGTGACAGGCTGTCTCAATAAGTATCTATGTTTCTATATATAACCCAGGAGAAGGTCACTTTTCTAACCCTAGGGGAATATTAAACACAAAAACTGCAATCACTATTTGTTCTATCTTGCTGTTGGGCTACAGGCTTTTATCAGTATGTGTACAAGCTAATAATGTTAGCCAGGACTGGAATAATAACTGCAGGCAAGTGGCCTTGTCTTGTACTCTTTCTAATGCTACTGAAAGTAATTTTAGTCCATGGTGTGCTAACGGAAAACGTGAATGTGAATTTACTTTATTCACATGATAACTGTAATCATCTTGCATTGTATTACTCTCAGAATTTTTTTTTAAATGTCTCCCAACTATTTTCTCCAATGGCTGGGATAAATTCAGAACCAGCAAACAAGAACTAAAATATAAGAGAAAAAATAAACGAGGACAAAATAGTGAGGAATATAAAAACTGACAATGAGAACTTCTTTAAATATATAAAAAACAGAGGTCTAAGCGAACATAGGCCCCTTATAAAATAAATCTGGGGAAAAAGGTTATGAGGAACAAGGAAAAGGCAGAAGTGTGAAGCATAAATCTTTGCAGTGTTGAAACACCTCCCCAGGCTAGGATGGGAGATAGGGTTGGTGGTCACAATCTCTGGCTTTGACCACGGACGTCCCCGCTCCTATTTTCTCATGTTCTTACAATTATTCTTCTTCAGTTTTCTGCCAAAAGCAAATCTGACCCCCTGCACCACAGCCTCCACCAAATTAGGGCAAGAAGGCAAATCTCAAATCCAAACCAGCTTGAACCCGGTGCTGCCGGCATCAATCTGATCCATACCTGCCGTCTAATCAATTGAGCCAGCTGCCTCCCCTGCTCAGTGTATAACCAAGTTGCTGTGGCAGCATACATTTCTACCTAGATTTTGTAGCCTGGAGTAATTGGAAGAGATGGTAGAGACTCCAATTTCTTTCCAACACAAGGCAGTCCAGGAACCTTTCTCACTCTTACCAGCTGGCGCTGGCCTACGTGGGAAGCATTTTAAAGTTTATGCTCAATCTTTTTGGCTGTGCTATAAGTGCACTTTCCTTGGCCATCAAGTCCTGGAATGGGATTTGAAACTCAAGCTTCTGGCTACTATTGCACTTCAAGACCTCCTATTCTTATAGGAAGGACTGAAATAGTAAGGATTGGTTTACAAGAACTGTCATAATCTATGCTGGATTAAATAGAACAGGATCAACTATAACAAACATAGGGAGATGTAATCAAATTGTCTCTGGTGCATTAGAGTCTCTGGGTAGGATTTTACGCTGCTGCCAAGGCAGGTTCTGAGGTGAAGGAGCACAAGATGAAATGGATAGGATTCCCCTTGGAAGCATGCCCGCCCAAATCCAGACAATTTCACACTTGGGTGGGCAGGGCCTCGGGCAGGAAACCTGCCTTTTCACCTATTAAGGACCTTTTCCTGCCCAGCCTCAACTTTAGTCTAGTGAATGTAGACACTAACAAAAACCCTTTGTCCCAACTTTGGTGGAAAGGTTGGGAGGGGGGTGGGGGGGGGGGTGCGGGGGGAGGTGGGGGGCGTGCGGGGGGAGGTGGGGGGCTCGCTCTGAAGGCACCCTCCCCATACTTAAAATCCTAATCTGTTTTGTCAGTACCATGGAAATTCAACTATAGACCAGATAAATTTGAATGATGAGAGGCAAAATATTAATTGATATTGCGGAAATGGTTCAGCATTCAAGATCATGACTCAGGCCAATTTGTAAAGGCTGTGGAAAGAGTAGGTTTGTTCGGGCGTAAGGCCTTTTCTTGTTCCAGGGTTCTGATACTTTAGGTTTAAGTGCTTAAATGTTATGGGCTGCAGACTGGCTAGCAATGTTGCTAAGATGTGACTAGTGTGGTAGACGGAGGGGAACCGGTGGATGTGGTGTTTTTAGATTTCCAGAAGGCGTTCAATAAGGTGCCTCACAAAAGGTTACTGCAGAAGGTTAGGGTGCATGAAGTTGGGGGTAAAGTGTTAGCGTGGATTGAGGATTGGCTATCTGCCAGGAAGCAGAGAGTTGGAATAAAGGGGTGCTTTTCTGGTTGGCAGTTGGTGACTAGTGGCATGCTGCACGGATCGGTGCTGGGGCCTTAACTGTTTACCATATACATAGACGATCTGGAGGAGGGCGCTGAGTGTAGGGTAACAAAATTTGCTGATGACACTAAGATGAGTGGGAAAGCGAATTGCGTGGAGGACGCAGAAAGTCTGCAGAGAGATCTGGATAGGCTGAGTGAGTGGGCGAGGACTTGGCAGATACATTAGCAAATGCGAGGTTATCCACTTTGGAAGAAATAAGAGTAGGATGGAATATTATTTAAACGATGAAAAACTGCAGCATGCTACTGTGCAGAGGGACCTGGGAGTCCTTGTGCGTGAATCGCAAAAACTCAGTCTGCAGGTGCAGCAGGTGATCAAGAAGGCAAATGGAATGTTGGCCTTTATCGCAAAGGGGATAGAATATAAAAGGAGGGAAGTCTTGCTGCAACTGTATAAGGCACTGGTGAGGCCGCAATTAGAGTACTTTGTGCAGTTTTGGTCCCCTTATTTGCAAAAGGATATATTGGCCTCGGAGGGAGTGCAGAGGAGGTTCACTAGGCTGATATCTGAGATGAGGGTGTTAGCTTATGAGGAGAGATTAAATAGACTGGGCCTGTACTTGTTGGAGTTTAGAAGGCTGAGGGGGGATCTTATAGAGACTTACAAGATAATGAAGGGGCTAGATAGGGTAGAGGTAGAGAGATTCTTCCGCTTAGAAAGGAAACCAGAATTAGAGGGCACAGCCTCAAAATAAGAGGGGGGGGGGAGCAGTTTAGAACAGAGTTGAAGAGGAACTTCTTCACTCAAAAGGTGGTGAATCTGTGGAATCCTCTGCCCATTGAAATGGTGGAGGCTACCTCATTGAATATGTTTAAGTCACGGGTAAGTAGGTTTCTGATAGATAAGGGAATTAAGGGTTATGGGGAGCAGGCGGGAAAGTGGAACTGATCCACTTCAGATCAGCCATGTTCTTATTGAATGGCAGGGCAGGCTCGAAGGTCTAGATGGCCTACTCCTGCTCCTATTTCTTATGTTCTTATGTTGCCTTATAGCACCAGGGAACCATGTTTGATTCCCTACTTGAGTCACTGTTTGTATGGAATCTGCATGTTCTCCCCATGTTTGTGTCGGGTTCTTCCAGGTGCTCTGGTTTCCTCCCACAGTCTGAAAGACATGCTGCTTAGCTGCACTGGCCATGCTAAATTTTCCCTCAGTGTACCTGAACAAGCGACGGAGTGTGGCGAATAGGGAATTTTCATAGTAACTTCATTTCAGTGTTAATGTAAACCAAACTGTGACTAATAAATAAACTTTTACTTTATTCTTATGTGTGGTGTAAGACTGAAATACAACAAGAATTTGCATTTATATAGCACCTTTAATTTACAGTAGGCTTATTATGAAGCACCGAGCAATGTAGTTAATGGACACTGATCTGAAGAAGGAGATACAAGGAGAGGAAACCAAAAACTACATCAAAGAGCTGAGTTTTAGGAAGTGATTAAAGGAGGAAAGGGATTTGGAGAGGTGGAGGTGTGGTTAATAAGAACATAAGAAGTAGGAGCAGGAGTAGGCCATCTAGCCCTTCGAGCCTACCCCGCCATTCAATGAGATCATGGCTGATCTGAAGTGGCTCAGTTCCACTTTCCCACTTTTTCCTCATAACCCTTAATTCCCTTGCCTACCAAAAACCTATCCACCCATGACTTAAATATATTTAGCGAGGTAGCCTCCACCACTTCAACAGGCAGAGAATTCCAGAGATTCACCACCCTTTGTGTGAAGAAGTTCCTCCTCAACTCTGTTCTAAACTGCACCCCCCCTTATCTTGAGGCTGTGCCCTCTAGTCCTGCTGTCCTTTCTGAGCAGGAAGAATCCCTCTACCTCTACCCTATCCATCCCCTTCATTATCTTAGACGTCTCAATAAGATCCCCCCTCATCCTTCTAAACTCCAACGAGTACAGACCCAGTCTATTTAGTCTCTCTTCATAGTCTAAGCCCCTCAACTCCGGTATCAGCCTAGTGAACCTCCTCTGCACTCCCTCCAAGGCCAAAATATCCTTGCACAAGTGCGGCGACCACAACCGCACACAGTACTTCAGCTGTGGCCTCACCAGTGCCCTGTACAGTTGCAGCAAGACCTCCCTACTTTTATATTCTATCCCCCCTCGCTATAAAGGCCAGCATCCCATTCGCCTTCTTGATCACCTGCTGCACCTGCAGACTGTGTTTTTGCGACTCATGCACAAGGACTCCCAGGTCCCTCCGAACCGTAGCATGCTGCAGCTTTTCGCCCTTTAAATAGTAATCCCTCCTACTATTATTCCTGCCAAAGTGGATAACCTCACACTTGCTAACATTGTACTCAACAGCCAGGTCCTCACCCACTCGCTCAGCTTATCTAGATCCCTCTACAGACTTTCCACACCCTGCGCACAATTTGCTTTTCCACTCATCTTTGTGTCATCAGCAAATTTCGACACCCTACACTCAGCCCCCTCCTCCAGATCATCTATATAAATGGTAAACAGCTGAGGCCCCAGCACCGATCCCTGCAGCACTGCACTAGTCACCAACCACCAATCAGAATAGCACCCATTGATACCAACTCTCTGCCTCCTATTAGACAGCCGATCCTCTATCCACGCTAACACCTTACCCCCAACTCCATGCCCCCTAACCTTCTGAAGCAACCTTTTGTGTGGCACCTTATCAAACACCTTCTGAAAATCGAGAAACACCACATCCATTGGTTCCCCTCTGTCTACCGCACTAGTCACATCCTCATAGAATTCCAATAAATTCGTCAAACACGTGGTTGGGAAGGAGTGCACAGTTTTGAATGTAGAAGATCCAAAGGACACAGATATTCACCAGAACTCTGCTGCCTACTCATGGGCACCCCCATGATCCGCTTAGGGCAGCCCCCCACTTTCCTTCCTGTCCTTTGAAATATATATATTTTTAAATTGGGCTTCCACCCAACTGCCCACGCGAACCATTTTATGATGACAGCAGAGTATTATGGTGTTCAATTTGCTTGGTAACAAGCCTAATTAACCCTTGGTTATCTGTTTGAATGGTAGGCTGGCTGCTGATTTCAGCACCCACCTCCACCCTGTATGATGGGGTTGAGCTCAGGCATGGATGGGAAAATGGCCAGGTGGGCACATGCCCTATTTTCCATTACCTCTCCCATCTCCGTCTCCCCTTCTTTTGCCCATCAGGGGCAGATAAATTGCAGTCCATGGTTTAAAAGTAAAATCAGGAGGGGGAAGATGTGTGTTGAAGTTCCTAAGCCTCATTCTTCTGATGAGAATTTTTCTCTGAATTGGAAGTTCAGAAAAAACAGAAAAAGTTAGCTCAACACCAATTTCCTGTCCCTCTACTCTATCCATGTCAGATTTTCATCCCAGGAACATTTAGGATTACTAGATTCATGTCTTTAAATGCACACACAAAAAAACAGATTTCACAGTACCTCATCAATTAATGAACAAGAGAGAGATAAAGGTTGATATCGCACACATAAAAAAAATACTGACTTCACCCTCATCTAAAAATATAGCTGCAGTTCTTTCTTTAGCATTTAGTAGCAACATCTCAAAAAATAGCTATTTCTATTGAAACCACAGTAAAAGGAAACCACAGTGACAAGCACCAAGATATCATAAATTAAACGGAAAGAGTCTGGATCTAATATTAAACCATGACTTTCTTATTAGTTAGTCTAATTGCAGTACAACTTGACTCAAGTATATTTATAGTTATAGATGGGGAAACGACAACATACTGGTAATGTCACTGAACTAGTAAGCCAGGGACCGAGGCTAATGCCCTGGGGACATGAGTTCAAACCCTTGCTGGTGGAACTTCCAATTCAATTAAGTAAAACAAAGTCTCAGTGATGATGCCATGAAGCCATAAATGATTGTCATGAAAACCTATCTGGATCACTAATACCTTGTCAGAAGTCTGTCATCCTTTGGTCCAACCTGCATTTGCCCTCAGGGCTGCACATTGGGAACTGACTCTTAACTGCCCTTTGAAATGGCCCAGTGAGCTACGCAGTTGTACCAAGTCATGACAGAGAGGTCAAACAGGGGTGTAACTGCACAGAGCACCTGGCATTGACTGAAGTACCAGGAAATACAACAAGAAAATCCCAGCATATCAACTTTGCAAGGTCCTTCTTACTAACATCTGGAAGATTGTGTCAAAATTGGGAGAGCGGCCTCACAGACTAGTCAAGCAACAGCCTGACAGTCATATTTTCAGAATTGTACATTACAGGCAATGCCTCTGACACCACGACCCCCCGAGTATGTCCTGTTCAGTGACAAGATAGATCCAACAGAGGTGGAAGTACAATGGATTTCAGAGCAAGCAGCTCCAGAAGTCCTCGACATTCACTCCAGACTCCATGAAGTCTCATGGCATGATATGGGCCAGGAAACCTCATGCTAATAACCACCCACTGCCCCTACACCCCCCACAATGCCCGCCCCCACCCCCACCCTGCTTCAGCTGATGAACCAGTACTACTACAACACACTGATCAGAGGAAACACGAAGAATGGCAAGGGCATCAAATTCACTTTGGATTAGAGACTTTGATGCCGATCATCAACAGTGGCATCACTGCTAGCTGAGTCCTTCAGGACATAAGAACATAAGAAATAGGAGCAGGAGTAGGCCATCTGGCCCTTCGAGCCTGCCCCGCCATTCAATAAGATCATGGCTGATCTGTCGTGGCTCAGTTCCACTTTCCGGCCCTCTCCCCATAACCCTTAATCCCCTCTCTTATCAAAAACCCATCAACCCGCTTCTTGAAAATATTTAGCGAGGCAGCCTCCACCACTTCAACGGGTAGAGAATTCCAGAGATTCACCACCCTTTGAGTGAAGAAGTTCCTCCTCAACTCCGTTCTAAAACGCCCCCCCTTTATCTTGAGGCTGTGCCCTCAAGTCCTACTGTCTTTTTTGAGCGGGAAGAGTCTCTCCACCTCTACCCTATCCATCCCATTCATCATCTTATACGTCTCAATGAGATCTCCCCTCATTCTTCTAAACTCCAACGAGTACAAGCCTAGTTTATTCAGCCTCTCCTCATAGCTCAATCCCCTCAACTCCAGCATCAGCCTAGTAAACCTCCTCTGCACTCCCTCCAAGGCCAAAATATCTTTGCGCAGGTGTGGCGCCCAAAACTGCACACAGTACTCCAGCTGCGGCCTCACCAATGCCCTATACAGCTGCAGCAAGACCTCCCTACTTTTATATTCAATCCCCCTCGCTATGAAGGCCAGCATCCCATTCGCCTTCCTGACCACCTGCTGCACCTGCAAGCTGGGTTTTTGCGACTCATGCACAAGGACCCCGAGGTCCCTCTGCACCGTCGCCTGCTGCAGTTTTTCGCCCCGTAAGTAATAGTCCTTCCTACCATTCTTCCTACCAAAGTGGACCACCTCACACTTGCCAGGACATATCTGATTGGGTCTGCAGAAAGTAGTGAGGGAACAAGGGGAATAAACCTGGTCCTCACCAGTCCATCTGTCATAGATACTTCTGTCCATGACATTGCTGGTAGGAGTGACCACTGCATAGATCTTGTGATGACCACGTTCCATCTTTACACAGAGCATAGCCTCTATTGTGTTATGTGGCATGTCATTGTGCTAAATGGGATAGATTCAGAATAGATCTAGCATGGGTATCCATGAGGCACTGTGTTCCAACAGCAGAACTGCATTCAACCACAATTTGTAACCTTGTGGCCCAGCATAACCCTCAATCTATTACCAACGATTACCTCCTTGGCCCCCTCTCAAGAAAATCAGCAAAAGACCTGAACTTCAGAATGAGGTGAGAGTGACACCCCTTGACATCAAGGTAGCATTTGACCAGATGTGTCAAAATTGATTCCAATGGGAATCAGGGGAAAACTCCTCAATGATTGGAACCCTATCAAACATAAAGTAAGATGGTTGTGGTCGTTGTCAATCATCTCAGTCCCAAGGCATTGTTACAGCAGTTCCTCAGGGTAGTATTCTGGGCCCAATCTTCTACAGTTGCTTTATCAGTGACCAACTCACCATCATAAGATTAAAAAATGAGGATGTTGATGAATGATTGAATATTGTTTAACACCATTCACAACTCCTCAAATACTGAAACAGTCCGTGTCCACATGCGGCAAGACTGAAACAATATACAGATTTAGGTTGATAAGTACAAGTGACATGCATGTCACAAAAGTGGCAGGTAATAACCATTTAACCATTTTCCTTTGACATTCAATAGCATTACCATCACTGTCAATATCCTGGGGACACCATTAATCAGAAACGAACTGAACCGGACCAGCCATATAAATGCTGTGTCTACAACAGCAGGTTAGAGGTTTGGAAATCTGAGGCAGGTAGCTCACCTCCTGAATCCCCAAACTGGCCACCATCTATAAGGCTCCAGTCAGTAGTGTGATAGCTTACTCTCCACTTGCCTGTATTAGTCGCTGTTGCTGGGCAAAGTGCTGGAGTTCCTTTCCTAAGAGCACTATGGGTGTAATTACACCATATGCATTGCAGCAGTTCAAGAAGGTGGCTCACCACCACCTTCTCAAGGGCAGTTAAGGATAAGAAATAAGTTCTAGCCTTACCAGCGATGCCCACACTTCATGAAAAAAATAAAAAAAGAAACAAAATCCTCTCATTAAGTTGCACCAAAGTTAGAATTTGAATGTAACTTACTATAAGCTTTAATTCAAGAGTGAAATACTAGTCATTTACAAATCCACCCAGCACATGTTTTATGAGTTAACTCCATGTTCCAAATCCTTGTTTCAATCATAATCATGATATCCATTGTTGTGGGCAATCTGGCTAAAGAAACACACTAACAACAGGTATGATCTGAAGTGAAAGTTTTTAATTGCCTGAATGCCAGTAAATTGGAAATCACCTGTAATTCCTTTAATGAGTAGTAAACATTTACAATCTACACTATTATTTTAAGTAATTAATGACTAATAATTATCAAGTGAACGTTAATGATTCTGTCAAAATAATTCATCCTTCAGCACCGATGTCATTATACATCATTGAAACAGCAAAACACTGCATAAACCATCCAACACCACCTCACTAAATCTCAACAATATATTGTAACAAAAAACATATAGCTTGCAGTGATTACAATCTATTTCAAAGGGTTTAGACAACAATTGTAAAGAAGTGGTGCTTTAGAATGTCAACAACATCCTTCTGTGAGATTACAGCCATGCAATCACTCCCAGTTAGCGAGGACTTTCTATTTACTTTATGGTTTCACACCAAGTTATTTACTAATTTGGATTTCTCATATGAAAATAAATTTAAAGATAATATTGATCCCAAAAATCCCTTTTGTTGATCTGTGTATAAACTAAAGCTGAAACCATAGATAATGGATTAAGTATGAACAGTGGGATTGGTGGGCTTTTTCATGTTTTCCTCCATTTATAAACACAAGTCTTTACAAAAACATGAATATAGCTCGTAAAAAATTGGTACTCTGTTCTGCTGAAGTGCATTGTGAATGTCACAATCTTAATAAAGTGGTATCATTAGATGAGGTGTGTGGAATGTCACCAAATTATGTTAAGAACATAAGAACATAAGAAATAGGAGCAGGAGTAGGCCATCTAGCCCTTCGAGCCTGCCCCGCCATTCAATAAGATCATGGCTGATCTGTCATGGCTCAGTTCCACATTCCCGCCCTCTCCCCATAACCCTTAATCCCCTCTCTTATCAAAAACCCAACAACCTGCGTCTTAAAAATATTTAGCAAGGTAGCCTCCACCACTTCAACGGGCAGAGAATTCCAGAGATGCACCACCCTTTGAGTGAAGAAGTTCCTCCTCAACTCCGTTCTAAACCGCACCCCCTTTATCTTGAGGCTGTGCCCCCTAGTCCTACTATCCTTTCTGAGCGGGAAGAGTCTCTCCACCTCTGTCCTATCCATCCCATTCATCATCTTATACGTCTCAATGAGATCTCCCCTCATTCTTCTAAACTCTAACGAGTACAAGCCTAGTTTATTCAGCCTCTCCTCATAGCTCAACCCCCTCAACTCCGGTATCAGCCTAGTAAACCTCCTCTGCACTCCCTCCAAGGCCAAAATATCCTTGCGTAAGTACGGCGCCCAAAACTGCACACAGTACTCCAGCTGCAGCCTCACCAATGCCCTTATCAGCCGCAGCAAGACCTTCCTACTTTTATATTCAATCTCCCTCGCTATGAAGGCCAGCATCCCATTCGCCTTCCTGACCACCTGCTGCACCTACAAGCTGGGTTTTTGTGACTCATGCACAAGGACCCCAAGGTCCCTCTGCACCGTCGCCTGCTGCAGTTTTTCGCCACGTAAGTAATAATCCTTCCTACCATTATTCCTACCAAAGTGGACCACCTCGCACTTGCCAACATTAAATTCCATTTGCCATTTCCTGGCCCATTCGCCCAGCCTATCTAGATCCTTCTGTATACTCTCCCCACCCTCCGCACAATTTGCCTTTCCACCAATCTTGGTGTCATCAGCAAATTTCGACACCCTACACTCGGTTCCCTCCTCCAGATCATCTATATAAATGGTAAATAGCTGAGGCCCCAGCACCGACCCCTGGGGCACTCCACTAGTCACCATCCGCCAATCCGAATAGCACCCATTGACCCCCACTCTCTGCCTCCTATTTGACAGCCAATCCTCTATTCACGCTAACACCCTACCCCCAACTCCATGTCCCCTGACCTTCTGCAAATAACCTCTTGTGAGGTACCTTGTCAAACGCCTTCTGAAAATCAAGAAAGACCACATCCACCGGTTCTCCTCTATCCACCGCCCTAGACACATCCTCATAGAACTCCAATAAATTTGTCAGACACGACTTCCCTTTAATGAAACCGTGCTGCGTCTGCTCTATCAAGCAATTCCTCTCAAGATGCCTCGCTATTTCCTCCTTAATGACGGATTCTAACATTTTACCTACAACAGATGTTAAACTAACCGGCCTATAATTCCCTGCCTTTTGCCTGGCACCCTTCTTAAACAACGGCGTAACATTAGCCGCTTTCCAATCTTCCGGCACTTCCCCGGAATCCAGCGACGTCTGGAAAATAACCACCAAGGCATCCACTATCACCTCCGCCATTTCTTTCAGAACCCTCGGATGCATTGCATCCGGTCCTGGCGACTTGTCCACAATCAGCCCCTCCAGTCTGTCGAGCACCGCCTCTCTCGTAACAGTAATGTCATTAAGACCCTCCAGTCCTACCACCTTTCCATTGCTAACACCCGGCAAATTATTCACGTCCTCCTCCGTGAAGACAGAAACAAAAAAGTTATTCAGGACCTCAGCCATATCCCCATCCCCTACCACTAAGTCCCCCTTCTCATCCTGTAAGGGACTAACGTTCACCCTAGCCAGCCTCTTCCTTTTTATATATTTATAAAAACTCTTGCTATCCTTTTTTATATTAAGCACTAGCCCAGCTTCATAGTTTATCCTACCCTTCTTTATCAACTTCTTTGTCAATCTTTGTTGACATTTAAACCTCTCCCAATCCTCTTCTCGCCCACTACTCTTAGTTACTCTAAACGCCTCCGCTTTTAATTTAACACTTTCCTTCACCTCCTTCGTTATCCACGGCTTATTACCTCTCCTCCTACTGTCCTTTTTGACCATCGGAATAAATTTCCGCTGAGCACCAAGAAAGATCTCCTTAAAGATCCTCCACTGCTCCTCAGCAGACCTACCTTCCAACGTGCTCCCCCAGTCCACATTCGCCAATTCTTCTCTCATCCTACCGTACTCCCCTCTGTTCAAACAAAGGACGCGTGTCCGGGAACCCACTTTCTCCTCCTCCATCTGCACCAGAAACTCCACCATACAATGATCACTCTCCCCAAGAGGATCCTTCACAGCAAGGTCCCTAATTCTACCCGCCTCATTACATAACACCAGATCCAAGATAGCTCGCTCCCTCGTCGGCTCCAACACACACTGTTCCAGGAAACTATCCCGGCAGCATTCCAAGAACTCCTCCTCGAGCCCTCCGTGTCCAACATGGGTCGACCAATCAATATGCAGATTGAAATCCCCCATAACTATGGCCGTCCCATTCCTGCACGCCGCACTTATTTGCGCGTTAACAGCCCGCCCCACCTCCAGATCATTATTCGGGGGCCTATAGACGACACCCACCAGTGTCTTCCTCCCTTTGCTGTTCCTAATCTCTACCCACAACAATTCCGCTTTCTGCTCCTTGGCTCCAATCTCATCCCTTGCTACCACCCTGATGCTATCCTTAATCAGCAGAGCTACGCCCCCCCCTTTTCCCTCCCGCCTATCCTTCCTAAACACTTGATACCCCTGGACATTCAGCTCCCAGTCCCTGTCACCTTGCAGCCACGTCTCTGTAATGGCCACCAGATCATATCCATTTGTGCTGATCTGCGCCACCAGCTCATCCACTTTATTCCGAATGCTTCATGCATTCAGATAAAGTGCCTTCATCCCAGCCTTCACCTGGATCCTATTTGCCAGAACGCCACCAACCATACGAGAGCTTCAATTGCATGCAGCTGGAATTCTGCACTGTCAATTCCAAACTTGGTTAAAGATTTTGTTATCTGAGGGCTGTAATAATATATACTAAGAGTTGATAGATTAACACTGAAGGTTCTGATTTACTTAGCTGGGCAACCATAGAATTAATTCTGCTGTAGAAAAAAGTGAACAGAAGTGCTAACTTAGCACTCTAGACTATTAGCTGAGCAAAACTATTCATTGCTATAAATAAATTCCTGTCGCTAACCATAAAAAGGAATGTTAATAAAGCAATACTCTAAAACAAATTGTAAATCAGCAATACCATCTTTGATAGGACAAACAGAAAACGCTGCTAATACTTTGCAGATTTGGCAGCCATGATGGAGAGAGAAACAGATGCAAAGTTTCACATAGATGATTTTTAGAAGAAAAGTAATCGAACTGAAAAGTTTGTGGTAATTTAAACCTCACGAGAGTGGATGGGTATGTTTTTGTGAGGAGTTGTAAAGGTAAAAATCTGAAACAGGAGCCCAAGCTGCTTCTAACCTGCCAACTGCTGGTTTTAATGGAGGTTGGGTTAGGAGAGTTTGGGGTTTGGTGGTGGTGGTGGCAGGCAACTGGTCAGCCAGAAGGAGACAGGTTGGTGATTCTGAAAACCTTTTAAGGAGTTGCATGGCTTCCTTCCAGCCCACGTTAGCTGAGGTACCGTGCCTTTGAGAAATCTTGTACTGGTGGGAAGGGTTGAAATAAGTATCATGAAAGCACTGCTCATGGATAAAGAGGAGAAGTTGTGTTTTGTCCTTTCAGTTGCCTTTCCCTCCATTAATTTCCATTAAAATTGTAAGCTGGGTCATTGCCTCAGATTTTTAGTTAGGATTGTAATCCACTTCATACTTGCTTGTGCAGACATATCCCAATTGTAAGCAAGGTATACTTGTTGGATTATCATGATGAGGATGGAAATGAATAATTTTAACATTTGCAGAGGGGTGGGGGAGAATTTTCTACTCCTGATTTCGGCAGGCAGGAATGGGGGAAGGGACAAAGAATTGAGTGGGAAACTCAAAACAGACTTTATGCTGGCCGGATTTCTCTGCTCAATTGTTCCTGCACCTCATCAGAGACATAAGATTGTTCCCTTCATGCAATGACAGGAATCCCCTTCTTATACATTTAAACGTGATGAACAGGTCTCTCTGTTGCAACATTCCCCACGTAGAAAGGTCCCCCCTCCCCGACCCCCGATGGTGTGAAGTCACAAGGTTTTAAAAACAGCGAACAGGAGACAGAACCCACAGGAGGTGCACATGTGAGTACAACCCCCAAGGGAAGATGATAATTCCCAGGCAGTACCCTAGCATAGTCTCTCCACAGCATCTCCACCTGGCACTGCCCAGTGGGGAGCGAGGAGATGGAAAGGTGGAAAATCCCACCCATGGTATAAAAAGATATTTATTTATTAGTCACAAGTAGGCTTACATGAACACTGCAATGAAATTACTGTGAAACCCCCCTAGTCACCACACTCCAGCACCTGTTCAGGTCAATGCATGGTCTTTCAGACTATGGGAGGAAACTGGAGCACCCAGAGGAAACCATGCAGACACAGGGAGAGCATGCAGACTCTGCACAGACAATGACCCAAGCTGGGAATTGAACCCAGGTCACTGGCGCTGTGAGACAGAAGTGCTAACCACTGTGCCACCTTGCCACCCACAGCACAAGAGCGATGCAAACCAAATCTATCAGATTTTGGAAAGTATTTTTGGCAGCATAGTGGAACAGTGGTTAGCACTGCTATTTCACAGCACCAGGGACTCAGGTTCAGTTCCAGCCTTGGGTAATTATGTGTGGAATTTGCATGTTCTCCTTGTGTCTGCGTGGATTTCCTTTGGGTACGCCGTTTTTTTTCGATAGTCTGAAGATGAGCGGGTTAGATGGATTGGCCATGATGAATTGTCCTTTAGTGTCAGTTAAATATCCGTGGTTTCGAGGATAGGGTCTGGGTAGGAATTTTCTTAGTGCAGGCTCAATAGGTCAAATTGAACCAAAGCATACTGTTTTGCCATCTGGTGGTACAAACAGTTTGCAAAAGCAAAGCATTCAGAGTACACATTGATACTCATAGGGAAAATGCTTGAATTTATCATCAAGGAAGAAATAGCGAGACATCTGAATATAAATTGTCCCATTGGTAAGACACAGCATGGGTTCATGAAGGACAGGTCGTATTTGACTAACTTGGTAGAATTCTTTGAAAACATTACATGCACAATGGATAATGGAGAACCTGTGGATGTGGTGTATCTGGATTTTTAGAAAGCATTTGACAAGGTGCCGCACCAAAGACTACTACATAAGATGAAAATTACAGGTAATGTATTAGCATGGATAGAGGGTTGTTAACTAACAGAAAGCAAAGAGTGGAGGGTAAATGTGTATTTTTCTGGTTGGTGATCAGTGACTAGTGGTGCGCCTCAGGGATCAGTGTCGGGACCACAATTATTTACGATTTACATAGATGATTTGGAGTTGGGGTCTCAAAATTTACAGATGACACTAAGGTGAGTGACAGAGCAAAGTGTGCAGAGGATGCTGAAAGTCTGCAAAGGGATATAGATAGCCTAAGTGAGTGGGCCAGGGTCTGGCAGATGGAGTACAATGTTAATACATGTGAGATCATCCATTTTAGTAGGAATAACAGCAAAATGGACTATTATTTCAATAGTAAAAAATTGCAGCATGCTGCTGTGCAGAGGGACTTGGGTGTCCTTGTGTGGGAATCTCAAGGAGTTGGTT
Organism: Carcharhinus amblyrhynchos; assembly: GCF_965287045.1. Classification (NCBI taxonomy): domain Eukaryota; kingdom Metazoa; phylum Chordata; class Chondrichthyes; order Carcharhiniformes; family Carcharhinidae; genus Carcharhinus; species Carcharhinus amblyrhynchos. Next base: position 68,610,065 of record NC_137325.1, read on the forward strand.
TGCAGGTGCAGCAGGAAATTAAGAAGGCAAATGGAATTTTGTCCTTCACTTCTAGAGGGATGGAGTTTAAAAACAGCAAGGTTATGTTGCAGATGTATAGAGTACTGGTGAGGCTTCACCTGGAATACTGTGTACAGTTTTGGTCTCCTTACTTGAGAAATGATATACTGATTCATTAGATTGATTCCAGAGTTGAGAGGGTTGGCTTATGAGAAGAGACGGAGTAGACTGGGACTATACTCATTGGGATTCAGAAGAATGAGGGGAGTTCTTGTAGAAACATAAGATTATGAAGGGAATAGGTAAGATAGAAGCAGGGAAGTTGTTTTCACCGGCAGGTGAAACTAGAACTAGAGAGCATGGCTTCAAAATAAGGGGGAGCGGATTTAGGACTGAGTTGAGGAGGAACTTCTTCATACAAAGGATTGTGAATCTGTGGAATTCCCTGCCCAGTGAAGCAGTTGAGGCTACCTCATTGAATGTTTTTAAGGCAAAGATAGATAAGTTTTTGAACAGTACAGCAATTAAGGGCTATGGTGAGCGGGCGGCTAAGTACAGCTGAGTCCACGAAAAGATCAGCCAGGTCTTATTGAATGGTGGAGCGAGCTTGAGGAGCCAGATGGCCTGCTCCTGCTCCGAGTTTTTATGCTCTTGTGTTCTTATGTTCTTACTAGCACCTTAATACATGCTCTGGACAATTCAGTATTTTGAAGTGCTACTCACAGTGTAGTAGAATTAGATAAATGTATTTTGTATTGGGTGCAGGGTCTCCCCACGCCCTGGGTTAATAGTCACCAGTGATCCCATCTGCATTTGGCCAACTTGCTCTGCAGTCATTTCACAGTCATCAGTCTTTGAATTAGCTTGGGAGATGCCTTCCACTCCATCTGAGAGATGTCTGCCTCAGAGACCTACAGCTGCTCAAATAGTTGGCAGCTCAGTTGTCTCAGCAGTGAACGTGGAGTGGCATTTACTGCTGGGAGAACTCCGAAGACAAGCAGCATGGGGTCAAGTCTGGAGTCTAGGAGAGCCAGACTGGTGGGCCTCAGCAAGGGAGGGAGTGGGGGATGGGGGGGTGGGGATAGGATTGCAGGGGGGCATCCAGGTGTGATGGCAGAGCAGGAAAATCTCCCGTCTTTGCACTTCTGACATTGTAGAGAAAACCTGGGCCTCAGCAGTTAAAATTTGGGCCTCCTGTGCCTCTGCCAGCAACATTTCCCAACAGAAACTGCATTAAACAACCCACTAACACATTCTGAAGACTCAACCATTTTTAGCACTGTAGATTCCTAGGATTTCATGATGAGGTTTCAGATTGAGGAGAAAAGCAGGCATTCCCTTTACAAGAAAGAGGTATTACAATGCTATTTTTATATCCTACCCATTTCCACTGAGTGCAATATAAACTGTTAATCCTCATTCTCATTGTTCCAAAAAAAATCAGCCTGGATCACAGGCACTATATAATGAGAATGCTGAGCTTAACTGGTCTTTTATAGCCTTGATGTATTATTGCTGTTAGCAAGAAACCCAATTAGTTCAATCTGAAATATTTTAAATAGACTGGCAGTATAATCCAAATTAGAAAATTAGTGATTGAAAAGTACATTCAATGAAAAATTTATGTATAGTGGAAACACTGGACATTTCTTCACTTCACTGTTGAACGGGAAGGATGAAATATTTAGGCATAGCACTTTCAAGCAGAGAGGCTCTAATTATTGATTATTTCTTGTACAAAATTGAAATCACCTCAAATTGTGAAACCTGAATGTTACAATGAGCCTAGGCAGAGCAGATTAAATACTGAGATTGCCAAATGTTACAAAATAGCTCTCATGCTAATATTTTTCATACTTCATGATGGCTCTGTTGGGGCATTCTTCACAGTGAGTCCAGGGACATCTCACATGCGTGATATTGAGGAGTACACAATTAAAGAAACAAAAGGTTACTGAGCTTTTCCTGTGGCCGAATGGGGGAAAAATAGTGACTGGCAAGCAAAGTAAAACAATGGGAAATCATAAAAAGGCATCTGAGGGAACATAAAGCAACTGCACAACACCAATGCTCTATTTTAGTGGCTGACAAAGTGGATGAGCTGGATGTGAGAAGCTTTATCATTCAAAGTTACCCTCTCCAGAATTCAAACAGAAAACCATGCCTGGCAGGGGGTAGTGGCCACCTTTTACCCTGTATGCTGTAGTCATTTGATCCAGGAACTTGATATAAACCATTTTAAAATGAGTGTCAAGATAAAACTGTCCATATTTAACAGGTACATCACTCAATAATGGAGAAGAGAAACCTCATACCATGTGCTGTATCCCAAATGGTGGCTTCCTGTGCTTTTACATGTTTCCACAGGTCCCGTTAGCCACTGATTCAGGTATGATCTGCTTTGATGGACCTTTCGGAACCTCACTGTCCTCGACAGCTACATCCTGCATGCAACACTCCAATCGATCTTATGAACCAACTGCCTGTGATTCAGATAGCCCTGGTGACATTGTGTAGATGTAACTTGGGTTGATGGAACTTAAGCGATCCTCACTCACCAGAATCGGTACCTTCTCCTGCATCCATTTCCCCACCCATTGTGTGAATCAGCTGCTTGTGTCTCTGACAGCCCAGAAATCCATCATAGCTGTTTGGAATGTTAATCTTTCTTTTTGTGGTCTCTGAGCCACAGAGCTAAACCTGGAAGTGGGAAAAAGCACCAAACCAGGTCCAGAAAATGGACAATCTTCTGGATCCCTATTATGAAAAGGAGGTGCAAATTCCACCTTTCATATATATATATAGACCATTAATTTCTCCTGAATTACAATGCATATTTTTTCCCTTTGACAATTCACTTCGAGTCCCTCTTCCTCCTTTTATGTATTGCCAGGCATTGGTGATATCTGAAAACAAAAGTATTTCTGCCATAGATATTATAGGCTGAGTGGTCTCCTTCTCTGCTGTAAATATTTCTATATCTCTTCTTGGTTATGGCACAAAGTAGAAGGATATACTGTGTTGCCTGTCAAGCTGTTGTACATGCCAGACTCCCTTACAGCTTCATTATTTCTGCCCATGTGTACATATACGCCATTGTTACTGCAATTGAAATATATCATATATATATATATATGTTTCTAACGTTACACCTATATGGTACAAATGAGCTGCACAACTTATGGTCACTTACCAACACTGGGCTGAAAGTTGGACACATTTTTCGCTGTATTTGGTCCTCTGCACATTGCCCCTTAATATCATCCACAAGCATGGAGCCAGTCCCCACATGTATGCTGAAAGTATCCAGCTCCACATTCCCACCACTTCTCTTGACCCTCTGTTTGCTTCTGTGTTGTCAAATTGATTCTCTGATATCACTTTTAGCATCAGCTGCAATTTCCTCCAGTTAAGCTTTGGTCAGATTGGATCCATTGTCTTTTGTCCCTATCACAAACATTTTTAAACTTGCTACTCATTCCATCCCCTTCCTCAATCATTTGTCACTGTTTGAAACAGGTAGATCACAACTATGGTGTCTACTTGCCGAGTACGAAAAAACAGAAAAAACAGGGAAATAAGAGGACTGGTCTGAACTGGCATTCCATTTTAAGGTACACAAGGCCAGTTTGGACTCGTACTATTATTCCATGTTCTTGACAGTTTTTCTTCCTATTGAGTTGTTGGATGAAATTCTTATCCCATTTTCTCTCCACCACACAGCATGACTACTTCCTCTTCATTAAGCCCTGCCCCTAAATAAGGGGATCTTCTGATGAAACTTTCATCAATGTCTTTGTCACCTTCAGAATTGAATATTCCAATGCTTTTTCAACTGGCTTCCCAGCCTTTTCGCCCACGACAAATATAGGAATTAAGAGCAGGAGTGGGCCACTTGGCTCTTCGAGTGTGCTCTGTCGTTCAACAAGATCATGGCTGACCTGATTGTAATGTGAACCCCTGTAACCTGATTCTCATTTAACCCCGATAACCTTTCACCCCACGCCCCCCCCATCAACCTCTGCCTTAAACATATTCAAGTACTCAGCTTCCAGTTCAAGTTTATTTATTAATCACAAGTAAGGCTTACATTCACACTGCAATGTAGTTACCGTGAACATCCCTAGTTGCCACACTCCAGCACCTGAGGGAGAATTTAGCATGGCCAATGTACCTAACAAGCACATTTTTTGGATTTGTGGGAGGAAACCAGAGCAGCCAAAGGAAACTCACACAGACACGGGGAGAATGTACAGACTCCACACAGTGACCAAGCTTGAAATCGAACCCTGGTCCCTGGCGCTGAGAGGCAGCAGTGCTGATCACTGTGCCATTGTGCTGCTTCACTGTCTTTTGGGGAAAAGCATTCCAAAGACATAAGCATAGTTCCCATAAACATAAGCTCATCTCAAATTCTGCTGTTTATTTCCTATTCTTAACAAATCATGTTCACTGATCATCAGTTCTAACTGACTTAAATTTGCGTCTGGTTCTTCTTTCATATGAAAAATTCTCATGCTTAAATCCATTTTGGTCTCACCCCTTTTTATCTCTATAACATCTTACAGTCCTACAATCTTCCGAGAAATCTCTTCTTCAGAATTACGCAGTTAGAATTGGGAAGAGGGGTGAAAGGTTGCAGTGGAAGGAGATGGTCAAAGGCTGCTTCATGGTCTGTTGCTGGGAGGGACCCTCACAATGGGGGGAAGAAGCCAGATAGGAGATCAAGCAAGGCGTGTTTGCCTCCTCCTGGATCCACTGCAGGAACAGTACAATGGCCTAAGCGAAGCAAGAAAGATGACAGCCGCAGCACATTCACCAACATTTTGATATTATTTATCACTCCAATCCCCTCTCTCTGTCTCCTCAAACCTATTCCAGCACATCACACCTCTCAGGTGCACCCATCCCTCTCTGCCTACAAATTTACTCACATCGTCATCTATCCATCCACTGAAACTTGCTCTGATCTTTATGTAACGTAATCTCTCTCGCTCTGTCACTTTGAACAAATGTTCTCCATCTATTGGGTGAACACATGATGTTGCTCCCACTCACAGGTCTTCTTTCCTCCTTGAAGGAAAAGTGAGCACAAAGGAGATGACAGAGGCAGAGAACTGGAGCTGGCCCTCCAAGCAGCGTGCAAATAACAGCTCTGGAGGAAGGGATACCGGAGATCAACAGAGTCTTGGTGTGCCTGGCTGTTTGGAGATGGGAGCATCCAACAACTGGACATTTGAGTTAACTATCATCAGCCACATGGCATACTGCACTCTCTCACGTTGGCCTAGTGTCAACAGAAAGTGAAATATAATCATTTTACAGCACTCATCTATATAATTTATCTTCCACTGCACCCTCACATGTTCATCATGACTCCTCAGAGGATCTCAATCACAGACCATGTACCAGCTCTGATAAGCACATGGTGTGGAACCAGCTGCAGAACAAGTTGGGTTTTCACCCAATGACTCACACTTCACAACTGAGCAACAGCAGATGATGGAGCCAAGGGCTTGCATAACCTGGATGCCATGTTAAATTCGTTGAGAGTTGCCTTAACCTCAGGCTTCAGAATCCCATTGATGTGCAGCGAAGAGTTGTCCAGCACACTGGAAGCATGGGAGTGCAGTCTTGCCTTGAAAACATCAATGTGGATCTGACAGATCGAAGCTCCAAAGTGCAGATCACCAGCTCCAAACTTTTAAAGCGTAGCTAATATTTCCCAGTACAATTACTCTTAAGAAACCCTTTCCCAAAAACTGGTCAGAAGGCAGCTGTGAATACTTAATGTGTTTCCTGACATATTTCCCCAAGATCACATCAACCCCTTCAGTCATTGGTGTGCGTTTGTCTGGCCTCAGATGGCTTACAGGGAACCCATAGACCCCAAGTTAAACTTGGAAATCCATATCAATATCATTCTAATCAAGAAGGAGTTGTTCATACATGGACCAACATGTTGTGGTGAAACCCAGAAGTTAGTGGGACAAGTCAGTTTCAATTTTGCTGGTTTTAATCCTCTGTATACTCCCAAACCCACTTTAGACTCTCCCTAAGCTTCTATGAAAACCTGTTTTGAAAAAGTTCCTTTTTACATGTGCCCTTTATTTTTTCATGTTGTTGTGCTGCTGAAGTCTTCTAAGTATTTCTCTTTCAGTCAACTTCCCACTGACTTAGCAGGATATTGATAACCCTGTCCCGGAAAGGAATAAAAACTGTGCTCAGAAAAGTTTAATTTTCTGACTTTCAGCTTCTGGGCAAGTATCTCACTTCCCTTTTGCTCAATGCAGAGATTTGGACCTTTTAAACTGGGGATCAGAACATTGGGTACCGAGTGCACCCAAATTTCTGATCTGCAATTCCAGAGGTGAAGGACGCACCAAGTACATTAAGAAAAAATAAATCCTGCATTCTTACAATATCTATATCACTGCAGTTCAGGGGGAACTTTGACTGTCCACAAAATACCTTAATGGGTACATTTGATGAGAAATTGGCCTAAGGCTTAATTAATTACCTGTCTCATAATTCCCATTGGGCTGACTCACTCAGAAAAGCAGACAGGAAAATCTACCCTCTTTTTAGGAAGTAACTCTAGGTTGTTATATATCTTAAAGTCTATTTATGTTATGTATCTGGTTGGCGAGTTAAAAATCACAAATGTGAAAAAAGACTGCTGGCTTTGAGCAGGTGATTTTGTTACTTCCTCAAGTTGAACAAGTTAAAATCAGGAACCATCAGTACCCAAAGTTTGCTGGCTAGTTAAGTAACCTGGATGATTTTAGTTGCATCTAGTCTGGTAGGCAGGGTGAAATTTACCTTCATTGCGTATCGTTCAACTTCCAATTTTAGTCTATTGAGATTCTACAGTCCAGCCTCACTAAATTTGCCCAAGAAAATCCTATGCCATTTCTTTTCCACTATTTCAAATCCTGGACTCATAACAGGAAAAATATTCAATTCAATGCTTGAGATCTTTCTCTGAGGGTGGCCATTTGTAAACCTTTGCAGTCAAAAATACAGTAAAATGGAAAATAAGAATTTTGGTCTGACCTGGTGTTGTATAATTTAAAATGGAACACAAGTAAAATGGGGAAATAAGAATATTGGTCTGAATTGTTCTATTTTTCCCTGTTGGGAGATCAAAAGAAAGTCCAAGAACATTTTATAACATTTAGGATCTAACATTCCAAGGACCCCATCGATGGGGTTAACGATGAACATGTGGGCATAAAAGCAAGGTGCTGGGTTAAAAATGGCAAGCAAGGGGGAGGTTGGGATCATTCTTGCGGGTGGAGTGAAGGTGTTCTGCAAACTAGTCGCCCAGTCTACGTTTAATCCCATGGCACTGCCCCTGGCATACCCAGGCACTGACCCCTGCACCTACATGGGATATTGCCAGGGGCTGTGCCAAGGCACTGTCTGGTTATGACCCTCTCCCCAAGCAATGCACCAATGCACTCAGCTGAGCTACTCCAACAGGTCTGCCACCAGAGGTGCATGGTGTGGAGATGCCGGTGTTGGACTGGGGTAAACGCAGTAAAAAGTCTCACAACACCAGGTTAAAGTCCAACAGGCTTATTTGGTAGTATAACTTTCGGAACACTGTTCCTTTGTCAGATGTGTCACTCACCTGACAAAGGAACAGTGTTCCGAAAGCTATACTACCAAATAAAACCTGTTGGACTTTAACCTGGTGTTGTGAGACTTTTTGCAGAGGTGCATGCCATGGGACACCAGTCAAAACCCATTCCAGCATGCTCTCACGGTGACGTGAATGGATTATCAAATTGGCGGGAGTGGGGGGTGGTGATGGTCAGGTGTAGAGGTCTAACAATAGGATGCAAATTTATTAGAACGGAGTTTGCCACCTCCCAATATGCTGACATTGTTCCAGAATCTACAAAAGTTTGGAAGCTGACTACCAATGTGTTCACAATTTCCATGGCCATCTCCTTTAGAACCCCGGGATGATCAGGCCTAGGGATTTATCAGCTTTTAGTATCATAAATTTCTCGAGCACCTCTTCCTTACTAATGATAATTTCCTTCAATTTCTCCTCCTCATTAGACCCTTGGTTGCTTAGCATTTCTGGGGAATTATTTGTGTCTTTCTCCTTGAAGACAGAACTGAAGTAGTTGTTTAATTGTTCAGCCATTTATTTGTTCTCTATTATAAATTCTCCTGTTTGGACTGCAAGGAACCTACATTTGTCATAACTTTTTTTTGTTTTTACATACATACAAAAGCTTTCACAGTCTGTTTTATGGTACTTGCAAGTTTAATATCATACTATATCTTTCTCCTCTTGAACCATCTTTTGGTCCTCCTTTGCTGAATTCTGAACTGCTCCCAATGCTCAGTTTGGCTTCTTTTTCCAACAACTTTTTCTGACTCCTCTTTGGGTCTAATACTACCCTCAATTTATTTTTGTAGCTATGGTTTGGCCACATTTCTTGTGTTTTTGCACCTGAAAGAAGTGTATAACTGTTGCAAATCCATGCACTCGTTTTTTAAATATTAGTCATTGCCTAGCCACTATCATGCCTTTTAATAAAGTTCCCCAATCTATCTTAGCCAACTAATCCCTCAAGCCATTGTAGTATCCGTTGTTTAGATTTCAGACCCTAGTTTTGGATCACACTTCTTCACTTTCCATCCTAATGAAGAATTCTATTATGTTATAGTCACTGCTCCCACGCAACAAGGGGTGAGATTTTCTGGTTCCGCTCAATGTGGGAATTGTAATGGGTGGGACAGAAAGTTCAGTGGACCATTTAAAGGCCTGTCACATATGATGGGAATTTCCAATATTGGGGCATGTGTGGCCATAAAAACTCACCCAAGAATATTAATTAACCTCTTCTCATTGGCACAATACTAAATCTAGGTTGGCCTGTACCCTCGTTGGTACCTCAGACAGGTCTAAATTCAAGTACGCTCTAGGAATTCATCCATCACAGCATTATTGCTCATTTGGTTTCCCCAATAAACATGTAAAATCATCCATGATTACAGCGGCACCCTTGTTACTTGCATCTCTAATTTCTTGTTTAATGTCACCACCTACCTTACTGTTTGGAGGCCAATAGGCAACTACCAATAATGTTTTCCACCCCTTCTTGCGTCTTAGCCTCACCCAGACTGATTCCATTACTTTAATTCCATTATTCTTAATACCTTTTCCTTAAATAAACCTACCAATCTCAGTCTTAAATTTTTAGTTGATCTAGCTTCAACAGCTTTTCGGGGAATAAGTTCCAAATTTCAACGAGCATGTGTGTGAAGAAGTGCTTCCCAATGTTGAGGAACAGCCTAGGCCAAATTTTAAGGTTACCCACATTCTACCAGAAGAAACAGTTTCTCTCCATCGCTCTATAAAAACATCTTAAGCCTTCACTTAGATCACCCCCTTAATATTGTTATGCTCAAGAGAATACATGCCTCGTCTATGTAATGTGTCCTCATAATTAAATCCCTTTAGCCTGGTATCATTCTGTCCAGCTCTATTGCCCTCAATTCCAAATAGTTAATAAAACTATTTCTTCTTCTGTCAATGAATTGATAATGCAAAACTGGCATTCACATGTTTATGGTGCACCCCTCTTCCAGGCAACAAATAATGACAACGCCACTTTAATCTGGTTCCTGGATATACCAGTATTATTTCAATTCTCTGATCAGTGAAATAAATCCAATCCAATTTGGAGTTTTGTTAATATTTGTCCCATATTCCGAGCATAATCTAAAAATAAATATCCAAAATAAACTCCCATTTCCTTAGGGTACTTTTTCTTCCCTGTATTAACTATGGGAAATGGCAATATGCCTTCATATTGATGGTCTTGCCAGTGTTGTTAAAAACAAATGTTTAAGGAGCTTGTTATGTAAAAGAATGTTACTTGCAAATTGCAACTGATTATAATGTCTCTATTCCTTTATTGCTGAACAAACTCCAGTGAATATCTTTGACAAAAACATGAGACAATAGCATATACAATGTTTTGTTACTCATTGCATGCATCATTCCAGAATTCATGTTTACTCGTAGTTTATTTCCAATAAAATTTTACTCAATGAAATATAAGCGACAATTTTTCCACTGCGGCCCGCAATTTTTCTGGCGGGCCATGGTGGGAGATATGTGTCACCAGCCTTGTACCAGGATTTGCTCATGTGTTGGGAATGCATTGGGCAGTGCCAAGGGGACAGAGCCTATCATGGGCAAGACTTAAGGGCAATTGGTGGGGTGGGGGGTCCAGCTGCCACTCTGCAGCTAGGATCGGTCTGGGATGGAGGGAGGGGTCAATGCTAGGGGTGCGGGGGGAGGCAGCCAGGGTGAGGAGGGTGGGGGGATTACCACTGCTGGGTGAAGATGGGCTGTGCATCAGGGCGCTTGGGGATGGGGGGGCGCTGGACAGGCAGTACTGCAGGGGTCCTGAGCTGGCCAGCAAATGAGGAAACTGACAGATCAGGGCCTCTGCACGTGCACAGAGTTCCAGAACTGTCAGACTCTGGTGTGAATAGGCCCTGTCCCCCTGGGTTTTTAATGATTTTCGCAACTCAGATCTCTGCAGTGCACAGAGGGGGGAGATTCGGGTGAGAAGCTGAACTGGCAAAACAGTCGGAGTTTGAACAATTTTCCTGCTAATTCAGTACTTTTGGTGGAAGCACGGCCATAATTTCACAAATTATAAAGACACCAAAATTCCTTTGACCACAATCCAGGCATGTATGCCAGGATCCCACCTGATACCTGACAGATGTACTCCATCACAGAAGCTGCTAAGGTTTGCAGGATTCACCTTGGGCAACATTTTAGCCGGACACAAGTGCCACTTTAGAAAACTCTTTGGCAGCTGCATGCACCATGCCTAGAGAAACTTGGAATGCTCACCTGCCCTTGGGAGAGAAGGTTTCACCTGGGTCCAGCAAAATTCCCTCAAGGTACCGGAGCAAGGGAGCCAATCCACTGATTTGTTTTCACTTTCATTTAGCAGCTCTACCTTAAGAAGTCACTGTCACCTTCTGTCCATCATTCTCTTTGTAATTGACAAGACATCCATTCACCCTTTAAACGGCTCTAATCAGACTGCAAGATCCCACAATGGATGGCCATTGTTTACCTGGGGACCTCTGCCAGTCTTCAACTGGGATGGGGGGGGGTCTGCCTTCTGGGGGGATCCGCCTCCCAGGGGGTTCAGATCACGAACGAGCAGGTCTGCCGGGGTGGTTAGTGGGAATCTGCGAAGGATGTTCGAGGAGGATGGGCTTCGGAGGTTCCCCTGCAGAATAGGAATCTGCTTCAGATTTTTACTCTGCAGGTTGGTAACAGCGCAGATCTGAAACAGATCCAAAGACGGTAAAATGGGGTAGAGTTGGATGTGCGGTTCATTAAGTCGATTTAAATGCATGCCAATGCATTTAAATCACCGGGCCATCCGATTGGGATGCGGACTGGATCTGTGCCCAAATTGGGTGTCGGTAAAAGCACAATCTGCCCAGTTTCAGGTGCAGGTCGTGGTACAGGCCCGACACCCAAATTTACCGTGATTTCACACCCGAAAAACAGGCGTGAATTTTTGGTAAAATCGAGCCCCTATTCTGAGATTAATACAAGTCTCACAAAATATCAAAGTAGATTTTCAGAGCATAATTTAAATACTTCCTTTCTTATCATAAGGATGCTCCAAATACTTCACAATCAATGGGTTACTTTTGAAGTGCACTCACCTCTGCTATGTGGCCAAACATCACTGCTAATGTATACACAGCAAGATCCCACAAAGAATAAATGAAATGAATGACGGGGTTAATTATTTTGGAAGATTGGTTAAAGGGTTGAGGGATAAATTTTGATCACAGTTTCGCGAAAAATGTCCTACTGTTCTGTGAATAATGCAATGGTAATGTTTGCATCGTCCTGAAAAGACAGCTGAGCTTCAGTTTAATATCTCAATTAAACGTTGGCCCAGATGATAATGCAGCCCTTCTTTAATTTTGCATTGAAGTACCAGCCTACATTACATGATCAAGTGCTTGAGTGGGCCCATGGTTGAGTGACTGAGTGAATGCCTAGCACACAGAATCCCAAAGAACATACATACAAGAGTTTTTCAACTGTATAAAACTTATAGTTAAAACCTAAAATGATCCCAAGATATCCAAGCAGATATTTAAGCACAAGTTAACCGATGATTACTTTATTAGGAGAGCATCTAAGCTCTGTGCTTCAGATGTAATCAGAACTATAAATTTCTGTGGGCTATTTTAAACACTAACCACAGCTAAAGCAGGAAATAGATTCTTATTTTAAACCCAAGACTTGTTAACACAGCAACATAGGCCTCCAAAAGAGGAAGACTGTCAACTTACATAAAACAATTCCTTTCATAGGAGCCTCAAATTACTGGCAGAGCACATTGCACTGGACAGCATCATTAACATTTCCTTTTGCACACTGAGCTCTGCACATCTAATGCACAAGTATTATTCATTCTGTTAATGTTTACATTCATAGCAAATTGCTTCAAAAGTGAGTTCTCTCAGGCTAACCTGGGGATTTTAGCCATTGCAACTGAAGTACACTGCACTAGCTATGGGTCAAGCAGTGTAACATCAAACTGACTCAAAGACCAGAGAGCTCTGACTGTTGCAGTAATAAAATATACTTCTCTGTTAAGTTTGATCAAACAGTTTGGCAGAATGTTTACAAAATGAGCTGAGCAGATAATAACTAACTGATAAATATGTTTCACCTACTCTTTGTAAAGCCTTTGATAATCATCAATAAGATTAATGGGTTCAGAGTCAGAATGCTATAGTCTCTTCTACTTAATGCTCCAGCCAGTGTCTAGTATTTCTACCAAGCGTCCCTGGTGGTGAATTTGTCTGGAAATCGATACTCCATAGAACAGGTATAATCAAAATTGGGGTAGATGCATCAAGTGGGATTAAGTAATAATGAATCATTTAACCACTGGCAGAATTATGACTTATTCTGGTGAATATGTCAAATTCCATTTATATTACAAAGGATTAAGAGGCTTTTACCAGAGTTTAGAATCAAATTCTGTAATCCCATCAAGTTCCTGCGAGAAATGTCAACCAGCGGCCTTGTTCAGAGGTTTTAGCGCTCCAAAACTGGGGAGGTAAAATGTCAGCTTGGGCTTTTACTTTTGAGTGCTATCCAATGGCTTTGGCGAAATCACTTACACGAGTAAATGCTAACTGATACAAGATGGGTTTTGTCGGGATCATCCACCAAAATTTAGGATTGCAACTTATGAGGTCTCCATTGTTGGATTTGGGGAAATCCCTCTCAGAGCCTTACAGGTTAGCATTTGCAGGACAACTGCCCAGAACTGCTAACTTCCTCTGGGCAATTGTCCTGTGCTGGGAACCATCCAAAAGTGTGATTTAAATCGCCAACTTCAGGTGCTTCTGCAGGGTTACATCAATACTTACCCAGAAAATGTTAGAAGGAATATTATCTCTTCAATTTCTGGGTAGCTACTGCAACCACTCAGACTGATACCCACATGAGACTCTCCACCAGTCCCCAGGAGGATCCCTACATAGAATGTACTGGACCCAGTCCCTTCCAAAAACTTGGACCTGAATCCATAACCTAACACCCTCTTGACCTGTCGTTTCCCAGTTCCACAGACCCAACCCATCCACTGACTCACTGACCAGAACTGACCCACCCCACAGACTGTGGACCCAACCCGACCCATCCCACTGACCTGATCGGATCCAACTCACCCCACAACCCAAATCGACCCACATCTCAGGCCTGAATCAATCTATCACACCGACTTGTGGACCTGAACTGACCCACAGGCTTGACTCAATCCAGTCCACTGACATGCAGACATGACCTGACCTACCCTAGTGACCCTACCTGACCAACCCCACTGACCCGCATACCCAAATCACTCCAATAATCCAAAACCCAGACTGACCCATGGGCCCAACTTGATCCACCCCACTGACCTACAGAGCCAAACTGATCAACGATACTGACCTATGGACCCAACTGAACCCGATCTGCCAGCCCATGGACATGACCCAACCCCTACAATTTTGAGCGCTGACACCCCCCACAATGCATATCCCCTATCCAACGCCATCAGAACCCTCACAGTTTCAGGGACTTGGGTTTGATCACTGTATGGAGTCTGCACATTCTCCCCGTGCCTGCTTGGGTTTCCTTCAAGTGCTTCAGTTCCCTGTCAGTCTGAAAAATGTGCTGGTTAGCTGCATTAGCCATGCTAAATTCTCTCTCAGTGTACCCAAACAGATGCCAGAGTGTGGCAATTAGAGAATTTTCACAGTAACTTTATTACAATATTAACGTAAGCCTAGATGTGACACTAATAAATAAATTTAAACTCTGACCCCACATTTCCCCCAGAACCTCCAAACTCCAACTCCATCACCCACCATTACCTCCAATGAACCATCCCCTACCTCCCATACATCCCACACCCCTGACTCACTCATTCTTCCCCCCCCCATCTCCAACTCTTTGCCTTACCCCACTCCCATGAAACTTCTTCCTGTGACCTGCAATCTTGGTGTGCTGGGAGAGAGGAGGGGCAGATTAAGCTCCATGGGGGAATGGGAGGGGGGGAAATAGGAAGGCTCAAAGCTCTCAGCTCTGTAAGTGGAGGATGACCCAAATCTGAAGCGACCTTCAGGTGGAAGCATCCACCCTGGTCCCCGTTCTTGCCCAAAATGGAGATTTTTAAACTTTTTTCAGTTTGGTCACTGCTCTGACGAGTGCCTGCCAGCCTAAAAATGGAGATAGGAAGGGAAAGGGCCTTTAAGTGTCCATTAAGTGGCCACTTAAGGGCCTTATAGGGGCAAAAGCATGCTTCCCGTCTGAGGTCCTGCCCACCCCACTGTGAAATTGCATCTGCATTGGGGTGGGCTATAGAATTTAAAGACAAGGGTTCTCACTTATAATGTCTGCATTCAGTTATCATTTGTCCTGACAACATGCCAGGGAAGGTACACTGCGCATTGTAGGCGACACATGAGGTGTGTTTACATGAGTAACCAATGACACTGGAACCAGAAAATATTTAGGGTAACAATTCAAATTTGGGAAGAGGACACTCAGTCGAGCACACATCTCCGACATGCTTAGTTAACTCAATGTTATTTCAACTACGCGGCCCTATCTGAAAACACTTTTCAGCCTGATTTACGTGCTGTAACTACAAAGCTGAAAAAAATGGATTAGAATTTTATATGTCACAGAGAAGGCTTCAGGTCAATTCATATCCAACAATCTGCTGTGAAAACTCTGTTCACATGTTGACAGCTTTGATCAATTCCTCCACAGCAACTGACACAATCCATAACATTCTAAAACAATCAACAACATTTTAAAGTAATCCACAACATGATTTTGTTAAAATGTCATTTTGCATTATCTCCCAAAGTTAATGGATCCTTTAAAAAAATCAGGATCCAAATCAAGCTTTGCATCTTTGTCAAAAATGGATCAGTTTATCACTGACACAGACCCTGTTTACCAAGCTCTGTTGAAATATGTCCATTCATTTTCAAGACACTTGCCTGAATTTTTGTGGAGTCATGGAGACTCTGCTGAATTTTAAAAATGGCGGGCAGGGTCCAGATGTGTAATTCCTGCCCTCACTCCTGACAGATTCCATTTTAGTAAATAGGGGAAAGGGGGCAGGGAGTAATTTACATTGGAGGGAAACTGGAACATACCAGGGCATTTGAACTCAATGTTGAACTGTAGCAGACTTTATTTTTGCTGCAGCAAGGGTCTTAAGCTGAACTGTGAGAATAAAGGTCTGTGTCAGTGAGAATTGAAAAGATTCTGTTCTGGCAGTTATAATAGCTGTGTGTTGACATTCCTCAAGGACTATCATTATGGATGTCTTGTTGCTCAACAAGAGGAGGGCGTAATGGAAGTTCTTCCTAAGTTTACAGTTTGATTAGCAACTCAGTTTATGAAAGGATGTCGGGTTATGAGTAAAAATTGGTTTCATATTATAAGGGATTAAGCATGGAAGTGTCTTTTATACAGCAAAAGCTGAAATAGATATTCAGACCTGCATTCTATTTCATCTCAACACGGCTCCTGAGGTCTTCCCATGGTAAATATTGGGTGAGTTGGTCTGAAGGGCCGAGGGTGTTTAGTGGATTAACATGAGTTGGCATTAAGTTGGCATGAGAGCTATAAGGAACCATGGGGATGGATGAGGTGTATGGGTTGCATGAGTCTGCATGGGGGCTAAAGGGGCAATTGGGGAGGGAGGCTATGCAGTGGCATGAGTTTGCATAGAGGAATAAGGGGCCATCAGGACGGGTGGGGGGATATAGATTGGTATAAGATAGCAGTAAGTTGACGTGGGGGATGTAAAGAGCCATGGAAGGGGTAAGGAAATGGTTTGGCATTAAGTTGACGTGGAAATGGAGGTGGCATAGGAAGTGGGTGGGGAGTGATGAAGTGTGAGCAGTGAGAGTTGATGTGCCTAAAATTTAACAAAACAACAGCATCAGACTCTCAGAGAATTGAGGTGGACAATTTAAACATCCCACTTCAGCATTCAGCAGCTCGAGGCAATCTCCAATCTGTAGCCGGGGCCAACAGGCCCAACTCTAACGCACCCTGCCCAGAATGAAAGTTGTGCCATTTGAGGGAGTTTCTCCTGAAGTAAATATAGCAAATCATGAAATTTCTATTCAAATCAGGAGCAGCAAAAAATTCAGGTCGTGTACAGACTAACAAAGGGGTGGCAGTGGTGTCGGGGTATTGTCAATGGACTAGTAATCCAGAGACCCAGGGTATTGCTGTAGAGGCCTAGGTTTGAATCCCGCAATGACAGATGGTGAAATTTGAATTTTAAAAATAAATTTGGAATTAAAAATCTAATGATGATCATGAAACCATTGTCAATTGTCGTAAAAGCCCATCTGGTTCACTAATGTCTTTTAGGGAAGGAAATCCTGGTCTGGCGTACATGTGACTCCGGATCCACAGCAAAGTGGTTGATTCTTACATGCTCTCAGGTATTAAATGTTGAATCAGCCAGTGATGCCCACATCCCATGAACAAAATGGAAAAAGCAATACCTCCAGTGGCAGTGACAAAAATATAGCTATTTCCTTAAGTTTAAATTAAATGCTGGAGTTCAAGTTTTCTTGCCAAAATTCAATTCGTAATTATCGTTATAGTGTTATACATGAATAATGCCACTTATTGTTATAACAGCTTAAAATAAACAGAAAAGATAAAGGACAAAACCAGAGAGAGTGCTGTGTACACATAATTATTTCCCTTCAAGCTACACCAATCCTCAAAGTCTCACTTTAGTTAGTTCTGGGGTTGAGTATTTCACCAATGTCAATTTCAGAAGTGAAATTGGAATGAAGACTCTACTCTAGCTGACAAACAACAAAATCTGGACGCATGTTTTTCTAAATAACTGCTGTGGGATGTTTGTCAAAAAAGGGTACTTTCTTTTCTCCAAGTCAAAATAATCATTTTGATCCATTCCATGTGCAGAATTTTGAAATGCCTCCTTATTGAATCAGCTGATGATAAAAAATCCATGTAATAACACAGCTATCAGTCCTTGTCACACAGGGAACATAAAGCCAACACTTAATGTAATTTCTAGTGATGCAGAACATGACACTGATTGTTGTATGCTACAGTCATGGTAACCTTTGGCATTTTGTCAAGTATTGCCTCAGCTAACAACAAACAGCTGCATTTTGTGCACTGACACACAGTGCTGGATTAAATGTACCCCAGAAACCATTTACCTGCTTACAATTTGAGAGGGCAACAACTACTGACAAAAATAAATCAACCAGATGAAAACTGAAGACAAATATTCTAAGGCAAAATAAAAATGAAGACAAATAGAAGTTACCCAACTGGAATTGCAGAGATATAAAGGGTGTTGCTTTGGGTACGCTTCGGGATCCTAGCTGTGCCTGCTTTTCTGTGGGATATGTCAACAAAATGTCAACAAAGAATGACAAAGAAGTTGATAAAGAAGGGTAGGATAAACTATGAAGCTGGGTTAGCGCTTAATATAAAAAAGGATAGTAAGAGTTTTTATAAATATATAAAAAGGAAGAGGCTGGCTAGGGTGAACGTTGGACCCTCAGAGGATGAGAGGGGGGACTTAGTGGTAGGGGATGGGGAAATGGCTGAGGCCTTGAATAACTTTTATGTTTTGGTCTTTGCGGAGGAGGACGTGAATAATTTGCCGGGTGTTAGCGATGGAAAAATGGTAGGGGTGGAGGGCCTGAATGACATTATTGTTACTAGAGAGGCAGTGCTCGAAAGACTGGAGGGACTGATTGTGGACAAGTCCCCAGGACCGGATGGAATGCATCCGAGGGTTCTGAAAGAAATGGCGGAGGTGATAGTGGATGCCTTGGTGATTATTTTCCAAATGTCGCTGGATTCCGGGGAAGTGCCGGAAGATTGGAAAACGGCTAATGTTACGCCGTTGTTTAAGAAGGGTGGCAGGCAAAAGGCAGGGAATTATAGGCCGGTTAGTTTAACGTCTGTTGTAGGTAAAATGTTAGAATCCGTGATCAAGGAGAAAATAGCGAGGCATCTTGAGGAGAATTGTTTGATAGAGCAGACGCAGCACGGTTTCGTTAAGGGGAAGTCGTGTCTGACAAATTTATTGGAGTTCTATGAGGATGTGTCTAGGACAGTGGATAGAGGAGAGCCGGTGGATGTGGTGTTTCTTGATTTTCAGAAGGCGTTTGATGAGGTGCCTCACAAGAGGTTATTGCAGAAGGTCAGGGGACATGGAGTTGGGGGCAGGGTGTTAGCGTGGTTAGAGGATTGGCTGTCAAATAGGAGGCAGAGAGTGGGAGTCAATGGGTGCTATTCGGATTGGCGCTTGGTGACTAGTGGAGTGCCCCAGGGGTCGGTGCTGGGGCCTCAGCTATTTACCATTTATATAGAAGATCTGGAGGAGGGAACTGAGTGTATGGTGTCAAAATTTGCTGATGACACCAAGATTGGTGGAACGGCAAATTGTGCGGAGGGTGTGGAGAGTCTGCAGAAGGATCTAGATAGGCTGGGCGAATGGGCCAGGAACTGGCAAATGGAATTTAAAGTTGGCAAATGTGAAATTGTCCACTTTGGTAGGAATAATGGTAGGAAGGACTATTACTTACGTGGCGAAAAACTGCAGCATGCGACGGTGCAGAGGGACCTCGGGGTCCTTGTGCATGAGTCGCAAAAACCCAGCCTGCAGGTGCAGCAGGTGGTCAGGAAGGCGAATGGGATGCTGGCCTTCATAGCGAGGGGCATTGAATATAAAAGTAGGGAGGTCTTGCTGCAGCTGTATAGGGCACTGGTGAGGCCGCAGCTGGAGTACTGTGTGCAGTTTTGGTCGCCGCACTTACGCAAGGATATTTTGGCCTTGGAGGGAGTGCAGAGGAGGTTTACTAGGCTGATACCGGAGTTGAGGGGGTTGAACTATGAGGAGAGGCTGAATAAACTAGGCTTGTACTCGTTAGAGTTTAGAAGAATGAGGGGAGATCTCATTGAGACATATAAGATGAGGAATGGGATGGATAGGATAGAGGTGGAGAGGCTCTTCCTGCTCAGAAAGGACAGTAGGACTTGAGGGCACAGCCTCAAGATAAAGGGGGGGCGGTTTAGAACGGAGTTGAGGAGGACCTTCTTCACTCAAAGGGTGGTGAATCTCTGGAATTCTCTGCCCGTTGAAGTGGTGGAGGCTGCCTTGCTAAATATATTTAAGACGCGGGTTGATAGGATTTTGATAGGCAAGGGGATTAAGGGTTATGGGGAGAGGGCAGGAATGTGGAACTGAGACACGACAGATCAGCCATGATCTTATTGAATGGCGGGGCAGGCTCAAGGGGCTAGATGGCCTACTCCTGCTCCTATTTCTTATGTTCTTATATGTTGAGCATTTCTTGTGTCAATCCATCAAGTATTCACTTTTCTGCCATTTGCTGCAGTGCTATTGTGCCATCCATCCCATGACAATCCCCACCACTTGTCAGACAGCAAATATATGGGTTTTTCATGAAGTTCCACCTCTACCTTTGGTGGAAGTTGGACACCAGGCTTTTCGGCCAATATCTGAGATGCATAGCACTCTCCTTACCAGTGTGCCCACCTAGCAGCACAGGCAGACACTCCTAACAGCATTAAATGGAGAACCGGAGCCTTTAGAGGATCATAGAATCCCTACAGTATAGAAGGTGGCCATTTGGCCAATTGAGTCTGCACCAATAACAATCCCACCCAGGTCCTGTCCCCTTAACCCCATGTATTTACCCTGCTAATCCCCCAACACTAAAGGGCAATTTACCATGGTTAATCAACCTAACCCACACATCTTTGAAGTGTGGGAGGAAATCAGAACAACCAAAGAAACCAATGCGGATAGAAGAATGTGCAAACTCCACACAGACAGTGACCCGAGAACAGATTTGAACTTGGATCCCTGGCGCTGTGAGGCAGCACTGCTAACCACAATGCCATCATGCTGCCGGATGTGTATTAAGCCTTTTGTTTTGCGTTGCACATTCATGTCACTGTGATAAAGCAGACCATTTCCCGACTACCTCATCTGCCCACTGCATAAATACTCTTCTCATCTCCACTGCCCTATGGTCCTCTATCTAGGCTACCGTGCCTTTTCCCCGCGTTGGAAATCACACAGATCCCATTCATTTTACTAATTAGCTAATAAGCAGCAGGTTAATTCAATTTTAGGGCAATGAGATAAAATAAAGATAAGAACGAAAACAATCGAACTGCATAAACTAAGGAAACATACTTTTGCTGCAGTAAATCCATTGATAAAAGCTATGCACTTGCAACAGTCTGAAGCAATTGACATATCAACAAAGAGCATAATTTTACTAATCTTTAAGTATCCTGATTTTTGAGAAATTATCAGAAACACTTAGGCTGGTAAATGTACCTTTTTCAAAATAACCTACTCCCAATTCACACAACAGGTCACAAGTATCCACAGCCCACAAGTATCCACAGCCTGATGAGGCTAGGCTGTACTGCACTTTTATTTATAAGGCTTCAACACATCAAAGACTGCCTAACCGAAACATCCTTTTAGACAGTACCTTATCTATGTTGAAATTAGCCCGAAAACGAATGGCTGTGCCCCAGGTGGATCATTTTTCTGCAAACATACAAAGTTCGAGCTAGTTGTCCCCAATGATCCAGTGGATAAACATGGCATGACACTGATCCATAACAAATAGGTCTATTGATACTTTGATTGGCTGCAGTGACCTCAAGTGAAAGAAGAGGACAAGTTACCCACTCCTTATAACTGTCCTGTGAACTACTGTTGGAAAGTGTATGTGATGAATATCAAGCCAAAACAGTCAAGCTTAGTTGTAATATGTCATAGTAAAATAACCCAGTAACAGCAATTCGGCAGAATAGTAGAAGGAAGGTGTGGAGGGCAGGAGTAGATGGTAGATGGTAACCCCACCCTAGAAACCATATTGGGGTGAAGTCGACACGCTATACACTGATTGTCCCACAGTTATAAAGCACTGTGGGATGGGCTACCAACAGCAGATTGAGGCTTCCGCCGCTCATTAAGGTGCAAGTCTTACCCTCTGGAGTTGCTGGTCAGATTGGCCATAAGCTCCTTCACCCTAGCAGTGCCAGGAAGATATCAGAGAAAGCTGATGAGACTATAGAGGAAAAGAGGGAGATCAAGACCCATTACTCCCCAGAGCAGATAGATTTTGGGTCTTGAACGAGGAGGATTTCTGTAGGTTGGATAGAGGGATGGTAGGGAAGAGGGTTAGGAACAAAGGTTTCAAAAGTTTATTTATGATTTGTCGCAGGTTGGCCCGACAGTAACAATTGTGAAAATGCCCGTGTCCCTACACTCCGGTGCCTGTTCGGATACACCAAGGGAGAATTTAACATGGCCAAAGCATTTAACCAGCACGTCCTCCGGACTGTGGGAGGAAACCAAAGCACTAAGAGGAAACTCACGTAGACAGGGGAAAAACGTGCAAACTCTGCACAGACAGAGACCCAAGCCAAGAATTGAACAAAGAACAAAGAAAATGACAGCATAGGAAAAAGCCCTTTGACCCTTCAAACCTGCGCCAACATTGCTGCCCAACTGCACTAAAATCCCCTACCCTTCCACGGACCATATCCCTCCACTCCCAAGTTATTCATATATTTGTCAAGCCGTCCCTTAAAACTCACTGTCTTATCTGCTTCCACTACTTCCCCCAAGCGAGTTCCAGGTGCCCACCAACTTCTGTGTAAACAACGTGCCTCATAAATCTCCTTTAAACTTTGCCCCTCACTCCTTAATTCTATGTCCCCTGGTAATTGACACTTCCACTCTCAAAAAAAAGTTTCTGACTATCAACTCTGTCTATGCCCCTCATAATCTTATAGACATCTATCAGATCACCCCTCAACTTCTGTTGCTGAGAACAAAGCAAGTTTCTCCAACCTCTCCTCATAGCTAATGCCCTCCATACCAGGCAACATCCTGGTAAATCTTTTTTGTACCCAAAGCCTCCGCATCCTTCTGGTAGTGTGGTGACCAGAATTGAACGCTATATTCCAGGTGCGGCCTAACTAAGGTTACACAGAACATAGAACACTACAGCACAAACAGGCACTTCGGCCGACAAGTTGCGCCAATCACATCCATACCTACCAAGCCATAGAACTATCTGTAACTCCCAATCCCATTAAATTCCATATACTCATCCAGAATTATTTTACAAGACCCCAATGAGTTCGCCTCTACCACCACTGACGGCAGCCGATTCCACTCACTCACCACCCTCTGAGTAAAAAACTTAGCCCTAACATCTCCTATGTACTTGCTTCCCAGCACCTTAAACCTGTGTCCTCTCGTAGCGACCATTTCAGCCCTGGGAAATAGCCTCCGAGAATCCACCCTATCTATTCCTCTCAACATTTTATAAACCTCTATCAGGTCACCTCTCAACCTTCGTCTCTCCAGGGAGAAGAGACCTAGCTCCCTCAACCTATCTTCATAAGGCATGCCTCCCAATCCAGGAAACATCCTTGTAAATCTCCTCTTTAAAGCTGCAACGTGACTTGCCAATTTTTAAACTCAGTGCTCCGGCCGATTAAGGCAAGCATGCCATATGCCTTCTTGACTACCTTCTCCAACTGTGTTGCCACTTTCAGTGACCCGTGTACCTGTACACCCAGATCCGTCTGCCTATCAATACTCTTAAGGGCTCTGCCATTTTCTGTATATTTCCCAACTGTGTCAGACCTTTCAAAGTGCATTAACTCACATTTGCCTGGATTAAACTCCAACTGCCATCTCTCCGCCCAAGTCTCCAACCAATCTATATCCTGCTGCATTTTCTGATGGTCCTCATTACTATCTGCAATTCCGCCAACCTTTGCGTCGTCCTCAAACTTACTAATCAAACTAGACAAACTAGGCACGTTGTTTACACAGAAGTTGGTGGGCGCCTGGAACTCGCTTGGGGGAAGTAGTGGAAGCAGATAAGACAGTGAGTTTTAAGGGACGGCTTGACAAATATATGAATAACTTGGGAGTGGAGGGATATGGTCCGTGGAAGGGTAGGGGATTTTAGTGCAGTTGGGCAGCAATGTTGGCGCAGGTTTGAAGGGTCAAAGGGCTTTTTCCTATGCTGTCATTTTCTTTGTTCTTTGTTCAATTCTTGGCTTGGGTCTCTGTCTGTGCAGAGTTTGCACGTTTTTCCCCTGTCTCCAAATTATATATATATTACAAACAGCAAAGGTCCCAGCACTGATCCCTGAGGAATGCCACTGGTCACAGCCCTCCATTCAGAAACACATCCTTCCACTGCTATCCTTGGTCTTCCATGACCGAGCCAATTCTATATTCACCTTGTTAGCTTATTTCTGATCTCATGCGACTTCACCTTCTGCACCAGTCTGCCATGAGGGACGTTGTCAAAGGCCTTACTGAAGTCCATGTAGACAACATCCACTGCCCTCCTCTCATCAATCATCTTCATCGCTTCCTCGAAAAACTCGATCAAGTTAGTGAGACACGATCTCCCTTCACAAAGCCATGTTGCCTTTCGCTAATATGTCCACTTATTTCCAAGTGGGAGTAAAACCAGTCTCGAAGAATCCTCTCTAATAATTTCCCTACCACTGATGTAAGGCTCACCAACCTGTAATTACCTAGGTTATTCTTGCTACCCTTCTTAAACAAAGAACAAGATTGGTTATTCTCTAATTCTTTGGGACCTCTCTTATAGCCAGCGAAGATACAAAGATTTCTCTCAGGGCCCCAACAATTTCCTCCCTTGTCTCTGTCAGTATTCTGAGATGTAACCCATCAGACCCTAAGAACTTGTCTACTTTAATGTTTCTCAAGGCCCCCAATACCTCCTCCTTTTTGATCTCAACATGACTCAAACTATCCACACTCCCTTCCCCAGACTCATCATCCACCAAGTCCTTCTCTTTGGTGAATACTGATGCAAAGTATTCAGTTAATACCTCACCCATTTCCTCTGGCTCCACACATAGATTCCCTCCCATAGCTACCCTCTTGCTCTTTATATATGTATAAAAAGTCTTGGGATTTTCCTTAATCCTGCTGGCAAATGACTTTTTGTGATCCCTTTTAGCCCTCCTGACTCCTTGCAAAATTTCTTTCAACTTTCCTTGTATTCCACACTTGCTTTGTGTGATCCCAGCCTCCTAACCTTGACAAATGCTTCCTTTTCCTTTTTGACTAGGCTCACGATGTCTCTCATTATCCAAGGTTTCCGAAGATTGCCATACTTATCCTTCATCCTTATAGGAATGTGCTAGTCCTGAATTCCTATCAATTTGTACTTGAAAGCCTCCCACATACCAGATGTTGATTTGCCCTCAAACATCTGCCTCCAATCTACATTCTTCAGTTCCTGCCTAAGATTGTTGTAATTGGCTTTCTCCCAATTTAGCACTTTCACCTGAGGACTACACTTACTTTTATACATCAGTACCTTAAAACTTACTGAATTGTGGTCACTGTTCCCCAACAGCTCCCCCACTAAAATGTCGACCACCTGGTTAGACTCATTCCCCAATAAGAGGTCCTGTATGGCCCTTTACCTAGTTGGATTATTTCTATCCGAAGTGTCCTCCTGCAGTGTGGCTGTGATATTCTCTTTAACCAGTAGTGCAACTCCCCCACCCCCTCCCTCTCTCCCACCTGAAACATCTATACCCTGGAATGTTAAGCTGCGAATCCTTCCTTTAACCAAGTCTCTGTAACGGCAACAAAATAATAGTTCCAAATACTAATCCAAGCTCTAAGTTTATCTGCCTTATCTGTTACACTTCTCGTAATGAAATAAATGTACTTCAGTCCACCAGGCTCTCCCCGATCAGCAAACACACCCTGCCTGCTCTTCCTCTGAGTCTTACTGGCCCTACTCTCTAGTTCCCTTCAGTTAATTCATCTTTGCTTTGGTTCCCACCCCCCTGCCAAACTAGTTTAAATCCTCCTGGCCAGAATATTTATGCCCCTCCAGTTTAGATGCAATCCGTCTTTCTTGTACGATCCACCTGCCCCGGAAGAGATCCAAATGGTCCAGATATCTGAAACCCTCCTTCATAGATCAGCTGTTTAGCCATGTGTTGAGCTGTACTATCTTCCTATTTCTAGCCTTACTGGCATGTAACACAAGGAATAATCCTGAGATTAAAACAGTAAAGATCTTGCTTTTTAACTTCCTACCTAACTCCCTAAACTGCTGCTGAAGGACCTTGACACTCTTCCTGCCTATGTTGTGAGTACCAATACGTACCATGATCTCCGGTTATTCACTCTCTCCCTTCAGAATGCTTTGAACCAGGGTTCCTGGCACTGTGAGGCAGTAGTACTTACCACTGGGCCACCCCAAGTTGTGGTCTGCCCTAAGGGAGGCCAGGCCGCCCAGTAATCAGTCAAGGGTAACCTCCCAAATCATTTTCCCACTCTCACTCTGCTGCCCATACCAAACATTTCATAATGAGGACATGTATTAGCAGGGTCAACTGGCTTAATAGAAAGTCTAATTAATCCTGAATTGTTTATTTAAATCACCATTAGAAGAGTAGAGAAATTAGCATGAGATCAATAGCTGGGATTTTCTGGGAACCATCATGAGGAAATGGGGAAGACTAGCCAGAAGTCCATTGACTTTCAGTGGGACTAGACGATCCCAGCAACAGACGGGATAGGAAAACCCCGCCCAATCTGCAAGCATGTTGCCAGCCCTGTGTTTTCTCTATTTCACATTATTTTGAATGTCGCTTTAGATGTTAGGTCAGATGAAGGATGAATGTGAGCATTGAGCTACAGTTTATTTCTGATTCCAAGCAGAGTATGAAGCATTTACTCAAAAAGAAACAATAAACTCCCTATTGCTTTTATGGTTTTCCACATGCACACCAAAGCTACTGTTGCATTTCTCAAAAGTTGATTTATATTGTGTGAAAACACGTAGCAGTGAAGGCAGTTAGGATCCTTTAATTATGTCAGCTCTAATTAGTAATTATAGCACTGATAATGTTAAATAATCCAAAGGGTTTAATGGAGCAACTGCAATAAAATGAAATTCACCAGAAAAAAAGTTTGTGACACATATTACAGAGTAAGATGGGGGATTTGAGTATAATTTATGGCAAAGGAGAAAACACCATTCAAGAACAAGAAATCACAGTAACTCTCGAGGTTGTTAGGATTATTGTCAAAAGTTCATGAGGTGCAAATTGGGATTAAAATTCAAATTAACAGAAGTGAATAATACATGGTACCCCTGACAGACCACCAAGAGGCAAGCACGTGTCAACTGGCAGACAATAAGAAAATGAAACATTCACATACACAGACTGCAGAAGTCAGGCACATGCCCACCACAGGATCACCAGGGTATACACTCTCATGGTTGGCATACAAATTCAACAAATCAGGGAATGTAACCCATGTCCTGCACTCAATCACCAAATGCACATTACTGTTAGCTTATTAAAGCAACCACATAGCCAAGTAATTGGATATTTATAATCATTAAAAAACTAGCAAATTAATTTTTAACTGCATTGGAATACTAGGGAACTGAGCATACCTCAAGTACAATGATGACAAAGAATTGGAGCCATACTCACCACAATAATACCCAGGAATCAGAAACATTACTGCTACAAAACCAAGAAGGAACAGGACCCATACCAACAATAGGCTACCAGGGAATTGAACACATAATGACTATCAGGGAATCAATAATGCATTGCTAAAATCAACCACTCACCAACATAAGCTGAGAAACAGTTGCTCTGTTCGAGATTTAGAAAAACATAATTAATATAATTTTAAACAGGCCACGTGTCCGTTGCTAGGTTACAGGTCATAATACTAGATCAATCTACTGGATGTCATTTGCATACGTGTGAAATTATGGCTATGAGCTACATAAATTACAGCCTGAGTCACTGTGTCCAAAAAGAGCTAATTGGCATGAAAAGGGGATTTTTCTTTCAAAGCAGAAGGAAGTGACATGTATTGTAATGATTAATCTACTTTTGTCAATTATAAGTACAGTGACTAATTACTGCACTTATCATTTCTAGAACATAGTACAAATATACAACTAAATACTTTTGAGACCAAGCCTTCTGGGATAAAAGGTTGCAACTCTTTTGACTCAGGGACTAAATGTGTGTGCTTTTAAAAAAAATATGCAGACCACTTGAAGTTACCACAAAGACGAGAGAAATGTGTGACTAAATTATAATCATTCTAGTATTTACAGAGACTTGGGGTATTTTAAGAAGCAGCTCAGATGTCCTGATAATGCCTAGCAGTCTAACCTCACCAAGTAAATGCCATAAGCTGGATATAACAAACCACAAATAGCTGGACTGAGAATAGAAAGCTTTCTGCACTGAAATAAATATTGTACTGTGCACATCCTACGGTCCACAGAATGAGTATAGTTAGCAAGGAGGAAAATGTACCATATGCAGTTATAGACTGGATGTGAAATTGTAGTGTTAAGAGCCAGGTGGTTAAAAGTAAGTGGGTCTCTAGGTGTATAGCATAAGCAGAACAGTAAAAGATGACAATAGGTTTAACATATAATTAAATTATGCATTACTTGACTTGGGACATTGAATTATATACAATGAATAAATATTTAATATGTTTCTCACCTAATTTATTATTAATACTTCAGAGCATTTACTTTTTCAAGTTGCAGCAACATTGGCCTCCATTTTAACATGCAGCATCCAATGAGCATGGTGTCAGGAGGGTGAGAGTACAAGCTATCTTCATGCAAGGGTCTTATTTAAACATCCTAGAGCCCTACTGCACCCAGGTCCAGTGTACATGATAGGATAGCAAACAGAAGTCAAATAAACATTTTGCAAAAGGCTGCTCAGGATCAGCAGGATCAGTCTCCAGTAGTCAAGTTAGTAGATTGTGGAGGGTGGGGGGAATGGTAGGCAATCATGGCTGGATGCGTTGGGAAAAAAGCCAAGGGAACCCCTACCTTTCCTTGTGGGACCTAAAGGGGCATTACTGGTTCACAAGCCCAGCTTAATGATGCATCTGGCCAGGGTCAATAACACCCTATGCCAAAAACATTGGTGCCATGGAGATAGATCTCAAATGTGTTATGAAGCACCAATTTTTAAATAACAGTAAAGCTCACTCCAGCCTGGAATAAATGCTGCTTGGCACGGCACAAGATGCATACATATCATGGATTCCATCAGCAGTATGCCATTCCAATTTTAACTTTCCCAAAGCTCTGTTCTAGCCAGGCAATGTGAGGGTTAAAATCAAAGCTATTCTTAGATAAATTCTGCATTGACTCCATAAACATTTGATGTCTGGCAGGTTCCTATTCTAAGAAAGCATTTGAAGAGTTAGACAAGAAAAATATTAAATTGCAGCCACAGAGAATATTTGGCACTAGTGGTCCATCCTGTGGTCCATTTTTACCAAATTGCAATGCGTTCATTGGAATCTGTTTCTGACTTTTACATGTAACATGCTAAACAAGAGACAGTTTATCCCAGAGCTGTGAAAAGGTTGTGCTGCTCTACTTTTACTCTGGGCGCAGAGCTGTAACCGATTTGGACGAATTGCCAAGTATGCTGCCCAGGATTCCATGAAACAAACTATGTAACTAATTTTGACTGGTTTGTTTCATTATTTTGGTCTTGCCTTGTTGAAGCAAGTGACTCACACCCACACTTGGTTTCATGCCTGCTCGCATCCCTCTCATACACCACTCTAATGTCCAATCTATAATTGGCAGCCTGGGCAGTGTGTGTTGAAGGCTAACCCATCATGATGAGGATATGGGACGTGATAGCTATGTGTAATTCTATGCGAACTCACGTCCACACACGTTTCCTTTTCATCAAGAGTCATTGATCACCACAAGAGAAACCTATTTGTTTTTCCACTTCTGAGCAATTGCAATTTTTCTCAATGTTACCCTAATTGATATTAGCAACATACCACAGACTGGGTGGTGCAGTTGCTTTCTGAGTCAGCCAGAGAGTCACCATAATTGGTGAAAATTAATATTCTCCCTCATCGTGGCTTTTATGGCAGGGGGCATTTAATTGGGTAGGAGTATACGGCAAGTTTTGTGGCAGAGGAGCGTCAAATCAGGCAGGAGAGTGGTGGATGGCACACCCACTACCTTCCCACCAATCAAGTACCTGGTTGGAAGCTCATGTTTGGCCTTCTTGCCCAGCACAAATTGAGACTCATAAGCGGGAAATCAATGAGGCTCCCATCACCCACATCAAGTTATGTCCATTGTATTAGTTACAATATTAAGATATGTGCCACAGAAAAACCTGATTTGAGATCATACTGGTGAAAACTGTACTTTAAATATTCTGACATAATTGAATGACAAATGTAAAGCCAGTTCACATCACACACTTACTGATTACACAATTATTTTCAAGACCTAATGCTCCTTGAGAATTTCTTTATGAAACTTTTTATTATCTTGTTTTCTTGACAACTTTCCATGACATAATCTCATTGGATATTGGCCAAGAGTACAAAAGAAGGGTGGGAGCACATGAGAAATTCATTAACAATGTAACTACAGTGGTGGA
Organism: Carcharhinus amblyrhynchos; assembly: GCF_965287045.1. NCBI lineage: Eukaryota > Metazoa > Chordata > Chondrichthyes > Carcharhiniformes > Carcharhinidae > Carcharhinus > Carcharhinus amblyrhynchos. The sequence goes on from NC_137325.1 coordinate 68,640,249, forward strand.
ATCCTGTCAAATTATATAACTTTGCTGGCACTCTTTCAAAGGAATTTTCACTTAAAATGTGATGCTAGCATCTCTCAGAATTCTACAATCTTCATTATCTTCTTCAAAATAAATTCACTGAAGACAACACTAGTATTACATACTGACACAGAAGTTAAACAAAGACCCATTTAATTGATGGGCAACAACCAAAACAGTGTCATAAAAACAGTTGCTAACTATATTAATAAATATCAGTCCTTTCAAATATTGACAAGTAGAAATAGTTGGTAACTCAAACTGAAACTCAATTTCCAGTCCTATAGGTTTAACCAGTGAGATATACTATGTAGGATACAATCAATAGCTTCATCAATTAATCTTATTACATATAACATATGACCTAGGTAATCGCATCATGCTACTCAGTGAATCTTAAATAGGAATTAAACTTAAGAGCAAGGGATGCAGTCTTGAACAGGTAGAGCAGGGAGTGGGTTTAGCCATTCTCTACTAGAAATGGCAGGACCAAAGTGCTAATGATTCCTGCTCTCATCTACTTAAACTGCTTACTATTGTCCAATTAGAATGCAAAGATAACTTCCAAACACTTGACTCTCCTGAAAAACCATCCTCTGAAATGCCTTCCCCCTCCACCCTCACCATTAATAGTCAGTGAGAGAGATCATGGATTTCTTTGTCACTGAGACATCTGATCAGCTGTCCCTGCTGCTCCCCTTCCTTCTCTAGCCTACTAAGCCAAGTTTCCTCCTGCTGTCAACCTGAAGTCCCATCTTTCTCCAGTTTTTGTCCTATCTCTCTTCATGCCCTCTCTGAGCTCATGTCCATGTGACTCACCCTTGCATCCTCAAACATATTCCCATTCAATTGCTGCCCAAGCAACTTCCCTTCTGAGTCCCCATGTTAGCTAATCTTGTTAATGTTTGTTTCTCTTCAGCTACTGTCCCTCTCGATTTTAAATCTACCATCAACATTTTCTAGATTCTCCAACCCTGCAAATCACTACTCCATCTCCAAGCTTTCCTTCTTTTCCAAGGTCCTTGAACTTGTTGTCCCCTCTCAAGTTTGTGCTAATCTTTTCCTGAAATTCATGTCTGAATCTCTCCAATTAGGGTCCCCTCAGAGTACCAGAATAGTTCTTATTAAAGTTAAAAATGTGAGACTGAGACAAAAATAAGCTTTCCTTCTTCATCCTTCGACCTGTCTTTGACACAGTTGACTACATCAAATTCCTCCAGTACATCTTCACCATGGCCCGATTGGATTGGGCTACTGACTTGACTCCGTCTTACCTATCTAACCATAGCCAGTGAATAACCAGCAATGATTTTGCTTCAAATTGCTGCACTGTTATCTCTGATGTCCCCCAAGAATCTATTGGCCTATTCCTATTTCTTGGTCACATGCTGTCCACAGTGATATCATCTCAAAGCATAGCATTAGTTTTCATATGCATGATGATGACACCTAGCTCCTACCTTACAGCCAACTCTCTCAATTCCTCCACTGTTGCTAAACTATCAGATTGCTTATCCAACATCCTGTATCGGATGAACAGAAATTTCCTTCAATTAAATATTGGACAGAAGCCCTCATCTTCAGTCCGCAATCAAAATTTCATTCCCTACTATAAACTCCATCCCTCTCTCTGGCAACTACCGAGACTGAAACATATTTTTCACAACTTTTGTTTAATATCTGATGTTCAGATGAGCTTCCAACCACAAATGTGTGCCATCATTAAAACTACCAATATTTCCCTCCATAGAGGAGGTCTTGTGCCTCTGTAGATACTGTACCTGCCTCTGAACCAGAAGCTATGAATTCAAGGCCCAGCCCAGCACTTGCTGGCACAGAAAGGAACATTTATGATGCAGCTCAACAGTTGATAATTAGCTTATTAACCCTTCTAACACTTGCCCACAATTCCACAAATAGAAAACAATGCATGAAGTTAGAAATCAAACAAACAAAACGTTGTAAAATTTATTGACTTTGCACTGGTTTCAGCTCATCTGCTGGTGAACCCCTCATTCATACTGTTATGTTATTTAGATGTGACTATTCAACACAGTCCTGAGTGGTCTCCTACGTTCTACTCTCTGTAAACTTGAGGTCATCTAAGTTTTGCTGTTATGTCTTTACACCAAGTTCTATTGATGTTTTATCCTTGCGCTCCCTGATCTACATTGTCCCCCAGTCTAGGGAAATTTTTGATTTTGGGTTGCTGGCAGGGAGTTCTGATAGAAATTCAAGCAATTTTCCAACTAAAAGGTTAGAAGCTCACATATAGGATATGTTGAGTTTCCAACAATGCAACTAATTCAGTCTCCATTATAATGTCATTTGTACACCTTAATTTTATAGTTTAGTTATGAATTTGCTTATACACATTTTTTAATGGGAGCTTCAATGTAAATCTGCCATGTGTTATTTATAATCTCCTTTCCTCACTTATTGCTCTCTCTACTCAATCCTCATTTCTCCTTCTCATCTCTTCTTTTCCTCTTCTATTTATTCCCCTCCCTCAAACTGTTGGTATCTCTCTCTCCTTAGAAACATGGAAATATACGAAGTAAGAGCTGGAGAAGGCCAATCTCTTGAGCTGCTTCACCATTCAATATCACGGCTGATCATTTGTCTCAACACACTCTCTCTCTCTATATATCCCGTGATAATTTTAGAAACTAGAAATCTATTTTCTTAAACACATTCAATAACTTGGCCTTGATAGCCATCTGTGCTAAAGAACTCCACACTTCACCACCTTCTTGAATGAAGAAATTTCTTATCTTAGTCCTAAATGGCCTATCCCATATCCTGAGACTGTGATTCCTTGTTCTAGACCCAGAGCCAGGGGAACATTCTCCCTGCTTCAATTCTGTCCAGTCCTGTCAGAATTTTATAAGTTTCAATCAGATTCCCTCTCATTCTTCTGAACTCCAATGAATACAGACTGAGTTGAACCAATCACTCCTCAAATGAGATTCCTGCCAACCCAGGAATCAGTCTGGCGAACTTTTGCTGCATTATCTCTATGGAAAGTAAAGCTGTGCACAAAAATCCACATTTCTTTTCATTCAAATGAACATTAATATACAGCCAATTAAGGAATTATTTTAGGAAAAGCAACTGACTAGAAATTTGAAGCTAAATAAAAATACTGCATTAAACACAGGTAAAAATTGGATATACAGCATGTATAAATCAAATTCAGCTCCGAGTCACAGGTTTGAAAAAGGAGGTTGGTGCTTGGAGAGCTGAATTGAGGAAACAAAATGCTAAGGTGGGTTGATGCTACAGTGGCAGTATTTTGCGGAGTTAAATGTCTAGTTGATTGGAAGGTAATGATCAGGGCTTTTTTGTCACAAGCTCTGCCTATGTGTTATTGATAATTGTATTGTCACTAGAACACCAAATTTGCAGGAAAAAGAAGCCTACTACTTATTTTAGGCAGATGCTGAACCACACAATGATAGGCTTCTGTGAAAGCTACATTTGGCTGATCGTTTGGGTAAACAGGCTAACAGCTCCATTTTTAGGTCCATATTTGCCATTTCCTGTGCAAGTCTCACCTATATGACACACTGTGTCATGTTTAACATTGAAATATCTGTCATAGCACTACCTACAGAAGAAGCAACTTTTGCATGTATTTATAATAAGTTTGAAATGAAACACATACCCTATATGTTTAATTGAATGTGTGACACATATTTTCACATTTAATCTATTGTAACAGTCTATCCATTTTATATCCATTTCTGCTGGGCGATAGGTTAACTGACCAGACATCTATTCTTAGGCCTGATGACCTATCAGTGTTTTAATGTTGCTTTTTTATGTTTGTGGAAAAAAGACTTCAGTGTGCTGCTCTTCCAGATTGTACTCACCTTTTGTCAAAGGCCTGCTCAGGACTAACACTCAAAATACATCCTCAATCCTAATGAGTTTTACAGACATGGGAGAAGGGATTCCAAAATCAGAGTACAAGAGAACACGAGAGATAGGGGCAGGAGGAGACATACAGTCCATTGAGCCTGGTCCACCATTCAACATGATGATAAATGATCTTGGGCTTTAACTCCACTTTCCTGCCTGCTCGCCTGATCCCTCAATTCCCTGAGAAATCAAAAATTTGTCAATCCCAGACTCAGATATAATTAACAATGAAGCATTGACTGCCTTCTGTGGTAGAGAATTCCAAAGATTCACAACACTGAGTGAAGGAGTATCTCCTCTTCTCAATCCTAAAGGAACAATCCTTCATTCTGGGGCTATGCCTCTTGTTCTAGATTCTCCAGCTAGTGGAAACAACCTCTCAATATCTTCCCTATCAAACCCATTTAGAATAATGTGTGCTTCAATTGGATCACCTTACATTCTTCAAAACTCCACAGAATATGGGCCCAATTTACTCAGTCTATCATCATAGGATAACTCTCTCAGCCCTGGGGCAAATCTAGTGAACGTTTTTCTTTGTACCGACTCCAATTCAACTACATTCTTCCTTAAATATACACAGCACTCCAGATGTGATCTCACCAAATCACTAAATAATTGTGGCAAGAGTTCTTTATTCCTGTACTCTAATCCTCTCGCAATAAAGGTTGACATACCTGTTAAATCTCTCAGTACTGAGATGTCTCCTCAAGATCTACTCCACAGTCAGGGAACACAGACTTTATTCCATCTATTCACTCCACACTCCACAACCTTGACTGCCCACTCACGGCAGTTCCAAGCCAGCTCACCCCACATACTTGGTCACATGACTCGTTCCCTTATTGGGGCTATGTCTCAACATACATAACAATATTGGGTGTGATTGTCCCAAATAAAATCAAAGTGTTGCATCACTAGGAAAATAAATGCATTTCTCATGGGTGCTGGCAAAACAAATGAAATGTGACACAATGATTTTAAAAGTGAAAGACCGCCAGGCCAAACTCGGATTGGCGATCAACTATTCAGCTGACGTTCAAGAACACTTCCATCTCTGCCTTCTTTGACAATAACTGAAGGAAGAATGACATAGCCTCACACTAATGCAGGAAACATTTGATCTTAGATCAGTTATGAAACCACTCTTTATTATTTGCAATTATTGAATTATTCCTAACAGCCTCAGCTACAGAAAAGTCCCAGAAAATGTCATTGAAACCTGCAATTGAATTGCTCCCCAAAACTCTAGTTCATTATCAGACTAAACAGACATTCCACACCATGTCCATTTAAAATACTTGCATTATCACTGAATCAAACCTATAGTTTTCTCCATTAAAATTGTATCTCAATGGTTCTACCTTTCACACATACCCATAATAGAATGAAGTATGTTTCTAAAATTGTACTGAATACAGGAGCAGCCATGTGACACAGTACACCAGAGTTTTGAGTCAGTGTACAATAAAGCAGAGATGTTGAATAGCACAAATAATGCCTCATGAATTACCAATCTCAGCTTATTATTGGAAGATGAACACTCCCCACAGAGAGAGGGAGTGTCTATGAATTATCAAATGAGTCAATGTTCAAATGAATGATTCTACATCCTCATCTTATATGCCATAGGTAAAATTATTTTGATGTCTCATTTGATATCACTGGCTGGTATGAGGAGATTGACTCCAGGTTTATAGTAACTAATAGCAGAAGAGGTAGCCAATCAGCCCATCAGATGTCTTCCACTAAAAGAGATCCAATTTTGCAGTCCTTGGCAGCAAATCATGATACGTCTAAAACATAAATATGTGTTACATAGTTTGCAAGCTTTCAACCTCAACATGATTCACCCCCGCCCCCACCCCTCTCACCAACCATCATTAAAATAATTTCCCCACATCTCTCCTTTAATCCTTTATCCGATCACTTTTAATTTATGTCTATTGGCGACTCTTCACCAATCAAGATCGATCCTTCCACCTCCACTCTGTCAAGAACTATCATTATTTTATTTACTTACATTAAATCTTCCCTCAGCCTCCTCTATCTCAAGGATAAAAAACATAGCTCTATCGAATCTTGGAGCTTGGCAGATTTGAAATAAATACAGTAAAGGGAAAAAACGGTTATATAAAGTGTATGGGTTCTTGCAAAAAAGAGAAAACCAATGGTTTAAAAAAGCAATATTAGAAAGCATATCTGTTGTCTAGGAAGCATCAGACTTGAAAAAAGAATACAGAGTTTAAAAAAAAATGGAGCCAGACAGAACATCTAAGGTGAAAAGGGAAACCAGGCTCAATGGAGCATAAACTGATTGTATCAACAATGCAGTTTTTGATCGCCTCTGGAGCTGTCAATCAAAGGACCACCTAAAATTCAATGGAACAGAAGCTGATTGTATAAACATACCCTCATGGCTATACTGAAATTGACAGTTCCTGTTAATCAAAGCATTTCAAAGAGATTTATGAGTGACTGGGGCTTATGCAAGTGTGCAAGGAGGTTCACTCTGTGGAAACTGACAAATCCTGTCAACCAGAGCAGTTCAAAGAGGTCTCAGAGCAGCTTGGGCTCTGAATCCAACCAAGGGCAATCCTTACAGTAGGATGGAGTGCTGCTGTGATTCTGAAGGTTTTTAGGTATTCATGGGACATGGATTTTAATGTGACTAGGTGACTTCAAGGCTTTTACAGAAAACAAACAATGATATGCAACTTTACCAGAAAGGTTCCTGGAATCACCATCTTAAGAGTTATTTCCAAATTTCTACGGCAACATGGAGAAGTTCAAGCATGGGACAATCATCCCAGGGGAGAGCCCCGAGGTCAACCCATCACATAAGGGTGCTTTGAAGAATCCCCGTCTGCAGCTTGGCAACAGTTGCATAGTCCTTGGGCACAGTTGGAGACACTACTTAGCTCCTTGCTTCCCGTCAGAGCTTTACGGTGCTTGGCAGGACTGAGAGAATTGGGAATCCAGCCTAAGGCTGACAACCTTGGAGAATCACCCCATCAATTGCCTTCCTAACTTTTTGCTGTAACTGCAATTTAACTCTGAGTTCCTTGCACAAGCTCATCCAAGTCTGTCTCGATGATAACATTTTAAAAAAATTACTCTATTATTCAAGTTACAAAGCCAATGCTCAGAGTGGGTAGGTCTGATCCAAATCCATTCTTTGCTTGCTCCAAAAACCAAATTCAAATTCCAGTTGAATCCAATTCATGGTCCCCATAAGAGACACAAACAAGATACAAGCAACGCTGGCATTTCCACATTAAGATTTCAAGCTGACAAGATACAGCATTGCACTCCATCTTGGGTTTAACCTAATGCTTGATCTTCGCCAAAATGCCAACATTTACAAGTTTTACACCTTTTTAAAAAAGGTATTCTGCTTGCTATTCTTATGATCAAAATAAATAACCTCACATTTACCCACATTATGCTCCATCTGTCATCTTGGTACCCACTCACGTAACCTGTCCTTATCTCTTTGCAGTCTCTTGATGTCCTCATAACTTACATTTCCAGCTAGTTTTGGATCATCAGCAAACTTAGATATATCTGTCTCTTTATACAGATACTTAGCATGGATTGTAAATAGCCTGAGGCCTTGCAGTACTCCACTAGTCATAATCTGCTAACTTGATAATTTTCCACTAAAGGCTATTCCCTACTTCCTGTTCAATAATCAATCGTCTACCAATATTAATATATTACCCCAACTCTATTCCTCTTATCCTGCCTACTAATCTTCGTGCGCTCTGTTATCAAATGCCTTTTGGAAATCGAGGTATACTTCATCTATCCTACCAGCCATATCCTCAAAAAAGCTCTAAGTTTGTCATACACAATTTTCCTTTCATAAAACCATATTCAATTGATCTGATCAAACTATGACAAAGTCAATAATATCAGAGGGTGCTCTTCCTAACACAGCAGGGGCAGAAGCAACAGACAGAGGAACTGCACAAACTCACTGGAGTTGTCCTGATTGAAATGCAAAGCATGTACGCTACTCATTCCCCACATTTACTTCAATGGTACTGATGTCCTTTACAGATAAATTTATCAAGCTGCATTTTACAAGTCTGCATTTTCAATTATTTTCTGTAAGCCTTACTGTTTACTCAGAATATATCTAACAGTAGGAGAGTTGTACATTTAAAGTCATCTACCGTCCTGAAAATGCACCAGGTCTCTGGTTTTCACTTTCCCACTGGTATCTGGCCTATAAGCATTCCCATTAAGCAGCCTGTTTGAAATTAATAATTCTGACAGGATTGGGGGGGATAATGACAGAGAAGTTAAGTTGTCATCCTACCCCCTCCCCCCCAACCTCACATCACCACTCAGTAACATGACATTCTACTTGTATCATTTAACATACTGTGTCCCAAACTGTTCTTTGTAATCACACACAACATAGATAAAACAAATTCAAGCAACGTATTAAAATACGTTGCTGCAACAATTTCCTATTAATAAACCAGAATTTCCCTGTAGAACAATTATCAGGTTTCCACTATTTAGTGCAGAGTTCAAACATCTTAAATTTAACAGTGTATCAAGCTTAGAGAAAGCACTGTCACACGCACCGTGAAAGCAAAACTGCTTACCTGAGGTGAGCATACTATGCATTCGGTCCTGAGCCAGCAGCTGGATCGGTTGCTCTCGCCCAGAAACCCCATCTGAGGAGAAACATGATTCAGTCTCATAAATAGTCTGCAGCATCTTTCTTTTGAGTCCTCACTTCAGCCACATAAAAGATTCATCAGAACACCGACAGTCATTTCCTCCTTAATTCTTCCTTGCGAAACAATCGGATGACTTGCAAATTACTACATCATAAAGTGCTCTCTCTCTCTTTCACTTCTAAACTACAGGCTGAATGCCTCTCAATTTAATATTCTAGGCAAGCCAAATACGCATAGTTATAAAAAGCAACCCAAACTCTTCTTTTCAAAGGATACTTAATTTTTTTCAATCTTTTTTTAGCCTGTCTGGTTTGTCTCATGGAGGAAGCCGAAAGCAGCTGGAAAGGTACAGTAACCACAGTTGAGGGAAGATTTTTTTTCTCTTCTTAGCAGGCACCAGAGGTTTTCAAGTGTACTATCAAACCACGAGCCTCACAATTGTGTTCTGCCCCTGTTTACTCCCCTCCAAGTTGGTAAAAATCAAATGATAAAACGTTTACATATGAATCAACAACAACACAGCCCACAGGCGACAGAAATAGAACAATGGCTTGTGTTAACCAAAAATAGGTCATGCATGGCAGGGGATTGAGCTGTATTAATGCATTTGAAAAATACCACTGCAAGTGCAAACAGTGTACAGCTGTCCAATCCCTCAGCTGGAAACACTGTTCTCCAGTCCTGCTGCAATGTCGCAAAATGTATTGACATCTATTTTTGTTCAGACACTCAGAATAGAAGCTACTTCACCAGATCCTGTTTACATTAGGCAAAATCATTCAAATTTGTCCAAGTTACTTGCTGATCCAAATTTGAAGCAACTGTGAGCAATGCTGATCATTCATAATTCATGTCCCATATTCAAAATGTTCCATGTTCGGACTAGGTAATATTTTAAACAGGCTCCAGAAATACAAATGGAATTCAGTTCATGTAAACATATGGTCAGAACAAGTGTCAAGTTTACCGTTGAACAGTTTTATCCACTGAGTTTAGTGGGTGCGCTCAGCTGGGGAAATAGCAGCTGATCCACAACATTCAGCACTGAATGAAATGTCAACAACTTTGTATACGACAAAATTAGAATGGGATTTATCTCATTTACATTTCAGGGTACTTTCATAAAATTGAAACAAACAATTGTGCATACGTACATGTAATTGGTTAAAATTTGCTATTTATGACTTTAATTTGAAGAAGAAAGAATAGCTTGTATTTATGTAAGGCATCTGCAAAACCTTCGCAACAAATTATGATCCTTCCTAGTCACTGTTGTAACACGGGGAAATACTGCTGCCAAACTGTGCACAGCAAAGTCCAACAAATAGCAATGTGATAAATGACCAGGCAATTTAATTTTGATTGATTAAGGAATTAATGTTGGTCAGGACACATCCTTGCCCTTCTTTGAACAGTGCTTTTATGTCCATCTGAGATGTCAGTTAGGATCTCAGTTTAATGTCCAATCTGAAATTTTACTCTGTGAACACTGCAACCTCTTCAGGACTGAAGTGCCAGTTGAGGTTATCTGCTATCGGTTTGGGGGGCAAGTCTTAGGCCAATAACTGACTAATTCAAGAGTCTAGATTGCTATAACTGAGCCAACTTTGATATTTTACAGGCAGAGGAGGATAGCACAATGCAAGTAAGAACACAATTACTTGCCACTCCACTGAAGCTCTGGTATATCATTACTTTAACTTAATTTTTTAGGTTTAATAAAATGTTTTATCTTTACACTGTTACTTTAAAGAGGATGTCAAGACTGTGTGTGGATTGGGTAGAGAAGAGATTTACAAGAACAGTACAAGTGGAGTGGTAGATTCAATAGGACTATTCAACAGAGAACTGGATAAATTCTTGAAAGGAAAGTTTTAAAGGACTATTGATGAAAAGCAGAGCAGAAACATGATGGGCCACATGCCCCCCTCCTGCATGATACCAATCTAATTCAGTAAATTTCCAAATATAGCCTTTACCTTCATCCATTGATAATTTTATTGGCTTGGGTTGGTAACAGTTAAAAGCAAAATGATTCTTGGTTTGCATTGTGCTGCAGGTATTTTGTTCCTCTGCAAATATAGTGTGACTGATTCAGCAAATAGCATTCCAGTGTCAACTACACTTTGGACAAGATAAACCAAAGCAAGATGAAATTAATTGAAAATCAGTTTAAAGTAGGATGTCCACAGGAGACAGAAGCAGAACACTATGGATGCGGAAAATTTGAAATAACAACATAAATGTTAGAAATACTCAAAAGGTCAGAAACGTCAGTAGGGAAAGAAACAAGATTTGATTCAGTTTGAGAAATGTTCATTAGGACTGGAATAATTTTTGAGAAGTAACAGGTTTTAAGCAATCCCAGAGGCAGAGAAAGGCAAGATGGGAGGAAAGAACAATAGGGAAGGTCTATAATAGGATGGAAGGCAGAAGAGGTTAAATGACAAGAAGTGAATGACAAGTTAAACAGGGATCGTAAAACACTTTGCATGCAACCTCCTGGACTCAATACTGAACTGAGTAATATATTGTAACCGCTGATCCCATTTTTTGGGAGATCAACTATTGCTTTGTTTTTTTGTTTCTTTACTGATCCTATTACCACAATTTAACATAAGAACAAGAGTAGGCCACCTGGCCCCTGGAGCCTGCTCCACTATTCAATAAGGTCATGGCTGTCTTTTCGTGGACTTGCTCACCATAACCCTTAATTCCTTTACCGTTCAAAAATCTATCTTTGCCTTAAAAACATTCAACAAAGTAGTCTCAACTGCTTCTCTGCGCAGGAAATTCCACAGATTCACGACCCTTTGTGTGAAGTTCCTCCTCAACTCAGTCCTACATCTGCCCCCCGCCAACTTTGTTGTGAGGCTATGCCCCCTAGTTCTAGTTTTACCCACTAGTGGAAACAACCTCCTTGCTTCTATATTATCTATTCCTTTCCTAAGTTTATATGTTTCTATAAGATCCCTGTCATTCTTCTAAATTCCATTAAGGTGCTAGTCTACTCAGTCTCTGCTCATAAGATCTAGTTGTTCACCATGAATGTCAGTTCTACTTTACATGGACACAATGATTAGCACTGCTGTCTCACAGAGCCAGGGATCCGGGTTCAATTCCTGGCTTGGGTCACTGTGCAGAGTTTGCATGTTCTCTCCGTGTCTCGGTGGGTTTCCTCCATGTGCTCCGTTTGCTCCCACAATCTAAAGATGTGTGGGTTAGGTGGATGGGCAACATTCAATTCCCCATTAGTTGAGGGGTGATGCGTGGAGTTGCAGGGGCAGGTCCTGGGTGGGACTGTTGTCAATGCAGGCTCGATAGGTCAAATGGTATCCTTCTACACTAGGGATTCTATGATTCCTATAAGGAACTTTGTACAACCATATTGCTCCAGTAGCATCATTGCTTGTCTTGAGATAGCCTAAATAAAACAGCTGACTTACTCATACACATTGTGGGCTAAATCTTGTAGCAAACTATGTTAAGACTGTGAATGGTTATGTGATGTGAACAAACTTCCCTATAAGTGGTATTGTGTCAAATTTACACAAATGCAAACACATAAAGTTTATTATTCATTATTATACATCAGTGTTTTATATGTATATTTTCGAGGTTGTGTTGCAGTGAGTAGCATAGTTGCCTCTGAACTGGATGTTCCGTGTTCAAGTCTTGCTCCGGCTCTTAAAGGTCAAGGACGATGCATTCAAATTGTGGCTCTGATTATCCACTTGTCAATAGTTAGCGGTAAGGATGGGAGAGTCTCCAAGTCAGCAAGGCTTGATGTGGAATCAAACCCCTCAGGCTCTAATCTCTGATGATAGATTGGCAAGCTGTTCAAGGAAAAACTAACCAGAAGCAATTGCTTCATCTGCCTCATGTGCCACAAGGCACGGGAGAAAATGAAGGAAGGACATGTGCCATATTAAGTTACCACAGTTCCTTTGGAAACAATGCTACAATACAAATGAAATGGTGTACATGCTTCAGAAGATAAAAAGATGGCTTTGCTCCCCAATTTTGAGTCAAATGCAAAGTGATAGCAAATGTACAGGACTATGCTTAGAAGAGTTCACCATTGGGTCTCAACCTGATGAGCCATCAATGGGATTTTGACATTGTCAGCTTGCGCAGACTTATCTAGCATATCTGAACCCCAACCTCAAACCAATATCAAGGAAGCCCTGTGGCCAGAAATATAAAGTCATAATGTGCTTTAAGAAAATGAAATGTTGAACCAAGACCCTAGCTATCTGCCCTCTCAAGTGGATGTAGAAGACCCCTTGTAGTATAACACTACTATTGTTCAAAAAATGTCTTCTGTATTTTCTATATTGCAGCATTTCAAGAGTTAATTGGCTCCATAAGCACCATAAGATGCCTGTTGTTCATGCAAAGTGCTACATGAATATAAGTCTTTTTTTTAATGTTGTATGGTCATGGTTACTGAAGTCTCAGTGTATTCTTTGCTGTCATAGGTTGTTTCATTCTGCACCTGGGTCTACCACTCACTTCATAACCACATTAATGGAGCATAATATTACCAAACATGAAGCCAAGTTCAACATTTATCCAACCATAGTGTGAAGCAGATATTGAGTGAAGTTAAGATTGCATTATTACAGTACATTTTCCTTCTAGTCAGCTTTAAACTGTTCATCTCTGCTCAGAGAAAAAGCAGCCGAAGAATTGTGTAATGACTACTTCCAATCACAATATACAACGTAAAGCAAATAAATTCAAAGACAAGAATCAGATATATTAAGGTAAGGGATTTAGGTATTTCCTGGCCAATTTCTGCTTTTCTACATTGCTGATACTGAGTAATAATGCTGACTGTGCCACCGCTCCATTGGGATCAGTTAACCAGGCATTTTAGGGATTGCAGTGGGACTTCCTTCATACAGCACTGCCAAATATCTGTTCACTGTCATGGGATTAGAGAATCCTGCCAGTGTGAACGGCTGGAAAATTCTGGTCACAGTCTTAAGGCAGGGCAAAGACAGCATTGACAATCACTGTGAAGATGATCTTGGCCATGAATTTCTTTGCATTAGGCTCCTTCCGGGTTGGAGCAGTGACTTCTCCAATATCTTACATTTCCCATCAACTGCTGAATAAGAAAGTGGATCTTTCTCCTTTCAGGGTACCCAAAAACTGTAATCTGGCGGTGGTGCAGGAGGCAGAAATGGTCAAGGAACAAGAAATCAGTGATAAAAAAATACCATTCACTCTTTCACACTCAACCAGCAAAATAGTCACTGATATTGAATGAACATTAAAGGGTAGCGGAGAGACAGGATCATGATGAGACAATGGAGCATGAGTAGCCAGTAGACAGTGCAAGGAAAAAAGGCAGCAGAGGTATCAGCTCATTGACGTGTAAGATCTAGCACAAGTTCCGAGAGGCAGCATATTGAAAACAGCAGTTGTATATACATATAGAAAAGCTTACTGGTGCAAAGGGCTCTCAAAAGAAAAACATCCAAAGTACACATTGACGTTAGAACCAGGGTATATTGTTGATAGATGAGATGGCTGGATAGCTGGTTTGAAATGCAGAGCAACACCAACAGCGTGGGTTCACATCCTGTACAACTGAGGTTATTCATGAAGAGCCCACATTCTCAACCTTGTCCCTTGCCTCAGAACATCGGTTAAATCACCACCAGTAAGCTCTCCCCCTCAAAGCAGAGAGCAGCCAATGGTCATCGAGAACAATGGTGACTTTACCTCACCTTTGTAAATGTCTGGTGCATTGGCAGGCCTGGCAGAAAGCCTGTGTGCACTGTCAAGGAGTCTGGCGCTAACCTGGCCTAGGGATTTCAAGGGAGCACAAATCTCACTCTTTTTAGCAGCAAAGTGTTGGGAAACTCCATTAACACATTTGCCGACTCAGCTGTGATGCAGCCTCTAATGTCTCAGCTTCCACCGCAGCCCAAACAGAAGCCAGCTAATGTCTGAACATTGCAGCTGAAACTCAGATACAAGTCAGGCAGGTTGTGATTGCTGCCACACTGGATCCAATTGCTGCCACGTTGCTTAGGCACTCCAGTGACCTGCTTGATAACATCATGCCCTTCATTATATGCATGTTGCCTGCTTGTATGCAGGCTACACCATGAAGCTAGGGGCTCGGGCCAGCGGATAACTCTTCTTGCCCAGTAACCACCCTCTCTCCCAGGGGCAGAAATGTTGATGGCATGGCAGACCAGCATGAAAGAAATTTGTTGCTGGGGGCATTGACAATTAGGCCTGATGTGCTGTGTTTGGTCACATACCATCTGCACATTGTGCTTAAAGTACATCTATGAATTTAGAATCGGCATCAACAAAATAGCATTTGTGCAGTCACGCTACACCAAGGAGAACCCCACAATCCTTGCAAAGCCATGTGTTCACTATCCTTGTCTGTGTCTGGAAAAGGATAAGACAACATATTACCCACTCTCTTCGTACTGTGTAGCAGTCACTTTTCTTATTCAGTAGTTGATAGGAAATGAAAGATGTTGGAGAAGTCACTGCTCCAACCCGGAAAGAGCCTAATGAAAAGAAATTCATGGCCAAGGTAATCTTCACAGTAACTTTCAAAGCTGTCTTTGCCCTGCCTTGAGATTGTGGCCAGAGTTATTCCAGCCATTCACACTGGCGGGATTCTCTGATCCCGCTACAGCGAACAGATATTTGGCTGAGCACCAAATTCTCTGTCCTTGCTTGCATGGCGATGCGGCATGAACGATTGGAAAATTCCAGCCTGTATATGCGCTTGCAAGAGGTGGCAGATTTCAATGAACATCTTCTTTGTGAAACGGAGGTGTCACACAGTTGCTTACTGGAGTTATGGTTAAAGAATTGCTCTCTTAAGTCCTTGGGTGACCTGGCCATTTGCTAAAAGCCCTTCTTCCCCTTTTTAAGCAGCTTGTCTTCATTTGGCTCAATTCAAATGAATTGAATTGAGACAAATTCAAGGTCTCAATTTCCTTAGCGTGTGACATGCAAAGGAGGACAGAAACTATAGTCCCATTTCTGGGGCCAAGTAATTTGAGCAGAATCCTTGAAATGAGAATTTGGGCCTTCACCACCTGTCACATCACTCCTTGCAGACTTCACCAACATTAACAGTGCAAACTACCAAATACTTCAAACTCAACAACAGCCGGTAGAAATCAAACTGCAACTGTCCCAAGAAGAGCTGATGATCCCTTTAAATGGTGCTGACTTGTGGAGGGTGGAGGGGGTGTCTATGTGAAGGTGAGTGGTGTTTCTGCTGCTGAATCAATATTCATCTTGGCAAGGTTAAGAGAAAGCTTAAACTTGAGCTTTCAAGTCAAAAAGAGTACAACTGGCAGAGGACTAACAGGTTATGCACAAACAATGGTCCCTTTATAATGGGCACATTTGTGGTTGCACAGTGATCTTAAAGGGGCCACACAGTGTAAAAGAAAAAGGGCATGGAAGGCAAATGTACATTAAGAACATAAGAACATAAGAAATAGGAACAGGAGTAGGCCATCCAGCCCCTTGAGCCTGCCCCGCCATTCAATAAGATCATGGCTGATCTGTCGTGGCTCAGTTCCACTTTCCTGCCCTCTCCCCATAACCCTTAATCCCCTCTCTTATCAAGAACCCATCAACCCGCTTCTTAAAAATATTTAGCGAGGCAGCCTCCACCACTTCAACGGGCAGAGAATTCCAGAGATTCACCACCCTTTGAGTGAAGAAGTTCCTCCTCAACTCCGTTCTAAACCGCCTCCCCTTTATCTTGAGGCTGTGCCCCCTAGTCCTACTGTCTTTTTTGAGCGGGAAGAGTCTCTCCACCTCTATCCTATCCATCCCATTCATCATCTTATACGTCTCAATGAGATCTCCCCTCATTCTTCTAAACTCTAACGAGTACAAGCCTAGTTTATTCAGCCTCTCCTCATAGCTCAATCCCCTCAACTCCGGTATCAGCCTAGTAAACCTCCTCTGCACTCCCTCCAGGGCCAAAATATCCTTGCGCAGGTGCGGCGCCCAAAACTGCACACAGTACTCCAGCTGCGGCCTCACCAATGCCCTATACAGCTGCAGCAAGACCTCCCTACTTTTATATTCAATCCCCCTCGCTATGAAGGCCAGCATCCCATTCGCCTTCCTGACCACCTGCTGCACCTGCAAGCTGGGTTTTTGCAACTTATGCACAAGGACCCCGAGGTCCCTCTGCACCGTCGCCTGCTGCAGTTTTTCGCCACGTAAGTAATAGTCCTTCCTACCATTATTCCTACCAAAGTGGACCACCTCGCACTTGCCAACATTAAATTCCATTTGCCATTTCCTGGCCCATTCGCCCAGCCTATCTAGATCCTTCTGCAGACTCTCCACACCCTCCGCACAATTTGCCTTTCCCCCAATCTTGGTGTCATCAGCAAATTTCGACACCCTGCACTCGGTTCCCTCCTCCAGATCATCTATATAAATGGTAAGTAGCTGAGGCCCCAGCACCGACCCCTGGGGCACCCCACTAGTCACCAACTGCCAATCCGAATAGCACCCATTGACCCCCACTCTCTGCCTCCTATTTGACAACCAATCCTCTATCCACGCTAACACCCTACCCCCAACTCCATGTCCCCTGACCTTCTGCAATAACCTCTTGTGAGGTACCTTGTCAAACGCCTTCTGAAAATCCAGAAAGACCACATCCACCGGCTCTCCTCTATCCACTGCCCTAGACACATCCTCATAGAACTCCAGTAAATTTGTCAGAATTTGTTAGAAGGAGCATCGGTTACAATTTACTAACTCTGCAACCTTAAGAGGCCATGCTCCCAATGCTTATGCTGACAACCTCACCAAATGACAAAAGTCATTAAATGACAATATACCAGAAATGTACTCGCAGTGATATTTTGTACCCACATATTCCATTGCTCTCAAAAGATGTGTAAAGTTTTAATGTGTTGTATCTGTCCCTACAGAAATTAATACATCTCTCAGTTTATGTTCTGATTCACTGACTTTCTTTGCACATGGAAACCTATGAATCACACAACCCCAAAGATGATCAGTGAAGGTCAATGACATCAATAAAGAAAGTACATCAATCCCTGCTGCAGATAAACCTAAAGTCTGGAATTTTGTCTGGGTGGTAATTAACTTCTCAATTTCACTAAACATTGGTAACATGCCATTTATACCAACAGAAACCTATAGTTGCTGACCACTTGAACAGGTCACTGCCTTGGTCGAGACCAATAACTGTTTTTTTAAAAGTACACAAAATTTGAAATCCAAGTTACTCAATTAGAGACTAAAGCTACAACATTCCACAGTTTAAAACTATTTATACAAAAATCAATAACCCAAACAGTAAGTACTTTCTATCCTATATAACACATCCAGAATTAACACATTTGACACAAATCAACAGATGAATGCTAGTCAAATATAAACTATAAATTGCACATTAAATGGCAGATACATCTAAAACTGATCTGATGAATTGGCAGATCACTCAGATTTTGGTGCCCACTCTCAACCAAAGGTCTTCAAACTTGGTCCTCTGCATAAGGAATTTCAGCTCCTCTCCTTCTAGGAGCCAATCTGATCTGCAGTAGACAGCAATGCACAACGATGGGCACATCTACACCGCAAATGGCACAAATCTGCAGAACCTGCTCAACTCAATATGAATAGGATAGACCCACCAATGTTTTCTTTCAGAATCAGAAACAGTTGCAGCGACCTAGTCTCAGCTTTTGGCTGCATTTTTCAGTCTTCTTCAGCTTGTTCGTACTGCACCAGTAGACTTGTCATCTGCTACTCCTCAGCCTAGACTGATCTGGGTCCTTCAATATCTTGAAACTGGATTTAGTTTGCCAGAAGTTTTGGTTCTGAAGACACAGAACAGACAGTACCCAGAAAACCATACTCACCACAAGGTCTTTGTATATAGTTCTTCATAAAATGTTTCAAGAAAAAATATTTATTGGCTCTCTTAAGTCACTTGCAGAATACACAAAAGAGATATGGTACCAACACCAAAACATTTATCTGCTCTGTTACCCTTTCAATTCAATTTATAAGTTAGTTAAGATATGCCTCAAGAAAATACAAATTAAATTAAAAGAATTCTTCTACAAACGTAATAACAGATTATCTTGGCAAGCTCAACAGATTTAATCTCAACACTTTGAGAACAGCAGTCAAAATGCAAAATAGAGAAAGTCCTTAATGCATACAAAGCTTATAGTTTTCTTTTAATAGTCTGCACAACCCATTACTGTAGCATGAGTCACATTCTGGAATGGGTTTAAGGTTGAACAAACATCATAAATACAAGGGGCATAATTTTAAGCACTCGTATCCCGGAATGGAAATTTGCTTACCAAGAATGCATACCTGGTTTTCGAAAACATTTATCTCCTGATTTTTTACGCATTAAAACAAAGTGAATTTCCACAGAATATACACACTTAGTGCTATTTAATTTTTGTTTCAAGCGTTTCTGTTTTTATAATTTATGTTCACAGCAGCAATGTGTTTTAAATGGAATTACATTACACCATGTGATTTGAAGAGAAGTGATTGTAATGTTTGCAAAGTCACACATATTGAGGAATGTTAAATAGAGAACACATTTTTGAAGAATGTCACATTTAGAATGATGCTAAATTAGAAATATTTTGCATATAAGAGCCTACGAATTCAAAGTGTGTCATATTTGAGATAACACACATCTAGCGGTGTTTTCAGTAAATAAATTAACTTCAATTCAATTGGACATCAGGCTACCACAGCTCAAGGATGACTCATTCACAGTGGTGTGACTCATTTTGCAGTAATGTATTTTACAAATTATAAGTAAACAATATGTCTTATATGTATTATTATCCCTACAGAAATATTTGTTTCTTTCATGTAATTCATTTTTAAAGATCCTTTGCTCTCTAATGCTACTGCCAATTCAACCTCTTCAGTTTCCCCAGCAGAGAAAGCAGCCAAGGGACTTGTTTCAAGATCTTTATTAATATTATTCTATAACTGGCCATTAGGATATGCATGACCAGCTATAGAATAGCATTTCCATTGTAAAAATATACTTGCCAACATACAAAATTTTGAAAAGCTCACCCACAGTTTCAAAAAAGCTGACCGTTCCATAAAGCTGATAACAAAAGAAGCTGACAGTGGGAAAACATCCTAAAATGAAGCCCTAGTAACCACCACCACTTAAGGTGACTGCAGGAATCAAATTTCTTTTTGTTACAAATTGTTTTTCATACGAGAATCATTAATTCTAGATAGGATTTTCAATCATGTTTTGGGATCATGGGCACTTTCTGAGTACATTGGGAATGGACTGGAAGACTAAAGGACTGGAAAAATGGTAGGGAAAGAAATCGGGAAGGGAGCCAAGTGTCTTTCCGTAACCATGCATTTAAACCTCTGCGGACATTTTCTGGGAGATCAATTGAGCTACTCGAGTCACTATTTAATGTCTCCTCCTGCCTCCCCAGCCTTCCAACAGATTCTGGGGGAGGCCATGCATTCCATGGCCCAAGATATACCCTCAGCAACAATGGACAGTCTCAAAGCAACAACAGCAGTGATGCTCTAAAACTATTCCCCTAGATGTTGGGGCCTGCCTGGCCCTGACTCCAACTCAACTCACCTGCCTTTGAGGGCACCATGCAACTAAGAGACACTATCCCTGCAGCTGCAGCCTCAGCACTGATCACTACTAGTGCTGGCACTACTGAGGCTGCTGAGTTGCCCACCCTCTGATTGGATCAGTAAAGCTTGGTGCTGGCCTTTTAATTGATGGCACCAGTGTGATTGGCAGTGGGAGTGGAAAATCCCCTGGGAGACACAGAACAAGGTTTACACCAGCAGGATTTCCCATTCCAATTGTTTCCATCAATAATGAATTGGGAATCCCAACATTCAATATAAGAATCCCCATTTGAATATATTAAATATGATTAACAGGCCTTCATGCCTGATTGTTTAAAGTTTATTTAATAGTGTCACAAGTATGTTTACATTAACACTGCAATAAAGTTAGTGTGAAAATTCCTTAGTTGCCACACTCCTGTTTGGATACACTGAGGGAGAATTTAACATAGCCAATGCACCTAGCCAGCATGTCTTTTGGATTGTGGAGGAAACTGGAGTACCCGAAGGCAACCCACACATACATTAAGAGAATTTACAGACTCTGTACAAACAGTGACCCAAGCCAGAATTGAACCCAAATCCCTGATACTGGGAGGCAGTAGTGCTAACCACTGTGCCACCCACTATTCCCCATTAGACTGGCCATTCACATCAGCATGGAGAGCTTTCACCCAATTTCCACTGATTTCTATTTTGTTAAGGGTCTGTGATGCCACAATTGGTCAAATGTAGCCTTGATGTGCGGTTAATCTCAGCTCACCTCTGGATTTTAGCTCGCTTGTCCATGTTTGGATCAAAGCTTGATTCAAGTCTGGAGCCGTGATCTTGGTGGAGTATAAACTGAGCAATAATGAGCAGATAATTCGTTATTAAGTGTTGTTTGATATTACTGTTGATTACACCTTCCATTACTTTGCTTATGGTTAGGTATATGCTGATGGGAATGTAATTGGCCAGATAGATTTATCCTGTTGTTTTGAATAGGATATAACTGCATAATTTCCCATTTTGTCTAATAGATGCCCATGTTGTTATTGACCTGGAACAGTTTGACTGGCAGCAAGGCTGAAAGACGTACTTGATGCTGGGCTACAATTCCAGGGGTGCTCATCTCTGTGCCTTGCCCAAAAAGATATTCATCGCATAGGACAGAAAATGCTAGGTAACTAATCAACAATCAGGAAGAGGGAAACATCACTGTGAAACCCAACGCTATTCTTATAAGTGCACATGTACAGACACACAGTACATTAATGGTCATCAGATAGTAGGAGAAGGTAGCTGAGGCCAATTGCCACCATCCCAGGTGTATTATATAACTCAGCAGAGAACAGTGATTAAACATGCGGGTATTCTCAGTTTGTACTTAACATAGCACAAATAATTGTTATTATTTGTAGTTGTATGATTGCTTTAAGAACATAAGAACATAAGAAATAGGAGCAGGAGTAGGCCATCTAGCCCCTTGAGCCTGTCCCGCCATTCAATAGGATCATGGCTGATCTGAAGTGGATCAGTTCCACTTTCCTGCTCTCTCCCCATAACCCTTAATTTCCCTGTCTATGAAAAACCTATCTACCCATGACTTAAATATATTTAGTGAGGTAGCCTCCACCACTTCAACAAGCAGAGAATTCCAGAGATTCACCACCCTTTGAGTGAAGAAGTGTTCACTTTGAGTTAAGAGCTGATCACATGATTTGATCGTATTGTCATTAGGATATTTCCCAGGCTGATGTTTGCTTTCAGTTTCTACTCTGTACAGATAATAGCTCCTAGAGTAAATCTGGTGTTAGTTTGAATCAATATGTGCAATCCACATCTTTTCACTTTCTTTAAAGCCCACAACCCCTAACAATAGTTAGAACATTACACTAAATGGACCATTGGGAACATGTAACAACAATTTGCAAGTATATAGCACCTTAAGCATTGCTATATGTTCAAAAGAATTCACAGAACCATAACCTGACAAAAGCTGTTGCAAAGAAAAAGGGATAGATCTCTAAAACCATTGTCAGAATGGTATGTTTAAAGTACATAAAAGATGGAGTGTGAGGTGGAGAGGATTTGGGTGGGCATTCCAGATCTTCAGGCTCATATAACTTAATGAACTCTAACTAATAATGGGGATTAACACAGTAGGGAATTAACACAGAGGGCCAGAATTTCTCAGAGTCCTAAGGACATCTAAAAATGATGGGTGGGACTCCATGTTAAAACACCCCCTACCATTCCAGGCACCTTTAATTTTCGATGATGTGGGATAACCTGATCAACTGCACTGTGGGATGTGGCATCTTGAACTGTGCCACAATTTTCATAGAGTCAGGCCAATCCGTCTTGATTTATTATTCACAGTCACTCCAAGGAGTCGTGAATCATAGTTTGGTTTCCAAAGGGTTTTGCTGTTCCAGAGGCAAAAATCTGGCCCACAGGTTTTGGAGGCCTGTTGGGCTGCAGGATGTTGCAAGAAAGGGATGTACCTACTGCACAAAGCAAAGTGTTCAAAAATGAAATCTGGTTCGAAAGGAATTAAAGCTGTTTGATGACAACTCTGTATAGATTTCTAAAAAATGCTCGTCTGAAAGCCATTAACAGTTTATTCAAAGATGCAGACCTTGTACATTTAGTTGCTGAAGAATTGTTGAACTGAATTACACATTAAGTCATTACAGATTTATTAAAAGGCACTTGTATACAGTTATGAGGGTTATTAACTAGAGTTGAAATATGAAGGTTTGATAATTGAATGAGATCAATAATGTATAAGCTATTATTTTATGAATTATATTTCCAAAACAGGATAAATCATGGCACAGCTCCATTCCACTTCCTACAATTTATAGAAGAAAATAATTTAATCCAAATAAATAAGCACACACCTACTAATAGGTTAAGTATATAAAATGTAAACAATAAATAATCTCCTATTAAGCTCTGGCTTTAGTAAGCAAATCAATTAGATTTCTCTTCGCCTGAGAGTCAATTAATTTAATTTGCAAAGAACAGTACTTCGTGTATGCACACCTTAATAGATTTTACCATTTGTCATTCAGTGAAGCAGGTTACAGAACAGTTGCTACCATTTAGACTTCCTGTACTAACTGAAGCTTTGATGTGGATATGCCGGCGTTGGACTAGGGTAAACACAGTAAAAAGTCTTACAACACCAGGTTTAAGTCCAACCGATTTATTTGATAGTACACACACTAACCCCGAAAGCTAGTGAGTGTACTATCAAATAAATCGGTTGGACTTAAACCTGGTGTTGTCAGACATTTTACTAACTGAAGCTTGCCAGCTTTTAATTAGCATTAAAATGGTCCGGTCTGTGTGGACCAGACACAGAACCAATCTAGTGCCACACCATTATCCTTAACTTGCGTCATTGAGCTTCTTTGCCTTCTTTAGCTTCAGTAATATACTTAAGCACTTACGTCAGTGAAATATCTGACAGGTTGACTGTTTGACTTTTGCAGCCACTGATCCAGTTATTTTCATCACATCAATTGCAAAACAGCAACAAGGATGCAAAAAAGAGAGGTAAAAAGCCTCTGACATTTGCTTAGAAAAAGACATCTAAAATTAACTTCGACACCACAATATATAGAACAGCTTTGGGAGTAAAATGTTCACCCAAAACCACTGGAGCAGTTACACAAGAAGGCAGAGTATTCAGTAGTGAATGTTTTATAGCCCACCAACATTCCAGTTATTGAATGCAGTAAGTGTGTAGGAGAGATCTGGAGAGTCCTCAAAATGTTTGTTCCACATTCACTAGCAATGCAGAAAATAAATCACTTGCAACCATTTTTAAGATGCCACCGATAATGTTTGATAACATAGAAAACTGATTAACCTTGAATGATTGATTATTTGGACCGGGTTAATATAGTAGAATATACAATCCGATTATTTATAGGTTCAGGGCAACATGATCTAATTATGATCCCATAGGATTTATATGGAAGATTGCCACCTCAGAGTCAGTTAACAAGTTTACAGGTATTAAGGATTTTGGTGGCAGCATTGTAATGAGACACCATTTGAGGCAGTAAGAATCAGCAAATAAGACACTTTTTGCCAGAACATCTGGCAGCACCTGTATTAAAAAGAATGATATGCATGGATGATATGGTGGATTAAATGAACAAATATTTTGCTTCTAACTTTACTATAGAGGATGCAAGAAACATTCCAGTAATGCTGTAAATTGTGAATTGAAAGAAAAGAATTTGGCGAAATTACAATTAATAGGTAATGAGCAAACTGATAGAGTGAACTAACAAATCTCCAGATCCAGATGGACTTCATCCTAGTGTCTTAAAATAGGTGGCTAACGGGATAGATGTTTGGTGTTCAGTTTCCAAAATTTCTAGATTCCATCAGACCTGAAAATAAGAAATATAACCCCTCTATTCAAGAAAAGAGGGAGGAAGAAAATAGGAATCTATAGGCCAGTGAACTTGACATCTGTCAGGAAAACCATAAGACCAAATGACATAGGAGCATAAGTAGGCTCTTCAGCCCTTTGAGTCTGCCCATTCAATATCAATGAAGGTGTTAGAATCAATAATTAAGGAAGTTATGGCTAAGCACTTTGAAAAACTAAACACAATTGGGAAAAGTCACCATAGTTTTATGAAAGACAAATCAGGTTTAACCTATTCATTAGGGTTCTTAGAAGTAGAAACAAGTGCTGTGGATAGAAGAGCCAGTAAAGAAACTTTCTGGAATTTTACCACCTTGCCTGCCACAAAAATTGGAGTGGGCCATGGAAAGGTCCGTTGATCTTGGGCGAGACTTTACAGTTTCGGGACAAAACTGTAAAATGTTGCCCACTGTACTTGGATTTCTTGAAAGCAGTTGATGAAGCGCCATATCAAAGATTATTGCAGAAAATAAAAGCTTATGGTGTTGTGGGTAAAGTATTAGCCTGAACAGAACATTAGCTGGCTGGCAGTAAACAGAGAGCATGCATAAATGGGCCTTTATCTGATTGGCACAATGTGATGAGTGGGGTTGCACAGGGGTCTGTGCTGGGTACTCAGCATTTTACAATTTACATCAATGACTTAGATGAGGCAGGTGAAAGCATGGTAGCTAAAAATTTGACAAGCAGGAGAGTATGCTGCAAAGAAAGAAGTTTGCAGATGGATATAGATTGGCTGAGTGAGAGGGCAAAAATCTGGCTTTAGAGTATAACACAGGAAAATGTGAAGTTGTTCACCTTGGCAGGAAGAATGAAAAAAAAGCAGATTACTTAAATGGAGAACAACTACAAAATTCCAAGATGCAGAGGGGTCTAGGTGTTTTTGGGCACGAGTCACAAAGTGTTAGAGTCCAGGTACAACTATAATCAAGAAGTCTAATGGAATGCTATCCTCGATTATGATAGGAATTGAATATAAAAGGTAAGGATGTTATGCTTCAGTTATACAGGGATTGGTGAGGTTTCATCTCAAATACTGTATGCAGTTTTGGTCTCCTTATTAAAGGAATGATATAAATGTGTTGGAGGTGGTTCAGAAGAGTTTTACTAGATTGATAACTGGAATGAGTAGGTTGCCTTATGAGGATAGATTTGACAAACTGGACTGTTTCCTCTGAGGGGTGACATGATGGAAGTACGCAAGATGTTCTTGAAGTAGTAGACATGGAAAGGATGTTTCCTCTTCTGGTAGAGAGTAGAACTAAGGGGCACTATTTTTAAATTAGGGATTGTACTTACAGGATAAGGATGAGGAGAATTTTTTTCTCACAGAGTACTATGATTTTGGAACACTGCTTTAGAAGGCAGTGGAAGCAGGGTCACTGAATATTTTTAAAGGCTGAGGTAAATAGATTCTTGTTTGGAAGGGGACTTCTAATCAGCTAATAAGATTTATAGGCAGAATGCAGCCTTATAGAGGACAAGAAATAAGTAAGGATTATTGGGCAAGCTAACACAAATAGCTTACACATATATGAATGCAGTAAGGGAATCAAAACAAATAATTATGATTTTAAAACATATATGCTGATATTTTTAAATGCACTTTTAATGTATTGAGCACTTTAGTCGAGCAAAGTTATTGAAAGGCATGGTGGTATAAGTCAACAGTTTAAAGTCAAAGGTCTGGGAACAGGTTAGTCAGCAAATCTTATCAGATGGAAATCCTAAGAGGGGGTATGTTATGCAACATTAATTAATAGATGCATTCATTGCCCAGACACAGGATAGATATGACCCTGGACACAGGAGTGCACGTCTATTCAACTTGGCAATAAACTCGTGAGAACATCCACTTTGACCTTGTGTTACCAAGTGACAGAGATGTTAGTGCCAAAAGGGGTGAATACATCCAGAATAAGTTGGATGAATAAGGTATCATCAAGCTATTAATTATCATATGGTTGGCTGAGGTATTTGACAGAGACTTATATTGATGTATAGCTGTTAAATGGAATTGATTTTAAGCTAATGAAAGGCAGAATTATCGATTAGAAAAGAGTATAATTAATCTGTATTTTAGTTGTTTCGGAAAGATTTTGTCACTCTGTCTGTAGAGCTATTTAACCCTTTGTGAGATCCCATTTGACTGTACATTTATGTTGTCTAGTTTTTTGTTTTATGTTTAATAAATGTGTTACGTCATTTGTATAGAGATATTTGCCTTGCGACTTTTGAATTGTCTTAGTTTAAGACACAATTGGCCACCTTTTAAAATTTCCCCACTAGAGGAATCAAAGGTTATCAGGATATTGGGATAGAGGTGAATGTGAAACTCAAACACAAACAGACCAGCCATGGTCTTACTGAATGGCAGAGCAGGCTCAAGAAGCTGAATGGAATGCTTCTTCTCTAATTTTGTAGATTTATTGTTATATTGTTTCATTGTTTCTCTCCAGCATAGGGCAGAAATCAAACCCAAGATCTTTTTCAAGAAGGAATGACCAACAGCAATGCGTATGATGGTTATATTACTGGAGTTAGGGTGCAAGTTAGCCAGAATGGCAGAACAGGTTCTAGGGGGTAATTTGCCTTCTCTTGTTCCAACAAGCCTCACGAGTCACATTTAAATGTCAAATCCATTGACCTCTAACATTTTGCTGATGTCCCTTGAGGATATTGGTCAGGACATCAAGAAAACTCCACTACTCTTCTTTAAAAATATAATATTTTACATCCATTTGAAAAGCCTTTCTTTACATGTTATCCTGATGGCCTCTGTTGTGTAAGGCTGACAATTTAGTTCCAATTACTGGTGAATTACTTTGTGCTGCGACATGGATGAGCACCCATTACAAAGTAGGCTTTGTCTGTTCAAATTAATTTACACCAGTTTCCTTGCAGTTGTAATATTATGAAGACTTTTAACCTGCTCATTTGAGATGATTACAAATTGAGGTTCTGTAGAATAAACACTGTATTTACTAAAGAATTATTCCAAGAAGCTTGAGTACAGAGTTAAAGTCACAATTCACAACTGGCAGCTGTATCTTAAGATATCAATGGTATATGTAGAAAGCCAGAAGAAATGGCACTGCAGATAGTGTTTATATTTACCACTAGGATGCTGCTGTCACAATATGGCACCACTCAAAATCAATACTTCAAGCAGGTGTCGGTGGGTTTGGACATGTCTACACTCTGAGGTTAATGCAGAATTCAGCAATAATGAGAATTTTATGCATATTGGTCAGGTTAAATTGAGCATGAAGAAAACTGGACAAAGACCTACTTAAGCTGAATTTATCATGGATTGAGTTTGGTGTCAGTCCTGAGAGGGGAGAGCAACAGCCAGCAGCATGGGCAATATTTCTGTGTAGTGTTACGATCCCAGCTTATGTTACTACTGAAAAAGTCAGATTTCAGAAAGGAACATGGTTTGATAGATTTCAACTTTTCTTTGAAAGCTCAGAGGAAAGTTACTGAACAGAAACACAGGGGTCTGCTGATGAACATTTAACTCCAATACTAAACATTTTTAATCAAGAATAATGAACTATATTACACCAGAGAGAAATGTCTCAATATGAACCCAAGATTATGGTTCAAATATTCACTGTTCCTTCACCCCAGTTATATCTTACAGAACACAAATTCAGAAAGATAAAACAATTTACCATATCCATTTATACTCTAATATTCAAGTTAAGTTTGCAGTATGGTTAGAGGGCGGTACGGTAGCACTGCTGCTTCACAGCTCCAGGGACCTGGGTTCGATTCCCGGCTCGGGTCATTGTCTGTGTGGAGTTTGCACATTTTCCTCGTGTCTGAGTGGGTTTCCTCCCACAGTCCAAAGATGTGCAGGTTAGGTTGATTGGCCATGCTAAGAAATTGCCCCTTAGTGTCCTGGGATGCATAGGTTAGAAGGATTAGTGAGTATAATATGTACGGATATGGGGGTAGGGCCTGAGTGGGATTGTGTGCAGTGCAGACTTGATGAGCCTCTTTCTGCACTGTAGGGTTTCTATAGATGCTCCATACTCAAAAATAAATGACAGATATGACCAAAGCAGATTGCATGGATGTCTCAAAAATTCAACCAGGCATTTGTCACACTGAGTCAACTGGTCTCAATGAAACACTATCGTTCTCAAGAGGGCTCCTAATGTCCACATTTGAAGAAATCACTTTGGAATTCTCTCTGAATGCCGTTCCCATTCTAGAAGACTTCAACAAGGATTAAAACCTCCAAGGTTTCACACTCAACTTCTAAGAACCTTTTATCCTGGGACCTCTGAGTACACTCAAGATTAAACGTCCAAGTACTCTTTCCAATCTTCGTCCTTGCCAAGCAGAACACCACTGTTCCAAAAGATCACAGTGAGGCATCACCAACCTTCAGCCTCCTATCAAGCTCACATTGTTTCAGGTCAGCTCTTCACACTTCTCTTTTTGACTTGGAGTCATTTTCTCTGCTGCTGTTATTTATCTTGACTCAGTGGGATCCCTCTCTGATCCCTGTCACTGTCTGGGACTTCCATCTGGGACCTCTTTCTGCCTAACTTCCTTATTTGAGACAGCCTTCTTGGTTTGGGATTTTTGCCCCACCTCTCTCTCTCTGTCCTACTTGCTGGAACACCTTCTCTGAAAGGGGCAATAGTTCAGGTCACCTGATCTGCAGTTTCACGCTGATTCACTTCTTTGTTTCTGAGCATTTGTGGAAGAACAGTCAGTAATCTTCCCCAGAATTTATGTGGGAGATCAACAATCCCTTTAAGGACCACTGCTCATTACCAAGTATGTTCCTACAATTAGTGTAGGGCCCTAACTTGAATATGCAATCGTTCTCCCTTCCTAAATAGGCAGGCTGACAACTCTCACCACATTCATACATTCATCCTGCCGCAAGTGGGTAGTTGGCAATTACAAATTGGTCCCATTATTCCTAAAATGGCTGTAGCTTCAGCAAAGTACCACAACAGAAAAGGAATAGCTCCAAGGAAAATCTTAGCCATTATTTTTGAAACTCACAAACCACAGTTACCAGTCTAACTCCAGTGCATGTTTCTGACTTGTATCAGTTCAATTTTTAAAAGCAGCCATGGGAATCATTAGATCAAAAGGAATTTGTTACAAGGCAATGGATTGGTAGTGAAATGTTTCTAACCCTGAAACATTTTCACCTCTGCTTTTCAGCATAGTGTGAAACCTTCTACCATTTCAGCAACCCCCAATGGTTGTTGTAACTTGACACAAGCAAAATTATTTAAGGTCTGCTTAGATCTCTGCAATTCCACTATCAAAAAAGATAGATTGAGCATATTCTTTACAAAATGAAGATTCCTATAGTTTGTATTATTAAGATTATTGGCTTTAATTTATTTTGTTTATTAATTGAACGTTAGCATCCTGCTTATATTCAGAATACTTTTGTGGGAAAAAGGGCATCTTGTTAGCTCTTTGATACATTGCTAGTCAATCATATACTAAATCTGATCGGCACACAAGCTAATATTCTGAATGGATCAAAGGTCTGGGTAACTGTTGCTCCCTGCCAACATTTCCTCAATCATATATGTTTTCCATAGACCTAATATCATAGTCTCTGTATTGCAGTGGGCATCCGACTTGCTGCATAATGTCAAAAAATAGAGCATTTCTTGGTCCCATTTATGCAACATCTTAGACTATACCTCAAATGTTTTGACCCAATGAAGTCTGCCATTTCCTTTCCTGTTTTATCAATGCAATTAAGCATCATATTGTCCCTTTCTCTTCCCCTCCCTTAAATAAATCTTACAAAGTGCTAAGGTTGAAAAAATCGCATTACCATAACATAGAACTAGTTGTTTGGAAATACAGAACTCGAGTATTGTTGAAATAAGAGACATTTCAAAGCTTTGAGATTTGATTGGTTGCCATTCTCTTTTCATGCAGTATAAATTGATGTTTTCCCTTTATACTGGTGTTCTTGCAAAGTGTCCTGATGAGTACAAGACAAAAAGCTTCAACATTTTCAGTAGGAATACAGAATTCTTTGATATATCCATGATGATTATGAAGTTTTCCAATATTAGATTTGTTGCACTTGATCAAATTTGTGCCTTTTAACATTACTAATTTGTTATATACACTCAAGTGTATTGATATTTCAAATGCCTACATTTTGTGATGAAAAAATCAATTTTAGAACAAAATACTACATTTTTTTTAACTTCACATTAATTTTGAAATAGAAGCATTCAATCAAACATGCACACATTCTAGAACTAATATCAAGTGACATCTTGTAAAATATCCAACATTATTTTCCAAATTTCATTTTTCAAACTCCTTTAACATAATAAAATGCCTCAATGTGAAAGAATGTGCTGAGAAGTAGAATTAAAGCTTGACTGAAGCAGCAAGATGAAATGATTTGAGTTGGAGTTCCAGAGGGGTGGCAACTAAACAAATGAAAGTTCTAATAGCAAATGAAAAGATCCAGGAAAGAGGAACTAATAGCAGTAGACCGTATAGGACTCAGGCCAAGACAAAGTCATGAAAAAGATTACAGAAACAGGGCAAAGCAAGGCCATTGAGAGATTCATAATCGAGTACTAAGGTTTTGAATATTGTGTATTTGTTAGCACAGTGAAGGTTGGTGAGGAACGGGGTGGAGCAGGTGTGGGGGTGGGATGGCTGCTTAGTGAGAGACTTGATGCAGAAAGCAGGACATTTGATGACATGGTATTTGTGGAGGCAAGACAGGCAGGAATTGGGAGAATAATCAGGAGGACATTGGAGAAATCAAATCTTAATTACGGTCATAGAACCTTGGGAAATCTCGTGGCACTATTTGAAACTAGCAGGGCTTGTCCCCCAGTGCCCTGGTGAATATTTATCCATCTATTGATGGTCCAAGGTTGTGTATGGTATTATGTAAATACAAGTTGTCTCTTTCTTACCCTGTCTGCAAGCAACCCAGTTTTTACGTCACGTTGTCTTTTAACATTAAGCCTCAATGCTCTAGCTGCATGAGCAGATTGAGAGGTATTGTCTTAATGCAGCCACAACCAGCAGTCACTGCCTTCTAAAGTGGATGCTAATCGTATAAGATTTTAATATTAGAGGAATAATGACCACCTGCTGTTCCAGCGAAAGCTCCATAACACCAAGTAATCCACTTAGCAGCTGTCATTAATGCTGTGTAATTTGCAACAGCAGTATTATAAGCATTACTATACACTTACACAAATAAAATAATTCAGACATGAAAAGGAATAAAATAATTTGCACAAGTAACAGTAATTCACAGCTAAATTTGTCCACAGTATCCGCAGCTACACATTGTTCTCTTCTCATGAAACACTTAAATTGTGAGATACTGCTCCCAAAATGGAGTTTTGCTCCTCTGGCATACAATGCATTACCAAATATGCATAGCTCAAAAACAGGCCATTGGCCCCAAGATGTTCATGCTGGTATTGATGCTCCCACCTCTCCACCTAACTTGAGAAGCGCATCCTTTCATTTCCTACTCTTTCAAGTGCTCAGATAACTTCCAGGTGTCACTAGTATCCAAGTGTTGGCTGTGGGAAGCACTCTAACTCTGGTTCTTAAGATGGTAGGTTGAAATCCTACCCCAGGAATTTGAATTAAAAATCAAGGCTGACACTGTTGGGTGGTACTGAGGGAGAGCTGCACAGTTGCCTTTCAGCTAAGATGCTTAAAGAATAGGCCTTGTATTCACTTTCTGATGAATTTAAAAGATACATTCTCCATCTGAAGAGGAGCAGGAGAGGAATTCCTAGTGTCCTAACCAGTGTTTATTCCTGAAAGTGGAACTGTTATCTGGTCATTATAACATAACTGTTTATGGGATATTGCTGTGTTCACATTGGCTATTGGTGTTTCCTACATAAGACAGTAAGCATACTTCAAAAATATGTCTTTAGCTGTAGAGTGCCTCGAGATGCCATATGGTGAAAGCTTTTCATTCCATTGAATGCAGGCTCTTCACTATTATACCTTAATTATTTCTGGCCTGAGGCAAAAGCTCCAGGTTTGAGTCTACCCAGGACTTAGTGGCCAAGGAGGGTGCATTCATAATGTGACCAAACATAATGTGACTTTCAACATGCAGATCCTTCCAACACACACCACTGGCTGGCAGTAAGAGCAGGAGAGATTCCTGGTTAGCTATATGATGGAAAGCAACTTGGAGTCTTTACATCACTAACCACAGCACTTGACTACAACATGCATGTAAAAGTACATGTTGCTGCAGCAACTCTGGACTCGCTGAATGATCCGAACGAACAACCACCATCGTATATTTATGTCCCCTATTTCTGGACTTGACCATGGGGATGGGAACATTACTATATTCATCAATAAACCTGTTCATAATTTTTTAGACCTCAATCAGGTCACCTCTCAGGCTAGGCTCAGACTACCACAGGTGCTGTCAGACCTGCTGAGATTTTCTCCATTTTCTGTATTTGAACCCCTCAGACTTCACTTTTATCGAAAAAAAAAACCCCAGTCAGTTCAAATTTTCCAGTTCTGATGTCATTGCAGTAATTTTTTTCCATCTCTTCCAAGTGTCTCTGTATCATTTTAGAATATAGAAACTGGATTCTAACCAAGATTTTACACAAGATTATCATAACTGCTTTTCAATTCTCTTCCTCTAGAAATTAATCCAAGTGTTTTTTTAAAGGAAATCAAATAACTTGGTGCAATACAAATAGAGCAGTAGGGGGAGTGGTGCACAATGGCTGGGGTAGAATTTCTAACTTCATTGTCTGGCCAGTAAATCTGGTTGAGTTATTTCACTGGCATTTATCAATCTATATCACTACTTCTAGAAATTTTTAAAATCTATCCCAAGATCTCTCCTATACACCATTTAGAAATTTACTTTCCGAAGACTACATGACATCCTTATTCTTCCTACATCTCACTGTTCTATGTTGAAGTTCCCCTGCAAATTATACATCCATTCTCTTAGTTAGTGACTGGCTTCCTGTAAGGGCCAGAAAATCAGATGTGGAGGTCAGCACCATTGTTTTGGGTTTTACTGGCATGAATTTTTATGGCTGAAAAGCTGGGAACGTGATGATCATGTCCTCAGTGCACCTATTCTGCATAAGCAAATTTTCTTGCTGGGAGCACAATCATGTAATTCTGGAGTTTAAATGTCTCAAATTTGCTGACAACTGATGGGCAGGTGCACTATGAATATTGGAGTGAACCACACAAATCAGATGATCATGGGGGTAACTTCACAAATTGGATGGTATCTTAGTGGAGGAGAACCCACCTGATGTTACTGCAATGAATATTGAGTTAGTTCAAAAGTGAGAAAAATGATCCACCTGACCAGACTATCAACCTGGCAATAAAGATAGGAATTATTCCCCAATTTGTTTGATTCCTTACATGTATTGTGTGAGTTGATTGGATTGGAGACACTAATGAGGTTCATACAACTGGATTCAATGGCCACAATCTAGCAGTCTCTTTAGCCATGGGTGCAAATCCCATAATGGGCACTAAATCACACAAGTGGATAAAAACAGGATTTGTGCTGGTGAGATCTGAGTTTCCGATCTTCCCCACTTCGTGCCAGCATGAACCTGATTTCCATAAATTTTCATATATTACATGATAACTTGGCTTGATGCTGTCTATTGTCAACAGGAACACAGGATCAAAAGCCTGAATTTGATGCTTTTGCATGGTAGTTGTCCACACTGCAGACTCACAAGCAAGATCAAAAGCTAGTCAAAAGCCATGGAATCAGACTTCCATTCCAGTTAACAGTAACAGCAATCAATCACAGAATTGTTACCATGTAGAAAGAGGCTATTCAGCCCATTGTGTCTGCACTCTTTGAATGAATATTATGACTTAGTGCCATCTTTTTGCCTTTACCCCTTATCCCTGCACATTGTTTCTTTCAAATAATTATCTAATGTGCTCTTGAATGCCTGGATTGAATGTGCCTCCACCATACTTCAAAGCAGCGCATTACAGACCCGAACCATTTGCTGTGTGAAAATGTATTTTTTTCCACATCGCTTTTCCTTCTTTTCGCAATCAGTTTAAATCTCAGCCTTCTCAATCCTTTTATACCAGGTATATTTTCTTCCCATCTACTCTGAAAAGTCCCAGATGATTTTGAACATTTGTGTCAAATCTTCTCTTAAACTTCTCCTTTCCATGGAGAACAGCCCTGACATCTCCGACATATCTTCATAACTATGTGTGTTCATGACCACATACTTGCATGTAGATGTAAGATTCTGCCTAGAAAGTCAATCAATGTTAACTCAAACTCATATGTGTAACCACACATGCGCGCGCACACATACACACACGCACGCGCACGCAAGGTTGACAACTTAAATAAATTTAGCTTGAAAATAAGTAGCGTCCATTTAAGTACAGCTCACATTCAATTAGTTTGCTTTATTTCTTATGAATTTCTTGCTATTTTCAGAACTCTGCCATGTAGAGTACCTACTATCCATTAGTTCATCTTGGAGTCTATATAACTGACTTCGTACTTCAAGTCACAACACTGATGACTCACTTTCCCATTTCTCTTTCTCAGTCTGCTGCTTCTCTCCAGTTTCGCTTCATTGCCCATTTTTCTTCTGTTGCATCTTTCTTCCTTGTTTACCTCATTGTGGCTCTCTCCCCTGTCTCAGGTCACATTTGTACCAGGAAATCAATATTGTATAAGTTATTGATGGGAGTGAATTATAGTGAATTATGCCACATGAAAGTCTCTCTAGTGTAATCGTTTATACTGAATGTATTATTGCATTCCCCAGTTGTTCATAAATGATCATTACAATGAGATGCACTGTTACTAGATGTATCAGAGTATGTAGGAGAATCATTTAAATGCATATTTAATCTTGTTGCCATATCTAATGTAATCTTTTCAAACTGATCATTCCTGGAATGAACAGAAATAGAAAAGCACACTTGAGTTAACCATATAAGAAATGGAACTGTGTAAAGTGGATCCTAATGTTTTGTATGCATGCAAGCTGGCTGTGACTAGTCAATATATATGGAAAACATTGAAATTTTGATAATACACAATGTCAGTATGCATGATGTGATATTTGTAACAAAGTCACCAAACGGAGCATGGTTATTGGTCTGAACAATTGAGTTCAGTCTTATCAAAATTTCCAACCACTTCAATTTGTAGATTTTCACTTTTACCATCTGGATGATAAGGACAAAAATATGCCTGAGACACATCAAATGTTATATGAGGCATTTGGAGCCAGAGAAAAGAAGCAGTTTTAATCTTCGTCCCTGGTCCTTCCAATTCTCCAGAGATCTGTACAATCTGATATCCTAGGGTTTAGGGTTCTGATCTCAGAACTAATTTCAATGAAATGAAAATCAGACAAGTTTTATAACCATCTGTGTAGCCAGGTTACCAGCTCACCAGCAAAAACAGAAGATGCCACCAACACCGCTAATTTTCACCATTGCTCTGGCTTCTATCACTTTGAGGAATAAAAATGATTTGCAGGTGTCACCAGCCTCAGGTCCATAGTGAGAGGAAAAGTCTCTGTGTCTATGTTAAAAATTAGAGAAATACTTTCACTGCTGTTAGGAAATGAGCAGTGTTTTTGGATGAGTTGAGGCTTTAAGATGGAAGGCTTGCCACAGGGAACTCCTTTATTTGACAAGAAAAAAATTTACATATTATTCAATAACAGCTTTTCTTTATATTTGTTTCCCGAGGTGTGCCACATGAGCATGACCAGGCAAAATTTGACATCAAATCACAAGGAGATATTAGGACAAGGGATCAAAGCTTGGTCAAAGATGTAGGTTTTTATGAGTTTTTTAAAGACACACAGTGAAACAGAGGGGTTTGGGAAGGGGATTCCAGAGTTTAGGACTAAAACAGATGAAGGCACCACAGATCAAGGATGCTCAAACGGTCAGAGTTAGAGGAGTGCAGACATCTCAGATAAGTGTAGGGCTGGAGGAGGTCACAGAGATAGGGCAGGATGAGGCTAAGAAAGAATATGAAGGATGAGAATTTAAAATTGAGGTTTCGTTCGTCTGCAAGCCAATGAAGGCCAGCAAATGGATGGATAGACAGGGGTGGGTGTGGTAGTTGAGTAAATAGGCCTTGGAAATGAGCATATCAGGAAATGAGCAGCAGAGTTTTGGATGAGCTGAGGTTTTACAGAGGCTGGAAGATGGCCAGGAAAGTTGAGACTGAATGTACTCAATAGCTTCACTGTCTCCAACTATCAACACGGTTCTTAATGCTTGTAAATATGCAAGGAGACAGAGTTCTTTTCCATCTTTAATTAGTCTCTGGGGTTTTCTTTTGCCTTTACAAAATTATTGCCATGTTTCGATTTCAGCTGCTTTTATGCTATATTCTTCCCGTTGTGATGCACTCTTCGGGTCATTTCATTTAAAAACTGGCTACAACATTGCTTCTTATAGTTGCCACATGTATCTGAGTCACTGTAATGATAATTGAGGAAATTTAATGGATCAGAGTAATCTTCATCCATGGTAATGGAATGAAAATGCAGATTACACCATATTGAGGCCATTCCCTTGCAACATTGAAAGAGGAATAGGTCATTTAGTCACTTGAGCCTGTCCATGATTAGATCATGACTATCTCTGACCTCATACCAAGTACTTACATTTTCCATTTACCCCTAAACACACTTGGTTAAAAAAAATCAGATTTAAAATTTAAAAATGGCATTAATTGCCATGTGCAAAAGAGAGTTCCAACCTTCTACCAATATTTGCATCTCTATCTACCCTATCTCTACTCCACTCTGTCCCTCTTAATATCTTGAAAACCTATTACATATCACTCTTTAACCTCAAGTTCCAGGAGGTACAACCATAAGTTGTACAATGTCGCTCTTGGTATCATTCCATAAGGCCTTAAGATCGTAAGATATAGGAACAGAAGTAGGCCATTCGGCCCATTGAGTCTGCTCCACCATTCAATTCGATCATGACTGACAATGGTACAGCCCTACTTTCCCCACGACTGATGCCCCAAGAACCAAAACCCATCTTTCCCATGGGTCTTTGGGCCACGAATTCATCTCTTTAATTTCATGCACCCTATGCCAATTTGCGTGCAGCTCGGGTGATAATTCAGAGATTATAACCTTGAAAGTTTTGTTTAATTTAGTGTCTAGCACCTTAAATTCTCTATGCAGAACTTCTTTCCTCATTCTACCTATATGAACCATGCCAAAGGCATCCTCCTCCCCTGACTGCAAGTTCCTCTCCAGTCCATAGCAGATCTCCCGAACACTGACACAGGGCAGGCAACACAGTTGTTTGGACTCTTGTTCCTTGCTACAGAGAACAGTGTCAATCCCTCCTCACTATAATGTCCCCTAATTTCTTATGTACTCCCCTCCACTTGAATGGCTTCCTGTACCACATAGCCATGGTCAATCAACTCATCCATTGTGCAGCTCCCACTCATCCAAACAAACAAAGAACCTGAAACCTGTTGGACAATTGCAGATGTCAACCCTCCTGCACTCTGGGTCCCCTTACCTGCCTCAGATGTGGTCACATCCTCCTGGTCCTGACCATTTCACAAACTGAAAGATTCTATCTTAAGGGGTATGACCGCCCCATTAACCAAGCTGTCTAGGTAACTCTCTTCTTCCCAATGCATTGCAGTGTCTGGAGCTTAGACTGCAACTCAATGACTTTGAGCCAAAGTTCCTCAAGGCTCGGATACTTAATGCAGATGTGCTTGCCCTGGATAACATCAGCATTCATGATCTCCCACATGCTGCAGCATTGATACATCACCTATCCTGCCATACTTATGATCTTTAACTTATTACTTAATTATTTTATTCAATTATTTATTTTATTTTAGATATTAATAAATCTTTAATAAATTTAGGTAAATATGCAAAACTCTCTCCAAGGCCAATATATCTTTCCAAAGATGTGGTATCCAGACTTGCTCATAGAGCTTTTTCATATGAAATGGACATTGTTTGTTGCTTTTAATCATGTTTACGTTTCTGGCAAGAGACAATGCTTTACATTTAAAAACTTGCATGGAATTTGATGAAAGTTGAAAGGTCTGCTTTTCACTATCTATCTATCTCTGCATAATTGTGTCAATAAAAGCTGGTAAAGATTCCGACCAGAGGATTGTAAAATAGGAAATAATTGAGAGGAATAGTCTCATGTCAGTCACAGCTTGCTTCCATAGTGTTTAATAATGCTGAAGTGTACAAATTTGTGTATGAAAATAAAACAAATCCAACAAGCACTTTGGAAATGGTGCAGGCAATATATCTTGTGTTGTGATCTTACATGAGTAAGCATGAAGTGCCTGACATAATACATTTGGTCCATGTCCCACATGTAGCATGCCATTGAATTATGCAGTAGACTTAATGCACGGTATAAAATGAACTTCAATATAAGTGATAGCCATGCAGTTTTTACAATGAGGTGGGTAGAATGGTGATGATGGGGGGGTGGGGGAGCAGAGGAGAGTGGGTTGTGCAATCCACAGCCTATGGCAGCAAGTTGAATCTTCCCCTGTCTGTTACTTAATTTGATAATCAATTACTAAACGTATGCTTAAATACGGGTCATGGTATAACAATGCTTGGAGCTTTAATGGCACTGTTTTGCATCTTGCACAAATTAAAGGTGTACTGGATACTGCAGCTCATTCAGTTGTTGAGTTGTAAAAGCAAATATGTGAGTATTCAAACACAAGTGCAATGATCTATCTCATTGGCCATGAATTGCTTTGGGAAAACCTGAGGTAACGAAGACATTTGGCTGGAGTTTTCCAGTTATTCTTGCCATTGGCAAATTTCAGTGTCAGCAGTGGTGGATAGAATCAGAAATCCCTTTGACAGCAGCAGGAGCAGAGGATTCTGCCTCCAGCCAAACTGGGCCACCTCCACTGTCGCAAAACACACCACAGAGAATGCAGAAAATCCTACCACGATATAAATGCAAGTTTTTTATTTGTTCAACAAGCCATGGTGGATTTTTTAAGAAGCAAACAAGTTATGAGCCCTTTTCAATCATTTTTAACAGAAAAACACTGAGGCAGGCTACCTGAAAATCTTCTTTAAACTTCATTTAACAAATCCATTGTAGATTAGTTGCTTTTGTCACCCTTAGTGTGGGATCATTTCTTCCAAGCATTATCCTAACTGTCATCAAACAGCAACTCAACAAGTGTCAGTTTGGTTCATTGTAGCAGTACTAACTTACCTCTTTTGAATGGGATGTTTTTGAGGCCCTGTTGCTCTGACAAAGTAAGAAGTCTTACAACACCAGGTTAAAGTCCAACAGGTATATTGGAATTACGAGCTTTCGGTGCACTGCTCCTTCCTCGGGTGGCTCATCTGACGAAGGAGCAGCACTCTGACACCTCGTGATCCTAAATAAACCTGTTGGACTTTTATCTAGTGTTGAGAGACTTCTTACAGTGCCCACCCTAGTGCAATGCCGGCACCTCCACCTCATGGACCTGACAAAGAGCATAGGTGTTTTGTGGGAATCTTAGCTAAAATTAGTAATTGTACATGTGACTCATTTGCTGTTTTTGCAACCTTCCTTTAGCTGGCATGTTTCCACATATAACAATGGTGAGTACACTTCAGAAATAATTCATTGTCTGTGAAGCACTTTGAACATTTTGGGTATGTTTATGCATCACAGTACAAATAAAGGCAAAAGCAAGTGGTAAGCGGTATACAGTCAGTGGCATTAGTTACTGCAACAAAGCATCATCAAAATAAAAAAGGACAGCAAAGAAATTAGTTTATGGATGAAATAAAATATTTAGTTCAAAAAGATATTTTGACCCTAAATAAATAAGCCTCACTTTGAAAACTGGTGGAAT
This sequence comes from Carcharhinus amblyrhynchos, assembly GCF_965287045.1. Classification (NCBI taxonomy): domain Eukaryota; kingdom Metazoa; phylum Chordata; class Chondrichthyes; order Carcharhiniformes; family Carcharhinidae; genus Carcharhinus; species Carcharhinus amblyrhynchos. Next base: position 68,680,909 of record NC_137325.1, read on the forward strand.
TATAAATAATTGAATATTTTTGTGTTTAAATGAGCAGATTGCAGCACTGAGAGCAAATGCTTGGTTAATACAACAGCCTGCCAATGGGAGAAGAACCCAGTAGAGGGTGCTGTCCAATACAGAAACAATTATTCAACGTCTTGGCGGGGTCTTACAGCTAATCAGAAGTGAGGGACATATCTGAGTCATGTGAGAAGAATGAAAGTCGATCTGCTCCTTTGCTGTCTTAATCATTTTGTGTTCAATTGTTCAATTTCCCTGGCTGTCTCTCTGGTTTAGTTGCATGGAAATGCAAAAATCCCTATAGTCTTGACTATTGTTTTCTTTATTTTTCCACTTCATTTCAATTTCTGCGGTGGTCTAGCAGTTATAAATCTGTTGTACAAGATCTCCCAGTCTATCCATTCACAATCTGTTGTATCACTTCAGTCTCCTGACAATGGATCTATCATGTCCCTGAAGGTCCAGAAGATTTATTTATCCAAAGAGTGTGAAAAGCCTTGATAACAAATGTTGTTGTGCTGCTCATTCCCCAGACATTGGATAATGAACAATTTTCGTTTGGGAGACTGCCCAAATATATGTGAAAGTTTATCTCACTGGTGAGATCAAGCAATAAGTGCTATGGATGGCTATGAAAATGAGGGACAGAATTTTGCATTCTGCCCACAGAGTGCTGGTTGCGATGAGAAAACCAACTGCATAGCTGAGTTTTCCCTCCAGATTCTCTGGACAACCCCCTCTACCGCAAGCACTGGAACAAATGACCTCCCCAGTATGGAGGCAACTCCCCCCTCCTCACCCCTCCACTCCCCAGTACTGAGGCAAAACCCCTCCTCCCCCCAGTACATCAGGCAACACCGCCCCCTCTCCCACACCCCCCAACATGAACACAAGGGCAATCCTTCTCCCCACCCACAGACACACAGGAAGGATACTCCCCAGAGGGCCCACCCCCAGCACAGGCCACTGGCAGTGCCACACTGGGGCACCCCCAGTGGCTGTGCTTATCTTTGTACCCCTTGCCTTTGAGGATTGGGTTCCCTTCAACTGCTTCCTGTTCTTCAATACCTGTTGGAAATCCTTACCTGGAGGGAACATATCATGGGGGAAGCCCTTTAAACACATTTAAATTAGTGTAAATACATTTAAATGAGGTAGCTGCCCCCTCATTAGATCACCAGCGTTAGAGAAAATCTGACAACAAGATCTCACTGGCAAGGGTCTCCTTTTCCTGATTCAAGCAAGATTTTGCACTCACAGGGAACGTGGGTGCAAAATCAGCCAGGCTCTACAGATGTTTATTCTTTAAATTAACTTGTTCTTAACCATTCTTGCTGCTGCTTGTCTCCATGTGAGCTCATTAATGATGATAATAATTAAAGACATACAAATTAGGAACGGAGTAGGCCTCTTGAGCCATTCAATGAGGTCATGGAAATCTGGTTGTGGCTTCAACTTCACAACCTCACTACTCCCCATAACCATTGACTCCTTTGTTCATCATGAAGCTACCACTGTTGCCTTAAATATAATCACATACATGGAATCTATGTTCAAGACAGAGATAGACAAATTTTTAATCAGTAAGGGAATCAAGGGTTATGATGACAAGGCAGGAAAGTGGAGTTGAAGATGATGGGTGAAATTTTACCAGAATGATTCTACGTGTTCAGCTAGCACAAAAATGGGAGAGCTCCTGACCTGTTTTTTGGGTGAGTTTTCACACTCAATCTCATATACTTAGACAGTGAAAATATAGACTAGACTGTTCCTAGCTGCTGCAGAAAGTGGGCAGGGCCTAATTCTCCAGCCAGCCTGCAGAGGTAGCGATTGCACACATCACAATTTCATCAGCAAGGGTCTGACAGACAGAGAGAGCTGTCAGGCCCTGGTATTGCAGGCAGCCTCACAAACTCTTCCTCCCTACCCCACAATCGCAGGGGTGTGTGACTGATCGCAAGTTTCACATTATACAAATATGTAGCTCCCACCACCCGTCCTCCCCTCCCCAGTTATGACGTAGAGTGCACAGCACCACCCCACTCCCCCCTCCCCAATTCCCCATCCTCACCGGTCCAATCACAGACATAGTAGAGTGGCAGTGGGTCCTCCTCCCTCCACGATTGGGCTGCTCTTCAGGCCCCAAGCCCATCGACCTGCCAAAAGACCCCGTCCTCCCAAAGAACCCGGCCACATTCCCTAGCAATGCCAAGGTGTCCAGTGGGAAGTGCCATGGTGCCCAATGAGTATTGCAAACATACCATGGTGGCATTGCCAGACTGGCACTGCCCAACAGGTACTCCCACCTTGCCCTCAGCCTCCCCAGCAGGACCTCAATGGCCTCCAGTTCCACCTGCGCTGCTAACCTGACTGCTCCCCGTCCATGAGGAGGTATTTTCCTCGCCGGGCAGAACCCCTCCCAGCGAAGCCATAAAAGCAAGTGAGTCTGGATGTTTCACCGTCAGGCTCACTAAATAGATGCAAATGAACATTCTAATAAAACTGAATAAATTATTCAGCCACGAGCCTATTTCCAGTGAGAAACTGACCTCCCTGGAAATCTGGCTCTCATAAGGTCGCGAGAGCCGAGAAATCGGGAGCGATCCTGATTTTATCAGCTCATTCTGTCCATCGATGGGCAGGGCGAACGGATAAAATCCTGGCCGATGATATTACATCAGTCAATATTTCATTGAATCGTGGAGTAGACTCAATGAGCCAAATGGCTTACTTCTGCATCTAAAATTTATGGCATTGTGGTCTTAATCAATAACTCTGCTTCCGCTAATCTCTGGAAAGTGAGCTCCAAGGATTCACGACCCTCAGAAAAAAATTCCTCTCATCTGTATCTTAATTGGGAGACTCCTCACTTTTGAACTGTGCCTCCTAGTTCTAGTCTCTCAATGGGAAACATTCTTTCAGCATTCATCCTGTCAAGACACCTCAAGTTCTTGTATCTTTCAATAAGATCATTCTTATGAAGGAATTAGGCATTCCTTACTTAAGGTAACAAATTCATAAATTAGTACTGGAATAAATGTTGTGGTTCAGACTTTAGCACAAATAAAATACAATTTGAATTCCAACAGGGTCTGTTGTGTACCGCTGCAATACTGCATGTGAACAAAGAATTTTGGAGCAGAATTAGGCCACTCAATCCCTTGAGCCTGCTCTGCCATCCATTAAAATCATGGGTGATCTGATTGTAACCTCAATTCTACATTTCCTCCGAATTCTATAACCTTATCAAGAATCTATCTACCTCTGCCTTCAAAATGTCAGAAGACTCTTCTTCCACCACCTTTTGAGGAAGACAATTCCAAAGATTCATGACCCACTAAAAGAAAATTCTCCTCATTCCTGTCTAAATGAGCGAGGCCTTATTTTTAAACTGTGACCCCGGTTCTAAATTCTCCCACAGCAGGAAACGTCCTTTCTACATCTACCCTGTGAAGACCCCTCAAATTTCAATCAAGTCACGTCTTTCTCTTTTAAACTCCGGCAGTCACAAGCCTAGCCTGTCTACCCTTTCCTCATAAGCCAACCCTTCTATTCCAGGTATTAGTCTAGTAAATATTTCCTAAACTGTTTCTGACATAATTACATTCTTCCTTACATAAGGAGACCAATCCTACACACAATACTCCAGATGTTATCTCATGAATGCACTATACAATTAAAGTAGAACCTCGCTTCTCATTAATTTAATTCCCCTCACAATAAATTATAAAATTCTATCAGCTTTCTGAGTGACTTGCTGCACTTGCATATTAACCTTTAATGATTCATGCATTCAGACACCTGGATCCCTCTATATTTCACTGTTCTGCATTCCTTCACTATTCAAATATGCTACTTTTTCATTCTTCCTGCCAAAATTGACAATTTCACATTTTCCCACATTGTATTCCATTGATCAGAATTTTGCTCACGCACTTAACCTATTTATATCCCCTTATGGCCTCCTTATGTCCGCTTCACGACTTACTTTCCAATTTATCTTTGTGTCATCTGCAAACCACACTTTTGGTCCCTTCATACAAGTCATTCATATAAATTGTAAAAAGTTGAGGCCCCAGCACTGATACCAATGGCAAACAATTTATCACATTTTGTTAACCAGAAAAAGATCCATTCATGTACACTCTGTTTTTTTGTCAGATAGCTGATCTTCAGTCCATGCCAATATATTGCCCTCTACATCATGAGCTTTTATTTTCCACAGTAATATTTGAAATGCATTCTGGCAATTTAAATGCAACACATCCACCAGTCCACTTTATCCACAATGCATCATACTTTTTCAAACTCCAATAAATTGGTTAAACATGATTTTCCCTTCACAGAACCAAGTTGATTATGCCTGATTGCCTTGAGTTTTTGTAACTGTTGTGTTATAATTTTTTTTTAGATAGTTTCTAACATTTTCCCTATGACAGATGTTAAGGTTAAGGAGATGTAGTTTCCTGCTTTAAGTCTTTCTCCTTTGAATAAAAGAGTTACATTTACTATTTTCCAATCAAATCTTTCCTGAATCCAGTGAAGTTTGGAAAATTAAAACCAACACATCACCTATCTCACTAGCCACTTTTAAGGCTCTAGGATGAAGTGCATCAGGACCTGAGAACTTGTCAACCCACAGCTCCAGCAATTTGCTCAGTACCTGGTGACTGTAGTTCTCTTGAGTTCCTTCCCCCTTCCATTAACGGATTTGCAGCTATTTCTAGGATGTTACTTGTATCGTCTATAGTGAAGACTGATGTAAAATACCTGTTCAATTCATCTGCCATCTCTTTGTTTTCCATTATTAATTAACTCGGGCTCACTTTTGATTGGATCAATGCTCACTTTGTTAATCTTTTAAGAATCTGTACAAACTTGTACTATCTCGATATTGCTGGCCATCGTCCTTTTATACTCCAAATCCCTCCCCACCCCCCCATTAATCTTTTAATTATTCTTTATTGTACAATCTTCTAACTTGCCACTCATCTTTGCACAATTGTATGCTTTGAGTTTGATACTTTTTTTAGTGAAAAATGGATAGTGGGTGTTCTTCATTGGAATACATCAATTTTGTGTATTCTTAAATGTCTGACACTGCATCTTGATTAACCTATCCCTTAACATACTTTGCTGTAGCTTCCCTCCCTACCACTAGCCCACGATGGCAAACTTCCTCCAAAGTTTCTTTCACCCAAGCTCTGACACCCCTAGCTCTTGCTCAACACCAACTAGCTTCACCACTCAGCTGTTTCTAGATTATCAGGCTTCTTCCCCAACCACTATTAAATTAGCAGTATTGGCCAGCTCTAATTGTAAGGCTATGCCCCCTGTTTAGAGGGAACTTTGGTTGTGCTTCCCTGTTCTGCAATTCCCCACCACAAAATTAAAATCTTCCTACTTAGTCTATGGAAGAGTGCAATAATTTCCATCGAGAGAAAGAAAATAGTTATTAAAGCCTACAGAATTCCTGAGCACAGTGTCCATTCCTTAAATTATCTTAGACACCTCAATTAGATCACCCTAATCTTCTTTACTGAAGTGAATACAATTGCTGTCTCACCAAAGATTTATGTAACTGTAACAAAACTTCCATTCGCTTTTATTCCAGCTCACGTGAGATCCAGATCAACAGGACAATCAGATTTTCCTTCCGTTAATTTCAGGTGGGCTCTGCTACCAGATCTTCCCCTCTGCATTCTGACCAAGTAATGCTTAATGCCCAGACAGTAAAAATAAAATTCATAAGAACATAAGAAATAGGAGCAGGAGTAGGCCATCTAGCCCTTCGAGCCTGCCCCGCCATTCAATAAGATCATGGCTGACCTGAAGTGGATCAGTTCCACTTTCCTGCTTTCTCCCCATAACCCTTAATTCCCTTGCCTACCAAACACCTATCTACCTGTGACTTAAATATATTTAGCGAGGTAACCTCCACCACTTCAACAGGCAGAGAATTCTAGAGATTCACCACCCTTTGAGTGAAGAAGTTCCTCCTCAACTCCGATCTAAACTGCACCCCCCCTTATCTTGAGGCCGTGCCCTCTAGTCCTGCTATCCTTTCTAAGCAGGAAGAATCTCTCTACCTCTACCCTATCCATCCCTTTCATTATCTTATATGTCTCCATAAGATCCCCCCTCATCCTTCTAAACTCCAACGAGTACAGACCCAGTCTATTTAGTCTCTCTTCATAGTCCAACCCCCTCATCTCCGGTATCAGCCTAGTGAACCTCCTCTGCACTCCCTCCAAGGCCAAAATATCGTTGTGCAAGTGCAGCGACCAAAACTGCACACAGTACTCCAGTTGCAGCCTCACCAGTGCCCTGTACAGTTGCAGCAAAACCTCCCTGCTTTTATATTCTATCCCCCTCGCTATAAAGGCCAGCATCCCATTCGCCTTCTTGATCACCTGCTGCACCTGCAGACTGGGTTTTTGCAACTCATGCACAAGGACCCCTAGGTCCCTCTGCACCGGAGCGTGCTGCAGCTTTTCATCCTTTAAATAGTAATCCCTCCTACTATTATTTCTGCCAAAGTGGATAACCTCACACTTGCTAACATCGTACTCCATCTGCCAGGTCCTCACCCACTCGCTCAGTCTATCCAGATCCCTCTGCAGACTTTCCACACCCTCCACGCAATTTGCTTTTCCACTCATCTTTGTGTCATCAGCAAATTTCATCACTCTACACTCAGCTCCCTCCTCCAGATCATCTATATAAATGGTAAATAGCTGAGGCCCCAGCACCGATCCCTGCGGCACTCCACTAGTTACCAACCGCCAATCAGAATAGCACCCATTGATACCAACTCTCTGCCTCCTATTAGACAACCAATCCTCTATCCACGCTAACACCTTACCCCCAACTCCATGCCCCCTAACCTTCTGAAGCAACCTTTTGTGCGGCACCTTATCAAACGCCTTTTGAAAATCGAGAATCACCACATCCACCGGTTCCCCTCTGTCTACCGCACTAGTCACATCCTCATAGAAATCCAATAAATTTGTCAAACATGACTTCCCCTTAACGAACCGTGCTGCGTCTGCTCTATCAAACCATTCCTTTCCAGGTGCCTCGCTATTTCTTCTTTGATGACGGATTCAAGCATTTTTCCAACAACAGACGTTAAACTAACCAGCCTATAATTCCCTGCCTTTTGCCTGCTACCTTTTTTAAACAGCTATTTTTAAACAGCTAAACCTTTTTTAAACTGCTACCTTTTTGAAACAAGAGTTAAGAAGCAATTGTTACTTTGCTAATAACAAGTTCCTGCAGCACCTATGATGCACCCTTATAAGAACATAATAGGAGCAGGAGTAGGCCATTTGGCCCTTCCAGTATGCTTTGCTATTCAGTAAAATGAAAGTTATCTTCTATCTCAATGCCACTTCCTCTTGATTTCTTAGTATCTAAATATCAATGAATCTCTGTCATGGATATGCCTGAAACTGATCCTCCATAACTCCCTTGGATAGAGCATTTCATAGATAAACAGCCCTTTGAGTGAAAGAAGTTCTCTTAATCTCTTCTTTAAACATTGGACCCCTTATGCAGAGCTGTGACCTCTAGACCTACAGCCGACCAGGGGAAAACAACCTCGAGCATCTAGCCTGTCAAACCCCATAAGAATATTTTATGTTTTGTTGAGATCACTTCACATGCTCCTAAGCCCTAGGGGACATGGACCTATCTATTCCAGTCCCTCATTATAGGAACCAGTCTAATGAGTCATTGTTGCACTTCCTCTAAAACTAATGTATCTTTCCTTAGCGAAGGAGACCAAAATAATACATGGTGCTAGCAATATGATCTCACCAATGCCCTACATAACTGCAGTAAGATGCCTTTGTTCTTGTGCTCCAATCCCTTTCCAGTAAAGGCTAACATACCACTTGCTCCCGAATTGGATCCTATGCCTACATGTTAACTTTTTGATTCATGTCCAGAGGCACAGACGTCCCTCTGAATCCCAACATTTCCCAATCTTGCACTACTTAAAAAAACATCTGCTTTGCTATTTCACACTACTTCATCTTGTGTTCCAGTTGGCCACTCATTTAACCTGCCAATCTCTTTCTATAATCTCTTTAAGTCCTCCATCCAGCATATTTTCCCATCTGCCTTTGTATTATCAGCAAACCTGGGCACATTACATTCAATCCCTCATCTAACTCATTCATACAGATTATAAATAGCTCAAAAATAACTTGTTAATTCTGACTCTCTATATTCTGTCCATTAACCAATCCTCAATCCATGCCAATATATTTCACCAATCACATAAGCCTTAATTTTGTACAATATGATCTGTCTGGCTCTTCAAATGCTTTTTGAAAATGCAAATACATCACATTCACAGGTTCCCCCTTACAAAATCTTCAAGTTACAATCTGAAACACCAACAGATCTGTCAAGCACAATTTCACTTCCAGAAATCCCTACGGGCTGGTGGATCAATGCACTGATCTAAAATTCCTGGCACAGCTGGATCTTTTAGACCTGATCCTCCAGTTGACTGCATGAATTGTGCCAGCCCTTAGAAACTGAACAGAGTGCAGTTCGATCTGATGAGAAAATCCATCCATGAAACTATATGGTTCACACAGGTTTTTCTCGCCTGATTCAGCACTCTGCCAATTTTTGGTAAGATTGCACCCAATTTTTGTTTAATATCTTTTCCTTGTTTTCTTATTCTGCATTATAATTTCTCCTATTTCAGTCTATGAGGGATCCATGCTTACTTCCACTAATCTCTTCCTTTTCACACACCCAATAGAGGCTTTTACAATGTTTATGTCTCTCATATTCTATTTTCTGTTTTTTTTTAATCCACCGCTTTTCCCATGGGGCTTTTATTCCTTAAGGACATGTGTGTTTGTTGTGAATTATAAATTCATTTACGTTTGCTGTTGCCTATTTCCTGCTGCATTTTTTATCTCGTTTTTCAATCACTGTCAGCTAAACTTACCCCTTGTACCTGCATATTTTGCTTCCTTCAGATTTAAGAGTTTAGTCTTGGAATTAACTAAATCACCTTCAAACTCAATATAAAATTCTATTATGTTACCATTATTCTTCCTTAAAGTTTCCTTTACTTATATAATGACCCTTTATTTCTGTGATACTAGATCAAAAATAATTGCAATATCTGGTTCCTCGACATACCAATCTGGAAAAATGATTTGAATGCATTCCACGAACTCATTCTCCACGCTATTACTGCAAATTCACTTTGGCAAAACTATATGAAGATTAAAGACAGAGTCTTGTAGCATGCATGTTGCATGCATCTCCAATTTTGTAATACTGATTTGATGTTTACTCACTCTTTAATTTGTACTAATTTACATATCAGGGAATATTCCTATGCATGCAGTGAGTCTATGGAGATGGTGGGGGGGCAGATAGCTCAGCCGACTAGACAACTAGTATGTGGATTAGATTAATGGCAACAATACAGGTTTGCTCTTTTTTCCAGCTGAGGTAGATTTAAGGCCAGCCTCTTTATCCTACCTGCTGAAAAAAATGCTGAGGAATGTTTTGAGGAATAATTGTCAAGGATCTGCCTTCAGGTAGAGAACTCAAAAAGAAAAAAATAATGAGTCCATGTCAAAACGTTGGAAAAGCAAGTAGTCAAAAAGGTGTTTGGAGGAATATCATAACTTGTATACCTGATGTACAGTATACGCATGACTAAAACTGCCACTTCAAGTAATTTATGCAGCTTACATAAAGTTAAGTTCAATACGTAAATCCTTTCAACTGCATGTCAACTTCATGTACATTGGCAGAAATATAGGTTGGAATTCTCCAGTCTCATTCACCTGCTACTGCTGTCAGTGAGAACGGAGAATTTGGCATTCAGCCAAATCTCCATCTAGAACACCAGAACCTGAGAATCCCAGCTGCGGGTGAGATTGGAGAATTCCGGCGATTGATGATGTATGTCTCTGATCCCAAGCATTTGAAAATGAGGCATTCACTAACAGCTGAATATTGATTTGCTATATACACATGTATTCAGGGTTTAGGTTCTACCTAGATTGAGTTGCAGTGAGAGTTATAGCTGCTCAATAAAGGAAGGGTGGAAATTGTAGAGGTACTGACTATAATCTTCCAGTCCCCTTTCTATATGTGCTAGACAAGCAAAGAATTGCAAATGCTATATCCTTGTTCAAAAAAGATGCAAGGATAAAGCCAGTGGCTACAAGTCTGTTAGTTTAACACCTGTGGTGGGAAAGCCTCGAGAAGTGATAATCGGGGATAAAGTTGACAATCACTTGGACAAGTTTGGAATAAGGAAAGCCAGCACGGATGTATTAAAGACAAACTGTATTCAACTAATTCAATTAAAGTTAGTTAATGGAAAGGGTTGGAGAAGGTAATGTCATGCATGTGGTGTACTTGGGCTTCCAAAAGGTGTTTGATAAAATGCCACATAGTAGACTTGTCAACAAAGGGTACAAGGATCAGTAGCAGCATTGATTCAAAGTTGGCTGAATACAGGAAACAGGGACTAGTGGCGAACAATTGTTTTTTAGACAGGAGGAAGGTATACAATGATTTTCCCTGTGGATGGTAAATTGACCAGTTTTTCTTGACTTGTATTTATCACTTTATACAAAGCACAAGTTCAAAATTAGCAGATGACAAAACTTGGAACTATTATTGTCAACTGCGAAGAGGATATTGATAGACTTCAGGAGGACACAGACAGGCTGATGGAATGGGCGGACATGTGACAGATGAAATTTCATGTGGAGACGTCTGAAGTGATATATTTTAGTGGGAAGAATAAGGAGAGGCAAAGTATATAAATCTAAAAGGGATGAAGGAACAGAGAGACCTGGGATATCTGCACAAATTGTTGAAGATGGCAGGGCAGGTTAAGAAAATGATGAAAATAGGCAAATGGAATCCTGGGCTTTATAAACAGAGTCACAGAGTACAAAAGCAAGGAAGTTATGGTAAACAGTTATAAAATACTAGTTTAACTTCAGCTGGAGTATTGTGTCCAATTCTAGGCACTGCAGTTTAGGAAAGATATAAAGACATTAGAAAGGGTGTAGAAAAGATTATGAGGAATGTTCCAGTGATGAGAGACTTTTGTTAAGGGGATAGATTGGAGAAGCTGGAACTGCTTTCTTTAGAGAATGTTGAGGGGAGATTTGCTAAGGATGTTTAAAATCACAAGGGGTCTGGACAGAGTAGATGGGAAGAAACTGTTCCTTTTGGAGGAAAGGGCCCAGAACCAGTAGACACTGATTTAATGTGATTGGCAAACAAAGCAATGGCTACATGAGGAAAAACGTTTTAATGCAGTGAATGGTTAGAAACTCTAATACACTGACTGGGAATGTGATTGAGGCAGGTTTAATTGCAGGTTTTCAAAAGGGAATTAGATCAAGACCTGAAGCTACAGGGAAAGTTCAGGGAGAGGACCAGCAGAGTTGCTCTTGCGGAGAGCTCGCAGGAATAGAATGGTCCGGTGCACTTCCTTGTGCTGTAACCATTCTCTGATTTATCATACAAATTCACCCATACAAGGGAGATATATTAAACTGTATTATTTCACTTGTACCAGATGGTTATAACGGCCACTTACTCTAAAATGTGAAGCACTGATGTACACATTATTTAATGTTTTGTTATTTAATGTACATTTAAATGCAGGCATTAAACCCAACAGAACACTAATAGCAGACCCCCTTGGATGGTTCTTGCTGGCAATTGGTGCCACCTTTTATTTTTCCCTTTGCTCTTCATATTATGTTTACATAACTAAAAGTTATGCATTTCCCCTTCAGTACCCATCTTTCAAATGCTAGTAATACTAGTCCAACAACTTTCCCTCTTTAATTTTATCAATGTTGGATTGCAAACAATAGCCAACCTGTGAAATCCCACAAATGCCTTGAATTTCCTTCCCAGTGGATTGTTGCATGATCTCATGGTTTTTGTACAATCCTTTGCATTCAGATATTAATATTTGGAATTCATCCAAATAACATAAGAAGAGCAAAAGAATGCCCTGTATTATTATTGGATTCACTTGCTTTTACTCAGAGGTTGTAGAATATTAGAACGATTTCACTCACTGGAGCCTGCTGGGGTGAAAGGACATATTGTTCATCAGGCTTAAGATACTGGATGTGAAATGTTTGCTGGAAGCTCCATTAAACAGAGATAAATGCAATTGCTTCCTGTCAGGTTGGCCATGGCTCAGATGGGAAATAGCGGAGGGTGTGTGATTGCACAGACTTGGAGATGCAAGGAATATAGAGTTCCTGTTGAACTTAAATCAGGACCACATTAGGATTTTATTGTTTTGTTTCATTCTCTTGCAGCTGGCCAGACTGAGAAGTTAACCATCTTCTGGATGGGAGGTCAGTAGTACAAAGCCATGCTCCATAGAAAACAGGAAACATTGCAGGCTGGTCAGCTAATGAAGTGGAGAGAGTGCACTGAGTATTAGAAGTCAGACCAGCAATTGTGAAGAAAGGGGGAACTAGAAAATGTCATGGTTTGTGGTGACAGATTATGTGGGAGCAGCACCTGGAAGGGAGGGGGAGTTTTGAAGGATGGTCTGCCACTTGCAGCTGAGGTTTTTTTTTAAAGAGCTGTCTGAAGAACTCCAGTTTCTCATTTTAACAAGCAAGTCTATAGAATGTACTTACTTGCTAGTTCCAGGCTCCCATCTTCCCTTTGTTGCCAATTTTACTGAGTATTTGGAAACCTGGCTATAAATTTAAATGGCTACCAAAATCTCAGCAACGGAGAATATAATAGGGTGGAAGGAGAAGGATTAGTTATGAGGACAAGATCACCCTCAATGTTTCCACTTGCAGCTTGCTACAGTTTCAGCAGTGGGCATACCAATAATGGCCCTGCAATTAGGACAGGCATAAATGTCCCTGGGCACTTAGCTCCTGCTGTCTTTGTTTGTCTGTTTGGCTGATGTGACTGTCATGACTAAATAGCTGGCAGTGTGTTCAACTTATGGGGGCCTGAACCTTGCAGCAGTGCTAAGTGTGTGATCGTGAGGTGAAGCATAAGAATGAGTTCTAATTGATAGAAACTGTTGGAAGGCACTTGATATTGGTGCAGTGGCCAGGGTTACTGGTGTAGTCCTCGGTTATAGTATTTGCAGACCCATCCATTAACCTTGATTACTCATTGGAGCTCATTGAATTTCTTGCTGCATTGTATCCAGGTCCTTGGAACTTGCTTCCTAGAATTAACTATCTGCTCCATTGCATTTTGGCTACATTTCTGGAAGACCCCATTCCTTCTTACAGATTCTTTACATCTCTCTTCCATTCTACCTCCTCAAAGGGGCAGCATGGTGGCACAGTGGTTAGCACTGCAGCCTCACAGCACCAGGAACCTTGGTTCCATTCTGGCCTCGGATCCCTGTCTGTGTGGAGTTTGCACATTCTCCCCCTGTCTGCAGGGGTTTCCTCCAGGTGCTCACTTTCTTCCCACAGTCCAAAGATGAACGGGTTTGGTTGATCAGCCATGCCAAATTGTCTCTTAGTGTCAGGGGAATAGCAAACTAAATGTGTGGGGCTGCAGAAATAGGGTCTTGGTAGGATTGTGGTCGGCGCAAACTCAATGGACCATTTGATGCACTGTAGGGATTCTATAAATAAGGTCTCCACCAAAGCATCCCTTGCAATGCCCAAAAACCCTGAAAGTAGTTTTCTCCACCATTGTGACATTCCTCACTCTTTTCCAGATCAGATTCTCTGCAAACATTACTGCCAGCACCTGCTACAACCACAATGCACTTCCCCTTTAAGAGTTGCAGCTTTGTTCTAGTAGTCAACACAAAGGGGAATCCCAAAGTCTTCTATACATATTTAATTAATAACTGGCTGGTAAAAGGAATAGAGCCAAATAGGGAGCAAAAAGGAATGGAAGCAGTGGACAATACAGAGGTATTAAATCAATACTTTGCATCCATCTTTACCAAGGTGGCAGATGCTTCACGAGACATGGTGACAATCAAGGAAATTCTGTCCCTAGGAGTATTCAAAATTCATAAGGAGGAAGTGATAAATACACTGTCGGTACTGAAATTTGACAAGACACCAGGACTGGATGGAAAAAATGTGGGTTGATTACGAACAGCCAGCATGGACTTCTAAAGGAGAAGTCATGTTTAACTAACTTTTGGAGTTTTTTTTGAGGAGGTAACAAAGGGTCACTGAGGATAATGCAGTTTATATGATGTACTTGAACGTTCAGAAGGCATCCAATATACTGTGATACAAGAGATCTGTCAGAAAAGTTATAGCTCATGAAATAAAAGACAATAGCAATGTGGATACAAAATTGGCTGAATACTAGGAAACAGAGTACAATGGTCAATGGATATTTTTCTGGCTAGAGGAAAATTTGTCATGATGTTTCCCAGAACAGAGCTGAAACCTTTAAGGGACCCTGCCTTTCCTGATACATATCAATAATGTACATCTTGCTGTGCAGGGGACAGATTCAAAGTTTGCGGATGTTACTAAACTTGGAAGTGAGGAGGACAGTGTAGAAAAAGAACATAGGCAAATTGGTGGAGTGGGCAGATAGGTGGCAGTTGGAAGTTTCAATGTGGAGAAGTGTGAGGTTATGCATTTTGGTAGGAAGAATACAGAGAGTCAACATAAAAAAGGGTGAAATCTAAAAGGGGTGCAGGAGCAGAAAGACCTGGGTGAATATGTGCACATATCATTGGAGGTGGCAGGACTGAAGAAGAAAGTTAATAAAGCATAAAGTTCCATGAGCTTTATTATTGGGGGCACGCAGTATGAAAGCAAGGAGATTATGCTGAATTTACATTCAACATTAATTAGACCTCAGCTGGAATATTTTGTGCAGTTATGGGCACCATGTTATAGAAAGGATGTGAACAAATTGGAGAGAGTGCAGAAGAGGTTTACGAGAATGGTTCCAGAGAAACTTCAATTATGAGGAGGTTGGAGAGGTTGGGCTGTTCTCCTGGGAGAGCAGACGGCTGGGAAGAGATTTGGTAGAGATGCTCAATCAAGAGGCAGCTAGACAAAGAAGGTAGGGAGACACTATTCTCGTCATACCGACCATCAAGAATGATAGAACACAGATTTAAGGCAATTTGCAAAAGAAACAAATGTGATGTTAGAAAAAGCTCTTCCACACAAATGGGTTGAGTCTGGAATGCACTGCCTGGAAGTGTGGCGGAGACAAGTTCAATTAAAGCAATTAAAAGGGTTACTTGAATGGTTATCTGAATAGAATGATTATTTGAATAGAAGCAATGTGCTGCAGTATGGGGAAAAGGCAGGGAAATGGCACTTAGTCATGATGCTCGTTTGGAGAGCCAGTGCAGGCAAAATGGGCTAAATGGCCTCCTTATACGCTGTAGCAATTGTGTGATTCTAAGTGGTGCTAGGCACTTCCAGTTTTGGACCTCTTCTGGTGCATCCAAGCCAAAGAACATTGTGGTGCCATGTTGCTAACATGTCAATTAATGGGTGTGAATTAATCACAAATCACAAGCCCCTGGCTATTTTGAGCAGCTTCCCAAATTAGCCTCCATGAAACAGTTCTAGGATTAGAAAAGTTATGGGCTCCAAACTTTCACCATCATGTTATCTATGTGTAAAGAAAGGTTCCACTATGTGAAATTGACCAAACTCACACAGCTTGTTTATTTGACAGTAAGAATTATGCAACCATACCACCACATTAGGCAGTCTTGTGTAATTGATGAATGCCCTTCTGGAAACAATTATTTTTCATGACTTTGAATGAAGCCTTCAAGCTGGATATTTTCTAAAAATAAAACCATTATCACAGAAGCCAATGGACACATTTGCCCTCTAGTTTCCCAATGGTTGTAAGTGGACAACAGTCTGTATGACTCTCAACAGTGACAAATTATATTAGGACAATAAACCTGAGGATTCATCATGTTAGTGTGAACAGTATTTATTAGTGTATTGGGGAAGCTAAAAGATGAATAGACTGGAGTTCAAACAAACACAACAGACAGAAGTGAAATTAGAATGAAAAAAATTAACCTAGCTAAATATGCTATCATTTGGGATTGTGCCAAGCAAACCACTGTTGTGCAGAACTATCAGTATGTACCAAAATATAACTCAGAGGCAAGGAGTTGAAGTATAGAAATGGAGGGGTAGAAAATAATAGTGTTGATTGGCAGTTCTAAAATTGAAGCTTTTATTCTAGAAGTGCTGTTGTTTACAACAAATCCTGTTGTAAATGCTAACCTGTTAATTGTCTATTTGTATAAACGTTGAAGGTTAAATTTTAGTTGCAACCCAAAGCAGTTCAATTGGGTGGTATTTAACTACTTATCTGACTGAACACTGATGTGCATCTCTCCAGATGCACAGTTGAATCTTCAGACTAGATTTTCTGGCATTTGATACAAAACAATTTGGGGGCCTGCTTTATGTCAGCATTCTGGTGGACGGAGCCTGGTAGAACCAGCAATGCCAGCTGCATGGAGGTTGTGGCACCAACTTTAAAGGGTGTCCCGTTCAGTGCTAAAATTTAACTCCCCCACACACCCATGAATGTGAATGCATTAACGCTTCCCTTCTCCTTCCCCCACCAGCATTGGGATGGGTGATCCATCCCCATGCATTGGGGCGCTCCCCCCACCTTGGAGGTATTTGGAGTGCTCTTCCCCACAGCACCACAAATGTCGGTGTCTCCCTCTCATCCTCTCCAACCGCCCCCACCAGCCACACTGTATCATGGGCAGTCTCCTGCCCTGACAGCCATCACCCACCCCCTTCAAAAGCAAGCTCCCCCCCTTCCCCTTTACTGGCATCACCCTCCCCATCAATAGTACTTCCCAGAAGACCTGCCCTGGCACTGCCCTCTGACAGGTTAGAATAGCACTGTCAGTTTGGCACCGTCAACCTGTAAGAAGTTTCACAACACCAGGTTAAAGTCCAACAGGTTAATTGGGTAGTAAACGCCACTAGCTTTTGGGGTTTGCCCCTTCGTCAGGTGAGTGGAAGCTCTGATCACAAATAGAGCATATAAAGGCACACACAGTTTACAGGTTAGGATATGAGTTTTTACAGCTAATCATGTCTTAAAGGTGCAGACTATATGAGTGAAGATAGTATTAAGCATAAGTTAAAGAGATGTGTATTGTCTCCAGACAGGTCAGTAAGTGAGATGTTGCAAGCCCAGGCAAGTCATGGGGGTTACAGATAGTGTGACATGAGCCCAAGATCCCACTGACGAGGGGGCGAACCCTGAAAGCTAGTGGCGTTTACTACCAAATAAATCTGTTGGACTTTAACCTGGTGTTGTGAAACTTCTTACTGTGTTTACCCCAGTCCAACACCAGCATCGCCACATTAACACTGTCAACCTGTGCCAGGGCGGTACCAAGGCACTACCTTGGTATGTTCCTCTCCTCAGGGGTTATAATTGCCTTGGCACCCCAGCAGGGTCCCCTTGACTGAATCCCATTCCTATATAGCTGTTTTAAAATTTGCCGACGTGACATAATTTCAGTGAGGGGGTACATGTGACAGGATCATTGTGTTTTTTTATTCATTCATAGGACCTGGGTATTGCTGGCTGGTCAGCATTTATTGCCCATCCCGAGTTGCCCTTGTTAGAGAACAGTTAAGAATCAACCATATTGCTGTGGTCCTAGAGTCACATCTGGGCCAGACAATAATTAGGCAATATGCTTTATGTATCTGTTCCGTTAAGTGCATAACAATTGTAGAGACTGAATTCCACTCTTGAAAGAAGAGCACTGCTTTTCATTCCTTTAGTATTTTTTAAAAGGGATAATTTCTGGCTGTACAAATATAACTGATTCATGAAGAATATCATCCCAAGGTAAATGCTTTCCCTATTGCCTTTACCTAAAAGGGAAAACCAAAATAGCGAGTTAAAACTCAAAATATTTTCTGCTAATTTGACATTAAACTTTGCTTCTTTTACCTTTTGATTGGGGGTGGAGTTACTTGGGGATAAGAGCAGTGGTGTAGCCTGAATGGAACCTTGGATGGATGGATTGATATGATGCTCTTTTGGAGAGCCAGTGCAGACACCAGGAGCTGGATGGCCTCCTTCTGTGCTGCAACAGTTCTGTCATTCTGTAGTCAGTGAAACTGAAAGACAATCTTCTGCCTTTTCTTTGTCCCCCCAACCTGCCTCAAAATATAGATATATATGCAAATAAACATATTAAACCACACATAAAATAATTGAGATCTCCAATTTTCTTTTCTCTAAGGTAAAGTGACAAATTCAGATCAATAGAGGGGAAAATAGCGGGTGTATAATGGGCTAGTTTTCCACCCACTGCCACCCAAGTTGAACATAGCTCTGATATTTTCGCTTTTACCTTGAACGAAGATCATAGCCTGAAGGAACAAAAGCAAATGAAGAATATTCCGCCTTTCACAAGCTATAGAAACTTTATTGGAAAATGAAAACTGATTTTGCATTCCCCATCCACTGTACACAGTGGGTGGCATCTGACAAGAATTTCTTCGGCCAATCTTATATTTGTGCATTCAAACCCTTGACTAAAGGCTGTTCAACCAAATAAAAATTCAACACCTTTCTGCTGCCACCTACTGTTTTATTGCATCTTAACATTTCCAAGCTCACAACATGAATTCAGAAGTAAATTAACCCAAATATCTTAATTTTAAATTGATGCTCTTTGCAATAATAGCATTATTAGGATTGTGTGATAAATTGTCTTAATTTAATGTCTAAATTGCATTCATTATTTGTTTTGCTAAAAAAGAGACATCTCTCCTAAAAAGCTGATTTTTTCCTTTTTACTCATGCATGTTAAAAGCACACCAAGGGAAAAAGCTGAATGGTTCCCAATGATTCATTTGGAGGTGAGGACATTTAATTGGTGGGAAGATATGGTGTAGGGACTAACTAATGCGTCAACTTTAGCTTAAACTTAAGCACCTCATTCCATCAGGTGGGAAGCCTAAAAAAGAAATCCTGTGGTGTTTGCGAGCATACTTCTGGAGGGATTCCTTCATCCAAAGGCATTCACCGTCTAATCAAAGGACTGTTATTGAGAAGGATCAGCCCACCGAGTGCCACCCCCACTCTTTCTTCAGATGCTGTCTTCCACTGCAGCCACTGACCATACACATGCTACTTCCATGCCATCCCACCTCACATGCGGCCTTGTCAATCCTAGATTCTGGTGGGTGCATTACTGGCAGCAGCCATGGCTCCCATTGGTGCTGATGGGTGTCTGATTGGGTGTCAATTCTCAGGGGTGAGATTTCCTCCAGTAGGATCTGAAATCCTGGGTAAGGCCCAATTCTGGCCAGTTCAGTGTCTGAGAGGCACCTGGCAATTCTCCAGCTGAAGGGTGAGACTCTGGCCACTAACATTAAATTCTGCCCCAATATTGTGAAACAGATCATTGATTACTAGTATGTGATGCTGTTGTAATAGAGATGATATACACAAGATCACAAGGTCGCTATAAACAACAGAGGTAATTCAGTCCATTTACTATATCTAGCCAGAAAACTCAAGACTTTTAACTGTTTATTGAATGAGTCCAAAGTTTTTGTTTCCACCCTTTAAACACAAGTGTTCATCCATATGTTAGTTTACTCTGAGAAAGAATTTCATGGCAGTGACTGAATATTGGACTTTTACAAATTCAAACTGTTCAGTCTTATTGTACACATTTGACATTGTGTTCCAGATTTATCTTTACTATGTTATGATATGGCATGTGGTAATTGCCAGGCTGTCCATTTCCAAAGGGAAACTTGAACAAGCTAACACAACAGTTTGCAATTTGTATTTTATGAGAAGGCGCTGAAACCAGGAACAAAATTAAAGAAAAAAGCTTGCACAATTTTATATTGATATAGTTAACAATAATTCAACAATCATTTCCCAAAGGGTTTCTGCTTAGTTAAACTCAGAGTTAAATACCCCTTTTAGGAATCATCTTCATAGATTTTTTTCTATAAAAATTCCAGTAAGATTTTCACAACCGTGCACTGTTGCTACAGGGGAAATATGTCACCAGCTTCCCCCTCTCTTATTCGATACTGGAAAATCAAGGCTTGCATCAAAGCTTTGCAGACACAACAGTTGTCCTCGCTGAAGGTGGCTGCAAGTTGCTTTCTTCACAGGTTTGTTCCAGGATCACAAGTTTGTTCACAGGTTTTCAGGATCTCATGGCTATACCTATCTATACAGACTTCAATTTCTCTTTAAATGTGTTTTTGCTCTTTTATCTTTAAATCCATTGTTTTCACCTCCTTTTTCCTTTGGCCAGAATATTAAAAAAACACTCTTTTTTTTATGGCCACTACTTTGGATGAAAATAAAGTTACACTTTGCTTTATTCATTTATGATCTTTGCCAATTGTACATTTTCTTTTTGAAATAGGATAGTTAAACTTCAAGTCCTTCCCCTTATCTTCCTGATGTAAATTTACATTCATGCTGCTCACTGGTATCCCATCTTCAGCCTGGTCATCTCCACTTCAAATTATTTGACCCCTTTTTGATGTTTTTAGTATTTCAGTCCAACTGCCTCCAGTAATTGCGTTAGTCACACCCATACACTGTTTTACAGTATACCACAGTGATGTTGAGAACACGTTGAAAAATGATATTTTTATCACAACTATAATACTATTTTGGTATCTCTGCTGAACCATCTCTCACTTCTCTCCTCTTTGTGCTGGAAAACTCCAGTTTATCTAGATTATTTTAATACATTAGTTCTTTAACGGAAGAAGGCTCATTTACTATCATCTGTCAGTCCCCATTCCAAATTTGGATTAAAAAAAAGCATATTTTATCTTTAGGATTCCAAGGTCAGATTCCTTCCTCACAGCAGGCAAACATGCTTACTTCTGGAGGTTGGTGTATTTATTTATTTTTCTCAGTACATTGCCCTCCAGATTTATACAAAATTCTGTCTGCTTCAGGAATTCCCAGAATACAGCACCACTGCCAGCCCTACCACCATGACCTTGACATCAACAGTCTTACAAGGAATGAGCAAACTTATTTTAATATCTCTAAGTGAGTCATTATCAAAATTCTTTTGACATCTGTCCTGTGAGAGCATTGTGATGTTTCACTATCTTATATGTATTATATAAATGCAAGTTGTTGTCTTTGTTCTTGTTGTTATTGTCTCCTGTCCGGGGTTTGCATTCTATTATATACATTTATTGGTGGTTAATGCAGCTTCTTACATTTCATGAAGATGTTAACTGGTTTAATATGTACACAAACAGCTATTCCATAGCTACTGCAGAAAATAAATGTGCTGCATTATCAACGGATAAACAAACTAAGTAACTCCCAGTTACAGAACGTAACTCGGTGCTACAACTCCTTACATTAAGTGGCAGTCCACATCACCATGATTCTCAAATTTTCAAAACAAGATCATGAAGTTCATCAGCAGGGAAGCACTGATTGTTGCTAACACTTCAGTTGTAGATTTAAGACCCACAAGTTCTTATCACTGCTCATTTTATTTGTAGCACAGATGCATTTTATTAAACTTTCAGGTGCCCTGTAACTTTGTCCATTAATTTTGATAAGCCTGGTCCAACACTAAGTATGGTGCATGTCACAGTAAAATTCCAAATATAAAATCTGTTCAACTTTTTGAAAGTAACTAAAATCTATATTCAATCAAACTCTATTCCCTGTTTTGTTTCCAATCCCTGGCAGCTCCATTGCTATACAGATAGAATGGTTAAACAATGTCAATTTGTTCGGTCACACTAAGTATCACTCCCATTAATTCAAAGAAAGTGTTTGCAACTAGTATTGAAGAAATAGATCTTCACATAAAACAACAGTCAGAAAATAACTGTTAGAAAATGTTTTAAGAAGCTGCAAAATACCTACCACAAAAGCAAAATATGGAAGGTACTGCAAAAACTCAAGATGTTTGACAACATCTGTGGTGAGAGAAAGAGAGTTAATGTTTAGGCTGTGATGAAAGATCAAAGAACTGAAATACAAATCTATGTATCTCTCCACAGATCGTGCCAAGTAAATCTACAGAGTTTTTTTTTGCTTTTATTACTGGATTATCTATAACTTCTTGAGGGCACTAACTAAACACAATTGTAATTCTAATTTTCTGAAGGTGTTGGTTCATCGTCAAATGCTTCCGCTTTAAACTCATGTTCAACCAAGAGCAAAAGAAAGTAACATTTATTGATTATTTCTTCTGGCCTCAAGTTCTGTCCTTCAATAAAACTAATCTCATTGGCTTTAAAAGCAGTTAATCTTATCTATGAAGAGGTCTGATTGATCCAAACAGGGTGGTTAATCTGGTTTGTTAATATCTGTGACCTCCACTGTCAACGAATAATGCTGTTTGTCCTTAGTGATACACTTAACAAGGTGACACCTGTGTTGAAAATTTCTTGTGATATTTGAAAAGGTTAAAATAGGCATACTGGCAGCTTAAAGCATTGACAGCTGGCATGACTGCTGAGCACTGTACAGGCTCAGGATGACTTCATCTAACATGCATCTTATCCTTTTTGAATCCTCTTCCCATACTCAGTAAAGGAAAAAAAGTGATACATAGTCGAGCATCATTTCAGGAAGAATGATGACTTTGTACAAATGTATTTTCATTATTATAACGATTACTCAAGATATTTTTGTTTAGCAGAAAGGCCAGATACTAAAAGCTTCAAACATCAAATATACATTCTTGCTTTTGTTCTGAGGCTTGCCCACAGAGCCCAGTTTTATATGTAAAAGTGGTAGTAATTC
This sequence comes from Carcharhinus amblyrhynchos, assembly GCF_965287045.1. Classification (NCBI taxonomy): domain Eukaryota; kingdom Metazoa; phylum Chordata; class Chondrichthyes; order Carcharhiniformes; family Carcharhinidae; genus Carcharhinus; species Carcharhinus amblyrhynchos. The sequence goes on from NC_137325.1 coordinate 68,703,721, forward strand.
CATGAAAAGAATTACAAAAAGCTGATATTTCAAGTCAGCAAGTGATCACAAATTAGATTAAATTTGATCATCATTTTGAATGGAGCTGTTTAGAATTGCTTTTTTTAAAATAAATGCTTCAAGAGATTGAATTTTGCTGATTTCATTTACATGTCTTATTCTGATTCTTAATACTTATATGTCATTTGTTTGATCAAAACTCAAAGGGAGTTTTCGTAGGAAGTCCTTACATATTGGAATGTGCAGCTGGGAATTTCGTATTGTCTGATCCTGAGCAGTTTTTTTTTATTTTATGGGGCTGTGGAGGAAGGGGGTTGGGGAAGAGAATGCAGGTGGCAGAGGAGGATGTAATGCTTGGGGTGCTGCTGTAAGATTGCCAACCAAGTTATTTATAAGCACATATATCAATTAACTAAAAAACTCTCATCCCTTTAAACAGATTCTCATTAAAATCTCATCACTACCCTTTGCCCTAAAACTTACACCATTGTTTTTAACTTTGGAATCTAAAACAAGATTGAGACAGGCCAAACTCCATCATTTGGGACCCGTTGAGCTCAAAGAGGAGACTATCACCCCATTTGTCGGGATCTTGTCCCAAAGGTGAAAGGAATACTCCTAAATGGCTGAGGTCTCCAGCAGCTCAATTTCTCAATGTCTAGACAGGAAATATGTAAAGCAATAAATTGATAAATAGAAGGTAACTTATGTAGAAGGTGAAAACAACTGTGTCAATTTGGTTTCCCAATGTTTAATAACACTTTTTCTAGATTTTGAAGCAGAATTTGTCAAACAGCAGCAACACTAGAATCTGTATTTACTGTTACTTCCTGCTAATTGATAACTCTTTCCAAATACTTCTACTCTTTAAACGATCTTGGCCGGGATATGGAAACCAGAAGAGAATAATACCATGGTACACAAAATACTGGGAGACACAGATAGCACTAGAATAGAAAATAGTGAGTCAATAGGTGAAGTTTGAGTAAGGATAAAAAGAAAGTAATGAAATCTAAATCAGGGTTATACTGCACGTATGTGAATGCAGCGTGTAGTAAACAAGATTGATGAGTTGTCGGTGCAGATTGCCAAGTGGAATTATGACATTGTGCGATAACAGCCCTGGCTCAAGGAAGGGGCAGAACAGACATTAAATATTCCTGGGTACAAGGAATTTAAGTAAGATAGGCAGAAAGAAAAGGATGAGCGGTGGCTATATTGGTTAACAAGAACATTGCAGTGTTGGAGAGAATGTCCCAGCAGGTTCAAGGAAAGAATCAATTCAGCTAGAGGTAAGGAATGAAAAGGTTGCAATTATATTACTCTGTGTAGTCTGTAGGCCACCAGCTGGAGGGAAGGCTGTAGAGGAACAAGTCTGCAGGGAATTTACAGCGAGGTGTAAACATGGAGTAGATATTACTTAAATATAGACTAGGATAGTGCTAGTCTACAGGGCAGAGAGGGGCAAGAGTTCCTAGATTGTGTTCAGGAGAATTCTCTACAGCAGCATGCGCACAGTCCAACAAGAAAGGAGGCAGGGCTTGACCTCGTCCTTGGAGGTAATGTGGGCTAAGTAGATCAAGTGTCAATGGGGGGGGGGGGGGGGGGGTCAGCATTTACGAGACTGTCATCACTGTATCATAAAGTTAAGGATGATGGTAGAAAAAGGCAATGGGCAATCCAAAGTAAAGATAATGAACTGGGATAGAGCCAACTTCAATGGAGCAATAACGAAGCTCGGCTAGATAGACTGGAAGCAAAGGTTTGTGGGAAATCCTGTAGCTGAACAATGGGCTAGCTTTAAAACAATTGTTCAGGTACAAATCAAGCTATATTCCCTCAAAAGGGAAAGCTAGGCCAAATAATTTCTATCCAGGGAGCTCTGGGTTTAAGATAAAGAAGAAAAAATGTGCCTATGACAGATGTCACGTAGAAGATATGATTGAGAACCAATATAGAAAGTTCAGAAGGGAGATGAGAAAGCAAATAAAAGAAGTAGAGAGAGATTACGAGAAAAGATTGACGGCCAACATAATGGGGAACCCTGAGATCTTTGATAGCCACATAAATAGTAAAAGAGCTGGAGTAGGACCGATTAGGGACCCAAAAGAGGATTCACACTTGGGAGGCCAGGGGCATGGTCAAGGTCTTAAATGAATACTTTGCAGCAGTCTTTACCAAAGTAGATGCTACCCAGGCCATGGTGAAAGAGCAGGGAACTCAAAGAGGAAATATTGCATAAACTGTTGATACTTAAAAGTTAACAAGGTGCAGGGACCAGATGAGAAGCATCCAATGATATTGAAGGAAGTGAGAGTGCCAGTTGAAGGGACACTGGTCATTACCTTTCAGTCCTCCCTGGACTCAGGGGAGATACCAGAGGACCGGAGAATTGCAAACATTCTACTCTTGTTCAGAAAAGATTGCAAGGATAAGCCCAGCAACTATGGACAAATCAGTTTAACTTTGCTGCTGGGTAAGATTTTAAAAACAATTATTCGGGATAGAATTAGTAGTCAAAGAAAAATGTGGATTTCCCAAGGAAAAATTGTATTTAAACTAACTAGGTGGAGTTTTTTTCAAAGCGGCAACAGCCCTGGCCGTCCCATTGTATCATGCAATGGGGCCCTATGCGAGAATCTCTCCGGCTACATCGAGGGCATCCTGAAATCCATTGTACATACAACGCCCATCTTTTGTTGTGACGTTACAGACTTCCTACAGAAGCTCAGCACACTGGAGCAGTTGAACCACGAACACTTCCCGTCACAACAGTTGTCTTGGCACTCTACACCAGCATCCCCCATGACGATAGCATTGCTGCAAGTGCCTTAGTACTCAACGCCAACAGCTGCCAATCTCCAGTCTTTACAAAAGAACATAAGAAATAGGAGCAGCAGTAGGCCATCTAGCCCTTCGAGCCTGCCCCACCATTCAATAAGATCATGGCTGATCTGAAGTGGATCAGTTCCACTTTCCTGCTTTCTCCCCATAACCCTTAATTCCCTTGTCTATCAGAAACCTATCCACCCATGACTTAAATATATTCAGCGAGGTAGCCTCCACCACTTCAATGGGCAGAGAATTCCAGAGATTCACCACCCTTTGAGTGAAGACGTTCCTGCTCAACTCCGATCTAAACTGCCCCCCCCTTATCTTGAAGCTGTGCCCTCTAGTCCTGCTATCCTTTCTATGCAGGAAGAATCTCTCTACCTCTACCCTATCCATCCCCTTCTTTATCTTACATGTCACTATAAGATCCCCCCTCAGCCTTCTAAACTCCAATGAGTACAGACCCAGTCTACTCAATCTCTCTTCATAGGCTAACCCCCTCATCTCCGGTATCAGCCTAGTGAACCTTCTCTGCACTCCCTCCAAGGCCAATATATCCTTCCGCAAGTGCGGCGACCAAAACTGCACACAGTACTCCAGCTGCGGCCTCACCAGTGCCCTGCACAGTCGCAGCAAGACCTCCCTGCTTTTATATTCTAACCCCCTCACTATAAAGGCCAACATTCCATTCGCCTTCTTGATCACCTGCTGCACCTGCAGACTGGGTTTTTGCAATTCGTGCACAAGGACCCCCAGGTCCCTCTGTACCGTAGCATGCTGCAGCTTTTCACCCTTTAAATAATAATCCCCCCTACTGTTATTTCTATCAAAGTGGATAACCTCACATTTGCTAACATTATACTCCATCTACCAGGTCCTCGCCCACTCGCTCAGCCTATCCAGATCTCTCTGCAGACTTTCCACACCCTCCACGCAATTTGCTTTTCCACTCATCTTTGTGTCATCAGCAAATTTCATTACCCTACACTCAGCCCCCTCCTCCAGATCGTCTATGTAAATGGTAAACAGTTGAGGCCCCAGCACCGATCCCTGCGGCACTCTCTGCTTCCTATTAGACAACCAATGCTCTATCCATGCTAACACCTTACCCCCAACTCCGTGCACCCTAACCTTTTGCAGCAACCTTTTGTGAGGCACTTTATCAAACGCCTTTTGGACATCTGAATACACCACATCCACTGGTTCCCCTCTGTCTACCTCACTAGTCACATCCTCATAGAAATTCAATAAATGCGTTAAACACGACTTCCCCTTCACGAATCCGTGCTGTGTCTGCTTCACCAAACCATTCTTTTCTAGGTGCCTCGCTATTTCTTCTTTGATGACGGATTCTAGCATTTTTCCAACTATAGACGTTAAACTAACCGGCCTTTAATTCCCTGCCTTTTGTCTGCTACCTTTTTTAAACAGCAGCGTAACATTAGCTGTTTTCCAATCCTCCAGCACTTCCCCAGAGACCAGCGAATTTTGATAAATAATCACTAAGGCATCCGCTATCACCTCTGCCATTTCTTTCAGAACCCTGGGATGCATTCCATCCGGTCCTGGGGACTTGTCTACCTTCAGTCCCGTTAGCCTATCAAGCACTACCTCTCTAGTGACAGTAATTGCATTAAGGACCTCATATCCTTCCATCCTTCTATTTTTAATATCCGGCAAACTATTTGTGTCCTCCTCTGTGAAGACTGAGGCAAAAAACTTATTTAAAGCCTCAGCCATTTCCTCATCGCCCACTGCTAATTCCCCCCACTTGTCCTCCAAGTGTCCAACATTCACTCTAGCCAGTCTCTTCTTCTTTATATATTTGTAATATCAACATATCCAACATATCAACATATCTGCTTCATCCTGGACCACAATGGCTTCACCTTCAACAACCAGTTCTTCATCCAGACAAACAGAACAGCCATGGGGTCCAAATTCACACCTCAATATGCCAACATTTTCATGCACAGGTTTAAACAAGACCTCTTCACTGCACAGGACCTTCAACCAATGTGATACACCAGATGTGTCGATGACATTTTCTTCCTTTGGACTCATGGCAAACAATCACTGAAACAACTATATGATGACATCAACAAGTTCCATCCCACAATCAGACTCACCATGGACTCCTCTCTGGAATCGGTTGTGTTCTTGGACACACGCATCTCCATTTAGGATGGTCACCTCAGCATTTCGCTGTTTCGCAAGCCCACGGATAACTTCATGATGCTCCACTTCTCCAGCTTCCACCTAAACACAGTAAAGAAGCCATCCCCTATGGACAAGTCCTCTGGTATACACAGGATCTGCTCAGATGAGGAGGATCACAACAGACACCTCCAGATGCTGAAAGATGCCCACATAAGAACAGGATATGGTGCTTGACTCATCAATCTACGCGCCACAGCGAAAAACCACACTGACCTCCTCAGAAAACTAACATGGGACACGGCAGACAGAGTAACCTTCGTCATCCAGCATGTCTCTGAAGCGGAGAAGCTATGACATCTTCTCCGGAGCCTTCAACATGTCATTGATGAAGACGAACATCTTGCCAAGGCCATCTCCACACCCCCACTTCTTGCCTTCAAACAACCGCACCACATCAAACAGACTATTGTCCACAGCAAACTACCAGCCTTCAGGAGAACAGTGACCACGACATCACACAACCCTGCCACGGCAACATCTGCAAAATGTGTCAGATCATTGACACGGATGCCATCATCTCACATGAGAACACCATCCACCAGGTACAGGGTACGTACACTTGCAACTTGACCAACATTGTCTACCTGATACGCTGCAGGAAAGGATGTCCCGAGGCACGGTACATTGGGGACACCATGCTATGACAACGGATGAATGAACACCGCTCAACAATCACCAGGCAAGAGCATTCTCTTCCTGTTGGGGAACACTTCAGCGGTCACGGGCATTCGGCCTTTGATCTTCGGGTAAGCATTCTCCAAGGTGGCCTTCACGACACATGACAACGCAGAGTCACTGAACAGAGGCTGATCGCCAAGTTCTGCATACATGAGGACGGCCTCAACTGGGATCTTTGGTTCGTGTCACACTATCTGTAACACCCACGACTTGTCTAGGTTTGCAAAATCTCACTAACTGCCCTGGCTGGAGACAATACACACCTCTTTAACCTGTGCTTAACCCTCTCTCCACTCACATCGTCTGTACCTTTAAGACTTGATTACCTGTAAAGACTCGCATTCCAAGCATTATTTTGTAAATTGAATGTGTGGCTTTAAATACCCTGTTTATGAACTGAAATCCCACTCACTTGATGAAGGAGCAGCACTCCGATAGCTAGTGGCTTGTGCTACAAATAAACTTGTTGGACTTTAACCTAGTGTTGTGAGACATCTTACTTTATTAATAGTGGCATGAGTTACAAGACCAAGGAGATTATGCTGAACTTGTACAGGACACTAGTTCGACCTCATCTGGAGTATTGGGTAGTATGACCACACTTGAGGAAGGATATGAATGCAATGGAGAGAGTACAGGAGAAGTTTACAAAAATGATTCCAGATATAAGAAACTTCATTCATGAAGACAGATTGGAGAAGTTGGGACTGTTCTCCTTGGGGAGAAGAATTTAGCATGACCAATGCACCTAACCAGCTGAGAGGAGATGTGATAGAGGTGTTCAAAATCACCAAGGTACAGGGCAGAGTAGATAGAAACTGTTCCCACTCAGAAAAGGATCAACAACAAAATGGCGCAGATTTAAAGTGATTTGCAAAAAAAGCAAATGCAGTGTGAGAAAAAAAAAGATTTTTACACAAGTGGATTGGACTGCCTGGAAGTGTGGTGGAGGCAGGTTCAGTTGAGGCATTCAAGAGGGCATTAGATGATTATTTGAATAAAAACAATGTGCAGGGATTTAGGGAAAAGGCAACACAATGGCACCTAGTCATAATACTCACATGGAGACCTGAGGCAAACATGACGGGTTGAATGGTCTCTTTCTGCGCTGTAACAACTCTGTGAATCTATGATTCTTTTCTATCCATTGATAACTTTCATATCTGATGCGCATCCGAAGTAAATCTCCTCCTGTTCCATTCATTGGCAATTATCAAGTATAATAGTGCAGTTTTGCAAGGTAACTTGTACTACAGATTGGATTTTCCACATACTACCAGTTGTCTTATGACCAGGGATGCAAGTACTTCCATGAGCCACACCAAAACCATTGCAAGATCTTCTGTGCTCCATTGAATTACATGTGAATATAGAGAGCTTCCCCTATCCTTACAAACTTCAATGATAGGATTGGTCCGAGAGGTTTAAGCTGGAAAGACAACCCTAACTCTCCCACAATTAAATTGTGCTGAATATTTAACAAGTCCATCCTTAAGTTGAAAATAACATTGCCTCCACTGTTTCCCCAGACAAAATGGTTCTTACATTCACTACCCTTAGTTTAAAATTGTGTGTGTGTGTGTTTTTTAATAGTTTGGTGTAAGGAACACCCAGGGATATACAGAGGCTCAGTAAATATGTACCTTTTTTAAAATTTTTTTTAATTACCAATCTCACCTCTGGCTCAGATGATGTTGGCTCTTTGCTTGTTAAATCCTAATCCAAAGACTGAATGCATAATTTGGGTTGACACCTCACCGCAACACTGAGAGAATTCTGCATGTTGAAGAAGTTGCAATGATTTTATCAAAAAAATTCTAAATCCAAAATAGGCAGGAAAATAGAAGAGTTTCCGATTCATTTTTTGGATGAGTTCAAATGTGCAATCTTACGCACTTAGGCAAAACAAAACTCCTCAAAAACGGTTTCTCGCCAGTAGGGAGAGGAGACAGGACTTAAATTGCTTGAATGCTAGCTGAAATATTCCCTTTGTCCTTACCCCAGCTCGGCTCAGTGAGATCATTTCGAATGACAATTTGAAATAGTAAAGCTGATTTGGGGCTGTGAAGAGGTGGGTCATCAGATTTTATGCATGACCAGCTCATTATGTTATTGACTGCTTAAAAAAGAAATACTTACTGAGAATAATAATATAATACCACAAGATGATGCATTGTTTACTTCTGAGGCATGTTGTATATCTTTGAAAATTATTCCCATGAGTTAAAAGGGGACATTGATTAATGTTGTTGAATACAATAACACAATTAAGAGTGCTGAATAACTGAAGTGAATCTAACTTTACAAGGATACGGATACACACATTTGCATTCACGAACAGTTCCCTTGTATTCCTCCGCATCAAAGGAGGCTCACATCTGATGAGAGAAAGTTACTTATGAAGCTTTTTTTAAAAAAAGTGTCATGAAGCAACTTCCCCCACATATGTGGGTAGGTGGACAACAACAAACCTAGGACAGTTGTTTCAAGGGCTAGGATAAGGTGCAGACAAGTCTTGCAATAGTCCCATTGGCAATATTCCACAAAGGCTATTGCATTATTGGTGAACAATGTGCTGAGACACATTTTAAATGTTGTAAGCAAAAAGCAAAGGGAGGAAGACGCTGGTGGGTGTCGTCTATAGGCCCCCGAATAATGATCTGGAGGTGGGGCGGGCTGTTAACGCGCAAATAAGTGCGGCGTGCAGGAATGGGACAGCAGTAGTTATGGGGGATTTCAATCTGCATATTGATTGGTCGACCCATGTTGGACGAGGTGGGCTCGAGGAGGAGTTCTTGGAATGCTGCCGGGATAATTTCCTTGAACAGTGTGTGTTGGAGCCGACGAGGGAGCGAGCTATCTTGGATCTGGTACTATGTAATGAGGAGGGTAGAATTAGGGACCTTGCCGTGAAGGAACCTCTTGGAGAGAGTGATCATTGTATGGTGGAGTTTCTGTTGCAGATGGAGGAGGAGAAAGTGGGATCCCGGACACGCATCCTTTGTTTGAACAGAGGGGAGTACGGTAGGATGAGAGAAGAATTGGCGAATGTGGACTGGCGGAGCGCGTTGGAAGGTAGGTCTGCTGAGGAGCAGTGGAGGATCTTTAAGGAGATCTTTCTTGGTGCTCAGCAGAAATTTATTCCGATGGTCAAAAAGGACCGTAGGAGGAGAGGTAATAAGCCGTGGATAACGAAGGAGGTGAAGGAAAGTGTTAAATTAAAAGCGGAGGAATTTAGAGTAGCTAAGAGCAGTGGGCGAGAAGAGGATTGGGAAAGGTTTAAATGTCAACAAAGATTGACAAAGAAGTTGATAAAGGAGGGTAGGAGAAGCTATGAAGCTGGGCTAGCACTTAATATAAAAAAGGATAGCAAGAGTTTTTATAAATATATAAAAAGGAAGAGGCTGGCTAGGGTGAACGTTGGACCCTTAGAGGATGAGAAGGGGGACCTAGTGGTAGGGGATGGGGATATGGCTAAGGTCTTGAATAACTTTTTTGTTTCTGTCTTCACGGAGGAGGACGTGAATAATTTGCCGGGTGTTAGCGATGGAAAGGTGGTAGGACTGGAGGGTCTTAATGACATTACTGTTACTAGAGAGGTGGTGCTCGACAGACTGGAGGGGCTGATTGTGGACAAGTCCCCAGGACCGGATGGAATGCATCCGAGGGTTCTGAAAGAAATGGCGGAGGTTATAGTGGATGCCTTGGTGGTTATTTTCCAGACATCGCTGGATTCCGGGGAAGTGCCGGAAGATTGGAAAACGGCTAATGTTACGCCGTTGTTTAAGAAGGGTGCCAGGCAAAAGGCAGGGATTATAGGCCAGTTAGTTTAACGTCTGTGGTAGGTAAAATGTTAGAATTCGTCATTAAGGAGGAAATTGCGAGGCATCTTGAAGGGAATTGCTTGATAGGGCAGACGCAACACAGTTTCATTAAAGGGAAGTCGTGTCTGACAAATTTACTGGAGTTCTATGAGGATGTGTCTAGGGCAGTGGATAGAGGAGAGCCGGTGGATGTGGTCTTTCTGGATTTTCAGAAGGCGTTTGACAAGGTACCTCACAAGAGGTTATTGCAGAAGGTCAGGGGACATGGAGTTGGGGGTAGGGTTTTAGCGTGGATAGAGGATTGGTTGTCAAATAGGAGGCAGAGAGTGGGGGTCAATGGGTGCTATTCGGATTGGCGGTTGGTGACTAGTGGGGTGCCCCAGGGGTCGGTGCTGGGGCCTCAGCTATTTACCATTTATATAGATGATCTGGAGGAGGGAACTGAGTGTAGGGTGTCGAAATTTGCTGATGACACCAAGATTGGGGGAAAGGCAAATTGTGCGGAGGGTGTGGAGAGTCTGCAGAAGGATCTAGATAGGCTGGGCGAATGGGCCAGGAAATGGCAAATGGAATTTAATGTTGGCAAGTGTGAGGTGGTCTACTTTGGTAGGAAGAATGGTAGGAAGGACTATTACTTACGTGGCGAAAAACTGCAGCAGGCGACGGTGCAGAGGGACCTCGGGGTCCTTGTGCATGAGTCGCAAAAACCCAGCCTGCAGGTGCAGCAGGTGGTCAGGAAGGCGAATGGGATGCTGGCCTTCATAGCGAGGGGGATTGAATATAAAAGTAGGGAGGTCTTGCTGCAGCTGTATAGGGCATTTGTGAGGCCGCAGCTGGAGTACTGTGTGCAGTTTTGGGCGCCGTACTTATGCAAGGATATTTTGGCCTTGGAGGGAGTGCAGAGGAGGTTTACTAGGCTGATACCGGAATTGAGGGGGTTGAGCTATGAGGAGAGGCTGAATAAACTAGGCTTGTACTCGTTAGAGTTTAGAAGAATGAGGGGAGATCTCATTGAGACGTATAAGATCATGAATGGGATAGATAGGATAGAGGTGGAGAGACTCTTCCCGCTCAAAAAAGACAGTAGGACTAGGGGGCACAGCCTCAAGATAAAGGGGAGGCGGTTTAGAACGGAGTTGAGGAGGAACTTCTTCACTCAAAGGGTGGTGAATCTCTGGAATTCTCTGCCCGTTGAAGTGGTGGAGGCTGCCTCGCTAAATATTTTTAAGAAGCGGGTTGATGGGTTCTTGATAAGAGAGGGGATTAAGGGTTATGGGGAGAGGGCGGGAATGTGGAACTGAGCCACGACAGATCAGCCATGATCTTATTGAATGGCGGGGCAGGCTCGAAGGGCTAGATGGCCTATTCCTGCTCCTATTTCTTATGTTCTTATGTTCTTAAGAAAACATTGGCCGAACATTTCCCATCTCGTCCACTGTCGGAATTGTAGTGGCTGAGACAGAAAATTTGGTGAACCATTTAAAAGTCCATTGAGTTGGGCAGGAATTTTGGGAATGGGGCTGCGGCCGGAAAAGCCCATTGTGCAGGAACTATCCATATAGAAAAATTTAAAATAATGAAACAGACAAGTATCAACCCAAAATTATTTGAAAAAAACATCCAACATGATAACGCAATCCCAATAAAACCAACAGCAAACCAAACATAACTTTAGTCATTGGTTTTATGGGTTTTTTTCACCAGACAGTTCCCAACAAATTGCAAAATGTCAGGTTTTGGCTGAAAACCAGTGGTTCCTCCCAGAGAAACAGGCAGTTTTCTCTCCAGATCTTCTGTCATTTTTGCACTATCATTCCTGAGGGGCGGGGCCTAAGGACATCAGCAAGGCTAGCTCCACTGATTGAAGTTAAAAACCCCCTTTCCCCATCATCACCAGCAACAGGGCAGAGTCCTCTTCCCCCCACCAAAAATACAAGCATCCCTCCTCCCTATACAGTCATACTCTTCACCATTGCCCCTCCCCCCCACACAATGGAAAGCCCCCAATGGGGCTCCCTAAAGGCCCTGTCCCTGGGCCCACCCCTTGCACTGTGCCAGGGGGAGATGCCCAGCTATTTCCCTTGCCATCCAGGGGCTATACCCATCTCCAAGCTCCTAGCATGGTCATTACACCTGGTTTCCATTTTTGTAAATGAGTTTAGATTCACAGCAGCAGTGGGGGGGAGGAACCCAGATGCAACAGCATAAAGACTTTTCTGCATTTTTAAATACATTTAAATTGATGGAAATCAAGACTGTGCTCCTGATTACATTGCCAATGGGGAGGCACGGAAAAGATCTCATTCGGATATCTCCCCAGCACAAAGCCCATTCAGGCTCTCTCACAACAGTTGGCAGCTATAACAGGGTTTGCGTCCATGGTGAACAGTGCTGGAAAATTTCACCCAAAGTCAAGATCCATCACTGATTTATTAGTTCGAAAACCTGCCTTCAAGTTCATTTTAGTTGCAAGTGAGACAAAAAAAAAGACATTTCAAGAATATTTTGTTTGAGGACTTTCATTCAGTAGAGACTTGCAGTTTCTCATGTTCTCTTCCCAACGCACCTCTAAGATGAGAAGTAGGAATAAAAATGTTTTACTGCTATGCCTCCAAACACTGACTCTAAGTGACTATACAGCCTAGATCGTCAATACACACACACACACACACACATTCAGAACAAAGCCACTACTTGTAGATTTTGGACTATACTAGGAGCTTCGTGTTCATAATGTTGCAACTCTAGCAGCACAGATCTCAAATGCCGGAGCAACCCTAAGTTCCTATTTCCTTTCAATTCAGCTCAGAGGGTCAGAGTTCTCTCTACTTGTTCAATTGGAACACTTTGCTGCTGCAAGTCATTACAATTATTTCACATCCACATTTATTCCCCAGTGTTGTTTTCAACTATGTTTCCTTGGTAATCGTGCCAATGAGGCCCCTTCCTTCCGTCTTTCAAACATTCCAATAACGTGCAGAAATTTGTGTTATTTTGCTAATCCAGGCTAATTTTGTATGGTTACTAAATTTTCCTTTGTCTTGAAATGATGTGAGATTATAATGATAAATGATTCTATTCTCATCATTTCTTATTCATACAATTGGTCAAGTTCTAACACATTATCAGTTGAAGTGCAATTCCCTGTATATCCCAAAGTTCTGTAAGGTGGTTAGTCGAGGATTTGAAAATTTGGAATATATTATGACTGAGATTTCCCTACATCAAAATGCAGGGAACTGACAGGCTCAACGTAACTAGTGTTGAACAGGGAGGTGTATGTTAAACATGAAAAACAAGATTAAAGTTTCTTAGAATCACAAGAAGGAAACCACTTATCGAAATGCCACTTATCTCAAACAGCTGGACTCACTATCATGCCCAGCATGTCTAACTATTTCATTACAAGATAGATCAGTTTATGTAGGAAGCAGAGTTTAATTGAACATACCAACTGGAATTACTACATTATCAGTTATTCACTTATCCGAGCAGGGCAGTGAGGGATGAGTAACAGATCCTGGCTTTGCTCATGATGCTCACACCCCATGAAAGAGCAAGAAAAAAGCTCCTTTACATCCACTCTATTCTATCAATTCTGACAACTAGTTGGTCTCAGCAAGTCTGGTACAACTTCCAGATTTTCAGCAACTGTACAATTTCACTTTTGGGTTAAGGAGACATACATTGTTGTGTTTGACTGAAAACAATGAACATATGGGGCTGAACAGAGGGGAGTACGGTAGGATGAGAGAGGAATTGGCGAATGTGGGCTGTGGGAGCGTGTTGGAAGGTAGGTCTGCTGAGGAGCAGTGGAGGATTTTTAAGGAGATCTTTCTTGGTGCTCAGCAGAAATTTATTCCGATGGTCAAAAAGGACCGTAGGAGAAGAGGTAATAAGCCGTGGATAACAAAGGAGGGGAAGGAAAGTGTTAAATTAAAAGCGGAGGCGTTTAGAGTAGCTAAGAGTAGTGGGCGAGAAGAGGATTGGGAGAGGTTTAAATGTCAACAAAGATTGACAAAGAAATTGATAAAGAAGGGTAGGATAAACTATGAAGCTGGGCTAGTGCTTAATATAAAAAAGGATAGCAAGAGTTTTTATAAGTATATAAAAAGGAAGAGGCTGGCTAGGGTGAACGTTGGACCCTTAGAGGATGAGAAGGGGGACTTAGTGGTAGGGGATGGGGAAATGGCTGAGGTCTTGAATAACTTTTTTGTTTCGGTCTTCACGGAGGAGGATGTGAATAATTTGCCGGGTGTTAGCGATGGAAAGGTGGTAGGACTGGAGGGTCTCAATGACATTACTGTTACTAGAAAGGTGGTGCTCGACAGACTGGAGGGACTGATTGTGGACAAGTCCCCAGGACCGGATGGAATGCATCCGAGGGTTCTGAAAGAAATGGCGGAGGTGACAGTGGATGCCTTGGTGGTTATTTTCCAGACGTTGCTGGATTCCGGGGAAGTGCCGGAAGATTGGAAAGTGGCTAATGTTACGCCATTGTTTAAAAAGGGTGCCAGGCAACATGCGGGGAATTATAGGCCGGTTAGTTTAACGTCTGTTGTAGGTAAAATGTTAGAATCCGTCATCAAGGAGGAAATAGCGAGGCATCTTGAGGGGAATTGCTTGGTAGAGCAGACGCAGCACGGTTTCGTTAAGGAGAAGTCGTGTCTGACAAATTTACTGGAGTTCTATGAGGATGTGTCTAGGGCAGTGGATAGAGGACAACCGGTGGATGTGGTCTTTCTTGATTTTCGGAAGGCGTTTGACGAGGTACCTCACAAGAGGTTATTGCAGAAGGTCAGGGGACATGGAGTTGGGGGTAGGGTCTTAGCGTGGATAGAGGATTGGTTGTCAAATAGGAGGCAGAGAATGGGGGTCAATGGGTGCTATTTGGATTGGCGGTTGGTGACTAGTGGAGTGCCTCAGGGGTCGGTGCTGGGGCCTCAGCTATTTACCATTTATATAGATGATCTGGAGGAGGGAACCGAGTGTATGGTGTCGAAATTTGCTGATGACACCAAGATTGGTGGAACGGCAAATTGCGCGGAGGGTGTGGAGAGTCTGCAGAAGGATCTAGATAGGCTGGGCGAATGGGCCAGGAACTGGCAAATGGAATTTAATGTTGGCAAGTGCGAGGTGGTCCACTTTGGTAGGAATAATGGTAGGAAGGATTATTACTTACGTGGAGAAAAACTGCAGCAGGTGACGGTGCAGAGGGACCTCGGGGTCCTTGTGCATGAGTCGCAAAAACCCAACTTGCAGGTGCAGCAGGTGGTCAGGAAGGCGAATGGGATGCTGGCCTTCATAGCGAGGGGGATTGAATATAAAAGTAGGGAGGTCTTGCTGCGGCTGTATAGGGCATTGGTGAGGCCGCAGCTGGAGTACTGTGTGCAGTTTTGGGCGCCGTACTTATGCAAGGATATTTTGGCCTTGGAGGGAGTGCAGAGGAGGTTTACTAGGCTGATGCCGGAATTGAGGGGGTTGAGCTATGAGGAGAGGCTGAATAAACTAGGCTTGTACTCGTTAGAGTTTAGAAGAATGAGGGGAGATCTCATTGAGACGTATAAGATGATGAATGGGATGGATAGGATAGAGGTGGAGAGACTCTTCCTGCTCAGAAAGGACAGTAGGACTAGGGGGCACAGCCTCAAGATAAAGGGGGCGCGGTTTAGAACGGAGTTGAGGAGGAACTTCTTCACTCAAAGGGTGGTGAATCTCTGGAATTCTCTGCCCGTTGAAGTGGTGGAGGCTGCCTCGCTAAATATTTTTAAGACGCGGGTTGATGGGTTTTTGACAAGCGAGGGGATTAAGGGTTATGGGGAGAGGGCGGGAATGTGGAACTGAGCCACGACAGATCAGCCATGATCTTATTGAATGGCGGGGCAGGCTCGAAGGGCCAGATGGCCTACTCCTGCTCCTATTTCTTATGTTCTTATGTTCTTATGAATTTTACACTGGGGCAATGATTTTGTCCCTTTGTACAAATGCCAGGAGCAAGCCTGACTCTGCTTGGCCAGCTTGCCCCACAGCCATTAGAGACCAATGGACCACTGTTTGGCTTGAGACAGAGCATCTGCCATTCAAAGGGAATCATAGAATCCCTACAGTGCAGAGGAAGACCATTTGGTCCATTCAGTCTATACTGACTCTCTAACTGAGCATCTTAACAGCCTCCTGATCTATCGCCATATATTTAACCACACTAATCCTCTAACCTACGTATTTTCGGACATTAAGGGGAAATTTAGCATGGCCAATCCTCCTAGCCTGCACATCTTTGGGCTGTGGGAGGAAACCCACAAGACAGTTGGAGAACATGCAAACTACACACAGACAGCCATCCAAGGCTGAGCTGAAACAAGGTCCCTGGTGTGGTGAAGCAGCAGAGTGAAATCATTGTGCCACTATGCTGCCCCACTCCAAGAGGTAACACCAATTAGAGAACCGTCAGCTTTCACAACCCAGCATTGTCGTTGGGAGTGGTGATCACTGCTGAGACTGTGGTGAGGCCAAGAGCAAGGAACTCAGCATTGGAGCCAGGATATAAAGGCAAGTCGGGGTGAGGGGAGTGGAGGGCACCATTGGAAAGGGCATATAATGGTGTGTGGAGGAGGGGGTGTGTCTCAGGGAGGCCGCTGATGAACATGGGGTCGAGGATGCACCTTCTGTCTGGCATCAATACTCATCAGGTTTTACTTAACAGCCTGATGAATAGTCAGGCCATGGTTAAAATTCCTGCTGCACTGGGAGAAGGCCTCTAAGTGATCATTACTTAGTCACTTCAAGGACTCAACTGGCACATGACTGAGCAGGCTTCTCAATGCCTCCCCAACTGATGACAAAGTGGGGACAGTTAGGTGCCAGGAATCATAACACTGGTGTGGTGAACAATTTGCCATATGCTTGCAATACCCTCATCCCTCACCCACAGCCTTAAAAGTCTGGCATTGATAAAGCAAAAAAGAGCATTTTATCGACATTGGTAACACTCAACAAGGACAGTATCATAACGCAGCCTCTGAAAAAGAGTCAAAGGCATTGAACATTTGTGTTGACAGGAGCAGAGTGTGAATCACACAGATGGGAAACCTGGTGTGGGGCCTGTGGGGCCTTTAATAAAACTGGACCAAAGTCTCAGAGAATGGAGACTGGCATTTTACCCAGCCTGCTTCAGCACCCGCCATCTCAGTACTTTTGAACAATCAGCAGTAGCGACAGGCCTGATTCATTCACACCACTTCTGCCATCCCACCCCACCACTCTTCCCACGTGGCTAGGTCAGTTCCATGGAGACAGGCCTGCCAAATTGGGAAATTTTCTGACTCCAGCTTTGTGTCTTCATGGTGAAAATTCAGCCTCAGGTCTCTTTTGAAGATTTGCAGAGAGGCTTAATAACAATGACTTGTATTTGTATTGTACCTTTATTGTACCAGTTGAGTGTTCAAAGGTACTTCATACAAGGAGATATCCATACAGCTGACCAATGATTGTCGAAGAGGGAGGTTAAAAGGAGCACCTCAGGCCTGAATTCTATGCTCCCCCCAGTGGGTTTGGAGGTGAGGTGGAGAGGAACATTTTCAACTGCATAACCACAACAGAAGAAAGTCTTATCTACCGGAAAACATTGATTGAAGGTTAAGCAACACTTTGGATGGACAGCCAAAGTGGGGAATCTAGGCTGAGGATGTCCAAGCATGTGTAAACAATGCAAGTAAAACAACGCGCTCATACATTCAGTCCTTCAACTCTTGAGTGGAAATATTAAAACATCATTTAACAAAACCAAAAACTCATATAAAACAATGACTGGAGATGCACAGTAGCAGCTGAAGTAAAATCATAGCTGAAAATCATTAAGTTCCATGTGAGATTATCATATTACATTTTAATCAAGCCTCTATATCAATCTTGCTGAACACAGTGCAAAAGGGCCTCATGAAAGCATGAAAACTCTCTAAATGCAGCTTTTCACAAATTTTACCCCTCCCCCACCACATTTTTTAATATGCAGGGTTTGCACCATCAATAAAAGTTGTTTTGCAAAAATTTCATTTTGCTGCATTTATTTTTGGAACAACACAATTTGGAAGTTGCAATTTCTGGCCCTGTTCAAAGAGGATCTGAAAATTAGAAAAGTATGATGGTGACAACAATGTAAGCGGTCTCACAACACCGGGTTAATGTCCAACACGTTTATTTGGTAGTAAACGCCACTAGCTTTCAGGGTTTGCCCCTCCCTCAGGGCGAGTGGGAGTTCTGATCACAAACAGGGCACATAAAGGCGCATGCAGTTTACAGAATACTGATTAGAATGCGAGTCTTTACAGATAATCAAGTCTTAAAGGTGCAGACAATGTGAGTGGAAAGAGCGCTAAACATGGGTTAAAGAGATGTGCATTGTCTCCAGGCCGGACAGTAAGTGAGATATTACAAGCCCAGGGAAGTCACGGGGGTTACAGATAGTGTGACATGAACCCAAGATCCTGGTTGAGGCTGTCCTCATGTTTGCCGAATTTGGCTTTCAGTTTCTGCTCAGTGACTCTGCGCTGTCATATGTCGTGAAGGCCGCCTTGGAGAATGTTTACCCAAAGATCAGAGGCTGAATGCCCATGGCCACTGAACTGTTCGCCAACAGGAAGGGAACGGTCTTGCCTGGTGATTGTTGAGTGGTGTTCATTCATCCATTGTCGTAGCGTCCGCATTGTCTCCCCAATGTACCATGCCTCGGGACATCCTTTCTTGCAGTGTATCAGGTAGACAACGTTGGCCGAGTTGCAAGGGTATGTGCCGTGTACCTGGTGGATGGTGTTCTCACGTGAGATGATGGCATCCGTGTCGATGATCAGGCGTGTCTTGCAGAGGTTGCTGTGGCGGGGTTGTGTGGTGTCATAGTCACTGTTCTCCTGAAGGCTGGGTAGTTTGCTGCAGACAATGGTCTGTTTGAGGCTGTGCGGTTGTTTAAAGGCAAGAAATGGGGGTGTGGGGATGGCCTTGGCGAAATGTTCGTACTCATCAATGACATGTTGAACACTCTGAAGATGTCGTAGCTTCTCCGCTCCAGGGAAGTACTGGACGACGAAGGGTACTTTGTCCACCGTGTCCCGTGTTTGTCTTCTGAGGAGGTCAGTGCAGTTTTTTACTGTGACGCGTCGGAATTGTCAGTCGATGAGTCAAGCGCCATATCTTGTTCTTATGAGGGCATCTTTCAGCATCTGGAGGTGTCTGTTGCGATCCTCCTCATCTGAGCAGATCCTGTGTATACAGAGGGCTTGTCCGTAGATGGCTTCTTTAACGTGTTTAGGAAGGAAGTTGGAGAAGTGGAGCATCGTGAGGTTATCCAAGGCCTGCGGTACAGTGAGGTGCTGAGGTGACCGTCCTTAATGGAGATGCGTGCGTCCAAGAATGCAACTGATTCCAGAGAATAGTCCATGGTGAGTCTGATGGTGGCATGATGACAACAATGACAGAGGAAAAAAGTTTCCATTACCTGTTCACAAACAATATCAGTATCATAAAACATTTAATCTGATGCCATTGTTTAGTTCTTCACCCATGGTTTCTCCACAGCATATGGATTTACAACTGTTAAAATGAACTATAAATCTCATATTCACTTCACAGTCAACATTATACCAATGCTTATTTAGCATAGATTCCAGCACACTGTTGTCTGTAATTATATTACAACCATAAATGTAACAGTTAATTAGTACTGAACATGAATTATCAGCTCCTGTATATATAATGTTTGAAGTGATGGATACTTTATTTTTAATACCAGTTTTTATATCTCTCAACATCAATATACTTGAATAATAATTCAAAAATATAGTTCAGCCTTAAGTTTCTTCTCAGCCATCCCATTTTTTAAGTTTCCACTTCCATGCTACATTATATGAACCAGGAGCTGAGATGGTGTGATTTTCCATTGGCAGCATTAATATCATTATGTGTCACAACGATAAGCAATCTCGTTCAGCCAGATCCTTCTTAGTTCTGGAATTACATGACAAGGTATTCAATCCAGGTGTGCATTGAAAGACAACATCAATGCCAACTCATGGGCAACAGCTAAATATTTAGGGTTGATGTTTAAGCTCAATTCAGCTGGTACTCCTACCAGTTATGCTGCCTATCCTAATCTGACTTGGATACTAAATTCAGGTAGCTGACTGGCATGGTATGTTACATAAACATACACTGCTGCTGGGTGTGAAATTCCCTCCGTTCTCACAATTCACAAAGCTGCTTAGAAGGGAAAGGCATAGATTTGTTCAAGGGATTAGTCACAACAGTTTTATGAACATAAATTGGAATAGAAGCAGCTGTTTGAAACATACTGCCCTGTCCTGATGGCTTGTAATGAATACAGAGTGGGTGGTACACATTTGAAAGATCCCATAGCCAGATATACGGCCCAGATAAAGGCACAGCTGTATAGGGCAAGGGTATGCTCACACTCTGAGAATGTGAATGATTATGCTTATGCAGACTGCACTATGACAGGTGGAACGTAATAGACTGTTCAAAGCTTAGTCTGGTATGTGTGTGATAGTATGGGATAACAGGCAAGAGTATAGTCAGATTCTGCTTACTGTTCATAATGCAGGTGCTCAAAACCTGGTTGGGGGTTGGGATGTGGGGTAGCAGCGACATAAAACAATATCACCAACAGCATGTGTCCACTGCCCTTGCAGCTGGAGGCAATAGGATGGTGTGGGATGCTGAAGGCTTGACTCCAGTGACTCCTTCAAGGCATCAAAGATGTGAACGGCAATACAAATATGAAAAACAGATATAATTGCAAAGCAAGTTTATTTAGATGCTTTTGTTTAAAATTCCTACACTTCAAATTTTATCAGTAATCTTTTTTGCAAATTATTAAGGAAACTTGCAGATCTTCCATGGTATTTCTGATGATGGATCAGCAGATATGCAGCTTTATAATGATGTGGTATCAAACCACACAACATAAAATCCATTGCTGTATAATGCAATTGATTTCATGTGTCATTACTTCCAATGAAAATTAAAGCAAAATTGTATCTCTCTTCAACACTCTTATTTGCTGCTTTCCAGTTATATTTGCATCTTTATATATTTCCACTCTCATCTTGTCTGTTTCTGTATGACACTGTATGCTTTTCCTGTATTATGACAGTGACTGCATTTCAGAAGTACCTAATTGGTTGCAAAATGTTTAGGGGCAGTCTGAGGGAGTGAAAAATATTAAACATCTAGATATTTAATTGTCTCCAAAGTTTCTTTCTGCTGCTTCAGTTTCTCCTTTGCTTTATGTCCTCTCTGTGTATCACATCCAATTTGCATGACTCGCACAAATGAAGTTTTATCTACTTGATTTATTTTATCATTCTAAATGCCCAAGATAAGACAATAAGAAACCTGCAGAGTTGGAGGCAAGTATTGAAATCAGAACTGAGGAACGAGTCCAGAAGATGATGGAGTGTACTTAACTGAATGAAGGTGATCTGTTGAGAATCAAAGGAAGAGAGTTAACAAACAGGGGCTAGGCAGAAGCAAGAGATGGTGTGGTCCTGCCAATAAGAGACATAGATTGGGGTCAGGGCATGGAAGTGAGTTAGGAAGTTAAGATGAAATTTGGGCAACTGAGTAAATATGAATCTTGTGAATTCAATGACAGAGATGAGGGAGGAGACGCCTAAGATAGTTAGTAAACTGCAGTGGAAATTGTGAACATTAAAGAGGAATAGGAGATTGGAATAATTTTGTGTGTGTGGTATCTCATGCTTAGCAACACTGAGAAGGGGTAGAAAGGAATGGGAAGGATCTGTAGCAATTTAAATTTCTGGGAGATTAAGAGAACTGGTGTCTTTAGGAGTTGTAGCATTGGGACGATCTACACTTTTCTAACAGTGGAGGTAATTTTAACAATGGCCAACCATTCCTGATAGCAGATGAAGTGAGTGTCAATTCCGCTGTCTTCCTTTTTGTTTGTTCTGATGTGATTAAAATTAAGACTTGAAGTGTCAGCAGTGTTCGTGGGAGACATGTGTGATTACACAGAGAAAGCTATTGAAAGCCACCACTAGCTGACAATCCAGCAGGTAAAGGAGGCCTATTGTGCAGCCCCCTGAACAAACAGGGAGGCTTTCATCACAGCCACAACTATCCTGCCCAACTCCATTTCAATTAACACAAGACTTACTGACAGCACAAAGGTAGCACTGATGTTTTCCAAATTTAAATATCACTTCTACACATTTCGTATTACATTGATTTCACTATTTACATTGATGTTATTTACTAATAGCTCAGTCAGAGTGCTACATGTGCTGAATGCTTCATGGGTGGCATACATTGATAGTTACAGGGGAGTCAGGGACATTGCTTTATTGTGAAAGAAACAATGTTATGTTTTTGTTTGCTTTTTATTGAACGTTCATGTTAGTGTCCAGTGCTGTACTCACCACTCCAAGCAACATGGTGAACTGAGTGCCAAAAATTCCCCATGAACTGCAGGCTTAATCATACAGGTAGGATGTAATTATAAAAAATTTAAATATACTGAGTATTCATGGTGTGAGACCTGATCTGTCATAAACACGCTGCTGAATTAATCTGTAAATTTAAACCTGCTGTTGAAAGTTAGAACTTCAACTCCTACTTAATTGCTTCATCCCATCAGCCATGTTTCCTGCAATTGCGGGCCTATAAATTTCCCCCACCATGAGTGTGCTGTAGGGTGGCGGATACTGTTTAGCAGCACTTAATGAAACCTTTAGAGCCTTATATAGACATGCTATGTTTTCATTAACTACAAGAACTATGTCAATATATACAACAAAGGGTTCAAATAAGGAGCTTGCTTGTACTCACTGCTCTGTCCAACACAAGACTGACCCCTCAGTGCAAGTCATGTGTTCTCTTACATCACTGTGGGCAATACTGTATTCAGTCCCAAATTACTCCTATAAATGCCAGACCCTTATAGTACAGAGTGGTTCTGGGGTTTGGAAGCATTAGAAAGGGATCTGGAGGTTTACTCTGCTGTGGGGATTTGGTGTATGATATCACCAGCAAAGGATTTGGCAGCAGAGTTTCAGAACTGAAAGGAATCTAGGGAATGCAGCCCTGGAAATGGATCTGACAGCATTGACATGGGGTAGGGAGGTGGAAGGATTTTGACATTTGGGAAAAAGTGAGAAAATGAACAGGGCATGCAAATGTGTAACCAGAACAAATATTGAAGAGGGGGCCAATCATGCAAGCTTTACAAAACATATAACCTTTGAGTCTCAGATGCTTGAGAAGGGGTAAAACTCAGGGGACAAGCTTCATTGGCTGGCTTTCCGACAACAGCTATTTGTGTAAGTTTAAATATATTTTACAAATAAGTTTAGCTTTTTGTGTTTTTCGCGGTTAAGGACAGTAATATTTTTCAACCTGTAGATTGTTGGCTGACTGAGGAACTGAAATGGTTGGTTCAGGGTTCCATTTCAATCCATAGCAGCTAATCATATTGGTATGTTAATGTAAAACTGGGGTAAAAATTATAAGACTTTATATCCATTTTCCAACAGTGCAAAGCATACTTGAGACAGTCAGTGACCAATCCACCTAGGTACTGGTCCCACTGTTAAATCTTTGGGGGCTTTTTTTTGAAAAGGAGCCCTGAGGCTTAGCCTCTTGCATATGTTAATACAAAATTTGGCAGGTACAGCACATCCAGGATAATCCAATACACAATGGATTGAACGAATGGACCTTAAAGGGATCTCTGGCAGGTTCGCAAAAGCTAAGTTCCTTAAAATTGTTACTTAAACATGGACCCTTGTAGACCAGGACTACACTCCTGTACTCTATTGCTTGCACCATCAGGTCCCTCCCAATTCTTCACCCTACCTTAGACGTACTTGGAGGAACTGCAGCTGTTGTTGCAGCAGCTCAAAATTTGCACCTACTTTGTTGGTGAGTTGCTTGTGACACATGTTTTGATAGTTCAATTTAAATGAGGTCCGAAATCTAATTTTTATCTGATTTTTGGCCTACCTGTTCCAGTATTGTGATCGCTCCCTGCACCCAGTTCACACTGGATTTGCATCGGAAAATTGAGTTTTGTTTTAAAGTTTTATTTGTTAAAGTGTTATTTTAAAGTTTTATTTATTAGTTTCACAAAGAGGCTTACATTAACATTGCAATTAAGTTACTGTGAAAATTTCTTAGTTGCCACATTCCAGTGCCTGTTCGGGTACACTGAGGGAGAATTTAACATGGCCAATGCACCTAACCAGCACGTCTTTCAGACTGTGGGAGGAAACTGGAGCGCCCAGAGGAAACCCATGCAGACATGGGAAGAACATGCAAACTCCACACAGTGACTCAAGCCGGGAATCAAACCCAAGTCCCTGGCACATGAAGCAGCAGTGCTAACCATTGTGCCACCATGCAGCCCTATTTTAGCACAGAGCCTTATATATTTATATCAAACTTGTGATTTGGACAGTTACTCATTTTTATGTAAAAAATGTGACATTGTCAGAAAAAAAGGCATAGGAATTTAACAGAGGGTAATTTGAACTTTGGACAAAGGTGCATAAGGCAGGAACAGATTGGCTGCATGTCATACACCTATCCGGATTTTCACTCATGTTAAAATTATACCACTTTCCTCTCCCCGACCCTTCTTGTGCACTAACTAGGACAGAATTTCAAACCAGAGAACAAAAGCCTAGCAGACAACAGGTTAAATATCTTGCCAAAAGGATAAACCAAGAGTGGAATTCACCCATCCTGGGACTAAGTCCCATGGTGGGACAGGAATGTGGAGTGTTTCCGGCTGCAGAGGCCAGCAGGAAAACATACCAAATCTTCCTACCCTGATAAATTAATATTGCAACATCTTCCATGGCAGGGCAAGCTTAATGATGCATAACCTGCTATCTTCTTTGGGCACCATATTGAAAAGGCATACAACATCACTGACCCACTATTGAGAAAAGGAAGTAGATGTCTTGAAAAAGGTGATAGATCTCTGGGTGCACTCCAAGACTGGAAGGTGGTACTTTAAGAAGATGGACCTTCAGGAACATTGAGGCTTGAAGATGGATCCTCTCCAGGACACTGAGTGTAGAAGTCTACTAACAGATGTGACCCCCAACCCATTGTTGTGGTGTTCTGTTGTCCATGGTTGCTGGTAATCTCCACCCTGAACTGTGGAGGCAGCCCTAAGCATTGTTCAGGTTAAGTCCCAATATCTACACAACACATTGTTCTAAACTTTTTTTTGCACAGTGTCCCATTAGCGGGGTGCAAATGAGGTTCACATACAAGGTCCTGTTGAAAATTTGTGGCTCTCACAATGAATTCCACCCCCCCCAACCACCCCCCTCACCGCTTAGCCAGGGCACCCTAAGTTACTAGTGTGGCATATAATCAGCAACATCTTGATACTACTGCTCTGTCAATCTTAGCGCAATATCACTCCTTCCAGTAGAAGAGTGTTCTGCACAATTCTTTACACCCACAATATCATCCCTTTAAAGCCAGTGAAATTATAAAAAGAAGGTTTGCGTACATGGAATGCATTGAGGATATTTTACTGCCAACAGTTTTAGCACATGTTTTTCATGCATTTTGTTTTTATTAGAAATGGGGTAAGGTGTCCCTATTTTTCAATTTAGAATGTCCAATTATTTACAACACCTGTCATCATGCAATGACACATTCCTTCAGTAATCTTATTATGTTGCTTTAAATTTAGATTCAGGTGTCTTATTCCTCAAAGTCCTCCATTACCCTGTTACATTCATCATTTTAAATCCAACCACAATTCACGTTCACTCTAAAACAAAACATTATGCTTTACTTAATAGTCTTTTTCTCCCCCTCATGAAAATATGAACATGCAACCGAGGATCAGAAGTAGATCATTCAATCTCCTCAAGCCTGCTCCAAGATTTGATAAGACCATTACTGATCTGATTGTGACCTGAATTCTACTTTCCTGTGTACCCTTATGAAGAAAGTGGGACTATCTTAATATTTTTAGGGTCTACTGTGGGATTCTGTGAAACGGGCTTGGTGGGGCTGTGTGCATATCTGTGTGTGTGCGACTAATCCAATTAAGCTAGGGACTGAATGTTTACAAAGATGAGGATATCAAATGGATGAGGTGTGAAAGGCAGATACTTGAGGTGAATACAACCAAATTGGATGTTCTACATGTAAATAAGGCATGGCTAGAAATTTGCATTAGGAGATAAAGATATGTTGTGTTAAATTTTAAAAGCAAGTAAAAAGGATTTAAAAACTGGAAGATGACAAATGAATAAGATGAGGTTATTAAATTTTATTTTACCTGAAAGTGGTAGCCATAAGGAGGACATAAAATATTTTTATATTCTGGGCTGGATATATTTCAAAGAAGGATTTGGACAATGGGAAAAGATGGAAGAGGGAAATATATTTAAACACAGGCTGACAGCAGCATGATGGCCCAATGTGGAATAAATATGTAAGGCCCCGTGCTAAAATAGGGCAACGTGGTGGCACAATGGTTAGCACTGCTGCCTCACAGTACCAGGAACCCAGGTTCAATTCCAGCTTTGGGTGACTGTATGGAGTTTGCACATTTTCCCATGTCTACATGGGTTTTCTCCAGGTGTTCCGGTTTCCTCCCACAGTCCAAAGATACGCGGGTTAGGTTGATTGGCCATGAAAGATTGCCCCTTAATGTCAGGGGGATTAGTAAGGTAGATATGTGGGTAGATATGTGGTAGATATATGGGGTTACAGAGATCCATGTAACCTTACATATCTACCCTCCTAATCCCCTTGACATTAAGGGGCAATTTTTCACGGCCAATCAACTTAACCCGGACTGTGGGAGGAAACCAGAGCACCAGTTGGGATTGTGGTTGGTGCAGACTCAATGGGCCGAATGGCCTCCTTCTGCACTGCAGGGATTCTAGGAGCTGTATTTGAGGGTGGCCAAGTAAGAACTCAGAGTATATTCTGTGCTGGGAGAGCGCTGTGAAAAGGAGAAAAATGAGGCTGCTTCAGCCAACTCAGAAAGAAATGTCTGTTTTTCAAAAGGCAGAGTTACCTTTTAAAGCTTTTTGTACTTTCCACAGCAGAATGAGAGAGCCCTGTGACATACTTTGCCTACAGTAACAGAGGGGCTGTTTTATAGTAATATTGCTGGAATTGTTTTTATAGATTAAGTATCTGTAAAGGGACTGTTGCCTAAAGGGATGTTTGAGAGTCTAAAGAGTAGGACTTTTTTGGGAGGGGGGGTGGGGGAATGTTCTGTAAGGTTAATGTTAACCGTGTAAATGAAATATGGCATGTTTAAATTTTCTTTTGTTCCTAAATGCTTGAATTTAATATTTAAAATCCCTAAAAGAGTTACTGGAATTTGTGGCTCTTGACGTCAGTGCATATATCTTCTTTTAGCTAAAATACAAATAGAACAGGGTTGTGAAAGTTTGCCAAGCTTCTCTTTGGGGTTTGGTTTGCACAGTACTTACCACCTGCCAGATCGTAAAAATCCCCGATGCCATATGACTTCCTTGTCAATCAAGAATCTATCTAACTCAGCCGTGAGCTCTCTGGGGAATAGAATTCCACAGATTCATTACCTTGCAAGAGAAAAGCATTCTCCTCATTTCCATTTTAAGTGGAATATTGCTTATTTTTAAATTGTGTCCGTAGTTCTAGTCTCTCCCCTAAGGGGAAACATGTTTTCAGCATCCACCCTGTGAAGTCCCCTCAGGATATGAGATATTTCAGTAAGATCACTTCTCATTCTTCTAAACTCCAATGGATACAGGTCCAACCTGTCTAACCTTCCCTCATAGGATAACCCCTGCACCCTAGGAATCAGTCAAGTGTACGTTTTCTGAATTGCTTTGATTGACTTGATAATTGATCCTGACATCAAGCCCTGTTCAAAATGTTCTGTAAGGCATATAGTACCTGAGCAGTGATAAGGGTATTTAAATTCCCCAACAGCTCCTCCTACAGGAATTCACTAATGCTTTACTGAACCATACCTTTCAGTTAATAATGAGTGTAAAATGCATGCTGCAATATTTTGTACCATTTCTTCACAATTTTTATATTCACTGAATAATATTAATTGTAAGTTCTCCGCGGGCATCAGAAAAACTTGCATATTGCAAGCCAATTTAGGATTTAGTTTTATGCAACAAAATCTCTGTGCAATAAAGCGCATCAGAGAAACACAGCAGTTGACATGGATTTTTCTTGATTTAGGGGCATGGGAAAGTGTAAAATTAGAGCACAGTTAACAAATACAAATCCTCCATTCCAACTTTCGAAAGCCATGCAGACCCTGGGATTTCTGACTTTGTACAAAAGAACTTCAGAAACTCCTTTTGTCCCTTTTGTAACCTACGTTCAGCAGTCTGACAAACTACTGCCTGTAGAAACGTCCAGATTTAGATTTCCTGCAGCAGCAAAGGAAGCTCATTACTATTTATGAGAATTGCCATTAATTAGGTTAAGTCATAAAACTGGTCAAATCACAATAGATCTGCAGCGCTTTAATATGCTATATTCAGGAGACCTGTATGATTGTGCTTCCAATGACAATACATCCTTCACTTTGAGGTGCTTGGCATAGTTTTCTTCGGCAAAGAAAGAAGATCTGAATTTATGTGTTCTTTCATGATTTCAGGACTTTCAAAATGTTTTACAACCTACATCTGAAGTGTCTGTAAAGTAATAAATGTACATTTAATTAAGGCACAGCGAGATCTCACAAAAATGGGATAATGCCCTGGTGATCTGTTGTATTGAAGTGCCAAGAAGTCAGTTGTACTGATGTATTCAAGGAGTTCTGCAGCACTTCAACAGTGAGACACTCTCGTCTGACGATACATTAACATGTTCAATAGAATTAATTACATTTCCAACAGATGATAATTTTATTATCTGAGGCTGAAAGTAGTTCTACTGCTACTACAGTCTTTGCACTGAAATTTATAATTCATCTACATTTTCTGCTGATCTATGGACTTTTAATGGCCTTATTAATCTATCAATTCCTTTTTATCACAGATCAAATGTTCAATTTGAAGTAATTTGCAAAAGCAAAGCAAAATGTAACGAGAAAAAACTTTTTCATACAGCAAACGGTTCAGGTCTGGAATGCATTGCCTGGAAATATATTGGAGGCAGGTTCAATCGAGAGCATTAAATGATTATTTGAATAGAAAGAATATGCAGGGATAGAGGGAAAAGGCAGGGGAATGGCACTAAGTCATAATGCTCATTTGGAGCACAGACACAAGGGGCTGAATGGCCTCTTTCTGCAGTCTAACAATTCCCTGATTTGGTGATTCAATTAATAAGACTGTCATTCATTGAAAATGTACACAAGAGAGAAATTTAAGCATGACAATTTTAGCAAAGCTAACTGCTCTCATTCTAGTACACAAGGACAAGATTACTGTGCAATTTTGTTTTTGAAAAAGTATTAGTGTAGAAGTACATTCCAATTTCATAGAAATGTAATCAAGGAAAATATAATATTTACATTGCAGAAGATATGCTTGACTTTTAATTATAGAAAGGTCTGATCAGACAAATCTAAAGTTGAAAAAATTGATCCTTAAATTATTTTATTACTAATTTTACCAATTAATGGTTTTTGTGGCCCTTTTAAAGGGACATTGTTACATCAACTGAAAGTAGTGGAGGTTTAGGGGTGATAGGGTGTAACAGGTGCAGGGGCAGAGGTTGGAAGGTTCAAGCAAACAAAGCTCCTGGAACAGCTCAATGAAGGATTTTCTTTAATAAGCTGGACTGATGTTCAATTACTCACAAACAAGAGCGTTTTGACAATCAGGGCAAATTGTAGAGAAATGTCAGCAAGATCCTTTGTTCCTAGAACTGTGTCACAAGAAACTCCTTTTTTTAAGGTTTTAACAAGATATTTCACGCAGTCAACTATATTGATGTTCACCATCCTAACTAGTTAACAAAAGCATCCAGTCTGGAGGCAGAATGGACTGCTAGCACATGCAGGAAACCAAAAACTACATGGAGACAAATAACCTATAATGGATGAAGAGGTAAAATCTCTTCTCTAAAATGTGACCTGGTTAGGTTTTTCATTAATTTGCTGATTAAGTTTAGCTTGCTGTATTTGCCTTGCTACATTTTGAAAGTGCAATCATTACGGCTTCTGTGCTAATAGCCATGCTACAACGTTTGTTCAGCAAATTACATGCCACGGCTGGAAGGGGAATGTCCCATCACCCCTAGCTCATAAGTCACTGCAATCCCTTTTCCTCATGACAGGCATAACTGTAGATCAAAGGCAGAAGGTGACACTGAAGCGCAAGTCCCAGAACCATTACAACAAATGAGACGATTAAGAGGGGAATTCAGGATGATACAGTCAACAGGTATAAACCTTTCTGTTTATGTAATCAGGAGTGCATGCCATGAAGTGATAAGCACAGAAATATAATCTCACTGCACTTCAGAAGTCTGGCTGTTGTAAAACATAAGCTAAGCCTTCCACTTCCATTCAGAGAGATAACTTTCACCTGGGTAACTATATGGGTAGAACTGAAAAATAAGGATGGAGAGATCACTTTGATGGAATTGTACTACAGGCCCCCAAATAGTCAGTGGAAAATTGAGGAGCAAATATGCAAGGAGATTACAGATAGCTCCAAGAAAAATGGGGCGGTAATAGTGGGAGACTTCAACTTTTCCAACATTGACCTGGACAGCCATAGTATTAGGGGCTTAGATGGAGAGAAATTTGTTGAGTGTATTCAGGAGGAATTTTTCATGCAATATGTGAATGGCCCACTAGAGGGGGGCAAAATTTAACCTCCTCTTAGGAAATAAGGAAGGGCAGGTGACAAAAATGTTAGTGAGGGATCACTTTGGGGTCAGTGACCATAATTTCATTAGTTTTAAGATAGTAATGGAGTATAATAGATCTGGCTGAAAAGTTCAAGTTCTAAATTGGGGCAAAGCCAATTTTGATGCTATTAGACAGTAACTTTCAAAAGTTGATTGGGGGATACTTTTGGCAGGCAAAGGGACTTCTGGTTAGTGGGAGGCTTTCAAAAGTGTAAACACATTTCTTTTAGAGTGAAGGGCAAGGCTGACAGAAGTAAGGAAACCTGGATGGCTTGGGACATTGGGGCCCTGGTTAAAAAGAAGGAGGCACATGACATGCATAGGTAACTGGGATCAAGTGGATTCCTTGAAGAGTATAAAAGTTGTCAGAAATCAGTAAAAGAGAGATCAGGAAGGTAATAAGGGGGCATGAGAATGCTTTGGCAGATAAGGCAAAGGAGAAACCAAAGAGCTTCTACAAATCATAAAAGGCAAAAGAGTAACTAGGGAGGGAGTAGTGTCTCTTAAGGATCAACAAGATCATCTATGTACAAATTCATAAGAGGTGGATGAGATCCAAAATGAATATTTCTCATCAACATTTATTGTTGAGAAAGATATGGATATTAGGAAACTTGGGGAAATAAATAGTGATGTCTTAAAGAGTGTACATATAGCAGAGAAGGAAGTGTTGGAAGTCTTAAAGCGCATCAAGGTAGATAAATCCTTGGGACCTGATGAAATATATCCGAGGATGTTGTGGGAGGTTCAGGAGGAAATTGCGGGTTCCCTCACAGAGATATTTAATCATGGGCAGCCACAGGTGAGGTGCCTGAAGATTGGTGGGTAGAAAATGTTGTTACTTTGTTTAAGAAGGGCTACAGTGAAAAGTCTGAGAAATACAGACTGGTGAGCCAAACGTCAGTGGTGGGTAAGTTGTGAGAAGGTATTCTGAGATACAGGATCAACAGGCATTTAGAGAGGCAAAGACTGATTAGAAACAGTCAGCATGGCTTTATGGAGGGTAGTGCAGTCAATGTTGTCTACATTGACTTCAGCAAGGCCTTTGACAAGATACCGCATGGTAGATTGCTGCACGTGGTTAAATCTCACGGGATCCAGGGCGAGGTAGCTAACTGGATAAAAACTGGTTTCACGACAGAAGACAGAGGGTGATTCTGGAGGGTTGTTTTTCAAACTGGAGGCTTGTGACTAGTGATGTGCCTCAGGGATCAGCACTGGGTCCACTGTTATTTGTTATTTATATTAATTATTTGGATGAGAATTTATGGGGCATGGTTTGCAGGTGACACCAAGGTTGGTGGCACAGTAGACAATGAAGAAGGCTGTCTAGGATTGCAATGGGATGTTGATCAATTGGGCCAGTGGGCTGATGAATGGCAGAAGGAGTTTAATTTAGACAAATGAGGTGATGCATTTTAGTAGATCGAATCGGGGCAGGACCTACTTAATTAATGGGAGGACATTGGTGTGAGTTATACAACAAAGATTTAAAGGAATACAGGTTCATAGCTCTTTGAAAGTGGATTCTTAGGTGGGCAGTGTGGTGAAGAAGGCATTTGGCATGCTTGGTTTCATTGTTCAGAACATTGACTACAGGATTTGGGACATCTTGTTGAAGTTGTGCAAGACATCAGTAAGACCACACTTGTACAGTTCTGGCCACCCTATTATAGAAAGGATATTATTAAACTAGAAAGAATGCTGAAAAGATTTATTAGGATGCTACTGGAACTTGATGGTTTGAGTTATAAGGAGATGGGATAGACTGGGGCTTTTTCCTCTGGAATGTAGGAGGTCAAGGGGTGATTTTATAGAGATCTATAAAATGTTAAGGGCATAGGTCAGCTTGATAGTCAACATCTTCTCCTAAAAGTAGGGGAGTCTAAAAGGGGAGGGCATAAGTTTAAGGTGAGAGGGGAGAGGTACAAAAGGGTCCAGAGAGGCAATTTTGTTTCACCGAGAGGGTGATGACTCTCTGGAGCGAGCTTCCTGAGCAGTTGTAGAGGTGGGAACAAATTTGTCTTTTAAAAAATTTAGACACTTACATGGGTAAGATAGATAAAGAAGGATATGAGCTAAATACAGGCAATCAGGACTAGCTTAGTGGTAAAAACGGGACAGCATGAACAAGTTCAGCCAGAGGGCCTGTTTCCATGTTATAAGCCTCTATGACTCGATGACCTAGCATCCAAAACTTACAATTTTTTTCTAAAAATTTAATTGAAGAATGATGCACATCTTATTGACATTACAACATTTGTAGCAGATTGATCACATGACAAAGTGAAGTTGATATTATACCACATGTCAAAGGCCATTGGATACTGCTATCAGGTCTCATGGTAGCAATGAGACTACATTGCACATTTAAATATGGAAACCATTGGATGTCATGCAAATAATCACAGCATCTAAATAAACACAGTTCCATAACAGAAGGGCTCCATCCTCTGGGGAAAGACTGGATCCAATCCAAATGGTTCTAGAGGGTTAGGATCTCTTGTTTGATAACCTATTGGTGTATGCCGTTTACCTCTAGTCATTTATTCAGTTCCTAGGAGAGTGGTAGAATACATATATATTCAACTTGAATGAAACACACTGTTTGGTCATCTGTTCTACTCCAGATGGGCTGGAAGTTCTAAATTCACAGAAACTAGTTTCAATGTCATAAACACCTGAATTTCAGAGCCCATTTCAGAATCCTCCAAAACACAGAAATCCATCCAAATGCCTAATCACAATGTGGTAAGGAGGTCTCACTTTAGGAAGGTGAAAATTGGTTGCTAAAGAAACTTTAGCTGATGCACAATATACACAAGTTCAGTGCACTAAAATAAATTTGGAACTACATTCACGCAGTTCACATTGGACAAGCTGATTGCCTACTTTGCTTTGTCATTTAGTTGCAATGAATAAAGCTGAAATTCATTCAGAATCAGAATTGAATATATGTACTCTTGTAGGATTTTGCCATTTAAATGAACTCTTCTTAGGAATTTTTTTTAAAGGTGCAGAATAATTGTTCACTAACTAGTTGGACAAGAGCCCTGGAATTCTGTGGCATTCTGATTTATTTTTAATCATTCATGTCATTTCCCTGGGGGCTGTGCCGCTCATCTGGTAAAGTTATAACAGTAGATCAGGAGAAATCCCATGGAAAGACATTTTTTTAAAACAGTGACAAAATATCCACACTGTGCTCTTAGATAAATGATTATGACTGTCAAAGTGTAACGAAATATAACCTTACGGCCTGGAGTTTCCTTTCAATTGTGTAGGTTTCTTTGGTGCAATCCCCGACAGCTGACTAATCGGCATAAAGAATTGTGGAGCTTTCAGTTCAAGTTATGTTCAGCACAATTGGAGTTTCCACGATCTTTTGTGCTAGTTTAAAATATACCACACTGGAAGCATGGCATCATTCAGAAAACTGGAACTCCGCCAGGATGAATGAATCATCATTGGGAGATTTCATCAACTTCACTTATTTATTGGGCTTAAAAATTAAATTGGATTGAATGGGTGCAAGGACACTAACAGATATGTTTTTAAACATTTGAAATAAAGTTTTCTTTAAGTCTACCAAAGGACTTGATGACTGTAACACATTCAAATGAGAAAAAAATATTGTAAAGTGTTTAAAAATCATTTTCATTTATTTAAAATAGTCATGTAGTTAATTGATTCTGAGTAATTCTGGCGTCTTCTGCACCCCCTTCCTTTTCACTCAGTGGCAGCCGCACCTTCAATGTGCTAGACCTTCCACTTAGGCATTTTTCTCCAAAACGTTTCCTCATCCTCGCCTCCTTCTTTATAACTTTGAAGATGCTTTTGGTCATCCTCCTTAAGATCACCTTCTTTGGTTTGGCTTTAATAATTTTCTGAATAAAAAATACACTGGGTAATTACCTGGGGATGTTTTCTATGCCCAGAATGTAGGCAAATAATTGTTGATGTTATCGTTATTTGTTTATATATTAAGGGTGTTTCCAATCTTTGGCTGTAACTCAAAAATGATTTCAGCAGAACCCATTGTGAAATTAGCTGCTTATGGTGAACTCCTCCCATGTCAGAGTTTTTCCATTTGGCCTTGCAATGTGTCCCTTACAAGGCTAATACAATCAGGGGGCAAAGACATCACAGCTGAGGACTGCATATGCTCGACTTTCACTGTTCCCACACTCAGACACAAACTGCAACGACAGAGAGAGGCACGCATGCACACAATGTCCCCAGTCCTGGATTGCCCAACCAGCAGAAGCAATTTCTCCCCATCTACCCAATCTGTTCTAAAAATGATGATAAGCTATACTTTATGTATATGTCTATTCTTGATAAAAAAGAATGCGATCTATTTAGCCTCATTGCTCATATTCTGCAGTAAGATAAATAAAGACCTTGTTACCATTACACAACCTCAAGACAACCCAAAATACTTTACTACCAGTGAATTCATTTTGAAGTGCAGTCACTGTTGCAATGTTAGAAGCACGGCAGCCAACTTCTACACAACAATGTCTCACGAAGTGATACTGACCAGATAATCCGTTTCAGCGATGTTGATTGAGAAATAAGTATTGGCCAGGGCACCAGGTAAACGCCCCTATTTTCCTTTGGAATAGTGTCATGAGATCTTTCATATGTCCACCTGAGAGGACAGATAGGCACTTGGATCAACACCTTATCTCAAAGAAGGGAGCTCAGAATGTGCAGCCTTCCACTGAAGCATCAGCCCAGTTCCTGTGCTCATGTTTGAGAGCTGCAAGTCCACAATTTCTGGCCCAGAACTGACAATACGCAGCAGCTGGCATGTACTGATATAATTTATCGCATGCATTTGACTAGAAACCTGGCACCATATAGCAAATGGCCTTTCCACTATCACAATTTCTACATCAGTATCAAAGGATGAAGTGATGAAGTAAATAGCACTAAAAGGATTGGATTTACTTCACAACAAATGACTATTGGTCTGTTGCTGAGCTAAATATTTTTGCAAAAAAATTAATTTTACCTGATGAGTTTGTTTATATCCAAAGCATTTTTTTTTTATAAATAGTAAAATCAGTCCCACATAAACTGACAGTTTAGGAACTCTGAGCAGGAGAATTTGTAATGGGATTTTCATGTTCCATTGTTATGTTCCTATGTCTTCTGGTTCAAAATGGCAGGTCTTTACATTTGAAACACTGCTAACAATCAAAAAGAGTGCTCAAGTAAAATTTTAGTTTTTCCTCACAGACATATCACAATCACCTCACTTTTCTCAAGATTTGTTAAAACGCCAGTTCTGTGGGAATATAAATGCATTTAAATCCAGTGAACCTGTGCACAGAATTTAAATGTAGTTCTGTGGTGTCCAAAGCAAAGCTGTAGATTTAGTGAGATTATGCAGACACATCATGAGATCAATGTGTTTGAAGAGCGATGGCTCCTCAGGGATTCCTCACTGGGGCTACAGTTACTCTCACAATATTGCCCCCCTGTGGAGATAGGAATGTGATCCAGTTCACAGGCCATGGAGCCAGTCCAGCATTGATTTAACACACTCAACTAGACAGTAGCTAAATTGTTCTTTCAACTCTAATTATTCTTAATTTGCATTGCACATTTGACAGCAGGGCATAAGGTGTTAAAGACCAAACCTTCCCTAGAGCCTGATTGACAATTACATACTTAATTGACTTTGGTGGCTGCCTCTTTAAGAAGATTACGAAGCACAGGTTAAATTTCAGAACTTGCTGGGTGTTGTTTACCATTGGTCAGATTTATAAATCATTGACCTCAAAGGAGTAAAAGCGTAAGGAATTTAACCTTCATGCAAGGAGATGGTAAATAGATTACCTCGATAGAATCCACCTATTTAAACTGCACATCAACAAACATCTATTTTGACTGGCAATGCAGTAGTTTTAACATTAGTCAATAAATTAGCACAACACCCAACTTTCATAGTTCCTAATTTGTTTCTTTCAGAAAAATGTTTCTTTCTCAATTGAAAAAAAATCATAAAACCCAAACGATACACATTTTCTGATTTTTTTTTCAGTTTTTGAACTTGTGCTTATATGACATTTTACAATACATTATTAAATAGCATATTCTGTGATCATTTTGTCCATCTAACTCCAAAGCTCTTTCAATTCTGGTATCAGTAGTATATTGTATCAATGAGTACATAGCAAGAAAAACGTGCATGTTTATGAAATTGAATATGCAAGACGTCAATAAGAGGGGTTAGGACAGGTGGCTGAAGAACGATGGTTCTTAAAGGGGAAAGAAAAGTAGTGAAGATCAGCAACTCAGAGTGGGGGTCGCGTAAGTGAAAGTTCTACCAACAGAGAGAGAAAGGAGGAAGAATGCCCATGGGGTTCAAAATCTACAGATGGGGATACATGGCTGTAGGAAGTTGCAGAGTAGAGAACCGAGAAGACATGGAGGAATTGAAGATGAAGACAATAATTTAAAATGGGGTATAACGAACCATTGTAGGGAAAGGAGATGGGGCCGAAGGGTAATCGGAACTCAATGCAGGGTAGACCACGTGTTGGAACTCACGTATAGTGGATGACAAACAAAGAACAACAGCATTAGTGATACAAACATCTGAACAAGGTACAGACATAGGCTGATCAGCCCCTTCAGCTTGCTCTGCTATTTAATAAGATCATGGCTGATCTGATAGGAATCTCAAATCTACATCCTGCCTATTCCCAATACACTAATTGCTTATCAAGAATCTATCCATCTCTGCTTAAAAATATTCAAACAGGATTTTCAGGCTGGGTCTGCCCCAAAAATCATAAAATCCCTGCATGGTCCACTTCTGCCCTGCCTCCCTCCCCTCGCCCCCCCACCCACAATTCTTGTGGTGGGCAGGATGGAAAATTCCTCCCCAAGCCCCTGCTTCCACTATCTTTTCAGGAAGAGTTTCAAAAACTCACAACCCTCAGTGAAAAAAAGTTATCATCTCCATTTTAAATGGGTAACATCTTATTTTTAAAACAGTGATCCCCAGTTCTAGATTCTCCCATAAGAGGAAACATCCTCTTCACATCTACCCTGTTAAGACTCCTCAGGATCTTATACATTTCAATCAAGTTGCCTCACATGAACGTATGAATTCGGAGGAGGAACAGGCCACTCGACTCACTGAGCCTGCTTCGCCATTCAATAAGATTATGGCTGATCTGATTGTAACCTTACCCACACATTCCTGCCTATCCCTGATAGATTCTTGATTAACAAGCAGGTGAAAGGGCATCTTGCCCGGCCTTAAAAACATTCAAAGATTCTTCTTTCAGTGCCTTTTGAGGGAGAGTTCCAGAGACTCATGAACCTCAGGAAAAAACTTCTCATTGTTTATTCTTCTAGACTCCAACAGATAGCAGACAGCCTAGCCTGTCCAAACTTTCTCATAAGACAACCCAACTACTGTAGCCACAGAATCATATGGCCAGTCCAGATCAGTTTCTGGTCAATGGCAACTCCCAAGATGTTGGTAACAAAGGATTCAGCAACGTGTGTTTTTAAATGTTGAGGAGATGGCTAGATTCTGCCTTGTAAGAAGTCCCACAGCTTGTGGGTTTACTATCAAATAAACTGGTTGGACTTTAACCTGGTGCTGTGAGACTTCTGACTGTGTTTACCCCAGTCCAACGCCAGCATCTCTACATCATAGATTTAGCCTTGTCAGAGATGATCATTTCCTAGTACTTGAGTGGAAAATAAATCTGAGCCACATGTGAAGCCATACCTGAATGTTGTCCCAAGTTTTGCTGCCTATTGACACAGACAGCTACAATGTTTGTGGAGTTGAGAATCTTATTGAACATTGTGCACTGAAGCAAACATCCCTGCTTTTAACCGAATGATGAAAGGAAGGTCATTGATCAAAAGCTGAACAAAGTTGACGCTGAGGAATTCCTGCAGTAATGTCCTGGGACTGAGATGACTAGCGTCCCACAACCACCTTCCTTTGTATTAGGTATTATCCCAAGCAGTGGGAGTATCTCTATTCCATTTGACTTCAGTTTTATGAGGGCTCCTTCATGCCATACTTGGTCAAATGATGTCATGATATCAAGAGCAGTCACTCTCACCCCTCATTTTGAACTTAGCTCTTTTGTGAATGTTTAGACCAAGGTCGTAATGAGTGGCCCTGGCAAAACCCCAACTGAGTACCAAAAAGCAAAGAACAAAGAACAGGCCCTTCAGCCCTCCAAGCCTGCATTGATCAGGTGTTCCTAACTAGACCATCTGTTTGTATCCCTCTATTCCCAGTCTGTTCATGTGGCTATCTAGATAAGTCTTAAATGATCCTAGCCTGTCTGCCTCAACCACCTTGCTTGGTAGTGCATTCCAGGCCCTTACCACCCTCTGTGTGAAAAATGTCCCCCACATATCTGTATTGGACCTTGCCACCCCTTACCTTGAACTTGTGACCACTGAGCAGGTCATTGCTGCATAAGTGCCATTTGATAGCGCTGTCAATGACACCTTCCATATGCTGATGATCAAGAATAGATTGATGGTTAGGTTGTCTGCTTTTTGTATAAAATACATATTTGGGAAATTTTCCACATTGCCAGGTAGATACCAATATTGTAGCTTTACTGAAATACCATGGTCAGAGATGTGGCAAGTTCTGCAGCTCAAGTCTTCAATACTATTGTCAGGATATTATCAGGGGCCATTGACTTTGCAGCATCCAGTGCATTCAGCTGTTTCTTGATATCACATGAAGTGAATCGAATTGGCTGAAGATTAGCATCTCTGATGCTGGGGATCTCAGGAGGCTGAAATGAATTATCCACTCAGAACTTACGTTGAAATGGTTACAAGTATTTCAGCCTTTGGGCTCCTCTATCATTTAATTGTACACTGCCATTCATGACTGGATGTGGCATGTCTGCAGATGATATTGGCGAAAGGCATCATGCAGATAAAAAAAGGAAAATTTATTTATTGGTCACAAGTAGGCTTACATTCACAGTGCAATGATGTTACTGTGAAAATCCGCGGGCCGCCACATTCTGGCACCTGTTTGGGTACACTGAGGGAGAATTTAGCATAGCCAATGCACCTATCCTGCATATCTTTGGGCTGTGGGAAGAAACCAGAGCACCCGAAGGAAGCCACACAGACCCGGAGCGGAGAAGCTATGACATTGTGTGCTACTGTAAAGATTTGGTAACCTGTTAAGACTCACGTTCCAGCCATTATCTTGTAATTGAGTTTGTGTCTATATATGCCCTGTTTGTGAACCAAATCCTGTACTCACCTGATGAAGGAGTAGCGCTCCGAAAGTTTGTGCTACCAAATAAACCTTTTGGATTTTAAACTGGCATTGTGAGACTTCTTACTGTGCAGACTCCACATAGACAGTGACCCAAGCCAGGAATCAAACCCGGGTCCTAGCATTGTGAGGCAGCAGTGCTCCCACTGTGTCACCATGCCAGCAGGAAAGCACAGACCTTTAGGGAATTCCAGTAGTTCTAGTGATGTGGAAGGAGGAGAATCTATTGCTGGAGAGGAACTGGTTTCATCTAGACAAGCGGCAGTCAAATTACACAAAGGAAGTTCAATGAATCTTGACAACAGTCAGAAAGGTGTCTAGTTTGAGCAATCAATTATCAATATTGATGTGTCTGTAGCTAAGGTTGAAGTTAAATCAACCGCCATACAAAACTGAAGAAAATTAGGATTCCAATAAGAGGTGAGTCTGGAAAGTTGGTATTAATCACAATTAAATGATTTGAGCTCTTCAGATGACAAATGTACCTTTAAGAAAATTATCCAAATGTAGAAGCATTTGGTCTCACAGAAGTATTTCTCTATTTCTTTATAGCCTGCCCAAAATTTCAACATGGGTCACTGACATCCAGTACTCAGATTAAAAGGAGTAACTGCAACAGAGATGGTGGGGTAGATTTTAATTAAGGTGTCAGCCTTGATGCAGGGAGCTCTTGCTTCTAAGTCTGAAGGTTAAGTTCATTCCAGAGGCTCCAATGAATAAATCAGCAGGCACTATTGTGTAGTCATGGGAAGTATTTTCAAAAGATTTGTTAAACCAAGGTCCTGTCCGCCCTTACTATTTGAAAAAGAGTAGGGCACTCTTCTGGCTTGTCCCACAACAAATATTATTGGCAGTCTATTCAATATTTGTCCAGATTTTGCCTAATGACTTTTCATCCTGATTACTGCAGTAGTCTTCTGAACATTTATCCATCTGATTTTCTTTCAGGGCTATTTGTTCAAAGTCTACATTTTCATGACTTGGCATCTGAATAAGTTGTTAGTCTCAGTGGTCTGATCAAGTTCTCTGTAATTTTCACAATGGAATATTTTGACACCATATTTATCTAAATGCTGTTATCTCCCAGTAT
Organism: Carcharhinus amblyrhynchos; assembly: GCF_965287045.1. Classification (NCBI taxonomy): domain Eukaryota; kingdom Metazoa; phylum Chordata; class Chondrichthyes; order Carcharhiniformes; family Carcharhinidae; genus Carcharhinus; species Carcharhinus amblyrhynchos. The sequence goes on from NC_137325.1 coordinate 68,744,558, forward strand.
AAAGATATCAACACAATATCAGCTTGGGATAAAGTGCCAGCTTCCTAGGATTAAAAACAAATTGGAGCATATTTCAAACTGACAAGTAACCAAAGCTGATATTGATCACTAGTGCACCAGCCTTCATCTTCCCAGTAACATATCGGTGGCGAGGTTGGCATTATTGTGTTGGCATGCACCCAATCCTCCCAGCATGCAAATTTAACATATGGTTCAAACTTGCACTCGAGTCTTCAGCAAACATATCTATGCAGACAGCTGCCTGGTGCGACTCTAATTGAAAAACAGATATAAAAAGAGATATAAAGCTACACAAAGCTTCTTGAGCAGTGTTAGGTGATCCCATGCCAAAAGTGTATGTTAGATTTGCACAAGTTCCAGTTATGTAAATGTTAAGTCTCACATTGATGGAGGAAAGGAATATCTACACATCTGAACTCACACATCCACATCCACAAACACAGTGAGATCACTCCTTGGCCTTGTTTAGACTTAATCTTACAAGATTAGATGGGATGAGAAGCTCAACAGTACATCCTTTTTCAGGAACTGGACTCTGAAACTGGTCCAAGAGCTCTAGCAATGATTACAGAGACTCAATTCCCTGTTAATAACAGTCCATTAAGATAAATAAGCAATGAAATAAAAATACAAAGAAATACATTATGGCAAAAGAAAATAAATTTCACCTCAGTGCTACTGACACACATCAGCAGCATTTGGGAGAATTGCACTATCCTTTACTCCAACTCCAGGCCATCATTTTCTGTACAGAGGTCCGTGCTTTTAGTACTATGTGCTCCTAGTGTATGCTACGAAGCAAGAATATTTATTCTAAGATATCAAATGTGTATTTTTGTTGCAAAGAACATGATAGGATTCCTATGAAAGACATGGTGTAAAGAGGAACATCTTCTGCTACAGTGTTCAACACAGTGGAGTAAATTTTTGTTTTTAGTAGTAGGGCATCAATCTAGTAGATCAAATGTTCCATCCAATATAGAAACCGTTCCATTAAGGATGAAAATTGACTCCATTAAACAACTTATACACTAATGTGCCCTAAGCAGGAGAGAAAATGTAATATTGTAACTTACCTGCCAATTTAAGATATAATAAAACCTCCATAGGATTCTTAGTATTCAACACTGATGGATGTTATTTCCTTGTGTGTTTAAATACTAATGGACTTTTTTTTGCGTTTAAATTTTAAAAAAAGCACAGGACTGAGGTATCCTATGAACCAAAGAAATTTAGGAAAATCTGTTCTTTTCATACTCATCATTTCATAAAGTGGTTTTACCAGTAGAGGGAGCAAACAACCAAGAACCAATATAATTCCCAACTAATGTTTTTGACAGTAAAATATCAGAACCACAACTTGTTAATGCATTTCTGTTGTATCAGACAATTAAAATCCACAGGTGTGGATGACGGAAATTGTAACTTGAAGAGGTTTTAGAATGGATTGTCTTTATTGCATTGATTTACATCTGCATATATTTCCTTTTGATGTTTACTTTGTAATTAAAATGATCACAGACCGGGTCTGAAGTTGGTGGGGGTAATACACATCTCTGCCAACACTAACAGGCATATTGGCATTTCAACTCTAATGAGCATTGATTGGCAGAAAGCAGGACTGCCATTCTCACTTGGGTATAAGTCCCACCTTGGAGTGCTACCAGTCAATCAGATTGGCTGGCAGCTCTTCAGCCCCTCCAGGCACAGTGTTGCAATGGCTAGAAGAGACACTTCAGCAATGTGCCAAGAACTAAGTGTGGGGAGCTGGTGAGGAGGTAAGTATGAAGTCTCACAACACCAGGTTAAAGTCCAACCAATTTATTTGATAGTAAACCCACAAGCTTTCGGGGTTTGCCCCTTCATCAGGTGAGTGGAGAGTTCTGCTCCATTGAGAAGATAAGTAACAGTACACCTGGATGGGGATGCCTGGGAGGTTGCAAGGTGGGGCTGAAGATGTTTGGGATTGTGGGGAGGGAGGTCAGGAAGTGTGCAGACCTTGTGGGGAGGGCATCTCCAGTCAGAAGGGGCTTCTAAAAATTGAGGCTGGTTGAGAAAAGGCCATTGTGGCAATTAAGAGGCCACTAGTGACTTAGCTGTGCCCACCCCATTGTAAAATTGCTTCCAGTTTGGGGCAAGTGGGATCCCAGAAAGGATCCATGCAATTTTCCCCAATCATCCCTGCCTCAAATCCCACTGAGAGATGCAGGGAAGGATAAAACTCTGCTCTGGGGCCAAGTCATACAAATAATTACTCAACCTGAGCACTACACAATAAGTAGGAAATGGAGTCACTCTCCCCTATGGTACTTGTCAAAAGTATACTCTCCCATACCATACTCAGAGGTTTCCAGTCTCCTCAGGTGGGGATGATTCCCATATTTGGAATATGAACCATGGAGTAGAATCTTTTTAGACTGTGTTTCTATTTAGTATCTGGTTTGAAAGATAGTGCCTCCAGTAATGTTTCACTTCCTCAATACTGTAATTCATTGTCGACAGGATTATGTTCTTCAGTTTCTGGATGGAATTCAGACTCCATAACAACAAAAATACAGTTAGACTAAAGACAGATATCTTATGAGTTTGACTTTGCATTGATGAGAACTCATTAAGGCCCAAGAACTGAAATGAGCTAGCAATGAGTTATGGATAGCATTTCCATCACTCAGATACCCTGGTTCATAATGGATGGTTAATTTATTTGCTTCCTTGTGTTGATAATTGAATATAGATTAATGCACAAGGTGAACTTTGTCTAATCTACCATGATAAAAATAAATCCCAGATCTACCAACCAATGGGAAATAGCAAGCTATATTTGGTAGAATTAATTATCATTCCATCTCTTAGCCACTTCATCCAGTACAGATATTCCAAAACATTTGGAACTGTAGAAATTTTAGCACAGCATAAGACCAGTCAGTTGTGCTATACCAGTTTCCCCTCCAAATCACACTTAAATATTCACTCTCATTCCATTATGTTCGGAGTGATAGAGGTCATGAGTCCCATTGGAATCAGCTGCAAGAGTTTTTGAAATGGATCTTGTGGACTGTTGATAGCGAAGATGATGAAAAGAATTGGAACTGAGTCCAGTGATAGCGTTTCCAATCAAACAAATTGCACAATCGTAGATTTTTCTTTAAATGCTGCTCCTGAAAATGGGTGCAGGGATCACGAAACACAATTATCCTACACCCATTCAATATAGTGCAGACCGAAAGTTAACATGAGGCTGTCTGCACAGTTGAATGAACATGTTCACTAGCTATACACATCAGCAGGGGCCAAGAAACATAGCTTCATTACACCACCTTAAGTTAGTCTGCATATCATAAAGAATAAATGTATTGTGGCTAGGATGAACACTGACAGCTTTATAGTAAGTGAACCTGATCAGGAAGATCTTCAAAGATGGCACAATGTGAGGTATCATGGGCTAAAAGGTCATCACAAGCTCTTGAAGCCTTGATGGATGGGGAGACGAATAGGAGAGATGAAATTCAATGTCAAGAAATATGGGGTGCATTTTCTTCATAAGAACATGGACAGACAATATAAAATAAGAGATTATTCTGAAGGGACGGAGGCATAGAGGAACCTGGGTATATATATGTGCATAGATCAATGGAATAAGACAGGTGGAGAGAACAGTTAATAAATTGTATGGTATTCTGAGCTTTATTAATAGGGACATAAAAGCAAGCAGGCTGAACATATGCAAGACACTAGTTAGAACTTAACTGCAGTATCGTGTAGAATTCTGGGCAGTGCACTACAGGAAGGATGTATATGTATAAGAGAGTGCAAAGGAGGTTTACAGGAACGGTTCCAGCGTGAGAAACTACGGATATGAGACAGATTTGAGGGGTTGGGATGTTCATCTTGGAAAGAAGGAAATTAAGAGGAGACTTGATAGAGAGATTCAAAATAATGATGAGACTGGAGGGAGGAAAAACTGCTCCCACTCGTAAAAGAACAGGAGAGCACAGGTTTAATGTGATTTAAAAAAGCATTCCAGACCTGAGACGCAGTGGGAATGCACTGCCTGGAAGTGAGGTGGAGGTAGGTTCAATCAAGGCATTCAAGAAGCATTAGATGATTACTTGAATAGAAACAATGTGCAGGGCATGCAGAAAAGGCAGTGGAATAGCACTAAGTCATGATGCTTGGTTGGGGAGCCAGTGCTGACACAATGGGCCAAATGGCACCATAACAATTCTGAGATTTTTTTTATTCATTCATGGGACATGGGGGTCACTGTTGACCAGCATTTATTGCCCATCCCTAGTTGCCCCTTGGAGGGCAGTTGAGAGTCAACTATATTGCCATGACTTTGGAGTCACATGTAGGCCGAACCAGGTAAGGATGGCAAGGCTTCACTCCCTAAAGAACAGTAGTGAACCAGGTGGGTTTTTCAGAAAATCAACTATGATTTCATGGTCATCGGTAGATTCTTAATTATAGATTTTTTTAAATTTAATTCAGATTCCACCATCTGCTGTGGCAGGATTTGAACCTGGGTCCCCAGAACATTAGGTAAGTTTCTGGATTAATAGTCTAGCGGTAATACCATTGGGCCATTGCCTTCCCCCTCTGCTCTATCCACAGTCGGCAGGAAATTCAGGAAGACACATTTTGAAATATCAGGAATAACAGATAGCCATGGATAACTCTTGGGTGCAGCGCTGCAAGATTTTCAATGGCCTCTGACTAGTTATTGTCAGTAAACGTACTTTCTCATGTCATATCGTACAAACTGTGACACTAGCTTCAAACACTGCTCAATTCACCACAGCTCCCAACTCAGCTACCAAGAATCTCTGTTAATCCCATAACATTCATATGCTTCCCCTCATCCTCAGGCACTTAGCACCACTGCAGTATTTTTGCATTTGTCTAAACTAACATGTAAACATTTACATTTCAGTTTAGACAAATGCAAAAATACCGCAGAGCTGGAAATCTACAATAAAGATAGAAAATGCTAGAAATACTCAACAGGTCTGGCAGAATCTGTGAAGAAGAGAAAGAAGCCGATATTTAGTGAGTAATGATGATTCAGAGTTTTTTAAAAAATGGCAGACAGGAATGGATTCGAAGTCCTGCCCCAATTCTAGCAGATACCATTTTAGTCGCTAGGGGAAAGAAGTGGGGGCACAAGACACAAATTAGCCGGGTCACTTAAACTTAGCTCTCCATCCAAAAAGACCCAATTTTTGTGAAGCAGTCCCAACCTACCTGTGTGATTGATGACTAACAGTGAAGATAAATAAGGCTTAAGAACTGTTTATAACTTGTGTAAACCTTATAAACAGCTATGCAAGCCTTATTTCAAGCTGTGAAAATCAACAGGTTAAATCATGATGCCTTAATTCTAAGATTGAGATTGAGGCTGGTGGCTGGCTTTAAGGTGGGTCGATGGGGGATATCTGTAAAAGAAGCAGGCCACATCCATGTGGGGTGCTTATTCAGCAGTAAAGATATTCTGGTTACAAGCTTTAGAAGAACTAATTTCACAAAGAACATCAAAGAAAAGGATTTCATAAAGAACCTTCTTTGCAACACCTTAGGCCACAATCTCCTTCTGCTTTCTATTTATACCAAATCAGCTGATCATCACAGAATGTTGCCATTGGTTACACTGTCCACTAAGAATGTTATTATTGCTTCCATTATAACAGATTACCTTTTTCGTTTTAAATTAATTGTAGGTAACCCTTCTCCATTATTCTCAACAACTTCTCAGTACCTGCACCTCTTTAGTACAATAGTTGGATAAGTTGCACAAGCCCAATTTAGCTTTGAAACCACCTTATTTTCCAGCATTTGTTTAATACTGTCCAAAACAATTCAATCGCTTTTCTGTTACACGTTTTGTTGAGTGAACATTGTCCACATAACACTTAATTGGTACCTTCTTTCTTGACATTGCCTTGAAAAATAACTCTGTTACAGTGTCTGACGGATATGTCCCCACATCTACCACCTCCACCAACACTTGGGTTTTGGCTGCTAAAATACTTTTGACCACCCTTTCTTTGCTTATTTTACATAAGAACATAAGAACTTTGCTTCCCAGACCAAGAGGCAACATTTTGCTTTCTTACCCACCAAGAATATTATGAATTTGGCACTGTTCGAATGCCCATCTGATAGATCAGCATGTGAAGCATCACTAAACACAACTAGCTTCATATCTTTCAGTTTTCCCAGTGCCAGGAATTTAATTGCACGTTCCTCTAGTTTCAACATTTTTAAAGTTTGATTGCCCGCAAGATCTCTCAGACTGAAGCATGTCTTAATATATTACTTAGCTCTAGGACATTACAGCTCCCGTCTGGTCTCATCTGCATGCATAGCCAATTTAACTGTCCTATCATACTCCTCAACAATGGGGCACAGGTTTAAGGTGCGAGGGGCAAGGTTTAAAGGAGGTGTACATGCCTAGAATTCATTGCTGGTGGAGGTGGTGGAAGCAGATACGGCAGTGACTTTTAAGGGGCGTCTTGGCAAATACATGATTAGGATGGGAATAGAGGGATATCGTTCCCTGAGGGTAGGGGATTTTAATTAAGTCAGGCAGCATGGTCAGTGCAGGCTTAGAGGGTTGAAGGGCCTGTTCCTATGCCGTAATTTTCTTCGTTCTTGTTCAATGCAGTTTCTTTTTCGTTGGCTGGTTCCTCTTTTTTCATCAACCTTTCCCTGTTATAATAAGATCAATGCTGCCTAGACATTCCTGTTGCTTCATGGTTATCCCGGATTTGTTTTGTTGTATATCAAGTCAGATATCAAAAAGCACCAGCCGCTTGCGTCAATGACATGGGGTGATCAGCATGCCATAGCATTGTTACTTCCCTTACAACCATTGATCCATCCACTATGGAAAAGGATAAATTTATCTGAAAGTAAGCATTCATGGTATCTTCAATAGGACTAGATTATGAACGCACAAGGAATTTAATTCAGGAAACTAAAATGATTCAGTGGTAAGAAACAAGATAGAATTCTTTGACTTCGCTTGCTGCTGGGATCACCTGTCCTGCTGCAGTAAATGGAGATTTGGTTAAATGCCAAATTCTCCGTTCGCACTGGCAGCAGTAGTGGTGCATATGAGACCAGAAAATTCCAGCCATCTTCCCTGAAACAAGTTTTTCTTAGTTGATTCGAAATCTCATTCATATTGTCTTATAGTTACAGACCCCATTCTAGATCCCCTCAATTTCTGTAAATTGTTTATAACTATTCTGTCCCCTTCTTTAAACACTTCTGGCACTTGTATTTTGAGTTTAAAAAACTAAATATCATCTCACATTTTCTGATACTGAAGGTTGTCACCTTTAGGTCTATTATCCTATCTTATTAAAATTCCTTTGCAGTTTTCTTTTGTTATCTCAAGGATTAAAGAGAATATTTTATCCATACCCTATTCACTCTGTGAATGGTGATGTGATGTGGGTACGCTGGTGTTGGACTGGCGTAAACACAGTAAAAAGTCTGACAACACCAGGTTTTAGTCCAACCGATTTATTTGATAATAGACTCACAAGCTTTCGGGTTAGTCCCTTCGTCAGGTGAATGGAGAGTTCTGGCCTCAGACAGAGCATATAAAGCACAGACAGTTTAGAGATTACTGATTAGAATGCGAATCCTTACACCTAACCTGCTGTTCAAGACCTGAAGTGGCTGACAATGTGAGTGGAAGGAGCACTGATCACAGGTTACAGAGATGTGTATTGTCTCCAGACAGTACAGTAAGTGAGGTTTTGCAAACCCAGGCAAGTCACAGGGGTTACAGATAGTGCGACATGAACCCAGGATCCCTGTTGAGACCGTCCTCATGTGTGCGGAACTTGGCTATCAGAGGTTTGCAAAACCTCACTTACTGTACTGTCTGGAGACAATACACATCTCTGTAACCTGTGATCAGTGCTCCTTCCACTCACATTGTCAGCCACTTCAGGTCTTGAACAGCAGGTTAGGTGTAAGGATTCGCATTCTAATCAGTAATCTCTAAACTGTCTGTGCTTTATATGCTCTGCCTGAGGCCAGAACTCTCCATTCACCTGACGAAGGGACTAACCCGAAAGCTTGTGAGTCTATTATCAAATAAATCGGTTGGACTAAAACCTGGTGTTGTCAGGCTTTTTAATGGTGATGCGGACAGGAGTCAAGTTGGTTCACACCATGTTTCTAATGTATTTTAACTTCCTGCTACATGAATTGACCTGAAAACCGGTCAGAAAGACAGCCTGCTCCAGATTTGTATCCTGATGCGATCACATCACGTGCATACCTTTTTAATTCCAGACAATGGTGGCAGTATCAGAACCACGAGTGAAAGATGATGACAAGCAGCATTCTGCTCCCACAAGATTCAGTGTCGTGTTTAAAAAAAAACTTCATATAGGTTCCTTGTGTGCCAAGAGAACGCTACTGGACAATTCCTGGACAAACATCTTGGGACTACCCTGCATACCAGGACTTACCCGTCATATTAAAAATGACCTTCGCCAATCCTAACCACTCATGAGTAGTTGACCATCCCCTCTCTTCATTCTGTAAATTTTCAAATCACCCTGTTCCCTATTGACACAATCTCTGACAGTTTGAGTTGAGAGGCGATGCCAGGGCACTCAAAGAAGGCCTGGAAATTCCTAGGTCACATGTTCTGGGAATCCAGAGGGTTGCTGCCTATTTCACCCACCACACAGCTCCCAACCTGAGTAATAAAACTGGGGTGTAACGTTACATCCATTTTGGATAGCCACTCCCTCTGGACCTAAATCATTGATCTTGTGAAAGATCCTACCTCCGCTGCATTATTGCTATTCACTGTTTCCTTTATTTTAGATCAAATTTGCTATACACTCCCAAACTGGATAGAAAAGATTAGCAGTTGGTGACTAGCAGTAAAAAGGCATTTTTTCCTAGACTGGTGTCCCAGAAGGCTCAGTTCAAGAGTCACTTTAATTCACTGAATGCATCAATGAGTTAGGCATAGAGGATGTGATGTCAAAGGACATTTTAAGTCAGTAATTGTTGAATTTAATTGTCTCCAATAATCTCCCATGTGGTATCCTGTCAAAGGATATCCTCAAGTCCTCATTAATTGCCTCCACTGCATTTTCCCATCTATCATGTTCCCTATCTTCTGTTGGAATTCTTTCAGGTTGGCAATTATAAATATGGACTTCCACAAACTTCATTACGGAACACAAAAAACATTCATTAATAAGAATTGTTCCGAATCCTCATGGCTATAGCCATTTCCCAAAACATCGCTGCCTAGGACCTCTCCTTTGATTCCAAACTCTGAGTCCTGTTTGGTTGCAGAGGCTACGTGACCCTTTGCTGTGTTACCCTGAAAAGGACAATCACCACAGTAATAAAAATAGTTCCTTTGAAATCCAGGTTAGTTGCTTCTGATTATTTTTCTTCATCAAAGTAAGTGATTATTTCATCCTCAATTAGAGACTTTAAAAATGTCCTTAAAACAGAGATTTAACTGACTGACTTATAATTACCTACATCTCCTTTGTTAAAACTGGGCATGAATTTGACCATTCTTAAAACATCTATCATGCATCCTACCCTCAGGAGGACAATGAAACATAGGCCAGAATTTAATGCCCTCCCCCATAGTGAGTTTGGCAGTGGATTTTCTGAGCTGCCACCATGTTCTAAGATAGGGATCTTTTCTCTCAGATCTAGGCAAAGGACTTGGTCGTTAAACAGATTGTAGACATACTCGGGCATCTGCTTAACACTTGTTTATCAATACTACTTCTGAAACGGTTACACAGTGTAGGCACATTGATCCTAGGGATGATTGCAACCTCTTTCTTCAGTGTCTAATACACGACTGATTGGTGTCAGTCGTACATCACCATCTATGTCATGCATTAGCATTTGCCATCTGCTAATCCTTTATACTACATTAGTGGGCATTCAATTAGGTTGGAACATGGTGGTTTGCCACTTCTCTGCTTTCATACTACTACTCTGATTCAGCTCATGGAGGGTCTTTGCACCATGCTGCCAATTGACATCCATAAGTGAAAAATTAATGCCCACTTAAGGGTCTCATCGCATGACTGCAATCTCCCAGTGGTGGGCAGGGAATCCACCCATGTGAGAAGCCTGAAAAACAAACTATTTCTTGCAGACTTCCAATAGGAGATGTCTCTCAGAGAGAGGCTGATCATGGGACTTGTCATGGGGGGGACATAAGATCCAGTCCCTGCCCTTGTTTCAGAACCCCCTCAATCCCCTCTCCTGTTACATGCCTGATTGTCATTCAATGCAGTGGGTCTTTCTGAAACAGAGATGATGCGAGCTCTCAGGTTGCCTACATTAAATTCTGCCCATAATTTCAGGTATCTCAGAAATCTGTTTCTAATCTCCCTCAAGATTCAGCAATGTATCCCAGTGGACCTTCAGTAATTTGTCCTCTCTTAGTGTAACTTCACTTATTTAACATTTTTCTTCAAAGCTCACACTGAAATATTTCAGGCTTCGCCTCTCAAATATCCTTCTCTTTATTAAAACTGAAACTAGGTTTTTCTATTTATTGACAATCATCTACGAAGTGATAATCCTCCCCTCTCAGAGCTCCAACATATTTTGATGATTCTTTTTACTATTACACTATAAAATGTTATTCTTCCATTGATCACTTTTGTTTTGTTTTGCTGATTTTCATAATCTCAGTTTATTCTTCATCCTTCTCCTTCAGTGCTTGTTTGTTTCATTTTTAAGTCCTTTTGGATTATCCTCTGATTTTAATTGGTTTGAACCTCAATTATGCAGGACACATTTCAGGAATTTCATTTGAATTTCTCAACTTATTCCCTCTATCACCATTGATTAGTGGCTAATCAAAATTTTGCAGAACAATAATTCTGTTATTCCAGTCATTTTCATAATTTGACCGCAGGTTTCCTCTTCAACTTCCTTCCCACAATTTGGAGGTCTGTAATACACCCAGACTGTTTTTGTCTCATTAGTCACCTGAAGCAATGATGATTCCCAGGATTGCTATAATTGTTATGTTTGGCAATGATATTATCCTGTTGGTACCAGCTCTGTTGTTGTCATTGGCAACAGCCCCATAAGTCCCGTTAACTGGATCTTCTCTCTATCTAATAAGCTTAATTAGTGGATTCACAACAGGTTCACCAACAAAAAATAACATATTTATGGCAGGTGACTACTGTTTCCGACAGGTGGATGTGTAGCATTATTATTTCAGGGATAATTAAAACTGCTGCCAATATTTTTGGCAGCTAAAAAGTTAACTTTAGTGTATCAAACAATGTTTTTCAAAGCACACTGCATCGTTTTTATCAATGTGTCTTCTGGTTTAAAAAAAAGTTACTCATATTTACATTTTTACTGCACTAGCTTTTAACTCTTGGCAGGTTTATGTTGCTTGGGAAAATGAGTTTGCAATATTAAATAAGGGGCCAGCAGCTGTAGAATATTTTTACTTAGTGGAACATTTGAATAAAGAAAAAATTGCACGCATATAGTTTTCAAAATACAACTGATAGTTTTGACTGTTGTCTGTTCAATAATAGCTAACTTATGTATGCTGTAAAGGACACAATCTTACTTCATCAACCATTCTGGGCTTGCTAGAAAATATGACTCCCTGTATCTCTGAAGTCAATGTCCAATATACTAGTGAATTGCACTCCCATCAGAGACATGATTGCAAGTAGTTCTTATGGAGGCGTGAGGAAGGAGTGACAGCATAATTCCACGCTGCTGCAGAAAGCACTGGGAGGTAAAGCTGCCATACATTATGGCATTGCAGATCCTAACAAAGAAGTTCTATCTAAGGAGCTGTTGCAAATAATGTCTTGTTTCCTCTCAGCCACATCTAACATCTTTGGACTGCACATTGTTCAATGTTAGACAGCTGTTTGTCCTGTAGAGATTTAATCTTTTCTACTAACGTTACCTTGATATTATTAAAATCTGAATTATGCAGAAAAGTCATCATAGTTAACAATTTAAAATAAATCAATAGTGTTTATCTTTTGATCCTTCAGATGGATACTAATCTTTTTCACCAAATAATTCAGTTTAACAAATATATGCTTCATTAGATAGACTACATGTATGATTGACCTCAACATCATGATCACTGCCATTAAAAGCTGCTGGGAAAATTGGATCAAACACAGAAAGGGGTGGGATGATCATGATGAATTCTGACCCATCCTTCTGACAGAAGCAGTATTCATGTATACAGCCTGCTCATTTTAGAGGTAGATATGTTCAGCCTAGCAATAATTGGGCTGTTGAGTGGCTCCATGCAGGCATCAGCAGGGGGCCCAAATTCATGAAAGGGTAGCACCACTTAAAGCTAGCCTCATTACCTAAAGCCAGCATGCACCTCTTGAAGTAGAAGTGCATGCTGGCTGGAGTAGACACTGGAGATGGCTGTTCTACAAGAAGAGTTCAAGCAGAAAGACAGCGTGCTTCAAGATCTTGAAATGCAGCACTGGAGGCCTTGGTGCATTTCAGAATCTTGGTGGACCGAGGAGAAAGAATCTCCCAGCAGACATTACAATAGTAGGAACAGATAGTCATCATTGTTAATAACAGCAATGCAATCTCAAGACCTAGATGCAGTGCTGCAGCAAGTTCAATGGCTTTGCCAGAATAGTCAAGGTCAGCGAATGTAACTTCAAATGTCATATCCTTACAACTGAACTACTAGCTTCACATTCTGTTCTATTAACTACCCTCTCCCATTTGTCTATCAACAATCTCTATCAACCATGTTTCATGCTTTACACATTTTTTGCCATATAAACTATATTTACAGTCCTTCCCTCATTAATTGTCTTTGTCACTTCTTCAAAAACAAAACTCAACCAAGTTGGTGAGACATGACCTTCCCATGAGACAAAACCATGTTGCCTGTCATAACTAGTCCATTTTCTTCCAAATGTGCATATATCCTGTCCCTCAACACCTTCTCCAAAAGCTTCCCCACCGCTGGTGTCAGGCTCACTGACCTATAACTTCTTGGATTATCCCTGCTTCTTTTCTTAAACAAAGAAACAACATTGGCTATTCTGCAGTCCTTTGGAACCTCACCTGTGGTCAAAGAGGATGTGAAGATATCTATTAAGGCCCCAGCTATTTCTTCCCTTGCCTCCCACAGTTGCAGATAGATCCCATCTGGCCCCAGGGACTTGTCTACCTTAATACTCAAGACTTCTTCCTTTGCTGTATTGACATTCTCTAGACCATTCACACCTATCCCTGACCTCAACATCTTTCATGTCCTTCTCCTTGGTGAACATTGATACAAAGTACTCAAGCAATAATTTGAAGTGCAAACTGGAAACCTTTGGGCCAACTTTGACTTTTGCCCCTGACCTCCTAACTCCTGATGTGATTGAGATGGTAACAGCCTCAAAAGCTCACTTAGTGCACCAATTTCTTGACGCTTATGCCTCCTGCCTCCATTTTGGGTAGAATTGTCTTGGAGAGAAGGCTACTCCTAATATACAAAATGGAGACCTCTGTTGTACCTCAGAACCAATGATCTATAATGCCACATTGACTTGGCACCAGCAAGTTGCCAGTGGCATGTGCATGTACTTGAGCCTCAAGGTGGCAAAAATGAGAAAGTGCTAGGCTTGGTCTGCTTGCCACACCTGCAATATGCACATGAAGACATTGAATACCAGATATAATCCAAGTTTAATTATTCCATTCAGCTTCATTTTTCTTTCAGTATATGAAAGAAATATATTTATATGTAATTCCACATTGTGAACTACTTTGATTCATAATTTTTGCATTACCTTACATGCTGTACCACTACTAGCTGTGAGAAATCAAACAAATTTTTGGCCTCCAGCTCAGGTCACTGCCTCTTCTTTCTAGAGTCACTGCTATTTCTCAAATCAGTGATTCCAGTGTTAACTTTCACTCACACTAACCATCTTCAATCCAAGAGGGAATCTACCAGCCTTAACTTGGCAATGACCCCATTTAAGTTCAGATGAATAGAGATCTGTCACAGCTACACTAAGTGTGAATAATTACTAGAATGTTAAATTACTTTTCATTGTCTGTAGCACATTGGTTCAGACATCCTGTCTGAAATCTAATCTACATCTTCCAGTGCTGATATCCTGTCAGTTCAATCTCCTGTTAACTAACCTTGGCTCAATCATAGCATTTTAAACATATATTGCATCCTTGTCCCTCACTTCCCGCAAACTCCCCCCTCCCCCCACAACACTGCCCAAGCCTCCTTCCCTCATGAACAGAAATATTTATACATAACAAACACAAAGGAATATCGAGTGGATCGTGGCAAATAAAGAATAGCACCCAAAAGAGAGTTTATAAACTTCATGAGGCACAGTTTGAAGAAATGAAGGGGATTTCCTGGCACAATGACTGATTCTATTCCCTTAACCAACACCATCAAAAACAGATTCATTAGGTATTTATTCATTATTTTTGGGGACATTGCTGCGTGCAAATTGGCTGTCACATCTACCAATGTTACAATCTATACCAGTGTATTGCCTTTAAAACAGTTGAGACATTCTGAGAATGTGAAAAGCACTGTATAAATCCAGACTCCAGCTTTATTTTGTTCTAGTTACCTAGTGCAGTAGCTGGGAAATCAATTACAAGGATATGGGAAATTAAGCAGGGATTGGATTAGCTCATCTTCTGTTGCTCATTGGTTAAATATTGATAGATATTTTTCCCTAGCTGGTATTGTTTTTGATTGCATCAAATTCCCATTCACTAAAAAATAAATCAGCATATTTCTTTAAGTACAATTACATTACAGAACTTTCCCATCCTTATGAATATATCAAAATAAATTACCTTTAACAGCATTTATATTCTGATTTCAATGATTCCTGTGTAGCAATTTAATTAAGACATAAAACGTTGTCATCTTACAATTAAAATTCACAGCTGGGAAGAGTACTTTGGTAGGTCATTGACATTAGATAATGAAGAGAAAAAAAGTGTTATTTTACCACACACCTTCCCGGGCTTAGAAAAAATTATCACTCTAAATGTTTACTTGGGTGCAGAATTTATTTAAGCCAACATCTCCACCTTTCTACCTCGTTCATATCCAGCTGTGCAATCTTGCAAGAAACTTTATACATTGGACAGGCAGGATACAAGTTTGTGCTGATGTTGACACAAGGAATGAACTCGCTCCTTTATTGGTTAACTGTTAGCTTTGCTCTGCCAACTTCCAATCCAATTAGCAAAACAAACTTCTCATAGTTCCCTTGGTATTTAGCAAATTGACTTCAAGATATCCAGAATGAGTGTCACAAAACATTGTGATTTTCATTTTGCACATGCTGACAGGAGGGGCAGGATAGTGGCACAATGATTTGCACTAATGCCTCACAGTGTCAGGGACCCAGGTTCAATTCCAGCCTTGGATGATTGTATGGCATTTGAATGTTCTCCCCATCTCTGTGTAGGTTTCCTCCAGGTGCTCCGGTTTCCTCCCACAGTCTAAACATGTATTGATTAGGTGCATTGGCTATGCTAAATTGGCCCTCAGTGTACCCAAACAAGCACTGGAGTGTGGCTACTAGGAAATTTTCACAGTAACTTCATTGCTGTGCTAATATAAGCCTACTTGTTACACCAATAATAAATAAACTTTAAAAAAAAACTTTAGGAGAGTCCCATACCCACTTATAATTAGATTTGTGTCACTGATTTCACAAGTTACTTCTTTATTGTTACTGTATGATGCAGTTAGTCAGTCAGGGTGTAAAATATTTAATTATGCATAATGGCACTTTGTAATGTGGATTTAACACACAACAGAAGTCATTTCAAAAATCAACACTGAAAGATATATAGGCAATAACTGCGCCCTGAAAGTCCTCCCTAAAGAATTAATTCTCCAGTTTGGTAATTTGCAATTTAAAATCAAACGTCCATCATACTTCTTGGTGATGGAAAGTAAGATGACTGTTCTGGAAGAATGATTCTGCGATCTTGTGTTCCCACTGTATGGGGACAATCACAGAGAGTATTTTTTGGGAACTGCAGAGACATTAGTCATAATCTTTAATCCCTAATTTTATTAGGTGGAAAGTCACGAGCTGCACTCCAGGAATTCCCGAAGTACTACTGACAATGCCAGATCTTGGGGTCATTTCTTGTATTTCCTGAAGTTTCCTAATTTTTTTTTCATTTGTCTATATGCTCAACCATTGATGTATACAGCAAGCAATATGCAGCTTAACACAAAGACTATAACATTAGTAATGATTGTTCTATAAATGAATTATGTAAAAATGAGGAAAACTCCATTCTTCATCAAAAACTGTCCTGAAGCTTTTAATCCAAAGTATTACTACAACAGGCTAAGCCTCAGTTACATTTCACAAGCTTGCATTTTTGCCAGTAGGGAATCATGGAATCACAGAATTGTTAAGGCATAATTTGAGACTATTTGCACCAACTCTTCAAATCAGCATTGTGGCTTGGTGCCTTTCCCCATACCCTGTTCGTTGTTTCCATTCAGATAATTGTCTAATGTCCTCTTGAATACCACAACTGACCTTATCTTCAGAACACTTCTAGACAGCAAATTCCAGACCTGAACTGTTCTTTTGTAAATCACTTGAAATGTGTGTGCTCTTGTTCTTGATCCTTTTATGACTGGGAAGTTTCTCCCTATGAACTCTGTCCAGACCCCTCATGAATTTGAAAGGGGGAGAAGAAGTTTGGGATGTCAACCACAGGTGAGAACTCAGCAGAGCCATTTGAAATTAATCCTGAGTTCAAACATACCCCATTTCACTCTCCCAAAAGTTTTAATCTGCTGAGTATGAGTCTCTTATTTATGGAAGGGACATGAACTCTCTTGAAGGATGGAGAAGATCTGTTTCAGTGCAATGATCTGAATGTATTTCAGTCCCAGCCAACTGAAAACAAGAAAAAACTAGATTGCAGCTGCCAGAGTAATAAAAAAGACACATTGACAGGCCATTTGGTGTAGCTTGGAAAAAAATCATGGCGCTCTCTTCCTTCAGTTTTAATAGGCTTAATTGTTGACATTTCACAAGGGTCGTTATTACAACTGAACCTATTGCGCATGCATGACTGAGTTTCAAAAGGGCCAAAAGCACTTAACCAGTGAGGGCTGGGATGTGCAGAGATGTTGAGTTCACATTTTGAATGACACTTAAAGGGGCTATTAAAACATTAGCTGTCTTTGATTTGGTTACTGAATACAAGTTTGTTTTTATAACAGATTTATCACTTTAAGGAACATTGCCAGTACAGGCCTGATCTCCTCTATCTTTTGCCCCTTCCCTCCTCCTCAGGAGCTCCACCAGTAGAGTGTACAATCCCCATGGACAGAAATGCAGATGAGACTCTCTCAGGCACTGATTGGTACATTTGCCAAAAATCCTCCAGAAGGTCCAGAAAACCAAAGAGTCCTAAAAAAAGAAGCTCCCAATGCAAACAGTTCAGCAGAGACCAAAGGGGAAAGTATGACATATCAGCAATAAAGCAATAGCAAACTCTCACTTGAACTTCAGCAATTCACAGCACTAATGCTTCAGCCCTCTATTATCAAGTTGTTGGATGAGAGAAGTGAAAAAATAGAATGGCTGTTTCATGGTTGTTACATGGGCAATGGAAAATGCCTTCAATTGACCTTTTAATCACTTTAAGTCAAAGTTTAAGTAGCGAGTCAATTATTGACCGGCACCCATCTGACTCCCATGCCTCCTCCCACTGTAATAACAGGCAAGTGCACCTGATGACCCCTCGCAAGATTTACATAAGAACATAAGAAATAGGAGCAGGAGTAGGCCATCTAGCCCTTCGAGCCTGCCCCGCCATTCAATAAGATCATGGCTGATCTGAAGTGGCTCAGTTCCACATTCCCGCCCTCTCCCCATAACCCTTAATCCCCTCGCTTATCAAAAACCCATCAACCCGCGTCTTAAAAATATTTAGCGAGGCAGCCTCCACCACTTCAACGGGCAGAGAATTCCAGAGATTCACCACCCTTTGAGTGAAGAAGTTCCTCCTCAACTCCGTTCTAAACCGCCCCCCCTTTATCTTGAGGCTGTGCCCCCTAGTCCTACTGTCCTTTCTGAGCGGGAAGAGTCTCTCCACCTCTATCCTATCCATCCCATTCCTCATCTTATATGTCTCAATGAGATCTCCCCTCATTCTTCTAAACTCTAACGAGTACAAGCCTAGTTTATTCAGCCTCTCCTCATAGCTCAACCCCCTCAACTCCGGTATCAGCCTAGTAAACCTCCTCTGCACTCCCTCCAAGGCCAAAATATCCTTGCGTAAGTGCGGCGACCAAAACTGCACACAGTACTCCAGCTGCGGCCTCATAAATGCCCTATACAGCCGCAGCAAGACCTCCCTATTTTTATATTTAATCCCCCTCGCTATGAAGGCCAGCATCCCATTCGCCTTCCTGACCACCTGCTGCACCTGCAGGCTGGGTTTTTGCGACTCATGCACAAGGACCCCGAGGTCCCTCTGCACCGTCGCCTGCTGCAGTTTTTCGCCACGTAAGTAATAATCCTTTCTACCATTATTCCTACCAAAGTGGACCACCTCGCACTTGCCAACATTAAATTCCATTTGCCAGTTCCTGGCCCATTCGCCCAGCCTATCTAAATCCTTCTGCAGACTCTCCACACCCTCCGCGCAATTTGCCGTTCCACCAATCTTGGTGTCATCAGCAAATTTCAACACCATACACTCGGTTCCCTCCTCCAGATCATCTATATAAATGGTAAATAGCTGAGGCCCCAGCACCGACCCCTGGGGCACTCCACTAGTCACCAACCGCCAATCCGAATAGCACCCATTAACCTCCACTCTCTGCCTCCTATTTGACAACCAATCCTCTATCCACGCTAACACCCTACCCCCAACTCCATGCCCCCTTACCTTCTGCAATAACCTCTTGTGAGGTACCTTGTCAAACGCCTTCTGAAAATCAAGAAAGACCACATCCACCGGCTCTCTTCTATCCACTGCCCTAGGCACATCCTCATAGAACTCCAATAAATTTGTCAGACACGACTTCCCCTTAACGAAACCGTGCTGCGTCTGCTCTATCAAGCAATTCCCCTCAAGATGCCTCGCTATTTCCTCCTTGATGATGGATTCTAACATTTTACCTACAACAGACGTTAAACTAACTGGCCTATAATTCCCTGCCTTTTGCCTGCCACCCTTCTTAAACAACGGCGTAACATTAGCCATTTTCCAATCTTCCGGCACTTCCCCGGAATCCAGCGACGTTTGGAAAATAACCACCAAGGCATCCACTATCACCTCCGCTATTTCTTTCAGAACCCTCGGATGCATTCCATCCCGTCCTGGGGACTTGTCCACAATCAGTCCCTCCGGTCTGTTGAGCTCATACTATTCTAGGTCAGGCATACACCTGTGATTACCATTTAAAATTCTGGCCATGACATAGAGGATAACATATTAACATGGATAGAAGAGGAGGGTTGGTAAGATGCAACATGTGGAGTGCCACAGGGATCAACTATTACAATTGTATCAATGATTTAGATGACGAAACCGAATACGTGGTTAACTTTGCTGACGACACAAAACTACGTCAGAAAATAAGTTGTAAAGAGGATCCCAGGAGTTTTGCAAAGGGATATCACCAGTTAGTCACCAGTGGAGTGCCCCAGGGATCTGTTCTAGGACCCTTGCTGTTTGTCACTTTCATAAATGACCTGGATGAAGAAGTGGAGGGATGGGTTAGTAAGTTCGCCGATGATACGAAGGTTGGTGGTGTTGTGGATAGTCTGGAGGGATGTCCGAAGTTGCAACGTGACATAGATAAGATGCAAGACTGGGCGGAGAAGCGGCAGATGGACTTCAGTGCGGATAAATGTGTAGCAGTCCATTTTGGCAGAATCAATGGGATGAAGGAGTACAATATCAAGGGTAGGAGTCTTATCTGTGTTGAGGGGCAAAAGGAACTTGGGGTCCGGGTCCATAGGACTCTTAAATCAGCCTCGCAGGTGGAGGATGTGGTCAAGAAGGTGTATGGTGTACTGGCCTTCATTAATCGAGGGATTGAGTTTAGGAGTCGGGAGGTAATGCTGCAACTTTATAAGACACTTTGTCAGGCCCCACTTGGAGTACTGTGCGCAGTTCTGGTCACCTCACTACAGGAAGGATGTGGAAGCTATTGAGAGGGCGCAGAGGAGATTTACAAGGATGTTGCCTAGATTGGGAGGCATGCTTTACGAAGATAGGTTGAGACAGCTAGGTCTCTTCTCCCTGGAGAGACAAAGGTTGAGAGGCGACCTGATAGAGGTTTACAAAATGTTGACAGGAATAGATAGGGTGGATTCTCGGAGGCTATTTCCCAGGGCTGAAATGGTCGCTACGAGAGGACACAGGTTTAAGGTGCTGGGAAGCAAGTACAGAGGAGATGTTAGGGGTAAGTTTTTCACTCAGAGGGTGGTGAGTGAGTGGAATTGGCTGCCGTCGGTGGTGGTAGAGGCGAACTCGCTGGGGTCTTTTAAAAGACTTCTGGATGAGTATATGGGATTTAATGGGATTGGGAGTTACAGATAGTTCTATGGCCTGGTAGGAATGTATATGATTGGTGCAACTTGTGGGCCGAAGGGCCTGCTTGTGCTGTATTATTCTATGTTCTATGTTCTAAATTATGTGAGTGGACAAAAATCTTGCAGATGGAGTAAAGTATAGGAAAATGTAAATTTATCCACTTTGGAAGGAAGAATAAATATTTAAATACTAAAAGATTGCAGAGTTTTGATATACAGAGGGATCTGAGTGCCCTGATACCTGCAGCAGGAAAAGTTTGTGTGCCAGTCAGCAAGTGATTAGCAAGGCAAATGGAAAGTTATTGTTTATTATAAAGGTAATGAAACAAAAAGATGTTTTGCTGCAGTTGTACAGGGCATTGATGAGTCCACATCTAGAGTCCTGTGTACAGTTTGTTTTCTTATTTAAGAAAGGATCTAAATGCATTTGAAGCAGTTCAGAGAGTGTTCACTCAACTGACATCTTAAGAGGAAAAGTTGGACAGGCTGGGCCTGCAAACTTTGAAGTTTAAAAAAAATGAGAGGTGATCTTATTGAAACATGAAAGATCCTGAGTAACTTGACAGGATGGATTTTGAAAGGATGTTTTGCCTTGTCAGAGAGACTGGAACTAGGGTTCACAGTTTAAAAATAAGCCGTTTCAGACCAAGATGAGAAGACCTTTTCTCTCTCTGAGGGTCGTGAATCTTTGGATCTCTCTTCCCCTAAGAGCAGTGGAGGCAAAGTCAATGAATTATTTCAATGCACAGGTAGCTAGGTTCTTGATTAACAAGGGAGTCAAAGGTTACTGTGACTAAGTGGAATGTGGAGTTGAAGCCACAGTCAGATCAACTATGAGCTTATTGAATGGCTAAGGATGTTTAGGGGGGCAATTGGCCTATTCCTGCTGCTAATTTCTGTGTTTGTAAGTATAGCAGAGTCCTTTTTTGCCATTTCCAATAATAACAAAACATGTGGGCTAGATCATGTGGATTAGACAGAGGGATGGACGGTGTTAATCTATACCCTACTCTAATTTTAGAAGAAAGAGCAGTGCAGTTGTCTGAACTGTACAAAAACAACTGCAAAACCCTGGTTTACTGTTTCAAATCCTCCATGTTAAGCAGCATAATAATATACATTTTTATACCATCTAGCATTCACAGGCAGCCACAGGAACTGCTCGCTATCTTTAACAAAAGTTTCACAAATAATTGCAAACCTCTCGCTTTTTGTGCTTTGTAAACTTAGTTTGTGGTTTTGGTGTTCTTGCTATCTGCAGAAAACAGAACTCTTTGAGCTATTTATATAGTAGCCAGTTTGATACCACAGAAGATTATGCTCAATAGCACTCCATCGGCATCCACTAATGATAACATCGATCTTCCGCTCTTTTATGGCTGGCACAGGTGAAACCCGAGACTTCGGATATTTGCGGCTACGGTATTCTCAATTTAGCAGCAATGTGACTGTTACCATTCGCAGCATTAAACAGTAAAACATGCAAGAATGCTACAATTGCAACATTTAATTTACAAGGAATTTAAAGAATGAGATAGCTCCCACTATTGTATATACACTATTTTAGAGAATAAGACTTTCTTGATGGCTAACTTTCCACTACTTTGTGCTTTGTGATGATGTTAGGTGGGATTTTAAAGCCTCGCTCATCACAAAACTGTGAAATCCGGCCCAAGGTTGAAGGATCTTGCCAAAGTCCTCCTCTCGCCTGCTCTGATTTCTATGACGGGAGGGATGTAAAATTAAAGCCAATGACTCCCACCTAACTGACAGATAACTCTCATTGGCACTGGGAGCACTGTTGGAAAAGTTACCAGCCCTGGATAATTGCATGTGGCCCCTCATATTGCATTGAGAGGTAGATAGGTCAGATGGAGGAGGGCTTTATGCAAAGACCTTATTTATTCATTCATGGGATGTGGGCATCATTAGCAAGGCCAGCATTCATTGCACATCCCAAACTGCCCTGAAGGGGAAAAGCTAAAGAAAAACTAAGTGACCTTTAGCAGACTAGAACTGATTAATGAACCTAAACAATTGAGATAACTTTACAAAATGGTGCCTCCTGTGCAGAACCTCGCCATACAGCAGCAGGTATTTATCCACAATCTGATTGTCTATTCCTTCCCTCTAAGATTTTCTCTGCATTCATTTCAACGTTGGGTGATGTGGAAAGCACACATCCAAATTTTCAACTTGCTCTCTAAGCACACGCTACATGACTACCACATGATTACATAAATGACTTCATATTTTTGAACTGGATAGCTGCTAGTACTGTATATTTCATTTTGGAACCATTTCTTGTGGTTTTGACACATGGGTCAATAGGTATGATCTCATTGAACTTCCCTCAAAGTGCCTCATGTTGATGCTTTGTTCCCTGGTTCGCAAACTTTTGCAAGATGTAACAAACAGAGATGATTTTGGATGCCAAAGTAGATTTAGAGCCATACCCTCCTTAAATGAAAGTTCTTGTTTGAGTACAATACTTGAATTCAAGGGAGCATACAATTAAAGTGTTGGGCATTGTTGCGTTTGCGTTTCATTGTTTCAGGGTTTTTTTCAAAGCCATCTTTGGCCAGGCTAGCAGCCAGTCATCCAATTTGCCTGTGTTATTTCAAAAAAGGAAGCACATGGACCAGCACAAAACAAGGCACCACAGCTTTTGTGAGAGTATTGCATATTAACCTGCATTATCTGTTATTGTGGTTGAACACTTTCTTCACATTATTGGAATGAAATACTTTTCTATCCAAATAATGTATGGAGTTGTTGCAAGAGTCCTGTTGCATTAATGTATGCCATCAATCCAGAAAACTTGCTACTTGGGGTTGATTGGTCAGCAGCTCTCCTATCCTTGCAGTGGCAACAGCTGCAGTGAACAGGACAGGAAGTGCTTCAACATGTCAGAGCCTAGGTCCCAAGACTGGATGGCAAGAAACACTTTGGGGAGGTGGGGGAAGGATGGGTAGGAATGGTCCGGGGAGGGAGGAGTGGTGGCTAAGAGTTGCAAAGTATTGGTGGAGGGGTCAATAGGGGAGGAGAGAGGTCCAGTGGCCTTGAACCCTGGCAGGTGATGAGGGGCTGCCCAAAGTCGGAAGAGGAACTTATGATGGTGATGCCTCCACTCTCCCTTCCTTCCCACCCAAGGCCTAAGCCTGTTCATTTTCAGGCTTACCCCACCCCTGGTAAATCCGCCCAGCTGTTGTAAAATTGAGGCTGGATGGGAAATGGCCTTAAGCAGCAAATAATTAGCCAGTTAAGCATCTCAATTGGAGCAAGGCAGGCATCCTCTTGGTAGTCTCTTCTAGACCAGTGGTCAGAGTGCATGGAACCAAGAGGAAATCCTGTTCTTCAATTACGTGCTGTCATCCCCATGCTTAAAAACATGCTGGTAGGGGAGTATGAAAGTCAGGCCTTCCTCAATGTGCTGCTAGCTGTTGTTAATATTGTTTCTTTTCCATGGATAAAATATTTTCCCTGGCTATTACAGCTTATCTCATTTGTTTAACAGTGTAGAGAGCCAATTGATGAAGCAAATTCAATAATTGTGGCTGGGAAGAAAAGGAGTGCATAAAAATGTAACATTACATGTAGTTGTTCCTTCTGCAGTGACATTCAGAGTTGCACTCGAAGAATTGAAAGCAGACTCAGAGGCAATCTCTTTTGATAGCCCCAAGGATATACATCAAGACCCAGGGGGCAATGGGTGGTGCAAACTGGTAAGATCACACAAGAGGTGAAATATCGGGTTTGTGCCCAATTTCTCGCCTCTTGCGATCTTACCAGGCCTGGAGATCTGGCAAGATTAGCCTTGCGCCCAGGAAAAGCAGGAGGCTGATCTCAATACTTAAACCCACGTATGTGGATTTAAACATTATTAATGAGTCCAGGATAATCCCGGGCTCATTTGCCTTAGCAGCCTTGCTGGTGAATGTTCTCACCGGCATGGATCACATATGGTACCCATCAACAGGGACTAAACATGATGACTTCACTGGTAGGACTGGGAGCCATTGTGACCCTGGGTGATTGGGGGCAGAGCCCCTTGGGCAGTGCCAGCCACAGGTGTGAAAGCTGTGAACTCTGCAATTGGCAATCATCTGGGCCCAGAGGGGAGGTGGGGCCGGAGGGAAGAAGGGGAGGTTCCCTTCTGCCTGTTCCATGTGTTTCTTTGCAAAATGAAGTTGGTTGCATTGAACAAAGTGACCCCGAATATCTTGGCTTAGCTGTACTGCAATGCTCCCCTAACTATATGCTTTGATGTCCAGATAGATGGTTCTGATTCGACAAGACACTGATAACCCTGTATCATTCTTCAGGTTTATTCTGTAGATGTATCAAAGGGTCATGTGTTTTAGTGATTAGCTTTATTCCCTCAATCCCCATTCATCCAGTTTTTCTAACCCCGGAAAAAACTGAGATCAGTTTTTAGTAATTAGCTTTTTAGTAATGAAGTAATTAAATCATGGCAACCACTAAAATGATGGGCATTGATGTGCATGATTTGTATAGATGGCCGCACGCAACTCATGGAGAAGAAAGACTTTGTATTCTTGAAGGAGTAAAGTCGAGAGCAGAAATCATTTGATTGTCATGTCATCTATAATCAACTAGACTTTAGGGTATGCTTCATGAGCGTCTTTCCTGGCCGCTCTGACAAGGGAACTTTTTAAATTGACTTTGTTTGAAATAGGCTTTACTAAGAAATCTTCTGCTACCTTTTCTTCGGAAGATATTGCAACAAGGAAAAAGAAATACAATTCAAAAATGTTTGCATTGATTTATCCTATGTTTTTAAAAGGTAGCATCCTCATTTTTATATTAAATGCAGAACTGCAGCAGAACAGTTTTCAGCAAGTGGACGAAGATGTGTTTCATCCCAATGTAATTAACAGGATACAAACAGCAGTAATAAACTGCATGAATTTGCCAAGCAAAGTGACAACTGTGAAGATTCACAAAACATTCATTCATTAGGATCTCAGAAAATATTTTAAACATGTTTTGCAATCTTTAAGCAATACTTAGCTTTAGATCATACTGACCTGCCTGTCTACTGTACTTTATTTATTATAGTCAGGTACACCTAATGTGCATTCTATTAAACTATACTTTAATTAGTTCAATTGAAACACAATTAAAGTAGCAAACATTTTAGAAAATATAGTAAGGCCCCTATTGAATTAATTCTTGAACTCTTGCTTGTTCTTTCTGATGTACTTTTTTTATTGTTATTCATTACATACAATTAAGAAGCAAATGCCTATCTTTAGCAGTCAAAAACTATGATTCATTCTTGAACAGTAAACAGAAATTTTTTATTCCTTTTATTTGAATTAAAACAATCAAGGGTTAACATCAGCAATAACTAAACACCACTCAAGGGAGTTAAGGATTACAATCAGTCAGTCTCAAATTCTCTATTAACAGTGACAGCATGACACAGATTGAACTCTGTCACATGTTATGTCAGACGAAATCTTACCAAAAACTACGCTACTCAACCAGTGCAGCGAGGTGGAAAAATCCTACCCTCCAGAGTGTTGTCTCCAGCGAGAAAACTGGCATGTTTCTCTCCAGAAAAACAAGCCAGTTTTCTCTCCAGGTCTTATGATACTCTGCCTAAAAAAAATTCAATGGGGCATGTCTCATGCCATCATGCAGAGGGCAGGGCCTAAACATGATGGCAATGCTTGGCTCCACAGAGTTCAGGGCGCCATCTTTAAAGGCACATCAACCATAACCTGAATAAACCTGTCACCAGCCTACCATGGAGGCCTCAGGGGCACCCCTCCCACCCATCCACGATTAGAGTTGGTACTTCTCTCCACTCTCCCCAACCCCCCCCAATCACTCCCCCCACCCACTCCATCCACCCCAGCACACAATGGTCATCACCAGCATCCCTGCTCCTGGTTGACAACCAAATCTAAACGAATCCCACCACCCCCACTTCCCCTCAATGAGGCTCCCTTTAGGGCCTGCTCGCTAGCACAGGTTAGCACTGTCAGGTTGGCATTACCAAGTTGGAATGGGCATGATGCCAATCTGATAGTGCCAACCTGTGCCAGGAAGAACTGTCAGACCACTGCCTGACCATATCCCTCTTCCCCAGGGCAATACTCATCTTTAAACACTGGGCGACCCCTCCATAACAGATTCACAGAAAAGTAAACTTGTTGTAAACTGTGCCGATGTGACATCACATTGGTACAGGGTCAATGTACAGTGATGTTCAATCATGTAATGATTGAAACTATAATAATGGTTATATTAGAGAACTGGGGATGGACAGTGGAAGATATGGAATGTTTATTGTGGGAGGATGGTCATGGTGGGAGGATGGTCATGGTGAAAGGAGGAAATGACATGTTCCAATGTGCTACACCAGATGCTAAAATGTGAATCTCTCCAGAGCAACAAACAGTTTTACCCCTCTAAAATATTGAACTATTCCTATGATGTAAAAATAACAACATGCTATATGGAAAAATTAACCATGTATAATCTGATGATATGCTTTATTCTTCCATTCCCTGTGTTTGAATAAGATTGTATGGGAGCAATAATGAAAAATCATTCAGATGAGGAAGAAACACACAAAAAAATACTGCCAACCAGTTACGGATGTCTGTTTCTTTCTACCTCTAATACTAAACTGTTGCTAAGAGTCTTTATTTTTCAGTACATATTCTTCAGCTAATCAGAAGCTAGTTTAGCAAGGTGAATTAAAACTGGATATGTTTTCCAAACATTTATGATTCATTTTCATTAATTATACTACATATATATATGTATAATGTACATATTTCTACTCTTTTTTCATATCTTTGAGATGCTTTCATTCATCACAATGAAGTCTCTGTCCAGTTAACACCCAGCTTATCCCTTTAAACTGAAGTGTTAATATTTTCAACAGAAGCCAGGGGAGGGGGTTCCTGTACCCTGCATCTGTAGGAGGGAGAGCGGGCATAGGAAGGAGGGCAGGGCAGGCTCCCATGGTAGGGAAGGGTTTCCCATGTGCATGTGGAGGGCATGAACCCCAATTCCAGGTTGGTCAACATTGCCAGCTTTTCCCAGGCCCACCCCAACAGCGTAATGGTGTAAGCCCTGCTTCCTGACTTTTTCATCCATGTGCTGCACAATATGGTGTGAAAGAACCAGTATATGCAGTCAATGAGCTACACTCCACTCTTCTTACCAGAACAAGCACTAGGCAAAAAAAAAACTTTGCCCCAAACGTACAGCTTTATGTAAGGGTCTAGTTTGTTAGTCCTTTGTTGGAACAGGTTAACAGTTGATCCATTTCTTCACATACAAGCTTGAATTCTCATCACAGGATCATTCAGGCACTGGATCTTAGTGTACATCTTTATAAATGCAGCATGTTTCATCAACAAGAAATCAAATTGTCTTAAGCTTCATATTCATAAGACTGCAACTGATCAGGAATAAACGTGGAATATATAAATAAAAATAAGCAAAGCTGCGAGGTATCATAGCAATAAGAAAGCAATGAAGAAATAGATCTCATTCGTTAAAAATGTAACAAATCCTGAACCGACAAGTACTACAGCAGGGAGCATTCTATTAAATCACTTCAAAGATGCTCTAAAGTTGTTCTGTACCACCATAAACAAAATCGATGTAGACTTTCTCAGAACCCTTTACAAAAATAGTAAATAAACTCTTGCCATTTTTGCACATTTAATGGTGGCCCATCCTCCTCCTGACTGGTGTCTCACTGCAATATTGATCAATTCTACTGCCTGAGAATGGCAGGCTCCCACTTTGTGGCAGGAATCCCGCTGGCAAGGCCAGACTGGAAGCTAGTTTTGTCAAATGTGTAACTTTATACTTTTTAAAAATTCAATTACATCCATCTATTTGCCCACCCAGGCAAACTTTTTCTCCACCAGCTGAATACCAACAAAAACTGTAAACACAAGACCAGACAAAAAACTTAAAGAAGCAGAGGACTGTTAATAAATAATGTCAACCAAAACAAAAGAGGCTCCTGCCAGAAACTGAATCTAGGAAACAAAGAAGTGGGGAGTGGAAACTTGAGAAAAATAGCTAGGATTTAAAAAGGACAAGACCATGATA
Organism: Carcharhinus amblyrhynchos; assembly: GCF_965287045.1. Classification (NCBI taxonomy): domain Eukaryota; kingdom Metazoa; phylum Chordata; class Chondrichthyes; order Carcharhiniformes; family Carcharhinidae; genus Carcharhinus; species Carcharhinus amblyrhynchos. The sequence continues at coordinate 68,773,321 of NC_137325.1, forward strand.
CTAATTACCTCCATGAAAGCAAGAAAAGACAACTTCTAATGAACCAATCAGAATGACACTGGATTGCTTCTTGTGTCGTTAATGTTAAAATGTTAGAGGCGTTGGCCGAAGTCTTCTGACCTTGTTTGCTTCTGGGATTTTCCAGAGCCGCTGAATGGAGTTTTGGGTGGAATGCCATTTTTTCCATTCTCGCTTGCAATGGATCCTGCCACAGACAAGACCAGAGAATCCCACCGATACAAAAGAGAAAATGGGAAGAGAAAATTACCGTGGAAAGGGAACAGTCATCATAGTGAGAAATGCATGCAACAACCATACAGGGAGTATATAACATGAGAACAGAAGCAAAAGGTCTGGATGCCAAAACGACAGAATATACCAAAGGTTTCTTGCTCTAAAGCTGTGGTTTTGGACAGCAAAGGCAGCCCTGTGACTAATGAATCATCCAGAGAGGACTGCATTATCAGTGGGGCCTTCCCCCTCAATCATCCAGAATTTTCATTTGTACTTCTTTATGGAGGGTTCTCATTTTGAAGTATTCTTCCAGTCCCCTGCCTCTCCTTCGATTGAGCAGCAACATCAGAGGCTCACACACCTTTCTTAAGTTGATGGCAGACTTGCCGACTGTCAATTAGGAGGCTGCCTGTGGTAAAATCATTGAGTTAGTACTGTTGTTGTCCTGATGTTGGAATTCAAAGGCCCACAGTAAAATTCAGCGCAGAGAAAACAATAGAAAAAATATTAGAAAATGAAAACATTGGGCTATTACAGGAAGGAAAGTGACGGGGTAGAAATTCCTGCCCCTAATAGGATGTGGAATTAGTGCAAATTTGGTGGGAATGTTGGAGGAAGAAATCTTTTTCTGCCTCTCCATGGGTTTACTGAAAAGTTCTGACAGGGAACACTTCTTCCACAGACTGGCTTTGCCATGTAAGTGTTTTAGCCAAACCCCACAATTGATAACCAATCTCAGGGAGGTAATTTATATTTTGAGAATAACACAATGATAAAAGGGAAAGGATCAAGTAACATTTTTCTGTCTAACACTTGAAACAATGTAGACATGTCAACAGGGAGCCATTCAGGAATTCAGCTGTAGCCAGTAAACTGACCTCATTCCTGGGATTTGGATTGGGGCCAGAGCCTATAAGGCAAAGACGTGGATGGAAATCCTGTCACACCATAGTTTCAGTGACAGAGCAGGACTTCCTGTTTCTAGGTTATAACTTTTTATTGACTGTGAGCAGTACACAGGAAACCTATGATTCTGTGTTTGTTCATGAAATAAACCTCTAGTTCTCATAATATAGCATATCCTCTGGCTTACTGTCAGCAGCTACCAGACAGCTACTATAGTTTTCAAAATTAGATAAACTGTCTATTCTGGTTTACTTTTCCAATCTATGACCAATCTAATACTTCTCCTCAGGTTCTAGGAAAAAGGTTATGTAGTTTTTTTTTGGATCATAGTTGCTTTTCTGTCACGGGAAATTGAGTTTAAATTAGTCTGAGGAAGTTTGAAAAAGAGTATTACATATCTCTATGAGGGCAATATTGCCTTGGTATGTTCATGTACAAGACTACAGATATAATCTGGTTTCCACTTTTATCAGCCGAAGTGTCTTCTTACTTCCTGATCCATGCTCAAGATGTTACTTATGGATACTCTCCCTTGTTTTCAGCAGAGTGCTGGACTAGTCATCCAAAGGCTCAGGATACTGCTTTGGAGACAAGAGTATAGATCCCAACATGGCAGTTGATGGAACTTGAATTCAATTAATAAACCTGAAATATTAAGGTAGTCATCAGTGATGGTGACCATGATAACCATCATGGGTTGTTGTAAAAAGCCACTTAATTCAAAATGTGCTGCAGGGAAGGAAATCTGCGATCCTTACCTGGTCTGACCTCCTTGCAACTCCAGACCCACGTCACTTAACTGCCCTCCGAAATGGCCTGGCAGGCCACCAAATTCAAGGACAATTAGGGATAGACAATAAATGCTCATTTTCCCAGCAATACCCATATCCCATAAAAGAATAAAAGATCCAGGAAAAAAAACGAGTACATTGGAAAAGTAACTACAGGAAACGTAAACATATACCATTCTTTAACACTGGATGAAATATTGCAACCAAGAGGAAGCATGTGGCTCTTCATTCCAGTTTCACTGAACATTTTTACGCATTTATTTTTGAGGATTTTATCCAGAGGGAAAAGATAACCCTTTAGTGCCTATGGCAGTGGAAAATATGAAGCATGACTATTTTTCAATTGTTCAGTAACTGAAGCGCATCAGGCAACAATTTTAATCTCACCGCACCACCCCCCCCCCCCATCCCACATAGTAGTTCATAGTTACAAAAGAAACCTTTACAATCATATAGTTAAAGGTCACACTTTAAAGGTTTCATAGAATGTATGTAGCCAAGATCACTTGTAGTAATTTGTTTTTTTCTAATTTTGGATACCGCTTAATTTGGAGGAAGGCAATTTTCTCACCTTTTAAATCTTATCCATTGATTTTTGTCACCTTCCTATTCTCACTTCATGATTTGACAAATAGCAATGGCCCATAGCAAAGCATGTTAAGGTATTTGCCTTTGCATCATCATAAAAAGAAAAGCATGTCCTTAAATCTTATCACTATCCTTTGTCTTTGATTAATTATTGTCCCCACTGACTGCACATCAGGTAATTCCAATCTCAACAAAACAAAGCAAAAGGCAACCTTCCTGTCCTTCAACTGTATCAGAGTGAACATTTCATCCAATTATGTGATTTGCGGAAAAGCACTACATTCAAGATGACCATAAAGATAATTCCCTCATTAATTCTTCCCTATCATAGACTAAGACTTCAATTGATCAGCACTAGAAAACAGTTGGTTTTCCCTAACTGTTCCCCAACAGTTGGTAGCCCTGCAGAAATTAAAAACATCACTGGTATAGGAATCCTCAAGAAAGAGTTTAATACCTCAGGCCTTTTGTAGTGTTGTGTTTTGCATGCTATGACAGCTACAATATTTCTAATAAGGAGAGATGTTAAAACACCGAAGGATAAGCCATCATAATTACCTTAAATGTGAAGTAGTCTCATGTTTGAGTCTACTGCATTTAAGCAACTTTTGTCAATGCATGAACAATGAGGCAGCATTGAGTAAAAAGGAAAGTCATCCATAAATTTAAGGTAAAGTGGAAATGCAGCAGACCAGGAGAATAATAAAAAGTAACCAAATGATTTGATGAAAGTGATAAGGAATGCGAAATGGAATATGAAAAATACTTGCAACAGATATCAAAGCTAATGGCAAAAATGTACTTTTTGTACAGTGAATGGTAGTGACCTGGAACTGTTTTATAATGTTCTGCTTCACATTTCACCAACCACCCCCCCCTCCCCCGCCATCATATCCCTAGGCGATGCGAACCTTACCTAAACTTGTCATATTGCACACGTCAATCAGATCTCCTCTCGACTCCTTTTGCTCTGAAGAGAAAAATGAGAGCTTTCCCAGGCCAATCATGCAGCTAAATCCCTTCACCTCCCGAAATATTCTGGTAACCTTCCATTGCAAACTCTCAAGAGCCCTCACATCTGCCATGGTGCCCAGAATTCATCATATCCTAACCAGAATTTTATAAAGGTTTAGCATAATCAACACAATTCAGAGTCTATCACCATAGTGTTTAACAGCAGAAAACAAATATATTGTGTTGGTTTAAGAGGCATAATCAATATGGATGCATCTTTGCAGATCACAATATCTCATCATCAGTCATGATACCTGTAAATGGGTTTGGTGAAATTATCAACACTTACCAACCTTAAGTGTAGTAAAATAACAAACTAAGAGCAACTTAAGTTTTTTGAAGTTCTGTAAATGTGATTGCAGGCAAATTTGGGCACGACACAATAACATAACTAGATTCGGTCTTCAAATGCAGGTATCTATAGTAATAGTATAACTTCCAGTAACTTCAAGCTGGAGAGAAAGTAGACTATATTTCAACTATCTGCATTAACATTGTTGATTAGGACACAAGTCATTCGCTTTCCCTTTCCCATTAATATCATATTGATGACAGTTGTTGTCAAGAGGAAATTCCTATGCTCTCACTGCCCTTTTCAGCAACAGGCTTATGATTAAATAAAGTGACTTTTTTGATCTGTATACATTTGAAATAGCATCTTGAAGATAAGTAATTAGAATACTAAAGTACCTATAAAAATCATTACAAACTATTGTACAGGATACCATAAATCAATAGGTCACAAAAAATCAAATCAAGTTAATTGTGGTTGGATTACGTATCAGGCATGGCCAAAGCTATCTGCCCCTCAAAGCGGTTTACAAAATTCCTCTCAACCAGTTGAATTTTAATGCAAGATTGTGTATGGAGCTACTCCTCTGATCACAACCCAGGGAGCCAAGCATTTACAGGGCCCAGAGCCCGGGAAGCCAGGTACTGTAGGGCTGGTGTCCAGGACACAAGAACGTTGGGGTTGGGAGGGCAAGGTTTTGGTGGGCCAGGGAGAGAAAAGTCTCATCAGATCAGAGGAGTTTGATGTTTTGTCATTTTGGTGGGACCAGGGAAGAGACAGTGACTGACTGGATGTGTGGGAATCGCTGAGTGGGCGTATGGGAGGGAGTGACTGAGTGCAAATGTGGGACTGAGCGACTGAGTAACTGACTGGGTGAGTGTGTGCACGAGGGGGTGGGGTAAAGGAGTAAGAGTTAGCATGGGAGTAGGTGACTGTGCAAGTAGGTGCGTGGGACTGAGTATTATAGGGATGAGTGACTGAGTGATGGGGTGAGTGGTTGGGAGTGTGAGTCTATCTCAGTTTTCTCATTCACTCTCACCATCACATGCTAACACAGGCACACACACACACACACACACACACACACACACACACACACACACACACACACACACACACACACACACACACACACACACACACACACTGCAACATTCTGATCATTGTTAAAAGCAAATAACTGTGGATGCCAGAATCAGAAACAAAAACAGAAAATGCTGGAAAATCTCAGCAGATCTGACAGCATCTATTGAGAGAGAACAGAGCTAATGTTCTGAGTCCAGATGACCCTTCAAAGCTGGTAATTGACATTGCTTTTTTCTTTTCTAACTCGACAATTTATTGCAATGACATTCCTTTACACTTATTCAGCAATTGTTTCTTTTCTTAAAATATCTTTTTTTTAAAAATTCAGTTTATTGTTGTGCCAAACCTGATCTTTTTGGAATTGTTCATCAACCCCTTGGATGAGAAAAATATGCAAAATGAGCCCGAGTGAGAAGTCCGGACTATGAAAACAAGCTGGTATTATCAACACAATTATTAACCCAGAAAATTTAATTCAACTTCTTTATCTTACCATGACAGGTAATGTAAGGAAATACATATAGCAAGTGCTCCCAAACTTTGATCACATGTGAACAGTAGATATTCCACAATGCAATGAACCTTAAAGCAAAGAGTTTTAAACCAGAAAAATATTTCCCAAAGCCTTCCCATCAGCAGTACGATGGATTACTCCCTACTTTCATGGATGAGTGCATCTCCAGAAATACTCATTGTCATCATCCAAAACAAAGCAATGCAATTGGTTGGCACCCCAACCACCACCTTAAACATTCACTCCCTCCCCCAGCAATGAAATGTGGGCCTGATGTGTACCATCTATGGAAATGCACTGCAGCAACTCACCAAGGCTTCTTTGGCAGACTTCCCAAGCCTGCAACCTCTACCGCCAACAGGACAGCAGGTCCAAAGGAACATCAAGTTCCCTTCCAAGTCAAACACCATCCAGCTTTAAAGAATATCGCTGTTCTTTATCATCACAAGGTCAGAATTCTGGAGTTCCCTGTCTAAGTGCACTGCAATAAGTCTCACAACACCACCTTAAAGTCTGATAGGTTTATTTGGAATTACAAGCTTTCAAAGCGCTGTTCCTTCATCAGGTGAGTGCATGGGAGGAAGAAGCAGTGCTCCCAAAGCTCGCGATTCCGAACAAACCTGTTGGACTTTAACATGGTGTTGTGAAACTTCTTACCATGCCTCCCCCAATCCAACATCGGCATCTCCACATCATTAGCGCACTGCAGAAGTAACTTCATCAATCAGACTTCAGCAGTTTGAGAAGGTGGTTCACCATAAGCTTCTCAAGGACAATTAGCAATTGACAATAAATGCTATCTTTTCCAGTGATGCCCACATCCAGGGAATTAATATTTTTTTAAATAATTGTATAAATTGACATGCTTTCCAAATTTCAACTTTTCTATTTACATATGGCTCATGCTCAAGAATAATAAACCTTCTGTGTAAAATGTCACAAGTAGATGTTGATTCCCCACTAATCTCATTGTTCTTCACTTAGCATTTAATATCACTCACCATATCCCTGTTGTTGGTGCCAAGGTAGTGCTGTTGCAAATGGATCACAACTTCTGCTCAGACTGATGAACCTTGTTGCAGGTGCAAGTTGCTTCTTGTTGGGTACTTCTGCGTTGTAGTCTGTTCTTTTTCTCTCTAGAATGACTTTAATGTAAAATAAGAAAACCACTGAACATGAAAGAAGGAAAGCTCTACATACTACTTCAACAGTTGCACTTCTCTACCTTCAAATCTACAGCTAAATATGAGTAAGAATGGTCTTAATACACCAGTTTCCTAATTGAATATGATGACAGCTAACCACCATGTTTACATTAATAGATTCAACATAAGATTCAGAGACATTGAGGGTAAAATTGATCCTGGCATTAATGCAATGGAATGGGTATGAAAATGAGATCAGATTTAGGCATCCTTGCTGCACCCGCACCCCAAGGCCAATTTAAATTACAATTGCAGAGAATGAATGTAAATTGTTGCATCACAAAGGAATTTACAGATGTTAAACACTCATCCTCTATTTCTGCCTTATAACCGAGCTTCTGAAATTAATGAAATAATCTCCGTAAAATTAATTGAATACATTTTAATTGAAATATAATTTATTTTCCCTGTGGAAATGGTATATTGCATATCAGGGTAATCACAACCTAGGAATTTATATTTGTGATTTAACAACTACAATTTCAGAGTCTATTCAAGGTCAAGATGCTGCACAAAATTTGAAATAAAGCCATACCTTCTTCAAACATGCTTTGAAACAGGTGACTAAATTCTACGAGCAATTTATTGGCTGCAAAGCCTTCAGAAGTCATGAAGGAAGCTACTGAAATGCAAGTTCTTTCTTTCTATCTTTCTACACTACACTACACACAGGACTAGGGGGCACAGCCTCAAGATAAAGGGGGGGGGGGGGCGGTTTAGAACGGAGTTGAGGAGGAACTTCTTCACTCAAAGGGTGGTGAATCTCTGGAATTCTCTGCCCGTTGAAGTGGTGGAGGCTGCCTCGCTAAATATTTTTAAGACGCGGGTTGATGGGTTTTTGATAAGCGAGGGGATTAAGGGTTATGGGGAGAGGGCGGGAATGTGGAACTGAGCCACGACAGATCAGCCATGATCTTATTGAATGGCGGGGCAGGCTCGAAGGGCTAGATGGCCTACTCCTGCTCCTATTTCTTATGTTCTTATTATGTTCTTATCTTTCCTTTGATTTTGAGGTAACATTGAAGTCAAAGGGAAAGAAAAGAGAATTGGGCACTGTGTAAACAAGCTGACAATGTGCTATTGTCCATTTGATACTACATAAGAACACAAGAAATTGGAACAGAGAATGAGGGGATGGTGGGGTGGGCTATGATGGGAGGGATACACAGGTGAGTAGGATGCAGGGGCAATGCAGAGGGATCATGAAGGGGTGAGGCATCAAGGGGAGCATGTCGGGAACCATGAAGGAGGGGCATGTCGGGGGCCATGAAAGGGGACCCATCGGGAGAATCCCAATGTCCCAATGCTGCTAGTCCATGGTGGGGAGGGGGGGGGTCCCAGTGTCAGTAAGGGGAGGGGGTCTTTAGGTGAGTGATTGAGGCGTCCTTTCTAAATGGCGCCTGATCACTTTGCAGCTGGGCTCAGTGATGTGTTTAAGCACACCCCTTCCAGAACAGTCATACAACTCACCACTCTCCCAAAAAGTAACCAATCATGGGACAATTGCAGTCCAGTCCCCTTTGGTTTCATTATGACACAATTATTTTTTGGGAAAAGCAGTAAATTTCTCAGTATGCACTCTGTCGAGTCCCTTTGTGCTCTTGAAAGCTTCAATGAGATCACCTCTCATTCTTTTCACCTCTCCATTGTAGACACAATTTACTCAGTCTCTCATCATAGGACACCCATTCAGCCCACTTAACCAATCAAATTGGCATTTGTTGTGCTATCCCTCATAGAATTACATCTTTCCTTAAATATGGAAACTGAAATTGCATATGGTACCCCAGGTGTGGTCTTATGAAAGCTCCATACAGTTGGAACAAGACTTACTAATTCTCATACTCCATCCCCCTGCAATAAAGGTCTGTCTGCTATTTGCTTTCTTAACTGCTTGCTATACTTGCATGTTAACTTTGTTTTTTTTAGGATGGATACTCTCAAGTCTCACTGAACACCAACATTTACAAGTTTCAGACCTTGAAAAAATACACTATTTTCCTATTCTTATGACCAAAGTGAATAATCTCACACTTTCCCACATTATTTTTGCCATTTTATTGCTAATTCACTTAACCTATGTCTCTTTGAGCTTCTTTGCATCCTCATTCTTGGGATGTGGACTTCGCTGGCTAGGCCAATATTTATTGTCTGCCCCTAATTATCCTTGAGATGGTGGTGGTGAGCTGCCTGCTTGTACCGCGATAGTCCATATGGTGTACAGTACAATTAGGAAGAGAGTTTCAGAATTTGGACAAAGCAACAATAAAGGGACTTTTTTTTATTCATTCATGGGACAGAGGCGTGACTGGCATTTGTTGACCATCCCTAGTTGAGGGCAGTTGACAGTCAACCACATTGCTGTGGCTCTGGAGTACATATTGGCCAGACCGGGTAAGGATTGCAGATTTCCTCCCCAAAGGATATTAGTGAACCAGATGGGTTTTTCCGACAATCGACAATGGGTTCAAGGTCATCAGTAGATTCTTAATTCCAGATATTTTCATTGAATTCAAACTCCATCATGTGCTGTGGTGAGATTCGATCCAGAGTCCTCACCCCAGAGCATTCGGTGAGTTTCTGGATTAATCATCTAGCGATAATACCACTAAGCCTTCGCCTGCCCGTGAAATATATCCAAGTCAGGATGGAGGGCAGCTTGGAAGGGGACTTCCATGTGGTGGTATTCCCATGTGTCTACTGCCCTTGACATTCTAGAATTCTGAATGACAATGGTTGTGGGTTTGAAAGGTAGTATCTATGGATACTTTGTGTATCTTATAGATTGTACACACTTCTGCCACTTTGTATTTAGAGTGCAGGGAGTGAACGTTTGGTAAAATACTAAAGTGATGTGGCTGTAAAATGGATCTTAATACTCTAGCATGAAGTTGCAAGATGTAATCTGGATCAAGACTGCTGGATGTTGTTTTGGTTGAAGGATGAGGAGAGGCAGGGAGGGAAATTTGGTGGAAATGTCACCCTATCCTTTTTGGTGCAGATTCGAATGATTGGCATAGAGCAGCAGGTCAAGAGTGCTGAGAGCAGATTGCCCATGGGGTCAGCCTCCTGATGCTCTAACATGTGAAAATTTAATTTATTCCATTAATAAAATGATAGTTACTCCGTTTTTGTTAAATACTAAAGTAGTTCATTTGTTTGAAAGTAAAATGCAAATCTTAGTATGGAGACAAGTGAATCTGCAGCAACCTGGGATTATGTGGCCCTGTCAGTACTATCTTTGAGTCACTAAGTAGCTCATAAATTATGTTACTGGCTGTTGGGTGAGCATGTTCTCATGATATAATCCAAATTAGTCAAATTTTCCATTGACTGGTCATAAAAATTCTGATGACAACTCTGATGGCTCCTCAGATACTGAGACACTCCATGTCCAAATGCTGCAAGACCTGGACAATATCCAGACTTGGGCTAACAAGTGACAAGTAAACATTTGTGCCACATAAGTGCTAAGCAATGCATATCTCCAATGAGAAAGAGTGTAACCATTCCTTCTTTGCATTCAATGGCATTACCATCGCTGAATCCCCCAAAACCAACATCCTGGGGTTACCATTGACCAGAAACTGAAATGGACTAGCCATATAAATACTGTTACTACCAGAGCAGTCAAAGGTGAGAAATCCTGCAGCGAGTAACTCACCTCCTGACTCCCCAAAGCCTGTCCACAATCTACAAGTCAGACATATGATAGAATACTCTTCATTTGCCTGTATGAGTGCAGCTCCAAACACTCAAACAGTTTGACAGCATCCAGGACAAAGCATTTTGATTAGCACCCCATCCACAAACAATCGGTCCCTCCACCACAGACAAACAGTGGCAGCAGTGTACACTATCTACAATTTGCATTATATGAACTCACCAAGACTCCTTCAACAGTACCTTTCAAACTCACAACCACTAACATCTTAGAGGACAACGGTTGGAGGCACTTGGGAATGCCGACACCTGGAAGTTCCCTTCCTAAGCATTCACCATCCTGACGTGGAGATATATCACTGTTTCTTGACTGTCATTGTGTCAAAGCCTGGACCACCCACCCCAACAGCACTGTGGGTGTACCTACACCACATGGATTGCAGTGATTCAAGAAGGCAGCTCACCTCCACCTTCTCAAGGGCAATTAGGGAGGAACAAATGCCAACCTAGCCAGTGACTCTCATATCCCATGAATGAATAGAAAAAGATCTACGTTTCATCATTTGAATCACAATGACATTTAAAACAATCTATCAAGTTACTAAATTTTTGAGAACAGAATGGTATATGTGGCAATTTGTTGATATCAGTCAGATAAATTGGCTATATAAGTAAATTGTACCTCTTAAATGCTTTACTAGATTACATTGCTATGCACTCCAGCAAAATGATTGTACCTCTGTGCCAATAATCAATTCCCATTGTCATGATATTCCTGTTAACTAGTTGCCTTGTCAAAATAACTCACTCAGAGAAATAAAGGTATATAGCTGTTTTGAAGTACAGACCTTGAATATTGTTGAAAAAGATACCTGCATCAAAACGTTTAATCTTGCACTCATCAAGATAACTCACAAGAAATTACCCAGTGAAGGGGAATAACAATTTATATTAGAATATAGTTATAATTGGCTGGCAAATGGACCCAGATTTATGGAGACATTGCCAACTGTTCAGCTTTGTTCAATTTCAAACAAGGTAGGTCAACTGATTGATCAAGGCGTTGCTGTGGGGAATAGGGGAGTGGGTGGCGGTATGCTGATAATGTTGCTGAACTAGTAATCTAGAAACCCAGGCTAAAGCCCTAGTGTATGGATTCAAATCACCCCATGGCAACTGGTAGAATATGAATTCAATTAATAAATCTGAAATGTCAAGTTAGTCTTAGTACTGGTGACCATGAAACTAACCAGCAATTTTTCTTAAAACCCCTCTGGTTCACTAATACCTTTTCAGGAATGAAACCTGTCATTCTACATGATCTGACCTCCATGTGAGATCAGACAGACCCACAACAACATGGTTGACTCTTCTCTGCCCTTTGAAATGGCTGAGCAAGCCAACCTCTGTTGTAACTCCATCTGTGAGGAGCCTGCACATTCTTCTTGTCTGTGTCGGTTTCCTCCAGGTGCTCCGGTTTCCTCCCACAGTCAAAAGAGGTGCTAGTTGAGTGCATTGACTATGCTATCTGAGCCAAATACAATCCTACTGTAACAAATCATTCATAGCATATACAGTTAGCCGCAGCATGAAGCAAATCAATCATCTAGATGGGAGTGATTAACATACTGCTAAGTTTCCCTGGAGGCATGAATACTTTTCAAAAGTCTAATATTATCCATTTCTGATGATTAAAGTTTATGATTTGATTACATAGATACAGCTGGAGTTTAATATTCAGTTTATAGGCTTTCAGGTCCAAACATAATCTTGATCCAAGCATAACATGTTTTGAAAGTCAGTCATGTGTTTATCAGTCTTATCTGTAATCACAAATGCATGAAAATAAATGTTTTCTGTATTCTGATTAAAATCAAAGGTTTTCTACACAACATTAGATTTAAGAGTTGATTTTACAAATGGACATCTGGTACACTCTCAGAACTTTTTATTCTAATCCCTGAAGCTTCAGACTGAGATGACAAATACAATCTACTCTTTTTTTCATTCTTTCACAGGGTGTTGGTGTCACTGGCCAAGCCAGCACTTTTATTGCCCATCTCAAATTGCTCTTGAAAAGGTGATGGTGAGGCACCTTCTTGAATTGCTGCTGTCCATGTGGTGCAGGTACACCCACAGTGCAATTAATGAGAGAGTTCCAGGATTCTGAACTGGCGACAGTGAAGGAACTGATATATTTCTGAGGCAGGATGGTGAGTGATTTGAAGGAAAATTTCCAGGCGGTGGCATTTCCATGCATCTGTTAGCCTTGTCTTTCTAGGTGATAGACACTATGAATTTGAAAGATGCTGCCCAAGGAGCCTTATTGCAGTTGCTACTGTGTATCAGTCGGGGAGGGAGTGGATATTCAAGGTGGTGAATGGGGTGCCAAACAAGTGGGCTGCTTTGGTCCTGCATGATGTTAAGCTTCTTGAATGTTGGTGGAAATGCACACCACCACAATCCTGATTATACCTTGCAAATGGTAGACAACCTTTGAGAAGTCAAGACACAAGTAACAGAATCTGCTATACAGGAGACTGTGTTATATGTTAGACGTTTTGACTGGCAGTTTAAATAAGACAAAAGATGATAAGGTGCCACACTGTGGGTTTTGAACCAACTTGATGTAGATTTATTTAAGAGCTGTTGTCACGTTAAAGTCAAGCATAGAAGAGAGGTTAAAACCCACAACTGACTCAAATGATGTCACAGCTTGTGTGACTAAACACATAAGAGATGCAGAACAAATTGTTAAACAAGATTAGACTGGTAAGACTGGATGTAAAATATTAGCATGGTTTGACATTGGTTAATGGACAGAAAACAGAATGCAAGAAACAATGGGGTCATTTTGGGGATACAGTCACACAGCACAGAAAAGACCCTTTAGCTCATCAAGTCTGCACCAAGAATAACTACCACTAAAATTGCTCTAATCCTATTTTCCAACACTTGTCCCATATCCTTGAATGTTATGATATTTCAAGTGCTCATCCAAATACTTTTTAAAGATGGTAAGGTTTCTGGCCTTCACCACCTTCCCAGGCAGTCCTCTGTGCCATTCTAATGCAATCACATCCTTCCTATAGTGAAGTGTTTAGAACTGCCTACAGTACTCCAGCTGTTGCCTAACCAAATTTCTATACAGCTCCGACATAACTTTCTTGCTCTTGTATTCTATGCCACAACTGATAAATGAAGTGTCCCATATGCCTTAACTATCCAATTCACCCACTCTGCCACCTCCAGGGATCTGTCAATAAATGACTAAAGTGCCCATCTGTCCCTCTGAGCTCCCTAGTGTCCTGCCATTCATGAAATACTCCCTTGACTTGTTATTTCTTCCAAAATGCATCACTTCACATTTATCACGGTTAAATACCAACTGTCGCTGCTCTGCCCACCTGAGCAACCCATTTATATCTTCCTGTAACTTAAGACCTTCTTCACTCTTAATTATCAACCTTGGTATCATCGACAAACTTGCTCATCAATCCCCCCCTCACTCTCATCTACATCAGGAGGTCCTCAGCACTGAACCTTGTGGTACACCACTGGACACCAGCCTCCAGTCACTCAAACAGATTTTTGCCACTACCCTTTGCATCCCATTCCTAAGCCAGTTTCGATTCCATTTTGCCAAGTTTCCCAAAATTTCACGTGCTTCAAACTTCTGAGTCTCCCACATGGGACCTAGTCAAAGGCTTTGCTAAAATCTATGTAAAATGCATCAACTGTTCTTGCTTCACCCACACATACATGATCATTTTTTCTGAAAAACTATTAAATTTGTTAGGTATGACCTCTTTTTGACAAAGCCATATTGACTATGCCTAATGAACCCATGCCTTTCCAAGTAGAAATTAATTCTCTCCTTTGGAATTTTGTCCAATAGTTTCCCTACCACTGACATGAGACTCATTGTTCTGTAATTCTCTGGTTCATCTCTATCACCCTTCTTGATACATGGAACAACATTAGCTATACTCCAGTCCTCTGACATCTTCCCTGTGGCCACAGAGGAAATAAAAATTTGTGTCAGAATCCCCGCAAATACCTGCCTCACCTCCCACAGCAGCCTGAGATGCAATTTACCAGTCTTGAGGATTTGTCCATTTTTAAGCTTTTCAAAGTCTCCAATAGCTGCTCTCATCCTATATCAAACTGCTCAAGGTCCTCACTGTCCATTTTCCTGAATTCTGTACCTATGTTCTCCTTTTCCTGACTGAAGACTGATGAGATCATTTAACACCCTTCCAAAGTCCTGTGGCTTCACACATAGATTGCCCCCTTGGTCTCTAATGAGCCCTACTTTTTGCCCTAGTTAACTTCTTCCTCTAAAAGTATTTACAGACTATGTTAGGAATCTCTCTAATCTTGTTCACAAGTCCTTTTTCATGCCCCCTTTTTGCTTTGCTAATTGCTTTCTCAAGTTCCCATATTACTTTAGGGCCACAACTGAATTGCTCCCTTTGCACTTAAAAGCCTTCCTCTTCTTCCTTATCCAGTCCTGAATTGTCCTAGATGTCTCGGGTTCCCGAAGTATGTCCTCTATAGAGAACATGTTGGACCCCTACTCCTTCCGTTTCCTTTTTGAATATCTCCTACTGTTCCACTGTACATTTTTCAATAAGGAATTGATCCCAGATCCTGCCTTACTTTCACAAAATCTGCCATTCCCCCAATCCAAAGCTGTCTTTTGTAGGCCAACTTTATCCTTGTCCAAAACATGCTTGAACCATACCATGTTGTGGTCACTATCACTGAAATTCTCCCCTATTGCCAAGGTGGAATTGTATAACATTGGAGTACGACAAAGATCAGTGCTTGGCTCTCGGCTATTTACAATCAATATCAATGATTCAAATGAGGAGTATTATGTATCCAAGTTTTCCAAGCTGTGAGGAGGAGGCAAAGAGAATGCAAAAAGATATGGACAATTACATGATTGAGTAAGGTGATGACAGATGGAGGAAATTTGAAATTGCCCATTTTGGTAGAAGGAATGGAGAAGCGAAATATTGTTTAAAAAAATGAGACACCAGGTATGAAGGGTTTGGGTTCTGCCAGGATCACTCAGCTCCTGACCTCACTCCAGCCTTGTTCAATCATAGACAAAAAAGCTGAATCTAAGAAGTGAGGTGAGTGTGATTGCCCTTGACATCAAGGCAGTATGTGACTGAATTTGGCATCAAGGAGCCTGAGCAAAACTAGAGTCAATGGGAGTCAAAGAGAAAACCCTCTGCTGGTTGGAATCATACTTGGCACAAGGGAATGTGATTGTGGTAGTTGGATGTCAATTATCTCAGTTCCAGAACATCACTACAGGAATTCCACAGGGTAGTGTTTAAGGTTCAACCATCTACAGCTGTTTCATCAATGGCCTTTCTTCTATCATAAGGTCAGAAATGTTGACGTTCGTTAATGATTGCATAATGTTCAACACCATTTCCAATCCTCAGATACTGAAGCAGTCTATGTCCAAATGCAGCAAGTTCTGGACAATATCCAGGCTTGCAATGACAAATTACAAGTAATATTCACACAACAAAGTGCTAGACAATGATCAGCTCCAACAAGAGAGAATCTAACCATTGCCCCTTGACACTCAATGACATAACATTGGTGAATCCCTCACAATCAAATTCCTGGGATTACCACTGACCAGAAACTGAACTGGAGTAGCCATATAAATACTGTGACTACCAAAGCAAGTCAAAGGCTAGGAATCCTGCATTAAATAACTCACCTCCTGATTTCCCAAAGTCTGTCTACTATCTACAAGGCACAAATTAAAAATGTAATTGAATACTTGCCTGGATGAGTGCAACTCGAACAATGCTCAGGAAGATTGACATTGACACCATCCAGGACAAAGCAACCCACTTGACTGCTACCCTTCCACACACATTAAATTCTTCTATCACCAATGAACAGTGGGAGCTGTGTGTACCATCTACAAGATCCATTGCAGGAACTCAGAAAGGTTCTTTAGGCAGCACCTACCAAACCCAAAATTGCTACCATCCAGAAGGGCAGCAAATACATGGGAACAACACCACTTGGAAATTCTACTCGTCACTCACCATCCTAATTTGGAAATATGTCACCATTCCTTCACTGTTGCTGGGTCAAAATCCTGGAACTCACTCGCTAACAGTATTGTGGGTGCATGTACACCTCAGGGACTGCTTTAGTTTAAGTAAGCAGCTCACCGCCACTTTTCAAGGGCAATTTGGGATGAGCAATAAATGCCAGTCTAGCAAACATCCTATGAATGAATTTTAAAAGTTATATGAAATTCAGAAAGATAGCAGTGGAGAAAACAATTTTAGTGATAAATCATACTTTAGCCTTTATTGCAAAAGAATTGAAGTATAAGATGAAGGAATTCTTATTGTAACAGTATGGAGCTTTAGTGAAACTATGTCTGTGTTACTGTGAACAATATCAATCTCCTTACCCAAGGAAGGATCTAGTCACCTGGGAGGGGTTACCACAAACATTAACTAGATTGATTCTTGGTTGTAGGCGCCGTCCAGTGAGAACAAAAATCAGTAGAATTTGTCTATATATATATTTGGAGTTTAAGAAAATGAAATATGATCGTATTGAAAGAAATAAAAGTCAAAGGCTACTTAACGGGGAGGTGCTGAGATGCTGCTTCCCATAGGTGGGCAGTGCAAAACTAAGAGTAATAGTTTCCTGCTAAGGGGCTAGTCACTTAGGACTGCGATGATAACAAATTTCTTCACTCAGAGTTGTTAATCTTTGGAATTCTGTACCCTGGGTTGTGAGATCTTGTGGCTCAGTCAGGAACACACCTAATCCAGAAGGTCTCCATTCAATTCTTTCTGAATGGGTGAATCATGGAAGGAGCATTTAAAATGTGTTCCAATGTGTTGACAATCAATCTGTTCATCCTTCCAATATACCCATGGCAGATGGTAAAAGCAAGAGAGATTCTTGGCCAACCTTGTTTGATAATAGAGTGATGCTCTTCAAGCTGCAATTACATCTCTCTCTAACATGTAGAGATGTCCATAGTCCCTTGTGGGCTCTGGCTAATTACTGATTACTGATGGACTCAGAGGGCAGTGGATGTTCAGTTCTGTAATTACAAGATTGAAATCAGTAAATATTTGGCCACTAAGAGAATCAAGAGGTATATGGGAAAGCAGAATAGATGTAGAAGTTTAACAATGTTTTTTTTGAATTGTGCAGTCAGGGTGAGGGACTGTATGGCCGGCCCCTGCACCTATTTCTCATACTCATTATCAACGGGCAGAGACTGAGCACAACCTGCTGATATTCTTCCAACCACTATTTTGACAAATGGAGTAACTTATTTATTTTAAATAAGTCAATGCCTCCAATAGCATAGATAGAAGACATCTAAAACATATCATATTCATATTGTAATGCCGTTAGAAAGTAACTCCTAAGTTTTCATGTCAACCCCATCTCCAGGAATATCAATACTATGCAAACATGTTAGAATTCAAGCAAGCAAGAGGAACAAACTTGAAATGCTCGATAACCTAATTCTGTCCTGTTTGTCTGCCCAAGTGGTATGACACCAATTGAGTAGTACCTCTGTGCTGTCTATTTTTAATTCAGGCAGTGAGCTTGATATTCACACTACGCTGTGTCAAAGATTGCCTGTTAGCATTGCACCACTCAATTCCCTTAGATTGCTGCAAAAAATATAAACATATTATCTTCAAAAATCCTTGATATTTATCTTGGACAGACTGAATAAATACAGCCATCCATGGGATTGCGAAAATTACCCTTGTCTTCAGAAAGCAGTCATGATTTTGTTGCTTACTGGTTATGGCAAGTCCGGACTGCGCTAAATTGACATTTGCGAGTTAACTTGTAGATGCTGTCAGTGTTATTTTTCAGCATTTATGCTGATATTTAATTGCAATCTCTACTCCCTGTCACTATGCTTTGGAAATAAAGTGTTTCCATCCATATATATCAGGCAAAATTCTGTACACATATAAGACATAGAATGGGCTCAAAACATAACAATTTAGTAGCCCAATCTATGCAGGCATCAATTCCATTCATACAACACATTTTAAAGCAGACATAAGATCACTTGAATAAGTTAATTAGCGACTTAATGCCTGTTGAAAACCCCTGTGGAAATTAATTCCAGATGAGTGGACTGTCAGGCTTGTGAATCCTCAGCAGCCTGCCAATTAAAATCTTTTAAAAAGAAAACCTTCCATTGGAACAGGGAAATTCTGCTGAATCTATGGGTATTGAACTCATAGAACCCACTCTGCCAAACCCCACTTGAGACATCGCAGAATTGTTCCCAGCCAGATAAGGAACCTGAAATTGGATAATTTCATTTTGCCAGCTGCCCATGAAGGTGTGATTAGCTCACCTTGCTCACGCAGATGAGGATATGCATTTTTCACTCCTGTGTCATCGCGTGTTAACTACGCAACTTCAAAAGCACATTTCTCACTGAGAAGCTAACAAATAGCAGCCATCATAGATACTTGCCAAGCTCAGCAGGACACATAGTCCCACTGGACTCAGATAACCTGGGGCTAGTTCTCAATGCTATAACTTCACAACTTCTATCCTAACAAGACTGGTCAAATGAGTGAAAGGAAAGGGGATGAAATGAAATGGGAACAAAATAGGTAAATGTGGTCAGAATTAATTGCTTATATGAAGCGAAGACAAAACTGAATCAAGTGGTCGAATTATGTGTTTCTGTGGTGTTACTTCCATTTACAACTAGGGTCTTGTTTAATGTGTACCATTTATTTGTGTAAGAATGTACTCAGTACCACCACATTAAATAGGAAAATCAGAGCCATACTTAGTAATTACAGGGATTATGTTAAAAGTGCATTTTTTATGGGTTTGATTATTTTAAAAAAATTACCTGCAAAAATTGCAGCAAGGAACCCACTAATAATAACACAACTGACTGTGACTTCAAGGCAATAATGTAGTTTAAGGGTTCTAATATGTAATATAAAGGGTCAACATCTGGGATATGCCATGGGTCACATTGGGGTATGACATAGATAATGATATATAATGGGGACATCAGTCAGTCATGTCAGAGAAGTTGCACTACCATACCTAGGAACAAAATGTCCCCTTGTAACTTTTGAAAGTAATAAGCAGATACCAGAGTATGACTGCTTATTACTTTAACCTGTATGCTAAGCACCACACCAAGAGTCCATAGAAAGAGAGACCATCTCAGAACTCAGCAAAATATTCAAACTTTTCTCTCTCCATGCATAACATCACATCACTTAATTCAATGGTTGTGTTGCCAATTTCTATCAATTTTCCTGTACATGTGGAATGTTTGATAATAGCAACTAATTATTGGGAATTCATTACAACTTCATGTTGTTGCTGGAACATCACCTTTTGCTTGTCTCACTACTTTCCATCATTTCTTGGATCTATATTCTACCACAACTAAGAATATATATTGTGCACATTTCTGACAAATGCTAGTGGCAAGATGAGCATGTAGGAAACAATCAATGATGGGAAACAATGGTGGTTATGGAATTCATTTAATTAAGGCTTGGACAAATCTTAAACTATTTTCCTGATTTCCCAGTTCATAAATAGCCCCCTAACATAAACTGAGAATGATCTTTTGACGAGTGGGAAAAAATGTAGAATAGCAGCAGAATTAAGTATTTCTGCTTTGCATATCCAATCAAGCAGATGGATCATTATGATACTTTAGGTGGGATTTTCCAGTCATGTCAATGACAGGCATTATGGCAGAGGATGTGAAAATGAGATGAATGGCGAAAAGTCAGCATCCCACTGGCGCAAAAATAGTTCACAATTTCCTGCTCTTTACATTCATGGCTCCTCACTTAACTGCACCCAAACATTAAACAAGGGAGGACAAGGGTGTTAACAACTATGACAGAATTATGGATTGGAAGGGGTCAAAGTAGAATTATTGGAGGGAGGGAGATTTGCATATGATGCTCCTCTAGCATGATGGAAGGGATTTTAATGGTCACAAGGGGATAGAAGCTGGTCTGGTAGTAAAACTTCAGCACCACCATTTCTCAAGCTGATCCAATTACGTACTTGAAAAGCAAGGAATTAAAAAGAAAATGCCAGGGCACAGCTCTCATGGATTGTTGGAGCAGGAGTCGACCACTACACTTATAGAATGATTGAAGGAGTATCCTACTCATTTCTGTCTTTGAAAATGGAATGGAAATTACCACTGGGATATGTCAGGAGCAATCCAGTACCAATTTATGGAATGTGAGGCCCTAACTCATTTTGCACATTCTTGAGCATAAAAATGATTGGGGCCAACTTAGGATCAGTTTCCAAAGACCTTTCATCACAATGTCAGAAGGAAACAACTGAAAAGGGGTTTCAGGACAAATTGCATGTGCCAATTGGGATAAAGACCTCTAAACCTTACAGCTAGGATGTTCAGGATTTATACACCTCCACCCCAGCTCCCTGGTACTCGGAATGCAAATTGGGAGTGCTGAGTAATCAAAAGGAAATGGTCTGACAAGGCCCTGAATGAGGATTCTGTCACCTGGTAGACCTCAGTCAAATGCAAGCTCCTGCAACAACCCTGTAATGCCTTTTGCAGTTTTTTTTTGGGGGGGGGGGTACATTCCCTGTCAGTGATCCTTAAGCCAGTACTAGTGCTCCAAGGGACAATTTGGGGATGTAACAGCTATAATAAAAGCAAACCTTGGGTCTTCACAATGACTCCATAGTTTGCAACCAGAAGACAACTATTGGTGATCTATATTCATTCATGTTTCTGTTCAATGCTTCCACAGTCGAGCACAGGTGCATCATCCCATTAATCAGGCAGTTGAGAAAGAGCAGACAACAAAGGGCCCATTGCCACCAAACTGGTTCAAGGGCAGAGCCTCGCCCTGATGAACAAATCCCGTCAAGAGCCAGAGACCAAAGCTGACAGAGTCATTGAGCAGAGGCATCTGGCAAGATCAAGGGTGTACAGAAGGTTCCTCACCTACCTCCAGATGGGCGAAATTGTCATCAACATCTTTGCATGTCAAGGATATGGTGGCTTACACCTGACACATTCCCCAGGACCAAGAGACCATCCATTGCCAGTGGATCTCAAAATGATTTCCAATCTGTACGTCTTTGCAAGAGGCTCATTCCAGGGCATTGCTGGGGACCTGTGCAGGAATTTCTCAAGCATCTGTTCACTAATGCATCTGATCAGTTTCTGCTTCCCTATTCATAAAGGCACATATCCACCTCTCCCAAGATGAAGCTAGCCAAGCTGTCAAAGAAGTGGGATTTCAGCAATCTCTAGATCCCCACACATGCAGGTTGCCATTGACTGCACCTACGTGGCTTTAAGATCTCCCTGGCAGAAGCCATAATGATTCATCACTCTCTCAATGTGCAGCTAGTTTGCTACCACCAGAAGTAAATTATGCAAGTATATGCAAGTCAGCCTGGAAGCTCTCATACATCTTGAGTCACTCGCAGATGCTGTAGACCTTAGAGGGTACTCAGTAGCAAAATCGACCTGTGAAACATGTGGTGATGATGCCCATTCAGCAGCCATAAAGCACCTCAGAGGAGAGGTATAACTCTGCTCATTCTCCAACATCTAACTGATTGAGCAGACATTTGGTACCTTGAAGATGCATTTCTGATGTCTGTACAAGTCAGGTGGCACTCTCTAGTACCCTCTCCAAACAGTCTCACATATCACCACGGCTCACTGCGCTCTACGCAATCTGGTACTCCAAAATCAGAATGTCTTGCCATAACGAGAGACAAAGGAGTTGAATGTCTTCTGTGATCAGGGTTACGTTTCACATGGGTAAGGAAGCTGAGGTTTCAGAGTAAGAGGCCACCACTGTTCTCCCAGCCATCCTTGCAGCTGCTTGAACGCTGCTACCAGAAATCTGGTGCCAGTAGTTTACCTCAGTTATTGATCTTTGATCCAAAGCCCAATTTTGGGTTGGCCCTAGTCAGCCCTCTTGGTCTAGGTAGTAGTGATTTTAGGCACCAAGTCATTTTTTTTTAAAATAGTACAGGTATACAAAAGGATAAAACTAATCAGTGTGGCAATTCTGACAAACAAATGCACATAATACAAGCGACAGTTCATTAAAATTATTGAATCCAAAATCTTAGAGGTTCCCAACAGAAAATTGAAAACCGTCATTTTCAAATGACCTGAGGTTCTGAAATGTCAGAGAAATCAAGGGTGAATGAAACATTTTCCTTTGGTTGGTCAGAGAGCATGTGTTGTACTGTTTTCCACAGTGGCAGGTTTCCAAATCAAAAAGCAGAGATACCTGACTGTTTTTGACTTATAATTTTGATTTAATGAATCTACTTTGTTTGTTATTGCAATCATAATTAGAAAGATCCACATTATTTATGAAAACCTCACTGACTCAGAATGATGTGCCTTAACTGGAGAAGGGCATACAACTCACCATACATCTTCAGAGCCCACAATTTCTTGCAACAATTTAAAAGATAAAAATGGTAACAATTGCGGTGACAGCCATCAAGACAGATCATCTCTAGCTGCAAGATATTTTTGGCAGATACAAATTTCTGCTTTTAGAACAAGCTACCCTCATGGTAGGCTGATAGAAAAGGTGAAGGCTCATGGGATACAAGGCCAGGTATGTAGATGGGTGGAGAACTGGCTTGGGAGGAGGAGACAGCGGGTAGTAGTAGAAGGCTCCTTTTCCAATTGGAGGTCTGTCACCAGTGGTGTGCCGCAGGGCTCGGTACTAGGACCTCTTCTATTTGTAGTATATATTAATGACTTGGAAGAGGGGGTAGGTGGTGTGATCAGCAAATTTGCTGATGACACTAAGATGGTTGGATTGGCGGGTACTGAGGAGCAGTGCCTGGCAATGCAACAGGACATAGACAAGCTGGTAGATTGGGCAGATAGATGGCAAATGGAATTTAATCCGGAGAAATGCAAGGTGATGCACTTTGGCCGGAATAATGTGGAGGGGAGTTATACGGTAAAAGGTAGAACTATCCGGAGTATAGATACGCAGAGAGACCTGGGGGTGCAAGTGCACAAGTCCCTGAAGGTGTCGGTGCAGGTGCAGAATGTGATGAGGAAAGCGTATGGTATGTTAGCCTTCATAGGAAGGGGTATAGAATATAAGAGTAGGAGTCTGATGTTGCAGTTGTATAGAACGTTGGTTAGGCCTCACTTGGAGTACTGCGTCCAGTTCTGGTCGCCGTACTACCGGAAGGATGTAGAGATCCTGGAGAGAGAGCAGAGGAGATTTACCAGGATGCTGCCTGGTATGGAAGGGCTGTCTTACGAGGAAAGATTGAACGAACTTGGGCTGTTTTCCCTTGAGAGACGTCGGCTGAGGGGGGATCTAATAGAGGTTTATAAGATTATGAAGGGGATAGATAGAGTAAATGGTGGTAAGCTTTTTCCGCTATTAGAAATGGATAGAACGAGGGGTCACGGGCTTAGGGTGAGGGGGGCTAGGTATAAGACAAATATTAGAGGGCAGTTTTTCACGCAAAGGGTAGTGGGGGTGTGGAATGCACTGCCGAGTAAGGTGGTGGAAGCAGGCACGCTAGGGTTGTTTAAGAGTCACTTAGACAGCCACATGAGCGGTCTACATATAGGGGGATATAGCAGGCCTTACTAAACATTGTAGGCTTGGGATTCCATTTTTGCCTCAGGGATGTTACAGTCTTTGCCTGTTTAATAATGAATCTTTGTCTCCACAGGCATTTAAGTCCACCTTGTTGACCAGCAAGGGGCATGCATGCGGCAGGTTGTAGTGGGCTGCTCTTGGATGTTGCTTCGGGAGTTGCCTATTGCTTCATGTCGTTACTGTGCTTAAACTGGACCATCTCGAGGGCAACATGACAGCTCAGAGACTATCTCTGTTGCTGTGCGGACACATGGATTTGGGCCTGTGTCTGTGGGAGTTTGCGCGTTCTCCCCGTGGTTGCGTGGGTTTCCTCCGGGTGCTCCGGTTTCCTCCCACATCCCAAAGATGCGCTTTTAGGCTGATTGATTGGGTAACAAATTGTCCCTATATTGGACCTCCCCGGTCCTCGCACATTAGGTGTAGACTAAAATCATGAATAGGTCACTGAGACAATGGGACGGCGGCGCGGGCTCGTTGGGCCGAAGGGCCTGTTTCCCGTGCTGTGTTGTTCTTTGTTCTTTGTTCTAAATAAGATTCACCCAAGGCCAATTTTGGCTCACAAACAGATTTCCCACCAGTTAGTTTAATGACACCGATGTGTCCAATCAGACTTTCTTTGATTCTAATTTATAGACTGTGACAGCAGGGAAGGCAA
Source organism: Carcharhinus amblyrhynchos (assembly GCF_965287045.1). Taxonomy (NCBI): domain Eukaryota; kingdom Metazoa; phylum Chordata; class Chondrichthyes; order Carcharhiniformes; family Carcharhinidae; genus Carcharhinus; species Carcharhinus amblyrhynchos. Next base: position 68,797,972 of record NC_137325.1, read on the forward strand.
GATTATCCAAATAAGAACCCTAGTTCTTTACAGTGTAATAACCCTGTAATTTTCAGTTAGTATGCTACATTTGTATGTAATTTGTATATAATTGAAAAACAACTGATCCATATTTACAGCAGAAGTTTCATTGTTCACAAAAGTCTTTCTTCTTTAGGTGAGAAGAAGCAAATGTGCTACATGCAGAGCCAGAATGACTGAAACCATGCTAATGGCCAATGAAGGTGATGTTTGGTGCAGAAAATGAAGTCGCATGGGATCAGAGGTGAGCTGGCAAGGTAGATACAGAATTGGCTCGGTTATAGAAGACAGAGGGTAGCAGTGAGAGAGTACGTTTCTGAACGGAGGGCTGTGACAAGTGGCATTCCTCAGGGATCAGTGCCGGAACCTTTGCCGTTTGTAACATTTACAAATGATCTGCAGGAAAATATAACTGGTTTGATTAGTAAGTTTGTGGATGACGCAAAGGTTGGTGGATTTGTGGATAGCGATGAGGATCATCAGAGGATACAGCAGGATATAGATCGGGTGGAGGCTTGGGCGGAGAGATGGCAGATGGAGTTTAATCCAGACAAATGTGAAGTAACGCATTCTGGAAGGTCTAATACAGTTAGGAAATATACAGTAAATGGCAGAACCCTTAAAAGTATTGATAGGCAGAGGGATCTGGGTGTACAGGTATTCAGGTCACTGAAATGGCAACGCAGGTAGAGAAGGTAGTCAAGAAGGCATGTGATATGCTTGCCTTCATCGGCTGGGGCATTGAGTTTAAAAATTGACAAGCCATGTTGCAGTTTTATAGAACTTTAGTTAGGCCGTACTTGGAATATGGTGTTCAATTCTGGTCACCACACTACCAGAAGGGTGTGGAGGCTTTGGAGAGGGTATAGAAAAGATTTACCAGGATGTTGCCTGGTATGGATGGCATTAGCTATGAGGTGAGGTTGGAGAAACTTGGTTTGTTCTCACTAGAATAATGAAGGCTGAGGATAGAAGTCTACAAGATTATGAGGGACATGGACAGAATGGATAGTCAGGTGGAAGAATCAATTACTAGGGGGCATAGGTTTAAGGTGCAAGGGGCAAGGTTTAAAGGGGATGTACAAGGAAAGTTTTTTTACACAGAGGGTAGTGGGTGCTTGGAACTAACTGCCGGGAGGGGTAGTGGAAGCTGATACGATAGTGACATTTAAGGGGCATCTTGACAAATATATGAATAGGTTGGTAATAGAGGGATATGGTCCCCAGAAGGGTAGGGGGTTTTAGTTCAGTCGGACAGCATGGTCAGTGCAGGCTCAGAGAGCTAAAGGGCCTGTTTCTGTGCTATAATTTTCTGCTCAGCCCCCTCCACCTGCACCCACCCCACCACTCCCCGGAAGGAATATTATTTCAGAAAGAAACACGTCCTGCAGTCACAATGCTTTCATGGCAGGCTAAATGAGCTGAGAGAGGAGCTTCCTCTCCTGAGCTAATCTGATTGGGCTGGCAGCACTAGCAGTCCCAGCATGTCAGAGCTCAGTACTGGCTGTTGCCAAGACTAGAGGAAGGAGCATAAAGGAATGTTGACTGCCGTAAAAAGGTAAGTCTCAGGTTTTTAAGGCGAAGAGGGGATTAACAGCCTCGGGAGGGGAGAAAGTGGGGGGGCGGGGGGAGGTGGTGGAATGGTGGCTGGGTTTTGGAGGGCAGGTGATGAGGAAAGAGGTGGGAGGTGGAGAGTGACATGTTGGAAGGGGCGCCCCTAATTCACACAGGGAGCCGCTTAAATGAGGTGTCCCCTTCCTTCTCACCATCCTTTATTGATGCCATAAAGAAGTTTGCCCACCCCAGCCCACTTGGCCCTGCCAACTGCATTATGGTGTGGGCTGTGTATTATCCCCATTATTGGCCGACAAATGAGCTTATTTGTCCTTTAATTATTTATTTAAGTATGTCTGGGCTGCTAATTTTCCACCATACATTTAGCATGTGACAGGGTCAGTTTGGGAATGGGAAGAATATTGGATAGCTATTTTATCTGCATTTACCATCAACCTCCCTCTGCCCACCACCAAAAACACATCTGCTGGGGGCCATAAACCTAGCCCAGTGTTTTTATTGAATTTGCTGTTGTAGAAAGTAACTAGATTGTCCTGATGTAAATTTCTTCATGTGGAATCATGGAAATTTAAAGCATAGGAGAGGTCAATCAGCCCATCTGGTCTATGCCAGCTCTTCACTAAAGTGATTCAAAACTAATCCCATGCCCCACAATCTCTCCATAACATGTGTTATTCCTCTGTTTCAAATATCATGCAAGTTGCCCCTTTAAGATCCAAGAGCCTTTCCCCAGAGGCGAGGTAAGAACATAAGAACTGGAGCAGGAGTTGGCCATCTGGCCCCGAGTCTGCTCCACCATTCAATGAGATCATTGTTGATCTTTTTGTGGACTCAGCTCCACTTACCCGCCCACTCACCATAACCCTTAATTGCTTTACTGTTCAAAAATTTATCTATCCTTGCCTTAAAAATATTCAATGAGGTAGCCTTAACTGCTTCACTGGGCAGGGAATTCCACAGATTCACAACCCTTGTGTGAAGAAGTTCCTCCTCAACTCAGGCCTAAATCTCTTCCCCTTATTTTGAGGCACCATGATATCCTGATTTTACAGAATGTAGCACAAGACTAAAAATCTCGATTAGCTGAGTACTACAGGACTTTCCAAGCAGCTGAGGCATTGGTTGAGGATCGTGATGCTGTGCTCTATAAATGGTCCTTCTGTGCCAGCACTGTTTCTGTTGCATGACTGCAATGGATGTTGCATGAGTTTTGGGACGCAATCATGAGCTATGCCATGAACAGATAACCCTTGTCAACTGCAGATGGTACAGAGGACTGCCACAGAATGCAGGGTTGATCAATGGCAGGAAAGCAGGCGTTCACCAGCACACTGAGGGATTGGAATTTCTTTCACTTTAGGGAATTGGCACAGTTCACAAGGTACATACAAGGCAGAAGGGAATGGCATCAGCCGTACCACTCCCAGTAGGCCATTCAAACTTTAGAAACTGTAGAAAAGCTGTAAAATTGTATAGAACAGCACCAGCAACCAACCCCAAGTAGTTCCTGATGCCTTCACAAAGTGCTAGGGGACTCCTTCATGCCATTTATCTTCGTGTTTAGCTATGCAAGACGAAGAGTACGCTGGAATGAGGCGTTCAGAAATGGCAGTGCTGGCATCAAATCGATACGGCACTCAGATTGGCAAAATTAACTGCCTTTGCTGCATGCTGCAGATAATCATTAAGTGTGTGGACTAACCTGTTTATCAAGATGGTCTCTGTGAATCAATGGTTGCCAGTTTTGAATATTAATAGGCTGAATGATCGACTAAAACAATGGGTGACACAGAATCTAATTTCTCCTTCTGTACCTCAGCTCCATTTCATTGAAGAGGGCTGCAACAAATCTCTAAAGAATGGTTGTATCATCTGAAAGCATCTCCTAACTATTGGTAGCAAGCAAGAATGCAAAGCTGCATACCAAAGCAAGATGGCAATGCCCCATAGCCAGAATGCTAGATGGGACAATCACTCGTGAAGAAACAATTAATCACAGTGAAGATGTGAAATAAATTATGCAAATTGACAAATAAGTAGTCAATTAGCAAGTGGGAACCAAATCACAAAGCCTTAATTAGAAAAGGGAAAAAAGAGACATGAAAAAAGAGGCATGATGAGACAGCAGTTTTAAGGAGATTAAATATGGAATAAGATAAAAATGAGATGAGCCCTGAAAAATCTACTTTCACTTTTCAAGAAGAATAAATATTCATTTTGGATTGTGGGTGACAGAAACCGAAGCAATATAGTTTAAATAACTTGTCGCCTGAATGTTTATATCTCTGTCAAATCTCTGAAGTACACATAGTGGTGATGATAGTCCCAGAAAGTTTACAGCTATAAACGTAATGAACCCAAACTCCTTAAGGAATTGTATGTATGGTGACAACTCCCTCCTAACTTGTTATTGTCTTTATATTTTCTTTTCCTGCATATGTTTTATGTTAATGTTTTAGGAGTTACTCATGCAAAGTATTTTGTTATCATGGCAATGTATTTGGAACAGACACAAATATCATTATTATAGTTGTTAGGAGGTCCCGCTAAGATCTCAAATGGGAGCAAATTTCTTCAAGCAGTGTAGTAACCTTGTAAAATGGTACCATCATCAGAAAGTGTATTGGCATCAGGATAGATTTTCTCATTCACTGGGCCTTGGAAATCAGCATTTGCCAGTTGCATTGAAGAGGAAGAAAGGACAGAGATCATTACAACAGGTATCTGTGTGCTTCCAAACACCCAGGATCTTGTTGGACTTCCCTAGCCTTAATACATAAACCTATATCTACCTAATATGCAGACCTAGCATTGCTATTATGTAGTGGGAATGAGAGTTCTTGGTTATCCTGCCTAGCCATCTTGCCAATCCAACAACTAGCGGTCCAATGTAAGGCTCAAGGTCAGTGCATGGCCTCTGGACACTGTAGTCTGAAAGATTGCAATTATCTGAGGGGTAGGTTAAAGAAAAAATGGGAAAGTTAGGATTTCTTTTCATTAAGAGGAAGCCCCAGTAGGGGAACTTAAACACAAACTTTCCAGCACTAGCTGGAAAGATCTGATCTGAATGCTCTGGGGCATAGCTGCAGGCTCCTGCAAGATGCAAGCAGCTGTGCCTGTATTTCTTCCATGGGCCAGGAGAGGATAAACATTATCTCCAGATGAATGCATCCATCATTGAATGCCCATGAAGGAAAGGCTATCCTAACTTCTATGAAGGTGGCATCAAAATAATCATAGAATTGAGTCACAGAATTCATACAGTGCAGAAGGAGACCATTTTGCCCAAAGGCTCTGCCTTACCCCATAACCACAGCTATTTACCCTGCTAATCCCCCTAACCTATATATCTCTATGGGGCAATTTAGCATGGCTGACCTACCTAAGCTACACACCTTGGACTGTAGGAGCAAACAGGAGAACCTGGAGGAAACCCATGTGGACATAGGGAGTACAAGCAATCTCCACTCAGTCACCCAAGGCAGGAATTGAATTCAGGTCTGTGAGGCAGTAGTGCTAACCACTATGCCACCATGCTGCCTTATTGATAGGTGGGAATCATTTTAGCCAATTCAGATAGTAGAGTCATTGAAGTTGCAGGATCACAGAAGGCTGCTAGCAAAGACTGATCATAGACGATCACAAAACAGATATTGATCGGGTAGATCATTTTGTTCACTTCAGCTCATACAACTAGCTGTCCCCCAACACAGCATTCAACTATCTCTAAATAATTCCAGGTTTTCTCCTCATATGGAGAATCAGCAGTCCACTCTGCAAGAAAATCATTCTTTGGAGGGTGGATGTGAATGGCTTGCCTCTTTGCCCTCCTTACCAGCCTGCCCTGCAGCTATAATGACCTGAGATGGGCTCAAAAGGAACAGAGTGGGAATTCCACCACTCACTGCAGAGGAAGTCCTGCCCTCGAGGTCTGCTGGTCAATCCAATTGTTGGCAGTTCCATTAGCCCTCATGGCGCCAAGAGCACATTAGTAGATGCTGCCAGGACTGCAATGTGGAACAAGAGAAGAAATGGATTTTGAAATAGGTAAGTCAGCGGCCTTGACAGGGAGGGTTTGGGCAGGTTAGGGAAGGGGATGGGGAAGGAAGTGGGTGGTGGATTTGAAGCTGTAAGCGGATAAGTTGGAGATGGTCATTGCTTGGCACTTGTGTGGCATGAATGTTACTTGCTACTTGTCAGCTCAAGGTATCAGATATTGTCCAGGTCTTGCTGCAATTGGACATGCTTCTGTATTAGAGAAGTCACGAATGGTGTTGAACATTGTGCAGTCATCTATGAACATCCCAACTTCACTTCTGACATTATAATGGAAGGAAGGTCATTGATGCAGCAGCTGAAGGTTGGGCATAGGACACTACCTAGGGAACTCCAGCAGTGATGTCTTCAAATCGAGATGATTGACCTTCAACCACCACAGCCAACTTGCTTTTTGACAGGTATGACTCCAACCAATGGAAAGTTTTCCCTCTGATCTCCATAGGCTCCAGTTTTGCCGGAGCCTTGATGTCAAGGGCAGTCACCCTCTCTTCACCTTTGGCATTCAGCTTTTTTTTCCATGTTTGAAACAGGGTTGCAATTAGGTCCAGAACTGAGTGTCACATGACAATCCCACTACCACACCAACTCAATTGTTCTGAAAGATAATGACTGTGAATTTCCAAAAGGCATTGGCTTAGATTTTCTGTGAAGTGGCAGTCCTTGTGCGATTGATGTTCCACTTGAAACTTTCCATCACCAGACACTATGCCATTATTTTTCTGGGTCTTCTGAGCCTGGCTTCACCAGAAATATGTAGCTCAAAATCTAAGAGCTCCATGATGTCAGGGGAAGACAAGATACATCACCCTTTCTTTTAAACAGCAGAGCTGTCACATTGTAAACTGAAAGGTTCAGTATTATTTACTGGCAGAACTGTCCATTGTTTCCAAGTCAAAGTTAGACATTGATGGAGAGTCCCAGGAAACGGGAATTGCCCATTGGAAGTTCAATCTTTTCAGGCAATTCCCACTGTTGTCAGTATGTGAGGCATGGAAGCACAGTGCTTAGCACTGATACCTGACAGCACCTGGGACCCAGGTTAAATTTCACTCTTGGGTGACTGTGTGGAGTTTGCACATTCTCGCTGTGTCTGTGTGGACTTCCTCTGGTTTCCACCCACTGTCCAAAGGTATGCAGATTAGGTTGATTGACTTCCACAGAGCCTCGACATGCATCTTTGGTTGTATGTCCAGCCTCCAGTGATCCAGAAATCGGAAGACCTGGGCCATTATCCAGATGAAAAGAAGCTCAATTGAAATTTACAAGCAGTTTCCCAGTGATTAAGAAAAAGTACTCAAAATAATTTATCACATAACTGAAGAAGCCCCAATGCCAGCAGCGCTGAGGTTTCTACCCAGAATCATGGAGCATAGTACATTTTTTGAAGTTGAATGCTGCTAACTTTTATAAGAAAGTCAGCCCAAAAATATCGGTTTTACCCCACAACCTCACATGGACAAAAAAAACTTTGCTCCAACTTTACCCACAACACAGAAGATGATCTCACTGCAACCTAATGCCGTGATAAAGTTCTGTACGGCCAAAGGAAAAGTAACTCTCCCAGAAACCACTTTGCCAACCCTCCTACTCAAATCCCGACAGGACTACATGCATTCTTCCTTATTTTCTACATTTAGGGAGATTATGGGATACTGTTATGCTCCTGATGTTGACAAATTCCACCAGTTTTGTAAAGTTTGCAATCTGCTCTGAATGGAAATGACTTGAAGTAGGCAGTGCCATTGAGTAATTAACTCATTGCCATGGATATCGAACCAACACATTGTATAATGAACAAATGGGGAAATTAGGCTTTGTGCTGGTCTTAAGTTGGTCAGAAAAGCAATAATTCCTGTCAAGTCTCCACTTCCCATGAATCAGGAGCTATCAGCATCATTTAATGATGCTACAGTCTTCTCAAAGCTCAATTATGCAACCTTGCTATCTTCGGATACCATTAGCAGAACAAGGTCAATGTTTTGTAGCTTTTATCACTTATGAAGGTATGTTTTACTACTGCAAAATTCCCCCATCACTTAGCACATTTCAGAAGATTGTTCCTTTCGTCTTGTCAGACATTGAGGAGATGGTCAACCTACTTGACATCTTCATCATCATACAGGAGGCTTCTAAACACCAGTTGTTTGAAGTGCAGAATAGGCATGTCCCTGCAAAAATGAGGGATAGAAATGGCAAGATTTGGGAACCATGGATGAAGAGGGAAATGGTAAGCTTAGTCAAAAGGAAGCATTCGATAGGTCTAGCATCTAAAAGCTGACAAAGCCCTTGAAGAGTACAGTGAAAGTAGGAAGGAACTTAAATATGCAATTAGAACGGCTAAAAGAGAGATGAAATGTCTTTAGCAAACAGGGCCAAGGAGAATCCTAAGGCTTTTTATGCATATATTAGGAGCAAAAGTGTGGCAAGAGAAACAGTAGGCCACTCAAGGAGGGGGAGCTATGCATGGAGCCACAGAAAGTGGGTGGGATCCTTAATGAGTGCTTTGTATAGGTATTCACCAAGGAGAAGGGCATGACGGACGTTGAGATTAGTTCAGGTCTAGAGAATATCATTATATCAAAGGACTAAGTGTTGAGTATCCTAAATTACATCAAGGTAGTCAACTCAGACATTATTTTCATCAGTAAAACTTGAAGGTCAAGTATCTATCAGGTTAATTCAATTGTATAGCCAACATATTTAGCTATACTACTACCATAGACAGTAATAGCGATTTTGAAGCCATTTGAGACATTGAAGGCCATGTGCTCATGGTGATTTCACAAGCGCCGGGAATGGAGTTATGCCAGAGAAGTTAAAGACAGAATTGGTGATTGACAGCTGCAGGAAATAAGTCATTACCTCAAAACCCAGTGGCCCCTCTGTAACATGAGATCAATTCTTCCTCTATTCAGAGTGTGCAATGAACACACATTGTTTGATGATGATTGTATTGCATGTAGAACTCAAGCAGTTATCCAAAAAGCACTACAGCAATTAGCATTGATCTTGCCCAGAAAGAATATTCAGGTGTTAAGGTGAAGCAATCCCATGAAGCGATCTGCTAGACACCAATAGATCGCTGCATAGAAGGCTTCATTAGAAACTGTGTAGCTTGTATGTTCAATGAAAAATCTGTTAAATCATTCCCTGCATCATTACAAATGACCATGCGACCTACTAAACCATAGAAATAACTCCAAACAGAGAAGTCAAAGCAGCCCCTAATAACCAATGTGTTTTGTTTGTTGTTTCTGATCTATAGAATGAATGGCCAGAAATTGCCACATCAAATTCCATAACCACCATTTTGATCATTGCCAAATGGGGTTTGACTGAGACAATCACTATGGATAATGGACTTCAATGGCTCTAATTTTAGCATGGCACTGGCCATTTTTTAGCTATCACTGCTATCCGATAATATCTGCCATCCAGTTGTAATGCAGGTATGTTTAACTACGGTAATTCATCATAGGGCTGTATACAAAAAAAAGCTAACTTGAGCATTTTTGGTGAGGTGTTGCGATGCACAAGAATAAATCGTCCTATTGGAAAATGTGTTCTGAAATGGAAGAAAACACTGTTTGGGATCTCTATTGTAATAATCTGAAGTGATTTATATAAACCAAACAAAATCATTCAGCAGCTTTTACTTAGGAAAACAAAAACAGCCATTTGCTTCTGGATTGTTTTGATTGATAGTATATCTTTGTAGAAAAAAAATCTATTTGTTTCTGCAGTTTCAATAGACTCCATTGTAAACAATGGTTATGGCATGTTTTGAATGCATAGTCTATTATGAATGCTTTACTGAGTTTCAAATCACATCTCAGCAGTGGGTTGTGTTCACATTTTGATTTTTAAGAGTTTGTTGAAGGATATCTGACAATGATGTGTTTCCTAAATAAGTATTTGTTTCTACAATAGATTGACCATCTAAGAAGATTTACATTTTTTTAAAAGGAAAATTTGGCTTAGTATTAAGTATGTATCCTTGAATGAAAGCCCCATTAGGTTGTTAGAACTTAATTTTTTAATGTCTATTTCAAAGAGATCTTGAGGTCTGCCCATTGTGGATACCGATTAATGGCATCAAAGATACATGAGGGGCATGGAGGTCACATGAAAGTATGAGGTGGAATGGGATATGAGGAGGCATAAGAGGTCACGGGGAGTACGAGGGTCAATGACAAGTGGATGGCAGTACATGAATGAAGGATGACATTTAGGGGTCCTTTAAATAATGGTGAGAGCTGGGTTGATGTGTTGAGAATGGAGGGGGCATCTTCTAACCAGATCACCTCTGCACCCACATTCCTCTTGCATTCAATCTTAGCTTTGCAAACTGCACTGTGAACTGAGCCTGGTGTGAACAAACAAAACACCCCACAGTCAAGATGGTTCAGGCGTGCAGTTTGAACATGGAACATAGAACATTACAGCACATTACAGGCCCTTCAGCCCTCAATGTTGTGCTGAGCTATGTCGAAACCCAAGATCAGGCTATCCCACTCCCTATAATTATGGTATGCTCCATGTGCCTATCCAATAACCGCTTGAAAGTTCCTAAAGTGTCTGACTCCACACCCCAACCACTCTCTGGGTGAAGAATCTACCTCGGATATCCCTCCTATATCTCTCACCATGAACCTTATAGTTATGCCCCCTAGTAACAGCTACATCCACCCAAGGAAATAGAGTGGATGTGCAGAGACTATCTATCCCCCTCATCATCTTATAAACCTCTATTAAGTCGCCTCTCATCCTCCTCCACTCTAAAGAGAAAAGCCCCAGCTCCCTCAACCTTTCCTCATAAGACCTACCCTCCAAACCAGGCAGCAGCATCCTGGTAAATCTCCTCTGCACTCTCTCCAATGCTTCCACATCCTTCTGATAGTGAGGTGACCAGAACTGAACACAATATTCCAAATGTGGTCTCACTAACGTCCGGTATAGTTGCAGCATAACCCCATGGCTCTTAAACTCAAACCCCCTGTTAATAAATGCTAACACACTACAAGCCTTCATTACGGCTCTTTCCACTTGAGTGGCAATCTTCAGAGATCTGTGGATATGAACCCCAAGATCTCTCTGTTCCTCCATATTCCTCAGAACCCTGCCGTTGACCCTATAATCCACATTCAAGTTTGTCCTCACACTTATCAGGGTTAAACTCCATCTGCCACTTTTCGACCTAGCTCTGCATCCTATCAATGTCTCTTTGCAGCTTGCAAGAGCCCTCCACTTCATCCACTACTCCACAATCCTGGTGTCATCAGCAAATTTACTAACCGACCCCCCAGCCCCCTCTTCCAAGTCATTGATAAAAATCACAAATAGCAGAGCACCCAGCACTGACCTCTGTGGTATACTGCTGGTAACTGGCCTCCCAGTCTGAAAATTTTCCTTCCACCACCACCCTCTGTGTTCTATGAGACAGTAAAAAGTCGGACAACACCAGGTTTCAGTCCAACCGATTTATTTGATAGTAAACGCACTAGCTTTCAGGTTAGCCCCTTCGTCAGGTGAATGGAGAGTTCTGGCCTCAGTCAGAGCGTATAAAGCACAGACAGTTTACAGATTACTGATTAGAATGCAAATCTTTACACCTAACCTGCTGTTCAAGTCTTAAAGTGGCTAACAATGTGAGTGGAAGGAGCACTGATCACAGGTTAAAGAGATGTGTATTGTCTCCAGATAGTACAGTAAGTGAGGTTTCAGTGACAGTTTACAGTAATCTGTAAACTGTCTGTGCTTTATATGCTTTGTCTGAGGCTAGAACTCTCCATTCACCTGACGAAGGGGCTAACCCAAAAGCTAGTGAGTTTACTACAAATAAATCAGTTGGACTGAAACCTGGTGTTGTCAGGCTTTTTACTGTGTTTACCCCAGTCCAACGCCAGCATATCCACATCACTTCTATGAGACAGCCAGTTACTTATCCAATCGGCCAAATTACCTCCTACCCCACACCTCCTTATCTTTCTCATGAGCCTAGCATGGGGAACCTTATCAAACGCCTTACTAAAATCCACGTATATGACATCAACTGATCTACCTTTGTCTACACACTTAGTTGCCTCCTCAAAGAATTCAATCAAATTTGAGAGGCAGGACTTACTCCTCACAAAACCATGCTGATTATCCCGGATTAAACTGCATCTTTTCAAATGGTCATAAATCCTACCTCTCAGGGCCCTTTCCATTAACTTACTGACCACTGAAGTAAGACTAACTGGCCTATAATTACCAGGGTCATTCCTATTTCCTTTCTTGAAGAGAGGAACAACATTCGCCACTCTCCAGGCCTCTGGCACAATCCCCATGGACAGTAAGGACCAGTTTTGGGAGTTGCAAATGTATGCAAGTCACGTTTTCCTAAAGCTACATGGGGTAAGGCTCCCACATAAAGTCATAGAGGTTTACAGCATGGAAACAGGTCCTTCGGCCCAACTTGTCCATGCTGCCCTTTCTTTTTTAAAACCCCTCAGCTAATCCCAATTGCCTGCATTTGGCCCATATCCCTCTATACACATCATGCCAATGTAACTATCTAAATGCTTCTTAAAAGATAAAATTATACCTGCCTCTACTAATACCTCTAGCAGTTGTTCCAGACACTCAACCACCCTCTGTGTGAAGTAAGTGCCCCCCTGGACACTTTAATATCTCTCCCCTCTCACCTTAAACCTATGCCCTCTTGTTTTAGACTCCCCTACCTTTGGGAAAAGATATTGACTATCTACCTCGTTTATGCCCTTCACTATTTTATAGACCTCTAAGTTCACCCCTCAGTCTCCTATGCTCCAGAGAAAAAGTCCCAGTCTATTCAGCCTCTCCTCATAACTCAATTATGAGGATTTTAGTAAGGTGTTTGATAAGGTTCACCATGGTAGGCTTCTGCAGAAAATGCAGATGTATGGGATTGAGGGTAGTCTAGGAAATTGGATCAGGAATTGGCTAGCAGATAGGAGACAGAGGGTGGTGGTTGATGGTAAATATTCGTCATGGAGTTCAGTTACGAGTGGTGTGCCTCAGGGATCTGTTTTGGGGCCACTGCTGTTTGTAATTTTTATTAATGATCTGGATGAGGGTATAGTTGGGTGGATTAGTAAATTTGCTGATGACACCAAAGTCGGAGGTGTGGTAGATTGTGAGGAAGGGTGTCATAGTTTGCAGGGAGACTTAGACAGGTTGCAGAGCTGGGCCGAGAGGTGGCGGATGGAGTTTAATGCGGAGAAGTGTGAGGTAATTCACTTTGGTAGGAATAACAGATGTGTTGAGTATAAGGCTAACGGGAGGGCTTTGAATAGTGTGGATGAACAGAGGGATCTAGGTGTATGTGTACATAGATCCCTGAAAGTTGGGAATCAAGTAGATAAGGTTGTTAAGAAGGCATACGGTGTCTTGGCGTTTATTGGTAGGGGGATTGAATTTAGGAGTCGCAGCGTCATGTTGCAACTGTACACAACTCTGGTGCGGCCGCACTTGGAGTACTGTGTGCAGTTCTGGTCCCCACATTACAGGAAAGATGTGGAGGCTTTGGAGAGGGTGCAGAGGAGGTTTACCAGGATGTTGCCTGGTATGGAGGGGAGGTCCTATGAGGAGAGACTGAGGGATTTGAGGTTGTTTTCGCTAGAAAGAAGGCGGCTAAGAGGGGATCTTATTGAAACATATAAGATGATTAGAGGTTTAGATAGGGTGGATAGTGATAGCCTTTTTCCTCGGATGGAGAAAGCTAGCACGAGGGGGCATGGCTTTAAATTAAGGGGGGGTAGTTATAGGATGGATGTCAGGGGTAGGTTCTTTACCCAGAGGGTGGTGAGGGATTGGAATGCCCTGCCTGCTGCAGTTGTAAATGCGCCTAGTTTGGGGGCGTTTAAGAGATCCGTGGATAGGTTTATGGACGAAAAGGGATTGGTTTAGATTAGTGGGTCATTGTTTTTTAAACTGGTCAGCGCAACATCGTGGGCCGAAGGGCCTGTTCTGCGCTGTAATGTTCTATGTTCTATGCTCTATGTTCAATCCATTAAGTCCTGGTAGCATCCTAGTAAATCTTTTCTGCGCTCTTTCTAGTTTAATAATGTCTTTTCTATAATAGGGTGACCAGAATTGCACACAGTGTTCCAAGTGTAGTCTTACCAACGTCTTGTACAACTTCAATAAGACATACTAACTCCTGTATTCAATGTTCTCACAGATGAAACCAAGCATGCCGAATGGCTTCTTCACCACTCTGTCCACCTGTGACTCCACTTTCAAGGAACTATGAACATGTTCCCCTAGATATCTTTTTCTGTAACTCTCCCGAATACCCTACCATTAACTGAGTAAGTCCTGCCCTGGTTCAATCTGTCAAAATGCATCATCTGCCATTTGTCTAAATTGAACTCCATCTACCATTCGTCAACCCACTGGCCCAACTGATCAAGATCCCGTTGCAATTAGAGATAACTTTCTTCACTGTCCACTATGCCACCAATCTTGGTGTCATCTGCAAACTTAATAACCATGCCTCCTATATTCTCATCCAAATCATTAACATAAATGACGAACAACAGTGGACCCAGCACTGATCCCTGAGGCACACCGCTGATCACAGGCCTCCAGATTGAAAAACAGCCCCCTACAACCACCCTCTGGCTTCTGTCAAGAAGCCAATTTTGTATCCATTTAGATACCTCACCCTGGATCCCATGAGATTTAACCTTATGCAACAACCCACCATGCAGTACCTTGTCAAAGGCCTTGCTCAAGTCCATACAGACAACATCAACTGCACTGTTCTCATCTACCATTTTGGTTACTCCTTCAAAAAAGCAAATTTGTGAGAAATGATTTTCCACTCAAAGCCATGCTGACTATCCCTGATCAGTCCTTGCATCTCTAAATGCCTGCAGATCCTGTCTCTCAAAATACCTTCCAACAATTTACCCACCGCAGATGTGAGGCTCACTGGCTTGTAGTTCCCAGGCTTTTTCCTACAGCCCTTTTTAAAAAAAGGCATGACATTTGCCACTCTCCAATCTTCAGGCATCTCACCCGTGACTATCAATGTTTCAAATATTCAAACATAGATATCAGAACTCTTTTGTACCAATCTCATGGCTTTCATGAACAAAAAGCATTGATGTATAAGGAGAGATTGACTAGGTTTGGATTGTTTTTGCTGGCGTTCAGACAAATGAAGGGAGATCTCAGGAACTTATAAAATTCTAACAGGTCTAGACAGGGTAGATGCAGGGAGGATGTTCCTAATGGTGAAGTAGTTCAGAACCAGAGGTCACAGTCGTCAGGATAGACCATTTAAGATGGCGATGAGGAGACATTTTTTCACCCAAAGAGTGATGAGCCCGTGGAATTCATTACCACAGGAAGTAGTTCATGCCCAACATTGACTGTATTTAAGAGGCGGCTAGACATAGCACTTGGGGCGAATGGTATTAAAGGTTATGGGGAGAAAGCAGGATTAGGCTGTTGAGTTGGACGATCAGTCAGAATCATAATGAATGGCAGAGCAGGCTCGAAGGGCCAAATGGACTCCTCCTGCTCCTGTCTTCTAGGCTTCCTCTGTGGGGGAGTTCAAAACTATGAGCAATTAATAAATTGTCGCAAAAAAAAAATGCAAAAAAGAATTCTGAAGAAACTTCTTTAGACAGGAAGTGGTTAGAATGTGGAACTTGTTACCACATGCAGTAGTTGAGGTGAATGACTTAGATGCCTTTAAAGGGAAGCTAGGTAAGTACATGAAAGAGACAAAAAAATAGAAGGAAATGCAGATAAATTGTGATGAAATAGGGTTTGAGGAGGTTCGTGTGAAGCATAAACACTGGCATAAACCATTGCTTCAAAAGGCCCATTTCTGTACAATAAGTTCTTTCTAATTCCATAAATGAATACTTGAATGGTGCCTGACCATAGTAACTTCATTATAAACATCTTTGAAACCATGTTGCTTTGGGTGATACACTATAGTATCTTTTAAATTTTGCACATTGAATATAGGAGCAGAAAATTAGTCAAAGAATTTTTCCACCAATTCCCTGCACACTGTTTCTCCCTCATTAATTCAAAAAAAAATTCAACATGTTTTCCTTAGATGAGAACTTATAAAGCATGGATATAGAGGTTTGTTGGAGGTTGTTCCAGTCCTTAGTGTACTTGGGGAGTGGGATGGCAAAGGAAGTCTGTTGAGAGTTTGTACAGTTGGAGCTATTGGTCATGAACACTTTGGGCTTGAAGTACTGCTTAGAAACATTTAATTGTCCATTTGAAATTTTATCAAGATGTGGCATCCTGTGGGCCTTTCAGTTCTGAATGGTACTTTCCAACATCCCACATGCAGCAGTACTTTGGTTGAGTGTCTGAGGTATTTCCAGGCTAAGTTGAGAATCTCATCAGATGCTTGTGAACAGGCCCTGTGGACCTGTGTGTATTGTGAACAGAGAAGGCTGACATTCATTGCACTGCACACTGGCCCCACCACTGTGGGTGCAGTCAATCCTCCAAGAATCCAAAATTCTGATGGACTACTCATTAGATGCCCAATTGTAAAGTTAAAGGCATGGGCATGTATCCTTCATAGAATCCTGACAGTGCAGAAGGAGGCCTCCATGCAGGCAGTCGCCCAAAGCTGGAATTGAACCTAGGTCCCTGATGCTGTGAGGCAGGTGCTAACCACTGTGCCACTATCATCGTTAGAGAACTCTGTAATTGGTATTTGGGATGGAGTTGCTATCAAGTTAACAGTTTCATTTTCTTTCTCCCCCCGCCATTAGAAAATCCCTGGCCTTTTTTTCCACCATATTCCATGGATTTATGGCGAAAATTAAGGGCTCACTATTTAGGAATTGTTAACTCAAAAGAATATCTAATTATCAATATCACTACAAAGTAGTATTTCTGTTTAATTGCTCATGTTCAATAGTTGGTGCTTTTCAATCGAAATGACATTTTTTAAACTTTATTCTATTGCACTCTGGAGTTCTGACGGCTGACAATGTGATAGACTTGCAATTTGAAAACAACTCTGTTGATTGCCTGAGATATGAAGCTTAATCGATTTAATTCTAACTATAATGGAGAACTCGTGCTATTTCTGGGAAAAGGAGGAACAAACAGAGGACATTATGCTACACCCTTATTATAAGCCATATAGGTTCTGCTATTAATCAAGGAGGTAATGAGGGTAAGTAAAATTAGGCATTCTTGTGCCTAATTAGGCATTCTTCTTGGAACATTTTTAGGAAAAAAACGGAATCCCAGGCACATTCAAACACACAAAGCAACAGAAACAAAAAAAAAGTGTAGTGGGGAAAATAAGTTTAAAGTTAGTCAGAAATTTGTACTTTTGTCCTGTTTTTTCTGAATTAATTTGATGTAAGTTTATAATACATAATGATCACTGTATTGAAGTGTTGCAAAGAATTGAATGCTCTTCAGAAGAGCCAAGTCAAAGAGTTTTTGAATTATATCTGAGAGCCAAGGTGAGTCCCAGCCTGAAATCTCCTTTATCTCAAAACATTTTACTTTCATACTTTTCTTCTTTGGAGTCTAATGTGCTGGTGACACACCATTAAATACAGGTATCTATAATGACAAACATTTATAGATGACAACAATTATACCACCTGACAGCACAGCAGAAATCATCATCTTTGGACAGAGTACTAATGGTTTAAAAAATGGATGAACTAGTCCAAACAAAAAATCATCCTATAAGAACTCAGTTTAATGATAAATCCAAAATTACCCATTTTAGATCATTGCAGACATTGAATGTGCTTTAGCTCTCACTTTAGAGTTGACAAAAACTGGAAGATATCATGTTTTGTGCAAAATCTTACTGCATAATCATAAAAGAGATCTGAAAGTATATTTTATACAAGTATCGGTATCTTTTTGCATAATTAAGGAAGTGGACACCAAGACTGACCACTGGACAATAAAATGAAAATGAAAACCATGCTAATATAATTATTAACAACATGTACTTAGAAATAAATGCATTTTTTCAAGATTTACATTATGATCAATAAAAGTTGCGCCATAGATAGTCAGAGCGATCTAAGTTTCATTTACTTTTTACTTTTTCCAATGTTCTCCTGTCCCCAAAAGTTCTGACTTACCTAAAAGAGACTAAAAGTTCTGACTCCTATTAATAAGCAATGCAACCAATGCACGACCCCATCAAGTTGTCATTCTTCATTGGTGAATTCAGACTGTAAGTAATTTTATGAAATTATGCTCCTGACCTGCCCACTAGGATTGTGTGAACATGGTCTCCAAATTTTTTTCTTCCATTACCTCTGCCACTGAATGTGGATGGAGGTAACATCTCAAAAATAATAGATGGATTTCAACAAAATGTGACACAAAGAGGAAGAGCTGATTAGCTTTTGTTGAAGGTGTTACTCTGGATTTGGAGACTTTTTGGGAGTTTTTTTTGGAATGTTGTGGGTTGTTTTATTTACAATATCGTTGATTATTTAGAATGTTGTGGATTGTCTCAGTTGTTGTGGCGGAATTTGTCAAAATGCATACAGGGTTTTCAGAGTAGATTGTTGGGTGTGGATTGGCCTGATGTGTTCTCAATGCAGTGGCAGCTCTTAAGGAGATGATTTCTTTTTCAATTTTGCAGCTGCAGAGCACCATCCAGGCAGAGAAAAACCTCAAGGAAGTTCTATATAGCTGTAATAACATTTTGTTAACACAGTGAAGCTGAGCTTTGTGCTGTAGGGAGTACCCTCTTCGCTTGTTTTATATTGAGGAGCATGAGTTCATAATATCACCTATCAATGTCTGCAGACTATTCAATTATATAGGTCATTATGGTGGGACCTTGTCCCCTTACCAAATAACTAGTAAATCAGGAATGAGAACTCATATAAGCGTACCCAGTTCCAGAGTTACAAGATTAAATATGTTAACACATCCACTGGTCCAATTTTGGTTGCTATTTCGGAGAAACCAGAGATCAAATCTGAATCGTTTTAACCTACATGACTCAATAATGCCAAACATCACCTTTGCTCCTATGACTGTGTGGCCAAATTCCTCTTCAATTCGAATTTCAAGTTTGCTGATGACACCACTGTAGTGGGTCAGATCTTAAACAATGACAAGACAGAGTACAGGAATAAGATAGAGAATCTGGTGAACTGGTGCGGCAACAAGAATCTGTCCCTCAAAGTCAACAAAACTAAGGAGATAGTCATCGACTTCAGGAATCATAAAGGAGAACATGCCCCTGTCTGCATCAATGGGGACGAAGCAGAAAGGGCCGAGAGCTTCAAGTTTTTAGGTGTCCAGATTACCAACAACCTGTCCTGGTCCCCCCATGCAGACACTATAGTTAAGAAAGCCGACTAACACTTCTATTTTCTCAGAAGGCTAAGGAAATTTGACATGTCGGCTATGATTCTCATCAACTTTTACAGATGCACCATAGAAAGCATGCTTTCTGGTTATATCACAATAATCTGTCTTGGTATGGCTCATGCTTTGCCCAAGACAGAAAGAAACTACAAAAGGTTGTGAATGTAGCCCAATCCATCACACAAACCAGCCTCCCATCCATTGACTCTGTCTACACTTTCCGCTGCTTCAGCAAAGCAGCCAACATAATAAAGGACCCTAGACACTCTCTCTGCCATCTTCTTCCTTCAGGAAAAAGATACAAAATTTTGAGGTCACGCACCAACCAACTCAAAAACAGCTTCTTCCCTGCTGCTGTCAGACTTTTGAATGGACTTACCTTGCATTAAGTTAATCTTTCTCTGCACTCTAGCTATGACTGTGACACTACATTCTGCACTCTCTCGTTTCCTTCTCTATGAACAGTATGTTTTGGCTGTGTAGTGTGCAAGAGACAATATTTTTCACTGTATGTTAATACATGTGAAATAATAAATCAAATTAAAATATGCAACATGCTTTCAGACCATTTTGAATTGTGATGTACTTCTGATCTTAGATGAAGATCAGATCTTTACTTTGTATTATGAGCAATGTGCTCAAAGAGCTTCAAATGAAAAACATTAATTGATTGACAGATGCAGATCATAGCCATGTTACTTGCAATCACAGCAAACTAACATTCATCTTTTTAGCTCCTTTTTTTATTGCCCAGGTTCATAAGCATTTCTCCCACTTTTTGAATTGCAGTTTACTACTGGATGTTGCTCATTCTGATTTCCCTTGATTTATGCAGCTTTGTAACTACTTTTGCCTTCAATAATAAGCAGGTGTAACCTATGACTCCTTCACCTTTTGTGAGTTCTACATCAAGAGTCATGCTGTCACTGACTGCTTCTCAAGAAGGAGGTGAAATTCCTAGATTGAGTGAACAACATGTTTGTGATTTATTAAATGCATGTGTGTGCAGATGATTTTGAAATATTATTTATGTCCCAGTGATTACCTGAAATAACCTTGTAGTATGACAGTTATGGGCAATTGTGATCTTAGCAGCTACTAGTAGCATGATGCCTATATTGCAGGTGAGCTTTTGATTTGCTTACAACATTTAATATATCTCATAATGAGGTATAAGATATATTTTTTGCATGGAACCACACAAAAATGAGCAAGATCTTGCTGTGACCACTCAAAATAAAGGAAACGCAAAACTGGACAGAGATCCAACTCAACAGGACACACCCCATTTTCTGATTGCATTTCCCTAATTTACACGTCATTCATTCAGAAACAATTGGAAAACCACTGGACTGACCACAACAAAGCTCTATCCAAACTGTAAAGCCAGGCACTATGGAAACAACAAACTGAGATACATGAGATTGGTCTGTTAGCTTTCCTGAAGTGAGATTCTACCTCTTACATATCATGACTCCATCTTGAACAAACTGGAGTTACAATCAGATTTAAGGTGTTAACCTCCAACCATCCACCCAGAAACCTAATTGAAGTAATAATTGTGGGCTACCGAATTATTGCTGCACTTTCTTTTGTCCAGACCATTGATGATATCATGATCAATGGGTTTCCTTTATCATTAGCCTACAATTTATGTCTGTTTAATATAAAACTTAATCTTATCCTGTTTACTTCATGTACCACACAGGTAGCAACTCAGTATCTGTCGGAAGGGAATATAACCTGATCAATAATTTTTCTGTTCTTCCAGTGGATATTTGCTGTGCTATCATTTTGACACTGAAAATTAAACAGGGGATCAGATGTATCAGGATCAAATTAACAGACAGTTCATTTCTGACCAACAACAACATTATGAGTGAAGAAATGCAACTGTATTTATTGGCTGCCAATAGAATGGTGAGATCGTACCTTGGCAGTATTTTAATCAATTCGGTTTTATTTACCCTGCCTTACTAAAGTTCACACAATGCTGAACAAATGATAGAATACTGTCATGCCACAGGTTCCATTCATTGCATAATGTGCTATAGCTAAATAGTTGAAGTTGCAAGTTACTGGTAGTGGGAAAATCTAATCAGTAGTTTTTGCTGACAACTGTTAATTAGTAAAGTGCCACACTTCGTGAGTGTTAAATGTATAGATTCCTTAGATTCAATCAACTGAGTGAAGCACAGTGACCAAACTGGTGTATATAGCTACTTTTTTCAAGCTACACATAAAAGTTTTCTGATACATATCCTGTCCTAATATACTGTGCTCCTTGAGACAGTTAAATATGTTTTAATTTTCAATATATTAATATTTCCAAGGGGTTACAGATTGGAGCTGCTTTTCTTTTCTAATGCAGGTACAAAACATTAAAATATTTAACTTGAACCTCTTTTTTCTAACTTCTATTTTAATTTTCTTACCATTATAGTTGAAGTAACAGTTTAAAAATAACTACCATTTACACTTCTAAATGAACAATGAGATGAGAATCATGAACTCACCAGTTCTACTCTTCATCTTCATGGGAGAGGCTCATCTAAGCTACAGTGGCTCAGCTCATAGCAACAGGACTTTTCAGAACCTACGTTACTGCTTTTTTTTTCAAAGCAACAATCAGAGGAAGTGGCTTGTCGACACCAATAACTAAGCTTACTAGCTGGGGCACTCCCACTCACAGAACCAAGCACCTGCGTTAACAAAACCTACTTTGGTGCTGAGTTCTATGTACAACTGCATTCAGTAATTTACCACTAGAAAAGAAAATAATCAATCAAAATAAAATATAAACTGATCTACAAAATTATGTTTGCAAAGACATTTTCCTTAATTATTGATATTTTTACTTTTGATTAAAATCACTTATTTGTTCTATTTTGTTAGAATTCCCATCTTACTGTTATAGTTTCGCATTGAACACTACCTTTTTACCAAGTAACCTCTTCCACAGTTCACCACTTGAATCTGAAATTTCGCAACCAGCCTTAGCTTTCAAGGTAAATAGTGCCCTTGAATCCCTCAATAGCCACAGTGAAACTTATCCGTACATCTAAGTATCATCACATCTGGTTGTGTCTCATGCAATAAATAATGACATTTTCTGATTCCTCCTTCAGGTCTGTACTGTGATCTGCAAACGATCAAATCGTAACTTCCAGATCTGGCATTTAAGAGGCTAAAAGCACATGCCTTTATTGCCCTTAATGTGTCTTTCATTATACTTCTCTTTTTGGTAGACTTGAGGATTTAGCTTTGAGATACGGTGTCAGTCTTTTATATCGGCCAAAGCCAGAATATTAAAAGCAAACAACAAGGTCTGTAAATGGATGAATGTGTTTCCCATCACTGCACCCATTTCATAAATCTTCATCCACTTTAAGATTTAACACAAAGAACAAAGAACAAAGAACAACCCAGCACGGGAAACAGGCCCTTCGGCCCAACGAGCCCGCGCCGCCGCATCGCCCTACACTTATTCTACCCTGCATGTCTACGAATGGGACCCTACTCAGTCAGATTCAGGGAAGAAATAGTGTCAATTTGGTGGAAACCAATTAGCCTAAGAGCACATCTTTGGGGTGTGGGAGGAAACCGGAGCGCCCGGAGGAAACCCACGCAACCACAGGGAGAATGCGCAAACTCCCACAGACACAGGCCCAAATCCATGTATCTGCACAGCTAGCAGTGCTAGTCACTGAGCTGTTGTGGAGCCCGTCTATCGGTCCAGGATCAAGCACACACACCGACATGAAGTACTAGGCCACTCCTGGACTTCCAAGAGCAGCCCACGCACGACCCACCGTGTGCATGCCCCTCGCTTGACACGAGGTGGACCTCCACCTGTGGAATAAAGACAAAAAATATTAATCATACAGCCTGCCCTTCCGGTGTCTCCCGAGGTTTAACCCTATTTAATAGCCCCTACCATATCCCTCCATTCTCGTTTCACTCATGTGCCTATCTAACTGCATCTTAAACGAGTCCAACGTTCCTGCCTCCACCACCCTACTCGGCAGCGCATTCCAGACCCCCACAACTCTCTGTGTAAAGAACCTTCCTCTTACCTCCAAATTATACCTCCCCCCCCTCACCCTTAAGTGATGACCTCTTGTGTTCGTACCCAGTATAGGGAGCAGTCTCTCACTATTAACTCTATCTATTCCCTTCAGTATCTTATGTACCTCTATCATGTCCCCTCTCACTCTCCTTCTTTCCAAGGAGAATAGCCCCAGTCTCTTCAGTCTCTCCTCGTAACCCAGTCCCCCCATGCCAGGCAACATCCTGGTAAACCTCCTCTGCACCCTTTCCAGAGACTCCACGTCCTTCCGGTAATAAGGTGACCAGAACTGGACGCAGTACTCCAAATGCGGTCTAACCAACGTTCTGTATAACTGAAGCATTAGACGGCAGCTTTTATACTCTAAGCCCCTTCCTATAAAGGCTAACATCCCATAAGCCTTCCTAACAACGTTCTCCACTTGTGACGCAACCTTCATGGATTTGTGAACCTGCACTCCCAGGTCTCTCTGTACGTCTATACTCCTAATCGGCCTACCTTTTATCACATAGCTCCTCTCTGCATTATTCCTTCCAAAATGCATCACCTCGCATTTGTCAGGATTAAATGCCATCTGCCACCTATCTGCCCACTGCACCAACCTATCTATATCCTGTTGTATCACCTGACAATCCAGTTCCGTACCCGCCAACCCTGCCATCTTGGTGTCATCAGCAAACTTGCTGATCACACCACCTACTCCCTCTTCTAAGTCATTTATGTAGACTACAAAGAGGAGAGGTCCCAGTACCGAGCCCTGCGGCACACCACTGGTCACTGGCCTCCAGCCCGACAAGGTACCCTCCACAACTACCCTCTGTCTCCTATTTCCCAACCAGTTCTCAATCCACCTAGCTACCTGGCCTCGTATCCCATGCGCCTTAACCTTTTCTACCAGCCTACCGTGAGGGACTTTGTCAAACGCCTTACTGAAATCCATATAGATGACATCAACGGCTCTCCCATCGTCAACCGTTTTTGTCACCTCCTCAAAGAATTCCACCAGATTCGTAAGGCAAGACCTCCCTCTAACAAAGCCATGTTGCGTATCCCTAATCAGATCGCAACGCTCCAAATGCTCATACATCCTACCCCTAAGTATTTTTCCATTAACTTCCCTACCACCGACGTCAAACTCACCGGCCTATAATTCCCAGGGTTATCCCTACTACCTTTTTTGAACAACGGGACCACATTTGCTACCCTCCAGTCTTCTGGGACCTCACCTGTGTCCAAAGAAGAGACAAAGATGTGCGCCAGAGGCCCAGCAATTTCATCTTTCGCCTCCCTAAGCAGCCTGGGATAAATACCATCAGGCCCCGGAGCTTTATCCGTCCTTACGCTACCTAAAAGCCCTAGCACTTCCTCTCTCGTAATAACTATATCCTGCAACTGCACCTCCGCTCCCTCCAAGAGACCGCACGATTCCGAACCCCTCTCCTTCGTGAATACCGACGCAAAGTATTCATTCAGGAGCTCCCCCATTCCCTCCGACTCAATACACAACTCTCCACTCTTGTCCCTAAGAGGACCAATTTTCCCTCTAACTACTCTCTTGCCTCTAATATAGGAATAAAATGCCTTAGGATTATCCTTAATCCTACCGGCCAAAGCCATCTCATGCCCTCTCTTCGCCCTTCTAATTCCCCTTTTTAGCTCCCTCCTACTCTCTCTATATTCCTCCAGCGCACACTCCGTACCCATTTGTTTTGACCTAACATACGCCTCCCTCTTCTTCCTAACCAAGTCTTCAAGTAAACACTTGTCCAGGTATTGCATAACCTGTGATGTATTTCTGTTATCAACAGTTACTAATGAAAAAAATAGAAACCATTGCTTGTTAAAGTAGATGTGTTTGTTTCTAACCTGTGAAATAGATATGAAAGTGGCAGGAGGTTAAATTGGGCACTAGGCAAGTCAACAACAACAAAAAATAGTTCTTGATACTGTAGATATTTTAAGAAGTCAATATAGCAAAGTATCCTCAGAAAAGCAGGCACGATTTGACAAGTTGCCTTGAATAGTGTTGATTAACTGATATTTGCAATCTTCCCCCATTAGGTGTTTGAAAGATGTTAGTAGTATCCTACAAGGCAGCTACTGAAGTCACCTTCAGTGGCATGAGCAGAAGCACTGGTGTCAATCTAACATTCCAAATCCACTTCTAATTCAGATGAACACAGAACTTCCTTATTGAATCAAAATCTCTGAAAACAATGTCAAGTTCAATCAATATGACTAATGAGACCTAAAGATCTGGAGGGCCGTAGGGTCATTTCTTTTTCTGCTGCATGAACCTTTTTTTTACCTAATGGCCTTCCAGCATTGTGAGATCAACAAAACAAACAGCAACTATTTTGTACTGTTAATTTCATTGCATAGTAGAGTATAACCAACTTCACTTGCTTTGTTTTAAAAGCAATCACAAATTTGTTCCAAAATAGTTCAATTACAAAAGATGCAAGTGTACCTATACTATGTAATCTACACTGATTGAAAATGTACAAAGCATAACATTCCTTGAATGATGGAAGATAGATGAGGGTGTGCTGATGTTACTTGAGTACTGTTTATATCTGTGGTTCTTCCAACCTTTCACAGTTACCTGAAATCATCTCATAGTTATAATTATTCAGCAATCCTGTCATTTTGTGAACAATACATAGCGCCACAGATCAAGGGACAGGTCATACAATACTAACAGCTCTTAAGTTGATAGTAGTCATCTTTAAGTCCTATAACTGAGAGAGATAGTGGCTCCAAATAGACAAAAAGTGAAACCTACCATGGGTTCAATGACAGCAACAAGGATGGCTGTCTCTAGGAGTGAGAGGTTCCAATAAAGAGGAACACTGAATGGAGGTAAAAGAGAGAATGAGTGCTGTTTTACAAATTAATTTATTAGTGTCACAAGTAGACATAGATTAACACTGCAATAAAGTTACTGTTAAAATCCCCTAGATGCCATACTCCAATGCCTGTTTGGGTACACTGAGGGAGAATTTAGCATGGCCGATGTACCTAACCAGCATGTCTTTTGGACTATGGAAGAAAACCCACACAGACATGGAGAGAATGTGTGGTCTCTGCACAGACAGTGACCCAAGCCAGGAATCGAACCTGGATCCCTAGTGGTGAGAGATATCACTACTACCATGCCGCCCCAGTTCTGTCTATCAATATCTATGACCGATATGAAAGAGCAGGTGAAAAAGTATAGCCAATATGAAGGAACAAGTGATAAAGTAATGTTACCAGATGTTACTCAGATGCTAACTATAATTGCTAACTATATATGCTAACATAGACGTCATTTTACAGGGTTTGCGTACAAGAACATTCTTATGAATGATGTGATCTTAACCCCCGTGTAGCTGATTCTTGTAGCTCCTAGGTCTGAATCTTTATGTCTGTATGGAGGGGCAGGCTGGCCCGAAGGCCTGCTATGATAGACCAACACTTAGTCAAAGAGAACAAAAAAAAACATGAAAAACAGCTCAGCAGCACCCATCCCTCCCTTCACCCCCTAACACATCCCTATGGCATTACCATGCCAAACATGTCAATCTTTGCCCCTCCAACCATAGTCCATATCCTTTATAGTCCCTTTGCCAACTCATGCCAATCCATGCTTCTCACCAACTCTTGCCCAAACACAAATTATGCCAACTCACCCAGTATCCATCATGTGTAGACCTCAGGACCCATGCTGTGATTAAAGTTTGTCTATTGGTGAATTTATTATTTCAAAAATCACCACATTGATAAAACCTATTCATTACATTTAGCTTCCTTTAATTGCTTATGAAACAAACATTTCTATCCGTAATCCCACTTCAAAGATTTGACTTGAGCTGTCAATCAAACTGAACTGACAGGCATCTATCTGTAATAACGATAGGCTGTGAAATCAGTAATCCCATTATGGCAAGAGTGAAATAGCAAACATTGTTTTTCTTAACACAGCATACAGTATATTTGCTCTTATGTAAATGGTAGAATATTTAAATACTTTGACAGCTTAACACTTCTCTTGACAGTTCCCACAAGTTTATGCACTTTTTATACACACTTGAATTTTAAGAATCCAGAAGGGCACCTTGCCTCTCCCAAAAGAAAGGGACCATATCCAAGAGTTCTGAAGGACTCTGGCAGCTTTGGACCTTCTTCTATGAGCAGCAGTCCAGAGATTACAGCCTTTAAGGTTCTCCTCTTTAACCTTTTCCTAGTTCCTGAAACTCTGCCTGCCCAGTTCAATCTGTTTCCTATCATTAGTTCAGATATGAATCACAAATTTTGGTCATTCCCTGTGCCTTTACAGACTGTCCTGCAATCATCTGCTGTATTACAAATAGTAATCCCTATTTAACCCCTTAAGCAAAAATTACATTTCTACCTTTTCTTGAACCCCTTTCCGTATTTCCTTACAGCCAAGTCTCCAATAGTGCAGTGGATTTGACTTGACTATACATCAGCACAAAATCAACACCCTCATCAGTTTTCAACACTGAAATCATGGTTTGAGTGCCATTGACCCAGAGCACTCCTGTCAATTCCTGCTCATCTGTCTGACGATCGCACATTCATTTATCTCTTAAACTCTCTGTAGCTATGGGGCAACAACCTCCTGAAGCACTTATCATAAGTTTTTAAGCTTCCTGTATATTGTAGTGATGCCAGTTACACTGAACTCAAACTCCAGTGGTTGGCAGCACTTCCTGAGTGCATGGTTTTCCAGGGCCCTGAGTGTTGTAGGGTTTCAATATGGCAAATGATGTACAGGTGGCAAACCTCAGCTCTCAGACATGTTTGAAATAACTGTTAGCTTCTATGATTCTAACTGTTAGTAGCTTTAAAGCTATTTAACCATTTAGATTACACATAGATACTAAATCAGTGATCAATCTCATGCCAGCTTATACTGGGCCAGGAGCCTGCTCCATGTGAGACAAGACTGGGTTTCCGCTCCACTTCGTACTGGACTGGGTCTCCACTTTTCTTCATAGTCAACTGGGTCTCTACTTCACATGACACTGGACTGGATTTCCTCTGTACCTTGTATGCACTGGTCCTCCACTGTTATCCGGTTCTATACTGAGCCCGGTCTTGCTCCAGTCCTATTTTTTATTGGTCTCATACTGTTTTATTTTGGAAATGAAAGTAGAGTGAAGTGTGGATTAGGCAAAGGAAGAATAACAGCTTTCATTACCTTGAAAAGTTAGTGAACTAGTTGGATTTTAATAACTTCCTTTAAATCACTGGTCACTTTTTCTAAAGCCAACATTTTATTTCCATATTTCCTTATAAACGAGAAGGAAAGTGCATAGCTGATTGGAATATACACAGGAAAGGCTTTGTTTGATCAAGAAATAAGAAGCAATGTGCTGATGGCAGATCGGTGAAGGACTGTGTATGGAGAGGCTTACTTTTTATGCTTGTGGAGGTCATCAGTGGAATCAATGCCTCACACATTTTGGGGATCCTGCATTTCTTTGTAAAGGGTGGCCTTACTTTTGGTCTGAATTTTCATCATGCTTGGGGAAACTTGCAAAGTGCATACTGAATCTATATGCGGCTTTATGAGGGATTTTCAGCTTTTCACACCAGAGTCAGGCTCACAATGCAATTTGTAAGCCATGATCATGTTTGTGAAGAGCATAGGTGTGGAGTGAGCCAGTTAGAAGGATCCATTTCAGTTCTCCAATACAAACTAGCTTCCAACAGGACTTCCAGGTCCCCAAAACCTCACCCTCCCACGCACCCCCATGCCTTCCCTTGTGTCTGCACATTCCCTGATGCCATTCCAGCTGCTTCATGACATACCATGTCCCCTCATAATCCCCAATGCCATCCTGGGCACCTTTATTTCCCCCATGCTCTACCATTCCACCTCACATTTACCATGCCACCTCTATGCTCCCCACATCTCTCCTTAGCCACATGCCCAGTAAGTACAATTCTCAGGAGCCATTCAATAGTAATGGGAATTACTTCAAAACTATTGGAAAGCTATTAAACCTCTAACAATCTAAGAAAATGCTGAATTCAAACTCTTTATCATTGATACAGGCCCAAAAAGTTGAAAGGAAAATGGAAAGTTGTATTCCTTTACATGCTGTTTAAGTTTGTAAACAAACAAAAAAAATCCTATAAAAGATGTAGGGTGGAACTGTCCCAAGCGCCACCATTGGTGAATTCACTGGATTCAGCAGGACACAGAAAATGCAGTTTTGCATCAACATGAATTTACAGCGGGATCTTCCATTGGTACTTGCAATGGCAAATTGAGAAATCCACTGGAGGCCAGTTTGAACCTCTTCTGCATTTCGCTAAGGGGATGCAAGTGGAGGCACTGACCAGACATCCTGATTCTCTGTGGTGCCAGGGGGAAAATACGCCAGTGTGTAACACGTTTGGAACAATGTGGCTTGCACGTGTTGGAACTCATTTGAATAATGCTTGGTGCTGCCTCCAGACTTCAGGATGGAAAGCAACCTCAATCCTGAACCCCGGAATGCCACAGTAATGGGTGGTGGTTTGACCTTCCAGATTCCATACCCTGGAAGGGATCTATTTTTCAGTTTCAGAATGTTCCTGGAGAACTATCTCCATTTTCAGAAGTTCACCTTCTTTCTTCAATTATGGGTCAGTGATGGTGGAGGTCTTTTCAATATGGCACCTGGATAGGATGGTGGACTATGCATCATCAGGCCTGTCCCACAGCCAGGCAAAAATTTAGCGCTTTGTGTATGGAGGTTTATTTTCTGCATGTAACACCTATAATCCTTTCTAAGATACAAATATATTGTCCCACATGATGATATCAGACGGAATTTGCTCCATCTCTCTCTCCATCTTCCCCACAGCATGTTTTGTGGCAGTGGAAGCAGCCTACCATTGGCCAGTTACAGGATGTTCCAGTCTCACGGCTATCAATGAGATTTCATGTTGCTGCAACTTGAACCACCAGGAAACCTACAACAGGGGTCGCCATGGGTGGGACCAAAAGATCCCACTAGTGGAAATGACTGGAAAATTTCAGCCATCATATTTATTCCCTCCCTCATCTGACCTGCCCAGAAGTAGCAGTTTCATCCCAGGGTTTACTTGGTTTATCAAAGTAATAGACTTAACAACCACACACACGAGTCATATTTGTTATTCAATCATGGCTTATTGTGCCAAAACATGCCTGGCCTGCACTTCACCCACTTCTTAGTGACCTGTTGGCATAGATGGTCAGCAGTTTCTATCCATGCTGGTACAGTTGCGTGCAGCACTTGTCTCTTTGTAGGCCAAGGTCGGATTAATGCACCTTTACACACTTTCTAGAATTTGGTTTTATAGACATCTTCCTGAAATAAAACAGTTGTGGATGGTCAAAGGGCTAGTCCTAATCATTGATGAAATAAAACTATGCCCCATTTTGAAATGCTATTTTGTTCAATATTGGGCTGGATTTTCCAACCTTGTTTGCCAGTGATGGAGAATGGAGAATTTAGCACTTGGCTAAAGCTTCATTCACTGCAGTAGGACCAGATAATCCCAACCACAGGTGAAGACCGAGATATTCAGCCACCGTGTTGGTCTCTTCCGAGGTGTATGCAATTTATTCTTTCCGCCGTGCTTGTAACATCGACCAAATTTTTGATGGGAAAAAAGGTCACCCTGTATAAAGATGCTCATAAAATGATAAAATATCCACATTGCAAATACTTAGATTTCTCATACAAAAGTCCACAGCAGCAAATTTACTGAATTCAGCAAAACAGATGCACACTGTGACTTAAAATCACCAAAGATTATAACAAGAACATTATTCCCCTGATTTTCAGTACACCGGGGCTCCCCGGATTTTTGTTTGGATAATTAGTGAGTCATGCCTTTGAAATATTCAAACCTTCTGCACAAAATGCACCTGCGGAAGGTTTGCCACACATTAGTGGACAGAGGCCTAAAGGCTACAACACAAAGAAAACAGAAAATAGTTATAGAAAGATAATCAAACACAGTCACATAAATATAACTTCAGGCATTACTGCTTTCTGGTTTTCACTACATGAAAGCAGAACAAAGACAATTTAGAGAAACTATACGTGCCTTTAAAATTACACACCACAAATAGAATTAAAGAAAATTTCCCTGCCTCTGTTTCTCTGTTACCCAGGCAATTCACGAAGTACCCCAGGCAGAATTAATTGTTTAAAAGAGAACTGTTTTTCCCCCTGTTTATTTCAAGCAGTACAAAAAATGAGTGCACTATCAAAATTATGTCAAACTCAAACAGTAAACAATAAAACTGCTATGCTCTGAAATAGAAATACAACAAAATTGACAAAATCTTATATAAATATCTATATATAATATATATGCACTTTTCACAACTATTGGACACCTCCAATCACTTTCCAGCCAATGAAGTACCTTTCGAAATGAAGGCACTGTTACAGTACAGGAAACTTGACAGCCAATATGTGCATAGCAAACCTTGACAAACAATGATACAACGGGTGGCACAGTGGTTAACATTGCTGATTCATAGAGCCAAGGACCCAGTTCAATTCCTAGGTTGGGTTATTGTCTGTGTGGAGTTTGCACATACTCCCCATGTCTGAGTGGGTTTCCTCCGGGTTGTTCCAGTTTCGTCCTACAGTCCAAAGATGTGTGGGTTAGGTGGATTGGCCACACTAAATTTCCCTTAGTGTCAAGGGGACTAGCTCAGGTGAGTACATGGGGTTATCGGGATTCAGCCTGGGTGGGATTGTGGCCGGTGCAGACTTGATGGACCGAATGGTCTCCTTTTGCATTGTAGGGTTCTATGATTCAATGACAATAATTACCAGATTTTCTGTTTGTGACATTAATTGAGGGATAAATATTGGTCAAAGCACCAGGGATAATGCTTGTGTTCCTCTTCAAATTAGCACCATTTAATCTTTTTCTCGTTTAATGTCAAATGATGAGTAGTGTTAAATGATGACACCCCTGACAGTGAAATGCTCACTCATGACACTGCACTGGAGTGTCAGCCTTGATTTTTATACTGATGCCCTGAAATGGGACTTCAATCCAAAGATTCAGAAGGGAAAATGCTTCCAACTGAGCTACAGCTGACAGTACCTGGCAGCTAGCGATCACAAAGAGACGGTAGGTCATTTGGATGACTGCCAGAGCTTTTTAAATCATTGACAATAGAAAGCTCACAGCCCAACAAAGATCCAAGGAGGTTTCTTGAAACTTCAAGCGTCAAGGATGTTATAAGGTAATCAAAGTCAAAGAAAACGCTTCCAAAATATAACGTGCAAAAGTCATGCAAAATAAAAAATATTTGATGCCCCAGCAAGGTCGTCCACAAAATCCAAGATTCACAACATGTGGCGAGTTATCTAATATTAAACAAGACAGCAGCTTAGCAGGAGCACAACCCGTTGTGGTCATGGTTGTAGGTTACTGCTGCAAAAAGCAAAAACCCTAGCTAGACCATAGCAATAGATGTTAGGCAGTGAGCAGTAAATGGCAAAGAAGAAGATAAATTTCTATGTTGTCTGCACGAATGCTTTCTACATCAGTCTAATTTCAGGACAAGTAAAGAAAAGAGCCATTTTCCAGTGAATTTAGTGGGACAAGTAATAAGTAACTCGTGTGGGTTGAGGAACACCCACAAAACTGAAAAGGAGCAAGAACAGTGAAAGAGAAAAATTATTACTGCAGATTCTGGAATCTGAAGTTAAGACAGAAAATATCAGAAACTTGCTGCAGTTGAGGCAGCAGCTGCAGAAAGAGAAAGCTAGATGTAATGTTTCAGAGTCTGACAGCAAGCCATTGGCTTAACACAAAGATATCTCTCCCCATAGATACTACCTAGTAGAGACACAAGGACTGGTAGAAAAAGGGGGTGGGTAGCATTGTCAAAAAGGAAAAATGTTCATCAGGACAATAGAATGTAGACTAGATTTATTTCTACAAGAAGGAACTGTGTTGCAGTAAAAGATGGAGTGTCTTGGATACATTTGGAATTTAGTATGAGAATTAAGAGTCATGTCAAATGCAAGATGAACAATTTTTTTAAAAAAAATCCAAATATAGATGTTACTGCAGGGAAGCAAAAATGATTATAAGTCTGCAAAAAAGGAATGCATTGAGGCCATCTCAGATGTGCTTTGATTCCATTAATTTTTTTTTAAAGTTCAATCACTATTGTTGTGTTTACAAACAGTGCAGCCCATCTGTGCACAGCTATATCCCCAAAGAGAAAATGACACAAAAGGCCAGGTAGGTAAACTTTATTCAATGCTGGTGTTGGTTAAGGGAGTATGTGGGCCAGAACTATTGCCAAAACCATTAAAATGATAATTGCTTCTCTGAAAACTGTGCATGGGATTATTTCAGCCCACCTAAATAGTTCCGTCTCATGAAAAAGACTACAGCACCAAAAATCTAGCACCCTTTCCTACACTGAAGAATCATCTTAGATTGTGGATTTAAATCCTGCATCAAGTTGAGTCCACAGCTTTTAACCCAAGGGCAGAAGTATTAACAACCGAGCCAATGAGACTAGAAAAAAAAGTAAATCCTTCACTCAAAGCTGAAATTTCAGTGATTGATATATTTATCCTCTTACTGCACATGTAGTCCTGGTAGCTGACATTAAAACATATGCCAACAGTCTATACATATGTTGTAATTATTTCCAAATGTATGTCTACTTACCTCAGGGGTAATAGTTAATGCTGAGAAATGGTATCCATAGATCAAAGAGGCAGGAAACAAGATTATGATATAACATGTGCAGCAAACTAAAGAAATTATATAAAAGGGAAAATATAATTTCACAAAAGAGTTGTAAAGTAATAAGATGCATTCTGGGAGATGGTTAGAAAACTATAGCTCACATACTCATTCAGAAGATAAAAATGTTTGTAAATTTTAATGCATATGCTAATAGATTCCTAGAAATAAATGGTAGTAAATATGTTACCTTATGATAAATGAAGAGAAGAAAAGGGCGTGTGAGCAGGAGATCATGCCTGAGTCAGACCTAGATTGATTAAGTTGGGAATTTGGTGCTCTGGGGCAAAGAGGTTCTCCTTTTCCTATTTCTTCTCAGCACCCAAAGTTAGCACGTTTCCTTCCTTGTCGCCAAGCAAGTACAACTTTCTATTACTTTACCTATGCAAGTTAACTAATTAACTAACTAAGATTGGACAGAAATGGCAGGGCTGGTGGTATGCCATGATCACAGCACGTGGGAACATGTGGAATGCACTGCAATCCCAGCCAACCATATTTGTAAGAAGTGTCTGCAGCTTCGGCAACCTCAGCTCAGGCTTCCCGAGCTGCAGTCTGAGTTGTAGACATGGCAAGGCAGTGAGGGGGGAAAGTTATCTGGACAGGCAATCATATGCTCTCAGTTAGGCCGATCTTTATCCATCCCTAATTTCTCTTGAGAGGTGCTAGCAAGAAGCCTTCTTGAACCACTATAAATGTTACATCACTTTTCAAGAAAAGAGGGAACTATAGGCTAGTTCGCCTAACATCAAAATGGGAAACTGTGAGAATCTATTCTTAAGGAAGTCATAACAATGCATTTGGAAAAGCATACTATGATTAGAACAAGTTAACATGTTTTTTATTAACAGAAAATCTTATTTAACAGAGTTTTTTGAGGATATAATTAGTAAAGGTGAAACAGTAGATGTAGTCCATCTGGATTTCCAAAAGGCACTTAAGATGCCATACAAAAGGTTAATGGGCAAAATAAGGGCTCATTGAGTTGAGGTTTTCATTCTAGCATGGGTAAAAGATTGGGAAATGTATGGGAAGCAGAAATTGAGTATAAACAGAACTTTTTCAAGTTGGAAAACACAGAATAATAGTGCTTCAGGGATCAATGTTGGGTTTCAGCTTTTTCCAACCAATATTAATGACTTAAACAAGCAGACAGAGGATAATGTATGTAATTTTGCTGATGATACCAAGTTAGATGGGAAGAACACAAAGCGGCTGCGAAGAGAAATAGACAGGTTAAGTGAATGGACAACAAGTATAATGTTGGGAAGTGAGAGGTTATTCATTTTGGTTATAAGCACTATATTGTTTTTAAAAAGGTATGAAATATAGTGTTGATGTTCAAAGACACATGGATGTCCTTAAATGAAACGCAGAAAGTTACCATCCACTGCAGCCAGCAATTAGGAAGATTAAAGCAAGAGGATTGGAGCACAGTGAAGGTTCATAAGGTTGGTCCCTATGATGAGGGATTGTCCTATGATGAGCAGCCAATTAACTTGGTTTATATTCTCTTCAGTTTAGAAGAATGAGAAGCAATCTCATTGAAGGCTATAAAACTCGGATGAGACTTGATAGGACAGACGCTGAGAGATTGTTTCCACCAGTTGGGGAATCTGAAACAACGGGACACTGTCTCAGAATAAGGTAATAATCATTTAGGACTGAGATGAATAGCAACTTCTTCACTCAAAGGGCTGAGAATCATTGGATGCACCATTGCTGAATATATTTAAGGCTTGGATAGATAGATTTTTGGTCTCTCAGGGAATTAAGGGATATGAAGAGCAGGCAGGTAAATGGAGTTGAATCCCAAAATAAATCATGATCATATCGAATAACAGAGCAGGCTCAACAAGCCTGATGGCCTAATTCTGCTCCAATTTCTTTTATTCTTGTGTATGAAGGAGTTTGCAAAAAATTAGTTATATATTAATATGCTTGTGTCACATTTCTGTAAAATAATTATGTAATGTTTGTTAGAGTAGTCAAAAAACAAAATAGGTATCCTGATCTGTTCTGAATATGAACCATAATCGCTGACATTTTCTTTGCTTTTCTATACATCTCCCTTCTTTCGTAATAGTCCTGACTTTTCATGTCAATCTTCATTGCAAGGATGAAAAATACATAAAAAAACAGAGCTGGAGTAGCTATTTTTTCATTCAAGCCAGCCCCACCATTCAATTGTAACTGAAATTCACTTTGTCAAACCATCCCCATAACCTATTCATTTTGTTAGCGCCCCCTATCAGACTGGAGTATGAAGGCATCATAGAAAAACAAGACTTCTCTTCATTCAGTATCTTGCACAAACAATTTCCAGGGGATATCATTGGATTAACAATCAAGTAAAGGAAACCTGGCTAATATCCCCTTCTGCATCCCAAGGCATAATTAATAACAATTGAGTTCCACCTCAACTTAGACCTGCTAACACAGCAAACTAAGAATCTATCTTGTGCCCTTCTTCAATTCAATTTAGCATTGCACCACATAACATATCTAAGAGATTGCTTCCAGAATGATAGATGGGTGTCCAAGCAAGATTAACTGACTGCTTTATTTAGCCATAGAGTTGGCTTCAGTGAGACATGCCAGGGAGTAAGGGCAAACAGGGTGTGGCATTGTGGAGAACACTAAAGGCAATTTTGGAGTTAGAACTGGGATATATTGTTCATCAGTAAATGCTTTTAACATTGTATAAACATCCCAAGGTGCTAAAATAATAAGTCGTTGTTGTATAAATAGGTACACTTAAAATGAGTCAGAGACAATATAGACAGTGTAATGCTAATGTGCTGCTTCAAGGATGTATGATACTTACAGGAGTTTTACATGATATGGAAGACTTTTCATACATGATATGAATACATAAACTCGGTTAATGTGTAGGGGGCATCCTGAGTGTGTGAGTGGATAACTCCTTTACAAAGAAGGGGAAATTTTGTCTGATTGCTCTGGCACCACAGAAATGCAGATCAAAGAATCAGCTGTGAAAAATGAATAGCTTGGGGAAAAAACGAAATCAGGAAGAATACATATCAGGCTGGTTGATTTTGTAAACCGATTCGACAACCTACACTCCAACTGAGTGAGATTCCATGCTGGGAATATGGTCTCACGAAATTTACTCTGTGGTTTCTCTAAACCTCCTACAAAATCAAAATTGATTCTACATTGAACTGACACATTTGAGACTAGCAAGAGTTTTCTGAACTTAATCCATCTTTGACCACAGCTACACATTGAGAAAAAACCTAAATCCCACTGGGTGACCACATTTATTCTTAAATTTCCACATTATAAAATATTGGAACTGAAAGATGTGCAATTCCTCACCATCATCACCCCCAATTCAAACCACTAAACATCTTGGACTGAAATTCTTTATGGGGAATGATTGGGCATTCATTCAGTCCTGCTGTATTTCAGCCAAGAGACTAACAGAACACTTACAAATTTTCAAACTGCTGAGACTTTTCCACATATTGGGGACAATTTTGAGCCCGCACTCTCCATCTGCAGGAATGGTAGCGCATGCTCAAAATCCAGAGAGTGCAGGTGAGTTTCCAAGTTCTAATCTTACTGGACACTCGCTGATGGAGTGGCAAGCTGCGGGATCAGAAAGCTCATTTTAATACATCAACATGTCATTAGCAAGATCTCTGTCTGCCCTCCACCCTCACTCAATATTCAGCAGGCACCAGTGTGAGAGTACGCCATTTACAACAGATTCACCGAGACATGAACCTGCTGTGGGGTCCACCCCGGAGATGTAAAGCTATGTATAGTCACTCGGGGGACAGGGTCATGGCCATGGTGGCCTGACACTGCCCCTTGCCACAGGTTGGCACTGCCAACCTGTGCCAAAGAGCGGGTCCCAGTAGGAGCCTCATTGGGGGTAACTGATTGTGGTGGTGCCAGCTGAAACTGTTCGTGGGGGAGGGAGGGAAGGAGGGGCTGGTTGGGGGTGGAAAGAAGTGCCCCCCCTATCAGGTATGGGGAATGAGTGCCCTGAGACCTCCATCGTGATTATTGTTCGGGGGGGGGGGGTATGGAAATGAGAGAAGGAGAGAGAGAAAGAGAGAGAGAATATTTACTCAGGTCCTGGTTGGTGTGCCCTTTAAAGATGGCACCCCAATCTCTGAGCACTGGGGTTTGCCCTCGTCTTGAGGCCCTGCCTCTTGCATGATGGTGTGAAACTCATCCGCTTAAATGTCGTAAGAAAGAGAAAACTGACAAGTTCTCTGGAGAGAAATACTGGTTTTCTTGCTGGAAACAACACTCTGCCATTTTACGGTAAGATTGTGTCCATTATATACATTCACTATTTTGCTAAAGCTAAGAAACTATCGGATTTAAACCAAGAGGAAAGTGCAATATCTATTTCCAACCTGTTGCTTTAAAATACATTTTTTTTTAGGAGTTTCCCAAGCACATTCCCTTGAATTGCTGTACTCATTACCATATAAAACAGCTTCTTGTTTTTCGAGACCATATGTTCTTCTTTAAAATAACTTACTATTTTTAGCTCACTGCTTGCCTACAAATTTCCATAAAATTGCTGCAATTACTTGAGATGAAACTGATACAAAGTCACAGAAGTTTCCATATGAATCAATGCAACTAAATGCAAGGGAAATTTCTGCCAGTAACCAGTTTATAATCTTCTTCCATTTAACAAAAAGTTAGCTTATATTTTATGACCAGTCTGTATGTGTAACTCACTCTGTTCATTTGTCTGTTAATCAGAATCAAAGGTGCAATTTAATCTGGTTTCCAAACAAGAACATTTCTAAAGCTCAGTTTTATTTATAGGAGTTTAACGATTGTTAAAAATGTTAAGTTTTCCTTTTAGTTGTAAGTCGTAAAGTAATTTAAGTCATTGCTATTTAGGAAGTTATTTTTGGCTTTGTGACTTTACAATATGTAAAGTATCCCAAAACTGATTGACTTGTATTTCATTCACCAAAATGGAATCCAATAGTAGTTTAAACTGGTGAAACATTCTGGGAGCAACTATTGTCTGTAAACCACTGGAAGTGGTCTCTTGGAAGCCTGGAGCCTTTTTACTAGGCCATGCTGCATTGCAGGTTGCACCTGGCATAACCCAGGTGGTACACTTACTCGAGAAAGACA
This sequence comes from Carcharhinus amblyrhynchos, assembly GCF_965287045.1. NCBI lineage: Eukaryota > Metazoa > Chordata > Chondrichthyes > Carcharhiniformes > Carcharhinidae > Carcharhinus > Carcharhinus amblyrhynchos. The sequence goes on from NC_137325.1 coordinate 68,837,006, forward strand.
CTCCTGTGCACATCTTCAGCATGCACCAGGAGCAATTGATTTGGTGCTCTACAGACATCATGCATCCCCGTCAACTGAAGCGATGACTTCCTAATTTGGACCACCCAAATTTATTGAACAAATTTGTGCATCATTTCAACAACATCAAGTGTTTAGCTGCAAGAGGAGCTCTGCACCACATTTAAAGTGTCAGACACCCAACTTGCTTGTATGACAGTTTTGAAAAAAAATCTTCTGTTAGGGCAAAACCTCTGGAAGTAGCTCAATTTGCTCAGGTTACTTTGACAGCACCTTCCAAACTCACAAGTTTTACCATCTAGAAAACCAGTGCAGCAGATACAAAAACATCACCACCTGTAAGTTCCCCTCAAAGTAACACAATATCCTGACCTGGAGCTATATTACAGTTCCTTCACTGTCACTGGGTCAAAATCCCTCCCTAACAGCACTGTGTGTGTACCTACACTACACGGACTACAAGCAGTTCAAGAGCGATTAGGAATGGTCAATAAATTCTGACCTAACCAGTGACAGAGGAAGCTCTGCACAATATTTGCTGCCAAATTGGAGTCAGATTCCTCCATGTTGCTTGACAGAACTGGTGTTGGGAGGCCAACCAATGTGCCCAACATCCCAGTGTGTATATCAAATCACTGCTCTCCTATACTCCCCTCTCAACGTCCTCACATCAATTCTCTGCAGCAGACCTCATCATTGACAGGTCACTTGAGGGCAGGGTCAAACAAACAACCCTGTAACAACACAAAATCAAAACACTGAGGATGCTGAAAATCTGAAATCAGACCAGAAAATTCTGGAAATAACCAGCAAGTCCAGAGCATCTGTGGAGAGAGAAACAGTTATTGATGCTGCCAGACCTGCTGACTATTTCCAGCACTTTTAGTTTTTATTATCCTTTACCTCTTGACCTGGCTGTAACCTACTTGTGTATGGTGTCTCAACACATGTTGCTCCTAGTTCTATTCTGGTTCCTAAACCAAATGTAGAGCAAAATCTGAGCTGGTGGCTCCAAGTGTCTGTTTATCAATGCTGTGCTGTTGTTACTTTTTCCTCCTCTTTTGGCTGCTCAGACAGCAAGCAGGTTTTGGGTGTTAGAACATACAAAATCTGAAGGGGAATGTGTATGACAGAAATAGATTGGGATGAGAAGCAAGAGGTCTCGCGCAACAGCATCATCTGGCCAGGTCTCAGGATGAGGGTGAGCTGGGAGTTGAGCAATGGTGTAAGGCAGGAACACATTGTCACCTTCAGTGCTCACAGTGATGGGCCCTGTCACAGCTGGTGTTGTGATGCTGAGTACCATCTTAGCGTCAGAGGTTTACAGCATGGAAACAGGCCCTTTGGCCTAACTTATCCATGCCGCCCATTTTTTTTTAAATCCCTAAGCTAATCCCAAATGCCCACATTTAGCCCATATCCCTCTATATCCATCATACCCATGTAACTGTCTAAATGCTTTTTAAAAGATAAAATTGTACCCACCTCTACAATTACCTCTGGCAACATGTTTCAGGCACTCACCATCCTCTGTGTGAAAAAATTGTCCCTCTGACACTTTGTTTCTCTCCCCTCTCACCTTAAACCTATGCCATCTAGTTTTAGACTCCCCTACCTTTGAGAAAAGATATTGACTATCTACCTTGTATATGCCCCTCATTATTTTATAGATCTCTATAAGTTCACCCCTCAGCCCCCTATGCTCCAGAGAAAAAAGGCTCAGTCTATTCAGCCTCTTCTTATATCTCAATCCATCAAGTCCTGGTAGCATTCTAGTAATTATTTTCTGTGCTCTTTCGAGTTTAATAATATCCTTTCTATAATATGGTGACCAGAATTGCACACAGTATTCCACGTGTGGCCTTACCAATGTCTTGTACAACTTCAACAAGATGTCCCAACTCCTGTATTCAATGTTCTGATCGATGAAACCAAGCATCTTCACCACTCTGTCCACCTGTGTCTCCACTTTCAAGGAACTATGAACATGTACCCCTAGATCATTTTGTTCTGTAACTCTCCCCAATGCCCTATCATTAACAGAGTGACCTGCCCTGATTCAGTCTACCAAAATGCATTACCTCACATTTGTCTAAATTAAACCCCAACTGCCATTTGTCAGCCCATTGGCCCAATTGATCAAGATCCTGCTGCAATTGGAGATAACCTGCTTCAATGTCCACCATGCCACCAATCTTGGTGTCATTTGCAAACTTACTAACCATGCCCCCAATATTCTCATCCAAATCATTAATATAAATGACAAATAACAGTGGGCCCAGCACTGATCCCTGAGGCACACCGTTGGTCACAGACCTCCAGCTTGAAAAACAACTCTCTACAACCACCCTCTGGCTTCTGTCAAGAAGCCAATTTTGTACCCATTTAGATAACTCACCCTGGATCCCGTGAGATTTAACTTTATGCAACAATCTACCATGCAGTACCTCGTCAAAGGCCTTGCTAAAGTCCATGTAGACAACATCAACTGCACTGCCCTCATCTACCTTCTTGTTTACCCCTTCAAAAAACTCAACTAAATTTGTGAGACATGATTTTCCACACACAAAGCCATGCTGACTGTCCCTCATTAGTCCTTGCATCTCTAAATGCCTGTAGATCCTGTCTCTCAAAATACCTTCCAACAATTTACCCACCACAGATGTTAGGCTAACTGGCTTGTAGTTCCCAAGCTTTTCCCTGCAGCCCTTCTCTCGGACTGAGGAGATGCATGCATTGTTCTACCACATCATCCCCTCTCTCTTATAGAATCACAGAATCCGTACCGTGCAGAAGGACATCACTCAACCCATCTGGTCTGCATTGACTTTCCACAAAGCATACCACTCAGACCCTATCCCCATAACCTCACATATTTACTCACCAATCCCCCTAACCTACACCTCTTGGGACACTAATGGACAATTTAGCATGGCCAATCCACTTGGCTGTGGGAAGAAACTGCAGAACCCAGAAGAAACACACACAGACACAGGAAGAACATGCAACTCCACACAGGTAGTCATCCAAGGCTGGAACTGAACACGAGTCCCTGATACTGTGAGGCAGCAGTGCTAACCACTATGCCACTGTACTGCCCTGATTGTGTGTCACTTTATTCGCAAGACTGAGGGAATAAAGCAAGTGAATGTGCGGCATTGTATTTGGGTGATGTACTTGCCATTGCTAAATATCTGAGACAGCAAAATTTGGGTCTGACGATGGCAGTGTGGGTGGTGGGGCTGCTGATTTAGGTGGAAGATAAGAACATAAGAACATAAGAACATAAGAAATAGGAGCAGGAGTAGGCCATCTAGCCCTTCGAGCCTGCCCCGCCATTCAGTAAGATCATGGCTGATCTGTCGTGGCTCAGTTCCACATTCCCGCCCTCTCCCCATAACCCTTAATCCCCTCGCTTATCAAAAACCCATCAACCCGCGTCTTAAAAATATTTAGCGAGGCAGCCTCCACCACTTCAATGAGCAGAGAATTCCAGAGATTCACCACCCTTTGAGTGAAGAAGTTCCTCCTCAACTCCGTTCTAAACCGCCCCCCCTTTATCTTGAGGCTGTGCCCCCTAGTCCTACTGTCCTTTCTGAGTGGGAAGAGTCTCTCCACCTCTATCCTATCCATCCCATTCATCATCTTATACGTCTCAATGAGATCTCCCCTCATTCTTCTAAACTCTAACGAGTACAAGCCAAGTTTATTCAGCCTCTCCTCATAGCTCAACCCCCTCAACTCCGGTATCAGCCTAGTAAACCTCCTCTGCACTCCCTCCAAGGCCAAAATATCCTTGCGTAAGTGCGACGACCAAAACTGCACACAGTACTCCAGCTGCGGCCTCACAAATGCCCTATACAGCTGCAGCAAGACCTCCCTACTTTTATATTCAATCCCCCTCGCTATTAAGGCCAGCATCCCATTCGCCTTCCTGACCACCTGCTGCACCTGCAGGCTGGGTTTTTGCGACTCATGCACAAGGACCCCGAGGTCCCTCTGCACCGTCGCCTGCTGCAGTTTTTCGCCACGTAAGTAATAGTCCTTCCTACCATTATTCCTACCAAAGTGGACCACCTCGCACTTGCCAACATTAAATTTCATTTGCCAGTTCCTGACCCATTCGCCCAGCCTATCTAGATCCTTCTGTAGACTCTCCACACCCTCCGCGCAATTTGCCGTTCCACCAATCTTGGTGTCATCAGCAAATTTTGACACCATACACTCGGTTCCCTCCTCCAGATCGTCTATATAAATGGTAAATAGCTAAGGTCCCAGCACCGACCCCTGGGGCACTCCACGAGTCACCAACCGCCAATCCGAACAGCACCCATTAACCCCCACTCTCTGCCTCCTATTTGACAACCAATCCTCTATCCATGCTAACACCCTACCCCCAACTCCATGCCCCCTTACCTTCTGCAATAACCTCTTGTGAGGTACCTTGTCAAACGCCTTCTGAAAATCAAGAAAGACCACATCCACCGGCTCTCCTCTATCCACTGCCCTAGACACGTCCTCATAGAACTCCAGTAAATTTGTCAGACACAACTTCCCCTTAACGAAACCGTGCTGCGTCTGCTCTATCAAGCAATTCCCCTCAAGATGCCTCGCTATTTCCTCCTTGATGACGGATTCTAACATTTTACCTACAACAGACGTTAAACTAACTGGCCTATAATTCCCTGCCTTTTGCCTGCCACCCTTCTTAAACAACGGCGTAACATTAGCCGTTTTCCAATCTTCCGGCACTTCCCCGGAATCCAGCGATGTTTGGAAAATAACCACCAAGGCATCCACTATCACCTCCGCTATTTCTTTCAGCACCCTTGGATGCATTCCATCTGGTCCTGGGGACTTGTCCACAATCAGTCCCTCCAGTCTGTCGAACACCGCCTCTCTAGTAACAATAATGTCATTGAGACCCTCCAGTCCTACCACCTTTCCATCGCTAACACCCAGCAAATTATTCACATCCTCCTCCGTGAAGACCGAAACAAAAAAGTTATTCAAGACCTCAGCCATTTCCCCATCCCCTACCACTAAGTCCCCCCTCTCATCCTCTAAGGGTCCAACGTTCACCCTAGCCAGCCTCTTCCTTTTTATATATTTATAAAAACTCTTGATATCCTTTTTTACATTAAGCGCTAGCCCAGCTTCACAGTTTCTCCTACCCTTCTTTATCAACTTATCTAAGTCCTGAGGCTAGTGATTGCTGACTAGTGAGTGATGGGGTGTGATATATTGAGCTACATAAGAAGCCAGTGGTGTGTTGGATAGGAGATGTCCATGCAATTATGTATTCATTGAACTTAACCACCTTTATGATTCGTTGATCTCCTTAAGGCACTGCTGTCAGGTCCTCAAGGACAAAGACTAGGAACAAACCTCCCAAACTGCCTGTTCCTAGTCCTTTTTGAAGATTGAAGGTCTCCTCCTGCAACCATTCCTACCTCCCCAAAAGGTCTCCTTTCTCTGCCCACCTCATATTAATGCTTCCAGCACTGCACCATCATTCTCTCTCTGCCTAGTATTCCATTTTCCATGATTTGAAGTGCAGCAGTATTATTCAGTATTATTTCCTTCAAGAGGGACAGACTACGTTGAAGAGCTGAAGGCGAAATGCATCACCTGCTTTGAGCAGCTTGGCCCTCTTCTGAACATGAAGACAGCCAGTAGCACAGCAGATGCTTGGCACTGTGCCACAACCATAGTAAAGGTGGGAGTGCCAAATGTGCCTACCTCCACAGGTCAATGAATTATGTCTAACAACCCCAAAAAGCAGGGGAAATCAACTTTTAGTCCACCTATTTGCCATTAGGATAACTTTGCATATAAGATTTACTTCAACCTATATGATATGTGCAATCAAGGCTTTACAACCCCATCATTTTACTTACTGAGATTCATAGCGTCACAGTCTAAAGTAGACATCTCAACAGCAACCCAACAATTACCATCACTGTTCAAAATAGTGGTTTTCCTGGTTATTAGTCTTTTCTCATTGCTGGATAGGAGAAAGGTGTAGAGTTTACAACCAGTCATTCAAACGGCTTTTCACAATTATTAAAATATATCCTGTTGGTTTGTACAATCTCCTTCCACACCAAAGTGCTGTAGTTCATTAGACACTGAAGAAGACTACTTCACCACCCACACCCTCGGGGCAACTGTTGACCAATCACATGGATGTTGTGTCTCCTAGAGCAGGCCAAATGCTATGTATTCTGTGGCAACCAGCTAACTTCCTGACTCCCCACAGCATCTCTACCATTGACTAGATAGAAGTCAGGACTGTGATGGAATACTCTTCCCCCTAGCTGGAGGGTACAGTTCCAACAGCATTCAAGAAGTTCAATACCATCTGGATAAATCAGTCCACTTGACATGCAACTGAGCTACTGGTTTAAATATTCACTCCCTCCATCACTGGCACATTAAGACTGCAGTCTGTAGCATCTACAGGATGGATTGCAGCAACACAATGTTCAGGTACTGCCCTTTCAAACCCATCATTTTCAGTACCTTGGTCATGAGCAGCAAATTCATGGAAATACTATCAGTTCCAAAGTCCTCTCCAAGTCAGACCCCATCTTAGTCTGAACGTGCATTACTGCTCCTTGACTGTCACTGGATCCAAATCTTGATACTCTCAATGCAACAAGAGGAAGCATTTTATGCCACAGGCTGCTGATGTTCAGGATGAAGGCAGCTAAGGATGGACAATAAATGTATCCTGAGACTTTACTTTAAAATTTTTCCTCTTCCTGGTTCAGGATTCAGAAGCCCTGTTGATGTATCCTGAAATAAGTTTGTTAGTTTGATTTATTAGCTTAGCATTACTTTCAACTCATTTGTTGTTGCATAAATAAACTGGGTAGTCACATAATACAACTCTGAGCAATAATTGAAAGCAGCCTAAGAGCAAACTCAAAACCACACACCGGTCTCTGGAGACCTACGGTCTGTTATAGAATATGACTACTTCTCTACTCTGTGGTTACAGTGTTCATATGTAGAATTTTTTTTTCATTCTCTGAATAAGGTTAACTTGATAAATGGAAATAGCATAAGCTCCATGTTTCCCACTGGGATCCTAATTTTCCTGCTTTCTGTAATTGCACACATTTATAAACTAAAAATGCCACAATAATTCACAATTTCTGTTTCTTCAAGATGTTGTCTTTTGGAGACCATCTGCAGCAGTATTTTCCATGGGAACAAGTTCAACTGCTAAATTTTTCATCCCTGTTTGTTTTCTTAAAATCAACTTAAGCTTTGACCCGACTTGCTTCTGTAGTCATCTCTTCTTTAAGATATCATTGGTCATTTATTATAAATCTTCCGTGATCTGAAATGCGAAGGGTCAGAAAAAGCAAGTAACGTCACAGAGACTGGAATAGTACACATACATGAAACTGGGAAGTCATTTATGAGGCTAGCTTTAAAAAGAACCGATTTCTTTAAAACAAGTAAGCATTTGATTTTTGTTTACTACCTTCATTCATTCGTGTTCATTAATGTTCCCCAGACAAAATGATTTAAAAACACAATGAAAAGCAGTCAGTTTTAAACTTCAATAAATAAGACTTAAATTATAAACTCAATATATGGCAACATGGCCACAAAACAAAATAGATATCATCAGCATCATTTTGTGTTAGCTGACAAAGATTCTGTGTTGCATTGATTTTAAGATCATCCTCAATTATTGATGTGTATATAAAAGCTGAATATTATTGCACTTTGGGTGATGGCCATTTTGAAATGTTTGTAATGTTCTTTCAGATTATGGTTAAATGGTCTGCAGAGTTTTAACTTTTAAAATGCTGAAAGATCTTCAATCAAACAAACCTGATTTTTGGTTTATCACTATTCTGGGATTTCTTGTCACCAGTAGCCTGGAATTTGTCAAAGGACACAAGGTGTCAGATTTAACAGTTTGACCTTGGTAGGGAAGAGTTCTTTACAGATGTTTGGAGCCCGTGTTCCTTATCTGGGCATTGGAATGTAAACAATATGCACTTAAGGGCCGATATCATCGAGTCAAGAGCAACCAATGCCACTACTCTGGCTGTATTTGAGTGGGCTATTCGAACAAAGCATTTGGGGTTTCTGATCAGTTCACGATAGCAAATTTTCTACATACAAGTGGAGAATTGTGGATAAAAAGACATGTGAGCGTTTGTTTGCCAGCGATAACTCGAAGAGACCAAGTATCGCAAGAAGACCTATACCCTGAAGGATGCTTCAGAGAAGATACCACATCGAGGATAATTTTTGGTCAAGGTTTTCCTAAACTCAGTAATATCTATTTTCAGTTAAATAGTTGATGTTGATATTCAGTTAAAGTTAACATGCAGTTTAAAATTAAAGTTCAGTAAAGAGTTAATGAGTTACAACTGTTTATGTTTGAGTTGGCACGCAGAGTGTTAAATAAAGAAATTGTTGAATTACAGTCCTTGTTTGTCTTATTAAACTGGAATGCTTGGGAGCTGTTTAAATTAAAAGCTGTATAATAAGTTATTTTATAAATAAAGTATATTTTTGCAAGAAGATTTTTAAAAGATCCATATAAAGTGCCATTACCAAACATTATGACATTTTTATTTTAGCTATCCGATGTGTTCCTGTTTGAACGCATCTTTTAAATTTGTTAAATTCTTTGTTAATATCGTCATCAACTTTCTTTTCATTTGAGGATAAATAGAAATGACAGTTGAGATTTTCTTCCAGGTTCCAATGTCAATGCACCTTTGATGGGACCACACTTGCATTCACAATCAATCCCAACTGATATCACGTTTTGGACCATGAAAATATTGTCAATGGGCTTCTTGCCTCTGGGGCTTCCTGAGTGTACTTGTCACAGCACAGCAGGGCCAACTGCAGGAGTATGGGAAGGATAGAGGATTGGGCAGGATTTTCCACACAACCTACCATGGCGAAGGTAGCCTGCCATTGGCTGGCAGTGAGATTTCCTGGCTCCATCATTGTCAACAGGGTTTTTCCCTCAGCACGTGAAACCTGTGGTGGGGGTTTGCCAGTGAAGGAACCAGAAGATCCCACCAGCATGAACAGCTGGAAAGTTATTTTTAATATATTTAAGGAATACTTTTATTAAAATGTGATAGGACTGGGCCATTGAAGCAGTTATCCCAAATAAGTTCAATATTGTTAGATGCATGGAAGATTAAAAATCCCTCTCAAAACACCATGGGGGTGTGGGGGTGTGCGGGGGAGCGGAGGTGGTGCGGACAACCTTATAGAGTTTGGCAGGGCCGTCTCCACAGAAATTGGGGTACTATCTTCAAAAGGCACACCCCCCCCCCCAACACTGAGGTGAAACCCACCACGCTATCCTTGCACAATTATCAGAGGCTCTACCCCTCTGCCCATACCACAACCACAACAGTGTTGCCAATCCTCTTCACCACCGCCTCCCCCCCCCCACTTCTCCTTGTCATGACAGATTTCTTCCCCGCTCTATTAGCCTCTGTAAACCCTGTCACCACACACATGACAGAAACCACTTCACCTCCCCAGTTGGGCTCCTCAGAGGGCTTGCTCCTAGCACAGGCTGGGACTCCCAATCCACACTAGGACACCATGCCACAGCATTACCGGGCCATGTTTTTCTCCCTCCTGCACCCCAGACCCCCTCCCCCTGGGGCTATAATGATCTTGGTACAACCAGTAGGATTTCCTTGATTGTTTTCTATCTTCATAAAGCTGTTGTGAAACTCACCAATGTGATCTCATGTCAGAGGTTTGATATTCAGTTGGGGGCGAGGTAGGGAGGAGGGGGGAGATCATGTGTTGTATAGTCCCTCTAAAATATGTAAATTCAACAATATGAGATTCATACCCTTTGCAGGTGGAAATCTCACTACGTCACCAACAAGGGTCATGGAATATTGGAAAATGAGGACTCACTGATGAGAATCTTGTTTTCCTGTCTCTCGTGAGATTTTGTGCCTGCATCACCATTTATGCTCATGTTGAGCACAGGTACAAAATTGCCTCCCCTTACACTTTGATATATACCCTTTAGGTCCCCACAGTATCCTGAAGTACTTCACAACCAATGAATTACTGTTCTTCATATGCAAATTTGGCAGCCAAGATTTACACAGCAAGACCCCACATCAAGATAGTGAAGCAATATTACAATTTCTCAGCAGGAAATCCAATAAGTGGCTGTGGCCAGGTCTTTACCTTAAAAAAAACAGATGGCAATGGAGGCAGGTGGTATGGAGGCCGAAGGGTGGGCTCCCAATGTCACCATACCTGAATGCCATTTCATGATGGCAGGCACCAAGCTGTAAGGGGATGCCGTTTGCAATTTTAAAATAAGTAATTGAATGGCATTAAAATGATTGATGACGCAATTGAAATAGCTTTACAAGCCTCTCAGAATTCTGCATGAAATGAGCAGATGACACAACATTGGCGGGAAGGGGTGGTTGGGGGGAGTGCAAGAGATGTGGGGAGTAATCAGAACCTCAGCATCGTTTAAAGGGCCACAGTTGTTGATGTGTGACACTCAGCTGCCATTTACTGAGACGTTTCCTTTTCATTGCAAGGAATGGGTTGCGTAACTAACTGTTGTGAAGTTTATTTGAGTAGATATTCCTCCTTGTTTCCCCTTCCTCTGATTCCTGGCATGGGTTTCTATCCCCTGCCTTTTTAGTTAAAACCCTCCCCAACCACTCAACCACCCAGCCAAGCAAATACTCCCCTTGGACACCAGTGCTGGTCTTGTCCAGGTACAACCAGTCCAACTTGAGGCACCCACTTCCCTGGGCCCAGTCCCAATGTCCCAGGAATCTGAAACCCTCTCCCTTGCACCATCTCTTCAGCCACATATTCATCAGATATATCCTGCGATTTCTTCTCCGACTAGCATGTGGCATTGATAGTAATCCTGGAATCACCTCCTTTGAGGTCCTACAAGTCTCTTAATTAAGCTTTTTAGGACCTCACTCCTTTATCTATGTATGTTATTTGTACCAATGTATATCATGACCATTGGCTGTTAAACCTCCCTTTCCAGAATGTATCTGAGTGGCTTCAGCACCTTTGACCCTGGCACCAGGGAGGAACATGCTATACTGGGGTCTCTTTAGCAGCCACAGAAATGCTACCTATTCCCCTTACAATTGAATCACCTAAAACTATTATATTCCCATACTTTTTATCCCTCAATCCAAAGATGTGTGGGTTAGGTTGATTGGCCATAATCAGAAATTGCCCCTTCGTGCCCAGGGATGTATAGGTTAGAGGGATTAGTGGGTATAATATATGGGGGTACGGCTTTGAGCTCTCCTGGCATGACATATCTTTAAATTAACCTTTTGGCACAACACCAGATCACTGGAGGGGACGCTCATACATACATGCATTCCACTACAGAGGACTCAGATGAGCACTGCAAAAGACAACTGTTGGATATGAACAATGAAATGTTCAGTGCATAGGGAATCTACCAGATAGCCTCTATTCCATTCTAAATACTGAGTAGTCCAGCACCAGCTTAAAGAGCTTATTCCTGTTTGGACTCGTGCTCTAGAGAGCTGGATAATTAGGGAAGTCGAGAGGGTTTTAGATTTAATAGTTGGAGCAAAGGAAAGATGTGTGGTAGACCAAAGATTGGAGACAAGGCAAGAGAGAAAGGTACCAATATGGAAAATGATAAACAGACTGTGACAGAAGAAACAAAGAGTACAAATCCAACTAAATCAGCAAGTAAGGCTAGACATTACAAAAATAATAAAAGGACAAAATTAAAGGCTGTTTACCTGAAGCAGTTGAAATAATGATGTGGATATGCAGCTTTTGTCGCGACACTACAGACTTCCTAGAGAAACTCAGCACACATGGAGCAGTTGAGCCAGGGACACTCCTCGTTACAATGGATGTCTCGGCCCTCTACACCAACATCCCCCACAACGATGGCATTGCTGCGACTGCCTCCGTACTCAATGCTGACAACTGCCAGTTTCCAGATGCAATTTTACAACTCATCCACTTTATCCTGGACCACAATGTCTTCACCTTCAACAACCAGTTTTTCATCCAGACACACGGAACAGCCATAGGGACCAAATTTGCACCTCAAAGGCCAACATCTTCATGCACAGGTTCGAACAAGACTTCTTCACTGCACAGAATCTTCAACCAATGCTATACACTATATACATCGATGACATCTTCTTCCTTTGGACTCATGGTGAACAATCACTGAAACAACTATATGATGATATCAACAAATTCCACCCCACCATCAGACTCACCATGGACTATTCCCCAGAATCAGTTGCATTCTTGGACACATGCATCTCCATCAAGGACAGTCACCTCAGCATCTCACTGTACCACAAGCCCACAGACAATCTCACAATGCTCCACTTCTCCAGCTTTCACCCTAATCATGTTAAAGAAGCCATCCCCTATGGACAAGCCCTCCGTATACACAGGATCTGCTCAGATGAGGAGGATCGTGACAGACACCTCCAGGCGCTGAAAGATGCCCTCATAAGAACAGGATATGGCGCTCGACTCATAGATCGACAGTTCCGATGCGCCACAGCAACAAACCGCACCAATCTCCTCAGAAGACAAACACAGGACACAGTGGACAGAGTGCCCTTCGTCATCCAGTACTTCCCCGGAGCGGAGAAGCTATGACATCTTCTCCGGAGTCTTCAACATATCATTGATGAAGACGAACATCTCACCAGGGCCATCCCCACACCCCCACTTCTTGCCTTCAGACAACCACGCAACTCCAAGCAGACCATTGTCCGCAGCAAACTACCCAGCCTTCTGGAGAACAGTGACCACAATACCACACAACCCTGCCACAGCAACCTCTGCAAGATATGCCAGATCATCGACATGGATACAATCATCACACGTGAGAATACCATCCACCAGGTACACGGCAAATACTCTTGCAACTCGGCCAACATTGTCTTCCTGATACGTTGCAAGAAAGGATGTCCCGAAGCATGGTACACTGGGGAGACCGTGCAGATGCTATGACAACGGATGAATGAACATCACTCGACAATCACCAGGCAAGACTGTTCCCTTCCTGTTAGCAAACACTTCAGTGGTCATGGGCATTCAGCCTCTGACCTTCGGGTAAGCATTCTCCAAGGCGGCCTTCACGACACATGACAGCGCAGAGTCGCTGAGCGGAGACTGATAGCCAAGTTCCGCACACATGAGGACGTTCTCAACAGGGATCTTGGGTTCATGTCGCACTATCTGTAACCCCCGTGACTTGCCTGGGTTTGCAAAACCTCACTTACTGTACTGTCTGGAAACAATACACATCTCTTTAACCTGTGATCAGTGCTCCTTCCACTCACATTGTTAGCCACTTTAAGACTTCAACAGCAGGTTAGGTGTAAAGATTCGCATTCTAATCAGTAATCTGTAAACTGTCTGTGCTTTATATGTTCTGTCTGAGGCCAGAACTCTCCATTCACCTGACGAAGGGGCTAACCCGAAAGCTAGTGAGTTTACTATCAAATAAATCGGTTGGAATGAAACCTGGTGTTGTCAGACTTTTTACTGTAGTTGAAATAAAGCAGATGAACGAATAGTCATTCATTCCTATTTGTGCCATGCTCTGATAGCCATTACAGAAACATGGTTACATGATGACAGATGGGGCCTTGAATATTTGGGGGTACATGACATTTGCAAATTTAGGAGTAGGTGGACGGTGGGTCTGTTAATTAATGATGGTGCTAGCATATTAGAGCGAGATTGTGTAAATTCAGGAAATCTTAAATGTAGCAGCCATGTGGGTTGAAATGAGAAATAATAAAGACCAGGCATCACTTGTGACAGTGGTGTACAGACCCTCTAACTGTAATTATATAGTAGGACAGAATATATAAGGAAGAGATAATGGGAGCACGTCAGGAAAGTACAGCGAAAATCATGGGGACTTCTTCAATCTACATCCAGTCTAGAAAAATCAGATGGGCAGAATTAGTGTAGATGAAGGGCCTGATATTAACAAAAATTTGGGCCCATTTTCGGTTGCAAAATAGCGGTAAATTCGGGTGTCAGGCCTGTAACGCGATCTGCACCCGAAACCAAGCAGATCGTGCCTTTAGCATGCATTTAAATCGACTTACGAACCGTGCACCCAACTCTACTGCCAAACCCTATTTTACCGTCTTCGGGTCCGTTTTGGATCCGCGCTGCTACCCACCTGCAGAATAAAAGTCCGAAGCGGATTCCTATTCTCCTCCTTGAATACCCTTCGCTAACCACCCTGGCAGACCCACCCCACGCAGGGGGTGGGGGAGGGGGGGGTCCGATCGCCGGGAGCAGGGGGTCTGATCATGGTGGGGGGGGGTTATGCCAGAGGAGCCTGCCTCTCAGTGGTGGTCCAATCGCGCGGGGCGGGGGGGGGTGGCGGTGTCTGCCTGCCAGGGGGGTCCAATCGTGGCTCATTTCCCCCCCCCACCACTCCGGCTCTCATTGTTTTATTCTGTCTTTCGTGCCCGGATGCATTGTTTCAGATTTTTTTCAAACTGTGCATGCACAGTTCAGAGCTCCAATCGTTCTGGCAGTGCTAAGCCCCACCCCACAGCACGAACTGGATCGGAGCTGGCAAAAAGCTTATGGGTGCATTGGAACGAGGATTCCGGGCTTGGATCCATTTTACGTCCGGATCCAGCACTTTGCCTCCAATTGGTAAAATCTGGCCCGAAGAGTTCATACCGTATTTTCAGCACAGCTTTTTAGGACAGCACATTCTGGAGCTGACCAAACAGCAGGCCACACTAGACTTGTTTTGTGCAATGAGATAAGATTAATTGATAACCACATCATGAAGGCACCTCTAGGGAGCAGCAATCATAAAATGATTGAATTTTACATTTAGTTTGAGGGAAAGATGAGTGGGTCCAAGACTAGAATTTTAAATGTAAATAAGAGAATTTTGAGATCGTGAAAGCAGAGCCACCTAATGTGAACTGGCAAATGAGGTTAAGGGATAGATCAATAGAGATGCAGCAGCAAATGTTTAAGTGGATATTTCAGAATACACAGAATGGATATATTACAATGAGAAAATAATTCCAAAGGGAGGACTCACTGTTCGTTGTTAACTAAAAAAAAGTTAAAGATAGCATTGATCTTAAAGAGAAAGTATACACTTGTACGTAGGTGGGTGGCAGATAAGAGAATTGAATAGAATTTAAAGAAGAGCAAAGAATGACTAAAAGGTAAATAAGAAGGGAAAAAAAAAGAGTATGAGAGAAATAATCAGAAACATAAACGCAGACAGTAAGGATTTCTATGGATATTTGAGTAAATAAAAAGTTCACATAATTCGCATTTGTCCTGCAGTGAGTCTGGGGAATTAATAATGGAAAATGAAGAGATGGAAGCTGAACATGTATTTTTGTCAATCTTCACCAGAGAGCAGATAAGTAACATCACAGAAGTAGCTGTAAAATCAGGGAATGGGTGGGAGAGAGGAAC
Organism: Carcharhinus amblyrhynchos; assembly: GCF_965287045.1. Taxonomy (NCBI): domain Eukaryota; kingdom Metazoa; phylum Chordata; class Chondrichthyes; order Carcharhiniformes; family Carcharhinidae; genus Carcharhinus; species Carcharhinus amblyrhynchos. The sequence goes on from NC_137325.1 coordinate 68,852,540, forward strand.
TCAGAAAATTAGAATCATCAGGGAAGCAGTATTGACCAAATTACTGGAGCTGAAGGTTGACAAATCCGTGGGTCCTGATGTGCTTCATCCTAGGGTCTTAAAAGAAGTGGTTCGGGAGATAATTGATACATTGGTTTTAATTGTCCAAAATTGCCTGGATTAAGGGAAGATTCCATTTGATTGGAAGATCAATTTATTCAAAGGGGGGAGACAGAAAGCAGAAAACTATAGAACAGTTAACACCTATCATCGGGAAAATATTGGAAGCTATAATTTTAGGTTTCCTACAAGTACCTCCTGCTGTTCTAATTCCCCAATCTGCCTCGTAGGCAGGATGCACTAGATATTTGGTCTCCCTGTGATGTCATTTGCAGTATTTCTCTGAGATTCAGAGGATGTTTTTAAAGAAGAGAACATTTTTGTTCTCCCCTCCCTCATGTGGACAATTCTACCTGTCCTGTATTGCTCTCCATCTAGTGGCCTCACTGTAAACTGACAAATCTCAGGACGAAAGAATCAAGCAAATTTGAATTCCAACTGAGGAGGATTTGAATTTGAAATGCTATGAAGTGGTAAATCAAAAGTCTGTTGCAAGAGCTAATCAGCCAGCTTAATCGTGATTACTGCTGAAAATGTTAACCCTGGTGACTTTGCATTGCACAATGTCATTTGAATTTAGTTTAATATATTTGTCAGGTTTGTCATAGCAATAGTCATTGCTTTGTTGACATTTACTTTTCCACACAGATCCAGCTGCTGACTAAAATTTAGTTATGTTTATATTTCATGACACCAGGATCAGTGAATATAACAATATAAGAATTGAAAAAGGCACTAGCATATAGAATGAATAAGCTTTACTACTCTCAAAGACAAAATCCCGAATTTTAACTTTACCCACCACAGAGTGATGGGGCAAGGATGAGTCTCTTCCTCAAAAGGTAGTGGAACAAGAGTCTTTGAATTTTTAAGGCAGAGGTAGACAGATTCTTGATAAGCAAGGGGATGCAAGATTCTTGGGGGTAGGTGGCAAAGCGGAGCTGATGAGTCTTGGAGGTCAGTCAAACATTCATGTTGCAAACTGACAACTGTATCAACCGTTCAGATAATCTCATTATGAAAATATGACTGGTAGGGACCTTTTTCAAAGGAGACTGATCTGCTGAGTCCAAATGTTTCCTGACCCAATCTATCCAGCTCCTCACAAAACTCTGGTCCATGGTCTTTCAGAATGCATACTACAAATTGCTGCACAAGTGACATTTTAAAATAGAAGCCCATGAAATTCAAAAGAAAGTGGCAAAATGAATGTGGAATTCATCATGCTTGACAAATTTACTAAAATTCTTTGAGAATGTAACTAGTAGAATGGCCAGGATTCGACAAGGTCTCACATTGCAGGTTACTCTGTAAAGGTAAGTGCATGGGTTTGTGGGTAGTTTCTTGAGATGGATAGAAAGCTAGTTAGCAAACAGGAGTCGGAACAAATGTGCCTTTGTCTGATTGGCAGGCAGTGACTAGTGAGTTACCGCAGGGATCTATGCGAGAACCCCAACTGTTTACATTATATACATTAATGATTTGAACAAGAGAATCAAATTTGCAGATGATAAAATGTTGCGTGGAAATGCGAGGAGGATGCAGAGATGCTTCAATGTGATTTGGACAGTGGGTATACGCATGGCAGATGCAGTATTATGTGGATAAATGTGAGGTTATCCACTTCTGTAGCAAAAACAGGAAGGCAGATTATTTGAATGGGTATAAATTGAGAGAGGTGGATAGTCAGCGAGACCTTGGTGTCTTCAATCTTCAGTCACTGAAAGTGAGTGCACAGGTACAGCAGAGAGTAAAGACAACAAATGGCATGTTGGCCTTCACTGCAAGAGGATTTGAGGAAAGGAACAGGGGCGTTTTACTGTAATTGTCTCGAGCACTGGTGATGCCACAACTGGAATAGAGTGTGCAGTTTTGGCCCCCTTATCTGAGGAAGGATGTCCTTGCTATAGACAGAGCTTAGCAAAGTTTACCAAGCTGATTCCCAGTGATATGAGAAGAAACTAAGTTGGTTAGGAGTATATCATCGGAGTTTAGAAGAATGAGAGGCGATCTCATAGAAATTTAGAAAATTCTAACAGGGTTAGACAGGGTAGATTCAGAAAGAATGGCCCTGGCTCTCCCACTGCAACTTGCAACTTTTCTGATGGGCCTGCTTGGGAGAATCTCATGTCGCCCATTTCACGGGATTCGCGGATGTGTCAGGAACACAGGCACGTCTCCCACAGCCGGAAAACAGTTGCAGTCTAGGCTGCACTGGGAACCGGTGGGAAGAGAGGCAAGTCATTCAAATCTTATTTTACATATATTTTGCATGTGATTATCGGGCCTGGCACAGAACTTGCAGGGCCTGGTAGCATTTCCCACCGTGCTAGGAATACTTCATTCTGGTGGGGTTTACAGTAGCTCCCCACATTCGGGGAACTAGTGGCAGACTCCGCCAGAAAGAAGGTAGGGGCAATCAGGGCCCTCAGGGTGTCAGGCAACACAGGGGTGTTAATGTCAACAAAGTGCTCAAGCCCACTGGACATTGATCAGTGCCAAGGGGGCAGGGCTTCTGAGCGATTGGTGAGGATGAGGCATCCCGCTGCCACTTTTCAGGCAGGATCAATCTGGGCTGGATGGAGGGCAGCAGTTGGGATGGGCTGGATGTCAGGGTGCTCCAGGAAGAGAGTGGGGGGGCGGGGGGAGGGGGGGCATGGGGTTAGGAGGGAGAGATCAGTGCTGTCCTGGCAATTGTTGTGGGGATTGTGATCGGACCATGGGGAGTGCTGGAGGGGAAGCACTGCAGGGAATCTGGGCTGGCCAGTGATTGAGCTGGCCAGCAAATGGGAAATCTGACAGGTCGGGGCCATTGCGCATGCATCGAGTTCTGGAGCTGTCAGACTTCAGCGCAAATAGACCCCACCCACCTGGGTTTTTAAATGAGATTCACGATTAGGGCCTCTGCAGTGCAGACATCGTGAGAGATTCAGGTCTCAAGCTGCACTGAAAAAATAGTCAGGATCGAGAACAGTTTTCCCACCAATTTAGCAATTTTGGAAGAATTGCCCCCAATGTTTTTGATGGTTACTTTTCACATGAAGCTGAATTTTTGTATTGTACTTGAGTGAAAAGTATTAGAGAGAAAGTCATTTGTAATATCTCTCATGACAGTTGATGACACTTGTAATTAGTAGTTACTTAGAATCATAGAATCCTACAGTGCAGAAGGAGGCCATTCAACCACAATCCCACCCAAGCCCTATCCTCATAAGCCCATGCATTTACCCTAGCAAGTCCCCCTGATACTAAGGGGCAATTTAGCATAACCAATCTACCTGACCCGCACATCTTTGGACAAAGAGGAAACCGGAGCACCCAGAGGAAACCCATGCAGACACAAGGAGAATGTGCAAACTCCACACAGACAGTGACCCAAGTTGGGAATCGAATCCTGGTCCCTGGCACTGTGAAGCAACAGTGCTAACCATTGTACTGCCCCAGTTCATCTTCAGTTTACTTAGCTGCAAACAATGAGGCTTTTTACTATGAGAATTGCAGCAGAAGGTGAAGTTGGGCATTCACGTTGTTCTCCTACTTTGATTCAAAAGGATCAGATATGAAAGTACTGGCTGTGTTAGCCAAAACATCATTACAATTTTAATAAAAATGTAGACAAAGTATTGGCTGACAACGCAAATGATTCATTTTGAGCCATATAGAAGGTAAATCCGAAAGGTTTGGCAAGTTTAATTGTTACTATCAGTGAAGTTCTTATAACAAAGGCTGGTTGATTGGTATCCTTTCAACAGATGTCATAGTTCTGTGTCTATGCTGAAATAATTCCACTTATTCCTTGCCAGGGACAACTGCCATATCCTGCAGGCATTGTTGATGGCATAATTGGGGGCATAAGTGGTCTAGCTTTGTTGTCAGTATCTCATGCTGATATGTGTTTTTTTTTCATTTGTAATCAACATGGTGTATTGCTTTAATTTTCCTGAAAATCAGCTTTCATTGTCACCTTTAGCTTTACTTGTCACAACACCCTGTCGTTTACCATTTCATCCCTTGTGATTCCATCAACTTCTATTAATGTTTTTAACACAAGAACCATTTTCATATCCTCCCTTTTAAATATCCTCTTGTTTAGTGGAAATCTTCTAAATGTTTCAATTACACTTGACTTTCCAATACATTTGCAGCCAATATTCAACAATCTTGGTTCATTATTCTGACAAAAAAAATAACTTTAAGAAATGTTCCTTTAATGAGGATAAAGAAGTAGAATAAATCAAAGACCAAAGCTACTGGAAACATGAAAATCTAAAGCTATTACAAGAGCCTTTTAGAACTTTATCAGACATAGCACTTACTTGAGGGCTTCGTTAGTTAGTCAAATGGAACACACATCATCAACATATCCTAACTGAACAGAAAATGCTATGCATTATTGAAAACCTTTTAATTATGTTATATTGAAGTTGGTTCTTGTATATTTCACGAGAACAATTTAGGCACGCCTAGTAACCTCCACGGCCTGACTCCACTGGAGGGAACAGAGGACATGGAGGACCCCCAGGAAGTTGATGGTAAGGGGGTGCCCCTTGAGCACTGCCAGCCCACTAGTGCCAGCCTGATACCTTGGCACTGCCCAAGGGGCACCAAGACATTGCCCATTGGGTACTGGGCAATGTCAAGGGGCAGGGCAATTGGTGGGGTGGGGGATCCTGCAACCACTCTGTGAAAGGATCACAGGAAAAGAAAGGGAGGATGGTGATCGAGGCTGGGGTGCTGAGGGGGGGGTGAATTAGGGTGGGCCTGGAAAAGTCTGGGAGGCCAGCAATTGGAAGGCTGGCAATACGGAGCCACTGCGCATGCGCCAATCTCCACTGTGGCAAAGTAACGCATGCGTGGTGGCCTGCTCAGCATTATGCTGCTGGCCTCTCAGGTGGGAATAGGCCACAGCTCCAGATTTTCAAAGAGTCCCACGAAGGCACTCTGCAGTGCTCTAAATGGGGGAGATCCAATTTGAAAATAATGCCAAAAAATCCAGCAGAATTACTCCTGTTTTCATGCAAACTGGGGACTTAGAATTTTTTTGGGAGAATCCCAGCCCCGTCTTTCTTTCAGGTGGACACCTCATGGTATGATTCAAAAAAGTAAGTGATTATCTTGTGCATCAGCCAAAATTCTTCACTGAATTGAAAAAAGAGGCTGGAACTTTCAAGCATTCATGCCGGTGGGATCTTGTGGTCCTGTCAGTGGCACATTCCCACTGCAACTTTCCCAGCAGTGTGGGGTGGTATTAGTGGGAAATCCACATATCACCTCCTACTGAGAGAAACGCACCATGGGGAGACCGGGGGTGGGGGGGTCATTCATTTATTTTCCATTTTGGGGAATTAGCTATGCAAAAATGTCTGAAACCTTTGTCCATAAAGTACTAATTACTTCAGGTAAAGTATTCTGACGACTGAACAAGCTTCTAGATAAACCTCAGTTTTTCTTTACCTCATCTGGAACACCACTGTTGAATAATTTACAATGCAGTAACATTTTTAAAGGAATAGCAGTAATCAATTGCACATGATTTTTGCTCTACTTCAATAACAAGGACATGTTTTTGACACAGATGCATGAAGATTAACAAGAAAATAGCTCAGAGCAAATAGGAATGTCAATTTTAGCTGCACGTGATAACATGCATTTAAAAGAAGCAGGATTCCTATTGTGTATGTTCAATTATTTCTTGAATTTCTCATTTTCTGATGTGAAATTGGATAAAAAGAATCCCTGGAAGCACATGGTAGCTGAATTTGATTTCTGTGCATTCAAGTTACAGTATGCACCAAACCAATGTCTTTTTTTCAAAACTAAAGGGCATTGATGTGTGAAATATTTCATTCTCTTCACACAGTGTGAAGAAGTAGCACTTCTGGAAGGTGTGATGGATGTCATAGGCAATTTAAAAATGATACCATATCAGTGAGGAACAAAGGGCCACCAGGAAAAACGCTCTGTACTGACAAGGTAATTTACAAGCCTGCATGAAAATATTATTTGCAAAATGAGCAATGGAACATCAAGAAATAGGTTTGCATATTGGATAATAATTCAACAGCAAAACAATCCAGTTTATTGAAAGGGAGAGGAATAAAAGATATCACTTAATATACAGATTCCCAGAGAGTCGATATTTATTTTATACATTTGTATATCAGAGACTGCCATCCCCAGGAATATTGTGCAAGAATAAAATGTGCCATATCTATTCATTTTGATTTTCATTGTGTTATGCAAACGATTTGCTGATTTTAATATATGGAAGCATGTGTGTAAAGCACATAGGTACTGGCAAGCAGTTTCAGCATACTAAACAGCACAACATTGTTGACCAAATCAGGAAATCAAGTTGCAAATCATTAAATCATGACCAAACAGCACGAGTGATATTAACAACATCTTGTAGGTAATATGTTGGAAAGGAAAGACTTTTGAATCAGTATCAATAAAACGCCCTTTATCTTCAGGGTCTTAGAATTTAGTCCACCTTGACGAGGCAAAAGTTCCCCTTGCTCATTCAAGGAATCTCAAGGGCGATTCTCCTAAATAAATTCCAAATGTGGAATTCACGTAAAAACTGGAGTAAATTGCACTTGTTTTTTCAGCTGGAGTTTCAAAATGTGCACTACAGGGGGCAGTAGCATGAATCACACTAAAAATCAGGGGGCTGGGCCTATCCCGCTAAGAAGGCAGGAATCAGTGTGCTGACAGGGACCCCGCACATGCGCACATCTCTGGGAGATCATTGAACACTTCCTCCCAGCATAGACATCACTGGCCTCTCACTTTCCCCATAGACATTGCTGGCCTCTCACTGCCCCACCAACCCCCCCTCCCCACCACATTAGTGCTCTATCAGCCCCCTTCGCCCCCACAAGAAAATCGCTGCCCATCTCCCCCCTTCCTTCCCCTCCCCCCTGCTTCCCATCCCCTACTGACACAGAGCGTCGTATTGCCATGCACACCCCCTGCCTGTGAGCACTGCCCTTTGTTGAATGAGAGCCTTGAGCATTGCACCCCCTCCCCATCCCCTGGTCACAGTACCTTGTTGAGTCAGCACCTTTAGAGATGGTTCACCTTCTATTTAAACCAGGTTGCCTGTACATTATACACAATGAATTTTAACTACCGGACCCATGAGTGGCCCAAACTGACTGCACCGGACTCTCTTTAATAAGCCAGAGCTGTATATAAGCTGAAATGGTGGATACACAGGCAGTGACTCCAGGAAGAATGCCCCAAAGAAAAATGTTCCAAGATTTTTGGAGATTGAGTAAGCAGTAGAGGAGAGGTGATATCTAGGCAATCACCCAAGGGGTCATGCAGCTGGCGTCATATGGGAGACAGTAGCATCTGCAGTGAATGCCAGGATACTGACCTCTCGTTCTGGAGAACAGTACTGGAAGAAGATGAACGACCTTCTTCGGGCAGCGAGGATGAGTGAGCCCATTCTGAAACCTGTACATGTGCTGTGCTTATGTCAAACCACAAGTGTAGCGACCATTCGCCTCCCACCCCCCAAGTACTGTCTCCAACCCCGTGGCACCCTCCCCAATCAGCAGCAAACCCCTCCCCTCCCCCCCACCACCCAGTGGGGACTCATTTCCGCGAAATGGCCAACATAAGCGGCCCACCCCAACACACATTGCACCACATCAATCTCCCTCATGTCCCCACAGGAGAAAAACGCGCACAACCAGTGTAAGAGGGAGAAAATTGGTGGAGTAACCAAGCTGCGCCAGCTGATGGGGCCTGAGTAGTGCACCGTGGAGCTGGCAGGGGTGGGGGTGGGAGGGCAGGGAAGCGCGCCTCGAATAGTCACCGACAACCAGGTTGGCATCCAACATGCGTGAGCATCAGCTGAACTCTATGCCTAAGTCTTCTTTGAAGTGCCATGCTGCCTGGGCTGTTTTCCTTCCTTTCTCCTAACGTGTGTTCTTTCTTACAGTGTTGGATCCCGATGCACCAGCCCTTCTGCTGTCACCGCCCTCCCTGCTGCTCGGAAAACAACTCCAATGGACCCTTATGATGACACCTTGGAGGGAGGCCCTGAAGAATCCTCTGAGGACAGCACCAGTAGCATCAACCACACAACCTACCAAAACAGAGGCCACAGCAGTGGGGCATGTTAGTACTGAGGCTTCTCAGTTATTTACTGGTGAGCAGATAACAGACTGACATACTGATGCACATCAGATGGAGGCAAGCACATCTGAGGGTTCAAGCACATGGAAGTCTGTTGGAGGCAAGGATGCAGCTGTCCCCAAGCCAGATGCTGGGCCTCAGAGTTTGTTCATCCCGAAGTTGGCAGAGATGCATCAGCAAACCTGTGGATTTGTGAATAGGCTGTCAGCAAGCGTGCTGCATCTACAAGGCTATTTAGGGGGGGTCCAACAGAGTGCTGTCGCAGGAGGTGGTGCCAACACAGTAGGAGACCCAGGCCAACACCATAAGGGTGGTGACCGCAGTGGAAAACGTGGCACAGGGATCTGGCCTCATGGGTGACAGGGTCCAGGCCATCCTGGAAACACAACGGCCTACAGGCAAGAGTGTCACTGGCATCCAGGAGGCGCAGCGTTCGATGGCCACAGATGTCGGGGGAGTGTAGGAGACACTGCTGGCCATAGCTGGGACTCTCGCTGGGATTCTAGAGACACAGCAGGCCGTGGCTGTGAGCCTCAACAACTTAGCCCAGGCTCAGAGGGCTACTGCTGAGGAGCCCCAGAGCCTGGCTTATTCACACCATGTTGTAACAGAGGGTCTCCACAGAGATTGGTCTCAGAGGTTCAGAGCTGAGGGATCACAGGCCATGGGCAAATACATCACGATCTCCTGGACTGGCAGATCCAGATGACGCTGGAGCTTCTGGAGCTTAGTTCAGCTACCCATAGAGTGTCCCTGGGGCCGATAGGCATCCCGAGGGAGGATGAAGGTACGGAGCCCATGCCAGGGCCCTCCACCCAGGAGACTCCGGACATCCTGAGACCTTCTGATTCCCCTCTTCCTCACACTGGGACATCTCAGGGCCAACTGGATGAACAGGGTTGCACATCAATGTCATCCGCAAGTCAGCCGGGGCCCTCCAGGTCTCGGCCAACCAGGGATGGCCACCAACAGCATCACAAGCAACAAGGTGTGGATTACAGCTGGACCCCTCCACCTCCAATGTGCATCCTGGGGGAGCCCCTAGGTGTAGCAGTCGGCCCCACAAGATTAGAAAGTTATCGGGTCACTAAGAGGACACAGGTGAAGGTCACCAGTCATCAGGATTAAGTTGTGATCAATGCTTAGAGCACAATTAAAAGTTTTTTGCACCTCACAGTTGTGACTAATCTGCCTCTGATTCTACCCCCATGGAGCTGAGTGTACCTCAATCCTACGCATCAAGGGATTGATGTCATGTTGTGCAATACCAGCCCCTCGGCCAAAGTTACAGACTGCGTGCACTACTTTCCTCAGCATCCACTGGACCATTCGTTAACACCAGCCCTTGACATTGCCCTGCATCCCAGTCTAACCCCCCCACCCATTGCCCCACATACTCGTGTTCCTCACCCTTACTGCTACGTGGGCCCAGGTTGCGGTGTGCATTTGGAGACCGGGTAGCACCCCAACTTGACTGACATCAGGAGCAGGATCTCTGTGTGCCTTGTAGCAAATTGATATCAGCCTCCAGCCTTCACCAGTGCCAGCCTATGCCCATTTTCCTGTTGTGATGGTGGGGGGGGGGGGGGGGGGTGGTGTTCGACTGAGAGAAGGTGGAGAAGGGTCATATAGGTTGTGTTGTCAACTTTGGGTTGTATAGAGGTGGCAGTTGCAGTGGCTCTTGGGCTGTGGTGTTGGGAGCAGCCCTCACACTGGACATCACAACTACATGAAGTGGGCTGCTATCCGGGCCTCTCTTACTGCCCCACCCGGCACCTGCCATCACCGCCTGTCCTCCATCCTTCGGCTCCTCATATGGCAAGTCATCCACTTTCGCTGAGTGCCAATCCTCCTCCTGCTCCAGCTGGTCTTCCTGCTGCTGCGTTATGTTGTGCAGAATGCAGCGCACAATTATAATTTGTGAGGCCTGCTCAGGGGTATCACTGGAGAGCACCCCCATGCAGCAGAACTGCATCTTGAGCAGGCCTATGAAATGCCCTACTACTGGCGGGGTGGGAGTGTAAGTCTCATAACTGGTCTCTGCCTCTGCACTGGCATCATCAGCCATGACCTTAACGGGTAGCCCTTGTCCCCCATGAGCCATCTCAGCAGCCTGGGCTGGTCTTCAAAGAGCCCAGGTATGTCCAACTGCCTCAAGACATAGCTGTTGTGGTCACTCCCTAAGCATGGATAAACGTGCATGATGTTCATCCAATGGTCAGATATGATCTGAACATTGAGGGAATGGAACCCCTTCTTGTTGATAAATGGTTGCCCTTCACCTCACGGGGACCGCAGGGCGACGTGTGTCCCGTCCACTATCCCCTAGACATGGGGCATCCTGGCAATGGTGTTGAAGCCTGCAGCCCAGTCCTCCTGCTATGCCTGGTCAACATCAAAATGAATGTATTGGCCTTCCCGGACGTGCAAGGCACCTGTCACCTGGCGAACTCATCTGTAGACTGAGGCCTGAGAGATTCCACAAAGGTCACCATTCAGTGCCTAAAAAGACCCTGTTGCCTAGAAATTCAGTGCCACTGTCACCTGAACTTCTACTGGGATCGGGTGGCCTCCCTTCTCCTCAGATGCCAGGTGTGCAAGCATGTCTCACAGGCGCTGGACCGTGTCCTTAGATGGGCGGAGCTGGTAATGGCACATGGCCTGCGACAGCCCCTCAGGTGATGGCTTGGTCCAGTGCTGCCTGGCCTCTGCACCTCCTTTTTCTGGCCACTCTCCCACCGTATCACCATCACTCACCTGATGAAGGGGCCAATCTCCAAAAGCTTGTGCTACCAAATAAACCTGTTGGACTTTAACCTGGATTGTGAGACTACTTACTACTCCTTCCTGAGGCCCTGCCACTGGCTGCTCCTGTAGTGGCTTACCTACACCCTTCTCCTCTTGAGCTGCCTCCTGCTCCTCATCCGCCACCATGATGGTCAACTCAATGAGACCAAGATCCATTCTGCACGGTAGGGGTGACAATGAGAGATTGATATATTACATATCATTGCTTGCAACTACCCCAGCACGACCATCACCCACCACACCAACCCCCCCCACCCCCTCACAGGGACCAGTTGTGATGCTGGCAGCAGAACACAATCTGTGGTGCCGTGCATCACCTGATTAAGTTGCCTGCCATTGACATTATGAACATGATAGGGAGAGCATGCAGGTTGGTGTGTGGGCATACCATTGCACCCTTTTGAGTCATTGCCATGAATGCAACGAAGCATTCCCTTCCAGGCATGTGTTGCAGGTCAGGCACACGAGCAGGAACAGCCTCCTTTTTAATTACAAGATGGACTCCCATTCACTGCAGAGTACATACAGTATGAGTGTCCGTGTTTCGCAGAGCACCCTGCTTGGAGCACAAGCTGCCTGAATTGATGAGCCTCAAACAGTACATGGCGCACCACCCCCACTATATTTGTCCGAAATGCTTCAAATTAATGTCAGTAAAATTCATTTGGGTCAACGTGAAAATTAAAGTAAAGCATATCAGATATTCTCAGTGCCTAGGTTAATTGAATTCAGTCAGTCTCAATCCAGATCCCAGATGATCTCCAGCGACTGGCCATAATTCAATCAAAGTGAATGACATTTGCAAAAATCTACTGTGTTGATTAGCAACAAGTCCATACTGCAGCAATACACAGATGTGCTCTCAGGCTGGACTAAAAGCATATTGTTGGGGCAGAGCAGAAGAAACTATAATTTATTTCAAATCTACTGGGTTTGATAGTGTTTGTTGCCAACAGTAGCTTCCCAAATAAGGCATTTAATTCTTTGTATCTGAAGAATGCTAAAATATACCTCAATCAAAAAAAACAAGCAAAACAAAATTACAAAGCAGAGATGAAAATATATCTTTCTGTCATCCCTCCCAGCACAATAAGTCATTGGTGTTTTTTTTCCCAGTCTTGCGACCAATAAAGGAATATCAAAACTATACTCCCTAAAAGCAGTATTCTCTCAGTTGAAGTCACAATATTATTTAAGATCATTTTTTCTTCAATGTGGACTTATATTTGCTCAGCACGGTTTCCAAGAAATAATAATTAACAGTCTGTGGAAAAAAAAATCAGAAAATCAACCGATGCATTGTGGAAAGGAAGGACTGAAAATCTGATTTGTATAAAAAAGGAATCCATGCATTAAGTAAGTGAATTAAAATATCTCCAGACCACTATTCATAGTAGGGTCAATAAAATAGAAACACATTGGATGAAGCACCAACTGGAAGCATTCCACCAATCTTGTGTCTTTTGTTTTGGAACAGCAAAGTGTAAATACTGATTAAATGTCAAATACGACAGAATTCAATTTATATGGCAATAAAGATTCACCACAGCACATTTGAAGGTTAAATGCTTTCCTTGATCTCACATCTCCAAAAAAAACCCTGAACTACAAACTAATAATAGTAACACAAGGATATTCTGCAGGAAAGGCCACCTAATCCATATTTATTACCACTAGTGAAACATTATTAGAGGTCTGTTATTGCAATAGAAAATAGCTTCCTTCAACGAGCCTCTGAAAACATATCCTGAATCACATGGCTAATGGCAAAGGAGCATTATGGCAAATGTTTATGAAACTGAGCCATTCGCAGCAGTGAGTGGGGCGAAGTGTACAACAGCTGGATCAGAATCTGATGTTTTGCAGTCATGCATGGTAAAGTTCAGTCTATCTAACTCAGTCATGGCAACAACATCTTGATTCTGGGTTGCCTGAGCGATCATAGCATGTGGGTGTGATGGCAACATGCATCTATTCAACGGATTGCCCAATAATTCCATTCAATGTCAGGGGACGATGGTTCAATTCGCTCTTGTTGGAGGTAATGATTGTCGGGCACTTGTGTGGAATATGTTACTTTCAAAATGCTAGCCCAAGACTGAATGTTGTCCAGGTCTTGCTGCGCAAGGACACAAACAGTTTCAGTATCTGAGGAGTTGCAAATGTTACAGAACATTGTGGAGTCATCAGCAAATATCCACACTTCTGAAATATAATAGAGGGATGTCATTGATCAAGTGAATGAACATGATGGTTCAAGAGTAATGCCCTGAGGAATTTCTGCAGCAATGTCCTGGGTGGGAAAAGTGGGTTTCAATTATTGCTGTGCATGTAACAATCAATGCTCAGTGCAAGATGGGACCTTTGACTCCACAAGGACTGTAGATACATCCAGGACAGATATATTGGTGAGATTGAGGTCAAGTAGGTTTTCCCTCTTGGTTCCCCCATCATATTACCACAGGTCCAGTCTTGCAACTATGATCTTCAGGATTTGGCCAGTGGTACTACTGAGCCAAATGAGATCTCACCGGCAAGAATCTAGTTTTCCAATTTCTTGTGAGATTTTGCACAAGTGTTTTGCACTTGCATTTTAGGTTTCATCCCTAATCGTTATTTCTTTTGTCATTCAGAGAGCTCTTCCCTGCTTGGCTTCCCTTTTCTCTGTGGGGATATGCTTTGTCTATCTCTGAACTTTCTCCCTTTTAAAGGCATATTTCCTTTTGAGTTTTGACTGCCAAACTTTGATTACAATCTACTTTGGATACACGCATTCTCATTGCTGGGTTGCTCCTTGTCCTTTTCCACAACTACCTTAAACCTTCTCAGCAGAATCAGATCTGACAATGCATCCTTCTTTATTGTTACAGAAACATATTAATCAAGAAAATTATCCTAAACACATTTTAGAAACTCTCTCCTTTTGCTTTTTACTACCACTATCACAGTCTATTTGATTAAAGTCTCCTACCATCAAAACTCAATAGTTTTTGCATATTTTGGTAGTTTTCTTGCAAATTTGCTCTTCTGTATCTTTCCCATTGGACAGTAGCCTAAAAAATACACCCTTTAGTGTAATGGCCAAATAGATTCTGTTCTTGACTTCCCTCCAGAAAATCCTCTCTCCAGCACCTCATTATTCTTTTAATCAATAAATATTTTCTTGAAGTTCTAATCTTAATTTAGTCTATTCTTGATAACTCAGTCAATTTCATACTAAAATAACTTAAATTGCGTAGGCAACATGACTAATTGCAATCTTTTTGCTAAAAATTAATTAAGCAATTAAGATTTAAGATGTCACATTCCACTGAAGTGATGGCATGGGTGATATCAGTGCTGTTATGTGGCACTTGTTTAGCAATAACATGCTCATGGATGCTCAGTTTGTGTTTCAGCAGGGTCACTCATCTTCCGACGTCATTACAGCCTTGGTTCAAACATGGACAAAAGAACTGAATGCCAGCAGTTAGGTGAGAGTGACTGCCCTTGACATCAAGGCAGCATTTAACCAAATAAGGCATCAAGGAGCCCCAGCAAAACTGGAGTCACAGGGAATCTAAAGGAAAACTGTCCATTGGTTAGAGTCAAACCTAGCTCAAAGCAAGATGGTTGTGGTTGTTGGAGTCCAATCATCTCAGTTCCAGGATATCACTGCAGGACTTCCTCAAGGTAATGTTCAAGGCTCAACCATCTTCAGCTGCTTCATCAATGACCATCCTTCTATAATAAAGTCAGACGTGAGGATTTTTGCTGATGAACAATGCTCAGCATTATTCATGACTCCTCAGATACTGAAGCAGTCCTTGTCCAAATGAAGCATGTCCTGGACAATATTCAAGCTTGGGCTGACAAGTGGCAAACAACATTTGCAGTAACCATCTCCAACATGAGAGAAATTAATCACTGCCCCTTGACATCCAATTGCATTACATTGCTGAATCTGCCACTGTCAATATGCTGCAGGTTACCATCGATCAGAAACTGCACTAGACAAGCCATATCAACGTTGTGGCTGTAAGAGCAGATCAGAGGCTAGGAATCCTGTGGTGAGTAACTCACCTCCTGACTCCCTAAAGTCTGTCCACCATCTACAAAGCACAAGTCAGGTGTGTGATGGAAATTCTCCATTTGTTTGGATGAGTGCAGCTCTAACAACCCTCAGGAAGCTTGACAGCATTCAGGACATGCAGCCCATTTGATTAGAACCCCATCCACAAACATTAACTCCTTCAATCACTGACAAACATGGGTTGCAGTAGGTACCATCTACAAGATGCACTGCAGAAATTCCCAAGGTTCCTCAGACAGCACCTTCCAAGCCCATGACCACTACCATCTCAAAAGGCAAAAGCAGCAGATGCATGGGAACATCACCACCTAGAAAACCTCTTCCAAGCCATCCACCATCCTGACTTGGAAAAATATTGCTTTTCCCACACAATCCCTGGGTCCGAATACTAGAACTCCCTTCCTATTCTGGGTGGATTGACAGACTGCAGTTACTCAAGGCGGCAGCTCAGCACCACCTCCTCAAGGGCAATTCATGATGGGCAATAAATGCTGGCCTAGCCAGTGATGTCTACATCCTATGAATGAATTTTTTAGAAACATAATTTATGAAGAATTGCATGCATACCATCCTTAGGGTGTTTGCCTTTGGATTTCAAATTTTAAAAGTTCAAGCTTAATAATGCTTGTGGTCAGTGGAAGTATAATCACGTTCATTACACTTACACAAGGCTGAAGACATCTTGTATTTGCATTGTATTTTGAGGAACACCCTGCACAGGAAACCCAGGACCTCAGTGAACAGCTTGAGCAATGCATGTCTCCTTAAACAGATTGAAGGATCCTTACTAGGACATGTTGAGTCTAAACCAAGTACAAGTTAGAATGTAACATCATGTTGAGAAAATGAAATAAAAATACCAAAATAGGTGGGATTAATAGAAGGACATAAAAGAGGCAAAGAAAAAGTCAACAAAATATTTTTAGATTCTAACTACAATTCAAATTTGAAGGCATGTAATTCCACACTTGTAAATGTTACTTTTCATTACTAAAGCGGTTGATTGGCAGTAAGACATACCATGCCATTACAATTTTTTTAAATGGAAAATCCATATCTTTTACTGTCATGTTTGTCAGATTAGTTATAGGTAAGTACTGTAAATTCATGCCTTTGCATGTGTGAGAATGGCAAATCCCTTGGCAATGTATTGGTATAGCGAAGCCCAAGGAGGAGCAGGGCAACGAAGACAGAAACATTATGGTTTTCACATTTAACACTGCACATTTGCAGATGCTAGTAGCTGATTCCCGGTTTACTCTCCAATGTTATTCTAGCCACAAATTTGAGACAAATAATTCAAGAAAAACAATATTATAAATGTGACAGTTGATGAAATATCACACAATCAAACACTTCATACCAATTGCTTATAAGTAGCACTGAATACAAGTGTCCTTCACAATCCCCTTCCTCACACACAAAAAAACCTGAAAGTTCATATTTAGATATCCATCAAGGAACAGAGAGACAAGGCAAAGCAATTCAGCAGTTGAATTACTTCCCAATGTCACAAGATGAACAGTTACATCAAAATATTGGCAATTTATGATATTCTTCAGATATCACAGATGTCTTTGATCCCTTTACAGATGCCCCTTCTGTTCCCTTTGAACACTTCCAACTATTCAATTATAGGAACACATCTTTTTCCTGCTTGATGTAAACAATGAAAT
Source organism: Carcharhinus amblyrhynchos (assembly GCF_965287045.1). Classification (NCBI taxonomy): domain Eukaryota; kingdom Metazoa; phylum Chordata; class Chondrichthyes; order Carcharhiniformes; family Carcharhinidae; genus Carcharhinus; species Carcharhinus amblyrhynchos. The sequence goes on from NC_137325.1 coordinate 68,869,346, forward strand.
ATTTCTGCTCTCTTCTGCATTTGTTCCCACAGAAAAACATAAAAAGTGTTTGCTGAAAGGATTTATGCCAGTGAAATGTGCCTGTCACTAACAGAAGATGTTACATTGATGGAGATAAAAGCCATGGAATTATATAATCAAAATATTGGACTTTAAAAAGACAGTTTTTTTTAAATGAACACAAACCCTAAAAATGGCTGAGAATGGAGTTACCCACTGACAGTAAAGACTGCAAGGTGTTTATCTAAGGGGCAATGGAACTGTTTCCCGTTTCCAAACAAGGTATTCCTCACAGCATCTAAGGACTGATTATCATTTCTGATAAAGATAAAGGAACATAATGATAATCTCATCTCAAGGATCCAGGGTGCAGTTACCTAGATGGACTGGTGTCTTCCAGTTTCCTCTCGAAATGCACAAAGAGTTAAAAGCAAACAGAGAACTGTCCAGGTCTTTGTCCTGCCTGTGTCTTTGTGTGTGCAGCGAGGTTAAGCAGCTGGACAAATTTTCAGACTGTGGAAGGCAACCAGCCTGCAAAAAATAATCATTACTGGAAAAAAAAATGAACTGAAGTATATTTACCAGGCCACAGAACACCTGAACCAAGGAATCAATTATTCACCAGAAGAAGTCAACTATACTGGAATTAATTTGTCACTGTCATCTACTTCTCACAACTCCAGGACTGTTCTATGCAACTTTTTTATTTATGCTTACTCACCGTTGGACACAAGTATTATATCCCAGTCAAACAGTAACAAATCAAGGGGTATTACTCAGATCAACAACTTTTGGAGATCTTCCAACAAAGAGAATATTTTTAAGAGTATGGAGAAAACTGGTATGTCTGCATGTCAATTTTACAGCCTGTCATATCAGCAGGGTAGATAGAGGGCTGGGGACCAGGACCATTATACCCTTCAGCAGGATTCAAGCAATAGATGAAGCAACACAACACTATGGGATAATGAATAATTTGTAAGGTGAGGTGTGGATTCAAGGCAAGTGCATGGGCAAAGAAAGCATTGTGGATAACAAGTAAATTAAACTAAACTGCAGCCTTATTTCATCACGGTAAAAATACCAGAGTCAAAATGCTAATTGTGATTTCAAAGGGGCAGGACATGTACAATAGCCATCACACAATGTGCCATCATGCAAACCAGTGTCCCAACTGTGGGAACCACCCCAGAGTCCAGTGAATTTTGGTGAATTACCTCTAGTGCATTTCTATTTCTCCCGCCATCTCTTTTATTACCCTGGGATGCATTCCATCAGGACCAGGAGATTTGTCTACCTTTAGCCCCATTAACTTACCATTATCTTTCACGATAATGATAGTTTCTAGGTCCTCACCTGCCGTAGCCTTCCTGTCATCAATTTTTGGCATGTTATTTATGTCTTCCAATATGAAGACTGACACAAAATACCTGTTCAACGCCTCAGCCATTTTCTCATTTCCAGTTATTACATTCTCCTTCTCATCCTCTAAAGGACGAATGTTTACTTTAACTACTCTTTTTCATTTTATATATTTGTAGAAATTTTTGCTATCTTGGTATGGCTCCTGCTCTGACCAAGACTGCAAGGAACTACAAAGGAATGTAGTCCAGTCTATCACACAAACCAGCCTCTCATCCACTGACTCTGTCTACACTTCCCGTTGCCTTGGAAAAGCAGCCAGTGTAATCAAGACCTCTTGCATGCCAGGCATACTCTCTTCTACCTTTTTCCATTGGGAAAAAGATACAACTGACTCAAGAACAGCTTCTTCCCTGCTGCCATCAGACTTTTGAATGGATCAACCTTAAATTAATCTGATCTTTCTCTTCACCCTAGCTATAAATGTAACACTATATTCTGCATCTCCTCCTCCCCTACATGCTCCATGAATGGTATGTTTTGTCTCTATAGCATGCAAGAAACAATAAATCAAATCAAAATCAATTTCTTGATTTGCTGACATGCAATTGAATTTAGTACAATGGTGAATATTCAAAATAACCAATGATGAACTGCAGCAAAAAAAAACAGCAATTGAATGATTTGCCACTTGCACATTTTGCAGCAATAAAACTGAACAGATTAACCTTGAGTTCTAAATGTCTATTGGAGTTTGCTTTTCTGTTAATTGTGAAAGATGATTTCACTCCTTTTTTTCAACATCTCACCAGTTTCACATTTATTTATTTAATCCACCCTCATTTACAACAGCAACCTGACAAAGAGGCTAATGTCACGGCAACAAAAATTATACAATACAATTCGATTAAACACAAAAAATAGAAAATACAAATTAGCAGAATTGACAGTTTAGCCAGTACAAATATCAGTCAACAGAACCTTAACCCTTCGGTAAGCATATGCCATCCTGATCGATGGTGAATATCACACTCCCACTGCCATTTAATGTTCACTTGAGCATTGATTGGCAGTGGGCAAGACTTCCATTTGCTCTTGGAAAGAAGTCCCACCTGTGAGAGCTGTCTGCCAATCTGATCAGCCAACAGCTTTCCAATCCATCCAGGCAGTGTGCTGCGGTGGCCAGAAATGGTATAGCAGTACTCTGCCTGGAACTAAGTCCTGGGACCATTCTCAAGATAAGTCCCAGGGAACCAAAGGGCGGAAGGGCAGGGAGGGGATGATCACAGCATCTGGGAGGGGCAGGCCAGGAGGGCTGGAATTCTAAAGTCCTGGAGGGAAGATGAAATGAGGATGGAGGGTTATGGTAGGGGTTATTAAATAAGGGTTAGAACCTCGGGAGACACCGGAAAGGCAGGCTTGTGATTAACGTTTTTGTCTTTTTATTCCACAGGTGGAGGTCCACCTCGTTGTCAAACAAGGGGCATGCACACGGTGGGTCATGCGTGGGCTGCTCTTGGAGGTTCTGGGAGTGGCCTAGTACTTGGTGTCGGTGTGTGTGCTTGATCCTGGACCGGTAGACGGGCGCCGCAACAGCTCGGTGACTAGCACTGCTAGCTGTGCAGATACATGGATTTGGGCCTGTGTCTGTGGGAGTTTGTGCATTCTCCCTGTGGATGCGTGGGTTTCCTCCGGGCGCTCCGGTTTCCTCCCACACCCCAAAGATGTGCTCTTAGGATGACTGGTTTTACCAAATTGACACTATTCTCCCCTGTATCTGGCTAAGGCAGGGGTTCTATTTGTAGATACGCAGGGTAGAATAGGTGTAGGGTGATGCGGCGGTGCAGGCTTGTTGGGCCAAAGGGCCTATTTCCAGTGCTGGGTTGTTCTTTGTTCTTTGTTCTATGCCCCAAATCTGAAAAGCCTTCAGTTTGAGCTGTTCACCCACTTCCAGCCTGAGGAATTCTTTTCTGTTTCCCACCCTACTCACACCTGCTCTCACCAGCCTACAAACTGAGGGTGGGTGGGAAAAAGCCATTAAATGGTCATTAAGTTTCCCGAGGCCCTGCTTGCTCAACCATGAAACTGTTTGGATCGGGGTGGGCGGGTGGACCCTGGGGGAATCCCATCTATTCAATTTTATGCCCACCTGCCCCCCAGCCTGCCTCAGAACACACCTTGGAGGCAGCATAAAATTCTGCCCTGGATCAAGTCACATAACCTTGGATTATATCAAGAGAAATAAAATGTAACACATGTTTCAAGTTGGCAAGTGTCTTTGCTAGCAAGGTTTGATAAATTAAAGGAAGGTAATGGAGTTGGTGCCTTGTATGCAACAAGGGCCTGTTAATCAGGGAGTATAGTTGCAGTGACTGGTCTGAAAAGGGACACCAGTCACAAATCGAATTCCAGAGTGAAACGAGATATTTGACTTAATGGTAGAGGTTTTGGAGGCCATTTTATAAATTAGCCCACCATAATCAAAAACAGCCAGGATCAACTCCACAGGACAAATTCCCATCTCAACTTAAATCTAAAATCTTCATTCTTTATTGCCCAATCGCCAAGCCAATTTTCTCACTAAGTTATCTGTAACAGCCTATTTTCCCATTTTGACCCAGTTCAGTTATCCAACAAGGATCTACCACTGGCCCTCTCCTATTTCGCATCTACCTTTTTCACTTCATTGGCATCATCTAAAAACACAGCACCATAGCTTGGGTCATTGTCTGTGTGGAGTTTTCATATTCTCCCCATGTCTGCATGCGTTTCCTCCGGGTACTCCGCTTTCCTCCCACAGACCAAAGATGTGCGGGTTAAGTTGATTGGCCATGCTTAGATTGCCCCTTAGTGTCCTGAAATGTGTAGGTTAGAGGGATTAGTGGGTAAAATATGTGGGGATGTGGGGGCAGAGCGTGGGTGGGATTGTAGTCAGTGCAGACTCAATGGCCTCTCTCTGTACTGTAGAGTTTCTATGATTCTATGATTCTCACATACAGGGCAAAAACACCCCAGCTCTACAGTACCATCACCTCTCAACAGCTCCATGGTGTCTAAACTGATAGACTTGTCCGAGATTTTGAATTGGATGAAGAAAAATTTCCTCCAATATTGGCAAGATCAAAGCCAATGGCTGGGATTTTCTGGCCCCGTCAAGGCGGGAACCTGCTGCAAGGAATGCACCGGCCCACCTATAAGTCCTAGCGGTGGGCCAGGTCAGAAAATCCTCCAACTTTGTTGATCCCTCCCTCTGCCTAGTAACTACTTAAAGCTGGATCTGTCTATTCTCAGCCTTGGCATCATACTAAAAGCTAAAATGAGCTTCCAGCCACCCCTCGTACCATTGCTAAAACCACTTATTTCCTTCTCTGCAACACTGCCTAACTTTGCCTCAGCTGAGTTAATTGGGTGAAATTAACTGCCAATTAAACTTGCTGCAGTAAGTTTTGTAATTAAGAGTGCAAGTACCATTTTAATTGTTCATGTTATATTAAACAACTTCTCTAGCCCAGTAATTGAACAATTCAGATTGTGGCATCTCATTCCAGCATGCTGTAAATTGTACTCACATTCTGAAAATGTCAAATTTACTTATCTTTAAATCTTATTAACCTTTGTTTTCTTACTGCCTTTCTATCTTCACCCAATCTTTCTTTCCTGTATTTTACTTCTAATTTTATATCTGACGTGTGTCGTTCTCACTCATTCCAATTGCTTTCTCGATCTTTAAGCCTTACAGACCAAGGTTCTGATCCACCATTGACAGAGGTCCTACATACTTGCTGCACTGTTACCATCCTCAATTACAGCAAGCCAGGGTGCAGAAAATTTAGGCTGAATAAGAATGTTTAACAGGATAAGTAGCAAGAGGTCCCACATCAAGAATATTGCAGCCCAACATGTGAGAGCAAGCAACAACTCAAACACAACTGAGTCTCAATACTATTGTAAATAGACTGCTATCAACCAATAAGTTAGGAAGAAACAGTTAATGGAGTTGCCATGTAGCCAAATAAGTTTTCATCTCAAACATGCATTTCTGAATCGTTAAAGAACAAGACTCATCTGCTATGTATTTCTGGAATAATCATTTTCTCACTTAATAAATATAAATGGTTTGTGAAATAAATAGTTTCAGGGGTTAATGATAACATTGATTCTTTTAGAGTCTTCACCATTTATAGTCAACACATTAACATTGGGGAATTCAGCTAGATCATCAAGAAGTGAAACAGCTGTATGTCTGAAACTTATTTCAGACACTGGTAACTAATTACAGTTATGTTTGTTTTAGATTGTATCACAATAGTTGGCATTAAAGAAATTCGCATACCAGTGAAATAGAAAACATGCAAAATTGGACAATCTTTGCATAACTTTTGCAAAGGATTTCTCAAATAATTGCATTTGGCAAGACTGTCATAAACAATGGTGACGTTACACGAGAGACAACACAAATTCTATATTTAAAGTAAGCTTGGATCAAGTGCAATATTACTGAAACTCGTTATAAGAAAACATTCCAATCCTTCCGTCATTGTGAACACTTTCTATGTCCTGAACTGAAGTCCCACTGCAGACAATTGAGTTCAAGGACTCTCAGAAACCTACACCACAGAAGAAAATCATTCAACAGGCTTTTATTTTGGAATGCAAGGCATTCCCTATTCCAACAGCCCTTTAAAGATCTTCTCTCATTTTCTTTCCTCTCTCTAAAAAATAACTCTAAATTGAAGGAGGTCTTGTGGTGCACTGATAGCATCCATTCTGCTGGGCTAGAAGCTCTTGGTTCAAGTCCTGCACCAGGACTCGTTGGCCTCAGAAGGAACGTTTATAACACCAGGTTGATAATCAGCTCAGGAATCTTTCCACCACTTCCCCCACTATTCCCCAAAACAACATGGATGTGAAGATATGTGGAAAAAAATTGATGACTCAATTGTTAAATACCCTATCCCAAGAAATAGTTTTTCCCTTTTCATTTGATTAAACCTCAATATTTTTTTAAAATCCCAATGTTTTTTTGCCTCTGTCTGCTCCAGTGGGATAATTGTCAGTCAGAATTTATGAGGTAAGAGATCAATGAAATGCTTGAAGCCGTATTCGGGAAGGCTCCCCAATGGGATTCCCTCACCATAGGAACAACAGTGGCTAAATTGCCCAGTGAGCAGAAATGGGCAGCCAATTGAAGGCCTTTTTCCTGGTACTAGCTCAAGAACTACCTCTTCCCGCAGTGGTTTTGCTGAAGCACTGAGCCACTGATTGGGCCTGCAATGTGAAGCACCTGTTCACCATCTTTCAACAGTAGACTCAGAAACAGCCAATTAGCAGCAGGCTGCCTACAGGGAAACTCCCAAGACAGTTTGTAGAAGCTGGTGCTGAGGCAATAAGGTTAAAAGCACATTTCTGTCCATGGAGACTTCAACCCAGTTGAGCATATACATGTCAGCCACCCAGCCACTCCCTCCCCCACACACACCCATCACCACCTATCCCTCCCCTCACCCATGCTTTTCCCCATTGCCCCCATCATCTTAATACCATCAAACCCTCACATCTTTCACAATCTTCATCAATCCCTCATTCTCCTCTTACGTTACTTTACCCCATTCATCTACTGTTTGACCCCTTTGCTTATTCACTATCCACAATGAACAGAATTCATGAGGCCTGAAATGACATTAGAAAAGTTCATGGATCTGTTAAGATAAACAAATAGCCATGCAAAATATGAATAGCCATGCAAAAATAGTATCATCTTAGAAACACAATGTCAAAATAAACAAACTCATATTCCCCTGGACTGCTGTGTAAACAAACCCCACTCAGCAGAATCTATTGGTGATTTTGATTTGATTTATTATTGTCACATGTATTAACATACAGTGAAAAGCATTATTTCTTTGAAGGACAGCCAAACATTCATAGTACATTCCAATGAACCATATAAATAAACCTGCCTGAGTAGAACCTATGAGAGCCTTTAAAGACAACCAGAAGCTCAAACATCTGCAAAACTCTGAAACAGTCAAACAAATGGCTGAGCTGAAATCATATTAAGAATGAAAGGAATGTATACATTTCACAATGTATCCTCGCCTTCCAAAATTGTACAATGTAGAAAGCACTTTAACCAGGAGGATAATCTACTCTAATGCATCGGAACATTTTTCAACTTCCACAATGCTATTCCTTTCCTTGATAGCTTGCCAGTTGTTCAAAGTAGCAATCTCACTTACCCCATGTCAAATCAAAGCACTATCATCATTCACTATAGTAAAAATAGATATGACTAATGCTATAGCATTTCATGATGACATGTGAAGTAGGCAACATTTTTTGTGCTTACCATTCATGGAGCTTATGCCTCCAAGCCATGGTTCTCCCATTCTTCATGATACCTCTGTGCTGGTGTGATTCATATCTGTCGTGCTCATGCAATGTGGACTCCGATTTATGGAGAATGAGGTTGAGAGACTGAATGACCTTTTCTTTCTTGTCAATGTACATACAATTACACACAGTCTTGGATCATGTCCAGACAAGGTAGTAAAATGCAAACAATTTTTCAGGACAGCTCATTGAAAAATTATTAATATATAGCAGACCTTCCATGTGGATTGATCCTTCCAATTATCAAGTAAAAACCTTATTCTGCTGCAATGATATTTGAATGAGTTAAATTTACTATAGCCACAGTCACGTAGAGGGTCACACAAGAGTAGACAAGTTTAGAAGGAGCCAGCATGGAGACTAACACCCATGCAACCTGGACACGTACATAGATATGGCTTTATGTTCAATCATACAAGCCTCCACACCACTCTGAAATGCTAAACATTTACAACAAACTTTACCATAAGCCCTGGACTACTGACTTGCAACAGAATCTAATGCATATATTGTTCATGACAAAATGCTGTGAATGTCACAACTTGTTACATTTCCAATATGTGCATCTGGACAGGTGGAATCACTGGCTGCAATGAGCGAAGCATTTAACAGTGTTCACCGGGTCCCTCTGGCAATAAGTTACAGAAGATAAATCCTTTTACTTGCTGCTCTTGTCAAAGATTGTTCTGTGCTTGTCATTCTGGTAATGATATGTAATACATTCCTTATGAAACCAGGATAACTACAACAAACAACTAAAGTTTACATTTATACATTACACCTTGAATACCACGAAAGGCCCTTATGGAACAAAATTTAACACCAAGCCACACAATAATATTCAAACAGCTGATCAACAGCTTGGTCAAAGAGGTGGGTTTATTGATATGTCTTAAAGATGGAGAAACTGGTGGAGCACCAAGGAAGATTAAGGAAGGGATTCTGGAGCATTGGACCATAGTAGTGTCAATATAACCACCAATGGTGGAGCGAGTCAACAATTTGAAAGAGGCAAGAGTTGGATGACTGCAGGCAGTGATCTCCAAGGATTGTAGGGCTGGAAAAGGAACTTCCAGCTATAGGGAAGGAAGGGTGAGGCCATGGAGGGATGTTGATTGAGGGTAAGTGTTGTCCAGAACAAGCAGGATACCGTGACCTCAAAGTTTCTCTAAAATAGATCACAGGATCTTTTAAATACACCTGAGAGGACAGAGGGTCCTTGCCTTTATATTTCATCCAAAAGACAGCACCTTAAAAGTGCAGCATCCCCTAAGTACTGCACCAGTACATCAGCTTTAATTGATGTGCTCATGTGCTGGAGAGGAACCTGAACACCCAACCTTCTGATTCAGAGGCAAGAACACAACTAGCTAAGTCACAGCTGTCACATAATAGGTGAATAGGATTTGATATGAGTTAAGATACTCTGAGCTGCTGTGGTACAGGCTGGTGACTGGCGATGGGAGTTTTGTAAGGTTACTGGGAGAATTTTAGCTAAAGGGTGAAAACAAGTAATAAATGAATGCTGTGCTAATAACACAAACCTCTTTGAAAGTCTGTACTTAGCATACAGTTTTGGTCTTAATTGCTGTTTGCCTGGAGGTGCTAAACCTGCAAGTGCAGAACTCAAGTCATGATGTGATGCAATTTTCATGGAACTGTAAATGTGCATTTCCATTAAAGACATGCGCCACAGAATCGGAGTGGGCGAGAGGCAGCCAATGGAAACGTCTGTTGACCTCTGGCGCGATTTTCTGTTCTGCACCTGGAGTTCATTGGTTGGCATACAGTGACATGTTGCAGGTTGACTCGGGGACTGAAGGAGAGGAGGTACAGATTCTTGGATGTGGCTCTGGAGGTCCTAGTGAAGGAGATCCAGAAGTGAAAGGAAGTCCTTTACCTATGGAGGGGAGGGGAGTGTGGAAGGAGTTCAGTTTGCCCTTCTCACTCTCCTTCCTCTTACTCTTTCACCAGCTGTATTTGCTTGCCTCCTGTCATGCTCCCATTTCTTTTCCAGGCAAAGGCTTCCGCTACCAAGATATCCATGAGCAAGCATCCCCTTTATAGGGTGTCTAATGAGGTGCAGTGGTGTAGCTGACTCTTTTTAGGGACCTTCTCTGAAATTTGCTGCTTCCAGGCTCCAACGAACTGTTTTTGTGAGGAAAAACACAGGTAAACCCAAAACACCAAGGGATCCCTATCATACCAGTATAGCATAGTGCCATGGCAACATGCATATTTGTGATGTTCCCAACAGAAGCTATGAATTAATTATCTTTCACCTTTAAAACAACCCTTTGATTCTGGGACCCAAATTGATTATTCCTATCTTTAACAGAGATATGAATAATCAATTTACTAGACTTGATTCTGTGCACTATTGGTGGCAGAGATTTGGAACACTCTTCTGTAACTGGCAATTGATGTTCAAACAATGGTTAATATAAAATGTGAGATTGATGGATTTCCTGTTAATGGTTATGGGGAAGAGACAGGTATCACTGAGTGACAAACCAAATTTGAGGGGCTAGATGATCTATCTGTTTCAGTGTTCCTTGTATAATACCCATAATTTTATTTCACCACAAAGAAACCAGAAATCCAATGGCTGCAAAACGAGTTGAAAGAATTAGAGGAGGTAAGAAATGTATAGAATTGATATTTCACTCAAGGCTTCTTTTTGAAGATCTGGGGCAATTGTTAAAGAACAAGAGGTTAGAGTTTGTTCTTTGATACTTTATACATTACGTTTTGAATTCCATCTCAGAAATAATGTTAGCTGAACATGGCTCTTTTCATATAGTTAACTTAATATTTTAAATACAATTAAATTGACCTATGCCAAAAATGTACAATTTCTGAAAATAAAAACTCAAGAGCGACAGAAATAGAACTCGGGGAGTGTATAGGGTTGATGGCTACACAACAGTGCTATTTAATACAAGGCAGATGTTGTTATGCTCTATTTCCTACAAAACACATTAAACAGCATATGGTTTCAATAAAGCTCCAGAAGAAACACAATTTTCTAATCACTGCTCGATGTGGTAAGACATTTCTCCTGTTCAGTAGAAGTACTCATTGATGCATAGTGCACAGAACTTAATATTACATTGTAGTAATTAACAGACATAAGCTAATACACTTGAGAAGTATTGCCATGGTTGTTACCTGCAATACTGCCCTTCTTCAAAATAATGCTGTGGTATCTCTCACATCCATGTGAAAAGGTAGATGGGATCCCAATTTAACATCTCATCCTAAGACAGCAACTCAAATCTCCAACATTTCTTGAGGATCTTGTGCTCAAGTCCCTGGATTGAGATTTGAATCCACAACATTCTAACTCTGAACCAAGAGTGCTGCCAGTAAACCATAACTAACACTGTTTATGAACTAAATCATAAATCCTGTTAACCACTGTGACCTTTTTCTAAATTCAATACATGGGACAGAGAAGAATTTCCATTGCTCATTATTTGTCAGTAACATTGCAGTTGAGAGATTTCTTCTGATTTTTTTTTTCCCAACAAACACATTGAGTGATTATCTGGTAAACTGGATAGCCCTACAAAATCCACACCATTTCCATTCTTTAGGCTGGTATAATAAATCCCCTCCACCCATTATGGAACTCGTCCAATTCTTAATTGGCTGAACTCAGAGTGAAAACCCGAAGATTTTATAATGAGTACTCTATATTGCCTGGCTATCATTTACGTAGTGTCTCATTGTTTCATAGCTCCATTACTATTTCAATGATGATAGCAAACTAGGAAATGCTTCTACTATTTATACAATGGGGCTTGCTGAGGAGCAGTGCTTAATCTAAAAAAGCAGAGGAAGAACAGAATAAAGTTTAGTAAACCCAAGAATTAGGTCCAGCCTACCAGCCAGAAGAAATATGAAGAACAATCTGAGAGGACATATCATACTGCAAACTAACGGGTCAGCAACAAGCCAGACATCATCCCAGCATTAAATAGCAGACACAATGAAAACACTGCAGCGCACCTCAGGAACCCAGGAGATGTATTTACATCAAAGTCGATTGATGCTCAGAATAGATGGTTGGGAAGATAATTAAAAATACAATTGCTTAGTGGCTTTATAATGCAAAATGGCAGTGCTATTCTGCCATGGACATTCTTCTAAATGACCCAAACAACCCTACACTTGTGCAAAATGTCAAGCACCCACAATGTGCCCAATTAAAAGGGGAACTGCTTTTCATTACAAAATAAACACAAGATGCCAGTTAAGTTAGCTTGCACTTAAGTTCCTATTTGTAATGGAAATTCTGAAATTTATTCCCCAGGAAAGAAAATAATGTAGGCAATGTTTCCATGCAAGTGGTCTATTTTAACTGATAATCTTTGATAGTTCTCTTTAAAGAGAAGTACTCTACTGAATTCTACTGACAAACCCAGAATGTCCCAGAGGAGAAAGCAACGTGCAACCCCACAGTTCAGTGAAGCCTCCCTGCACACTCTCCTCCAAGCTGATCAGAAAAAGCAGGAGGTGCTGCTTCCCGAGGAAGGCAGCAGGAAACCTTCCCATCTGACTATGGTGGCCTGAGCGGAGTTAGTGGGGTTAGTGCCCATGGGACCCAGCACAACCACAAGAGGACTAATAATCTGCTACACTCAGTCAGGATAGGTGCACTGCAAACTGATACACATAAGGGTATCAGATAGTCTAAGCATCAAAATGCACAGGGATGACAGACAGGGAATGGGACATGTTCACTGAATGTGTGTCAGTTGCTTCATGCTCTCATCCTGCTTCTTAATCACCAAAACTGGGAAAGGGCCAGCAGCTGCCATGGGCATGCATGGTCCTGAACTGCTCTTTCAACCATTGGGATGACAACCAATCCTCTGTCCTCCTTCAGGAGAAGGCCTGCAACTAATGAGAGAATTCGTCAAGTTGAGGGGGAATTCCCGATATTTGAGTCCTCACCCTGCATGAGGAGCAGGCCTTGGAGATAGCTGGGGAACAAGAACATGCCTATTCTGAAGGCAAGATAGGAAACCCCCAGGAAACCAGTCAGGATGCCTCCCGTCTGTAGATGTTAGCTGCACTCACAGTGCTAGACATTGATTAGTTAAGGAGCTTGCTTTAGTCAGTCACTAAATTCCTCTTTTTCTCTGTTCCAGGTACCAGCAAGAAAAGGAGGAGATCAAGAACCCAGGCCAGCCACAGCCGTATTTCGCACCATGTTCAAATGCAACAGGATCTGGAAAATATCCAGGCTTGGGCTGAGAAGTGGCAAATAACATTCACACCACAGAAATACCAGGCAATGACCATCGCCAGTAAGAGACACTCTAACCACCGGCCCTTAATATTCAATGGTGTAACCATTACTGAATTCCCCACTGTCCACATCCTTGGGGAATACTATTGAACAGAACACAACTAGACTCACCACATTATCAGAGTGACTACAAAAGCAGTACAGAGGCTAGGAATACTGCGGCAAGCCACTTACCTCTTGACTCCCCAAAGCTAATCCAACATCTACAAGACACATGTCAGGAATGTGATGGAATACTCCCAGTTGCCTGGATGCGTGCAGCTCCAACAATACTCAAGAAGCTTGACACCATCCGGGAAAAGCAGCCCACTTGATTGGCACTACATCTACAAACATTCAATCCCTCCACCACTGACGCTCTGTAGCAGCAGTATGTACTCTCTACAAGATGCACTACAGCAATTCACCAAAGATCCTTAGACAGCACTTTCCAAATCCACAATCACTTCCATTTAGCAGGACAAGGGCAGCAAATAAATGGGGACACCACCACCTGCAAGTTCTCCTCCAAGCCACTCACCACCCTGACTTAGAAATATATAATCTTTCCTTCACAGTCGCTCAGTCAAAATCCTGGAATTCCCTCCCTAATGGCATTGTGGGTCAATGTACAACACATGGATTGCAGCAATTCAAGAAGGCAGCTCACCAACACCTTCTCAAGCGCAATAGCCAGCGATGCCCATGTCCCACGAATGAATAAAACAAAACATCACTGAGGAGGATGCCTCAGAAGCCTCAGAGGACGCAGCACAATAGCATTCACATGCACTCTCCATCAGCACAGATACTCCCACCTCAGTGGGCCCACTTTCTAAACGAGGCTCAGGGGTCACAATCTAACGAACACATCAATGACAAGAGCCCACATCGTAAAAAGTCTGACAACACCAGGTTTTAGTCCAACCTATTTATTTGATAATATTCTCACAAGCTTTCGAGGGGTTACCCTCTTCGTCAGGTGAATGGAGAGTTCTGGCCTCAGACAGAGCATATAAAGCACAGACTCTGTGCTTTATATGCTCTGTCTGAGGCCAGAACTCTCCATTCACCTGACAAAGAGGGTAACCCCTCGAAAGCTTGTGAGAATATTATCAAATAAATAGGTTGGACTAAAACCTGGTGTTGTCAGACTTTTTACTGTGTTTACGCCAGTCCAACGCCGGCATTCCCACATCAAGAGCCCACATCAGCAGAGGAATTGATAGCCAAGGTTTCTGACTCAGATGACAGCAGGAGATCAGGTTCCATGCAAATGATGAACCTCTGGACTTAATCCAAAGGAACACATTAGAGATATAGCGACAGATAGGAGAAAATCAGGCATAGTTTCCAGAGACCATGTACAAACTGGACCAAAGGCTGGAGGAGTCCATCCATGTTCTGTTTGAGGTTATGGCTCTGGCATAACTGGTTGTTGTAAAGAGTGACAGCTTGTTTTGAGCCTTAGGTTCTGCAGAGCACCTATTGGCTGCTGTTTATCCAGGCAGACCTACAATCCATTGTTGTAGCCATAGGGGCGATGCAGCAGTGGCTAGGAGAGAGTGAGCATAGCACCCCAATCTGCCCCCAAGTGCCTCTTCTCCTCATGGAGTCAATATCTGCCATTAGACACACACAGGGAGGATGAGTGCCAGCCAGGCACCTGGGGACTTAGTTCCAGCAAACTCCAAGGGTCCCCTGCCACTCCTCTTCCCCTCTACCAGTGAGCCCATTGGTCCAGCAGATCAGGGCAATGAGGGTACACCTGCAAGTCAGCAGGAGACTCTTAGCAGGCTGGGACCCTTGAGGTCTCACAGCACCAGAGGATGCTCAGACGTCACTACAGTCAATCAGGCGAAGCAGTCAGCAGGCTGCCTTCACCTTAGCTGTGGATGTAGTGATCGGCAAAGAAAGATTAAGAAGTAATGAAGGCACCCAGGTGACATAGCTGTATCATCAGAGAATATCGTTTTGGCATTTGTAAAAATATATGTTCACTTTCATTGCTCTGAAGTTCCCTGGATTTCATCTTCAATTTCCCACCAGTACAGCAGACCACAATTGATGAAATTTAATTTGGTTATCATAAACAAAGCACATTGGAAATAAATGTCTGTAAACAAAACAGAGCTGGAACCTTCCAACCAGCAAAGGATGGAAAAGCAAAAGTTAATGAAACATAGTGGCAGCCTATTCTGCCTGGAATCTGGTAGCTATCCAATTGGCAAAGGCCTGTCTGCCTTGTTGTAGACATGCTATGGCCTCTGCATGTGGCTCATCGACAGTCTAGGCCCTCGGCAGCTCCAACTCCTATGTCATCCTCCTCTTTGGAGGAGACGCCCCACTCCTCCATCTCTCCATTAGACAACACATCTCCTTTCAGAGGTTCTGCCAAGATTGCAAACCCCTGAAGTGTCTACAGGAGAAGGAAGTGGGGTACCTACCATTAACTGAGTGAGTTCTGCCTTGGTTCAATCAAACAAAATGCATCACTTGCATTTACTTAAATTAGACTCCATCTGCCATTCGTCAGCCCACTGACCCAATTAATCAAGATCCTGCTGCAATCCTAGATAATCATCTTCACTGTCCACTATGCTACCAACCTTGGTGTCATCTGCAAACTTACTAACCATGATCCATAAATTCTCATCTAAATCATTAATATAAATGACAAATAACAGTGGACATCTGAACAACACACTGGTGAACCTTAAAATCAGAAACTATGGGCAGACACGGACCCAACTTAATAGGCCAACGTTTTCAGTGATATTAGGGACATTGTTTAATTTTCTAGTCCTGTGATATTCAGAACAATTATTGACCAACATAAATAATGTATTCATACTTTAGTGGAAGATACAAGGTTGGGAAAAGAGATTACTGCACAAGTTTTTGTAGTCTCTAGGATGTTTATACAAGCATTTGGTGATTGCTCTAAAGATAGGTTGCTATGATTAATGACTACAAAGGGGTCACCTTCGCAATGCACGGTACTGAGAGTTGTCGATATTGTCAGAAATACATCTAATGCATTTTGACGATGTAATGCAATATCCATGCAGCGAGGAGTGAAACTTTTACATTTGTATGACATAGGAGGGCTGGGCAGGTGAGATAATAGATTACAATGAGAAACATGGATTAAAAATAGACTCGGTTTGTTGTGCTAATAGCACTCTGTCCTCTATCCTAACGTGATGCCTTTATCCACTGCCGGCATACACTTTACAAATAAAAACAGGTTTTCTAATAACTGGATTTCCTTTTGTATTACAGGTTGTTCCTGATGAACCACAGATGCAATGAAGCTATCCTATGTTGTTACGTTCTATAATGAGTGGAAAAGAACCAGTCTGACGGTCAAGAGAATGGACATTAACTAACAAGCAAGTCTATAATTCATACCAACAAAACCAAAGTCAGGGCAATCATCTAAAAGGATTGAGGATTCTTAATTCTTAAACAAACAAAAGTAATGTTTAAATATATCTTTGAAATATTGCAATTTTTCATGATGAAATAGCCTCCTAATTTTGATAGGAAATGCTGAGAGCAATGTAATGCATGCTGTTTCTTCAGTTTGTATGAAACTGACTTCAGAGGGGGTGGTATGACAAAATGCAGTTCATAAATATGCTCAAATTATTTTGAAGCCTGCCTTTCTCACAATAGATTTTAAAAACCATAATCAGTGCTTACGAAATCCTTAAAGCAGTTCTGCATGGAGATATATTCAGAAAATATATAGACCTAGAAATTTGTTCAAGATATGGACAATTTACAAGCGCAAAATGTCATGCAACATGCGTATGCACATTCTGGAGCAGAAATATTGCCCCTCTCCACCTCCTCTCCCCCATATGACTTGCCTGCTGGCTGCTGTCTAGGGAAGTAGTAGCCATTTTCACTGTGTGGATGCATAAGGCAACTCACTGATCTAATTTAAACCAAGTCCAAAATTGAACATGCTTTGCACCTCAAGAGATTATTTCCTTCACCCAGTTTGTGCTGCCATAGATCAATCCCATCCAATTTTACTCCCATTATATTTGAAAGGAACTTTGTTGTTTCAATTAACAGTGATTACACAAATATCCCAACATCCCTACTGCTTAAATAAGGAGAGTCAAGTTAAGTTAGTTGGCTGTACCATGCACTTTTAATCAGCCTCTACCTCAGTACAGAACATACAGGGGTTTCATTATTTCCATGTAAGTACATGGCTATATTGGATTGGCCAGCAATCGATCATTAATTCATGGTAGAGAGACTTGGGCTGTACACATAATGAATTCTGACAGAAGCAACATAGGGAAGAACAAAGAGCTAACATTCTGAGAATCATTTCTGAGTTCCCTCCTGTCAACAAGAAGAATCTGAACAAAAAGCACAATGTTCTATAAATAAATACAGAACTCTTAACAGAAAAGAAAAAGCAGAACAAAACGAGTTACCTAAAATAAATGTAAAAGTGGTACTTCCTGAATAATGTATTAGTGACTACAGCGAACCATGTAGGAGGTTTGTTCTTGCTGGGATAGAGAAAGAAAATTGAACTCAAACCTTTTTTGCTTCAATGCTTAATTTATCAACTCATTTTCATCAAGGGCATTTAATACCTGCAGAATTGGTTATTATGGTTACTGCGATACACAAGCCAGTGCACAAAAAGAAGTAATTTATTAAATGGCAGAGAATTTTCACCTTTGTGCGGTCACACAAATAATCCAGGATCATTAGAGGTGTACTTTGAGGACAAACAATAGCTCAACATGAACAATAAGTACTGAAAAAAACACAGCAAATTAATTGGCATGTTGAAAAAAAATAGAGAAATTAATGCTTCCACACCTCTTTCTGAGCACTACAAGTACCCTTAGAGCAGCAAAATGGCATCTGCAGCATGCACACACATTTGTGGTTTCAATCACCCTTGGTGCAGGTGTTAACATGCACAGTGGACATTTCAGGAGATCAATTAGCCATGCAAAACTAACTTGCTGTCAACAATGCCACTTAATGCCCAGACAATGCTCTCTCTTAACCTGACACAGTTGAACATGCTTCAGCAGATGACCTTTCACCAGGGCTAATTAAAAGGATCATTAACCAGAAATGCATAGGTGCCAGGCTAGCCCTGTGACAGGGTATTGAGAGAACCAACACAAAAGAAAAATCTACTTGATGTGGTTCTCACCAATCAGCCTGTTGTACATGTATCTGCCTATGAAAGTACTGGTAGAAGTGACCATCACACAATTCTTGAGGAGATAGATGCGCATATCCACTTCTGATTAGCTCTTATTGATATCAGCTCGATGCCACCTTACCCAGAAAGTGAGAGGGCAAAGTTTCAGTCAGTGTCATGTGACTGCAGAAGTAGGTGCAAGAAAAGCATGCTATTCTTTTTTGTTTTATACTTTGACAAATACCTGCTACTCACTTGTGCTTTGTGTAGAAGTTTAATATCAAGTATGATATGAAAATTATAAAAATTAAGATGAAATACCATGCAAGTGAATTAAGGCTGCAAAATAACACACAAAAATGTGCAATTTACTCACACCCAATGCAAACAACTTGAAAATACGGGGGAGAATTTTAAAGATGGTGAGGGATTAGCACTTGCCATCCCAAGAGTTCGCACCAAGTACAATTCTTGGACTCTCATTGCCATTTAACACTCACTTGAGCATTCATTGGAAATGGGCAGGACTTCCATTGGACCTTGGAAGGAAATGGCATCTGTGAGAACTTTTGAGGTGGTACTGCAATACTCTGCCTGCAACTGAGTTCTGGGACCTTTGGAAAGGGACGTTCTGGGGGTCCTTGGGATAGGAGGGGTGTTGCACAGGATGGCGATTATGACTTCTGGAATATGCCTGGGGGGTGGGGGCAATCCCCGAGCTCCATTGTCCCAGGGGTAGGCTCCCTCCAATTCTGAGGGCTCCTGCAGATTGAGTGCAACCCCCATAACCCCAGATTTCCAACTGAGATGGGGAAAGATATAAATGACACTCGCAGACCCCACCCACACCTGATCCTATTAGTCTCTCACAGCCCTCCAGCAATCTGGTTTGGAATTGTTGAGGTTTCTATTGCAGGGGAGTGGTAGTGGCCACACTGAGGGCTGCTATGCTCTCTCAAAATGACTCCATTTGTGCTCCCACTAATGCCACTCTGTCAGTGGCCTGCTGTTGCCCCTCAGCCAGGTCAGTCCAGAATGCTGTCATCCACTCAAACAGGGTGCAATCCAAGGCTGGAGCCATAAGGCCCAGAGCCACTGGAGATCATCCTGTTAGACCATATGCAGTCACATCATTGAACATCAGAAGCACTCCACCAATCAGGCGGCAGCCATTGGCTGCAAAGGGACATAGAAGACAGGCACTAAGGGAAAGTATAAGGGTAATTCGTTTGACTTGTTTGCAGTTTGGCATGGTTGCAATTCGTCTAGTTTGGGATGTTGATATTGTATTAGCCACAATGCAAAAATAAAAGCTAAGCAGACACTGTGATGGTGTGTGATAGAGGAAAGGTAAGTTTGTGAAATTGCTGTTGAATGAGGAACTGAGCTGGCATTTACTGGTATGGAAGTAGGATGAATTAAACATGAACAGCCTAGCTATTAAAGTTGCCTCTTCCCTTTATCCTTCTCCTTTTCTTCCCCAGCTGCTTGTCATATTAACTGGCATCACAGGCTGTAATTCACAATAGTGACATACCTACTGGCTGCTGCTGTCAGGCTCCTGTTGAAAGGTCTAGGCAACAGAAGCATTGAATTAACACCCCAGTGATCTACTCACTCACATTTTATGTGCCAGCTAGGCTCTCATTATATGCAAGATGCCCATGTATTGTGTGGTCGCACCCAGTGTCATGAGCCACATGGTTAATGGATAGCCTTTGTCTCCCAGTAGTCACCTTCAGTTTTGTTATGGGGACTTAAATGTGGTCGGCATTGTGGACTACCACAGAATGATGGAATTATGGCAGCTGTCTATTGACCAAATGATACACTGTGCTGCATCTGGTCATACACTTGCTGGATTTCATGAGAACAGGATCCTTTCTGGTTGGGACATATTACATGCAGCACTAAAAACAATGTAGCCAATGATACCCTGCATCACTGGGACAGCTACAATGCTCAGGAAGCTGCCTAATCACTTCATTTGCTTCCTCTTAGCAGAATAGAATGAAATGCATTCAACTCTAAATACAAAGCTGCAGTGGCCTCCAGTTTAGAAAACAAACTGGGAGCGTTGCAAGTATCTCCAGCTGTAGCCTAGAAAGAACCAGATATATAAAAGCGCTTGACCATGGTCACCTTTACAAACATTGACTGTTGCTTTTGCTTTGCTGAGGTTGCAGTTCTGCTAGGTCCAATAAGTCCTCCTTAGTGAAGCGGAGATATCTAACATATTGCACCACTGAGGTGTTGGGAGAAATTTCTTCCTGGAAACCCTAAACTGGTATGGCCTCCTGCTGAAAGCCTTTCTCCACCACCTCCTCCTCCTCCCACTTCCAGGAGCTTATTCTGCTCTGTGGCCCCTTTGTTCATTCTCCCAATATTGTGATGGGCAAAGGAAGGTGCAAGTTACTGCATGTGTGTCTGAATTGAACCTTTGAAGAATTAAGACTTTCAGGATTCCATACCAATCACTACGGACTTAATCATTGAATCCTACAGTGCAGGAGAGGCCCTTCAACCCATCGAGTCAATAGCAGCACATTAGAAACACATGAATTCCCACCTAATCCCATCTGCCAGCACTTAGCCCATAGCTCTGAATGTTATGATATGTCAAGTGTTCATCCAGATACATTTTAAAGGCTGTGAGGCAACTCACCTCTACTACCCTCCCAGGCAGTGCATTCCAGATCATCACTGCCCTTTGGGTAAAAAGGTTTTTCCTTACATCCTCCCTAAACCTCCTGCCTCTCACCTTGGACCTATGTCCCCTTGTGACTGACCCTTCAGCTAAGGGGAACAGCTGCTCCTTATCCACTCTGTCCATGTCACTCAATCTTGTATACCTTGATCAACTCACCTCTCAGTCTTTTTTGCTCCAGAGGAAACAAGCTAAGCTCACACAACCTCTCTTCATAACTTAAATTTTCCATCCCAGGCAGCATGTTTTAAATCCCGTTTAAACCCTCTCCTGTGCAATCACATCCTTCCGATAATGTAGCAACCAGAACTACACATAGAACTCCAGCTGTGACCTCACCAAACTTCTATACAACTCCATCATGACTTCCTGCTTTTGTAATCTATGCCTTGATTGATAAAGGGAAGTGTCCCATATGTCTTTTACACCACCCTACTAACATGCCCTTCCGTCTGCAGAGATCTGTAGACAAATACACATCCTTCTGTCATCAGCCTCCATCTCCTATAACTGAGCCAATTTTGAATCCACTTTATCAAATTACCCTGAATCCCATGTGAATTTATCTTCTTTACAAGTCTCCCATGTGGAACCTTGTCAAAGGCTTTGCTGAAATCCACGTAAGTTACATCGGCTGTACTACCCTCAGCTACACACCGGGTCACCTCAAAAAATTCAATCAAATTTGTTAGGCATGGCCTCCCTCTGACAAAACCATGTTGACTATCCCAAGTGGAGATAGATGCTCTCCTTCAGAAGTTTCTCTAATAATTTTCTAGCACTGATGAGAGACTCAGTGGTCTGTAGTTAAGTAAATACTTCTAATAAATAGTTCTAAACTGATCTGAAAACCACCTTAGCCTTATACATTTTCAACAGGAGGCAAAAGCAATCAAACAGTTGCTTGCTAGTACAGAACTATATTGCTGAAAAGAAGAACATGTTGCTGAAGCTTTTCAAAGCTGAGCTTTGGCATCACCCCTTTCTTTTCAGTGATATTTAGGAAATCAGTCAGCAAAAACCTGGAAGTGTTTGATGATCCTTTAAGTAGGATAGTTAAATGGTTCTTTACACAGAGGGTTGTGAATCTTTGGAATTCTCTACTGCAGGGAGCAGTGGAAACTTAGTCATTGTGTTTAAGGTAGAGGTTGATAGATTTCTGATGAACAATAACATAATGGATTGTGGGGATAGTGTGAAAAAGACATTGAAGTGTCCGATCAGCCATGATTGTATTGATTGGTGGAGCAGGTTTGACAGGCTGAATGGCCTTGTCCTATTTTTATGATTCTGTGTTCTGTCTGCTGCTGAATGCGTGTTGAGCTGTGGGGGGTTAAGAAAAGCATTAATTTTAGCATTCAGATAAAGTACAATGGCAGCTCCAGCATCAAATTAGTATTACATGCTAACTGACATTATAACCTTCATAATTTCAGCATTACTTCCTGTGCCTTTGCAATGTCCTTACCAAAATGGCACAGCCAATTCCAATAAGTATGTGTGCATGCCATTGATGATATTTCAGATCCAAAAGGAGACCCATAGACTATGATAAAATGTTGCAGCCAATAAATCTTCCAAATGGTACTTCCATTATCTGTCACACTTCCTCCTTTGTAACTCTTTATCCACTGAACTTTGGTCATGGCAACTCTGTTATAAAAAGCATGTTCTCTGACTCACCACATTGGGAAATCTGCTGGCATATTTTTAAAACTAAAGCACTGGAAGCTAGTTTCTTTATCAGCCAAGAAACACAGCAGACATCTAAAACATTTGTTGGGCCAAAGTGGCACTCAAACAATTTAAACATTTGTTTTTATTGTCTGGGATTAATTAAGGTCACATTATTTTTTCAATTAAAAAGATAAGTTAAATGCAAATGTCATCAACATACTTTTCCCTAAACGGTGCATGAACATAGAAACAAAACAAAAACGGAGATTCAGAGTTTTAACTATCAGCTGTTTACAATCTAAAATTACTTCCAGATCTTCCTCACATGTCTTGTGGTTGTCATTCACTCATGTCTTTCCTTGGTTCATTCACTCCAACAATGGTGGTCAATCCAGCTTTACAGGCTACATCCTTTCTCAATGACTGAAAAGAAGTTTCTTTTTCAAGTAAATGTAATGGTAGCTCACTCCTTTTAATCACATATTCCATTTAGATTGTAATCCATCTACTTCTGCTTACCAGGAGGACAATTGTATTTTCACTGTAACTACTTTATGAAAAAATATGGCCCTTCAGAAATATGGAAGATAACTAATTGTGAGACAAATAGTAAGCATGGCTATTATTGAATTTCTAAGAGTTCATTAATTTCTTTTCATTGATGTCATCGCTAAAACTCCAGCTCTGATCTAGTCAAACGTACTAATTGGGACCAAAAATTTCAGTGCCGCAGTATTCACGAGTCCGCCCTCGCCTCTGAAGAGCCAGGGCCTGCCCCTGCCTCCGACAGTCAAGGCCCAGCCTGCTTCAAGTTGCCAGAGCCTGCCTTCAGTGGCCAGTGCTGTCATTGTCACATTTCACCTCCTTTCTATTACTGAAGCTCACAGCATCCTAATGACCGCAATACAAAAATAAACATCACCACAAAATAACAATTCCAAATCAAATGTATCAATCCAGCATGCAGTATTGTATTAAGAGATCAAATAATTGTACATCCCCTTACTGCCTGTATTCTGTGTGTCCCTGTGCCCAAATGCAATGTTACCCCAGTGGCTGCAGCATAGCTGATGGAGAGCTTTTTTTTTCCCCTGAAGGAGTTGCAGATGTCCTTGTAGGATGACCTTGAACAGTTCTTGTCCCAAAATGCCAAGGAATGTCTAACCTGGACAGCAGTGGTTTGAGCAGGCTGACCGACAGACAACAGCAAGAACACTAGTAATGTTAATGGGAGGATGTATGCTGTTACTCAGAGAGGACTGCAGGTTCTCTATTGTGTCACTATCACTCACTCAGGGTTGCACCTCAGCAATTGAAAGGAATATTCCCTGACTACTGTGCCACTTTGGAGAGCATTCATGGGCTCTAAGCTCTGCACAAAGCCCTATGCCAATTTGGTTCCAGGTACCTCCAACTCCTTGGCATTGACTGCAGGCTTGCTGACAGGTGGTCAATGCACCTAGCATTTTGTGCATGTTCATCAGCCAGGCCACCCCATCAAAGTCTTATCCAAGTCTTCTTACAGCAGATCTCTTTTGCAACCTCACCCTCTGGCAAGCTGGTATTTGTACTACACTTGTCCACCACCCTGCTTGCAGGTCTCTCATGCTTTGTTGTTTTACCAACTGAGGAGTCTGCCTTTCAACTATCCTCTAAAACATGCACAATGTCACAAACGGAGCTGGTGGCAATAATATCACCTTCTTAAAATTCAAACCATCTTATCACTGGCCAACAAGTCTGGTGGAATCAATAGGCAAAGCATTTAAGAGTCTGTGACATTTTGGATTGCTGTTCTCTGGTTAAAGCCCCAACTCAATACAGAATTCATTTCTCTTCTGAAGATCTGTAAATTTGTGACACTGTGCTGAACATTCTTGCACATTTACAATGGCTGACATTTTCCAAGATAAAATACAAAGTGTAAGCCCTCTTGTAAAGAGAAAGAGAAAAACCATGATCATTACATACAAATAATTAGCAACACTTGAAATGTGCAATCATCCCTGCGCATTATGGTTACTTACTGCATGTGTTCATTTCTATACTAAAGTTTAAAACTTAAAAGGCCTTATAAATACAAGAATGACTGTTGTAACAGCAACACTCCCACTGAAAATATATTGACAAAAAATTTCAAAATGTTCGATTTTAAATGTGTTTTTATGCATTTGCACATAGAGACTTCTGGGCACATTCCTATTTAAAATATTCTTGCAACAAAGGTTCTGAACTTTATGGGAGCCGTTCCAAACATAAACTGTGATGAATTAAATAAGTAATTTCCAGCCATGATTAAAATAAAACCAGATATACTTGTAAACATAAAAGAAACAAATTCCCTCGACATCCCAGTGGTGCATCAACAAATTACAATTAAGTCAGAATACAGTCAGAAGTCGTTCATTAACATAGCATTCATATAACCTTCATTTTACTAGTTACAATTTCTCAGCTGACCTAATCTGTAAAACTCAACTACATTTTGCTATTCAATGATTATTTATCATGCACACTGATTAACAAACCCACCAAATAAAGCTGAATCTTCCTCTTCAAATTGGGAAGATTACACCACTGACAGTACATTACTATTGTCAAGTATCTTGGCCTACCCAGATTCTCAAAACTTACAGCTAGATCTCCGACCTGATCAAAGTAGTTCAAATTGCGGGCAAAAGGAAACTCCAATATGTAAACTGTCGGGTAAATAATTTAAAACATAACAGTGTATTTGAAACCCAATTCAACACAGCACAGCAAAGCAAGAGAAATTGAAAGTTTATAATATTCACCTGGACGCACTGGAGAAGTCATGGCTTAGTGATGACTGAGTTCTTCCAAACTACAGCTTCTCATGCACTAGAACATAGAATGTACGATGCAGCATCCACAAAAACAGAAGCTTGGAGACTTGCCTTTTCAGTAATGGCTGCATTCAGCATAATGTCACAAAAATAAAGAGGACCCTAAAAGGAAAAGGGAAAGGAAATCTCATATGAACACTGTTACTTTCCAGAAGATTCTAAAATAAGAATTTCCTTCAATACTGCCAACTGCCCAACCATACACCAGTTGAATTCAAAGGCAATACTTTAAACGAAGTGTAAATTTACTTCTTTTGGTTTACATTTTACTGCAATTCTCCAATGCCTGTTTGAATGTGCAGAGCTATCAAGCTACAATAATGTACAAATGCAAAATTTCAATTTCTCACAAAGTGTGTCTGTGAGAGTTGTGAGAAGTATGGTTTTGTACTCATTAAAGCTGGAAATAACAGCACAATATTTAGGTTCATTCGCAATCTCAATTTCAGTCATTACAAGAGTTTAAACGAGTCCAAGTAAAATTATCCACTTCCTCTTCGGAAATCACATTTAAGTAGATTAGTTAGCCTTTTCTTGCTTTTTTTTAAAACATTAAATTTATCAGTTAACAATAAACAAATAACAGTTTGGATGAACCATTCATAACAGCTGGGGGTGAGGCTAGGTCAAGAAATCATGAGGCACTTTATTATCCTTTAGATGTATTATACACATGTTGCAAAAAAACTGCATTTATCAGTGTTTACCAGCAAGAACACATTTAAATTCTGAGACAATTAGCTTCAGATCAGGTTTTGGCCAGGTAGAATACTATTCACACTGTGAATCCCAACTTGCAGAAACTTTAAATCATCGTTTTAGGTGATCAATCTACACATATCTGCACACGTGCATGGACGGACCTGTCTCCCAGTAGTTAGGGACAAATGAAGATTGCCTTAGGAGATAGGCAGAACTTCAGTTCTGCGCTGCCTCCTCATCTTCACCACTGTAGCACAGGACCAACCATTTCTCACACTGTTGGCTGCACGGTAGGAGCTGGGGTTAAACAATATACAATGCTAGGCACATTATCCAGCTCGCCTCCAGGTCTAAAAGACAGCCATATCCATTTAAAGCAAAAGTACAGCACTGAGAAAAAGACAGATGAAGATTGAGACATGCACACCACACTGTGGAAAGGGAACCCAGATTTTCTGATCCTGCCTCGGAAGCACTCATTAACTGGGTGGGGTCTAGGAGGAAGATCACATTTTCCCAGGGTTCATGTAGCTTCTGAAAGGAGAAAACAATGAGGAGGCAGATACTTCAATTTTGTCCCTGGAGGTCACGGCAGCAGCACAGTAAGATGTTTAATAGCCTCACATGGGTGTCCAGGGTCAGCAAACGCATCTGCAAGTGACATCTCCTGCCCACCACACCATTAACCTATATGACATTCAATGCACCACTCACCACTCACTAGCATTCAAGACTCTTGCCTACATTTATCCTCAAACATCTTCTAATGCTGCCAAACTCACACTTGACTTTGACTGCCTTAACGTACCTCTAGTTATTCATCCATGGTCGGCAGACCACCCAAACACAGTTCAACACAAGCACTAACATTCTATCCACTTGCTTATAGAAGTAGTCCGCAATATCATGGAGACCCAAAGGAGCAGAAGGGAGCTGACGTGACTGCATCCCATCTGCCCTGTTGCAAAAATCTTTGAATCATTGGTGTTGTAACAGACCCCACTATTAGCTTCCAGCAAGACCATACAGAATGATGGTTAGTGATTACCTTATGCCCCTTCCCAGCACTTTCGTCACCCTAAGTTGTGCCATTAAATACAAGCTGCAGGTAGTGTGACCATGGACTTTGGACTTTCCTTCCCACCCTACTCTCATACCCCAACCTGGTCGTATGCTTTCATTTTTGCTTTGAGATTTCAACCAAATTTATCAGAAGTGTCATATTGCATTATAAAGTAAATTAATTACCCTTCTACATTCTCTTAGCACCTGTACTCTGAGAGTTCCTGTGCTCCAATGTAATGTTACTCCAGTGATTTCAGCATGGCTGGTGGAAGGTTGCATTTTCACTGAGGAAGATTGCAAATGTCCTTGTAGGATGACTTTGAGCAGCTTGCCCCAAAATGCCAAGGAATATCCAACCAGGACATCAGTGGTTTGAGCAGGCTGACTGACAGTCAACAGCAAGAACACTTGTAGTGTCAATAGTGGGAGGATGTATGCTGCAATCCCAACAGAGAACTGCAAGTTCATGCTCTAAGGTCTCACTGCCACTCACCCAGGCTTGTAGCTCAGCAACTGAAGGAAATATTCTCTGACTGCTGTGCCACTTGAAGAAAATGGGTTCCAAGCTCTGCACAAAGCCTTATGCCAATTTGGTGCTGGATGCCTCCATGCTCGTTGCTTTTGACTGCAGGCTTGTTGATGGTTGCCAATGTACCAAGCATTTAATACTTTCTCTAAGGTCACCCCATTAAAGTCTCATCCAAGTCCTCTTCAGCAGGCCTTGTTTGTGACCTTGCCCTCTAGCAAGCTGGCATTTGTGCTACGCTTGTACACTACCCTGGTAGCAGGTTACTCATGCCTTGTTGTTTCACCACTTGAAGACCCTGCCTTTCAGCTATCCTCTAAAGCACAATGTTAGAATCAGACCTGGTGGCTACTAGTGGTGGAGTGAGTGACTGTGTTCCTTCTTCATCACTCTTTTCCTGCTTCTCCACTTCTTGCTATTCTACCATGAGATGATGAGAATGCAGTTATTGGGAATTTGAAATGGGAAAGGTTCAAGAATAGGGTTCTGGTGATGGAAGGGTGGTGGGAAAGTAAAAACTGCTACCTCACACCATCTGCAGCTTGTAAACCAGGGGCTTTGTGTGATGAGGGACAAGTGGGATATGAGCAACAGCATGTTGGTTGTGACAAAGCTAATGTTCTAGATGCTTTTTCAGGAGGAAAAGAACTCAAGAGTTGGCTTTCCTCACAATTTTCTTGATTATCCCGTCCTTCCAGTGATTCACAATCTTTTCAAATCAGTCCTTGTAATTTCTGAAGAGGATCGAGAAAACATATAGTAGGATTTTCTGGCCACTCCCGCTAAAAAGGGACCCCCTCCCACTATGGCAGGTTGTCCAGTGATACAGCCAGTGAGCAATGAAAAACGCCATTGCAGGGTCCAGGAGTTCCCATCCACCTCCATAGAGACATAGAAAATAGGTGCTGAACAGTCATTTGGTTTTGAGCCTGCTCTGCTATTTAACATGACCATGATTAATTATCTATCTCCATGTCATTGTTGCACTCTCTCCCCATATCCCTTGATGCCTTTGGTGTCTAGAAATCTATCTGCTTCTTTCTTAACCACATTCAGTGCCTTGGCCTCCAAAGCCTCATATGGTAGAGAATTACATATTTTCACCACCCTCTGGGCAAAGAAATTTCTCATCTCTGTCCTAAATGGCCTACCCCACATCAGGAGACCATGAACTGTTGTTCTAGGCTCCACTAACCAGAAGAAAGAACATTCCTGCATCCATTTTGACCAGCCGTGCCAGAATTTTATGGATCAGTGAGATTGCCCTCATTCTTCTAAATTCCAGTGAATACAGGTCTAGTTGACCCAATATTTCTTCATATGATAATCATGCCCATCCCAGGAAGCAATCTAGCGCTATCCTTTCATGGATAAGGAGACCAAAATTTCACACAATACTCCAGGCGTGGTCTCACCAAGGCCCTGTACAGTTGCAATAAGGCAAGCTTGCTCCTGTACTCAAATCCTCTGACAATGAAAGCCAACATATCATTTGCCTTCCTGACTGCTTGCTGCACCTGCATGCATGTTTTCAATTACTGGATACAAGGGCACCCAGATCCATTTGTGCATCAACATTTCCCAATCTATCACCATTTAAAGAATCCTTTTCCATTCTGCTTTTCCTAATGAGATGGATAACATCAAATGTATCCACATTATATTGCATTTGCCATGTACTTACCCACCCACTCAATTTGCCTAAATTGCCTTGGAGACTCTTAACATCCACCTCACCACTCACAATTCCACCAAATTTTGTGCTGTCAGCAAACTTGGAAATGTTACATTTGATTCTCTCATTCAAATCATATTGAATAACTAGGGCCCAAGCAATGGTCTCATGGAATGTAACTAGTCACCACCTTCCACTTTGGAAAAAAACATTTATTCCTACTTTGTTTCCTCTCTGCTAGCCAATTCTCAACCCATGCCAGCATATTACCCCCAATTCCACGTGCTTTAATTTTGCACATTAATCTTAGAGTCATAGATGTCTAAAGCATAGAAAAGACACTTCAGTCCATCACATCAGTGCCAGTCTGATGTGGGACTTTCTGAAAATCCAAAGATATCACTGCCACTGGTTTGCCTTCATTTATTCTTCTAGTTACATCCTCAGAAAACTCTATGTTTTTCCAACATAACTTTCCTTTCATAAATCCATATTGTATTTGTCAAATCAATCAATCAGCTTGTTGCCTGCTGTAACTCCAGCTAGGGATTGCTCAAGGTTAGTGTAGAATCCCTCTTCGATCTTGTTTAGTGTAGGAACATTTATGATAATGACAGTGACATGCTGATTTCCCATCAGTTTGAACCAAGCAGATGTGAAGTACTTGTTTATCCATTGGCATTGTTCCTTTTCTGAAGTCATGGCCCTCCACATTGTTCTTTCAATTATAGTAATAAAGAACAGAAAATGTTGGAAAAATTCAGCAAGCCTGGCAGCATCTGTGGTGAGGCAGGCAGAGTTAACATTTTGAGTCTGTGTGACTCTTCTGCAGAGTTAAATGAATGGAGAAATAGGATGGATTATATACCATGTAAGAGCAGGAGGAGTGGACAGAACAAAGTAAAATGTCAATGATAGGTAGAAGTCAGGAGAGATTGCAACAAACATGTGTTGGGTACAAGACAGAGGAAATGTTTGTGGCAGTATGAAGGACTGTAAAAGGTATTGATAATAATAAAGACAGCAGAAAGTATAAATAGAACAAAGATTAGTGCTCAGTGAAAGCAGAATTTGCCTTGCTGCTTCACTAGCCTTCTTCTGCATGCTGTGTCTCTCTCAGAGCAGCAATGTCGATATTGACGCAATGCGCAGGACTGCCATTGTTGGTTTTTTTCATGAGTCCTGTTGTTCCAGTTCCCAAAGTTAATTTTGACAAGTGGAAGCCAAAGATCAGCCATGATTCCATTTAATGGCAGAACATGCCCAAAGCACTCTACGGTCTGCAGGATTTATGTATCCTCCATAAACCTGCCACTATCTAATGCTCTGCTTGCTGTTCATGCCTTAACAAGCATCAAATCCCTTTCACCTATCAGCCCTGTGTACTCACTCGACTTACATTAGCTCCTGCCAAGCAATGCCATCATCCATCACCCCACTTCACACAATACCCACCTCCCATCCACACCCTCACCCACCAACCAGCACCCACCCTCTGCTCTACCACCCAATGCTCAGCTCTTCTGTAATAAAATAAAAATCAATGCACTCTGTTGAGAGCATTTGGAAATAGTTGTGTCCATTCATAACCCAGCGAGTAAATAAATAATAATAAAAAAAGTCAATGCATTCAGAGATCTAATGCACTGGACCATTTATTTCATTTGAAGTACATTTTCAATTCACGTCAAGATTTTTCCATGTTTACTTGCATTAAATTAAAAGGTGATGCAAATTCATAAAATAATTAAAAGGATTTGAAAGGTTAAAAATAGTTTTTTTTTAAATGCGCAAGGACTTTAAAAACCACAGCATAACACCACAGGACTGCTGGACTTCATGAGACGTAACTTGTGAAGCTGACATTGAAAGGGGTGTAGTCTCAGCTTGCCTGCACCTCACCACTAGCTCTCGTGGCTGCATCTTGCAACCATGGCAAGAAGCCCATAAAGGCCGAGTGATAAAAGGTAAACAGGCAGTTTCAATTACAGTCAGCAGTGAGAACCATGGCCTCACCGCTGACCAGGAGACCTGAACCAATGGTCAATGGAATCGCTTTCTTTAAAAAGTAAAGATAGTTCTTGTCAAATAGAGAAAATGGCACTGCTCACATGTGGCCATCTCTGGACAAATACAAGGCAATGAGTAATGCATAAATTATATATACTAGTGATCAGCAATGTTCTTTCCTTTGTCAGTGTTGGGATTTAAAGCCAGAGGAGTAACAAGTGTCTTTCTTTCTATTTTAAAGCTTAAATGCATCCCTAACTTTGAATTCAACATACTGCCAACATTATTTTCTTCACCAGGCTCCACTGTAGATCTGTTCTTCGAAGAATTGTCTTGAAAATCTATCTCTTAGCCTTCAAATCCCATTGTACTCTTGTCCCATCACTGCTTCAGCTGATTAATCTGCATGTCTGCACTCTGCATTCACTATGCCTGAAGAATAGAAAGCAAAAACTTTCAAAAATGGTGCCAAGAAAGCCCAGAAGAAGCCATCAACAAAGAAGAGGACATAGCCCAGGAAGGTCAGTTATTCCATCGACAAAGCGATGAAGCCCTGCAAGGACATGAGCATCAAAAAGTTGTTCATCGACATCACTGAGCACATCACGGGTGAGGCTTCCCACCTGGCCCATTACAACAAGTGTTACACCGTCAATTCTCAGGAGATCCAGGCTGCTGCGCATCTGCTGCTGTAAGAAGTCTCACAACACCAGGTTAAAGTCCAACAGGTTTATTTGGTAGCAAACTCCACTAGCTTTCGGGACTCTGCCCCTTCATCAGCACCTGCTGCTGCCCAGGGAAGTGGCCGAGCATGCTGAATTGGAGGGGTGACCAAGTACACCAGCTCCAAGTAAAACTGTATAATGCATTGAAAACTGTAAAATGTGCCCTCCACTTTACTCAGAATAAGTTAGCAGTCATTCCCATTTCCACAACAGCACCATCAATGGTTTCACTTTTAGTCACTGTGCTCAACCCACAAGAAAATGTCCACAATGTCACTACCTGCCTCACTCCCAAATATCTCCTCTTCAACCATTCTTTTATCCCTTTCAATAATCACACTCTCACTTTCTCCAAGCTGTTTGCTGTCTTCTGTTTTTCCACAACACACACTGTAGCGCCCTCTGACATGATGCATGTGTGGTTGGGGTGTGATAGAAATGTTTTGGTCTTAACTAAGAGGAAGAACAGAGATGTTATCCTCTTCATGTTAGTTTTCACATTTACACTGAGGCCACTCAGCTTTATCTCACTATCGTCTCTGTTCTCTGCCACTTGCTAAATGGACAGATTGCTTGCCCAATCTCGATTACTGGATGAGTAGAAATTTCCTCCAACTTAACATCGAGAAGACCAAAGCCACTGTCTTCAGTTCCCTCTCCAAATCCCATTCCTAAGATATTGTCTCCATCCCTCACCCTGGCAATATTCTGGGAATAAACTAGACTGTTCACAATCCTGGGATCATATTTGCCCCCAAGATGAGCTCTCAGCCACATTCATACCAGCACTAAGACTACCTATTCCCACTTCCATAACATC
Organism: Carcharhinus amblyrhynchos; assembly: GCF_965287045.1. Taxonomy (NCBI): domain Eukaryota; kingdom Metazoa; phylum Chordata; class Chondrichthyes; order Carcharhiniformes; family Carcharhinidae; genus Carcharhinus; species Carcharhinus amblyrhynchos. The sequence continues at coordinate 68,902,371 of NC_137325.1, forward strand.
AACTGACTTTGCCCCATCCCTGCTTATTTGCTGCTGAATCCCTAACCCACACCTTTGTTACCTCTAGACTTGACTATTCCAACCTTATTTCTGATTGCACTCCCATTTTTAAACTTGCATAAACTTAGACTGATTGTAAACAGAGTATAAAAATGATTGGAGATCTGCACGTGGATATGAATTCCAGTCACGGATTGCTGACTTTCTGGTGAGGTTTGTGGCAGACGACAGAAATAGACTTGAACTACATAATAAAATGTGATTGATGTCAATTGGACCCCAATGTGATTTGGACAGCTTTTCTATACAATTGTTTTCCTCAACATATCCATAAAACGTGGAACAGCAACAGATCTCAGACTGCGTTTTAAGTACAAAGCAACTAAAAAGGATGAACTGGTACTAGCTGTTTTTCTTTGTTCCAGCTTTGACACTGGCCCATTGATTTTACTTGGGATTTGTGAAACTTTGCAGCTAAAGGGAGGGGATATTGAGTGGAGCAATCAAGGAGACTATCTCCTCAGATAGCAGGGAACGTCCCAGCAATCAGATATCATCCACTGACCAATTACCTATCTATGGATCTCATGATGTCCTCATTGGCCTGTGAGCTCCCCCCTCTATTTATCTTCTATATCCAATCTTTTTGATTTTCCAATAATCCTCTCCCCCAGCAAACATTGACAGCAGTGCTCCTGCCATTGCAATTAACATCCCCTAACCCAGATTTTTCCAGATCCCTCAATGTTCCCCACTGACCTCTCCATGACCCCCTCATCAATTAACCCAATCTCACTATTGCTCCCCCATTGATGACCCGTGACCCCCAAGCCACAGCTGATGACACCCCAGATCTTTATGGTCCCCGTGACAACTCTCCCCTGAAATCTAATCTCTCCCTCCTTCCTCTTCACTGTATAATCTGGCTGACTGATCAGGAAACCAAGTCTAAAAATGGCAATCAGGTTGTGCCATCAACTTCCACAGGGCCTGAGGAAAGCTGTTCTTCCTCTTTTTGTGAAATCCCTTCTCTCCCCACCCCCTCTCCATAAATATTAGTTTGTGTAATTATACTCCACATAACTGGATTTTTCAAATATGACTTACTGGGGAAATTTTAGGTTACAGCAAAAAAATTGCAGATAAATCTTTTGCCAAACTAGAAACATCCAATGGTCTCCATGTACCACAAGGATGAAAGATTATGTTAGCTAAAAATGATTGGGGTACATTTGTGTCTATTACTGTCTCTTATTGTTTCATTGTCTTATTACTGTCTCGCGGGGTTGCTTAAGGACACCACATACCCCGAACATTCTCTCTTCCACCTTCTCCAGTTGGGAAAAAGATACAAAAGTCTGAGGTCACGTACCAACCAACTCAAGAACAGCTTCTTCCTTGCTGCTGTCAGACTTCTGAATGGACCTACCCTGCATTAAATTGTCTTTCTCTACACACTAGCTAAAACATAACACTACATTCTGCACTCTCTTTTCCTTCTCTATGAACGGAATGCTCTGTCTGTAGAGCACGCAAGAAACAATGCCTTGCACCATATATTAGTATATGTGGCAATAATAATTCAAATCAAATTAAACAATGTCTGGACAAAAAACAGAAAAGGAAAATCTAATGAGGATGGTTGCAAGCGAGTAACAGAACTACATTCCTCTCATCCCTAAGATTAGCCTTCCAATAATAATTCAGCTATATGCGATCCCTTTCAAAGTTTTCCTTTCTGTATGTGATCCAGAGAATGCTAAACGCCCTGGTGATAAAGATGAAAATCTTTCCCACATATTTACTGTTAACTTTTCAACCTTCTGTGGTATTTGCACACATGGAGGACTTATGGTTTAGTCTCTAACCCAGCCCCTACTGCACATGTTGTTGTTTCTCTCCCTTGTTCTCCGTATCTTTTCTACTCCTATGCTTCTGTCCCCTTACTTCTTTGTTCTGCTTCCCTGATATCTTATTTCCTTTCAGATCAACAGTGGTGAATATGATGACTCTTTAATCAAAAGATTTATGTTTTTTGCCACTTTTCTGCAGTTTTATTGTGGTTCATCTTCTGAATGAGTCTGAGAACTTCCAATGAAACTGACTGCATAAAAGTTTTGGCAACGAAAAGAAAATGGCCATGAAAATAAAATTCGAAAAATACTTGAAACCACCAGTGGGAAACAAATGTCACATTTTGTGTGACACTTCTAACATTAAAAACAACTATCACAGCACTAATTACAGGAGGAACAAAGACTCCAGGTGCTCAGATTCAAATCCCCACGCAGAATTTAATATATAACAGATTGTTTTGTAACCTGACTTATAGAGCTCCTTTCTTTGTTGTTGATTTCAAAGCCTCATAAACCAGGTGCATAATGAAGTAAGCACGCTAGTCAGCATGCCAGATTGTCTGATCTCTGAGCGTGCTGAGTGGCACTCTAGGATGGTGGAGTTGATTTACAACTTGAGGACTAAAGTGTTGTAGTGCTCCTTATATTTAAGAACTTAATGAACAAACATTAAAGTTATGAAAACTAATATGCAATGCCACAGTAGTATATTCTCAATTCAATTGCTTTCAGGGACACTTAAATTCAGATTTTTAACAACCCTAATTGTCTTGAATTTTGACTGATCCAGGAAGGAATCCTCCTTCAATTATAGCAATCTAAAAACCAGGCAATGACATTAACAGAAATCATGATCAAAGAATTACACTGATCATAGCCTTCCTTTCACAAGATAAAAGATAATTATCTTCTGCTGATTAACGTTTAATTATTGCTGTTTAAAGTTTAGAATGTGATCAAATGTTTACAATTTGAAGAAGACATGTCATCTTTAAAAGTCATGCTGCGGTTGACCTTTGAATTTGGCAGTGGGTCAGCACATCTTCCTTTCACTTGATAGATTTGGATTCAAATGCTGTTGGGTGGAATGAGATTACAATTCCCTCCACCCCGCTGCTCTTAAGGTTACCATTTGTTATGAATCTCAATGGACATTGAAATATTGTTCCATTTCCCAGCAATCACTTTATTTGATTGCAATTTGATTTCAAATATATACATTGGTTATAATGCTATAGTCATTAATAATTTAAATATGATAAAAATAGTTATGGATAGAATTAAGAAGCAAATTTTTGATGACTCCAGTATTTCATTTGGTGAGTATAATCATATCCTTTAAAGGTAGTAGTTCACAAATAGCTCCAAATTTCAGGCCAATTAGATTCAAGTAGTTGCAGAACTAATACATCATGATCAGTGCTCACAATGGATTTTGTGATCATTTCATTTAATATCAGTTATCATTGATAGTCATAAAAGCCCATCAGGTACGCTAATGTTCTACTGGGAAGGAAATCTGCCATCCTTACCAGCCTGGCCTAGATTGTGACACCAGATCCACACAATGTAGTCGAATTCAGCTGGGTTAATTGGCTTGCTAGAGTATGAACTATCCTAATTGACGGTTAAATCAGGAAGCCTCATGCTCCCTATTTGAAGCAGGTGTGTCAGACTCCCAACCTACATTCAGCAGGGAGCAACTGGAGAGCTGGGTGAGAACAGATGTATAGTGTAAATAAAGTAACTTGGTGATGGAAATGAGACCTGAATTCCAGATGTGAGGAGAGAGTGACTATCTTTGGCATCAAGGCAACATTTGATCACGTGTTACATCAAGGACCACCAGCAAAATTGGAGTCAATGGAAAACAGAGTCAAAACTGTCCCTGGCTAGAGTCATAGCTAATACAATAGCCATTGTTTATGATTTTTGGAGGTCAATCACTTCAGTTCAAGGCTGCAAGTGTTCCTCAGGATAACATCCTAGTCTCAGGAGATGGAGAAACTCAATGATAATTGCACATTGTTGAGAGCCATCTGCAACTTCACAAGTGCTCTCATGCAGCAGGACCCGAATAATTTTCAGGCTTGGCCTGATAAGTGACAAGTTGCCACCATGACAAGCAAATGCTATCTAACCATCTTCTCTTGACATTCAGTCATGTTACTTTAATGATGATAAATCCCCACCATCATCACTCTGGTGTTGGCATTGAACAGAAACATAGCCACATAAAATACTGAGGCTACAAAAGCACGTCAGAGACTTGGAATTCTGCAGCAAATAACCTACTTCCCAAGTCTCAATTCCACTGTTTACAAGGCACAATACAGATGGGTGATGGTAGACACTATATTTGCCTGAATGAATGCAGCTTCAACAACATTCAGGAACATTCAAAATCCAAGACAAAGCAATTAGCTTGATTTCTGCACAGATCACTACCTTAAACATTCTCTCCCTCCACCACCATTGTACAGTGGTAGTATTGTGTACAACCTACAGCAACTCACCAAGACTACTTTGATTGTCACTTCCAAACCTATGACTTTGACCACCTAAGGGAACACGAGCAGCGCAGGCATGGGAACACCACAACTTGCAAGTTCCCCTCAAAGCCAAACACCATTCTGACTTAACTGTATCACCCAGTACCATTACTGAACTGTTCGTGGTTCAAAATCCTGGAATTTCCTCCCTAACAGCACTGTAGATGTACCCAAACCACACAGTCTGCAACAACTCAAGAAAACAGCTTATCACCATCTTTCCAAGGGCAATTGGGAATGAGCAATATTTTTGACATTGTCAATCACACCTCATGACTGAGCAGAAGAAAATTGCCCAGATGCTTCGAAAATTAGATCAAAAGGTCAAATCTATCAAACTGACTTACAACTTGGCAAGGTAACCCACGGTCATCCATTGTTGCAATTCAATCATACTTTAATGATTTATGCTCAAGCTACTTATTTTTAATGTTTATCAGCTTTATACAGGCCTTTTATTCTTTCCTGTACACTAAAATTAGAATATTCTGCCCTGCTTTGTGTATCCTACCTCAAAAGGATATGAAAATTATGCAATGGAATCAAAAAGATTTACTGAAATGATAACTGGGATGAAAGACTTGAATTTTGAGGGGCCACTAATAGATGGAGCTTATTATTTTTCAACAGTGAAGCTGCAAATGCGATACGTTAAACAATTACAAAGGGTTTTTAATAATATAAATGAGAAATGGCTAGTTTATTTAGTCAACGAGTTGGTAACTAAATGGCCTAAATTTAAAATGTTCACCAGAAAAACAAAGGGCAGACTTGAGAAGTTGTTTTACACAATTCTGTCATACTTTAAAGTGCTACATTCAAGTGTTTGCAAAACTTAGCAAGAAAGCAAAAGGAAAAATGTGCCAGGATATCAGTAACCTTTTTGTAACATTACAATTTATATTTAATAAAAGAGGAAGCCAGGATTGAGTACTGTAGCATGGCAACCTTGATTAATTAATGGTGATTAGCTTTCCAGATTTTTCAGAGATACTGCTTCACATTGGTAGCAGAATAATGCATTCCTTTATGAACTTATACCTATTCTGATTATCCCTTTGTTATTGACGTTCCTGTTGGATTACAGAACTCCCCCAGTGTTGTACTGAAGTGTCAGGCCTATTTCAGGCCTAGATTAGATAGTCTTAAATGAAATGGTCTTAAACACACAACCTTACAATTCAGAGGTCAAAGTGCTACACTAAACCAAGTCTAGCACTTCTATTTGTATCCTTAGAGATACTTATAAGGCATAGTGTTGTAAGCTTTTCAGATTGCTGTGCATTTGTGTCATATGATTTTAGAATCCAGATAATTTTCAGAGGATATGGCATCCAATAATTACACCAAATATGTTCAAGCAATGCTATCCTCCTCCAGTCTGGAGGGGTGTTATTCAAGTATATGCCAAACATCAGTTTATTAACATTCAATTTAAATACTTAAGATAAAATGGCATCTTCTTAGAGCAATCCATGCACTGAATACAACCTTAGTGCCTCTCTAGTCAATAAACCACAAGACAGGAATTTTGATTTGATTTATTATCGTCACATGTACGCATACAGTGAAAAGTATTGTTTCTTGCGCACTATGCAGACAAAGCATACTATTCATAAAGAAGAAAATGAGAGAGTGCAGAATGCAGTGTTACAGTCACAGTTAGGGTGTGGAAAAAGGTCAACCTAAGTTAAGTCCATTCAAAAGTCTGAGGGCAGCAGGGAAGAAGCTGTTCTTGAGTTAGTTGGTACATGACCTCAGATTTTTGTATCTTTTTCCTGATGGAAGGTGATGGAAGAGAGAATGTCTGGGGTGCGTGGCCTCCTTAATTATGCCGGCTGCTTTGCCGAGGCAATGGGAAGCATTGACAGAGTCAATAGATGGGAGGTTGGTTTGCATGATGCATTCATGAGCTTTTGTAGTTTCTTGCAGTCTTGAGCAGAGCAGGAGCCATCCCAAACTGTGACACAACCAGAAAGAATTCTTTCTATGGTGCATCCGTATAAGTTGGTGAGAGTCGTAGCTGACATGCCAAATTTCCTCAGTCTTCTGAGAAAGTAGAGGCGGTGGTGGGCTTTCTTTACTATAGTGTTGGCATGGGGGTCCAGGACAGGTTGTTGGTGATCTGAACACCTAAAAACTTAAAACTCTCGACCCTTTCTACTTCGTCCTATTGATGTAGACATGGGCATGTTCTCCTCTACACTTCCTGAATGACAATATCTTTCATTTTGTTGACACTGAGGGAGAGATTATTGTCGGTGCACCAGTTTCTCTATCTCGTTTCTGTAGCCTGTCTCATCGTTGTTTGAGATCTGAATCCCAATGAAGTAGGTCACTCTCTCAAACTTGTTCCACCATTCAGTGTGATCAAGGCTGATCTATGACTTAATCTGTCCAACTTGGTCCCATATATCTTAATACCTTCTCAGCCTTAAAATACACAATTATAATGACACCAACTTCCACTTGCAACAAAAGTTCCAAAGATCTACTACCCTTTGCTCAATAGGTGTTTTGTAACTTCATGCCTGAAAGATTTGACTCTAAATTTAAGTAATGCCCAGAATCCTACACTTCAGAACCAGTAGGAAAAGTTTATCTGCTTCTTGTATGTTTGCATTATTATCTTAAAAGTACCCAAGTGACACTATGCAATACAATTTCACACCCCTGTCTTTCACATGCATAACAGTATGGTTATCCAAATGTTTCAACTAATAGAGTTTTTCATGCTTGAATGTGTTTTCCCTTTCCTGAGATCAAATATGACACTGAGGTGTGGACAAAATGATTTCGCCTCAAGACAAATCCCAGGAAGAGAGGTAGATTTGCAGCATGGACCAAAGGTTTGGGTTTTCCCAATGTTTAATTGGAGGCAATTCCTGCTCACCCATGGACACCTGATAATTTACAAGCAGTGGAGGGATTAATAAAGGTGGCAATGAAGTAAAGGTGAGTGTCAGCAACTTACTTGTGGAAACTGACAGTTTGTTTTTGATTAATATTTCTGCTGGGCAGCATGCAGATGAGAAATAGGAGGTGGCCAAGAATAGTTCCTTGCAAGACAACAGAGCTACCTGTTGGGTAATGGGAAGAGAAGCCACTGATGGCAATTGACTAGCTATGATTAGATGAATAAACACAGGACCAGGCAAGTGCACTTCACCGAGATGAACAATGGTAGAAAACTGTAGAAGGAGGATGGGGTGATCAAATATGTCAAAGGCTATAGACAGGTTGAGAAGGCTGAGGAGGGATCGTTTGCCTTTGCTACAATCACATAGGAAGTCATTTTTGACATCAACAAGAGCTCTTTTGGAACTATGAAAGGTTCAGTACCATTCAATACTGCTCAGATACTGAGACCATCAATGACACTATGCAAAAAGACCTGGACAACCTTTAGGCTTGGGCTGAGAAATGGCATGCAACAACTGTACCACACAAGTGCAAGGCAATCACCATCTTCAACAAATGAGAAACTAATTGTTGCCCCTTTACATTTGACAGCATCACCATTAATGTGTTCAACACCAATATCCTGGAAGGTTACCACTCACCAGAAATTGAGCTATATCAATTAGATACATATCACAGCTACAAGAGTAGGTCAGAAGCTGGGAATTCTGTGGTGAGTAACTCACCTCCTGACTCCCCAGATCCTCTCCAAAGTAAGGAGTGTGCTGGAACACTGTTTCAAGTATATGCTTCATGGTTCATATGTTCAAGGCATAAAACGTATGTGTTTGGAAGTTGAGATGTTTAAATGTAGGATGAATGAAAATATTTGGCTCAGGAGGCTGGTAAAGAAACTTTGCAAATCAGAGTGGGCTATGCTTGATTAATAAGCTCACAGTTGAAAGTGCAAATACCCTAAAAAATGGGTGACCACTCTCTGTTTCTCCTTGTAAATATGGATGTTTATGGCTATCTTTATAGGGATGTAAATTATTCATATGGTTTCCCAGAACAAAGGATTGGGAATTGGAGATAATTAGTTTAAATTTCTATCCTGGACATTCCAGGTGTGCCATGCTGTCTTGGAGTAGATTGCAGGGATGGGTTTTTTTTTGTTTTATTCTGGTGATATCTTACGAACAGATGGTTGAAGATTGGTCAACTTTGAGATAGGCAGAGGTAATTTGATATGATCTCTAAAAAAGCTATGGACCAGAAGCGTAGGCTATCAAAGATCAAGGGTGTTTACTGATTGAGTCACTAAGCAAGAATGCAGTAAGGTCCATCCACGAGGTGGGGAGTCCCAGCATTGAAGGAAGGTTGCAAGATTGGCCTAGCTGGATGTTTGAAGAATGGAAGGAGGGGCAGTGAATTCCTGAAAACTGTGGTGTATCACTTTTTCAACCCAGGAGAGGTTCACAAACCCTGTGGATTCTGTAAAGTTTAGGGGAACTCTTGAGTGGGAATAAAAGTAGACCGAGGAGTGTGCAGCTGAGGTTTTTGTATTTAACTCATAACTATTTATGAAATACAGTTAAGTTAGTAGTACTTGTTTTGTGTAACAGTCGTAAAGTAAAATGCTAATAAATGGGAGTTTGAACGCATTTCAAAAGTTAGTCATCTTGACCAAAATTGTAATAAAACTCTACACTTGTCTGGATGAATATGGCTTCAATAACACTCGATGCTCAATATTATCCAGGACAAGGTAGTTTGCTTGAACAGCACCCTATCAATCCCTCCATCACTCGTATATAACAGGCACTGAAGCAACTCAAAGTTTCTTTGACTGCATCTTCCAAACCTGCAATCCCTACCATTTAGAAGAAAAGAGTTAAGACATATTGGAAGACCACAACCTCACACCTGACCTTGATTTGGAATTTTACCAGCGTTCCTTCACTGTCGCTGGGGAAAAATCATGGAATTCCTTTTCAAACAGCACTGTTAGTATACCTACACCACATGAAATGCAACAGTTCGAGAAGCTGACTCATGACCACCTTGTCAAGGGTAATTAGAAATGGGTAATAATGATGATCTTATCAATTATGCTTCCATGAAAATAAATTTAAAAGAATGAGTTGTTGCAACTATATTTGCTGAAGCAGGTTCTCTCCTGACAGGTTGACCAGGTTCTTGAACATCCTGGTCAAGATTCAGCACCTTTCTCTTGAAAGTATGAAGCCCTTGAACAGAATACTTCCATGATGGCATAGTGGTTAGCAATGCTGCCTCACAGTGCCAGGTACCCAGGCTCAATTCAGCCTTGGGTATTTGTGTGAAGGTTGCACATTCTCCCCATGTCCGCATGGATTTCCTCCAGGTGCTCCAGGTTCCTCCCACATTCCAAAGATGTGCAGGTTAGGTGGATTGGCCAAGCTGAATTTCCCCTTAGCGTGTTAAGATGTGTAGGTTAGGGGGATTAGCAAAGTAAATTTGTGAGGCCACAGGGATAGGGATCATCTAAGATATTCCAGAGAGTCAGTGCAGACGCGATGGGCTGAATTGCCTCCTTCTACACTGTCGTATTTCAACAATACCCCACTATGTCCTCACACTACTGACTCAGTGAAGTCTCACTCTCTCATCCACTCCTTTATATCCCACTCTATCCCTTTCTCACACCACAGGCCAAGTGAAGTGTAACTTCATCGTGTACTCTTCATATCCCACTCTGCCATCACTCACCAAGTCAATTGCAATTTTTCAGAATCAAGCCTTAAAGTGGAATTTTATGGCCTTGTCATGCTGGGGCAGCACTGGAAAATGCAATGAGTCGTTCACAATTCCACTTGCTTCGCTGAGACCAGAAATTCTCACCGGTGGAAAGGGCTGTAAAATTCCACCCTATGTGGTAGATTAGCCAATATACATTGGAGCTAATTTGCAAAATATTAAAGCACTCATCTTTAACATAGACATAAAACATTACAGCGCAGAACAGGCCCTTCGGCCCACGATGTTGCGCCGACCAGGTTTCTAAAAAAAAACACTGACCCACTAATCTAAACCAATCCCTTTTCGTCCATAAACCTATCCACAGATCTCTTAAACGCCCCCAAACTAGGCGCATTTACAACCACAGCAGGCAGGGCATTCCAGTCCCTCACCACCCTCTGGGTAAAGAACCTACCCCTGACATCCATCCTATAACTACCCCCCCTTAATTTAAAGCCATGCCCCCTCGTGCTAGCTTTCTCCATCCGAGGAAAAAGGCTATCACTGTCCACCCTATCTAAACCTCTAATCATCTTATATGTTTCAATAAGATCCCCTCTTAGCCTCCTTCTTTCCAGCGAAAACAACCCCAAATCCCTCAGTCTCTCCTCATATGACCTCCCCTCCATACCAGGCAACATCCTGGTAAACCTCCTCTGTACCCTCTCCAAAGCCTCCACGTCCTTCCTGTAATGTGGGGACCAGAACTGCACACAGTACTCCAAGTGCGGCCGCACCAGAGTTGTGTACAGTTGCAACATGACGCTGCGACTCCTAAATTCAATCCCCCTACCAATAAACGCCAAGACACCGTATGCCTTCTTAACTACCTTATCTACTTGATTCCCAACTTTCAGGGATCTATGTACACATACACCTAGATCCCTCTGCTCCTCCACACTATTCAAAGTCCTCCCGTTAGCCCTATACTGAACACATCTGTTACTCCTACCGAAATGAATTACCTCACACTTCTCCGCATTAAACTCCATCCGCCACCTCGCGGCCCAGCTCTGCAACCTGTCTAAGTCACCCTGCAAACTATGACACCCTTCCTCACAATCTACCACACCACCGACTTTGGTGTCATCAGCAAACTTACTAATCCACCCAACTATACCCTCATCCAGATCATTAATAAAAATTACAAACAGCAGTGGCCCCAAAACAGATCCCTGAGGCACACCGCTCGTAACCGAACTCCATGACGAATATTCACCATCAACCACCACCCTCTGTCTCCTATCTGCCAGCCAATTCCTGATCCAAGTACCTAGATTACCCTCAATCCCATACATCTGCATTTTCTGCAGAAGCCCACCATGGTGAACCTTATCAAACGCCTTACTAAAATCCATATATACCACGTCAACTGCCTTACCCCTATCCACCTCTTTGGTCACTTTCTCAAAGAACTCAATAAGGTTAGTAAGGCACGACCTACCTGCTACAAAACCATGCTGACTGTCTCTAATCAATTCATTACTCTCCAAATAACTATAAATCCTATCCCTAATAATTCTTTCTAAAACCTTGCCCACAACAGAAGTAAGACTCACCGGTCTATAATTCCCGGGGAAGTCTCTGTTCCCCTTCTTAAACAATGGGACAACATTCGCTGTCCTCCAATCTTCCGGTACTATACCAGAGACCAACGATGACCTGAAGATCAGAGCCAGAGGCTCTGCAATCACCTCTCTAGCCTCCCAGAGAATCCTAGGGTAAATCCCATCCAGACCAGGGGACTTATCTATTTTCAAGCCCTCTAGAATATCTAGCACATCCTCCTTATCAACTGCAATACTTTCTATTTTACACCCCTGCACCCCAGTGTCCTCCACAGCTACATTCATGTCCCCCTGCGTGAACACCGAAGAGAAATATTGGTTCAATGCCTCTCCAATCTCTTCCGGTTCCACACACAACTTCCCTCTACTGTCTATAACTGGCCCTAATCTTGCCCTAACCAACCTTCTGTTCTTGACATACCTATAGAACGCCTTAGGATTCTCCTTAATCCTATCAGCCAAAGTCATCTCATGTCCTCTTTTAGCCCTTCTTAACTCCCTCTTCAACTCCCTCCTAGCCAATCTAAAGCTTTCTAATGCACTACCTGAGCCCTCAAGCCTCATCCGAACATAAGCCTCCTTTTTCTTCCTAACCAACGAATCAACTTTTTTAGTACACCACGGTTCCCTAGCCCTACCAAATCCTCCTTGCCTGACAGGGACATACCTATTGCAGACCCGCAGTAGCTGTTCCTTGAAAAAATTCCACATTTCGGACGTTCCCAGTCCCTGTAATCTCCTAGTCCAACCTATGCTTCCTAATTCTCTCCTAATGGCCTCATAATTACCCTTCCCCCAGCTAAAACTACTGACCCGAGGTTCATGCCTATCCCTTTCCATTACTAAGGCGAACGTAACTGAATTGTGGTCACTATCACCAAAAAGCACACCAACTTCCAAGTCTAGCACCTGGTCTGGCTCATTACCCAGCACCAAATCCAATATAGCCTCACCTCTAGTTGGCCTATCAACATACTGAGTCAAAAAACCTTCCTGCACACTTTGAACAAAAACTGACCCCTCTAACGAGCTAGAGCTATAGCAATTCCAATAAATATTAGTAAAGTTAAAGTCCCCCATAACAATTACCCTATTACTTTCACTCCTAACCAGGATCGTCTCCGCAATTCTTTCCTCAACCTCTCTAGAACTTTTTGGAGGTCTATAAAAGACTCCCAGCAGGGTGACCTCTCCTCTCCTATTTCTAATCTCTGCCCATACTACCTCAACAGACAAGTCCTCATCAAACTTCCTCTCTGACAAACATCTTTGTCAAACATTGCATTAAACCCCTGAGATTTCAGACACTAAATAGGAACAACCTGATAATACACATTACCCCTTCAGTCGCACTCGAGATTAGTGAATAAATCATGCAGCAACCCAGGTCTTTAGGAATAGTTGCTGATCTGTTTTATTTTCATTGTAAGCAAAGTAGCTCAAGTCTCTCAGGAATTCTTTCCATTTTTCAAATAAAGATCACATGGATAAATTATTAAAACGAGTCTACAAATAAATCTAGTAATTATCATGACTTTTTCCCTGCTTTGAGATAGTGACAGGCATTTGTTTGCAGCTAATTTGAAATTGGCATGTTATAGTATTTACATAGCTGAACGCACCAACATTGCAAAAAGCCACACAGTAACATTTAGGGAACCCTGCATTAAGAAGGGAATTACCGCAATGTCTTATTTAGTAAATATATTGCCCAATTTCCAATTGAACTCTCCACATCAGGAAGCTTGGAGCAACAGGCGCAAATCTTTGCAGAGACAGCTAATCTCATGGTGCTATAATTGGCCTCAGTGTCTCTGGGACTAAAGAAAGAAACAAGAAAGCCAAACTACCCACTTCTGAATTACCCAATTGTTCCTGTTTAGTCTGAACATTTGTGTTGAGTGATGAGAATGGAATCAGACTCTGCATAAAAAGTTGTCATTTGGGCAAGCTTCACCAAAGAGATACCCTGTTTTGAATCAGCACTTTGTGCAGAGGACAGGGAATATAATCTGTACATGAAAATTAGAAACCTGTACTTGATATAAAATGAATGAGTTATTGCGCTCAGCTTCATGTTATTAGCTCTCAGCACTGATCTAAGTTCATGCACTCACACTGAGTTTGCACATCCACCTTGCACTATCCATACAAGATGCAAGAGGAGGACAATGGAAGTAGATGCATGGGAATATCACAGGTTCCCCTCCAAGCCAGCCACCATCCTGACTTGCAACTATATCACCATTGCTTCACTGACGCTGGGTCAAAATTCTGGAAATCCCTTCAGAACATCACTTTGGATGCGCCTGCACCACATGGAATGTCGTGGATTAAGAAGATGGCTCATCACCTTTGCAAGGGTAATTAGAGATGGGCAATAAATGCTTGCCTATAGCTAGCAGCACCCACACTTGAACAAGAACAAATAAAAAAAAACCTTCATCTTTCACGCAGCTTCTCTCCACTCCAAGTCTCACATCTAATGCTGCCTCACTCCACTCCACTCTTGGCCTTGGCTTTTCTGCTCCTCTATTTCAGGCCTCACCTTTTATGCTGCTCCCCTTCACTAAAAGTGGAGCACCTTGAGGTACTGTTGTTTAATAAAATGACTTGCATCTTCTTCCTTCAACTTGTGGTCTTGGATTTCAAAGAATGATGGTCCATTCACAAAATACTTTCCAACTTGATTAGTTCCTGAGTACATACATGTAGAAAAACAATAAAAGCTCCCATTACAATTGGATACATTCGGGTAGATTCGTGTATTGACCACTTTCCTGGTGCGAGATAAAGAAGCTTTTCTGAATATAGTTGAAAACCATTTTACATCACTTTTATTTTGTATATGGTATCATTTAAAAATATGATTCACAAGTCTAGCCCAATCACCAAAATTGCAACTATAGCTTTTACTCAGAGCATGTTGGACACATCAGCTACAGAAAAATGGTTCTTCTGAGTTCAAATGTCACATGGGCTATTAATTTTAAATTCATCGTCACTTTTGTCATGTTTTCCTTTACTTTAGATACCTTTGTCTCCCTTTTCAGTCTTTGTCGTGGATGTGGTGTCTTCAGACAGGATAGTAGAAGTGAGTCAACTGACTTGATGAACCAATGGAAACTGAGAATGAGTGTTCACACCAGAATGTGGAGTCCTCTCTCAGACAGAAACACTGAGCAGCCATGTAGTAGATACACAAGAAATGGAGCTGCTGCTCCAGGGCAGCCAAGGGTTGAAAACTCCTGTACCAGTTTCTCATATCAATAAGAAACATAAGAACATAAGAAATAGGAGGAGTAGGCCATCTAGCTCTTTGAGCCTGCCCCGCCATTCAATAAAGATCATGGCTGCTCTGAAGTGGATCAGTTCCACTTTCCTGCTCTCTCCCCATAACCCTTAATTCCCCTGTCTATCAGAAAGCTATCTACCCATGACTTAAATATATTCAATGAGGTAGCCTCCACCACCTCAACAGGCAGAGAATTCCAGAGATTCACCACCCTTTGAGTGAAGAAGTTCCTCCTCAACTCTGTTCTAAACTGCCCCCCCCCCTTATCTTGAGGCTGTGCCCTCTAGTCCTGCTATCCTTTCTAAGCAGGAAGAATCTCTCTACCTCTACCCTATCTATCCCCTTCATTATCTTATATGTCTCTATAAGATCCCCCTCATCCTTCTAAACTCCAACGAGTACAGACCCAGTCTATTCAATCTCTCTTCAGAGACTAACCCCCTCATCTCCGGTATCAGCCTAATGAACCTCCTCTGCACTCCCTCCAAGGCAAATATATCCTTCCGCAAGTGTGGCGATCAAAACTGCACACACTACTCCAGCTGCGGCCTCATCAGTGCCCTGCACAGTCGCAGCAAGACCTCCCTGCTTTTATATTCTATCCCCCTTGCTATAAAGGCCAACATTCCATTCGCCTTCTTGATCACCTGCTGCACCTGCAGACTGGGTTTCTGCGATTTGCGCACAGGACCCCCAGGTCCCTCTGCACCATAGCATGCTGCAGCTTTTCACCCTTTAAATAATAATCCCTCCCACTGTTATTTCTACCAAAGTGGATAACCTCACATTTGCTAACATTATACTCCATCTGCCAGGTCCTCGCCCATTCCCTCAGCCTATCCAGATTTCTCTGCAGACTTTCCACACCCTCCACGCAATTTGCTTTTCCACTCATCTTCGTGTCATCAGCAAATTTCATTACCCTACACTTAGCCCCCTCATCCAGATCATCTATGTAAATTGTAAACAGTTGAGGCCTCAGCACCGACCCCTGCAGCACTCTCACTAGTCACAAACCGCCAATCAGAATAGCACCCATTGATACCAACTCTCTGCCTCCTATTAGGCAACCAATCCTCTATCCACGCTAACACCTTACCCCCAACTCCGTGCACCCTAACCTTTTGCAGCAACCTTTTGTGAGGTACCTTATCAAATGCCTTTTGGAAATCTAAGAACACCACATCTACCTGTTCCCCTCTGTCTACAAAATACCTTTGTTCCAAACAAAGCCTCAAATCTCTTGCTGACACTAGAAAGCCACACTCAACAGTCTTAGATAATAGTTTAGGAGCTCCTGCTATGGTAATGTCAGCCTTTTTGTATTATATATCCCAGTAGTTTAATACTTCCCCAGAGTCCATACTGTGTAAATTAAAGGGCAAGCTAGGTGTCAGAATTGTGTTTCTACATGCAAAAAACGCATTTGAGAATATTCTCATGCAAGAGGCACATTATTTTAAAAAGACATGCACCTTGCAGGACAATATGAAGCAGTATGTATTTGTTAAGAGTGTAAACCCAATGAGCTACATTTCCAGTATTTGCTCATCAAACAATTATATCAATCACACATATCAATTTTAGCAATAGCTAATTGATGAAAGTAAATTTGACAGCAACTTAACAGTTCATTGGTGACAGGACCATCTAATGTCCTTCTTAGACTTCCACTCTGGTTCAATGTGCTCTGAGATGATTCAGTTGTTCAACATGCCATCTATATCTTCTGCCACATGTGGGGAAGATCATAAGAACATAAGAAATAGGAGCAGGAGTAGGCCATCTAGCCCTTCGAGCCTGCCCCGCCATTCAATAAGATCATGGCTGATCTGAAATGGATCAGTTCCACTTTCCCGCTTTCTCCCCATAAGCCTTAATTCCCTTGTCTACCAAAAACCTATCTACCTGTGACTTAAATATATTTAGTGAGGTAGCCTCCACCACTTCAACGGGCAGAGAATTCCAGAGATTTACCACCCTTTGAGTGAAGAAGTTCCGATCTAAACTGCCCCCCCTTATCTTGAGGCTGTGCCCTCTAGTCCTGCTACCCTTTCTAAGCGGGAAGAATCTCTCTACCTCTACCCTATCCATCCCTTTCATTATCTTATACGTCTCTATAAGATCCCCCCTCATACTTCTAAACTCCAACAAGTACAGGCCCAGTCTATGTTGGACGCTTGTGCACTCCATCTGACACCCCATGTTTGTCTCAGCATGTTCCTAGTTGGATTGGGAAGAGCACGCTGCTGGTGGACTACTTTTCTTGCCATTGGATTTGAAAGATCTTGCAAAGCCACTGCAGGTGGAACTTCTCTAGTGCATTGAGATGCCTGGTGTATATTTTCCATGTCTCTAAAGCATGAAGGAGAATGGATGTCTGCTGTCCAGCAGCCTGTGATCTTACTGTCGGGTTTGAAATCCTAGTCCTTAAATACACATTTCCACAGCTGGCACACGAGGTGATAATAAATACTGTCTTCCTCAAGAAGAGACTTCCAAGATACAGAAAACGATGTACACGTTCCAGGATCTCACCCTGACCTTAATTGATGGTGGGAGGTGTTGTTAAGTTAAAGATTCACTTTCTCGTATGCTTCAGAGTCATTGACAATGACCTGCAGCTCAGTTTCTGAATGAGCACACCCACAAGCATCATCTACATACAAAGCCCCATGACTGAAGTTGAAGTTGGAGTGATTCAGGCTTTAGTTTGGAAGTTGAACAGTTTTCTGTCCATTCTGTGGATTATCTCCGCATCTAAGGATAATTTGATGGAGGTGAGGTGCAGTACTGCAATGCAGAAGATAGAGAAGAGAGTCAGTGCAATAGAACTATTTTGTCTGAACTCAGCCTTCACTGAGAGAGGTTTTGTGTTGATCCTGTTTGTGAGGAGTCATGGCTTGCACATCGTCATGGAGTTGTCAGAGAATGGTAACCGATTTCTGAGGCCAGCCAAATTTGAGGAAGATATCCCAAAAACTTTTGTTGTTGACAGAATCAAAGCCTTTTGTGAGTTAGAAAAAGACCATGTACAGTGGTTGGTGCTGCTCCTTGCACTTTTCTTGAATTTGCTGCATAGTAAAGACCAAATTTCTGATGCCTCTCAAAGAGTGAAAACCACAATGCAACTCTGGAATGAATTCCTCTGCCATTGGGTAGAGACAGTTGGAGAGGACTTTTGCAATGATCTTCCCTGTGGCAGACAACAGGAAGACTCACTCTCAAGTTATCACAATGGAGCTTGTCTCTTTTAAGCTGTGATCATGACGGTACTCATTATCTGAGAATCCCCAGCACTATCACCACAGGGTAAATGTGTGATGACAAAGAGCAAGGTTCCAGTAAGCAGCTTCAAAGGCAGTAGATGATATCTTCTACCCACCAGTTAACAATACCAGCAAGACAAACAAGGCTCTGGAAGGAAGGTCAATATCTTCAAAACACAACCTCGTCAAATTCTGAATAACATTTACTAATAGCATTTGAAAAAGAGAAACATTCCAGAGAATGATAATGCATTTCTACTGTACCTGGCTGGTGGAATCAGATACTGTTGACAGTGACATCATTCTCACACAGCAGCGGCAAATTTTGAATCTTTGTTTCTCCAGTTATTTATTTTTACATATAACTGTTTGACTTCATATTTAATCTATTATACTATTGGACTGAAACAATTGCATCAAGGGCTGGTATCTATGTGAAAACTACTTTTATCATTAGCTACTAATGAGTATCAATAGATAAAAGCTTTCTAAGTTCCTGGAATTAATTTAGCTCTTTTCAGAAGTATGCAAAGTTAATTGCCCTTTTTGCAGAAAATAATGAATGCAATCAGTATGTTTGTAACAAGTCAGTAGGTTTGCTCCTTTTGTGCAATCTGAATGCAAGAAAATTGATAGATTTCTTCATCAGATTTACTCACTCAGCCATCATGGCACACTTGTCTCTCAGTCACAATGTTATGAGTTCAAGATCCTCATGAAAGACGAGGGATTGCAATTGCTGGAGTCCCATTCATGCACAGTTAAATACACAAATCCAATTGTCAGTAATTATAGGTTCTCCAGAGGATGTGCTATACAGGTTCACTTAATATGGTGTTTTTTTAAAGTCTGGTTTACAATCTGTCAGAATACTTCCATGTGACTGGTTGCATACCCTGCATAATTACATAACAGATGTTGCACACTGGAGATCTCCTTGACTGAGCACCAGATTCAAAAAGTGACATCAGGAAATGGAAAATTCACAACACACGAAAATCACTAGATCTTCGAGCAACTTTCCTTGAGGTTAGCAGTGAGCAAGTTTCTTCTTTGCTGACCACAAAATCCAGCCCAATGCAATAAAGTGCAATATTAATCATTCTAAAATCTAAACTATTTACACATTATACTGCTGAGTTATCAGGAAACATCTATAATAATGGTCTTTTCACAGAGGAGACAATCAAACAATATATTTAATTCAAGAAAGACTGATAATTTTCATGCCTGGGCCAAACCAAAGCCAATCATTTCTAGGACCAAGAAAGGAGGTATGAAACATTGGACTGAAGCTTGAGTCCACTTTCTCCATCCGAAGCAATGTCGATAGGAGCTCTAGATCCAGTAAAACCCATTCTCACCAGCATGATTTGCAATATATGATTTTCACTTTTCCTCACCGGCAATGTAATCAGGTTCGCACCATCTGATTTTTATACATTTAAATGCATTAACTTAACATTAAAGAACCCATCACTATATCTTGAGCCTGAGCCGTCTTTTCAAATACAGCCGAACAATGTCAGTTTATAACAGATTCACTCATGACCCTGTCGTGGGGATTCCCCGGGCAGTGTAAAGGTGTCTGAGCCCCCTGGGGGAGTGGATATGGCCACGGTGCCCTCGCAATGCCCCTGCCACAAGTTGGCACTGCCAGGTTAACACCATGCCAACCTGGCAGTGCAAACCTGTGCCAGGAGGCAAAGCGAGGGCAGACCCCAGTGAGAACCTCAGGGGGGAGGGAGATTTATTTATTTTTGATGGTGGAAAGGAGTGGACATGGGAGCTGGGAAACACCAGTGATGTTTGGGGTAAATGGAAGCATGCTGGCTGGGGGTTGGGATGACTGGCATTGATTGTTGAGGGATTGGGGAGGGAGTGGCAACATTGATTACTGGGGGAAGGGAGAGGTGTTCCAGCTCTGTTCGCTGGAATGGGAGGAGTGGGGTTGATGAATGCCTGCTCTGATCATGGGAGAGGGTGACAAATGCTGACTCTGATTTGTGGAGTGGGGGAAGAGGAAGTTATTTTTTGGACTGATCAGGGTGCTCTTTAAATATGGCATCCACATCTCAGTGCAGCCAGGCTTTGCCGGCATGCTTAGGCCTGACACCTCTACATGGTGTGAAACACACTCACCTTTTTTTTTAAATGACAAAGTGTGGCAAATTCTGCAGAGAAAACCGGCCTGTTGCTGTGAAGGGAAACATCGGTTTTCTTGCCAGAACTGACACTGCCAATTCTGGTAACAATAAGAATTCTCAACACCAGATTAAAGTCCGACAGGTTTATCTGGAATCTGGAATTTGTAGCACTACTCCTTCATCAGGTGATTCTGATGTCTGTGTCGATATGCATGATTTTCTTGGAGATTCTCTCCACTTTAAGTTGGTGGTTTGCAGTGTCAATGGCAGCCATGATGTGGCAATGCCGGCTTTGGACTGGAATAGGCACAGCAAGAAGTATTAAAACAGCAGGTTAAAGCCCAACAGGTTTATTTGCAATCACAAACTTTCGGAGTGCTACTCCTTCATCAGTTAAGTGATTCTGGTAAGATAGCCCCCAAAGTTGTTTGACTACAAATCTTGATACACCCTCCAGAAAAATCCAACAGCAGAAGGATTGCTCGAGAATGCAAAGTGTGCTTTTTACCTTCTTGTACCAGCATAGCTTGTGCACGTGTTTGAGTGGAATCATAAGTACGTTTGAATGGGCAACCTTTGTCACCCAGTAGCTTTTCTTTGACATGCAATCGTGATTGGAATACAGGTGGCACAGAGGACCGCAGCAGAATAAAGCAATTGTGATTATTACTAGGTAATGTGTATTTATCTGCATGAGGTGCTGTCGGCAGTCACACATCAGCTGCACAGTGAAAGAGGAAATCTTCTACATTTCATGCAAATGGCTGAAGCCCTATGAGGCTCACACGGGGTGCCATCAATGACACCATGCACCATGCAGGAGGTGCGATTCATTCCAAAGCTTGTGCACAATCTACCTGTTTTTGTTTTTGGCAAGAGGGAGAGACTGAAAGCCTCAATGGCCTCCTGAATGCATCAGTCAACCATAAACTGAGAGATGTTATTTATACCTCCAGCTGCAGGAACAAGCCAGGTGCATCAGCATTAAAGGCAGCTTGACAGCCAGAGACAATGCAGTCCTTGCCCTGTTCTGTGGATGCAATTGCCAAATTTCAGTCACAACTTCAATGAATCCATAATGTCCCAAGCATTGATCCTTACTGAAGTTGATGTTACAGATTCACTCTACAAGCATTCTGTGGATTTGGCCTCTTGCCAGGAAACTTCCTCCAAATCATTTCCCTCCCTCTTCTTTATCGCAATTGTGCTTAATTCCAAGAGAAAGCAGGCACACTAAGCATCCCTACCAGGTTGCCTATAGAAGCAAGGTGTTTTAGCATATGCTTTTAAACAAGGAAGTGCTTTAGCACCAGCCAGACTACTTCAGGTAGACAACTGAAATATTAGCCAAGTCTAGAAAAGATCCAAATTTGCACCAGCAGCCAGAAGAAATCATCCAGACTCTTATCTGCAAGTAGCTTGGCTAGAATTGGTAAGGGGTGCCCTTCATGCTGTTTAATGTTGTGTCAGCTGAGATGAAGATAGGACATAGGCGGGATCATGTTGTTTAAAAAAGACAGTGCTGGCATCAAATCAGCATTGCAGTTTGATTGGCATCATAATCTGCTTGTCTGCATGCTGCCGGCAATCATTATCGACTAGTGCACAAACCCCTTTTTCATGATGGTATCCATGATGCTTAGGAATGTGCATATGCATTTCAATCAGAATCCCTACAGTGCAAAAGGAGACCAGTCTGCACCAACCCTCTGAAAGAGCACTCTGCTTAGGCCCACTCCCCACCTTATCCCCATAATCCCATGCATTGATCATGGCCAATCCACTTAACCTACATATCTTTGGAGGAAACTGGCGCATCCAAAGGAAATCCACGCAGACACAGGGAGAGTGTGCAAACTCCAGAGTCACCCAAATGCTAACAACCACGATTAGGTATTCCACAGAGCTACTAAAGACAAGCACAACAGCGCATAATTTGACTGCTAATAATCATTTCATTCACACTTCTATCAATAAAGGTCCAAGAAAAGTCACCATACAAGCTGAAGTCTGCTAATTAATGCCTTTGTCATAACACATATTCCAGTATATTCTTAACATTCAGGCAAAAACTGTTAAAATGGCCACAGAACAACAATGTGATTTCTGGTGGTATCAGGTCCAAATTGTCCTAAGATTCAAGCAAATATCTAACTACTCATGGACGTTCACACCCATCCAGGAAATCAACACATCCTTTTGTTTAAGGATGGGAATAAATTAAAACAACAATAGCATTCCAGCCAACTCATCGTTCTGGCTTTTCATGGACGACAGACATTAAAACTCACTGTGTTGGATAATTCCGAAGGAGTCACCATCGATCTTCCATTGTATTATGAAGGTCCTGTATCTAAACCCAGATTGGGTAAATGCAAATGGCAAAAACAGGATGTCTATCAATCTGACCGCCCACCTTAATTGGAAAAGGATTTCAGACTTGTAACAGGTATTATGATTTTTGGCCGGACCCCAAAGTTGTTGATAAGGTCTGGGTAGAAACCAATTATGTTTTGTTTAAAGTTGACAAAGTTTGAGATTCAAGACACTGGTTCAGATCATAAAGCCACTTGTTTCCAGGGTTTTGAACAACAAAAATAAAAATGATTATACAAGGTCAGTCAAACAAAACAATTGACAATATGGTAAGAATTTTATTGGCCGCCTGCCACGGGAATTGGAGTGGGTGAGAGGTGGAGCCTGGGAAGGCCCTTTGACCTCGGTTGGAATTTTATGCTTTCAGGGCAAGTGAGACTGTAACATCCTTCCCATTATATCTTATACTTGGACCATCAAGGTTATGATGAAGTACACAAGCAAATTGTGGTCAAACATGCCACATTGCACACTAAATGATACATGACCATGCCAGAGTCCATGGATTTCTCAACAACCCACCCAGATGTAAGTAACATTGGGTCAACTAATGTCACTGCAAGTCAGGAATTCCAGTCTTCATCTTTAAAAGATCTAATCTGTGAATTCTCTCCAGAAGTCACTCCAACTCAGATAGTGTCAATGACAACCCACCTCGCAGGGTCTCAATTTCGTCTCCCTAGATTCTGGTCCCCTGGATTGTTGACCCCTCCCTGATGAGCTCAAGGCATTCTATGCCCATTTTGAGCAAGATGCCAACAAAAGTACGTCCCCCCACCCCGGAAGCCTTGTGCGGACTTATATCTGAGGTCACCATTATAGATGTCAAAGTAGCATTCTTGAAAGTCAACTCATGGAAAGTGACTGGCCCAGATGAGCATTGCTGGCAGGGGTATTCGCAGACATTTTTAACTTCTCTTCACACCAATCGGAGGCCTCTATCTGCTTCAAGACAATAATCATCCTGGCACCAAAGAAAAGCCAGCCAGCGTGTCTTAATGACTATTGCCAAGTGACGCTGACATTCATCATTCTGAAGTGCTTCAAAAAGTTAATCACGGCACAAATAAATTCTGGCCTCCCAGATCACCTGGATCCTCTACAATTCACCTATTGCTGCAACAAGTCCACAGCAGATGCCATCTCCCTTATCCTACCCAACCCTGGAACACCCAGATAATGAAGACACTTATGTCAGATTCCTATTTATTGACTACAGCTCATCCTTCAAATCATTATTCCTTCGAAACTCATCTCCAAACTCTGTGGCCTGGGGCTCGGCTCCTCCTTCTGCGACTGGATCCTAGGCTTCCTAACCCACAGGCTGCAACCAATAAGGATAGGCAACAACACCTCCTCCATGATCATCCTCAACGTTGGGGCCCACAGGACTGTTTCCTCAAGCCCTTACTATACTCCTTAAACACTTAGTGTGGCCAAAAACCCCTCCAACTCAATTTTCAAATTTGCTGATGACACCATTGTAGTGAGTTGGATCTCAAACAACGATGAGTCAGAGAATGGGAAAGATAGAGAACCTTGCAAATTGTTGTGACGACAATAATCAATGTTAACAAAACGAAAGACATAGTCATCAACTTAAGTAAGAGTAGTGGAGGATACAACCCTGTATACATCAATGGGGATGAAGTGGAAATTGTCGAAAGTTTCAAGTTTGTAGGTGTCCAGATCACTAACAACCTGTCCTGGCCTTTCCATGCCGACACTAGTTAAGAAAGCCCACCAACACCTCTACTTCCTCAGGAGGCCAAGGAAATTTGGCACGTCTGCTTCCAGTGATTAATTAGCTGGTGGGGGGGAACATGTGGTAAACAGCAGGTGGTTTCCTTGTCCTTGTTTGACCTGATGCCATGAAACCTCATGAGATCTAGAGTCGAACTTAAGGACTCCCAGGACATCTCCCTCCTGTCTACCATTGTGCTGCGACCACTGCTGGCAATGTCCTGCCAGTAGGACAGCACATACCCAGGAATGGTGATGGAGGTGTCTTGGAGATTATCTGTAAGATATGTTTCAGTGACTAGGGCTATGTTAGGCAGTTGCTTGACTAGTTTGCAGGACAGTACAATTATCTGTATAGCACAGGAAACTATAGTTTTCATTGTATACTAATACATGCGACAATAAATCAAACCAAAACACAACTTGATCTCTTCAGCCAGTCTGAGCAGAATACTCCTTTTCCAAAGGAGTACCTTTACTCCAACAGCTTATAGCATGCAGTCACCAACCTTTTGCTCCCTTCTCGGATGTTTTGGGTTTATCCTAGAAACATAGAATCCTACAGTGCAGAAGGTGGTCATTCAGCCCTTCGAGTGTGCACTGACCACAGTCCCACCTAGGTCCTATCTCCATAACCCAATGCATTTACCCTAGCTTATTCCCCCTGACATTAAGGGGCAATTCAGCATGGCCAATCCACCAAGCCTGCATATCTGGCACCATCTTACTCAAAGTTTGCTATCCACAGCCCTTCTCCTGTTTGGATACTATTTCATTATTCTCATCTTTCTCTAACTTAACAGGAACCTGTGTCTGTTCCCTTTCTCTGTCTCCTACTTGGTACTCTTCTTTTTGGATCTTCTTCCTGTCTCCTATCCATTTGGGGCCTCTCCCTTCTCCCCATCATCTCCCTGGGACTCATATCCGTCATGGCGCTCTGCTCCCAATCACCTGATATGTTTGAATGCTGTTCTTTTCTCATGCACAGGAATGCATGACAACAATATAAAAATTGCGGAACTATGCACGAGCAGCCCATTCCTGGTCTTTGTACGTACAAAAGCTTTGAGGTCTGTCAGGAGTTGAATCTCCCAATCTCTGCTCTGTGAGCCAAATATAGTTTTTATTACATGGATGACTTGATCATATTTGCAGCCAACTTTTAAAACAGCGGTGCAGTGACAGACCATTAGAAAGCCATTGAACTAGCTGCAAGTCAACTAAGCAGCCAAAGTAAAAAATAACAATACCTCGAAAGTGGGAGAAGTATTCACCCTAATTTATTTGGATATGAAGCACAGCTAAGAGCCAACCTCTTGGAAAAACAACTATAAGAAGCCTCAACTTCATCAGAAACCTCAGTTTGTAAGGTCTTCACTTTAATTAAAAGCATCAACTCATCTAAGAGACTACAGGTCTGCCACAAAAAAAAAACTGGGACAATTTTACTTTGAAGTCATATTGTTTATTTCTTCATCAGTATCTAGTCTTTGTGTGAGTGATAGTGTGAGTTAAGCCAATGAGACATCCAGGGCAAATTAATAAATTTATTTTAAAACTCAAAGAATTAGTTATCATCCGGGCAATCAATTTGTTTCTACAAATATATAAAATGAAAAAGAGGAGGTGAAAGTAAACATTGGTCCTTTAAAGGACAAGAAGGGGGATGTAATAACTGGAAATGAGAAAATGGCTGAGGCATTAAACACCTTGGTCTTCACAGTGGAAGACACAAATAACATGCCAAAAATTGATGACAGGAAGGCTATGGCAGGTGAGAACCTAGGAACTATCATTATTACGAAAGAGGTAGTGTTGGGCAAGTTAATGGGGGCTAAAGGTAGAAAAGTCTCCTGATCCTGATGGAATGCATCCCAGAGTAGTAAAAAGAGATGGCGGGAGAAATAGCAAATACACTAATGATAATTTACCAAAATTCACGACTCTGGGGTGGTTCCCGCAGATTGGAACACAGCAAATGTGACGCCACTCTTTAAAAAAGGGAGGTAGACAAAAGGCAGACTAGCTTAACTTCAGAAGTAGGGAAAATGTTTGAATCTATCAAGGAAGAAATAGCAAGACATCGGGATATAAATTGTCCCATTGGTGAGACGCAGCATGGGTTCATAAAGGGCAGATCATGTTTGACTAATTTGGTGAAATTTTTTGAGAACATCACATGTGCAGCGGACAATGGGGAACCTTTGGATTTCCAGAAGGCATTTGACAAGGTGCCGCATCAAAGACTGCTACGTAAGATAAAGGTGCATAGTGTTACGGGTAATGTACTGGCATTGACAGAGGATTAGTTAACTAACTGAAAGCAAAGAGTGGGAATAAATGGGTGTTTTTCTGGTTGGCGATCAGTGACTAGTGGTGTGCCTCAGGGATCAGTGTTCGGAGTGCAATTGTTTACAACTTACATAGATGATTTGGAGTTGGGGACCAAGTGTAGTGTGTCAAAATTCACAGTTGACACTAAGATGGGTGGAAGAGCAAAGTGCGCAGAGGATGCTGAAATTCTGCAAAGGGGTACAGATAATTTAAATGAGTGGACGAGGGTCTGGCAGATGGCATACAATGTTGGTAAATATGAGATCAACCATTTTGGTAGGAATAACAGCAAAATGGACTATTATTTAAATGGCAAAAAATTGCAGCATACTGCTGTGCAGAGGGACCTCGTGCAGAAATCTCAAGGAGTTGGTTTGCAAGTGCAGCAGGTAATTAAGAAGGCAAATGGAATTTTGTCCTTCATTGCTAGAGGGATGGAGTTTAAAAAGAATGAGGTTATGTTGCAACTGTATAAGGTGCAGGTGAGGCCACACCTGGAATACTGTGTACAGTTTTGGTCTCCTTACTTGAGAAAGGATGTATTGGCACTGGAGGGGGTGCAAGGAGATTCACTAGGTTGATTCCAGAGTTGAGAGGGTTGGCTTATGAGAAGAGACTGAGGCTATACTCATTGGAATTCAGAAGAATGAAGGGAGATCTTGTAGAAGCATAAGATTATGAAGGGAATGGATAAGACAGAAGCAGGAAAATTGTTTCCACTGGAGAGCAAATCTAGAACTAGGGGACATAGCCTCAAAATAAGGGGAAGCAGATTTAGGACTGAGTTGAGGAGGAACCTCGTAACACAAAGGGTTGTGAATCTGTGGAATTCCCTGCTCAGTGAAACAGTTGAGGCCTCACTGAATGTTTTTAAGGGATGGATAGATAAAATTTTGATTAGTAAAGGAATTAAGGGTTATGGTGAGCAGGAGGGTAAGTAGAACTAAGTCCACGAAAAGATCAGCCACGATCTTATTGAATGGGGGAGAAGGCTCGAGGGGCCAGATGGCCTACTCCTGCTCCTAGTTCTAAATGTTCTTAATCAGAGAAAAAACACACACCTCAGCTACAAAAACTCATTGATCATCAGCAGTAACACACTTCAATTTGAATGTGAGAAATTAAAGATATTTCCCAAATACCAGTAATATAAATGTAAGAGATTTTTTGCCAGCAAATGCCAACACAAATGCTTGACTCCCAAATTTATTTGTCAGCACAAAAGCATAAATTAATATTCTAAAAGATAATAGATGTACCTTGAACATTTGGTCTTGGTTTTGAACAGCCTACAAAAGAACTTCAACATCAAGACAATAAAGTCTTTTGCTTTCTTTTAATCGCTGCAGCTCTCAAATTTAGCCATATTTGTGTGGTGTTCAGTGGCATTGATTGTAGAGAATAAGAACATAAGAACATAAGAAATAGGAGCAGGAGTAGGCCATCTAGCCCTTCGAGCCTGCCCCGCCATTCAATAAGATCATGGCTGATCTGTCGTGTCTCAGTTCCATATTCCCGCCCTCTCCCCATAACCCTTAATCCCCTCGCTTATCAAAAACCCATCAACCCGCGACTTAAAAATATTTAGCGAGGCAGCCTCCACCACCTCAACGGGCAGAGAATTCCAGAGATTCACCACCCTTTGAGTAAGAAGTTCCTCCTCAACTCCGTTCTAAACCGCCCCCCCTTTATCTTGAGGCTGTGCCCCCTGGTCCTACTGTCCTTTGAGTGGGAAGAGTCTCTCCACCTCTATCCTATCCATCCCATTCACCATCTTATACGTCTCAATGAGATCTCCCCTCATTCTTCTAAACTCTAACGAGTACAAGCCTAGTTTATTCAGCCTCTCCTCATAGCTCAACCCCCTCAACTCTGGTATCAGCCTAGTAAACCTCCTCTGCACTCCCTCCAAGGCCAAAATATCCTTGCGTAAGTACGGTGACCAAAACTGCACACAGTACTCCAGCTGCGGCCTCACCAATGCCCTATACAGCCGCAGCAAGACTTCTCTACTTTTATATTCAATCCCCCTTGCTATGAAGGCCAGCATCTCATTAGCCTTCCTGACCACCTGCTGCACCTGCAGGCTGGGTTTTTGCGACTCATGCACAAGGACCCCGAGGTCCCTCTGCACCGTCGCCTGCTGCAGTTTTTCGCCACGCAAGTAATAGTCCTTCCTGCCATTATTCCTACCAAAGTGGACCACCTCGCACTTGCCAACACTAAATTCCATTTGCCAGTTCCTGGCCCATTCGCCCAGCCTATCTAGATCCTTCTGCAGACTCTCCACACCCTCCGCGCAATTTGCCATTCCACCAATCTTGGTGTCATCAGCAAATTTTGACACCATACACTCGGTTCTCTCCTCCAGATCATCTATATAAATGGTAAATAGCTGAGGCCCCAGCACCGATCCCTGGGGCACTCCACTAGTCACCAACCGCCAATCCGAATAGCACCCATTAACCCCCACTCTCTGCCTCCTATTTGACAACCAATCCTCTATCCACGCTATCACCCTACCCCCAACTCCATGCCCCCTTACCTTCTGCAATAACCTCTTGAGGTACCTTGTCAAACGCCTTCTGAAAATCAAGAAAGACCACATCCACCGGCTCTCCTCTCCTTATAAAATACATTTTTTGGAATTTTTTTCCATTTCACTATTGTAGTTTCAGCATAAAATCAAGGCAATTCCCAGAGAAACAATGCAGATATCTAAAATTGGCTGTTTACATGGTTTATTCAGGAATTCCATTGATCTCCCACTGGTGGATCTGGAGAACCCTGTGGAATGTCTCCACCCACCCACCACCACCCCCCCCACCCCCCCCCAATGTCTTCAGCTGCTGTGAATTGAGTCTGTTAGAAAATAAGAACCATGACAGTACAAAATACTTTAATCCCAGAAATTTTAATCAAATTAAACTCAGTCCTCAATTATGAAAAGACACGAGGCCAAATTCAAATTTGGCAACATTACAAAACAGACAGTGGAACGACCGCCACCCATGATGCACCAGTTAAGGGAAAGATCGAGTGGGATGTATAATGGGCAGCCAATCTGAGACGGCTTGTTTTGCACTCCTATATTGTTAATTTTTTTAAAACTTAAGTACATAATTGGTTCAGTCCCATGGGAGCTTATTTTAAGAGAGAGGTTCTTGAAAATGTATTCAAAATTTAGAAGAGCTATAATATATTGGGAGAAAAGGTTTACTCTGCATTGTTTCCACCTACCTCAATGACCACACATGGGTGATCTTCAGGTTTGCCAAGGCAAGAAGGGCAATCCAGCCATGAGACTTCCTTCCTGAGAGAGAATGGTGAGATCAACCCCTTGCTGCCAGCCTGAGCCCACCCAATTCCCAGGATCCATCGGGGATCCTCCTTCTGCAGCCAGGCAGCAGCAGCAGCAGCAGCAGCAAAGGGATGAATGGCCACTGGACCTACCTCCTTGACACCCCTTGTGGACCAAGGCACCAGGCAAAGTTGTCAGTACCAGAGGGCCAAAGGTCAGTGCACTGCCCGCAAGGGGTGGGGGGGGGGGGGAGTGGGCGGAGCGCGGAGAGAGAGAGGAGGGAGGTGTGCTAAGTTGGGGAGGTGGGGGGGAATGGTGCGACCCTCTGAAGGGTTGGTGATGCTCCCTGGACGCTCAGGATCCAGCACTCCAGGTCCACACTGGTATTTCCGAACCAAGTTCACCCAGTGCATTTCCTGCTAGAGAGGTGGCTGCATGGTGGGGATTTGCATAATTATCAGTTTGCCACCTGTTGTGGACAGGAATGCGATTGGGGCCAACAGGATGGACTTGGGACATTGTGCCTTTCATTTGGGATAGTGAACCGAGACCCATTTAACTGCTCAGACGAATCTAAAAATGCTCCATATAATTACTTGGAAAAAGAATATCCTTGCATTCCTGGCCAATATTTATTACTCAATTAACATTACACAAAAAAAAACACATTGTCTGGTCATTATCACAGCTGCTTGTGGAGGTTTGTTGTATGCAAATTGGCTTGTGTGTGTTTCCTACATTACAATAATGACTATACTGCAAATGTGCTTCGCGGGCTGTAAAATCACAGATCTCTGGTATAAATGCAACTCTTTCACTGGCAGGCAAGTCAGTAACCTAAGAGTATAGATTTTGTATGATTGGGAAAATAATCAGAGGGAAGATCAGTACTTTTTTAAATACAGCAAGTTATGATGATCTGGAATGCAAGGTCCAAATGCGTATGAGAAGCAGATTCAATTGTAACTTTCAAAAGGGAATTGGATAAGTGCTTGCAAAGGAAGCATTTGTAGGAATATGTTCAAAGGAGATGCAAGTGGACCTTTATTTGACACCATTCTCACAGTAAGAATTCTCACAACAGCAGGTTAAAGCCCAACAGGTTTATTTGGCAGCACTAGTTTTCGGAATCTCAAGCTCCTTCATCAGGTGAGTGAGGACTTGTGTTCACAAATAGGGCATGTACAGACACAAAACCAATTTACAAGATAATGGTTGGAATGCGAGTCTTTACAGGTAATCAAGTCTTAAAGGTACAGTCAATGTGAGTGGAGAGAGGGTTAAGCACAGGTTAAAGAGATGTGTATTGTCCCAGCCAGGACTATTAGTGAGATTTTGCAAGCCCAAGCAAGTTGTAGAGGTAACAGATGGTGTGACATGAACCCAAGATCCTGGTTAAGGCCATCCTCATGTGTGTGGAACTTCACAACAATGCAGAATCACTGAACAGGAACTGATAGCCAAGTTCCTCACATGAGGATGAACTCAATGGGGATCTTAGGTTCATGTCATACTATCTGCAACCCCCACAAGTTGCCTGGGCTTGCAAAATCTCACTAACTGTCCTGACTGGAGACAATACACATCTCTTTAACCTGTGTTTAACCCTCTCTCCGCTCACATTGACTGTACCTTTAAGACTTGATTACCTGTAAAGACTCACATTCCAACCATTATCTTGTAACTTGAGTTTATGTCTTTATGTGCCCTATTTGTGAACACAAGTCCTCACTCACCTGATGAAGGAGTTTGAGACTCCAAAAGCTAGTGCTGCCAAATAAACCTGTTGGACTTTAACCTGGTGTTGTGAGACTTCTTACTGTGCTTATCCTAGTCCAATGCCGGCAACTCCACATCATGGGTACCATTCTCAAAGCCAGCACTGGCACATTGCGCCGAACGGCCCCTTTCTGAGCTTCGTGATTATATAAAAATGATCCATTGTGTGGTCATTAACTGATGCAGCACTGTTCTTCTGTTAAGTACATTTCAAGAATATAATTATCTAAACAATGGATGTCAGTATGCTGATGAGTTAACTACCTTAACCCAGCTGCAGCGTGTTGCAAACAACAAAAACGTGCATTGTATTTAACTATATTTCTCTTTTTACTGGGATCTATTATCCTATTTCAAGCTTCATTCTCTGCAGTAAATAGTACGGCTGCTGCCCAATATGTGGGAATTAAATTACTTGATTCTGAAAAACACTGCATGCATAATGGTACAATATTATGACTAATTTTCTGTTCTTTGTTATTAAATGTTAGAGCAATTTGTACTCAAACTTTTGTTCCACCTCCTAAGAATTTGCTGGCACATACTCGGAAGCATAAATGTGGATATAGGCTTAGGTTGTGTGTAGCTATGTGCAAAGTTTAAATTCAGTGTATTGAGTACTTTTGATTTAAATATTAAAATTAGTATCAGTCACGATATCACCAGTCAAAATCGTTGTCATGCGTATATGAAATTAAAGGTGTCCATATGCATTAGCAGACTCAGAGAAACAAGCTGGAAATAGACAAAATATAGTTTTTGGCCTCCTATATGTCTCAGTGCACTATTATTCTAGATGATTCTGTGAACCATCAAAGTAAAATTACAACTTACAGCTTGTACTTAGGATGTAAAAAGTGTCCTGGTACATTTCATGGAGACACAAGCAAAACAAAAAGAGGCACCAAGACAAAGGAGTTAGTTAGAGGGGTGACCAATAATTTGGTCAAGGAGTCATGTTAAAGAAAGAGAAGGACAAGCACATGGATTTAGGGAAACAATTTTATGGTTGCTAGGAAGCAGGTGAGAATAGCATATATTCAACTCTGGAGATGACAAAAACCATTAAGGATTTCAGTACCAGTTTTTAAAAAATTATTTATGGAATTTGGTATCATTGACCTGGCCAGCATTTATAGCTCATCCATAGTTGCCCTTGATAAAGTGGTGGTCGCTGCCTTCTCAAACTGCTGCAGTCGCTGAGATGTACATACAACTACAGTGTGTATAGAGAGGGAATTCCAGGATTTTTGACCCAGTGTCAGTAAAGGAACATATTTTAAAGTCAGCATGGTGGATGACTGGATGGAACCTCCAGGTGGTGGTCCTCCTAGGTATCTGCTGCCCTTGTCCTTCTAGATGGTAGCAGTCATGCGTTTGGAAGGTGCTGCCTAAAAAACCTGGATTGGGCAGGTTTGGAGGAGGGAAATATTATGGGGATGGAAGCAAACAACATTAGTGATGGAAAGCATGAGACAGGAATCTCAGTTTGTGGTTGAATTGCACACCAATGCTGCAAAGTCTGATTGGCTGCAGTGTTCCCAGTTTTTGGCTGGAGGGAAGCATGAGGTAACAACCTCATATTGGAAAAATCACTTTTGAAAGGTCAGGAACCTAATTCTGACACTTTTTTGCCTTATTTCCTTCTAAAATTAGCCACATGTTGTTAGTAAAACTAATAAAAGATAAACACATCAATATTCTAGCCAATTCTGCATGTGAACATATGAATCATGTAGCATTACCAGCTTATAACTTACATGGGCTATCCTGGCAAATTTGTGCAACAAGCTAAATAATTGCTGGATAAAGGGTACGTCATTAAATAATGTTGGCCAGGGAAGAGATTTAGATCAAAGTAAAGACTTTGATTTGTAGCACCTTTGTGACCACACAAAGTCTCAGAAGTGCTTTACAGTCAAAGAACATTTCTTTTGAAGTGTTCATATTGTTGTAATGTACAATATGGAGCAGCTATTTTAACAGCAATCTTCCAAAAACATTGATGTGATATTGATCAAGTATTTGGTTTTTGTGACATCAATTAAAGGGATTAATCTTGGCCAGGACAGTGTAGATAACTCCGCTGGTCTTCCTCAGAATAGTGTCATAGATCAGTGGATGTAAGGGATCCTAAGTGAGTAGGCAAGGCCTTAGTTTAACATCTTTGCCAAAAGATGGCACCACCTATAGTGCAGCATTCCTTCAGTGGTGCACTGGAATATCAGCACATACAGAACTTGAGCGCACATCCTTCCAATTCAGAGACAAGTGCTACTCAGCACCACACCTAAAAAGCAAAGCACATCATCGTTGTATAAAGCTGCACTTGAAAAAGTGACAACTTCATGCAATCGAATTTACATATTGTTCCTTATGAG
The DNA here is from genome assembly GCF_965287045.1 of Carcharhinus amblyrhynchos. Taxonomy (NCBI): domain Eukaryota; kingdom Metazoa; phylum Chordata; class Chondrichthyes; order Carcharhiniformes; family Carcharhinidae; genus Carcharhinus; species Carcharhinus amblyrhynchos. The sequence goes on from NC_137325.1 coordinate 68,936,654, forward strand.
AGCACATTACTTTCCTATGGATGCATATCTGTTTCACATTGACACAAAGAAAATTACAGCACAGGAACAGGCCCTTCAGCTCTCCAAGCCTGCACCAACCATGCTGCCTGACTGAACTAAAACCCCCTACGCTTCTGGGGACCATATCCCTCCGTTCCCATCCTATTCATGTATTTATCCAGATGCCCCTTGAAAGTGACTATCGTATCTGCTTCTACTACCTCACCCAGCAGCGAGTTTCAAGTACCCACCACCCTCTGCGTCAAAAATTTGCCTGATACATCACCTTTAACCCTTGCCCCTCACACCTTAAACCTATGCCCCCTAGTAATTGACTTTTCAACCCTGGGAAAAGGCTTCTGACTATCCACTCTGTCCGTGCCCCTCGTAGTCTTGTAGATTTCTATCAGGTCACCCCTCCAGTGAAAACAAACCAAGATTCTCCAATCTCTCCTCATTACTAACGCTCTCCATACAGGCAACATCTTGGTAAATCTTTTCTGTACCCTCTCCAAAGCCTCCACATCATTCTGGTAGCGTGGCGACCAGAATTGAACACTATATTCCAAATGCAGCCTAACCAAGGTTCTTTAACATGACTTGCCAACTTTTAAACTCAATGCCCCGGTCGACAGAGGCAAGCATGTCATATGTCTTCTTGACTACCTTCTCCACCTGCATTGCTACTTTCAGTGACCTGTGTACCTGTACACCCAGATTCCTCTGCCTAACAATACTCTTAAGGGTTCTGTCATTTACTGTATATTTCCTATATGTAATAGATCTTCCAGAATGCATTACCTCATATTTGTCCAGATTAAACTCCTTTTATCATCTGTCCGCCCAAGCCTCCAACTGACCTACATCCTGTTGTACCCTCTGGTGGTCCTCATTGCTATCCACAAATCCACCAACCTTTGTATTGTCTGCAAACTTACTAATCAATCCAGTTACATTTTCCTGCAAATCATTAATATATATTACAAATAGTAAAGGTCCCATCTCAGATCCCTGAGGAACACCACTTGTCACAGCCCTCCATTCAGAAACACACCCTTCCACTGCTATCCTCTGTTTATAACCGAGCCAGTTCTGTATCCACCTTGCCAGCTCACCTCTAATCCCATGCGACTTCACCTTCTGCACCAGCCTGCCATGACAGACCTCGTCAAAGGCCTTACTGAAGTCCATGTAGGAAACATTCACTGCCCTACCCTTAATCACCTTCGTCACTTCTTCAAAAAACTTGATCAAGTTAGTGAAACATGACCTCCCCTTCACAAAACTATATTACCTCTCGCTAATACATCCACTTATTTCCAAGTGGGAGGAAATCCTGTCTCAAAGAATCCTCTCTAATAATTTCCCTACCACTAACATAAGGCTCACTGGCCTGTAATTACCTGGATTCTTGCTAACCTTCTTAAACATAGGAACAACATTGGCTATTCTCCAATTCTCTGGGACCTCCCCTGTAGCCAGTGAGGATACAAAGATTTCTCAAAGCTCCAGCAATTTTCTCCCTCGTCTCAGTATTCTGGGCTATATCCCATCAGGCCCTGGGACTTGCCTACCTTAAAAGTTTCTCAAGAACCCCAACACCTCCTTTTTGATCTCAACATGACAAACTATCAACTCACTCTTCCCCACACTCATCATCCACCAAGTCCTTCGCTTGGTGAATACTGACACAAAGTACTCATTTAATACCTCACCCATTTCCTCTGGCTCCATGCACGATTCCCTCCCCTGTCCTTGAGGGGGTAACCCTCTCCCTGGCTACCCTCTTGTTCTTTATATATGTATAAAAAGTCTTGGGATTTTCCTTAATCCTGTTGGCCAATGATTTTTCGTGACACCTTTTAGCCCTCCTGACTCCTTGCTAAGTTTCTTCCTACTTACCTTGTGCTCCACACTTGCTTCATGTGTTTCCAGCCTCCTAACCTTTTTGACTAGGCTCACAATATCTCTCGTTATCCAAGGTTCCCAAAACTTGCTGTACTTATCCTTCATCCTTACAGGAATGGGCCAGTCCTGAATCCCTATCAACTTACGCTTGAAAGCCTCCCACATGCCAGGTGTTGGTTTACCCTCAAACATATGCCCGCAATTTACATTCTTCAGTTCCTGCCTAATATTGTTGTAATTAGCCTTCCCCCAGTTTAGCACCTTCACTTGAAGACTACACTTTTCTTTATCCATCAGTATCTTAAAGCTTATTGAATTATGGCCACTTTTCCCAAATTGCTCCCCTACTGAAACACTGATCATCTGGCCAGGCTCTTTCCCCAATACCAGGTCCAGTATGGCCCCTTCCCTATTGATCTACCTACATACTGTTTGAAGGAGGCCTCCTGGATGCTCCTTACACACTCTCCCATTCATGCCCCAGCACTAAGTGAATCCCCGTCAATATAGAGGAGGTTAAAATCTCCCACCACAACAACCCTGTTACTTGTACACTTTGTCAAAATCTGCCTACATCTCTGTTTCGCCACCACCTGCTGGCTGTTGGACGGCCTATGGTAAACTGCCAACATTGTTATTACACCCTTCCTATTCCTGAGCTCTATCCATATTACCTCGCTATATGAGCCCTCTGAGGTACCCTCCCGCAGTACAGCTGTGATAGTCTCCTTACCTAGTAATGCAACTCCCCCATCCCTTTTGCATCCCCTTTTATCCCGCTTGAAACATCTGTATCCTGGAATGTTAAACTGCCAATCCTGTCCTTCCCTTAACCAAGCCTGTAATAGCAACTTCATAGTTCTGAGTACTAATCCAAGCTCTAAATTAATCTGCCTTACTTATTACACTTCTCGCATTGAAACAAATGCACTTCAGTCCACCAGAACCTCTCTGATTAGCAACCACACCCTGTCTACTCTTTCACTGAGTCTTACAGGCCCTACTCTCTGGTTCCCCTTCATTAAATTTACCTTTGTTTTGGTTCCCATCTCGCTACCAAATTAGTTTAAATCCTCCCGTGTAACACTTGCAAACCTCCCAGCCAGAATATTTATGCCTTTCCAGTTTAGATGCAACCCATCCTTCTTATACAGGTCTCACTTGCCCCAGAAGAGACCCCAATGGTCCAGATATCTGAAACCCTCCCTCCTACACCAGCTGTTTAGCCATGTGTTAAGCTGCACTATCTTCCTATTCTTAGCACATGGCACAATGTGTAATCCTGAGATTACAACCCTAGAGGTCCTGCTTTTTAACTTTCTACGTAACTCCCTAAACTGCTGCTGCAGGACCACATCACTCTTTCTACTTATGTCATTAGTACCAAATATGTAACACGACTTCTGGCTGTTCACCCTTTCCCTTCTCAATGCTTTCTGCCGTTCGGAGATATCCTGGACCCTGGCACTAGGGAGACAACAGACCATCCTAGAGTCTTTCATATCCACAGAAGCGTCTATCTGTACCGCTAACTACAGAGTCTTTGTTTCTCCCTGCTTAACAACAGAGCCAGCTGTGTGGCACTGCTCTGGCTGCTGCTGCTGTTATCTCTTGATAGGCCATTTCCCCCCAGCAGTACCCAAAACTGTATACTTGTTAGAGGGGGATGACCACAGAGGATTCCTGCCCCTATTAGCGGTCACCCATCTATCTGCCTACACCTTGGGCGTGACCACGTCTCTAAAGCTCCTATCTATGATGCTTTCCGCCACCTTCATGCTCCTAAATGCATCCAACCGCTGCTCCAACCTATCCAAGTGGTCTGTAAGGAGCTGCAATTAGATGCACTTCCTGCAGAGACGTTGAAACCATCATATGGGATCTCCCATATCTCACGTGCAGCACTTAACCCCACTGACCAACATTTCTAGCAACAATTAAATTATTTAAGAAAATTTATAAAACTTTTGCCTTCTCACAGTGCCCTTTTTTTTGGTTGGAGGAGGAAGAAGGGGAACACTAACATAGTATTTCGGGGCTTACCACTCCTTGACACCAGATCTTCTGCTTCCCACCTCTTGGTAGATATTGCTGGGCCAACTTCTCCAGAATGCACCAATGAAATCCCTCAGCTGCCTCTTACCAGATATTGTTTATCACTGGAGGTGTTCTTCCACTTCCCACTTCCAACATTCTTATAGAAATCCAAATTTAGAGAAAGAGTTTTCTGAAATCTCTATTGTACTCCTGAACAAGATTTTAAAAAAAGGGCATTGTCTGCTGGACAATCCATCTTATGTTATTAGTCAGAGTAGTTCAGTTACTTCCACAAAGTGAGGGAGCCGGCATCAAAAAAAAAAACAACATTTTACCCACCAGCCACAATGGAGGGTTTTTGCACCGGATTAATTTGTGCCACATTCATTATGCATGCATAGAATGGCTCTTGATCACTGGCAGGCAGCCTCTGATTTGACAACTGCATTGACAGCTCATCATCTGATTTTGGGTGCCATATTTAAAGTGGAGCCTTCTTAATGTCAGCCAGGACTGCTCTACCAAAGAGGACAGCAGCTTCCAAATTCAGTGACACCTCACTGGAGTGCTGACTGGAAGAGACTGATGCTCACCGTTATGTCCTCTATGGCCACTGACCAGCAGAGTCCAGCAAGGTGACCAATCCAGCTTGGGGGCCAGTGCCAATGTGGACAGGCAGAGGCCAGACACCCAGTGCATAAAGAATATGGATGTGACTTGTGCCACCAGGGTAAGTCAAGCATCTCTTCATTCTCAACCAGACACACAAGACCATCACATTCACATTGATCTTTCACACTGTCAGCTTAATGGCCAACACCATTCACACACTTTCACATCTCCACCTGAATTTGTCTCCTCTGGAGCTGATGTCTCAACTCATCCATGACTCCACTCACCACCCACACATGCCAGGCATCCTTGTCATTTGCCCTGGTATGCGTGTTGCGCACACCATCTCCAGCTGCCTTTATGAAGGGCAAGCTGGCGTACAATAAAAGAGAGTTCCCAAGCCTAAGGAGGGGGAGTGCCAACATCAAGATCCTTTCTCAGTTCAGCTGTAGACCTGGCTGAAGAGGACATCGACCTGACCTATGCCAAGGGCAAGGTGGGCGGTGCACACCCAAGTGAGGATCCTGCACCAGCTCATCCCTCAAACAACAAGACTGCAAGTACTTCATCCAGTTTCAGAGTAACCTGCCATGCGCTAATTATCTCTGTTTCATCGATCCCCCTGGAGACCACCTGAAGGTTCTGCAAGCCAGACCCTCAGCTCCAGCCTCACTGACACCTCAGGTGAGGAAGCAGGGGATACCACTGCAGAAGGCTTATCACAGTGCTCATCCACACACCACCAGCACAGAAACACCTTCAGTGGAATCAAGTTCTAGTGTGGGCTCGAGGGTACAGTCTGGTGAGCACAGCAGGTGAAGGAAGGTACATCCATGGTCACTAACACTCCACTTTGTCATTGAGTCAAACTCAGATGGTGAGCCTTCATACTGCATCTTCAATCAGTTGGTGCAGCTACAGCGACAGTCACAGAAATATCACAGAGGGATGTCTGTTGCATTGCTCAGATTGCAACCGACAATGGAGTCATCTTTGGTCAGTTGGAGCTGATAGCAACAGCATGCCAAGGCACCGAGTTCAACACTGTTAGGGTGGTGATCACCATGGTGACCTGCAGAGCTTTCAAAAGATCAGCATATAGGTAGCACGATGTCTAACCATTCACTCTCATATTGAAGTGCATGGTTAAATGAGGAGAATAGCAACAGTGGTGTTCATGCCATTTGATGATGGCGGACCTCTGCCCAAGACGGAATTCACTGCAATTCATTATCCTCCATGCAATCTGGTGTCCCATTTGGCCCATGATATGGCCTCTTTTCCTACAGCCTTGGCTTTCTCAAACTTATCATTCTCATTCCCTTCAAGGACCTCCATAGAGGATATGTGTGGCTCCTCCATCTCAACATCTGAAAAATGCTCCCTCCCCCATTGCAGTTCCAGGTTGTGCAGTGCACAATAAGCCACAATGATTCCTGAGGGTCTCTGGGGCTTGTTTTAGAGTGATCTATCAAATCTGTCCAGATATTAGAATCATTACTGTGTGCTTGACTAGTGCTCAGGTAGTAACATGAGCTTTGTTGTACCTTCTTCCTGCAGCAGTCCGAGGCTGCTGCATGGGTGTCATTAAACAATCTTTGCAGTACCATTTGTCACAGAGAAGCCAGCCCTGGATCCTGCGTGGTCCCGCAATGATGTGTAGGATCTGTGATTTATTAAAGTTGTGGACACTTCCAGGATACCTGTTGCAAATCTCCATAATAAATTTCTTAAGTCTGCAGACCAACTGTAGCCACTGCGATTTATGGATTAGAGTGCCTGTTGCTTTTGTAGCCACAACAGTGTTGTCAATGACAACCTGCACCTATGGAAATTGGAAAATCTCTGCATAGCCCAATGCTCTGACATCTTGACTATCTTGATCTGTCAATGTTGATGCAAATTGTGGGCCTTAACAAAAAGGGCATCCATGAGCTCATGAATACATTTGCACATGGAGGCTTAAGAAATCCTGTCAAGGTCCCAAGTGGTGCCTTCGAGGGAGACAATGGTGTGCCAGTTCAGAGCAGCTATTCTTCCCACAGCCACTGGCAACAGATGCCCTTCCAGTCTCCATGACACCAATTCCTGGAAAATGTGGCAAGTGTGAGTCATCAGATTTCTGGACATGCAGAGCCACTGACACTGGTTTATGCTCATCTGCAGAGGAGACGTGCAAGTTCTGTACACTCTGGATCTTGGGGGTCATCTATGCACAATGTCTTTGTGAGCCCGATGCTCCACATCCTGAGGCAGGCTTGCTGGCTTTTGGTCCTGAGGATTTTTTGCTTCTCTTTTTTGTGAGCCAGCCACTGCCAACAATCTTTTCCTCCTTCTCTTTTGCCTACATGTAATGTGAACAACAATAAACACTCCACCAGCAGAGCTTCTCCTTATTTTAATTTGTACTGCATCATTGCTGCAGGTTGCAAGATGGTGATGCAGAACACTCACTGCCAGATCAGCTTGGATACTCCCTAAGTGAGTATGGTAATCCCCCTTTCTCTCAGGAGTTTTATGTTCAGGTTATCATGTTTGTGATGCATATCTATTTGTCAGCCATTAAGCATTTTGAAGTTGATGTGCCTATGGCTTGTTGGGACCTCACTCCTCCCCATCTTGAGGCCACTTGCATAAGCCCCACTCCACCCCACCTTACCTTCAGATACCCCAACAGTGCCTCTTCCCCATCTAAGGCATCAGGTAACTCCCCTGACTAAGTGTACAAGCTGCAGCCCATTGTGATTCCAGAAAGCCCATGGAATGAGGAACATGGATGATATGACCACACCCTGCACACAACTGAGGTTGGCCTGACATAACCCAACTCCTCCTCCTTCTCCATCCACCCCAGTGCTAAGGATGATAAATTCCTTCTCCCCCCCCCACCCCCACCCCCGTGGTGTGCCTGGGTGCAACCTTCACCACTCATGCCCTCCAATGGAGACCTAGCCCTGCAGTTCCTTCCACTACCCAAAATCAGTTGCTTCCCTTCCCCAGTACAGCCTGAGACCTACAGCCCATTAAAAGCCACTTCTGGTACATAGAGACTTGCCTGTGATGGCCACCTGAAAATGCTGTGATGCTGCCTGTGAATTGCAGCACTGATTCCCGTGAGTGATACACATTGCAAGGTAGGCAAATTAACCTTGGTGATGAACAAAGTGCATGTTGCTGATGTACTGTCGTGATACACATCATTCTAATTATACACAAAAGTGATCCAACACTGTGTGGGGTGGGATGGGATGGGATGGGATGCGGTAGGATAGAGTGTAGGGTAGGGTGTAAGGTGGGGGGAGTGGTGGTGGTGGGTAATTCCAGTGAGAAATCCTTTTAATTAGAGACAAATGTGTTGAAATGACATTCCCAGCATGAGGTAAGAGGTTGCTAACATACTAACCACTACCAATAAATGCAATACAATGCCTTTATATACATTATACACTGCACATCACTTGCTATTGCCAAAGTGGTCTGCTAACTAAATGTTCCATATTAAATTAAATGCAAACCACTGTGAATGCTGGAAGCCTGCGATAAAAAGGCAAAAATGCTAAAGATGCTCATTTGGTCTGACAGCATCTATTCAGAAAGAAATTGGGTTTACATTTCAGATTGACAACCTTTCCTGCACTGTTTTAAATAACTTAAGCCAGTGTATTCAAATTAAGAAGTCAGTTCATTATTATATGTTTTAGTCGGGGTGGGGAGGGGAGGTTAGTAAAAGGTAAAACTTCTGAAGAAGTGTCACAAAAGTGTTCCTTCTAATGATTTGATTGAAATGGAATTTTCCATTTAGATCAACTTTAAATTTACATGAATTTAAAAATCAGCATTTAATTTGCTGCAGTATCATACATTCTTCAGTTGAGGAAAATGCTGAGAGCAACATCACTGAACATTAGCTGGTAGCTGGCTGGTGTTAAATTTTAAATTGAAAAATTGTAATTGTCTGAAAAAGCCAGAAGAAATTATCTCATCGCAGCAGGCTCAGCACTGACAATGTGGCAAATATTCCTTTGCGTATGCAAACCATTTTGGATCAGAAAGTGCAAGATTTATTTTATATTCAGACTGATTTTCAGAATAGTTTGGTTAAAACTCTTACTAGGAGCAAAAGCAGAAAAAATCTCTTGCTGAATGTTGTACCTTTGTTAACAGTCTCTGTTACCAGAAACAGAGCAGGTTCAGTATCAAAATCCATAAATAACATTAACCCAAAGGCCAGCAACCTCATCTTTAACCTCTGTTGTTCTCCACTTTATCAATACTACAATTAACACTGCACTTTAAAGCTTACTCTTATTCATCATAATGCCTAACTACACCTTCTCAGCATCTTCCCTGTACTGAAATCATCTCTTTTGCAATCTCTAAGTATTGGAACTGCTCAATTCTTACCTTTATCCTCCAACCCATTGACTTTAAAATCCAAACGTAACCAATATTTCTTGATCTATTGCAAAAGTCTCTCTGATTTAAATTTCAAACTTGATGATATCTTGCACCATGGGCTGTGACCTTTCATTAGGGGTACTCACTAGGTGAACCACAACTTTTCAATATTTACACTAATGACCTGAAAGGTGGAACTGAGAGCATGATTGCTAAATTTGAGGATGATACATAGATACGTAGAGGGACAGGTAGTGTTGAGGTAGTGGGGAGGCCGCAGAATGACTTGGACAAAGTAGGGGACTGGACAAAGAAGTGGCAGATGGAATACAATGTGGGAAAGTGAGATTACGCATTTTGGTGGGAAGAAGAGGCATGGACTATTTTGTAAATGGGGAAATGCTTCCGAAATCTGAACAACAAAAAGGACATGGTGTGGTGTGGTCGAGGGAGGAAGTGTCCTGGTTCAGGACTGTCTTAGGTTAACATGCAGGTTCAGTTGACAGTTAGGAAGGCAAATTCAATGTTAGCATTCATTTCTAGTGGGCTAGAATAGAACAGCAGTAATGTCCTGCTGTGACTGTATGAGGCTCTGGTAAAACCCCCTTTGGAATATTATGAATCGCTTTGGGCCCCAAATGGATAGATGTGCTGACCTTGGAAAAGGATCCAGAGGAGATTCACAAGAATGATCCCAGGAATGAAGGGTTTGTCATATATGACGAGCCTGGAAGGAGGGATGGGGCGGGAGTGGGTGCACAATCTTACCAAAAAACTTACAGGATACTGAAAGGCATGGATAGAGAGGACATGGAGAGGATGTTTCCACAAGCAGGAGAGGCTAGAGCTTGAGGGCACAACCTCAGAGTGAAGGGATGCTCTTTTAAAACTGAGATGAGGAGAAATTTCTTCAGCCAGAGGATGGTGAATCTGTGGCACTCATTGGCACAGAGGGCTGTGGAGGCCAGGTCATTGAGTGACTTTAAAACAGAGATAGGTTCTTGATCAATAAGGGAGATCAAGGATTACAGGAGAAGGCAGGAGAATGGGAATGAGAATCATATTAGCCGTGATTGAATGGTGGAGCAAACTTGATGGACCAAATGGCCTAATTCTGCTCCTATATCTTATGGTCTTATACGTTGATAAAAAATTTGGAACAACTGAAATACACTGCACAGATTCTAGAAAAGGATAGAAGCAACACTCAATGAGGAATGAAGCTGATGAGTTTGACAGTTTAAAGATATGCTACTGGGTTGCTTTTCAAATATTCACATCTGTGTTCAGCAACCTAATTTCCAAGATTATTTTAATGGGCAACATATTTGCATAGCAACATAGTTAAGATCATCTTCTAATTTAAAAAAAAGGAAAATAAAGTGGTGAGAGCAACTGTTTTCACAATTTACAAACATACAAAATGCTGGACAATCTCAGCAGGGCTGACAGCATCTGTGGAGAGAGAACAGGGTAAATGTATTCAAAATGTTAACTCTTCTGTTTCCACAAATGCTAACATTGAGTATGCTGAATTTCCAGCATTTTCTGTTTTTGCTTCAGATTCCAGCATACGCAATAGTTTGCTTTTACAAGCATACAAATTAGGAGCAGGATCCACCATTTAATGAGATTATGGTTGACCTGATTGTGACCTCAACTCCATATTCCCATCACCCCCAGTACCATTTGATTCCTTCAGTCACGAACATATGTACTTCTGCCTTAAAGATATTCAATGACCTTGCCTCCATCACTCTGATGAAGACAGCTCTACAGACTCGCAATCATCTGGGGGAAAAACGTCTTCTCAGCTGTCTGAAATCAGAGAATCCTCATTTTTAAACTATGCTCCCAAGTTCTAGCCTCTCCCACATCAACCCTTTTAGCATCAACACTGTCAAGTCCCCTCAAAAGTTTAGATATTTCAGTAAGCTTACTTCTCAATCTTCCAAACTCCAATGTCCTATTAAACCTTACATAAAACAAAATAATCTCTCTCCCTGCCCACACCCCCCTAGGAATCAATCAAGTAAACCTTCCTTGCACTGTCTCAAATGCATTTGTGTCTTTTTCTGAAAGATGGCCAAAACTGTACACAGTACTCATGATGCGGTTTTACAAATATTCTGTACAACTGTGGCAAAACATCTTGACTTTTATATTCCATTCTCCTTGGAATAAACAATAACATTCCACTTGCTTTCCTAATCACTTGCTGTTTCTGCATACCAATCTTTTGAGAGTCATGTACCAGGACACCCAGATTCTTTGTACCTTTTGAGTTTCACAAAATCTCTCCATTTAGATTATATGCAGCTTTTCTATAATTCTGCCCAAGTTTACTTTTTCTACTTCATAATCTGCCAAATTTCTGTCCACTTATGATTCTTTGCAGACTCCTTTTATCCTAGTCACAGCCTACTTTCCTCCCCATTTTTCTTTGTGTTATCAGCATATTTAGAAACCACACATTTGGTCCTTTCATCTATGTCATTGAAATAAATTGTAAATAGTTGAGGCCTGAACATTGGTCCCTGTAGCATTCCACTTGTCATATCTCACCAGCAAAATAAAACACTTATGCCTACTGTTTGTTTCCTGTCAGCTAACCAATCCTATATCTATGCTAATATGTTACCCCAAAGCCAGGAAGTCTTTTTTGCATTGTAACTTTTGATGTGACACCTTGACAAATGCCTTCTTGAAATCTAATTACAGCAGGTTCCCATTTATCCAATTTTTCTGTTACTCCCTCAAAGAACTCTGATACATTAGTCAAACGTGTTTTCCTTTTTCAGAAAACCTTGGTGGCTCTGCCTAATTGCATTGAGATCCTATGCCCCGGAATAATCTCCTCAATGATAGATTCCAACTTTTCTCTAAACTGTAGCCTGGTAACCTCTAAATTGATAATACCAAACAAATAAGATTCCAATCTGTTTGGATCTGGAGTTAAGAGAATGCATTTTTCATATGGGATGCTTTATCAGAAGATCAAACTGCTTAACACATACTCACTGTTTATTAGCGTTAGGGAGCAATGCAGAAACAAAAAAATGTGGTTTGTGACTATGATTGTCAAAAATGTAGACAGATTTAAGTGTTTGAAACTAGCAGAACAATCCCAATCTTTGCACATCACACAGCCAGATCTCTCAGAATGAAGCACCTTAATGCTGGAGCTCATCTCTGTTGTTATTTCACACAAATCTTACAACATGTCATGGCAGATGGTGCAGGAAAAAACGATTGGAGCTGATAGCAGTTCTCCATTCAAAACCAGTCTCTGTCTGCCACACTCTTTCACCATTAAAACAAAGTTAAATGAAAATGTCACCTTTGTGTTTCCAGTAGCTTAAATCCACACAATTATCATGCACAATGTGATTGCACATGACATCAATATATATTCATATTGCATATTTGAATTTATGCAAAATGTGTATATGCCAGCATCTCTATTTCTGTTACTATGTCATGAGTGAAGTAGTATTGTAGTCTGAATCTGGCTAGTATCAGCTTTTCTTCTGTAGTTGTCACTTATTTGGTTTGTAAAGTTAAAGTGACAACAAAATTCCACTATACTAATTTAACAGCAATTGAACATACACTTCACGCAGTCATGAATCTGTCTTGAAAATGTATCTTATGTCAAATAATGATTTTTAATCCATCCGCTGAAATCTGAATTCAACTTTGACTTTTGAAACACAAGCTAAAAGTGATGTGAGATCGCAACCACGACGGTTATCCTAATGTGCACTACTGTACATTCCACTCCTTTGGAATGAAGACAGTATGTCAATAAAATCCAGAAAAGACAATGGCCTCAGGGGCAAGTGAAGGATCCAAGTTTCCTGTCCCATTAACAAGGCATTAAGGCAATTACCCAAAGTATTTAACTGTTGGAGACAGCACAGTAAGCCCAATCACTTGAGCAATAGAACCCTGGCTAGTTGAGCGTCCCAGAGATGATCTAATCAAATTACCTTTGGAAATCACTTTATTTAAATCTCCTGGACAGTTAAAGAAAGGAATCATGTAACAAGCCAACACATTGTATGTTTAAACCTATTTCTTTGCAGAACTGAAGGCAAACGGATGAGATGCTGAGAATGAAGACCCAAGAAGGGTCCTGTCACCCTCCCTCTCCCCAAGACACCTGGCAAGCTTTAAAACCTGTTTGCTACTATGACCATAAAGGAACAACCCTGCTGCAGAGATTTCTTAAAATAATTCATTCTGGCACTGTCTTCTGAAGATTAATAAAATCAGCATTCAGCATCTTACGGGAAAGTATTATGGTGGCAGAAAGGATGCTTGATGAGGACTTGTCTACTGAGGTAGTATGGGCTGAGATTAGAAACAGGAAAGGTCACCCTGTTGGGAATTTTCTATAAGCCTCCAAAAAGTTTCCCAGAAATGTAGAGGAAAGGATTGCAAAGATGATTCTGGATAGGAGTGAAAGTAACAGGGTAGTTATTATGAGGGACTTTACAAATATTGAGTGAAAAAGCTATAGTTCGAGTACTTTAGGTTTTGTCCAATGTGTGCAGGAGCATTTCCTGACACAGGAACAAGAGGCTCTTGGATTTGATACTGGGTAAAGAACCAAGCCAGGTGTTAAATTTGGAGGTAGGCGAACACTTTGGTGATAGTGACCACAATTCAGTTATGTTTACATTAGCGACGGGAAGGGATACCTCAGGGCAAGCGTTTTAGCTGGGGGACAGGAAATGATGTAATTAGGTGAGATTTAGGATGCATAGGATGTGCAAGGGAACTGCAGGGGATGGGCACAATTGAAATGTGGAGCTTGTTCAAGGGACAGCTACTGCATGTCCTTGATAAGTATGTATCTGTCAGGCAGGGAGGAAGTGGCCGAGCGAGGGAACATGATTTACTAAAGAAGTTGAATCGCTTGTGAAGAGGAAGAAGGAGATTTATGTCAAGATGAGACGTGAAGGCTCAGTTAGGGCATTTGAGGGTTACAAGTTAGCCAGGAAGGACCTGAAGAGAGGGCTAAGAAGAGCCAGGAGGGGACATGAGAAGTTTTTGGCAGGTAGGATCAAGGAAAACCCTAAAGCTTTCAATAGCTATGTCAGAAATAAAAGAATGACTAGGGTAAGATTAGGGCCAGTCAAGGACAGTAGTGGGAAGTTGTGTGTGGAGTCCGAAGAGAAGGGAGGGGCACTAAATGATTATTTTTCATCAGTATTCACACAGGAAAAAGACAATGTTGTCAAGGAGAATACTGAGATACAGGCTATTAGATTAAATGGGATTGAGGATCATAAGGAGGAGGTGTTAACAATTCTGGAAAGTATGAAAGTAGTTAAGTCCCCTGGGCCAGATGGGATTTATCCTAGGATTCTCTGGGAGGCTAGGGAGGAGATTGTAGAGCCTTTGGCTTTGATCTTTAGGTCATCATTGTCTACAGGAATAGTGCCAGAAGACTGGAGGATAGCAAATGTTGTCCCCTTGTTCAAGAAGGGGAGTAGAGACAACCTTGGTAATTATAGACCAGTGAGCCTAACTTCAGTTGTGGGCAAAGTTTTGGAAAGGATTATAAGAGATAGGATTTATAATCATCTAGAAAGAAATAATTTGACTAGGAATAGTCAAAACGATTTTGTGAAGGGTAGGTCGTGCCTCAAACATTATTGAGTTCTTTGAGAAGGTGACCAAAGAGGTGGATGAGGGTAAAGCAGTTGATGTGGTGTATATGGATTTCAGTGAAGTGTTTGATAAGGTTCCCCATGGTAAGCTATTGCAGAAGATATGGAGGCATGGGATTGAGGATGATTTAGCGGTTTGGATCAGGAATTAGCTAGCTGTAAGAAGACAGAGGGTGGTGGTTGATGGGAAATGTTCATCCTGGCTTTCAGTTACTAGTGGCATACCGCAGGATCTATTTTTATAAATAACCTTGATGAGGGCATAGAATGATGGGTTAGTAAATTTGCAGATGACGCTAAAGTCTGTGGAGTTGTGGACAGTGCGGAAGGATGTTGCAGGTTACAGAGGGACATAGATAAGCTGCAGAGCTGGGCTGAGAGGTGGCAAATGGAGTTTAATAAGGAATAGTGTGAAGTGATTCACTTTGGAAAGAGTAACAGAAATAGAGAGTTCTGGGCTAATGGTAAGATACTTGGTAGTGTGGATGAGCTGAGAGATCTCGATGTCCACGTGCATAGATCCCTGAAAGTTGGCACCCAGGTTGATAGGGTTGTTAAGAAAGCATACAGTGTGTTAACTTTTATTGGTAGAGGGATTGAATTTTGGAGCCATGAGGTCATGTTGCAGCTGTACAATACTCTGGTGTGGCCGCACTTGGAGTATTGAGTACAGTTCTGGTCGCCACATTATAGGAAGGATGTGGAAGCATTGGAAAGGGTACAGAGGAGATTTACCAGGACGTTGCTTGGTATGGTGGGTAGGTCTTATGAGGAAAGGCTGAGGGACTTGAGGCTGTTTTCGTTAGAGAGAAGAAGGTTAAGAGGTGACTTAATAGAGGCATATCAGATGATCAGAGGATTAAATAGAGTGGACAGTGAGAGCCTTTTTCCTCGGATGGAGATGGCTAGCACTAGGGGACATAGCTTTAAATTGAGGGGTAAAAGATTTAGGACAGATGTCAGAGGTAGGTTCTTTACTCAGAGTGGTAAGGGGATGGAATGCCCTGCCTGCCTGGGCTCACCAACATTAGGGGCATTTACATGGTCGTTGGATAAACCTATGGATGATATTGGAATAGTGTAGATTAGATGGGCTTTAGATTGTTGCGCCGACCTGTGAAACCATCCAGGGCTGAACGGCCGGTACTGCGTTGTAACGTTCTATGTTCTATCTTTAAACCTGGACAAAAGGAATGTCACAAGACCACTGAATTCAGTCTGAAGCCAGCTGAGTCACAAAACTACAGACAATATATTCCTTTTACTTTTTTTGGACACTAATTTAACAAACCTACTTTCCCCACTCTAATCCATATCAGTGTGTGAACTTCAAGTGCGCATGTCAGATAATCAGACCATTTTTTATTATTTTACTTAAATTGGTTTAAGAATAATAAACCTAACCTCTTACTGTTAAAGTTAAGAAAACATCTGTTTGGTTCTTTTATGAACACAGCATGTAAACAATTAACTGTTAAATTGAATTGGCAAGTGTAACATTTTCAAACAAAACCCTGTTGAGGTCAAGAGGAGACAAAGAGGAGAGCCATTCAATCCTTCTCACCTGAATGTAACAATCTCCCTCATTCATAAAATATCCCAGCCATTCTGATTTGAGTTGATTATGGGAATGAAGAGATTTGTACATACAGATTACATGTTTGTTGATTAATGTTATTACTAAGATTGTCTACATATATATATATAGACATTCTCGTCACTTGTGCGTGGCCACACAGTTTTAATAGTGAAAAACTGACAAAGAAAATATAAGGATACCTGTTTCCATGCTCCTGACACTGACTTTCACCTAGTGATTGGAAGTGTCCAAGGACAGTCAAATGTTGACAGACCTCATTATTATTCAGACAAGCAATTTTGCACAGCACAATATCCTGTGGCAAATATTGGGAAAAGGGACAATTAAGTTGTTGCATGGTCATTAAAAATCTAACGAGTTCATTAATGTCTTTTAATGAAGGACACCAGCTGTCTTTAGGCAGTCTGGTCCATACGTGACTCAAACCACACTAATATAAAACGTCTTTTCATTGCCGTTTTGAAGTGGCCTAGCAATCCATTCAATTCTATAAAACTAGTATGAAATGGGGTAGCATGGTGGCACATTGCTGCGTCGCAGCACCAGGGACTCAGGATCAATTCCCAGCTTGGGTTACTAACTGTGTAGAGTCTGAACATTTTCCCGAGTATCTGCATGGGTTTCCTCTGGGTGTTGTAGTTTCCTCCCACAGTCCAAAAGATGAGCTGGTTTAGGTGTATTGGCCATGCTAAATTCTCCCTCAGTTTAGCAGAGTGTGGTGACTAGGAGATTTTCAGTGATTTCATTGCAGTGTTGACATAAGCCTAATTGTGATACTAACAAATAAACTTAAACTAATAGCAAAGCTCAAAATAACTCACTTCCCTCAGTAACTATGGGAAGAAATAGCACAAGAGACTATTTCTCTGGGGTTTCCACTAATCAACTGTGTTACAGCAGACAATTGCAAGAACCCTTACGGAATTTGCTGGCTATTCTTTATAATCAAACTTATGGTTTTGTCCAAGATAATGTTGGATGCACCTGGCTAATTGAAAATCCAGATGAGCTGAATTGCTTTTGAATTTTAAAAGTAATAGAAACCATATTGGAAATGTGACTACAATGTTCATAGCCCAATGCCATAAAAATATGTACTTGTGCATTTCTAGGCGAAAGATGACAATATCATTGGGGGACTTTTAACTTGAAAGGGTAAAGGTCAAGGTCACTAATGCATATGAAAACCAGGATGTAAGGGCAACATATCTATTGATGACTTTTTAAACTCAGCCACTGCATGTGTCTTTGACTTCCTGACCAATTAGGTTGAGCAGTTGAGCTGACGAGTTGCTTTCAGCTCCAGAACTTAAAAGAGGCACAATGAAGAAGACAGTTGATGGCAAAAGAGAAAATACTGGAAAATCTCTGCAGGTCTGGCAGCAGCTATAAAAGGTGAGAAAAGAGCTGATGTTTGCACCCAGATGGCCCTTCGTGATCCTCACAACATCAGCTGTTTTCTCACCGTACAGATACTGCCAGACTTGGAGATTTTCCAGCACTTTTTCTTTTGGTTTCAGATACTGCATCCGCAGTACTTTGGTTTTAAGGCAGTTGATGGGTTCTGGGTCTGGGAGAAGAGGATTGGAATCATAATGTTCCAAGTCTGTGCCTGACATTGGTGCTGTCTATCTGACCACAGGGAGATACTTGTTTAATGCTGGAGGAAGAAGCCTGCCAATGAAAGCAATAAGTTATGGCTCAATATACTCAGGAGGTAAGCAGCAAGAGTCTCGAGTCACTCACCTGGATTCAATGCCAAAAGCAGCTTAATGACTGAATCATGGTAGGAAACGTCAGTAAGTGGCACTTACAACTACATCTGTTGTGTGTATCATGCTCAGCTGCTGGCAAAAGGAGGCTGCACAAATATCCCCATCCTTAATCATCGAGGAGCCCAGCACATCAATGCAAAAGATAAGGCTGAAGCATTCACAATAACCTTCAACCAGAGGTTTTGAGTGGATGAACCATCTTGGCCTCCTTGAGAGGTCCCCAGCTTCACAGGTGTCAGTCTTCAGTCAATTCAGTTCACTCCACATGATACAAAGAAATGGCTGAAGGTACTGGATACTGCAAAGGCTACAAGCCCTGACAACATTCCAACTTTAGTACTGAAGAGTTGTGCTCCAGATCTTGATGTACCTCTAGCCAAGCTATTCCAATACAGCTACAACACTGGCATCGTAGCAATGTGGGAAGTTGCCCAGCTACGTTCTTCACATAAGAAACAGAGCAAATCTAACCTGACCAATTTCATAGAATCCTATAGTGCAGAAGGAGGCCATTTGGCCCATTGAATCTACACTAACCACAGTCCCACCTAGCCCTATCCCCATAACCCCATGTATTTACCCTGGCTAGTCTCCCTGACACTAATGGGCAATTTAGCGTAGCCAATCGACTTAACCTGCACATCTCTGGACTGTGGGGGGAATCCAGGGCAACTGGAGGAAACCTACACAGACACAGGGAAAACATGCAAACACCACACAGTGACCCAAGCCAGGAATCGAAACTGGGTAGTTGGTGCTGTGAGGCATTTCTGGCCAGTCTACACTCGATCAGTAAAGTGATGGAAGGGGTCATCAACAGTGCCAAACTACTCAGCAATAGTCTATTCACGAATGCTCAGTAGGCTTCTAACAAGAGGATCACTCAGATCATTACAACATGGACATAAAAAGCTAAATGCCAGAGGTGAGTTGAAAGTTACTGCCCTTGACATAAAGGAGCATTTAACCAAGGAGTTCTAGCAAAATCGGAATCAATGGGAATTGGGTGGAACCTTTGGCTGTTGGAGTCATAACCTGGCATAGTGGAAGATGGTTGTGGTGGTTGGAAGTCAGTCATCTCAGCTCCAGACATCATTGCAGGTGCCCCTCAGGGGAGTATCCAAAACCTAACCATCTTCGGCTACTTCGTCAATGACTTTTCTACCATAAGATCATAAATGGGAATGTTTACAAATGACTGCACAATGTTCAGCAGCATCCCTGACTATGCAGATACAGAAGCATGTTGAAATGCAGCTAAGACCGTGACAATTTCCAAGCTTGAGCTAACAAGTAGAAAGTAAAATTTGTGTCACACAAGTGACAGGCAATGATCGTCTGCAACAAGAGAAGATCTAACCATTACCATTGAATCCGCTATTGTCAACATTTGAGGGTTATCATTGACCAGAACCTGAACTGGACTAGCCATATAAATACTGTGGCTACAAGAGCAGTCAAAGGCTAGGAATCCTGGGCAGAGTAACTCACCTCTTCACTCTCAAACCCTGTCCACTATCCACGAGGCACAAGTCAGGAATGAAATGGAATACTGTCCACTTGCCTGGATGAGTGCAGCTCCAACAACACAAGTCTGATTCCATCCAGGACAAAGCAGCACACCTGATTGTTTCTGGAAGAGATGCCATTCACTCGCTCCACCACCAAACATTGGAAGCTGTGAGCACCAGCTAGAAGATGCATTGCAGGAATTCACCAAAGATCCTTAGGCAGCACCTTTCAAAATCTTGACCTCTACTATCTAGAAGGACAAGAGCAGCAGACACATTGGAACATCACCACCTGGAAATTCCCCTCCAAGTCACGCACCATCCTGACTTGGAAATATATCATTCTTCCACTGTCATTCAGTCAAAATCATGCAACTCCATCCTGAACAGCCATGTGGGTGTACTTGCAGTCCCTAGGGACTGCAGCAATTCAAGATGACAGCTCACTACCACTTCTGAAAGGCAATGAGTTACAGGTAGTAAATATTGGCCTGGACAGCAATGCCCAAACTCATTCTGCCTTTTCAAGCTCACTACTGCACATCATTCTCTTTCCTTCATTACCTTGCAGTTACAGCAGTCTCTCTGAATGTACTTCCTTGCATTCCAATCTATCCATCCACCATTGACACTCATCCTGATCTTAATGTAATATCTTATTCCCCCTCCTAGTCACCCTCAACAAATATTGTTCATTTATCCTTTCAATACATTCCATGTACTCTAAGCCACAGGTCTCTCTTATTTCCTTGCAGGGGAAGTGATTACAGAATGCAAGGGAAAGACAGAGGACCAGAGATAATCTTTCAGCAATTTCACAATAAACCACAGCAGAGGAGGAATTGTTTAAGTTTATTAAAGTTTATTTATTACTCACAAGTAGGTTTACATTCACACTGCAATGAAGTTACTGTAAAAATCCCCAAGTCACCACACTCCGAAGCCTGTTCGGGTACACTGGAGGGAGAATTTAGCATGGCCAATTCATCTAAACTGCACATCTTTGGACTGTGGGACGAAACTGGAGCACCTGGGAGGAAACCCACACAGACAATGGAAGAACATGCAAACTCCACACAGAGTGACCTAAGCTGGGAATCGAACCCGGGTCCCTGGTGCTCTGAGGCAGCAGTGCTAACTGCTGTGCCACCGTGCTGCCAGTTTGCTTTTTGATCAAGGTGGGGATCCTTCATCTACTTGGCAACAGGATTACACATCACCCAGCCACATGACATATAACACTCAGCTAAGTTGTCTTGATGTCAGCTACCAGTAAAACATGATCATGTGCATCATGATCAATTAAAATATTCTAACTTTGACAGTTCTTTTCATGTCTTGACCTCCCATGGGGCCTTTAAGCATCTCATAAGAGATGGTGACAACTCCTTGGAGAAAATCATATACTCGGTTTGTGGACCTTTGCAGAAATCAGGGCTACATGGTGGCAGAGTGGTTAGTGTGCTGCTTGACAACGCCAGGTTTGATTCCCAGCGTGAGTCACTGCCTGTGTGGAGTCTGCACATTCTCCCAGTGTCTGCGTGGGTTTCCTCCAGGTGCCCTGGTTTTCTCCCACAGTCTGAAGGTTGTGCTGGTTAGGTGTATGGCCACGCTAAATCCTCCTTCAGTGTACCCAAACAGGCACCAGGGTGTAGAGACTAGGGAATTTTCACAATAATTTCATTACAGTGTTAACGTACATCTACTTGTGACTGATAAATTTATTTAATTAAAAAATTTAAATAAATTTAACTCATGCAGGCCATGTACCAGCACAGATAGTCACTTCAGTGACTCACACATTACAAGTGAACAAAAGCTGATGGAGGAGGCAGGGACAGCAATGGACAGGCCAGGGAGCTGAATGCAGGATGCTTCAAGCTCTATATTTCCAAACATTCAAGAGATTGAACTTCAAAACAGACCCATGTACATTCTATTAGAACATGACTCCTGGCTCCAATTACAAGTTTTAAAATTGCAATCCCTTTCAGTAAATTAACACCAACCAATCCACCTGCAATAATGTGCTATTTCTGTCCACACAGTTGGGCTTTGTTAACAGAACAAACACACTTTCCATTGAGTGACAAATATTTTCTCATTTTAAATTGAAACTAACCAACCTTAAAAATGCCCAGCATGGGGCAAATAAGAGAGCAATATATTGCAGGTGCCGCAAATCTGAAACATAAATAAAAGATGCTGAAAATAGCCAGTAGACCAGACAGCGTCTTGTGGAAAGAGATAAAAGTCAACATTTCAAGTCCATGAGTTGCACCAATTCTGCAAAATGGTCACTGACCTCTGTTTCTCTCTGCAACACCCTCACAAAAAAGCAGTCAAGACTCTGAGCATCTCACTCCCATTCAGTAAGAAACCCAGCATATTGAGCTTGGAGCATCCTGCATTCAGCTACCTGGCCTGTCTATTGCTGTCTCTACCTCCACCATCTACTTTTGGTCACTGCAATGAAGTTACTGTGAAAGTCCCCTAGTCACCACACTCTGGTGTCTGTTCGGCTACACTGACGGAGATCGAGTTCAGCAGAACATTAAACAGGAATTTCAAAAAACAAAATTTAAGGTATGAAGAAAACAAACAACTTGCTTGCAAAAAGATGTCAACGCAATAATTTCTAATTTAAAAAACAATAATTCATAACATTATTAAAAAGTTCCAAGCAGCAGAGCTAAGGAATAAAATTTTTACACTGCCATTATGCTGAAGTAGAGCCAGGCAGAGACAGATTCAGCCTCAACCAGGGAAGGAGGAAGGGACCAGGGCCAAGCTAAGGAGTTGGGTATATCTAACACTGACTGAGCTTGTGCTCATCCTGCTGGTTCACACAATGGGCTAGCCTCAGCTTCAGCCGAAATTAGGCAAAAGGGGGTCTGTGCCCATGCATGTAGGTCCAGCTCACTCCCAGATTCAGGGTTAACACTCACTGTCACACTCACTCGTATTCACAGCGCCAGAGTGGGTGGGGAAGGCCCTGGGCAGTTTAGATACCTTCCCCTTCCATCTCTCCACGTCCTAAAGCCCACACGAAGTCTAGTCACCAATGGTATGTGGAGCCCAGGGCCCTGTCCCTCCTGACCTCAAGGCATGTTATAATAAGAATTATCAGGAGGAGGAATACATTTGTTGGTGGAGCAGAGATCACTGCATGAATTTAGTTATTTTAAAGATAACCTATTTATCATGAACGCCTGGCACAATGTTACTCCTGCAAACTATTTCTTAACAACATGGCAAAAAATTGTTGGAAGGAATGGGTTCAGCCTTTTGAAAAAAAAAACTCAAAAAGCACTGAAGCACTTACCTTGCATGTCAACAGTTTCCAGGGTCCAGCCCGGAAAGAAAGCAGAACACAAGTTCAACCACACCCAAACAGAGGTGCACCTGGCGGAAGGCAAGAAATGGAGGTTAGGGGAAGCTGGCTCACCCTATTGGGATAAGCTAGAAACTTGACGTCTGTGTCGACATGTGCAGTGGGGCCCTATTGGGTCAATGATTGTTCTGAACAGTACGAACAGCATTCACTGGCTGACTAGTTAGTCAATCAGGATACCCTTGATTTGACTTTCTGGATACTGACCATTCAGAATGACAGACTACTTGGCCAATGAGCCTTGGATCCCCAAGAGTAGGGACCCCGATGATAAAAACCATCTGCATCCCCACTCCTGAGCGCTAAAGGCACCTGAAGTACATCTTCAGCATGTTGATTATTTGCTTAATAACACAGAAGGTTTTCATGTAGTTATGCAATACCCCTGGGTTTGATTGCTGATATTCCTCATGGGTGTCATTAGTCAAGTTTGAAGTCCTATCCCTTGTCTCCAGGTAGCTAAACAATAAGTCTGCTACAAAAAGTGTGAAGAGATCAGGGAGGCTGGACTGATGCAGGCCAAAAGGGGGATTTTACACACACCTGAATAACGATGTGATTGTGGATACACACCAGCTGCTCATTAGTGGAGTGAAAGCTCTTTGTGATTCTGAAACATTCCTGTGTAATCAGGGATCCCATAATTACCACATGTGTGTAATCAATGACATCCTGTACCAGTGGGAAGTCAGTTTGAACTGCCAACACAGGCACCTGCTCAATCTGACTGGAAAAAATCAGTGCCAAAGTGTGTAAAATTGTTCTATCAGTCATCTGTATAATGTCATTATGGGCAGCTGACTTGACGATCCTGCAAATATCTTCACCAGAACTCTCAAAGGAGGCAGAGACCTGGGCAGCTTTGGTAAAACATCATCACAGCTCCATTTGGCAGAAGGACTTGTTCCAATAGGCTACACATGGCTGCCACTATTGGATGGTAGACCCTGAGGCTCCTGAAACATCCAATGGCCGTGTTCCAACATGTCCACAAAGTTGATCCATTGCCTGTATACCCTCTGTCCAAGTATCACCTCCTGTGCATTTCATCTCTTCACTCATCCCATCTTTTCCGTTGAGTAGCAAGTCAGTGAACTGAAAGTACCTGATGCTGCTACTATTGATACCACTCCTGCTGGTGTTACTCCTTCTGCTGGTGCTCCTTGCGATGGTGTTATTCCAGTTGGCAGTACTCCTGCTGGTGCTGCTCCTGATGGTACTTCTCCTGTGCCTAGAATCACTACAGTGTAGAAGGAGGCCATTTGATCCATTGAGTCTGCACTGACTCTCTGAAGACCATCTCACTCAGTCCACCTCCCCCCATCCTATCCGCATAACCCCATGCATGTATCATGGCTAATCCACCCAACCATGCAGCTTTGGACTGTGGGAAGAAACTGGAGCACCTGGAGGAAACCCACGCAGACACAGTGAAAACATGTTAACTCCAGAGTCACCTGAAGCCAGAATTGAACCCAGGACCTTGGCACTGTGAGGCAGCAATGCCAGCTCAGGTTGCTGTTCCTGGTGGTGGTGCTCTGAATGGTATTATTCCAGCTGATGGTGCTCCTGATGGTGCTGGCCCAGCAAGTTGTCTTCCTTCTGGTGCTGTTGCTGGTGCTCCTGGTTCTGCTGGTTATCCCAGTCCTTATCTGAGCTCGAAGCTAATAGAGAATGAATTGCGCCCATATTGATCTAATGGTTATACCCTCCGTATACATAGGGTCTGCTCAGATGTGGAGGATCGCAACAGACACCTACAGACGCTGAACCCGACAGGCAAGCTCTCCATATACACAGGATCTGCTCAAATGAGGAGGATCATAACAAACACCCACAGACAATAAGAATGCCCTCATAAGAACAGGATATGGCGTTCGACTCATCAATCAACACAAATGAATGAACACCGCTCAACAATCACCAGGCAGGAGTGTTCCCTTCCAGTCCAGAACACTTCAGCAGTCATGGGCATTCAGCCTCTGATCTCCGGGCGTTCTCCAAGACGGCCTTCATGACACACGACAACACAGAGTCGTTGAGCAGAGACTGAGAGCCAAGTTTTGCACACATGAGGACAGCCTCAATCGGGATCTTGGATTCATGTCACACTACCTGTAACCCCCACAACTTGCCTGGGCTTGCAAAATCTCAGTAGCTTCCTGGCTGGAGACAATACACATTTCTTTAACCTGTGCTTAACCCTCTCTCCACTCACATTGTCTGTACCTTTAAGACTTGATTACCTGTAAAGACTCACATTCCAACCATTATTTTGTAATTGAGTTTGTGTCTGTATATGCTCTGTTTGTGAACACAAGTCCTCACTCACCTGAAGAAGGAGATTGAGACTCTGAAAGCTAGTGCTGCCAAATAAATCTGTTGGACTTTAACCTGGTGTTGTGAGACTTCTTACTGTGCTTACCCTAGTCCAACGCCAGCATCTCCACATCAGATCTAATGGCTCACAGCTTTGAAGTGAAGATCAAGCTCGCACGCCTCCGAAGTAGTGAAAATAATTCACAATGTGATGAAAATAACCTCTGAGTAAGTACTGTGAGGAAAAAACTCTCAAAATATTCTACAAGTCATCAGCTGTGAGGTTTCTACATTTATGGAAATTTGTGTCTGCAATTTCTTAAGCCCTTGCAAACATCACCATTTTCTAGCCTCGCTCTCATGAACATATCCCAGGGAGCCCAGGAAATCTGTGCACCTATAATTAAATTCCATAACCCAAGTTAAAGTGGTTCTTAATGAGCTATTAATATACTGAAATTAACAACCCATTTCTCCCAAGGGAGCTATTTGAATGCAGCCTAACATGCTGCAGATAAATGCAGAAGTTAGCAGTTTGCAACTGGCTTCCAATTCATTGCCAATTTAAGCACTTTTGCCATCCCACACACCTTACAAAATCACTCATAAGAACATTGATAAGACAAGAAAAAGGAGCAGGAGTAAACCAAATGGCCACTCAAGCTCCACCATTCAAAAAGATTATGGTTGATCTTCAACTCCACATGATTCTCATAATCACACAATATAGTTATTGTCCAAAGGTTTATCAACTTTCACCTTGATTAAACTCAATGACAGAACATCCACAGCCTCTGAGGTAGATGATTTCAAAAATTTGCAAGCTTCTAATTGAATAAATTTCTTCTAAGTATCATTCCTTATCCTGAGATTATATCTCCAGTTGAAAATTGGTCAGCCAGGGGAATCAACCTCACCACATCTATCATGTCAAACTGTCTCACGAACTGCTCCCATTAGTTTTTTTCTGTCCCTTGTCATGTTTTATCTCCACCCCTACTGATTCCAATTCCGCTCTTCTGAGTCAAGATTCCTCCTCATTCTTGCCTTTCTATTATCCTTCATTATTCGAGTTAATCCACCTCCTTTTCCTTTTTGTCTTTTTTTTCTACACTTCAAGTGACTTGAAATATTGAATTTTCAACCTTGGTCACCTTGCAGCCAAGTTTCTCTCATGATTATTAGATCAAATTAATTTATCTCTATTGTGCCATCAGCTTGTCTAACTTGTTACAAATGCTTTGTGCATTCAGATCAAGCAGCCTTAATTTTCATTTTATCATTTTTCCCTGATGAATTAAATTTCTTGTCCCTTCCTATTGCACTTTTATTATCTTTACTCCAAAAAGGCTATTTTGTTCTATGGCCTTACTATTCTCTGTAGATTTTCAAATCTCCCTATCTAAAATCTTCCACACACACCCCCATACATTTTTAATTTAAAGCCTCATTTAGACCCATAATTGTTCAATCTGCCAGAATACTGGTCCCTGTTCAGTACAGGTGGAACCTACCCCAGTAGAAAAGTTCCCTCTTTCCTCAGTACTGATGCCAGTGCTCCACGAATTTAAACCATTACCTCCCATTATCCATATTTGAGCCATACAATCAACTCTATGATCAA
Organism: Carcharhinus amblyrhynchos; assembly: GCF_965287045.1. NCBI lineage: Eukaryota > Metazoa > Chordata > Chondrichthyes > Carcharhiniformes > Carcharhinidae > Carcharhinus > Carcharhinus amblyrhynchos. The sequence continues at coordinate 68,963,513 of NC_137325.1, forward strand.
TTTGTCTCTATGCCAGTTTGTGAGTGGTTGAGGAGAAATCAAAAGATTATTTTGCCCCCTCCACAGAGCAGAAACTCTGGAGGCAGAGTAAGTGATTTGGTTGAAGAGTACCGATGATGATGCAGATTAAGTTGAATTGCACATTGATAAGTTTGGTGTGGGCAGGTGGTACCATACTGTTGTGCAAGATTATGGTTATGGGTAGCTTGGTGGCACAGTGGTATGGGTGGCACAGTGGTTAGCACTGCTGCCTCACAGCAACAGGGACCTGGCCTCAGGTCACTGTCTGTTTGCACATTCTCCCCGTGTCTGCATGGGTTTCCTCCCACTCTCCAAAGATGTGCGAGTTAGGTGGATTGGCCATGCTAAATTGCCCTTCGTGTCAGGGAGATAAGTTAGGGTAAATACATATGGTTACGGGAATAGGGTCTGGGTGGGATGGTGGTCGGTGCAGACTCAAATGGCCTCTTTCTGCATTGTAGGATTCTATGAAAAGTAGAGGTCCTTAGGGTCATGGACTCTGATTCCTATGTGGTACTAATTATTTACTGAGAATGTTATTGGAAATTTTATTTTTTTTCCTACAATCTTGATGAGGTTCTGCCTGCACATGAGGATTCTAACAATAGTGATGTCTATTAAGCAGATTAGGGATTATGCTTCAGTCTCTGACCATCCAGGGTGAAGTTCAGGTCCCCTTAGTGCTAGCATTGTGAAGGTGGAATGGGCTGGAGAGGACTTTACTGGGAACAATGGATCAGCATTCTCATTGTGCTACCCATCAATACCCAGTCTACACCAGGGAAATCAATGATCCTCCGAATAAGCTAAATTTAACGGGTCTGCATTTGAAGAATTATGGTATCCAAGAGTCAAAAACCACCAACAATTTTAAATCTTTGTTCTGTGAAGGGAGAAGCTGGGACTTTATTATTGCATAAGCATCTATAAGCCCACTCTCCTGAATGAATTACTCCCAATTCCCTGCCCTTGCAAATCAAGAAATTGGATTGGGATCAGAGTAGGAGCAGGAAATGCCAGACCAACTGTCTACCAACAGCAAACCTACTACTTAGGAAGAAAATCCTAACCAAGAGGACCAATGCTGTAAAAAGGGCACAAACTTCATGGGCGAATGCCTGTTTTTCTATAACATTTTTCATTTTAAAATTCTTTTCACGGGTATTTGATGTCCATTCATAATTCCTTTGAGATGGTGGTGGTGAGTTATGTTCTTGAAGCACTGCAGACCATCTGGTGTTGGTACACCCACAGTGCTGTTTGGGAGGGAGTTACAGGTTTTTGACACAGTGGCAGTAAATGAACAGCAATGTAGATCCAAATCAGGATCGTGGAAGGGAATCTGTAGGAGGTGGTGCTCCCCTGTATCTACTGTCCTTGTCCTTCTAGGTGCTAGAGGTCATGACTTGGAAGGTTCTGCTAAAGGAATCTTGGGGACTTGCTGAAATACATCTAGAGTAGATGGTACTCACTGCTGTCATGACATGTCAGCGTTTGAGGAAATTGATTAACACAGTGGATAGCATGCCAAACAAGCAGCCTGCTTTGACCTGGATGGTGTGGCACTTCTTGAGTGTTTTTGGAATTGCACTAATTTAGACAAGTTGGGAATATTCCATCACACTCCTAATGTTTAGATAATGAACAGGCCTTGAGTAATCAGGAGATGAGTTACTCGCCACACGGTTCCCAATCTCAGATCATATATCGATAGTAGTATACAGCTGGTCCAGTTAAATTTCTGATCAATGATACCCCCCAGAATGTTGATGTTCGGGGATTCAGTAATACTGTTGAACATCAAGGAGAAATGGTTAGATTCTCTCTTACTGGAAGTGGTCATTGCCCCAGCACTTGTGAGACACCAATGTTATTTGCATGATTATACCATTCCATAATGTGGGTCCTCCTGAAAATACAAAAATTTGCATATACACCACCCCAACTTAAACTGTATTTTTTCCATAAAAATGTGTTGCTTGCTTTAAAAATGCACTTACATGTATTTTTTTCATAATATATTTGCCTTAACTCAGTGTTCATTTTTAAATTGTAAGCATTCTTCCAGATCTCTTGCAGTTGTGCCAATGTGTCCACAAATCACATCAACTTTCAGGCCATGGATAATGAATGTTGGCTTCTTAAAATATTAATGTGCCATTTCACAGCAGGTTTACACACAACTGGACTAACAAAATCTTCATTTCTTACAACAGTTCATTAACTGCTTCACAAGTTTCTTTATTACTAGTTGAGTTTTGATTGACTTTTTTGTTATCCTGACTAACAAATTAGAGTTGCACAAAATTAATTGCAACAAAATATTTCACAATTGCCTTTTTCATTGATTTAAATTTATAAACAAAATGGTGAACCATTTTTGTGATAGGAAAATATCAGCCGTCATTAAATGTAAATGTTTCTGAGTTATACATGAAACATTAGCATTAACTGTCACTTTCTTCTTGCTAAGTAAGCTGCAGTGATAATTTATTTAAAGTGCAATAGTCCTGTTGTCTTTCCCTTCCAATTACTTCCTGGAGATACCTTTCTCATAACCCCAGGGAAGAAATTTCTGCTAACTTTCAGAACAAGTTACTACTGTTGTAGAAACATAGCTTGCTGCAAGCAAATGTTAATAGATTCTTTGTCAAGCTATCACACGCCCCGGTTTGAACTGAATGCTAATTTTGTCTTATATTGATAATGCAATCCACCCAGTGGGAGATAGAAGCGTGTTTGACACTATATTGCATTTCACAGTTAAATTCGATTCTTGGTAGGTTGGCGATTCAATGCATGTGGTGCCTATGAGTTTAATAATGAAATGGTCCTCATTCAAATACAGTGAGATGTCCTACGAGTGTGACATACACCTTTCAATCCCATCAACATTAATAATCACACCCTTTACCCCATCCCCTCATGTATGATATTAGCATAGCAAGAATGCCGAATAGCAATTATAGCATTGGGAGATCAGCATTTTATTCCAAACCGAATGACTGCTTATCAAAAATGACTTCCAGTTTTTAAAAAAAACAAAATGCACACACGCAGCTGTATATCAGCCAGGGCGTTTCATAACTCTGCCTGATAGCTATAAAAGTGCAGATTAAATTCTTATAAATGGAACTCGCGATCTATCGTCTGTGAGTCTCAAAGTAGTATCTTTCGCCATGAGTCAGTTAATCACATCACGTACATGTTGTTAGAACGACGTGTGTGAATTTCTAGAATCATTTACACAAAAATAACCAACAGGCGTAAAAAAACTGCATGTACATCAAATAAATTCTTTATTTATTCGTCACAACACCGTACATGACATTACGGATGCAAGTTCCAGCTATGCATGGATGAAATGCCCACCTGTATGAAACTAACACACACAAGAGTGCAAATGAAAAACTGAGCGAAACTGAGGTTAACGGTGAGGGTACTGATTATTATTCCCTAAGAACAATTCACACTCAAGTATTCTCCAACTCGTCTGAATTGCATCGCTTTTAATTTAAGTGCATCGCTCGATCTATTTTACTCATGCAGCTGCAACTTGCAATTGTGATGCTCAGTGAATGTGCAAACTACCTGTGTGTACATGCAGTAATGCATAGCACTGTCAGAGATCACTTCTTGGTATTAGCGAAGACCTAGTTGCTGGGAAGTATTACAATTCATATCCTCAGTTTGCGAGAGTGCTTGAAACGTTTCGCCTTCTACCACTCCCAACTCTTGATCGAAGGCGATCTTCTAAGCTGCGGATCATAATATCATTACAGGATTAGATGGAGCCAGGACTGACCTTTCGCTGGCGATTGAACTCCCGTCTTGTCAAAGATCGCCCAGTTGGGTGAGAGGCTGAGCGAGCTGCGGATCCAGCCTAACCCGCCATGTTCCTCGGGTGCAGGATGAGGAAGAGAGACGGTTAATGTTTAGAAAAATCCAGCCTGCCACCGAGATGTGATCCGAGCTCGCACTAGTGGCAACACACGGCTTGAGCTTTCTAAAAATAGCAGTCCAATAATCTGAGGAGCCTAACAAAACACAAAGCATGTTCATAGCACATTCAGACAGCGGAATGGGAGATCAGGAGGAAGAGTTTCCTCAATGTACGTGATGGACAATGTTTATGTACAAAAAGGCAATACATGAAATGTAAATCTAATGTACACACACACACTATATATAGTTCATACATATCTACATGAGTCCATATGCACAGAGTTACACATACATATCTGCAGTCTTGTTATTAAAGTAGCTATGCATTTGCTATATAAGAACATAAAGAGCATAAGAACTAGGAGCAGGAGTAGGCCATCTGACCCCTCGAGCCTGCTCCATCATTCAATAAGATGATGGCTGATCTTTTCACAGACTCAGCTCCACTTACCTGCCTGCTCACCATAACCCTTAATTCCTTTACTGTTCAAAAATTTATCTATCCATCCCTTAAAAACATTCAATGAGGCAACCTCAACTGCTTCATTGGGCAGAAAATTCCACAGATTCACAACCCTTTGTGTGAAGAAGTTCCTCCTCAACTCAGTCTTAAATCTGCTTCCCCTTATTTTGAGGCTATGCCCCCTAGTTCTAGTTTTCACCCACCAGTGGAAACAACTTCCCTGCTTCCATCTTATGTATTGCCTTCATAATCTTATATGTTTCTATAAGATCTCCCCTCATTCTTCTGAACTCCAGTTACTGTAGCCCCAGTCTATTCAGTCTCTCCTCATGAGCCAATCTTCCCAACTCCGAAATCAACCTAGTGAATCTCTTCTACACTCCCTCCAGTGCCAGTATATCCTTTCTCAAGTAAGGAGACCAAAACTGTACACAGTACTCCAGGTATGGCCTCACCAGCACCTTATACAGCTGCAACATAATCTGTCACTCTTTTTAAACAGTTTCTCTAGCAATGAAGGACAAAATTCCATTTGCCTTCTTAATTACCTGCTGCACTTGCAAACCAACTCCTTGAAATTCCTACACAAGGACACCCAGATCCCCCTGCACAGCAGCATGCTGCAATTTTTTACCATTTAAATAATAGTCCATTTTGCTGTTATTCCTACCAAAATGGATGACCTCACATTTGCCAACATTGTACTCCGTCTGCCAGACCCTCGCCCACTCATTTAGATTATCTACATCCCTTTGCAGACTTTCAGCGTCCTCTGAACACTTTGCTCTTCCACCCATCTTAGTGTCATCTGCGAATTTTGACATACTACCCTTGGTCCCCAACTCCAAATTATCTGTGTAAATCGTAAACAATTACGGTCTGAACACTGATCCCTGAGGCACACCACTAGTCACTGATTGCCAACCAGAAAAACACCCATTTATCCTCACTCTTTGCTTTCTGTTAGTTAACCAATCCTGTATCCATGCTAATACGTTACCCGTAACACTGTGCGCCTCTATCTTATGTAGCAGTCTTTGATGCGGCACCTTGTCAAATGCCTTCTGGAAATCCAGATACACCACATCCACAGGTTCCCTTTTTAAACAATGGCATCACATTTGCTGTTTTCCAATCTGCGGGGACCACCCCAGAGTCCAGCAAATTTTGATATATTACCACTCGTGCATTTGCTATTTCTCCCATCATCTCTTTTAGTACCCTGGGATGCATTCCTTCAGGACCAGGAGACTTGTTTACCTTTAGCCCCATTAACTTGCCCAACACTACCTCTTTCCTGATGATGATAGTTTCTGTGTTCTCATGTGCCATAGTCTTCCTGTCATCAATTCTTGGCATGTGATTTGTTTCTTTCATTGTGACACCAACTCAATGCCTCAGCCATTTTCTCATTTCCAGTCATTACATCCCCCTTCTCATCCTCTAAAGGACCAATGTTTACTTTCACCATTCTTTTTCGTTTTATATATTCGTAGAAACTTGCTATGTATTTTTATAATCTGAGCTAGTTTACTCTCATAATCCATCTTACTTTCTTGATAGCTTTTTTTGTGGCTTTCTGCTGAACTTTAAAGATTTCCAAATCCTCTGTGGCTCAGTTATATTTACATGGATACTCCCCATCCAGTCCAGTTTGTCCTAGATTAGGCATCAGATTGCATCCCAGGGTTACAGCCAGAACTCTGTCTCAGTAGCAGAGGCATAGAGGCCGCGAGAGAAGAAACAATTTAATTCCCAAGTATTTGAAACTGCAGAAGGATTTGGAAAACCAAGAACTAGATTGAGGGTGTTTCCAGTTCAATTCCTTTACTCTCTGCATTTCTCAAGAGGGAGACAATCCTATTCTGCATTCGGGGCATATCTTGCTGCCGTGGGATGTTAGAAATCAAGAAATACAAAAACAATCATATTTTTGATCCAGGGATATGTTCACTTGGTAATTATATCAGAAGCCATACTTGCAACAAACATTTTTTTCTATGTTTCGATTTATTTTCAATTCAAATGAAATCTAGGCAGGAAGCAAATTTTAAAAATAACCTTTTTCAATTGTATTAATCTTCCTTTCTTTTTTAATCTGGCACGTCATGGTTCTAAAGGAGGTGCATATCAACAAAAAAATCGATTATTAAAAATTACTGGCTTTGGGTACATTATGACTAAGAAACGTTTTACATCAGGCTTTTTAGAATGATTTTACACCGCGGGTTAGCTGAGTTCTCCGGCAGGATGTTAACAAGGTAAAGGATCACTGTTGAAATTCCTTGAGGATTGTGTCATTGTAACCCGGAACTAGATCCAAATATCATTAGGTGTTTTTTCAGGCAGAGCGAGTTAAAGGAATAGATTGCATACACAGGTTTGTTGTTGCTTGTTGGAAGGGCAGAAACATCTGAAGAATAAATGCCAGGAGACACGATGAAAGATTCTGGCGTGCAATGCATTCCCTCACAACTGTAGCCCTGTTGTTAAAGTAGCTATGTATTTGCACTATGGCTCAATTATATTTACATGTGCACCCATGATTAATTCTTCATTTCACTCTTACATGGCCAGAGTTTATCAGATATCAACAGTGTCTAAGAATTCGCTACTGATTATTTTGTTGGTTTATTTAGCAATGGGAATGAAAGGTCCCACTCCTTCATAATATAAGACCGAGCTGCATCATGCAGGCACCCCTCTCCCCATCGCCCCCCCCCCCCAGTTCATTTAGGGGACATGAATCTCGCTGGTTGCTCAACGTTAATTGGACTTGAGATGAAGGCAGTGGTGAAGAAGCATCTTGAACTGCTGCTTCCTTGTTTTGTGGGTAAACGTACAGTGCTGTGAGGGAGGGAATCCCAGGATTTTGACACACGGACAGTGAAGGAACAACAATATGATTCCTAGTCAGGGTCGTGTGTGGCTTGGAGGGGAATCTCCAAGTGGAGCATACTTCTAGTCCTGCTGCCATTGTACTTCTTTGCAGTTGAAATTTTTGGGGGTCTTTTAGCTCGGATGGCTAATAGATAATGTCTTGGCACCCTGGATTCAATTCCTATGCTGACTGTGGTGGTTAATGGAGCCTCGCCTCTTCCACACTTGAGGACTAATGCCCTTCAAACCATATATAATGAGCTCTCTCTCTTTAAAAAAGAGAAATAGTCGTTTCCTAATTGGCCAGTAGCTAGACATTTAAGGCTTGGGAGGTGCATTGGTAGTCGAGGGAATGGTTGGGGTGCCAATTAAGTTGGCTGCATTTTCCTGAATGTTGTCAAGCTACTTGAGTGTTGTTGGAATTGCATTCATGCAGACAAGTGGAAAATGTTCTATCACAATCCTGACTTGCAGCTGGGGAGTCAGCAGCTATTTGCCACAAAATTCCAAGCCTTGACTTGTTCTGGGCTTGTTCTTGTAACCACAGTATTAATATGGCTGGTTCAACTCAGTTTCTGGGCAATGTTAGCTATCAGGGAATTCAGCAAAGGTAATACTTTTGAATATTAAGAGAGATGGTTGGATTCTCTTTTGTTGGAGATGGTTATTTCCTGGCACTTGTATGGTGTAATTAGGCAGAATTTTCCCAAAAAAATGGCTAAGGGCGAAATCTTCTGGCTCTTCCTGCCAGCAGAATCTTCCGGCCCCACCGATGGTGCACCTCTGCCGCAGATTTCTCAATGGCGTGGGGTAGAATTAATGGCATGTCACTTCTCACCACCGAGAAACAGGCTGCAAGGTGTTCAGAAAATCTTGCACTTGACAGAGAAATCCAAAGAGATCTGCGCCAGTCTGTTTGCTGTAGACTAGTCCTACACTTAGTCATTATTGAAGAGACTGGTGAGTGTCATGCTGGTTGTGGGAGGGGCATGACCTAAAACTTCAGTGACCCTGGCTGCAAAGCTATTGGGCGTCATTTTGAAATGGCATCCCGATCTCACAGTGCACTGGCCTACCGCTGCCCACCCCATTGGATATCAGGACCTCACCACTCAGCAGCGGTGGCATGTTTCTCTACCTCCTCGCCAACACAAATTGCTGGTATCAGGGTGTTGGAACCTCTTTCATGACCACTGACATGCCCTCTCATAACCAACAACATGTCCCCTTTCATGTCCCACACCTTCACACCCCCCTGCTTCGTGCTTCACCCTTTTACAAACACTCCTCACCTCCATACTCCATGGCCCCAAAATAACCCCTGTAAAACCCCTCCTGCATTGTCGCCCCCATTATAGTCTTCCCGGTCATGAACCCCCATCATGACAACCACTCAGGCTCCACCCCCACTCAGGTCCCACCCTCACTCATGCCCCACCTCTTTGGCACTGTTCCTGACACACTGGCAGTGCTAAATTGGCACTACAGTGTGCCAGGGGCACTGCCAGTTGGGTAGTGCCAGATGGGCATTGCCCCATCATGTCCCCGAACACCTGGGGGCTTCAGTGGTCTCTGAGCCCCCTGGCGTGACCATCATGCCTGGCTCAGCCAGTGGATTGTCTCTGGGTTTAGGCTGCGCCCAAGTGTTGGAAGATTCCGGAAGCTGGGAGAATCTGAAATCGAACAGGCTAAGCATATTGAAATGCTACTTTAAATATGCTAATCATCTCACACTGGTTCTGGATGCGAGCCAGCTTGCGCCAGTAAAAAGGGACTGGGATGATCACAAACTGTTTGGCATCTTGCGCAAAACCCGTTTTAAGGCCTGCATGCAAGTTTCCTGGATCAGCTTAATCTCCACCAGGCACAGCGAGGCGGGGAAATTGTCCCCAATGACTATAGGAAGCTTAGACATTTTCTGATAGCATTAAAACAACCTCATACACGTCCATTATTTTGTGATCAGGTACTTGAGATGACTTCAGAAAATAGAAATGTAATATTTTCAGTATTAAAATTTATACAGAATTTTACAGAGTGAAACTGCCCAGAGGCTATATTTCAGACATTTAGTGAGATTCTCTGGCCTCCCTCAGCAATTTTCTCAGTGGCAGAGGGCTGCAAGCTATATACTGGCCACGGGACCTTCCGAATCTGTCGATGGGAATTCCCATTGAATCCAGCCCACACCACTGAGAACACATGGCAGAGGATGCGCCATCGGTAAGACCAGAGAATCCAGCCGGCAAGAACAGCCGGAGAATTTTTTCTCTTGTTGTTACTTTTAAAGATTGAAATGGAAATAAATTTTGTTAGTAGACTTTAGCTCTGGTCACAGCCATTCTTGTGCAACACCACCCCCAAGTGGAGTTTTCAACGCCATCTTGCAAAACAGAACTTTGTTTTCAAATCAGTCCCCAAATCAAACAGCATTTCAGATATTTTCTGTATAAATGTTTATATATTGGAGTCTACAGTAAAAATACAGCACAAATATAGAAATAACATAGCAGCTCTATTAAAAACAGGTTCAAAAGGGAATATTAAAAAAGTATTAAGAGGGACATCAAATAAAAACAGGAAATGCTGGAAATGTTAAGGCTAGAGAGTAGCAAACTAGATACAAAATAAACAGAGTGAGTCACAAAGAAAACTAAGGGCTTAACAAAGGTAATGGGCAATTATTGATGAAGGTGACTTTAGAGAAAATAACAAAAACGTAAGGAGAAAGAGACAATTGTTCATTGATTTGATTTGATTTATTATTGTCACATGTATTAGTATACAGTGAAAAGTATTGTTTCTTGCACGCCACGCAGACAAAGCATATCGTTCATAGAGAAGGAAAAAAGAGTGCAGAATTTAGTGTTACAGTTATAGCTAGGGTGTAGAGAAAGATCAACTTAATGTGAGGTAGGTAAGAGATTGAATTAAAGCATTGTTATAGAGTTTGGCAAAGAGTCAGAATAGAGTTTTAAAAGCATGGAATGAGAGTACAAGATAGAATTAGAGGGTATGCTGGGCACAGCTTGCAAGAAGTTGCCACGCTCTAGTGCCATCTTGGATTGGATGTGTGAAGCAGATTAAAAGTACAGACACTAAAGAGGCAAGGACTGATTAGAGACAGTTAGCATGGCTTTGTGAGAGGAAAATCATGTCTCACGAATTTGGTTGAGTTTTTTGAAGGGTTAACCAAGAAGGTAGATGAGGGCAATGCAGTTGGTTTGTCTACGTGGACTTTAGCAAGACCTTTGACAAGGTACCCTCGTGGTAGGTTGTGCATAATGCTAAACCTCACGGGATCCAGGGTAAGATAGCCAATTGGATACAAAATTGACTTGATGATAGAAGACAGAGGATGGTTATAGAGGGTTGTTTCTTAAAGTAGAGGCCTGTGACCAGTGGTGTGCTTCAGGGATCAGTGCTGGATTCAGTGTTATTTGTTATTTATATTAATGATTTGGATAAGAATTTAGGAGGCACGGTTAGTAAGTTTGCAAATGACACCATCTGCATCTGGGAACTTGGGTCCCCAGAACATTAGCTGAGTTTCTGGATTAATAATCCAGCGATAGTACCACTGGGCCATTGCTTCCCCCTCATCAAAAATATTTTCCATAAGAGTGAGGAAAATCTAAAGGAAACAACAATGATATACCACAAAATTCACCTTTTTAGCATCAAGTACAGTTTGATTCCAAAATGACATCTGTGACACACATGCACACTTCTGCTCTAAATCACACTAGACGTTAGTTTGTTAATAGCATTAGAGTTTGTGCAGGAAAGGTCTGCTGGAAAAATGCAGAATAGGTAGTTCATAATGTCAATCAGCTGGTAAATGTGATTTGACTCCAGTGCTGCCATTTTAGAACTCAGTGCCCTAACTTATGCACTGTTGATCACTTATTCAACAGCAGGAAGGAATCTCCACCAGCAGTATTTAAAAGGTTCATTATTACTTACAAGTTAATTGTTAATTTCTGTAATTGTTGAAGTGTCTGGAGTTATTTAAAATTGTTGGTCTATAGGCAGTTGTGATGCCAGGTATGGAAGGACTTTGGCCTGACTTCAAGGATTCTGCATCAACTTGTAACTATCACATATCAATGCAGTAGACTGCTTTCACCATGGAGTGTAACATGGGAGGGAAAAGGAGGAGAGACTACCGAGCAGGACCAGGTGCTATAAACAGGAGAAGGGGACGAGGTGGCCATACCTGCCCAATTCTCTGACCTAAACCTCCACAAGGAACAGAGTGCCAGACAATTTCACTTTACTAAAGATAACCTTATTGAAATCAATCATCTACACCTGAAAAATAAATGAGGATACCATAGTCGGAAGCTATGAGGGTGACCATAGCCATGAATCTTTAAATGCCTAGTTTGTTTATGCGCCATTTCCAACATCTCACAGCTTGCTGGCTGCTGTTGCTGAAACTTTGTGTGCAAGAGGGCTGAATACATTTCATGCTCTTTTGCCAGGCTGGATCATGTTGCTTTGTGGGAATTGTAGACATCCCCATTATGCAGGGTACTATTGATTGCGTGCAGGTCAAATTTTGAGAGTCACATGTCAACTGAAATGACCCATAACCACATAGGAGCTCACTCCTTCAACATTCTGACAATAGGTAGCATATAATGCAAGTTATTGCCCAGTATTTTGGCAGCAGTTATTATGTCTTCATTCTGCTGCAGTCTAATGTTGGGCCATGCAACAAACCAAAGTGCTACCTTTTGACATGGCTCATTACTCTAATCATAACTCAAGCACATACGGACAGCATACGTTTGTTAAAAGCCACAATGCCACATGAAATGGAGTATATTGCGGGCAAATGTGAAATTGTTTATGTTGGCAGGAAGAATAAAAAAGAAGCATATTATATAAATGGTGGAATATTGCAGAGTCTGAGATTCAGAGAGATCTGGCTGTCCTTGTGCATGACATCACAAAAGATTGTTACACAGGGACAGCAATTAATTAGGAAAGCCAATATAAAATGTCGTAATTTATTGTGCGGAGAATTGATTACAAAAGTAAGGAGGTTACGTTTCAGTTGTACAAGAGACTAGAGAGGCTACATCTGGAGTACTGTGTACAGTATTGGTCTCCTTATATAAGGAACGATGTGAATGTATTAGAAGCAGTTCAGAGAAGGTTTGCTAGACTAATAGCAGGAATGGACAGGTTGTCTTTTGAGAAAACGTTGGAGAGGTCAGGTTTGCATTCATTTGAGTTTAGAAGAGAAAGAGGCGACCTGATCAAAACATATCAGATCCTCAGGGGTGGATGTGGAGACGATGTTACCTTTTGTCGGAGAATCTAAAACTAGGGGTCACTGTATAAAAATTACAGGTTATTCAATTAAGACTGAGATGAGGAGAATTTTTTTCTCTCAGAGGTTTGCGAGTTTCTAGAACCCTCTTCCTCAAAAGGCAGTGGAAGCAGAGACTTTGAATATCTTTAAGGCAGAGCTAGATAGATTCTTGATTAACAAGGGGGTTGAGGTTACAGTCAAGATTGGTGGCATAGTGGACAGTGAAGAGGATTATCTACGATTGCAACAGGATCTTGAACAATTGGGCCAGTGGGCCGATGGATAGCAGATGGAGTTTAATTTAGACAAACATGTGTTGATGCATTTTTTTTAAATTGAATTGGGGCAGGACTTACTCAGTTAATAGAATAGAATCATAGAATCACTACAGTGCAGAAGGAGTCCATATGGCTCATCGAGTCTACACTAATCACAGCCCCACCCAGGCCTATTCCTGTAACCCCACGTATTTAGCCTGCTAATTCTCTGACATTAGGGTCAATTTAGCATGGCCAATTCACCTAACCTGCACATCTTTGGAGTGGGGGGGGAACTGAAGCACTTGGAGAAAACCCAAGCAGACACAGGGAGAGTGTACAAGTGCTGCATGACCTAAGGCTGTAATCGAACCCAGGTCCCTGGCGCTGTCAGGCAGCAGTGCTTGCCACCATCCTGCTCCTGCTTAATAGTAGGGCATTAGGGACAGTTAAAGAACAAAGAGATCTAGGAGTACAGGTTCATAGCTCCTTGAAATTGGAGTCAAAGGTGGACAGAGTGGTGAAGGCGGCATTCGGCATGCTTGGTTTCATTGGTCAGAATGCTGAATACAGGGGTTGGGACGTTTTGTTGAAGTTGTACAAGACATTGGTAAGGCCACACTTGGAATACTGCAAACAGTTCTGGTGACCATATTATAGAAAGGATATTATTAAACTAGAAAAGTGCAAAAAAGATTTCCTAGGATGCTACCAGGACTTGATGGTTTGAGTTATAGGGAGAGGCCAGATTGACTGGGGCTATTTTCCCTGGAGTGTAGGAGGCTTGGGGTGATTTTATAGAAGTCTATAAAATAATGAGGGGCATAGATAAGATTGTTTTCCAAAGGTAGGGGAGTCTTAAACTGGAGGGCATAGGTTTAACACGAGAGGGGTGAGATAGAAAAAAGAGTCCTAACGGGCAATTTTTTCACACAGAGGATGGTGAGTGTCTGGAACAAGCTGCCAGAGGTAGTAGTGGAGGTGGATACAATTTTGTCTTTTAAAAAGCTCCAGGGCCCAAGGTCTATTCGCATGGCAACCTCAACAAGGCTCCTTAGGCAGCACCTTCCAAATTCATGACTGCTACCATCTAGAAGGACAAGGGCAGCTGATACCTGAGAACACCAGCACCTAGGCATTCCCCTCCAAGTCACTCACTGTCCTGACTTGGAAATATATCACTGTTCCTTCACTGGATCACTGGAACAAAAACCTGAAACCCCCTTCCTAACAGCACTCTAGATGCATCTACACCTCAAAAATGGCAACAATTCAAGAAGGTAATTCACCACCACCTTCCCAAGGACAACTAGGGATGGTCAACAAATGCTGGTCTAGCCAGTGATGTTCATATCCGAGAAATTATTTTTTTTAAATGACGCAGCAACTGAAGGCTCATGTCAGAGCACCAGCAAACAACGTCTGAGTGCATGGAGAAAGCTCAGACGGCAGTCATCATGACTGCAGGTGCCAGTGCCCAAAAGTGTCATAGAAGTTTAGCATTTGGAACTCCAGCAGATTGGTAGAATTGCCAAGGCACCCCTCCACTACCCCTACGCACCCTTTCCCCAAGGGACTAGCTATAGTTTAGTGAAGCAGAAGCCAGCTGTCCTCTCCCAGGGAGCTAGAATTCAACCTCCCATCCCTGCCATTCTACCAGTAATCTTGTTATTGGATAATAGTTTCATAGTCGCCATTACTGAGTCTAGCTTTCAATTTGAAGTTTTAGAAATTGATCTTAAATTCCAACTGTCCCCAAAGTATTAGCTTGGGATTCCTGATCCAGTGGCACACCTCTATGCTACGGTCTCCTCTGGAGCATTGAGCTCCAACACATCACAGCTGGTGTCAGATTAACTTTGCATGCAAATTGATAGCACATTCTGTCTACTCTGTAATCTCTATCTGGCAGCCATTTACTGTTCATGCTAATAGCTTCAACTTAAGTGCCCAGTAAACTGGAACAATCAATCTCAATTGAATGTCCATTGTGCTTCTACATCCTGCTAGATTCTCCACACTTGCAACCAAAATACTCTGTGTTCTGTGACACACATTTTGTAGACAGGACGTACCTAAGCAATATTTCACTTTGTCGGGTGGATCCCAGTGTGGTAGCTGTACCAGAGCATTGTGGATGGAGGTGCAGCTAATCTTGACACACAGCTCTTCAGTGCTATATCTAAGATTCTGTATAGCTCAGGATGCTGGGAGTCTCAAGAAAATGTAAAGTGGATAATTGATTCAGCATTTCCACTTGAAGCTAATTATACATGGGGCCTCCTTCTCCCATTAATTGTTTAATTAGCCAACACCATTCACAACTGGGTGTGCCAGGAGTGCAGACCTTGGTTTTGACCAGTTGATTGTGAAATCATATTGCTTTACATTTCAATTTTCTAATGTGCTTTCAAGCATGTTTTCTTTTACATATACTGCCCATTGTGTTCATCTTCCTCTGGAACTGTCCATTGCTTAAGGATTAAGTACTGCTTAATTGTGAGTCAACAGTATCTGAGATGCATCTGATTGGAGTGTTTGTTTAGATAACAGACACTCTATCACTCTATGCATTTTCATGATGACATTTTCAAGAGTAAAATAAACAAAAATTCCAGTCTTTGCAGTTTTCCTTTTTTATTTTAGTTCAATTTAAACCCTACTGAGAAAGCAAGATCAATAAAAGCCTTGTTGACATGTCGTATTCTGTCCTGGAACAATTTATTTTGTAACTTGTTGAACAGAGAGACCTTGGAGTCCTCGTGCATCAGTTATTGGAAGTAAGCGCGCAGGTTGAGCAGGCAATAAAGAAGGCAAATGGTATGTTGGCCTTCATAGCATGAGGATTTGAGTATGGGAAAAGTGATGTTTTACTGCAATTGTACAGGGCACACCTGGAGTATTGTGCACAGTTTTGGCATCCTAATCTGAGGAAGAATGTCCTTGCTATAGAGGGAGTGCAGTGAAGGTTTACCAGGCTGATTCCTGGGATGGCAGGTCTGTTATATGAGGAGAGACTAAGTTGGTTAGGATTGTATTGATTGGAGCTTAGAAGAGTGAGGGAGGATCTCATAAAAATGTATAAAATTCTAACAGGATTCGACAGGGTAGATTCAGAAAGAATGTTCCCAATGACGAGGGGGTCCAGATATAAGGCTCATAGTTTGAGGATAAAGGGTAAACCTATTAGAACTGAGGTGCGGAGAAATTTCTCTACCCAGGGAGTGGTGAATCTGTGGAATTCACTACCACAGGAAGTAGTGAGGACAAAACATTGTGTGATTTCAAGAAAAATTGGATGTAGTTCTTGGGGTTAAAGGGATCAAGGGATATGGGAGAAAGATGGGATCAGGATATTAAATTTGATGATGAGCCAAGATCAAAATGAATGGCAGAGCAAGCTCAAAGGGCCAAGTGGCCTACTCCTGTTTCTATTTTCTATGTTTCTATATAAAAGTCTTTTTACCTCTGCACAATCAGTTTTGAACAACAGTGTCATGTCTGAATTCTTCAGTCTTATTCATAATGGAACTTTGAATTAAAAATCCCATATTCAGGTTATCAGGAGCAAATTATTTCTCCAGCTGAGTTACCACAATATTCCATATCATGGGGGAACAAATATTCTTAACAGATGTCTGGAGCTGCTTCTGGATTGTAAAGCCTTGCTATTTATAGCATGGAAAGTTTGTTTAGATTCTTATGGGTAGAGTATCCACACATGGTACAGCTGTGTAGTGCAGAGTCTATTTGCTCAGTTCCCTGATTGAGGAATTCAGACTTGCAGTTATAATAATTTACCAATTCTGAGATTACACTCTATACCTAGTTCCCCAGAGTACACACGATATACAATGTGCTTTGATTTACAGTATTTTGTGATTTGTACTGTTCTCAGGTATAAATCATATCCTGTCTTCGTTTGGTGTGCACATGTAAACCAAGCATTTAAGGATAGCTCACACCTATACTTCAGGCAATAGGAACATACTGCATGTTAATAATCTGCTAACTAGTGCCCTTTATTGTAAATTTCCTTCTCATCTGTTTTTTAGTTAATTTAGTGGAATGAGTAGCCGTATCTAATTCATAACCATTGGCACAAGAGAAAAAGAATTATGAGCATAATGACTAATTCATTTACATAAAGAACATAATCGATGTAAAACAGAAAAAGAATGCAATTAACTTATGAATGAAAAATAGTGCACTTGAACATGTGATGAAAGTCAGAATAAGTCAATAATTAGTTGATCATTCATGCTGTTGATCATGGATATTCTAATGTCTGGATAGTGGATTTTTTAAAATTCATTCGTGGGACATGGGTATCACTGGATGACCAGCATTTATTGCCCATCCCTAGTTGCCCTTGAAGGGCTGTTGAGAGACAACCACACATAGCTGTGGCTCTGGAGTCTCATGTATGCCAGGCCAGATAAGGACATTAGTGAATCAGATAGGTTTTTCTGACAATTGACAATGGTTTTCATGGTCATCAGTAGATTCTTAATCCCAGATATTTTTTATTGAATTTGATTTTGCATCATCTGCTAGACAGCAATCAAACCTGGGTCCCCAAAACATTAACTGAGCTTCTGAGTTAATATCTGGCATTAATATCACTGGGCCATCACCTCTCCATTGTGACATTTAGCTTCCAGTCAGGGATTGACACATGGCATTCGGTGTAGAGTGAATACAGCTTTGGGAGTTGGGTGGGCTGGAGGAGGTTTTTCAATTCATTCATAGGACAAGGGTGTCACTGCTTGGCCAGCATTTATTGTTCATCCCTAATTACCATTGAGAAGGTGGTGGCAAGCTGCTTTCTTGAATTGTTTATGTCATTTAGGAGGGAATTCCAGGATGTTGACCCAGCTACTGCGATATATTTCCAAATCAGGATGGTGAGTGGCTTGGAGGGAAACTTGTGGGTGCTAGTGTTCCTATATATCTGGTGCCCTTGCCCTTCTAGGTAGAAGTGGTCATGGGTTTGGAAGGTGCTGTCTCAGGATCTTTGGATTGCTGCAGTGCATCTTGTAGATTTTACACACTGCTGCTACTGAGCATCAGTGGTGGAGGGAGTGGGTGTTTCTGGATATGGTGCCAATCAAGTGGGCTGCCTTGTCCTGGATGGTATCAAGCTTCTTGAGCATTGTTGGACATGCACCCATGCAGGCAAGTAGGGAGTATCCCATCACAGTCCTGACTTGTAGATGGTGGACAGGCTTTGGGGAATCAGTAGGAGAGTTATTCGGCACAGTATTTCTAGACTACCTGCTCTGCAAGAGGCTGTGTTTAAGTGGTGAGTCCAGTTACATTCTGGTCAATGGTAACCCCAAGGATGTTGACAGTGGGGGAATTCAGTGAAGGTAAACCATTGAATGTTAAAGAGTAGTGGATAGAGTGCTAAGTAATAGAGCAAAGTGAAGATGGGGGTTGGTGGTGAGCCAAGTCTAATTAGCTGAAAGGACGGATCATTTGGCAGAATTATGTGTGGACAGTGGAACACAGAAGGAGCATTGAAAGTACTGATTTATATAAATAAAACTAGTATTTCTTCACTGAAGGGAAAGGGGACTTGACTATTAAATAGTGATTATAGCATTGTTCTTGGATATAAATCATATTCTGCATTTATGTTCTCTAGATTTGATTCTGGAATCTCATTTATCAATCAAAAATTAAGAACTTTTTTCAAGAACTTTTATTTTGCAACTGACAGCAAGGCTGGTTTTTCCACAGAAAGAGCCATGCAGGACAATTTTCCATTTGGGAGCCTCACTGTCTATGTATTATACTGAGGAAGGAGTAGGAGAGAGAGGCAGAAATGTAACAAATGAGAAATGCATGCTCGAGGGTTTAGTTTTATAATACTATATAACAACATCTGAATTGGTACGGCTCACCGTGGCTGAAATTTTCCTGCCCTCTTGGAATCATTCAGCTGCAATATGGAGAATTTAACAATACATTAGGCCAAATCAAATAGAGACAGGCTTTCTAATAGGAAACATAATTAATTATCACACAATTCCACACAACTGATAGTACTGGGTTGCCAAGAAGCGAGACTTGTATTAATGCTCGCTTAACTCTGAAAAGGATTACTATTGTGCTCATCTTCTATGGCACCTTTGGAATTCTGCCTTCTCCTTTCCCCCATCAAAAAATTTTACTCACTCGGTTAATATCCAGATAACTTTTTAAACCATTATTGTGCTTCTTCTAAGATCCACCGTATTCAATTTGTGTCAAAAAACAAATAAGCTACTGTCTTCAACCATTGATGTTCCTGTAGAAAATCCATGTCTTTATATTAATAAAACAGGAGATTTTCAAGTCAAGAATTAAGTAGCAGATGGCTGCAGGAAAAGTCCTAAACATATCATTATCTATAGCTCTTCTTTCCCTAAATATACTTTGTTATGACCAGGTAAGAAGGGGTAAACTGGCCCCCCTCTATTCAGCTTCCTCAGTTGGTCACAACAAAGATTTAAGTTTCCTTTATTTGAGGATATGCTCTTCCAAATTAGAATATATTTTACTATTTAAGCTGTGTGCAATAATGACTCAATCAAATAAAGTCTTCTTGAAGCAAAGAAAGAGCAATGTTGTTAATCATCAATCCCAAGGACAATAATAAGTGGCTATATTAAGCATTCAGCTGCCCTGCAGACACACACACACGTGTCCTTCAATTGTTCTCAAGGCTTAGAATTTAAAAGTTACAGCCAATTTAGATTAACTGCTTTCTTAGATACATTCAGATGTAGAGGATGTTGCAATTATTATGTGGACTCAGTATGCTGATTTCTGGTAGTGAAGGTTTTTCAAACTGGACGATACTCTCTTTCCAAAAAGAAAGAGGGGAGAGAAAGCCCACCATTTGTTTCTTCTACTGAAGACTTTCTTAACACTGTGTTATTTGCAATCCCTCTCGAGTGGCTGGCAGCTTTCCTATGAAATACATCACCCATTGTGGAGTTCCAAGAGGTTTTGGGTGTGTCTGTCTGTGGCGGTCATTATTTTGTAACATTCATATCTCCTCCTTAGACAGTTACAAGTTCTGAAGAATATTTGGATTGTAGAAAATGTGTCTCTCTTCACAATATCATAAGGCTGATTTGTTAAATTCGTCACCTTCATCTTGGAATGTGGCATTGCATTTAAAGCTGTTTGCTCAGTTCAAATTGCACAATTTCTAATCAGTTGAAAGTTGAAAAATCATATTTCCAAAAATAAAAGAGGCACAGCTTGAACACAACTTCTTTTGATATTTGATTCTCTTCATGTGAAAAACTAAACTTTAAGATCCTTGAAACATGTATAGGAAAGATGGGGCTTAGATAATTACAGAAACAGTGCTACAAAAGATATTTAGGATTTTACATTATTATATAATGCTACATAATAGGAAAAACGTCTGTAAACTTTCTCTTTCGTGCTGTGCATTATGGCACTTAATTGAGCCATTGTAATTGGAGGCAATACTACAAGAAGACTGATAATTTAGAGGATGTGTTGGGTGGTGATCCCCAGTTTATATGGTATCCTATTACCTGAAATCTGATTTTTTATGAGGGTTTGAACATTAATGCTATTTGTTAATACATGACATAATGCAACGGATTGCAGCATAGTTAGCGTTCTTGGATGTTCTAAGGGGACAAGCCCTGACAAACTGGCACATCACCATAAAAAAAATCAATATTATTGAACAGTGAAGGAACATGTGTCAATTTTAAATCTCAAGAAAGTTAAAACTATATAATTCAATAATTAACAAAAGGGTAAAGTTAAGTCACACAAATTCCAATATAAAATATAACAAGGGCAAGAAAATTTAACTTATACAACTTTGGAGTAAAAATAAAGTAAGAGGGGGCTGAGCACTAGACCTTACCATGCTGTGGGAGGATTTGAATCCACAATGTCTCAGCAATGCTATGGAGAAGAAATCCAAACAGTATATTTACTGACAGGATGAGAGGTTAAACCATAGGGAACCTAACTCAAACCTGCCTCTTCGTAGCAGGTTTCAGAGTTTGTGGAAGGCTGGAAGTAGGTTGGTATTACGTTTTTGGATTTTTAAACAATTTGTTTTGTCTGGTTCATTGTCCCAAGCCACTTGATAAGTGGAGCTGGCATTCTCCATACCTTGGTGTGTGTCTATTTCTGCTAATACCCAGGCAAACAATAGCATGGCCCAGAGCTCATTACAAAACAGCACTTACTCCATAGATTGGATCGTGGCGTGCACCAGTTAAGAGAATATATCATGCACAGTTACATTACTCTCCTGTCAAGAAACAACAAACTCAGACTGAAACTCAGGCTCTGAACCAAATTGCTTTATTTACGCAAAACAAAATAAAACTGAATGATACATTCCACTTTCAATACATAACGTAATAGACATCCTCATTTTCCTTTTTAACACAAACATTTAACTACTTTTTTTACATTGCCATGCAAATTGGCACAGGCATGGTCTTCCTTCTCCCTGGCCAGATCGAGGGCATGCTCATCATGGTTCTCAGCTCGGGCATGGCTCCAGCTGGCTGTGCCCATTGATGTCTGTTGTTGTTGAGTTTGTCCTACAATGACACAGAGTGGAAGAATGTAAGTGGGAGCGTTGATATTTAAGATGGTTATGAGGTGTGTCAGGCATGGAACTTGGGTGGGAGATGTTGTGAGGAACGTAGCATCTACTGACGGAACATGGTGATTGCGGGACGGGATGGAGATTGGGGGGGAACCTGGTGGCTGATGTTGGCAAAGGCCAAAGTGGCTGAATGAGAGAAAGGGTTGGGGTTGTGAGGGGTTCACAAGGGGTCCAGTGGAAGACTGGGAGTGGTTCAGTTACCCTGGATGAGCAAAGAAGATCACTCATCTTTTTCAGATATTGCTATCCATTCTGGAGAGCACTTGCACTGACCAGGCTGCACTGCATCTCAGGTGGGGGTGGTCACCCTGCTGGAAGGCAATCTCCTGGAGTGGAGTTGAGTGTGTCCCACCTTTGCTCCACTCCATCCAGAATCCTGGTGAGAGCCCCCTCTGAAAAGCGTGTTGCTGCCTTCTTGCTTGTCAGCCCTTGAAGTCATTGTGGAACAAGCATTGGGGAGCCGTTTATATGTATCTCCCTAGCGCTTGCAGCAGTTAAGTTGTTGCAGAGTTGGCAAATCAGAGGGAACATGCTGCAGGGGCAGCATGATTCTTGTGGATATAAAAATTATTATTAAAGAGGCATAGGATTCGGCCTGAAACACACTGGTGCCATCAGCGGGAATCATTCTGCTTTTCGTGCTGGAACCAACACTCAGCCATTTTGATAATATTTTGCCCAATGACTCTCGATTGCCTTTTCCATGCAAGCTTATCCAAGAAATATGATTTTAAAATGCTGAAGTTACATGGAAACGAAAAGCGACAGATAACTCCATCTCTCATTGTTACATTAGATCAAAAGATTATGATACCATTTATGATGCCATGGCTCAAGCCACGTAGTAGTCTCTTTAAGACTTGAATAGCAGGTTAGCTGTAAAGACTTGCATTCTAATCAGTATTCTGTAAACTGAGTGTGACTTTATATGCCCTTCTCTGATCAGAACCTTCCACACGCCTGACAAAGGAACACCGTTTCCAAAAGTTTGTGAGATTACTATCAAATAAACTGGTTGCACTCTAACCAGGTGTTGTGAGACTTCTTACTGTGTCAAGCCATGTAAACAGTTAATACCATTGCCAGCCCCCCCCTTTTGTTCTTTGCTCCGTTGTATCACACCTTATGAAGTTCATGCAGTCAACCCGTCTGAACCCTGTGCTGAAAACTGTTGTGTTGAGAAGTATTCTGTGCAATTCCTACATGGTATTTTTAACAGATGAAATGCAAGTTAAAAATTTAACACGAGCAAAAATGCATTTTGTTTTAGCTCTTTAAACCAAGGCTATTTATTTATGCTGGGATTCTCCCACACAACATGCATTGTTTCAAAAGACCCACCTGATGAAATGGCATAAATGGAAATTATACTTTCGTTATTTTATTAAAATGCTAAAATCTGCAAATAACAATGTAGGCATTATGTCCACATGTCCCCATAATTGTCAAGTAAATTTATAACAACATTCTAAAATAATTATTTTAAATTATTCATGTTCACTTTTCAAGTTTTTAGTTGTGGCAATGACTCAAATAACATTATAACTTCATTGGAAACATACAAATTTTACAATATCAGGTCTTTGTGCAGTTAATGGAGAATGCTGAGGTACCTTGAGGATGCCCAAATCTACAGAATCATAGTGCAGAAGGCCATTCGGCCCATCAACCAATATCCCACCCATGCCCTATCCCCAAACCCCCATGCATTTAGCCTAACTAGTTCCCCTAACACTAAGGGACAATTCAGCATGGCCAATCCACCCAACCCGCTCATCTTTGGACTGTGGGAGGAAACTGGAGCACCCAGAGGAAACCCACGTGGATACAGGGAGAATGTGCAAACTCCGCACAGGCAGTGACCAGTGACAGTTACCAAGCCGGGAATCAAACCTGGGTCCCTGGCACTGTGAGGCAGCAGTGCTAACCACTGTGCCACCGTGCCATTCCAGATAGCATTTTCCAAATTCCATCTCAGCCAACAGTATCTAATAGTGTGGTGAGCTCTACAAAGAACATAGAACATAGAACATTACAGCGCAGAACAGGCCCTTCGGCCCACGATGTTGCGCCGACCAGTTAAAAAAGCAATGACCCTCTAACCTAAACCAATCCCTTTTCATCCATAAACCTATCCACGGATCTCTTAAACGCCCCCAAACTAGGCGCATCTACAACTGCAGCAGGCAGGGCATTCCAATCCCTCACCACCCTCTGGGAAAAGAACCTACCTCTGACATCCGTCCTATATCTACCACCCCTTAATTTAAAGCTATGCCCCCTCGTGCTAGCTTTCTCCATCCGAGGAAAAAGGCTATCACTGTCCACCCTATCTAAACCTCTAATCATCTTACATGTTTCAATAAGGTCCCCTCTTAGCTGCCTTCTTTCTAACGAAAACAACCCCAAATCCCTCAGTCTCTCCTCATAGGACCTTCCCTCCATACCAGGCAACATCCTGGTAAACCTCCTTTGCACCCTCTCCAATGCCTCCACATCCTTCCTATAATGTGGGGACCAGAACTGCACACAATACTCCAAGTGCGGACGCACCAGAGTTTTGGACAGTTGCAACATGACGTTGCGGCTCCTAAATTCAATCCCCCTACCAATAAACGCCAAGACACCGTATGCCTTCCTAACTACCTTATCTACTTGATTCCCAACTTTCAGGGATCTATGTACACATACACCCAGATCCCTCTGTTCATCAACACTATTCAGAGTCCTACCATTAGCCCTATACTCTACACAACTGTTATTCCTGCCAAAGTGAATTACCTCACACTTTTCCGCATTAAACTCCATCTGCCACCTCTCAGCCCAGCTCTGCAACTTGTCCAAGTCTCTCTGTAAACTATGACACCCCTCTTCACTATCTACCACTCCTCCGACTTTGGTGTCATCAGCAAATTTACTGATCCACCCAACTATACCCTCATCCAGATCATTTATAAAAATTACAAACAGCAGCGGCCCCAAAACAGATCCCTGAGGCACACCACTTGTAACCGAACTCCATGACGAATACTTTCCATCAACCACCACCCTCTGTCTCCTATCTGCTAGCCAATTCCTGATTCAATTAACTAAATCACCCCCAATCCCATACATCTGCAATTTCTGCAGGAGCTTTCCATGGTGAACCTTATCAAACGCCTTACTAAAGTTCATATATACCACGTCAACTGCCTTACCCCCATCCACCAGGTAATGTGTAGACCCATGTTCTGTTTTTGACACTTCTCATAGATCTGTCTTTGTGCAAAATCCTTGTTTACAACTTCCCTACTCGGTCTGAATCCACACGAACTATCAAGGAGAATTTCTTCAGTTATCATTGGAACACGTCTATTCAGAAGATGTGCAGGTTAGGTGGATAGGTCTTGCTAAATCGCCCCTTGGTGTCCCAAGATGTGAAGGTTTGGTGGATTAGCCGTGGTTACAGGGATGGGGTGGGGGGGAGTGGAAATCCTAGATAAGATGCTCTTTTGGAGAGTTGGTGCAGACTTGATGGACTGAATGTCTTTCTTCTGCAATGTAGGGATTCTATGGTCCTAAAAGCATTCTGGCCAAGATTCTACCTGCAATAGAGAGTAAGGTGATACTTCTGTGGTTTCAACAGGCAGATGTCTCTCTACCTTGTTTTTGTAGAGGAGACAATCACTATCTCAAAAGTCCCGAGGCACTGTCTCTTTCCCCCAGTATGCTGTAAATAGATCTGAGGGCTATCAAAAATCACATCCTCTCCCTGTTTATAAACCCTGGTTTAAATCCATCTATTCTATTGAAGCTAGATACCACAGTAACCGAATTCTGTACAGTGATATTAACTGCAAAGCAGAGGGATTGAAACCATTCCTGTAAGAAACAACAGCAGAAGCGGTTGGCTTCTGAACCTGAAAAAAATCAAGATTGGTTTGAAAAAAATGACATGAAAAAGTGGAGAGCAAAGCACTAGTTTCACATCAGCACATTATTTGTAAAATCCTATTCAAGAAAAAAATAATATGCACATTTTTGGTATTCACGTGTCATGTTAACATTGCCTTTGTAGTTACTCGCGTAAACAAAGTATTTTTCTCATGAAAACACAAATACAAATTATTATAATATAACAAATTTACAACATACATTTTAACAGATAGATTCAAGCTGCAATAAGAGAACAGTCAGATAGCTAGGTAGTCTCTTAAAATAGACCAAATAAATATTCTTCTGAATATGTAAAAGTAATGTTCTGATTTAGAGTGAAATAGTTTTGCAATTCAATTTCAATTCAGCTGTCACAATATTTACAATATACAGTGGATATTACTTCGATGATGTGGAGATGCCAGCATTGGACTGGGGTGGGCACTATAAGAAGTTTCACAACATCGGATTAAAGTCCAACATGTTTATTTGGTATCACAAGCTTTTGGAGCACTGCTCCTTCATCAGGTGAATGGCCATTCACCTGATGAAGCGGCAGCGCTCCGAAAGTTTGTGATACCAAATAAACATGTTGGACTTTAACCTAGTGTTATGATATTAGTTCTAAACTCGATATATTTAGTGTTCCAATCCATTCATCTTAAAAGTTATTAATTTCAGTTGGCTGTAATCAGAACCTGACTCAAATATTAAAATCCTATCTTACGTTGGTAATATATAAATATTTCATATGCGCCATAAAACCAGTCAAAATTCAGCAACTTGGTAATAAAATAATACATCATGTTAAATGCTTATAAAGTGTGTATATTATTAGGGTATTCATTATTTTTAAAATGAAGAAACATGGGCCCTGCAAAGGAAGAGTTGAAATGTATATGTGATAAAACCCAAGAAAGGCAGCAGAGAAAAGAAACTGCACAGCAAACCTTGTTTAGGAATTCCAATATAATATTAGTTAATTAACAACAAAAATATATTCCTTACTTTGCGCAATAGTACAAGTTTGAATGCCAATGCATACCAACGGTATGACACGACACATTATTTCCCAGTATAGCTTCAACATTGCCATCCTTCCATTGGTGTATGGTAATTGACACACAGAAAATCTCATCCACTGGGGATAAGGTAGTTTCATATAGTGAACTTTTGCCAGTGGCTGAAAAGGCCAAACTGAGAGAGGCAGGTTTTGCCATGTACCACATATGAAGTGGTACAGAAATGAACTAGGGATATCCCGAAATTATTCCAGAAGAGATCAAGTATCTCTGCCGACGCAAGGAAGTCCCTCACTTAACACTGATCAAATTCGAGGTTTATTCAAGGAAGTACCTGATGCATTGAAAAATTTAATTGGGATTGTGCAGAGGCAAAGCCAGGAGTCAGAAAGTGCACAAAACTTAAAACATTCATTCACCTGATCCTTCAGGAACCACATGCTCCAGAAGGCAGAATCTACAGATCTCCAGTTCACTTATCAGCCATCTCAGAGCCCCTTAAACCTGAGTTATTCTCTATCTCATTGGACTGCTTTAGAAAAAGATACAAAATGATGAACGTGTGTTAATGAGTGTCATTGTTTTTGGTGTTGGCACCTGTTGCTAGGCTGCTGTAGACACTGATCATCATGGTGGTGCATGCCTGCCCACAGGTGATGCTGCTGTTTTCTCTGTCATCAGCCAGTGTCCCCAAGTGTGAGAATCATTGTTTATGGTCTTCATGCCACGCTGGCAAGCATCCTTGAAATGCAGCTTTGAGCACCTCACTGGCCACATTGTTCTTGCTACCTTGCCATTCAGAAAATTCTCAGGAAAATGATCATTCTGCATTGTCCAAGCTAGAGAAATTTGGGGTTTGGGGTCTGTTAGCTCAGTTGGCTGGATGGCTGGTTTATGATGCAGAGCAATGCCAACAGCCCAGGTTCAATTTTTGTGTCAACTGAAGTTATTCATGAAGGTCCCACCTTCTCAACCTTGCCCCTCACCTGACATGTGGTGATCCTCAAGTTAAATCACCACCAGTCAGCCTATGATCATCTGGGACTATGGCAATTTTACCTTACCTACTTGGATGCTTTTTCTTTGATAGGACTACAAAACCCAAGTGCATGAGCAAAGGATGTGTGATTTGTAAATAGATGACAATTAACCTTTAATATTTGCTATATATTTGTTATAAATTACAGAATAAGAGGGAAAGGCAGTTATCAGATTACAAAGCAGACAAATGTCTGCCTGCAACAAAAATATTGACATCACTGTCAGTGAAGACACAAAAGGCAAAATGCTCAACTTTCAGATTCAGAACTAGAAATGATGTTAAAGTGTGAACAAATAAAGAGGAAAAACTAGGATCTGTCATCAAAGAACAAAATTAGCTTATCTTCTAAATAACTGAGTCACAGCCAATATATTTGGTTCCTATTCACAAGTGAAAAGAGATTTGAAGCAATTAAATTACCTCAAGGCAGGGGTCAAAGGCAAGTTGATGAAGCTACTACTACATTCACCATAACTCACCTTTGTTGATGAAGTTTCCAATGCACAACCTCTGAAGTCTCATCTTTGAGCAACATGTTAGTAAAGTGCATGCCAAGTATAGTCCATGCCTCTTCGTTCAAAGCTCCTTAATTATTGTAATCTCATAATTCAATTCCTAAGCATTGAATTATTACATTTCAGTATTGTCGAAGACAAATTAGATACTTTTAATGCAAAGAAGTCTTTGAATTTATATATGTAGATTGCATTTGCCTACATTACCGGCTGTGCTTATGCTGCATAGATGGCTCAGGAACACTTTGTGTGCTCTGAGGCACAATGAGGATCCATTATTAGTGTATGGATTCCTGACAGCCAGCACCATTCACCTGGCTCAGTGGGTGCACAAATATTGCATTGATACAATTTTCAAAGCAGAGTCACATTTGGTGGGATACAGATGGTAGAATCAGCTACAGATTTTCAACTATTATCTGACTTAATTCACAGTGATTTTTATAAAGTGCCATTTTCAAATCTGGAATACTGATATAGAAAAGACAAACTGCCCAATGTAGACTTCAATTTGCACTGATGCAGGGGCTGATCTCTGGACATGAATGGATAGGGCTATGGTATGCAAGATATTGAGCCCTGAATTAGCAAGCTACAAATACTAACAGGGTGCCCAGACAACCTGCCAAATACTAGGCTTGGAATTTTCACCTCCAACTTTGCTGGCAGTAGACTCAGCTAACTGTCCAAATGGGAAAGGAAAGTGATTTGGGGGCCAACTGGGAGAAAATTATTGGGAATGGGGTGATTGGGAAGCGGGGTGATTGGGAAGCATGGTGATCAGGAAAAAGTGGAATAGGTTCTGCACTCTTGCATCTCCCAGGTGTTTTTTTTGTGTATATTTTCATACAATCATAGAATCATCAGATAAATAGACATAAGCTGATATTGCTTCAAGACCTATAATAATCCCTATCAAAAACTTATCACATAGATCTTGCTATTTTAATCAGGAGGGGTATATTTTTATTTGTTGCCTCCTACTATCTTGAACCAGGTAAAAACTATGGTCCTAATTCTTTTAGTAGGATCAATTTAGTATTATCTGCAAATTTAGTTGCCATACTATTTATGACTTGTTCCAGATCATTAAGAAATACATGGGATCTTATTATCAAATCCTGAGCATCTGAATCTTGACTGGACTGCTTTGGAAAACAGTCGTTCATAAAAACACCCTTTGTCTACATTTCTTTAGGCTACTTATCATCTATTTCACAAATTTTTGTTAAATTATAACAAGCATTTCCACTTTGGTTACCTATTTTGTTAAATTCTGTTAGTCATGCAAATTCCTTTAAATATCCTTTTAGATAACATTATTAATTTCTTTATGTTTATTAAAATAATAGATCAATAAGGAACTGTCAAGCTCAGGGAATGAATAATATAAATCCTTTCTAATACACGATAATGCATAATTCATATTCTACTGGCATTATACGAGCCAGTCTCAACAAGAGATCACAGAATCTCAGATTTGTTACAGGGCAGAAGGAAACCATTTGGCTCATCGCGTCTGCTCCAGTTCTCCAAAATGTCATTCCCCTGCCTTCTCTCCATTTCCTTTTCAGATAATATCTGATTCCTTTTCAAATATTTCAGTTGAAGATGCTTACACGCCAGTGTTATGCACCATATTCCACACCTTAACCATCTGCTGCATGAAAGCATTCATACAACACTTTTGCTTCTTTTGCTAATTACTTTAAAGCTATGCCCTCTCATTCTCACACAAGTAGGAACAATTTCTCCCTAGCTAACCTATCCAAATTCCTCATGATCGTGAATAAATCAGCAATTGCCAGATTGATTCCTCGGACTGCAATTTACCAGATTGATTTCCAGGATGGCAGGACTGACGTTATAAGGAGAGTTTAGCCACGATTTTCTGGCCATGTCATGCCTGGTGCAGAATGCATTAGAGCGGAACGGAGCTGGAGAATCGCAGGTGAGTTGTTTAGTGCGTTCTGCACCAACATGAAACCTCATTGGTATCTTCCCACCCACCGCTCCCAACATAATCTGGTTCCCACTCAGTAAGGGTGGGAAACAGATCCGCAGATTTAAATGAGCATTTAAATATGCTGAGTCCGTTCAAGGCTGGATCTTCCAGCAGGCGAAACAGGAACCAGGCAAGATTCACTACTGGTCTCCAAAATTGGAGACGAGGCATGATGGGCATGCTGGGGGTGGGGGCTTGGAGGCCACTAAAGCCCCTGGTGTTTGGAAGTATAGTTAGGGCCCTCCCAGTGGGTCCCCCTTGACTCCCTGCAAGCCCCCCTTTATGACCCCCGCATGTCCATCTTCATGACTCCCCCACAAGTCCCCCCTTCATGACCCCACTTTATGCTTCCTTCACCCCGACCACTGGCTAGACTGTGTTTATGGGAGGTGGAGGGAGGCACGGCGGAGAAGGAGCTGATGATCACGGGGAGGAAGAATACAGGCTGATGACTGGGGGAGGAATGGGCTGACTCCATTCCAGGGCAGTGAGGGGAGCCCCAGAGTCCTCTGTGGTGGCCTGGGGGGAGGGGGGTGGTGGGGTGGAGGTTTACACAGGTTATGATTGGCACGTTCTTTAAAGATGGCACCCCAATCTCTGTGCAGCCAGGTTTTGCCAGCCTTTTTAGGCTCCATCTCCCTGTATGACAGTATGAAACACACACTTTTGACTTGTTTTGGAAGAACGTCACAAAATCTGAATGGAAAACTGACCAATTTCTGCAGATAAACATGCCGGTTTTCTCACCAGAAACAACACTCTCATTTTTTGGTAAGACTTAGCCCAGAGTTAATAACGTTTCTTCTCCATAACTTCACCAATTTGTCATGTCCACTTCAGAGTTCACAATGCTTCCAAGTTTTGTGTCATCTGCAAACTTTGAAATTGTGTCCCATCCACCAAGGTCATTAATATATAGCAAGGGTCCAAATCCTGGCCCCTGGGGCATTCCACCACAATCCATCCTCCAGCCCAAAAAACATCCATTTAAAGCCAACTAAAGGAAGCCACTGGGACTTTGCAGTCAGCTTCCAGGTTGCTACAGGCACCAGGGGCCATTGTGACCAGGAGCCTAAAGATGACTGTGCAGTGGCAGACTAGGGGGTGTTACGCAGGGAGGTGGGGTCTGATTGGAGAACAACTCTTCAGACAAAACTGGAAGCTCTCCCGGCATGCCTGGATGCAGTCGCGGCTGCAGGCCATTCTGTAGAGGCCCATCAAAATGGTGACATACAATGGTGGCCTGGATACAAAAGTTATTTTTCTATTTAAAGTTTAAAAAGTTGGAGAGAAGGTGCCCCCATTTTGAACTCCCTCTCCCGCTCTCACCTGCCATGACATCCAGCTTAACCCTCCAGGTTTGAATGCCTGCACCCCATCCTTAATTGGGTACAACCATGTCCTGGTCCATATTTGAGGGTGGGGTTCAAAATGCCACAAGAAAAGACCATTCCTAGTCAATGATGAAAGCACTTGTAAGTAGGTTGAATAGGGATAAGAAAGCATTTTGTGATGAAAAACCATAGACATTCAATGTCAAATATCATATCACCAATAGCACTTGAATGATATTCCTGTAAGGAACCAATATCCATAGAACTTTATCCTAGAAATGAGTCAATACATTTAGCAAAAGGAAGGAAGGAAAACATTAATAGGAAAATAAGTCTGCACCTGATTATATATAATTAGCATCGTAATTTTATTCAATTTACAGCAAAGAAACATGCCATTTCGCCTTTCTGGTCTATGTCAATATTTACGCTCCACATAAGCCTCCTCCCACTCTACTTCATTTAAACCTTGTTGTATAATTATATTCTGCTAATCAACAAAACATGCAACATTTTTAAAATAACTATCTTTGACATCAAACTACACTTTAGAGAAACATTGGGATTCCACACTGACTAATTAGTACAAGACTACATAACTTCTAAAATTGAGGTCGATTGTACTACATTCTTCTTCATAGAAAACTTAATGGAAATTCTCACATGTTTAGAAATATAATAAACATGGGTAAATCAGTTTTCAATCAGTATCATGTCATGTGGCTGAGACATGGTGGGTTACTTATCACTGATTATTTTGTAGCCAGGCTGGAGTTGATCACAGACTGAAGTAGGTGACATTCAGTTCCACTGAAGTAATCACCTTTGGGGAAAGCAATTACCCATTTTGATTTTCCCTGGAGCGTTCAATTAATGTCTAGAGAGCAGTGTTGAAAGGAGCAAAGAAATGATATTCCTCAGGTTATTGTTATTAGGTTCAGTAGATGCAAAATGAGGATAGCATGCTGACCCTATTTATCTGAACTCTGGAGCAGTTGATGCTTTTACCTTTATCTCTCCTTCTCCCATTGCATTGTATTTTCCACTTGATTGTCTGTGTTTAACCATTCTCTTAACCATATATAAGTAGTCAAACACCATTCAGAGAGAAGGACTGGAATTTTTGACCTTGCCCTCGGCTAGGATTTTCCAGTCCCGCTTCAGTGAATGGAGATTTGGATGGCTGCCAAATTCTCCGTTCCCACTGGCACTGGGGGACCTTTACAGAGAATTCCAGCCATAATGATCCCGTTCACGTATTTGGTAGCTTAGGCATTATGGGGGCGATTCTCCCATCTCGACCCACAAATTTTTTGGCGGGTTGGGTGATGCACGTGCCAGCCATTTCACAAGATTTGCGCATGCATTCCCAATGCATACACATCTTCCAGAAGCAGAGAGCAGTCGCAGTCAGGAACATGCTGGAAACTGGCGGAAAGATAGCTAAGTGATTGAAATCTTTTTTTTAATGGTGTCTCTCAGTTCTTCTCTCTCAGGGAGATATCTGTACACTTACTGATGTTCTCAGTCCCTCTCTCTCAAGGAGATGTCTGTACACTGACAGTTCTCTCTCACTCCATTCTCAGGGAGATATCTGTACACTGACTTGTGTCTATCACCCCCTCTCTCTCAGGGAGATATCTGTACACTGACTGGTGTTTCTCACCCCCTGTCTCTCAGTGAGATATCTGTATACTGACTGGGGTCCCTCAGTCCCTCTCTCTCAGGGAGATATCTGTACACTTACTGGTGCATCTCAGTCCCTCTCTCTCAGGGAGGTACCTGTACGCTGACTGGTGTCTCTCAGTCCCTCTCTCTCAGGGAGATATCTGTACACTGACTGGTGTTTCTCACCCCCTGTCTCTCAGTGAGATATCTGTATACTGACTGGGGTCCCTCAGTCCCTCTCTCTCAGGGAGATATCTGTACACTTACTGGTGCATCTCAGTCCCTCTCTCTCAGGGAGGTACCTGTACGCTGACTGGTGTCTCTCAGTCCCTCTCTCTCAGGGAGATACCTGTACACTGACTGGTGTTCTCAGTCCCTCTCTCTCAGGGAGATGTCTGTACACCGACAGCTCTCTCTCACTCCTTTCTCAGGGAGATATCTGTACACTGACTGGTGTCTCTCACTCCCTCTCTCTCAGGGAGATATCTGTAAACTGACTGGTGTCTCTCAGTCCCTCTCTCTCAGGGAGATATCTGTACAATGACCGGATTCTCTCACTCCCTCTCTCTCAGGGAGATATCTGTACACTGACTGGTGTCTCTCAGTCCCTCTCTCTCAGGGAGATATCTGTACACTGACTGGTGTCTCTCAATCCCTCTCTCTCAGGGAGATATCTGTACACTGACTGGTGTCTCTCAGCCCCTCTCTTCCAGGGAGATATCTGTACACTGACTGGTGTCTCTCAGCCCCTCTCTCTCAGGGAGATACCTGAACACTGACTGGTGTCTCTCAGTCCCTCTCTCTCAGGGAGATATCTGTACACTGACTGGTGTCTCTCAGTCCCTCTCTCTCAGGGAGATATCTGCACACTGACTGGTGTCTCTCAGTCCCTCTCTCTCAGGGAGATGTCTGTACACCGACAGCTCTCTCTCACTCCTTTCTCAGGGAGATATCTGTACACTGACTGGTGTCTCTCACTCCCTCTCTCTCAGGGAGATATCTGTAAACTGACTGGTGTCTCTCAGTCCCTCTCTCTCAGGGAGATATCTGTACAATGACCGGATTCTCTCACTCCCTCTCTCTCAGGGAGATATCTGTACACTGACTGGTGTCTCTCAGTCCCTCTCTCTCAGGGAGATATCTGTACACTGACTGGTGTCTCTCAATCCCTCTCTCTCAGGGAGATATCTGTACACTGACTGGTGTCTCTCAGCCCCTCTCTTCCAGGGAGATATCTGTACACTGACTGGTGTCTCTCAGCCCCTCTCTCTCAGGGAGATACCTGAACACTGACTGGTGTCTCTCAGTCCCTCTCTCTCAGGGAGATATCTGTACACTGACTGGTGTCTCTCAGTCCCTCTCTCTCAGGGAGATATCTGCACACTGACTGGTGTCTCTCAGTCCCTCTCTCTCAGGGAGATATCTGTACACTGACTGCTGCAGTTCAGTCCTTCTCTCTAAGCGAGATATCTCCACCAACGGGTGTCTCTCAGTCTCTTTCTCAGTGGGATGTCAGTACAATTATTGGTGCCTCTCAGCCCTTATCTTTTAGTGTGATTTGATTGAATTTGATTGATTTCTTTGAGGATGTAACTAATTGTGTCGATGAAGGTAGAGCAGTTGATGTTGTATACATGTATTTTAGTAAGGTGTTTGATAAGGTTCCCCATGGTAGGCTCATGAAGAAGTTAGAAGTGTGGGTTAGAAGGAAGTTTGACCGGTTGGAGAAGTAACTGGCTATCTCAGAGAAGACAGAAGGTGGTGGTGGAGAGAAAATTTTCAGACTGGAGACCAGTTACCAGCAGTGTACCACAGGGATCAGTGCTGGGTCCTCTGCTATTTGTGATTTTTATCAATGACTTGGAGGAGGGGGCTGAAGGGTGGGTTAGTAAATTTGCTGATGACACCAAGATTGGTGGAATAGTGGATGAGGTGGAGGGCTGTTGTCGACTGCAAAGAGACATTGATAGGATGCAGAACTGGGCCAAAAAGTGGCAGATGGAGTTTAGCCCTATAAGTGCGTGGTGATTCATTTTGATAGAACAAACTTGAATACGGATTACAGGGTCAACGACAGGGTTCTGAGGATTGTGGAGGAACAGAGAGATCTTGGGGTTCATATCCACAGATCGCTGAAGCTTGCCACTCAAGTGGATAGAGCCGTGAAGAAGGTATGGCCAAACAGGCCATGGTGATTTGTAAAGCACTCTGGGACAATTGGGCAAGAACTAAAACTGCAGTCTAAAGACAGAGACAAAAAAGCTGCAATCCTGATGAGTTGGAGGGGTCAGTTTTTGTACAAACCGTGCAGGAGGGTTTTTTGAGTCAGTATGTAGATAAGCCAACTAGAGGTGAGGCTATATTGGATTTGGTGCTGGGAAATGAGCCAGACCAGGTGCTAGACTTGGAAGTTGGTGTGCATTTTGGTGATAGTGACCACAATTCGGTTATGTTCTCCTTAGAGTCTCACTTCTGTTGTGGGCAAGGTTTTAGAAAAAATTATTAGGGATAGGATTTATAGTTATTTGGAGAGTAATGAATTGATTGGAGATAGTCAGCATGGTTTTGTAGCGGGTAGGTCGTGCCTTACTAACCTTATTGAGTTTTTTGAAAAAGTGACCAAAGAGGTGGATGGGGGTAAGGTGAGGGTGGTGAGGGATTGGAATGCCTTGCCTGCTGCGGTTGTAAATGCGCCTAGTTTGGGGGCGTTTAAGAGATCCGTGTATAGGTTTATGGACGAAAAGGGATTGGTTTAGGTTAGTGGGTCATTGTTTTTTAACTGGTCGGCGCAACATCGTGGGCCGAAGGGCCTGTTCTGCGCTGTAATGTTCTATGTTCTATTTTAAATGTGATTATCGGGCGTGGCGCAGAACTTGCCAGGCCTGATAGTATCTCCCACCCCGCCAGGATTGCTTCATTCTGGCGGGGTTTGGAGTAGCTCCCCACGTTCAGAGAACTAGCAGGACACCCTACCGGAATGAAGGGTGGGCAAACAGGGGCCCCCCTGGGTGTCGGGTGGCAGGAGGGTTGTGCCCCTGGGCATGAGCACCCTGGCAATGCCATCCTGTGCCCCCAAGGGGAAAAGTGCCTATGCCTGGGGACACCTTGGCATCGGGCAATGCCAAGGAAATGGGGCTTATTGTGGGTGGGGCTTGGGGCAATCAGTGGGGGGTGGGGATTCTACATGGGGATCGGTCTGGGCTGGAGGAAGACCAGTGATCCTGGTGGGTTGGGCGGGTGGTAGTCTTCCAGGAGGGACTGCCTCTTGTACAGGGGGTCTGCATCTTGGTGGGGGGAGAGAGGGTCTGCTGGGGTGAAGGGGGTGGGAGGATTGCCACTACTGGGTGCGGGGTGCAGGACATCGGACACTCTGGGACTACGGGAGAAGTCCGGAGCTGGCCAGGGAATTGTCATTGGGGCTGCTATTGGGCTGCAGGGGGGTAGAGGGGCAGTCCTGTGGAGGTCCCAGGCTCCCAGCAATTAAGCTGGTCAGCAAATGGACAGAGTGACAGATTGGGGCCACTGCGCATGTGCAGAGTTCCAGAGCTGTCTGCCCCTGGTGCAAATAGCTCCCCAGCCCCAGGACTTTAATGATATTTATGATTGTGATCTCTGCATTGCGCACAGTGGGGAGATTCAGGTCTGAAGTTGCACTGAAAAGACAGTCATGATCTACACCAGTTTTCTTACCAATTCAGCCTTTTGGCAGAGTCACCCCCTACATTGCTAGATCAGTCATTGAGAGACTTAAGCCAATAATCTCACAACAGCAGTTAGAGAATTTGAATTCAGTTTTAAAAGACCTAGAACTACTTCTTAAAATATGTAATCTGCCAAAAAAATGACCACAAAGTTTAAAAACGCAACTGGTTCATTACTGTCCTTTTAAGAAAGGAAACCTGCCATTCTTACCTGGACTACCTGACATATAGCTCCAATCCCAAGACAAATTGTTCAACACTTAACTTCCCAGAGCCAGTCAATTCAAACACCAGCATTGTCTCAGGGAAGTAGGGAATGGGTAATAAATGCCACACGTGCCATCGATGTCCATATCACAAGGATTTTAAAAAATCCTTTACAGGTTGAAGTGTTCTTTAATTGACAATGTTGTAAGAAATGATTCAGCACAAGGGTATTGTCAATGATTAGTGAATTTTGATAAATAACATCTACCACTCAATTTAGAATGTACTCAGGGTAAGTGAACCAATCTTGATTCAAATAGTCCATTAGCTTCAACTTAGAATGACACAAATCCATCAAACCTGAAACCACATTTCAGGCAATAAAATAGTTGTGACAGTCAACAGTACAAGTGAAAACTTGGCTGAGCTCCCAACTTCTATTTATTTTTAGATTATAAGAAATTCATAGTCAAACCCAATCCAATTACCCATAATGTTTTTTTTCAATTTTACCATTGTATCGATACAGATTTCTCAACAACTTTTGCATAAATTTACTAACAGAATATAGCATATATTGGGAAATATATAACATATATTGGGAAATGTTTAAACTGGGTTTGTGAGATTTTTAACTGCATTATGGATTCAACATTGATTGAAGTTCATCACAAAAACTCTGAGTTATCCCCAAGAGCTCCCTATATAATTTATCATTTCTTTGACAAAATACATTTGTCATCATATGGATTAAGGAAGCTAGTGGTGTTAGACATAAATTGAGTTTGTTACACTTCAACGAAAAAACCCTCTACAAAGCACCCATGACCTTCCTTCAACAGACAAATGAAACGTAGATAATCTTACTTGGTATTACGTCCTCTAAAATCTGAATGCCTAGCAGCTTGAAATAACACCTTGAGGAGAAGTCAACAGATGTCTAGACCTGAACAGTAAAAATGATGGGGGCAATGCTCCTAGCAGCGCAGCAGTCTGGGAGATACTGGTGGAGGCCGTTTTTCGTGAGCTTCTTACTGGGTGTCACAACCTTGGCATGTTCCCAGTAGTTGGATTTCAGGCGCCATCAGCTCAGTTTCAGAAATTGGCATGGAGCTACAATAGTTCAGGCATGTGTAAATTTAAATACCATTTGAATCTTATTAGTGGGCCCAGGACTGAAATAGCTCTCCACTTGCGGGGAAATGGTGGCCCAACCTTGCTGGATTGAAGGGGAGAGTATTGAGGTCCTGCAAAGGATCGGGCACTGGGGGAATGCCTCTTGGACATTATCACCTTGGTAGTGCCAGCCTGCGCTCCTGGCACTGCCCAAGTGCAATGCCCAGGTGGCATCTTGGCAATGCCCACTGAGCATAGGACAGTGACAAGGAGGCAGGGCAATCGATGGGGATGGGGGTGTCCTGCTGCCAGCCTGCATTTGGGCTGAGTGACAGAGGGAGGGTGGCCAGTGATTGGGGATGGTCATTGGGTCAGCCTGCTAGGGGGTGGGTCAGGGCTGCCAAGGACGAGGGGAACATCAAGATGAGCCAGGAACAGGGTTGAATGGAGGCTGACCCAGGCATGTTTTGGGGGGCCATGGGAGCCGCATGGCCGGCATTGCAGGGCTGCCCAGCAATCAAGAGGCCAGCAGTGCAGGGCCACTGCACATGTGCTGATCTCGGCACTGACAGATGGGCGCACGCACAGTGGCCCGCTCATCGTTTTGTTACCGGCCTCTCCAGCAGGTATAAGCCCTGCCCCATGATTTTTACCATGATATACACTAGTGCACTCAGCAGTGCAGAGTGTGGGAGGTTCATTTTGAAACCCCTGCTGAAAAAATCAGCGTGATTGACTGCAGTTTTTATGCAAATTCAACACTTAGAATTTTCTTGGGAGAATCGCCCATGATATGTTCACTCTTAAACTGTGGCTTAACTTGTGCATCTTTGGAACAATTTGTATTTTTCTGGGCTTTCTGGATTTCATTGTTAAAACTTTGGCATTCCTGCAATTTTCAATGTAAATGATTTCTTTCATTTTTAGGCAGCAGTTTGAAACCATTGACATTTCAAACTGCTGTGTTGAGGTTTTCTTTCTTCCTCTTAACAGCGTGCTTCTCAGTCCACCTGTTGTAAAAAGGAGAATACACGTAGGAGACAAGAAATTCTTTAAGACAAGTGATCATAAACTACCTGCAAGAGAATATCTAGCACAGAATCCCAAATATTGTGCCAACCTCACTTTCTGCATCCTCTGAGATGCGTGCAGCTGTATTGGTGCTTGGCG
Source organism: Carcharhinus amblyrhynchos (assembly GCF_965287045.1). Classification (NCBI taxonomy): domain Eukaryota; kingdom Metazoa; phylum Chordata; class Chondrichthyes; order Carcharhiniformes; family Carcharhinidae; genus Carcharhinus; species Carcharhinus amblyrhynchos. Next base: position 69,002,768 of record NC_137325.1, read on the forward strand.
GAGGAGATGTGTGTGATGTTGAAAGCAGTTAATCATGCTTCCTTCAAGATGCTGGCTATGGTTTGACTCTTCCCTTATTCCCAGGAAAGCAGAATAAAACAAATTTTTTATGTGCTGTATTACATAAGTCAAACACTATTTTTATTGTTAGGCATTCCCTTGTGAGACTATTCAAGTTTTACTAGATAACTCCACATGATGTAAAACTTATGATACAACCCCATTAACTCAGGGAAACTTTCAACTTCACAGCCATTTCTTCCCCCATGCTCTCCCACCCAAATTCTGGCAAGGCAATTTCAAGTGGCTGCAGAAATATTGTGAAAACATGGAGTCTTCACATTAAGCTGCTGTACAAGTGTAGGGAACATACGTTATACCATCCAGTTGACGTAACTATTTCTTACATGAACACAATCTAAAAATTGTATTCACCTACAGAATTTGGCATGTGCACATACTCACTATAAGTTTCCCAGAAGGAAGTATCCCCACAGATTGCTAAGTATCCTTTGCTCCAGTTTTGTTATGGGAATGAGACACTTCTTCATCCTCCTCGAGGGTTTCGTGTACAAATATTAGGCACAACCTTGGGAAAACCTCCACCTTCAATGTTTCCTTTCACAAGTGATTTTCAACCCAATTTTATCATGGTTAATCTTGAGTTAGGGCAGACTTTCTCATATGCCTCCCTCTGGAAGAGGTGTGATATGCACAGTAGTACTTTAGGTTCACCTCACTGGATTTCTTCAAGTCAGTCACTTATGGGAACATTGTTCCAAAGCTGCTGGGTTTACGAGCTGGAAGTAATCATTTCTGCAATGTTGTATTAAGCCTGTATTTCAGCAATTCAGGGAATGATGTAAATTAGGGTTTCTCAACTTCATTGCTTCTGAGTTTCCCATCGCGTGTTATACAAATTTCATGAGGCCTCTGTAAGACAAGAGTAAATTTATACAAGAAAATTAATATACATTTAGACTAATATTTGTTACTATTTTTATTTTACTTAAGGTGAAACTTGCTACTGGGCTGAGCAACAACTCTGTCAAGACGTGAAGGCACTTTGGTCAAGCATACAAGCATTTCACGGTGTCAGTGCTCATCCTGACTTGATACTTGATGTCATTATTAAAAATCGAGCTTTGCATTTTTATGTTGTACTCAATGGAACTGACACTTCCAGTGCTATAGAAAAAATAGTGCTGTATTCCATTCCATGTTGGCTAAAATGTCTCTGCAGCATGATGACACAATGGGTTAGCACTGCTGCCTCACAGTGTCAGCGAACCAGGTTCAATTCTGGTCTAGGGTGACTCTCTGTATGGAGTTAACACATTCTCTCATGCCTGACTGGGTTTCCCCCCCACAGCCCAAAAGTAAATATAGGTCAGGTGGACTGGCCATGGTGAACGTGCAGGAGATTGGCCTGGGTAAGATGCTTTTTCGGAAAGTCAGTGCATATTTGATACGCTGCACGGTAGTTATTCTATGATTCATGTAATGTTTTCACACAAATCAGATCATTCTTCAGCAAACAGGACTGGGCTCCTGGCCAACTTTACCCTTCAAATCTTTAGGTCCTCTTTTTGTCATTCGACTTAGGACAACTAACTGAGCATAGCACAAGGGTCTAGCTGGGATGCTGTTGTGCTGGCATCACATGTGATTACTACATTTCATCAGTAGAGCCTGATATTTAATCATAGAACAGTTACAACAAAGGAGGCCAATCAGTCCATTGTGCCATGCCAGATCTCTGCAACAGCAGCTCAGCTAGTTCCACTCGCATGTCTTTTAATCATAGTCCAGTTATCTTTTCTCTTCCTTCAAATGATCATCCAATTCCCTTTTGTAAGCCACATCTCCATCACACTCAGTGCACACCAAATAATCACTTGCAGTGTAAAAAGATTTTTCTTCATATTGCCTTTGGCTCTTTTCCTAATCGCTTTAAATTGGTGCCCTCTGGTTCTCAATTCTTCAGCCAGTGAGAACAGTTTCTCTCTATATGTTCTGTTGAGATCCCCTTCATAATTTTAATCATCTCCATAAACCTCCTCTTAATATTCTCTTCTCCAAGGAGAATGGTCCCTGCTTCAATCTATCCAAGTAACTGATATTCCTCATCCCTGAAAACATTCTTGTGAATCTTTTCTGCAAACTCTCTGATGCTTTCACATCCTTCCTAAAGTGTGGCGCCCAGAACAGGATGCAATACTCCAGTTGAGGCAGAACCTATGTTATAGGCGGGTTTGCCATAACTTATTACTTTTTAATCCACATCCCTACTGATAAAAAGCAAGATCCAGTAAACTTCAAGAAACAGTTTATCAATCTGTCCTGTCATCTACAATGGTTTGCGTACATTTACACGGTCTCTTTGTTCCTGCATCCTTTTCAAATTGCACCCTGATAAGTTATATTGTTTCTCCTCATTCTTCCTACCAAAGTGATCATTACACATTTGTCTGCATTCATTTTGATCTGTCACCTGCGTGCCTAAGTGCTCTTGAAGCTTATCATTGTCCTCCTCACAGTTCACAATACTTCCAAATTTTGCTTCAAAGGTAAATTTTGAAGCTTCGTCTGACTCTATTTGTCATCTAGGGGGCTCTGGATTTGTTTGCTTTACCTTCCCACTCCTAGGAACGTACCTTGACAATACCCAAACTATCTCCTCTTTAAATGCACCCCTTTGTTATGTTACTATTTTTCCTGACAATATTTGATTCCAGTTGGAATGGGCCAGATCCATTCTCGCCCCATTGAAGTTGGCCCATCCCCAATTAATTATTTTTAACCAGTGATTTTTCCTGTTCTTTTCCATTGCCAAGCTAAGCTTTATGATACTAGAATCACTTTCCTCCTAATATTCCCCTACTGACACTTGATCCATTTGTCCCACCTAATTTCCCAGAACTTGTTCCAACAGTGCTTCTTTCCTCATTCGACTGGAAACATACTGATGTCAAAAATTCTCCTGAACACATGCCAGAAACTCTTCAGCCTCTCAGCCATTTACATTATTAGTATCCCAGCCTAAAATAAAGATGTTAATAATTAAAGTCCCCCATTATAACTGCTAATTCTCATGCCTCTCTGTTGTTCTTCTGTATCTTTTGCACTAGGTCTAACCAAATAGATTCTGTCCTTGACTCCTCTAGGACATATTCTGTCACTAGCACTATAATATTCTCTCTAATCAATACCGCTAACTTCCTCTCCTTTCTTCCCGGAGTACTTTGTATTCAGGAATATTTAATATCCTGCACTTTTTTGAGCCAGTTCTTTGTTATCATCATGACATCTTATTCCAACATGTCTATCTGTGCCTGCAGTTCACCAACCTTATTTACCACATTCCATACATTAACATTTATACACAGCAAAACCTTATTGTATTCCTTCTTAGCCTTATACCTTACTGCTTACGTGTCATGTGCCATCTCTGTTTCCCATTTTTCTGCGCACCTTTGTTTTCCTCTCTGACACTGGGGGGAATTTTGTAATCTGTGCACTGAGTGTTGGCTGAAACAAAAAAAAACTGGCGTGCAGATCTCCAGATGAACAGCTGAGTTGACTCTCCAGATTCTCTGGCAGACTACTCACAAAAAGTCTAGGTGTGTAGTTTTCACCGACATTCTTGGACGGCGAGACCTGATAGAGACAGTGATACTGGCTCCACCAAGATTTTATAAAGATCTACATAGACCATAGAACATTACAGCACAGTACAGGCCCCTCGGCCCTCAATGTTGTGCCGAGCTATGTCCAATCCCAAGATCAAGCTATCCCCTCCCTATAATTCTGGTGTGCTCCATGTGCCTATCCAATAACTGTTTGAAAGTACCTAAAGTGTCTGACTCCACTATCATAGCAGGCAGTCTATTCCACACCCCAACCACTCTCTGGGTGAAGAATCTACCTTGGACATCCCTCCTATATCTCCCACCATGAACCTCATAGTTATGCCCCCTAGTAACAGCCCGAGGAAATAGCCTCTGCACGTCCACTCTATCAATCCTTCTCATCATCATATAAACCTCTATTAAGTCATCTTTCATCTTCCTCCACTCCAAAGAGAAAAGCCCCAGCTCCCTCAACCTTTCCTCGTAAGACCTACCCTCCAAACCTGGCAGCATCCTGGTAGATCTCCTCTGCACTCTCTCCAATGCTTCCACATCCTTCTTATAGTGAGGTGAGAGTTGAACACAATATTCCAAATGTGGTCTCACCAACATCCGGTATAGTTGCAGCATAATCCCACGGCTCTCAAACTCAAACCCTCTGTTAATAAACACTGACATACTATAAGCCTTCTTCATGGCTCTATCCACTTGAGTGGCAACCTTCAGAGATCTGTGGATATGAATCCCAAGATCTCTCTGTTCCTCCACATTCCTTAGAACCCTGCCATTGACCCTGTAATCTGCATTCAAGAATGAATCACCTCACACTTATCAGGGTTAAACTCCACCTGCCACTTTTTGGCCCAGCTCTGCATCCTATCAATATCTATTTGCAGCCTGCAAGAGCCCTCCACCTCACCCACTACTCCACCAATCTTGGTGTCATTAGCAAATTCACTAACCCACCCTTCAGCCCCTTCTTCCAAGTCATTGATAAAAATCACAAAAAGCAGAGGACCCAGCACTGATCCCTGTGGTACACTGCTGGTAACTGGCCTCCAGTCTGAAAATTTACCCTCCACCACTATCCTCTGTCTTCTATGATACAGCCAGTTACTTATCCAATTGGCCAAATTTTCTTCTATCCCACATCTCCTCATCTTCTTCATGAGCCTACCATGGGGAACCTTATCAAACGCCTTACTAAAATCCATGTATACGACATCTACTGCTCTACCTTTGTCCACACACTTAGTTACCTCCTCAAAGAATTCAATCAAATTTGTGAGGCAGGACTTACCCCTCATGAAACCGTGCTGACTATCCCAGATTAAACTGAATCTTTCCAAATGGTCATAAATCCTACCTCTCAGGACCCTTTCCATTAACTTACTGACCACCAAAGACTAACTGGCCTATAATTACCAGGGTCATTCCTATTTCCTTTCTTGAAAAGAGGAACAACATTTGCCACTCTCCAGTCCTCTGGCGCTATCCCTGTGGACAGTGAGGATCTGTGCTAAAAAATTATTTCTCCTCATCGATAAATGGAACCCCCCCCATCCCCACCACTTGATGAGGGCATGCCCCCCATCTCATGAATACGAGGAACCCACCTCCCCCACAAGCACTGGGGCAGCCTGTCTCCTCACATAAGTGGAACACCCAACAGAGCTCCCCAGAAGACCCACCTCTGGCACTACCAGAATGGCACTGCAGATTGGCATAGCCACTGTGGCAGAGGCTGATGTCAGGAACCAATGAGCAATGCTCACATGTCCCACTCCTCCAGGGAGCTATATTTATCTATGCACCACTGGCAGGTTCCTCTCAACTGCTTTACATTTCACTAAAGCAGTGTTGAACCTCAGGACAACTAGCCCATGCTATTTGGAGGGTTTAAATCAACTCTTTCCAAACTATGGGTTGCGACATAGCAGTTGCAGAAACATTAAATGGGGTCAGAAGCTGATCATCTTCTGAAGTGCACTTTGTACTGGCAGTGAGGCCCAGGCAGTGCCCAGCCATGGCCGAACCTATACATCAAATGAGGGAGCGAAAGTGAAAAGGGAGATTGTCAAATATGTACACACATTTATCACATACACATGCACCCACAGAACAGGGGTTGAACTTCGATGAAATAAGAATCCAAACCATTGACTAATAACAAGCTGGACCTTGGTTCAGCTCATTCTCTCTGGAGCCTCTTTTTCTCTCACACAGGTAAATTCTGAGGCAATGTTCAGATACCTGTCAACCATTCTTTTCATACAGTATAAATTGTTATTTTCCCCATATACTGGTATTCTTGTGAAATGTTCTGATAAGTGCGAGATAAAAAACTTCACCATGTCTCTTTTTTCAGCAATATTCAGGTACTCAATATTCAGCTGCTGAAAACAAAAATTGACTTTAGCAATGACATGTGATCAAAGCTCTCTGAAGCTAGGCATTAAAAGTGTGGAAATGGTTGAAAAGATCTGATTCAATGAATGATGGAGGACAGAGTACCCCCCCCCCACCCCCCAACCCACCCCACACCCACACCCCCCACCCGCCCCACCCGCCCCACCCACACCCCCCACGCGCCCCACACCCCACACACCCCCACCCCACCCCCCACCCCACACACCCCCTACCCCCCACACACACCCCCCACCCCCCCCACCCCACCTCCCCCCACACCCAACCCCACACACCCCCCCCACACACACCGCCCCCACACACACCCCCCAGCCCCCCCACACACACCCACACACACCCCCCACCCCCCTCACACACACACCCCACCCCCCTCCACCCCCCCCACCCCACACACACCCCCTCCACCCTCCACCCCCCACCACCCCCCACACACACCCCCCACCCCCCCCACACACACACCCCACACACACCCCCCCCACCCCCCCACCCCCCCCACACACACCCCCCACCCCCCAACCCCCACACACATACCCCCCCACACACACCCCCACCCCCCACCCCCCCACACACATCCCCCACCCCCCACCCCCCACACACATACCCCCCCCACACACACACACACCCCCACACACACACACACCCCCACCCCCCCCACACACATACCCCCCCACACACACACACACCCCCACCCCCCACACACACACACCCCCACCCCCCCACACACACCCCCCACCCCCCCCACACACACCTCACACCCCCCCACCCCCCCCACACACCCCCCACCCCCCTCACACCCCCTAACCCCCCACACACACCCCCCACCCCTCCCACCCCGCCCCACACACACCCCCCACCCCCCCCACCCCCCCACACACACCCCCCACCCCCCCCACCCCCCCCACACACACCCCCCACCCCCCCACCCCCCCCACACACACCCCCCACCCCCCCACACACACCCCCCACCCCCCCCACACACACCCCCCACCCCCCCCACACACACCCCCACCCCCCCCACACACACCCCCACCCCCCCCCACACACACCCCCACCCCCCCCACACACACCCCCCACCCCCCCACACACACCCCCCCACCCCCCCACACACACCCCCCACCCCCCCCACACACACCCCCCACCCCCCCCACACACACCCCCCACCCCCCCCCACACACCCCCCACCCCCCCCACACACACCCCCCACCCCCCCCCACCCCCCCCACACACACCCCCCACCCCCCCCCACACACCCCCCACCCCCCACAACCCCCCACACACACCCCCCCCACCCCCCACACACCCCCCCACACACACCCCCCACACACACCCCCCACCCCCCCCCACACACACCCCCACCCCCCCCACCCCCCCCACACACACCCCCACCCCCCCACCCCCCCACACACACCCCCACCCCCCACCCCCCCACACACACCCCCCACCTCCCCCACCCCCCCCACACACACCCCCACCCCCCCCCACACAACCCCCCCCCCCCCCCACACACACCCCCCACCCCCCCACACACACCCCCACCCCCCCCACACACCCCCCCCACCCCCCCCACACACACCCCCCACCCCCCCCACACACACCCCCCCCACCCCCTCACACACACCCCCCCACCCCCTCACACACACCCCCCATCCCCCCCCACACACCCCCCACCCCCCCCACCCCCCCCCCACACACACCCCCCACCCCCCACACACACCCCCCACCCCCCCCACCTCCCCCACACACAAACCCCACCCCCCCCACACACACCCCCCACCCCCCCCCACCCCCCCCACCCCCCCAACAAACCCCCCACCCCCCCACACACCCCCCCACCCCCCCCACCCCCTCACACACACCCCCCATTCCCCCCCCACACACACCCCCCACCCCCCCCACACACACCCCCCACCCCCCCCACACACACACCCCACCCCCCCCACCCCCCCCCACACACACCCCCCACCCCCCCCACACACACCCCCCAACCCCCCACCCCCCCACACACCACCCCATCCCCCCCACCCCCCCACACACACCACCCCATCCCCCCCACCCCCCCACACACACCACCCCATCCCCCCCACCCCCCCCACCCCCCCCACACACACCCCCCACCCCCCACACACCCCCCACCCCCCACACACACACACCCCCCATCCCCCCCACCCCCCACACACACACACCCCCCCATCCCCCCCACCCCCCACACACACACCCCCCCATCCCCCCACCCCCCACACACACACCCCCCCATCCCCCACACCCCACCCCACCCCCCCACACCCCACCCCCCCCGCACCCTCCCACACCCCCGCACCCCCACCCCCCCGCACCCTCCCACCCCTCCGCACCCTCCCACACCCCACACCCTCCCACACCCCCGCACCCCCCCACCCCCACCCCACCCCCACCTCACACCCACACCCCCCCACCCCCCCACCCCCACCCCACACCCCTCCACATCCCCCCACACCCCCCCACACCCCACCCCCACCCCCCCACACCCCACCCCCACCCCACACCCCACCCCCAACCCCTCCACACCCCACCCCCACCCCACACCCCCCCACCCCACACCCCTCCACACCCCACACCCCACCCCCACCCCACACCCCCCACATTTATTGCTCATCCCTAGTTAGCCAATCAAATACAGAACAATTTCACCTGCTTGAAAATCCATTATAAATTATAAGTCTCTTGGTTCCTTAGTCCTTTCACAAGTGTCGGTAATGCTTAAAACTCCAATCTTGTGCTTGTTCTTATTTAACTGATACCCTCCATTGAAGGGATTTAAAAAGCTGCTCAAAAGTTAACAGTTGCACAGCCTTATTTGCAACATTTCCTGTAATTCTTATTTGGGTTCCTGGATGATTTCTTTCAGTGTCCAGCACTTTAAAAAATGTTTTTGTATAACAATGCATTCATGGTAGTTTGAAGGGGTCAACTTGAATGCAGTCTGCATGGGGTTTTGGGTTGCTGAGCAGTTGCACAACTGAGAAGGAACATTGTTCATTAGTTTTCTTATGGCTCCATTGGGCACTACATTGCATGTTGATGTAGCACATACTTTATGAATGCTCTTTGAAACACCAACATCATCATGATTCTATTTTATGAAACTCATAAACATTTAATAATGCTCAGTTAACTCTTGACAAGTATTTTCTGTACCTTAGGAGCCTCCTCTTGACAAAAGCAGACATAGATGACAAAATTCATCATTATCGCCATTATATCTTCAGCCAACCAATGAAAAGGGCGTTTGAGGAGCAATATCTCAAAACCAGGGCTTGGCTCATGGTTTATTAGGCATCAGTGACATCTGTGCTGATGGGCTATTATATGCTTCGGAGACGTGGATGCCAAGAGCAGACACCTCAAAGCACTGGAGTAGTACCACCAGCAGTGCTTTTGCAAGATCCTTCAACTCTGGTGACAAGAAAGGCAGTTCAACAGCACTGTCCTCTCCCAATCCAACATGTCCAACATTGAGGTGCTAATCACTCAAAACCAGCTCCGTTGGCCAGCACATATAATTCATATGTCTGACACCAAACCCTTGAGGCAATTGCCCCACTCAGACCTTGTTGTGACTCCCAGGAAGAGAGCAGAAATGCTTTAGGGATGTCCACAAAGCATCCATGAAAAGGTCAAATATTCCTGCTAACATTGGGAGATCCTGGCTTCTGAGTGATTAAAATGAAGAAGGTTCATCCCAGAAAGTACCAAATATATGAAGAGGCTTTGTTAGGAATGTACAGAGGCAAAGTCGAGGGGTTAGAGGGAGCACACAAAATCTCCAAACATCCATGCAACCCTCAAACCCACATATGGCAGAATCTGTAGATTGTGCATCAGAAAAATCAGCCATTTCAGAACATATTGAACCAGAGTGGAAGTCATTCTTAATCCTGAGGGGATGGTTAGGAAAAAAAACCTCTTGATTAGTGCATTAATAATAACTTCTAGGCTTGACTGATGATATTATACTATTCCATGGACTACAGTGATCCTTTATGACTTTCCCTAACTGGCTATTCTTCTATGTAGACCTAAACACTGAGCTTACAACCATGGAAGGCATGACAGTCAAAGGCACAGTCCTTCGTGAACTTGACACATAGGCCTGGACTATCCGATCTCTGGAAGGTTGGAGATGGGACATGCCCTGGAATATGTGCAACCGGTTAGATGTCTCATTGCAAGGGTTCTGTGAGAATTGTTCAGGAAGTTTGAACTTCTAAGGGGTGATTCTCCTGCTCCCTGAGAACTTCCATCAAGGTCACCAACTCTGTTCAATTCAGTGATTTCAAATGGTTCTGACTCAATTACTTGGATAATTACCCAGCAAAAGTTAAAACTGACCCCCCAATTACTCACACTGATACCCCTCCACCTCCCACAAATTCCCCCATGACTTCCTCACCACCTCCTGAACCCCCACTCTCCCCCTGATCTGCCCTTGGCTTGACCTGACTGGTCCCCAAACCAACCTGACTCACCCCATCACCCTAACCCGGTCACACAACTCAACTCCCTTCCAATTCCCCCTAACCCTACTTGACACCCCTCAACTTGACAGCCCTTCATGACCCGACTTCCCTATGCACCTACTACACCGCCCACCTACCTGTTTACCTTATCCATGTCTTTCCTCTTTGTAGCTTTTCATTGAAGCTTTGGGATATTTAAGCTCCTTACTTACAGAATACAGCAGCAAGTTCCTTTAAAAGGCAGCATGAATTCTTCATCGATTCTCTCTGCTGCTCCCTTGCAGGTTTCCCACACTGACTGAATTCTGCAGGATCCTCCATTGGAAGATTGCCTCGAAAAATTAGAGGAAAGTAAGTGCGCATTTTATTTGTCCAAACAGATCGGAAGTAGAGGATCCAACTCTGAACAGAAGATTCAGCCATATAAGCATACACTTCCTAATAGGTTTCACTGAACATTGTCAGAGACAGGAACCATGACTCATTCTTTCCCCCCTAAACCTAAGCACTGGTGACTGACAAACTCTGTGCAGCCCATTAATCAGGATCATCTTAGTGCTTTACCAAGAAGTGCTTTTGTGCACAGGCTATCAAGTTAGCTTCATGTGAAAGATCTTTTTGACAACAAGAGAACGTTTCACCACGTAATAATAAAACAGTCTTGCACCCATCGGATTAGCAGCACTCACCAAGAGAAGAATACTATTACTTAATATAAAGATAAGGCTGGGAAAAACTTTGTCATACAAGTTAATACAATATTGTGAGTTAGTGCTTTAATATATCCTTCTGTGGCAGAAACAGCATTAATTTATGAACCAAAAATCACGTCCATAAATTTAACTACTACTGAGAGCTTGGGATTCTAATATTTTCTCTTTGGAGTTCATCACTCCTTTGATTTTAAGAAATATGAATATAAAATTAACTGAATTTTCAATTATTCTCTTGTGTCTATGAGCAGCTCATGACCAGAAGGGGTGATTTCTGATTAATCACAGCAGCTCCAGCTTCCTAGCTATCACCACAGTCATATGTTACACAAGAATTCAATTTGCATTAAACCTTTTTTCTCTTTATTCTTTTGTTTTATTGTCCCCTATGGACTGAACCCATGGTTAATTATATCCTCTTGAAGAGGTGCTCCAAAGATTAACTAAAATGTTACTGAATCACTTTATTTCAGCCTCTAAGGTTATTTTCCACTGAGGTCAATTTGCCTGACTGAAATAAAACATTCCTCATATTTAAAAATGTTAGTTCACTCAGCTTAAAAAATGGTAACTGTGCTGTAAATATTAAAGGTGTTATCGACTCTTATACATTTCCACTGACTAATGATATTCTCTGTAATCTTGTATCATCTTACAACATTAATTCTTTACGTCAGTCAATATTGTATTTCTAATTAAAGCAGTGATTAAATCAAGAGGACCTTTCCACTATTAAGTCATTGAGTTTACAATGCATCATAATTTTCTTTTCAATCAAAGATCTCATGCTTTACTGTTTTTGAACTCTCACTTACAGTACTATCTTTTCATTCTGTCCATCTTAAAGACCTCCAGTAAAAAATCATATTGTTTTTAAAAAGGAAGAACATGAAGTGCCACAGGAGAGGCCTGAGATATAAACATAGAGATGGTAGCGAAATCCCCAAGTACAGAAAACAAACAATGTGGGGATTTCAGAAATGTTATATATTAATGTGGTCAGCTCACTTGTACAGCAAAAGAAAAGGTGACAAAGTGTGTTTTCTAGCAAGATCATCGGCAAGGACCGGTTTTAGACAAAATTGGCATCAAAAAGCATTTTCTGACAAAATAGTCCAAAAATGAATCAGCTCAAACTTGGACCTAATGTCAAGGAACAGTCCCCAAAAGATCACACCACCGTCAATTACATTACGATAAAAGTCGCCATGGGAATTGGGTATTAGCAAAGGCTAAAAGGAGCAATTACTTTTTAAAATTAAAAGAAATCACTCTGGACCAACCTTACTGTTTTTTCTCTTGAGCACAAACCTGGAAAGAATGGAGAGTTGAAGTCAGGAAACTAGATAAAAGATCTAAACCAATGAATCAACTGCAAAAGAAGTTGAAGTAAACTTGCTGATTGGCCTGAGGCCTATCAAAGGCAGGCCTGGGTCTGGCCATGTGAACTGAATGGAGCACTTTTATTTCCAGAGAGAGTGACGAAGGGTAATTGATGCAGCGTTGTCCTCAGAACCCACTGTATATATGCTTTATTTTATTCAAGATTGGATCCTTTTGTGTCCAGGCCTTAGTTTGTCTTGTGGACATTAGCAAAGTCTTCAAAACATTTAGAAGAGGTCATGATGACCCTAATGTTGGTAGAGGAGCAAGGCTTGTGGGCAATGGGAAGTGACCCAGCATATTGGTGTTGTCTATCTGGGTTCCAGGATGCTGCTCTAGAAGGTATTGAAAGGCCATAAGTCTCAAGATAAATGCTCTGTTCAGGTGGAGGCAATGGAGGAAATCACCTTATCTTTTTAAAAAGTCCCAATAAGGGTTTGTGATCTATCAACCGTGGATGTCCTGATGGAACTTTTTCACACCACATACTATTTACCAATCACTCTTTCTTGATTTGAAAATACCTCTGCTAGGATCCAAAAGAGTCCTAGATGCATATGTGATAGGCCTTTCCGTCCCATCTTTCCAGCAATGGTCAAGCACTGCCCTAACCCTGTATGTAGAAGCATCACATATTAGAATGAGTTCTTCCTTGGAATCAAAATGGGCCAATATTTTAGATGACAGTACTACTGCTTAACTTTGCCAAATGTTTCCACCTGTGGCACCTCCCAGGACCATCTTTGGTATTTTTATAGTAGGGTATGCAAAGGAATATGCATGGAAGCCAAATTTAGGATATATTTTCCATAACAATTTACTAATGCCAGGAAGGATTTAACTCTGTGCTGTTTCTTGGATTGATGCTTCCTTAATGGCCTTCATCCTATCCTTTATTGAGTATAAACCTTTGCCATCTACCCAATAGCCTAAGTAGGTCATTTCAGTCACTTGAAAGACACATTTTTCCCTCTGTACTCTGGCTGTTGAGAATCTCTATAAGACTTCTTTAAAGTTGCCAGGTGCTCTTGTTCTGAAGCCCCCGTGACCAGGACATCTTCCAGGTAGACTGTCACTCTGGGTAGCCCTTGGAGTATGTTTTCCATAAATGGTTGGAATGTGGCGCATGCTGACAAGACCTGAAGGGCCACTGGTAATACTTGTGCAATCACTAGGGTGTATTGACCATCACGCATTTTCAGGAAGGCTCATCCAATTCAAGCTGAAAATAGGTAAGGTTCATGTCCAACTTGGAGAACACCTGGCCACCTGCTAACTTAGGGTACAGGTTTTCAATTCAGCGCATGGGGTACCTCATCAAGTCTGGAAGCTCAATTGACTGTTAGTTTATAATCCCCACAGAGACAAACCGACCTATCCAACTTAAGAACACGGACTACAGGCACTCCCCATTCTGCAAATTGCAGAGGCCTTATTATGTCTAAACTTTGTTTGGGTTCAGTCCCTACCTTCTTCAACAGGGAGTATGCTCTGAAATATTTAGGTATAGCTTCGGGGCCACATAGTTCTTGCTTTTGGCCCATTTTTATTTTTCTCAGTCCTCCGTGGAAAATTCCAGGGCATCTACTGATAGTTTCATACAGTGCCCCCACGCCTAGCCTGAAGATCTTCAACCAGTTCAGCCTGATCTGCTGGAGTCAATCTCTCCCCACAAGGCTTAGTCCTTGCCCCCATACAATAATGAGTGAAAGATGAGCTGATTGCTGCCTGCAAGTTACTGGGGCCATTGTGATGCCTTTTATTTGTAAAGAATTCCCCATGTAGATGGCTGGTCTGACATTCATGTCTTCCAAGCTCAAAAGTTGGAAGCCTGTCCTAATAATGGAGAATGCAGTCCCTGTGTTCATCTCCAGTTTCAAGGGATAACCTTTCACCAGCAGTTCTACCACTACTGGGACAGGCACAGTAAGTACTCTCACAACACCAGGTTAAAACCCAACAGGTTTATTTGGTAGCACGAGCTTTCGGAGTGTCGCCCCTTCATCAGGTGAGTCAGATGAAGGGGCAATTCTTCAAAAGTTCATGCTATCAAATAACCCTGTTGGACTTTAACCTGGTGTTATGAGGCTACTTACTGTTCCTAACCCAGTCCAATGCTGGCATTTCCATATCGTGACTATTGGAGCAACCTATGTTGTAATGATGCAATTCAGTTGTCATGCCCCTGTTTCTGGAAGTGGGTGTACCTGCATGGTATGGTCAAGTACAGACCTTGGCTTCTTCACTAGATGGCATGCATCTTGCAGATTCTTAAAATTTTGCTTTGGCTGTGCCCTTTGGCAGTGCTAGCAATCGTCCATTGTCTGGCCTCTGGAATAATATTCCCCAAACTTTGGGGCTGTCACTGTCTTTTCTTCACTGTCTGGCAGTGTTATTAGAGCTTTGTTGTTGCAAGGCACCCTCTAACATTTTGTTTATGTAACCATTCTCCACTGAGAACTGATTACATGGGGCCCCTCCTATTAATTGGAGGATGTTGCTGTCTGATATCCCTTGTATGTCCTGAGTACCTTTTTTCAGTGTTATCCATCATTGGAGCTATTTCAGTGGCTTTTTTGAAGTCCGGGTTGGGTTCTGCCAACAGCTTCTTTTGCGTAATCAGGTTATTTATGCCACATTTCAATATGTCTCTCAACACTTAGTTTACAGGCAGTCCAAATTCACAATGTTCCACTAATTTCCGTAATCTGTCCAGAAATTCAGTAACAATTCAGATTCCCCAAGGATTCTCCCTGCCATGTAAAAGCAGTATCTCTGCAGGATAAATAACAGACGACTTCAGGTTTCAGTGGTTTTTCACCAAGTCTACTAGCTCATTTAAAGTTTACAAGTCAAAGCCATTTGGATACATCAGACTGTTTGTCACGCTGAAAGTCAGGGCCTCGCATGCCATCAGTAAAATTACTTCTTGTTTTTTGTTTCCTTCAACGTTGTTGGTGCAGATGAAGTAACGCATGCATTGTATATGTTGGGCCAGTCTTTCCCATTGGTTTTGTAAGGTTCAAGTTTCCCGAAAAGATGTTTTTTTCTACTGGAGGAAAGTTGCTTGTTTTTGACAATGGAGCTAGGTTGGAGAGAAAAAAAAATGTTTTTACTCCTCATTGCCAATGTAATAATTGTGCAAGGCCAGTCTTCTGTCACCAAAAATGCTTTAACAATAATACAAGGAAGAGCCATACCTGCAGTTTACAACATGCAATTCAAAAAGCAGGGACCTATAGGATACCAGTCTGAGTTGAAGCAATAGGTTCCTCCCCAGCCCCACTGCTCACTTCCCATTGGGTGGGCCTTCGCT
Source organism: Carcharhinus amblyrhynchos (assembly GCF_965287045.1). NCBI lineage: Eukaryota > Metazoa > Chordata > Chondrichthyes > Carcharhiniformes > Carcharhinidae > Carcharhinus > Carcharhinus amblyrhynchos. Next base: position 69,018,735 of record NC_137325.1, read on the forward strand.
TGCTCAGTAAAGGAGTTACATGAGAACATAAGAAATAGGAGCAGGAGTAGGCCACCTAGGCCCTCGAGCCTGCTCTGCCATTCAATAAGATCACGGTTCAACTGTTAGCAGGTTCAGTTTCACTTAGCCGCCTGCTCCCCATAACCGTTAATTCCCTCATTGGTTAAAAATCTATCTATCTGTGACTTAAACACATTTAATGAGGTAGCCTCCACTGTTTCAATGGGCACAGAATTCCAAAGATTCACTACCCTCTGGGAGAAGAAGTTCCTCCTCAACTCTGTTCTAAATTGACTCCCCCGTATTTTGAGGCTATTCCCCCTAGTTCTTGTTTCCATTCTAAGTGGAAATAACCTTGCTGCTTCTACCCTGTCTAGCCCCTTCATTATCCTGTATGTCTCTGTAAGATCTCCCCTCAACCTGCTAAACTCCAATGAGTACAGACCCAGTCTACTCAATCTCTCCTCATAAGCTAACCCCCTCATCTCTGGAATCAACCTGGTGAACCTTTTCTGTAGCCCCTCCAAAGCTAATATATCCTTTCTTAAATAAGGGGACCAAAATTGTACACAGTACTTTAGGTGCGGCCTCACCAGTACCTTGTACAATTGCAGCAAGACCTCCTTGCTTTTATACTCCGTCCCTCTCCCGATAAAGGCCAACATTCCATTTGCCTTCTTGATCACCTGCTGCACCTGCAAACTGAGTTTTTGTGATTCATGCACAAGGACCCCCAGGTCCCTCTGCACAGTAGCATGTTGTAATTTTTCATTGTTTAAATAATAGTCCATTTTATTATTATTCCTTCCAAAGCGGATAACCTCACACTCCAAAAAGCTCATGGGAAGATCTATTGGCAATCACCTGTGCCCTTTGTGGCCATCATAACAAAAATGAATTGAATTTTCAATTATCTTCTCCTGTTTATAAGCAGCTCATAACCAGAAGGAATGATTTCTGACTAATCACAGCAGCTAGTTTCCTAGCTTTCACCACAATCATATGTTAAACAAGAATTCAATTTGCATTAAACTTTTCTTCACTCTATTCCTTTGCTTTTTTCTCCCTCATGGACTGAACCCATGGCTAATAATATCTCCTTGAAGCGGTACTTCAAAGACTAACCAAAATGTTACTGTATCATTCTATTTCAGCCTCTAAGGATATTTTCCACTGAAGGCAATCTGCCTCACAAACTTGAACATTCCTCATACTTAAAACTTTTAGTTAATTAATCATTTAAAAATGGTAACTGTGCTGTAAATATTAAAGGTGTTGTCAACCCTATAGATTTCCAATGACTAATGATACTCTCAGTAATATATGATCTTATCATATTAATTATTTACTGCAGGCAATGTTGTATTTCTAATTAAAGCAATGATTAAACCAATGTTTTTCATGTAGAAGACTTTTTCACTATTAAGTCATTGAGTTTACAATGCATCATAATTCTCTTTGCAACTTAAGATCTTATGCCTTGTTGTTTTGAACTCTCACTTACAATACTAACTTTTTATTCTACCCATCTTAAAAACCTTCAGTAAGAAGCCACACAGTTTTTAAAGAAGATAAAACACTAAACACCATTAGGAGAGACCTGAGATGCACAGAGGTGGCAGCAAAATCCACAGACCACAGAAGTCAAACACTGAGGGAATTTGAGAAATGTTATATATTAATGCTATCAGCTTACTTGCACAGCAAGAGAAATGGAAGACTGGTTACAAGGTGTGTTTTCCAGCAAGGTGTGTTTTCTAGTAAGGTTGCCAACAAAAAGCACTTTTAAGGAAAATTGGTGACGAGAAGTACTTTCTGATAAAATAGCCCAAGAAGAGAAGGGGAAGTTCCTGACTTGGTATTCATGAATAAAGTTGGGCAGGTCAAAGGGGCACCAAAGGGAGAGCATTTTGATGTCCTGGAATGGAAATGATTAACCTCCAACCACCACCATAATCCTTTTTTCTGCCAGGTATGACTCCAACTAACAGAGAGTTTTCTGCCTGACTCCTATTGGCTCCAGTTTTGTTAGGAATCCTTGATGTCACATTTGGTTAAATACTGCCTTGATGTCAAGAGTGGTCACTCTCACCTCACCTCTGGAATTCAACTCTTTTGTCCATGTTTGAACCCGGCTGAAAATCAGGAACGGAATAACCAGGGCAGAACCCAAACTGAGCATCGTTGAGCAGGTTATTGCTAAATGCGTAGGCAATTTGCTGAGTATTGCAGAAGCAATAGGCCAATGATTGTAGTCGATTTCAACTATCCCATTGTTGACTGGGATGAACGCAATGTTAGAGGTATAGCAGGCATGGAATTGTCAAAAAGCATTCTGCAGAATGTTTTTAGCTAATACCTAGCAAGCCTAAGAAGAGAAGGGACAGTTCTGGACTTGGTTTTCATGAATTAAGTTGAGTAGGAGGAAGGAACATCAATAGAAGAGCATTTTGACGGCAGTGATCCTGATCAGTTTTAGCATACTTATGGAAAAGCATAAAGGTACACCAAGAGTAAAAGCTTCACGTTGGGAATAGGGCAATTTTACGGAGCTGAGATGTGCTTATGCAAAAGTGAACTGAATGCTGGGGATGTTCAAGAAGGAGATGGAGAGAGTTTAAGAAAAAATAAGTTCCCACAAAGAAAAATAGTGGGACATCCAAATCTATACCCCCATTAAATATTAAACAGCTTACATAGTAGGATCGGGCACAAAAGGGAAACTTATGTTAAATGCTGAGAATTCAATGCTGAAGAAAGTCCAATGGACATTAAGAAGCACAAGGGGAAAAGGAAATTAGGAAAGTAAAAAGAGAGCAAGAAAATTTATTGGTAAGTAAAATCAACAAAAATACAAAGACGTTTTATAAAGACATAAGGGGTAAAAGGGTAACTAAGGAAAGAATATAGATAGAGACTGAAAAGTGAACACATGCGTGGAAGTAGAAGACATAGGCATGGTTCTCAATGAATATTTTGTGTCAAATCTTTGTGAATATCCTGACTCCACAAACTTGTCTCCACTAAGGAACCCCCACTTCCCACTCCCTATATTTTTGTTCTGGGGAGGCAGAGGCAGGATGGGGTTGGGCATGCCATCTTCAAGGGCAGGCCTAAGGTGACAATGGGGGCAGGTAAATAGTAAAGTCAGTAAGTTGGAACATATTTTTATTTACAAGCACGTCAGCCCAATTATAATCATAAATGTCAAATCAAACCCTCAACCCTCCTCCAATCTACATGCCCATTTACACTTATTACCCTCCCATGCTTCTTTAATGCTTCTCATGCATCCTCCATAACCGCTTACTCTGTATCCATTCTGGACAGATTTCAGAGGCCTTCCAATTGCAGTAGGAAATTGTTGGAATGGATGTGAAAAAACTTAAAAAATTAAACTTAACAATCTAATAAAGTTATTACTCAAATCCACCTCATGTTGAAAAAATTTTTCAGTTGGTCGTAAGCATTTGTTGAGAAACAACAGCAAAGACAGATATCCTTTAATAACATTGTAAAGCTATCAAACTGCACATGTAATCCCCTGCGGAGCTAAGTGGTTCAACAGTATTTGAAACTCAACCAAGCATCCACCAAGGACTCAGCTATCAAAAGAAACCATTACAATTATAGACTATGGAGCCATTGAAACTAAAAGATCAAATTCTTTTTCTCTCTCTATTTCAATCATCCCAGAGTATGTGGCTTTTTTTTTGTTCCCACTCATTATGTTAATCTCTATACATTACAAAGCAATTGCATCTTGGCAAAAATCTTGGCCTTTATGTCTGTTTTCACATAGCTAGACAATGAAGCAGACGTTGCAGTTCCGGAGAAGGAGTATGAAATATTGGATGGGATAAATATAATGAGGGAGAAAATATTGTGCAGTTTAGAATCAGAGGCTTGGTTATGCAGAAATTGAATGTTGCTGAAAGAGAGAGTGGCAGAAGGTTTTCATGATGCACTGATCAGGACAAATGCTAAACGCTAAATTTCAAACAATCTCAACAATTTATACTACAATAGAAAAGGGTGCCGAATGTTGGCAAGTTGTCTCTGATTGATTGAGGCAGTGTCATGGCGAAAGTAACAATGAACTATCATGCTTCTGATATTCAAAAAGGGCACAAGGCTCGAGCATATTATTTTCTGTTTGCAGAGAATGGATACCTGCTTATGTTTGCATGTCATTACTAGCAAGTGTAAATGAGCTATGTTACAAGCTAAACAGATTATCATAAATTAGTTATTAGCATCGCTATTAGAGAACTTGGGATTGTTCTACCCACCACACAATTGAGTAACATTGTGTAAAAGTTTCAGTGCTGGTGCAATGCCAAGTATGTTGGCCTATATCCCAACATGTGGCTAATAAAATCATGGACCATGCACACTGCTGCCTTACAGGGCCAGGGACCCATGTTCAATTCCAGCCTTGGGTGAAGTCTGTGTGAAGTTTGCACATTTTCCCATGTCTGCATGTGATTCCTCTGGGTATTCCAGTTTCCTTTCACGTTCCAAAGATGTGCAGGTTGGGTGGATTGGTCATGCTAAGTTGCCTCTTAGTGTATCATCGTGTGTGTCATGATGTGTAGGCGAGATTGAATAGTCAACGGGTGGAGTTAAGAGGGAGAGGACCTGGGTAAGACAGTCATTGCAGACTCAATGGGCCAAATGGCCACCTTCCACACTGTAGGGACTCCATGATTTGATTGTTTATAATAGACAGGGTACATACGGGATTGAATCAGCCAGCATGTGCAAAACTAAAAACATTAACTTGCTCATAATTTACCGTCACTCTGGCAAAACAAACGAGGTATTGTGCATTGGGACCCCTTGGAAGTCCCCATGCAGATACACTATAAAGGTGCTGGATTCAAATTTCCAATTTGGGATGTTTTGCTACCCAGTTGACAACACTAAGCAGAAGTGCTTCAATTGAAATTGATGGGATAACGCAAATTTCGCATAGTTGCCCCTTCAATATGCAAGAATTAATGTTGATTCCTTTGGACACTTTTCATTCTTGGTCAAACTACAATAAAGAGAGACATTTCAGAGAGATTCTTAATGTGAGTGAATTTTTTGTTTATATGCTCAAAATATGTTGAAAGTAAAATGTAATGAATAGAAAGTGTAAGAAATAGATTTTTACAATTTTATTACACAATTCACTCCATTAAAAAAGTGCTTTAATTTGTAACAAGGTGTGTTTAATTATGGAAACATCTGTAATAAGCTTCAGATAAAGTTAATTTGTAGAATTTGTGTTCATGATGCATTTTAATGCAGGGTGTGGTCTTTTTCAGTTTTAAGAGTCTTTTTAATGCAAGATTGATCATTACAAGTCTCTTAAACTTGTCATATTCAACGCTGGCACATCACAATTTCTGCTTTGCTTATTGGAACCACCCTACTTCGGTTGAGGGTTCAAATTGGACACAAGAACCATGAGAGGAGAATTGGACAAGTATCCTCTGAGGATGTGGATCAATTACCCACCACAGAGAGTATACAGACAAAGGACATCATTTAAAATGATGTCAGAGGAGTTGTGTTTCAGGGAACTGTGCCTCAGTAAAGAAGCAATGTGATGCCTTTATGGAATGTTGAAGGAAGACCTGATGCCAAATCTGAAATGCCGCACTGCCTTAACAGTGGAATAGAATTCACAACAATATTAAAGTTCTTTGCATCTGGGCTTGCATTCACCAGGTAACCAAAGCAATTTTTTGGCTTCAGAGCTAGTTTCTTTTGCATATCCCCTGTGAGGATGAAGGGGAGGACCTTCAAATTCCACAAGATTGTTGGAGTCCCAAAGGTTATTAAGGTTGTGGAAAGAACACATATTCCATTGAAGGCAGCAAGAGATGCCGCAATGGTAGATCAAGAGTGCTTGATCACTATTGATTTTGGCCATTGAGCTTTAAAAACTAATTAAATGTTCCTCACTCCTTCTCAAAATAAGAGAACTTCTGTGGTAAAAGTTCTTGTGGTAAAAGGTGGGTGGGGATCAAAACAATAGGTCAATAAGCATAGAGGCTGGAGATGAGCTTAGGGCCAGGACAAGGCCATCTAAGAGGAAGAGCATTCTGGGGAAGGGTGACCTCAGTGGGCCTGGAGGTCTGGAGTGCATTTGCTTCAATGCAAGGAGCGTAACGGGCAAGACAGACGAACTTAGAGCCTTAATGCTTGAGCGGAAATTGAATGTGGTTGCAGTGACAGAGAGTTGGTTAAAAGAAGGACAGGACTGGCAGTTGAATATTCCAGGGTATAAGTGTTTTAGGCATGACAGAGAAGGGGCTAGAAGAGGTGGGGGAGTAGCAATTCTGGTTAGAGAGCATGTTACAGAAGTACAGAGGGTGGAAAATTTAGAAGGGTTGTGTAACAAGTCAGAAACAGGAAGGGCGCAGTCACTATGCTGGGGTATACTACAGGCCTCCCAACAGCCCACGGGAAGTTAAGGAATGGATATGTAAAGAGATTCTGGATAGGTGCAAAAAAAAAAGGTACTTGTAGTGGGAGACCTTAATTTCCCTTGTATAGACTGGAAATCGCTTCAGGCTGGGGACTGGACAGGGAGGAATTTATAAAATGCGTACAGGAAGGTTCTTTGGAACAATATGTTGATAGTCCAACTAGAGGGGTGGGCAATACTGGACCTAGTACTGGGGAATGAGCCCAGTCAGGTCGCCAAAGTTTCAGTAGGGGAACATGTGGCAAATAGTGACCACAATTCTGTAAACTTTAGGATAGTAATGGAAAAGGATGAGTGTTGTCCTATAGGTAAGGTGCTGAATTGGGGGAAGGCTAACTACAGCCAGATTAGGCAGGGTTTGATGGCTGTTGATTGGGAGAAGCTGTTTGAAGGTAAATCCACATCTGGCATGTGGGAGTCTTTAAAGGAGCAGTTGATAAGGCTGCAGGACAGGCATGTGCCTATGAAAAGGATGGATAGGAAAGATAAGATTCGAGAACTGTGGAGAACCAGGGAAATCATGGGTCTAATCAAAAAGATTAGAAAAAGTAAGGTCCAGGCAGCTAAAAACAGATGGAGCACTAAAGGATTACAGGGAAAGCAGAAAAGAGCTCAAACAGGGAATTAGAAGGGCAAAAAGGGGTCATGAAATGTCCTTGTCAGAAGGATCAAGGAGAATCCCAAGGCATTTTATACATTTGTTAGGAACAAGAGGGTTATCAGGGAAAGGATCTGACCTATCAGAGACAAAGAGGGGAATTATGCTTAGAACCCAAAGAAGTAGGTGAGATCCTAAATGAGTACCTTGCAAGAGTATTCACAAAGGAAAGGGACTTGTTGACGGATAGTGTCTCAGAGAGATGTGTTGACCCGTTGGAAAAAATCTCAGTTACAAGGGAGGAAGTGTTAGGTTTTTTAGGAAACATTAAGACAGACAAATCCCCAGGGCCTGATGGCATCTATCCTAGACTGCTCAGGAGACAAGGGATGAAATTGCTGGGCCTCTAACAGAAATCTTTGTCTCTTCACTGGACATAGGTGAGGTCCCAGAGGATTGGAAGATAGCAAATGTGGTCCCGTTATTTAAGAAGGGTAGCAAAGATAACCCGGGTCATTATAGGCCGGTGAGCTTGAGATTCATGGTAGGGAAATTGTTGCAGAAGATTCTCAGAGGTAGAATATATGCGCATTTAGAACAGAATAATCTCATTAGCGATAGACAGCATGGTTTTGTAAAAGGGAGGTCATGCCTCAAACTTGGTTGAGTTTTTTGAGGAGGTAACAAAAATGATTGATGAGGGAAGGGCTGTGGATGTCATCTATATGGATTTTAATAAAGCGTTTGACAAGGTCCCTCATGGCAGGCCGGTGCAAAAGTTTAAATCTCACGGGATAAAAGGTGAACTAGCTAGATGGGTGGAGAAATGGCTTGGCCATAGAAGACAGAGGGTAGCAGGGGAGGGTCTTTTTCCAGTTGGAGGTCTGTGACTAGTGGTGTTCTGCAGGGCTTTGTACTGGGACCTCTGCTGTTTGTGATATATATAAATGATTTGGAAGAAGATGTGGCTGGTGTGATCAGCAAGTTTGCGGACAACACAAAGATTACTGGACTTGCGGATAGTGATGAGCATTGTCAGAGAATACAGCAGGATATAGATAGGCTGGAAAATTGGGCGGAGAAATAGCAGATGGAATTTAATCCAGATAAATGCAAAGTGATGCACTTTGGTAGATCTAATGTAGGGAGGAGCTATACCATAAATGGCAGAACCATCAGCAATATAGACACACAGAGGGACCTGGGTGTGCAAGTCCACAGACCCCTAAAGGTGGCAGCACAGGTGGAGAGGATGATGAAGAAGGTATATGGCATGCTTGCCTTTATTGGACAGGGCATAGAGTATAAAAGTTGGCATATGATGTTGCAGCTATATAGAACGTTGGTTAGGCCACATTTGGAATATTGCATCCAGTTCTGGTTGCCACACTACCAGAAGGACATGGAGGCTTTGGAGAGAGTACTGAAAAGGTTTACCAGGATACTGCCTGGTATGGAGGGTCTTAGCTATGAGGAGACATTGGGCAAACTGGGGTTGTTCTCCCTGGAAAGACGGAGCATGAGGGGTGACCTAATAGAGGTGTACAAAGTTGTGAAGGGCATAGATAGGGTGAACAGTGGGAAGCTTTTATCCAGGTCGGAGGTAACGAACACAAGGAGTCACAAGTTCAAGGTTAAGGGGGCAAGGTTCAACACAGATGTCAGGGGGACATATTTTACACAGAGGGTGGTGGGGGCCTGGAATGCACTGCCAAGCAAGGTGGTTGAGCCGGATATGTTGGGATTGTTTAAGACTCATCTAGATAGCCACATGAACAGACTGGGAATAGAGGGATACAAACGAATGGTCTAGTTGGGTGCATGAGCAGCGCAGGCTTGAAGGGCCGAAGGTCCTGTTCCTGCGCTGTACTGTTTTTTGTTCTTGTTCTTTGTAAAGTTTAAAAAAGTTTCATTTTATTTTTAAAAATTTGAAAAAGTTGAGCAAGTTCTTATTCAAAATGTCATAGTGCAGCTGCTTAAGTTAAAGGTTGCTGTGCTGTCACAGATAAAAGATTTGGTATCTCATTATTTTCGTTAATAAATGCTTTTCATAAAACTTCACAGACTGTTACAAATGTGTTATTACAATATCAAATTACAACATTTGAATGGAAGATAACTATAACTGAATAACATAGCTCAAATAAATAACAAATCTAAACAGCTAAATGTTTAAATGAAGGCACACATGTTCTAATAAACACAAACTAAGTCAAATGTAACAAAACACAGTTTACAGACAAGTCAGTGGCCAGATGTGCCATAAGAAAGGAACACAGAACAATGAAAGGAACAAAATATTCAACTTGAAAAAAAGAGGATAGATGAAGTTGACAGAGTTGAACAGAAAGGGGATGGACCCTCATTCTTTCTCCATTGCCCTTGGACCATTCCCCATCCACATGATGTAACCTCCTGTGCGCCAGAAGCATACCCAACAGGTTTCTCTACATTGGGCAGCTGTGGATAGAAGATACAAGTGCTAAAGCTCACTCAGCAGCAACCATCTGGGAACTGAGAAGCTCCTGGCCAGAAGGTGCAGCAGTAGGTGTCAGCGTTTCAGTAAGAACCTCACAAAGAGACTCATTTTGCTGTTTCATACATTCATTGTGCTGTTTCATAAGGTCATTCTGCCCCTGAGAAATCTGCACATGCTGGGTATTGACCTCAGTTAAGCTTTGCAGCCACTGGGAAACATCTGTTATGGCTTCGAATTGCTGCTGTGAATTGGCCTCACAACTTTCACCCTTCTGTGACAGATCCTGATTCAGGCGGTGAAGGATAAACTCTATGTCTTCATCATCACCTGCATGGTCTACAAGCTCCCTGAAGCTGTGGAGATGTAGGAGCTTCTGCTGCCAATGCCGCAGGCATGAAGTGTCTGTCCTCCCTCTGACACAGCTGCCTTAAGAGGCCTCCCCTTCCACCATCATTAATAAATTTAGTGTTAACACTGAATCCTCATCAAGCCTGAAATCTTACACTCCTGCAGGGTCTCTCGCTCCTCAGCTGTAGTTGAAGTGCTGCACTGCTGCGATGTACTTACCTCCATTGCATCCCTTTCAGGTATCTCTGCTGCTGCAGCAGACTCACCTACATTGGCCTGTGATATGACCATGGCATCTGTGAGAGCAAAAAAAGGTACAATTATTTTTTGTAATAAATTAACTGTCAGCTTCATGGTGTGATCAGTTAAGCTTTCTTAACCTTCACTCATTCCCACATCTGAAACACTATTGTTTAACATGGGGTTGGAGAGACAGCAGCCCCAATATGTGCTCCTCCTGTTTTCAAAGGACCTGAATGTATACCAGCCTCCAGTCTGTGAGCTCTTGCAGTTATTATAGACCTGCTTCACCCTTAAGAAGAAATGGAAATTTGTTTTAAAATTCTGGCTGTCTGATCCCGTGACACATTTTACAACTTCTGGAAACAATTGAAAGCTTGTACCCTGAGGACCCTTTGTTCCATTATAACACTTCTGACAAAGTCAAAGCCATCTCCAAGGCAACTTCATTTTACAATTCAGAAAGTTTGCAAAGAAACTATATTGTCAAATGGGGATTTGATGGAACTAGTTCATAGCATATCCAAAGCACTAGCATTTTTGATGCTTCTTAAGTTAGAAAAGAAAGTTTTCTGGGTCTTATCAAGATTGAATAGAATTATTTCATTGCATCTCCAGGGCAACTGCATTTGGCACCTCAAGGAAAGTCAGCTCAAGGATTTAGGGGAAAAACAAATATTTCTGCCCTTTCTTAATTTTTGAAGTCGTAAGATAGCATTTTAAGTTTCAGAAATTACTTTGTGGATATATTTTATATATATATTATATATACACATTACATACACACTCACTCTGGTTGAATGCATTAAATCATTCAGCGTCTGATGGCACTGATCCACCATCCTAGGCATTAAGAACTGCTGCAACTTGTTTCCAAGCCAAAGTTTATAGTTTCCTTGGAGATTTCGATTTTCCACATCCTAGAATATGCACAAGCCTTTCTTCCAACTCGTTTAACAAAGTATCCAATTTTTCATGTGTAGAGTTGAAACTTCCTCTGAATCATCTTCTCTACCCTCTGGGCTAACCCAACACATCTCCACCCCAAAGGTCCAAACTGCCCTCCATCCCCTGACCTGACCCTTCGTCCCTTCCTCATGATCTCCGAGGAATTTTGTCAGTGCCAAGGGGACCCCTATGACACATTCTGAAGCCAGGTCTTCCTGGCTGCATTTTTCAGATGTATGACAACTCATTAGTTACTTGTTGTGCGTGGGATGTTGGTGGTGGGGATAAGCATTCCTTTAAAGAATGCCACTGCTCCCCGAGCTATCAGCCAGAGGGCTGACAGCTCAGCAGCACCATCCGGAGGAATAGCCACACCTGGATGATGAGGACACCACTGAATCAGGTCACCCTTCCAACCAGATAGGTAAGGACTGGGATTGTGGAACCAGTCAGGTAGGTCTCAGTGAGATAGGGGAAGGGCTCCTGCAGAGGTAGCCATTGGTACTGAGATTCCCTGTGGGTCAAATAGGAAACCCCTGCTCGCACCTGAACCCACAGCGAGGCTGCCAGAGTTCACCACATGGCTTCCCCACATAGTGTAGGGCCCAGCTGTCACTGGTACAAAGCCATGGTAGCTGGAAGAGACCCTTAATTGGCACTTAAATAGCTCACTTAGCCACTGGGTGAGCAGGTTGTCCTCCACCTGCCCTTCTACCAGTAAAAAGACATGGTGATAGGATAACACCAAACAATCCACAGCCGCCTTGTTGTCACATTTTACAGGCTGCACTCCTCCAACCCCACCATCCCTCTGCAGGGTTTCAGAGGGAAATTGTAGTAAATCTAAAGGCAACTCGTGGCTTCAACAAGGAACGGTTTATTAACTAATACAATATAGAGAAACAGTGTTAATGTAAGCCCACTTGTGACAATAATAAATAAACTAACATTATAGTGTCTGGTAGAACTAATACACAAGTCTACTCTCTTCTCTCCCAAGGCTCCAACAAATGCTCTTTCCTGGTCCCAGAATGCACACTCTTGCTCCCAATTGGTTTGGCTTTCCGAGTGGCCTCTCCATTGGGTCCAGTCTGATCACGTGCCTACAAAGGATCAACCCCTTAAAAAGGGCCATGTTACCACTGAAAATTTTTAATTAAACTGCTGAAGATTTATCTCTGAATCTTGCTGGCAGCTTGGTAGCTTCACTGAATGCCATCCTCTTAATACTTATCTTTGCTTCCTTTCATTTCAGTAGGGATAATTGCTTTAGTGGTTGATGACTAAACCAGCTTTTGAGGTATCTAATTATTTTTGTGCAAATTTCAACCCATCAAAAGAAATGCAGGTGATTGTTACTTGTCTATATTAGTCACCAACATCTTAAAATACTAAAGGAACACCAAATTAAATCATTTTGAGTAATCTCTACTAATCTACCTTGTACCTTCCAAACATTCAAAATTGACAAGCAGGAAAGGACATGCTGGTTCACAGCCTGTCTCACACAACTGTGGTGCCTGCTATTGGTCACGTCCATTCAGGGAAAAGAAAAGCTGGGTAATTCCTCTTTAATCCTCTCAGACAATTAAAATGTGTCCAAAGAATAACATAAACCATGCTCAAAATACCAGGTACTTTCCCTACCTTTTATAAGATATGATCTTGCCAGCGAGGAACCAACCTAACTCTCTCATTAAGGCATACAGACAGTTTGCACTCATCATACCAACCAGTCTTGTTTTGCAGAAATCCTATCCCTCAGGAAAACATAACCAGTGGCCTTCACCCTCCCTCCCCCAACGTAGCTTGAGAATAGCTTCTCAAGGGGAACATGTTCAAACCCTCTAACAATTTTCCATACCTTTATCAATCACCCCGAAGTCTTTCTATTTCTGAAGAGGAATAAGCTTAGATTTTAGCATTTCTGAATGACTGAGGTCTTTTAAACTGGGAACTATTGTGGAGGCCCTTCTTTGTACATTTTCCAAAGCCGTTAAAGCATTCTTCATGCAAAGGATGCGGTATGTCTAATGCAGTCTAATCACAATCTTGTACAAGTACAATTACAAACTGATGCACTTTGTTTTATCTTGAATAGCTCATATTACACAACCAATTTGCGTTGACTATGGCATTTTGGCACCAGTCATTAAATGTAAGCTATGAGTAATAAAGCCAAAAAAACCCAGAAAATGTTGAAAAAACTCAGCACCTGCTGTAACCCGCTGAGTACTTCAAGCAGTTTTTGCTTATATTTCAGTTTTCCAGATTCTGCAGTACTCTGCCTTCCAATTATCAAAAATGCCAAGATCCCTTTCTCTCACAACAGATTTTAATTTGCATAAGTACATGATATTGATTCCAAGTGGAATACAATGTACTTATCTAAGTTAAAGGCCATCAAGCAGGGTTTGGCCCACCCCCAGAACTGTTTGGTCCACTTGCAGAATTCCCTTTTTCTGCATAGTTCTGGCACTCCCTCAAATGACTGTTGTCTGCAAACTTACAGACCATCTCGCCAACAACAACATGTATTTATATTATGCCTTTAACATAGTAAAATAAGACTTCCCACAGCAGCACAACAAAGCAAAATTTGACACCCAAGTTATAAAAGATGAGATCAGGGCACATGACCAAAAACTTGGTCCAGGAAGTAGGTTTACATAAGAACATAAGAAATAGGAGCAGGAGTAGGCCATCTAGCCCCTCGAGCCTGCCCCACCATTCAATAAGATCATGGCTGATCTGTCGTGGCTCAGTTCCACATTCCCGTCCTCTCCCCATAACCCTTAATCCCCTCGTTTATCAAAAACCCATCAACCCGCGTCTTAAAAATATTTAGCGAGGCAGCCTCCACCACTTCAACGGGCAGAGAATTCCAGAGATTCACCACCCTTTGAGTGAAGAAGTTCCTCCTCAACTCCGTTCTAAACCGCACCCCCCCCCCCTTTATCTTGAGGCTGTGCCCTAAAGAGCATCATTAAAGGAGGAAAAGAAGCCTTCGGGAGTTAATTCCAGAACTTAGAACCCTGGTAGCTAAAAGCACGGTCGCCAATGCTGGAGGGCAGAATTAGATGAGCTCAGGTATTTCAGAGAGATGTGAGGCTGGAAGAGATTACAGCAATAGCCAAGTCATCGAGGGAAGTGCAGCCATGTGTAGCAGGGTTTTGGATGAGCTTAAGTTTCTGAATTGTAGAACGTGGAAGGCCGGTCAAGCATATAGTCCTGAATAGTTAAGTCTAGAGATAACAAGAACATGGTGAGATTTTGAATAGCGAATAAGCTAAGGCAGGAATGGAGTCAGGCAGTGTTACAGTGGTGAAAATAGGCGGTCTTGGTGATGATTGACTTTGTGGCTGGAAACTTATGACATCAAGGTTGTGAATTGTCTGGTTCATCCTCAGGCAGTTTCCAGAGAGATGAATGGGGTCATTAACTAGGAAACAGTGTTTGTCACAGGGAACAAGAACAACAGCTTAAGTGAAGGAAATTTCTACTCATGTAGTACTGCATATCAGAGCTGTCTGATAATTTAGCAAAAGTGGCAGAGTCAAAAGGACTGGTGGTGAGGTTGAGCTGAATGTCATCAGTGTACATCTGAACATGTGTTTTAAGCCATATTTCCAGATAACCACAGGCTGCTCTCTCCTTTGAGTGAGAGGGCTGACTGGTGGTGATTTAACCTGAAGGTTACCACACCTCAAGAGGAGGACAAGGTTGAGAAGGTGGGGCCTTCATGAATAACGTTAGCCATTACGGGAATTGAACCCATGCTTTTGGTGTCACTCTGCATCGTGAACCAGCTGTCCAGTCAACTGAGCTGACTCCCCCTAAAAACTTGAATGCTGTGTTTTTGGATGTTGTCGCCAAGTGGCCACACGTAGATGAGAAACAGGAAGGGGCCAAGTTGCCTTGAAAGATGCCAGAGATGAGGGCAACAAAAAGTGGAGCCATTGCAGGTGTTTCTGGTTGCATAGATTAGAATGGAACCTGGTGACAGCAGTCAAACCCAGCAGGACAACAGTGAAGAGGTGTTGGAGGAAGTTATGGTCAACCATGCAAAAAGTTGCAGACACAAAAAGGATGAGGGAAGAGAAGTTACCTTTACCACGGTCACATTTGTGATTGTAATAAAAGTCATTTCTAAACTGTGTCAAGTGCAGAAAGCAGATTAGAGATAACAGTTTGCAAGGATACTATGACCGAGTGTAGGTTTTTTTTCACCTACGTGGTAATAATAGCAGGTTTAAAGGAAAGAGGGAATTGTTAACTGTTAACAGCTATTAGAGTGACCAGGAAAGGAAGTTAGATGGTCAGCAGTTTAGTGGGATTCAGTTCAAGGGACTAGCAGGTGGATGTCATGGACAAGGTGAGTTTAGAGGGGATGTAAAGGGAGCTACAAGAGAAACTAAAATGGAGAAAGATATAAGTTTTAGGGCTACACCAGGTGCAACTTTGACATTAACTTGGCCCAGTGAGCAGGTGCAACTTTGAAATTAACTTGGCCAGTGAACAAGTTGAAGGGAGGAAAGCTATAGAGGCAGCTGATCAATTGCCTACATCTCAGCTATTTAAAATTTCACAAGAAGAAATAACCCCTTGACCAATCCCTGTGGGACACTATTAGTAATCAGTTTCCAATCAGATTGGAGGCTATTAATCACAATGTTCTGCCGACAAGGATTAGCTAATTCCAAATCCATCATAACAGCTCCCTGCCAATACAGAAGAATTTTGCTTTGTAGAGTAACTTACCATAGGGATCTTACCAGAGGATTTTTGGGAATTCCAAGTAGAAAATGTCATCCATGAATTCTGGCAGATTACTTAGGAAGGATCTCTTTTCCAGAAACCACGCTGAGCGTCTCTGTTTTGATTTGATTTGATTCATTATTGTCACATTAGCATGCAGTGAAAAATATTGATTCTTGCACACTATATAGACAAAGCATACTATTCATAGAGAAGGAAACGAGAGAGTGCACAACGTAGTGTTACAATAATAGCTAGGGTGTAGGGAAAGATCAACTTAATGCAAGATAGGTCCATTCAAAATTCTGATGGCAGCAGAAAAGCTGTTCTTGAATGATTTGGTACATTATTTCAAATTGTTGTATCTTTTTCCCTGATGGGTGGGAGAGAGAATGTCCAGGGTGCATGGGGCTCTTAATTATGCTGACTGCTTTGTTGAGGCAGTGAGAAGTGTAGTCAGAGTTTGCGTGATGGATTGGGCTACGTTCACGACCTTCTGTAGTTTCATGCAGTCTCGGGCAGGCAGGAGCCATACCGAGTTGTGGTATAACCAGAAAAATGCTTTCTATGGTGCATTTGTAGAAGTTGGTGAGAGTCGTAGTAGACATGACAAATTTCCTTAGTCTCCTGAGAGGTGTTGGTGGGCTTTCTTAACTATAGTGATGGCATGGGGGGACCAGGTCAGATTTTTGATGCTCTGGACACTTAACAACTTGAAGTTCTCGACCATTTCTACTTCATCCCCATTGATGTAGGTAGGGGCATGTTCTCCACTGAGCTTCCTGAAGTTGATGACAATCTCATCTATCTATGTGATCATGCAGAATGTCTTTTATGGTTGATATTATGTTTAGCAATGTGTAACTTCCTGGATCAGACTTGTCACTTTTTTTGAAAATCATCATCACATGACCATCTTTCTAATTGAAGGAACTACACAATAACTCAGCTAACCAGTAAATTAATGGAGAAGTGTTCTGTATGTAACAGCATATTCAAGTACTTTAATTACATTTTGGTGAACCATCCAGATCTGCAGCCTAGCTACTTTAAGATTCTTCATGGGGGTAATTCTGAGTCCAAACTCTCCATGTGCCAGCACCAGTGCAAAATCCAGAGAGAATCAGGTAATATAATTCTCTCTGGAAACATAACGTTTTCCAATTTCCCCCACTCCATATTGGTAATGTCATGAGGTTCCCACCCAAAAAGGGCAGGAATCTCATTTAAATGGTTTTCAGTACATTTAAATGTGATTAATAGCACCCCCCATCACATGATCCCCCTCACTAAATATTCATACCTTGCCAACTTGACGTTAGCAAAGTTTACAACAGGTTTAGTCAAATGAGAGACAGTCCTGAGAATCTGTTTGGGGGCGCAAAGCTAAGTATAGCTTCCAGGGTGGTAGAAAATTGCTGGTCATTGCCCTAGCCCTGGCAACGGTAGCCAAGGGCTAGTGCCAGGAGCAGGCGCTCGTGAGATCCCTGTCTGGAAGGGTGGGGGAGACGTTCATTTGAGTGTGATGGCAGAGAGAGCACTAACATTGAGGGGATTGGGGATGCTGGCTATGATCAGGGTAGGGGAACAGGGATGCCACTGATGATCGTAGTATGATCGTGAGGAGATATGGGAATAGGAATGTCGCCGAATATTGTTGTGGGGGCGGGGGGGGGGGTGGAAGCGAAGTAGAGCCCCTGATACCTCAAATGGTGGGGAGGTGGGAGTGGAGCTAACTTTGTGTTCTGATGAGAGTGCCCCTTTATAAATGGCATCCTGATTTCAGTGGAGTAGCTTTTGCTGGCTCTACGACACCCTGTCCTGCCAGAGTAATAGCATAAACAGTGCCCATTCACTTTTGTTTGAAAGACCAAGAGGCTGAAAATCCGCCTTGACAATCTGATCAGTGGAGCTGGAGAGCTTCACACCAATTTTCTGTTTGAGCCTAACACTTATAAAAATGTTGGTAAAATTCCCCCAATATCCTTCTCTTCTATTGTAATATTAAGTTTTTCTATTTATAGTGTTTGTGTGCTGTAATTTTCTTTGTTCTTTGAAGCTTAGGAGGTTTTAGTTTAGTCAGGCAGCATGGTCAGGGCAGGCTTGGAGGGCTGAAAGGCCTGTTCACGTGCTGTAATTTTCTTTGTTCACATTTGTTGGTTGGGTATATTCAACAGCAGGGTAAACTAATGCAAATACATAATTGAACAACTCAGCTGTGCACTCAGATTCCTTTAAGGTTTTTTTTAATTGGTCCTACAAAGTCTATTAGTTCTGATTCTTAACATTATTAAAAAGGTTTGCTCCAGTACTCCCGCAATTATCAACAAACTTCTTACCCACTAATCTTTTAATTGCTCTAATAATTGTTTTCATTTCCTAATTGTGCGAGGTATTTATTTTTCTGCATTCTTTTCCACCAATTGTAAAAATAATCTCGGTGTCAGCCTCGCTTGCACTTGCAAACTTAAGGTTAACCATTTGGTTAAGTTTTGCCATGTACACTTTAATTTCTCTTGATCCTAAAAATATCTTTTAATAAGGTGTCCTTTTGCTTAATGCATCCGTTTCTATACAGCATTGATTTTTCCCATTCATTCGGGTTGTCCAATCAACTTCTTCCAAGTCTTTATAACAGTTTATTGAAATGAGTCCTAAAGTCAGGAACAAATAATAAACTGTTAATAGCTTTTCATTAGCCAAGAAGAAAGAATCAAATTATTATGTAGGCAATGCTGCCCATGTAGTTATTTAGAAAGGTAAAATAAAATCATTAATTTTGTCCACAAATGCTGCAGCAAATTTATCTACTGCACTTAATGATTCATCATTAGCTTATTTCATACACAGCAAAGGATAGGAGAGTTATTTGAGACCTCAGCAGGTGCATGTCCCAACCCACTTTTGAGTCTTCTCAGGCTGAGATAAGAATCCCATGCTCCGGATTACAACTCAAGGCCGGTGGGGGAATCAGCGATTTTCTAGTGAATGCAGAGGGGCTAAAACCCAAGAGACAACAGCTGCCTACAGCTGGGTGATCCTTTGGGAAGATGACATGTGTTTCCTCAAAGCACACACATTAGGAAGACAGTAGGAAAACACTTATTGTCTTTTATAAAAGCAAATTGCGACAAATACTGGAAAGTTGAAATAAAAGTAGTTAACGCTGTATAAGCGTAGCATGTCTGGCAGCATTTGGGAGAAACCATGTTAACCTTTCAGATTGATGATGATTAATTATGAAATGCAAACTTTGTTTCGCTCTCCAAAGATGCTGCCTGACCTGATCAGTATTTCCAGCATTTTCTATTTTAATGTCATGTATTCTTTTCCCAGTCATATTACTTATTGAAAATGGGAGCCTATTGTCAGCAATTGAAGAAGAAAACACAGGACGATGAGGCATGGAAAAATGAGCAAAGAATCTGCCCTTGGGTAGATCATTACTTTATACAAGGAAAGTTAAAGACCCCATTATATAGACATGGCTCAACTGCATGTAACACATTCTGACCAAAGAATCTTGTTTCAATTAAGTCCTTTTCCTGGAAGTGTATAACAAATGAATAAATTAGAGCCATCATTTTAAATTTATACTATCCAAATAGATTTGGTTGTTGTCCATGTCACATCATCTATAAACAGAACAACTGGATAATCTTTACAAATTAGTGCTACACCTCCTCTCTTTTGAGTTTCTTTAACACTTACAATCTTTGCATTGATATTCTGCTCCATCATCTATCTTCAACCAATTTTCTGAAATACCTATTTCTAATTTTGCTAATGATGCTTTGGACAATAATTACAATAATTTATTTCCAATACTGTTTGTATAAAAACATTTTAACAATTTGTTAATGATATCTTAGCCATTCTCTCGGCAATAGACAAAGTCTATCATTTCAAGTTATGCGTTTCCTAAACTTTACAACCATGGAATTCTTTTGGTCTCCCAAGAGTAGTGATGGAACCTTTAAACAAAAACATTCTTATTATGTTGAAGAGTTAAACCACAAAAAAAGTTTTGTGCAATAGTTTCAAACATACGAAAACAAATTTCTAAAAGTATTTTCTGTTTCTTGTATGTATACATTTATTATAATTCAAAAATTTTGATCTTCAACAAATACTTAAGTATTTTTTATGGGAGGAGTGATGCTGCTGCTTCTTCTGCTCACAAAATGTATATATTAGGAGCGTTGCTGGAGGGCTTGATCCTCATATCAGACATGCACACACAAAGACACACCGCTCTCTCTTTCACACACAACTCTCCCTCACAAAGTCACACTGTCGCCTCTTTCTTTCACACACGTACTTACACTCATACTCTCACCTCTATCTCTCACACAGTGGGCACGATCTTACAACATTTCATGCCAACAAGATCTTCTTATCTCGCCAATGGTGCATCCCTGCCACTTGTTTCCCGCAAACAAGGGGTGGAATCAATAGGAATTCCCATTAATAACGGCAGGACTGACAGTGCATTGCCACCCACTGCCAAGAAAAAATACCGCAGGGAGGCTAGAGAATCTTGGAGAAAAATATACACACACACTTGACCATGACATCCTATCTTTGTTCCTTGTAAAGTTTAATGTTACGACAAGGGATATGAGATGAGCTTGTATCCTAGAGTTCAGCACAAAACGATATTGGGTTGATAAGCTTCAATTAGCTAACTAAACGTTAGCTAATCAGTAAACATCAAGTTCAAATTACAGAAATTACACAAGTCTATATAAAATATACATCAATGCTTAAAAATGATTGGTGTGCTAAAGACAATATAATACATTCAATGAACAGTTAAAATTTAAAAGAGCTACAGAATTACAAAAAGTTAATTACAGAACTTAATTCTAAATTTACAAACTCAAAGATGGTTAATAGTGTGACTTCTTTTAAACATCGTAAGTTAAACTGCACTAATTTAACGCACAAGGCTGAATGTTTTGATAGTTATTTTTCTTTGCACAATAGGACTTTGAATTAAAAGAATGGAGCTGTTAAATTTTAATTGCTAGGGAGGTGAATTGTTCTGTACCAGTAATTGTCCAACCTTGATGTCTTACATCAGTGCCTTAAGGCTTTAATATCTTTGTCCCTTGTCAAGCTGACTTGTGTCCTAGAATTCAGCATAAAACTATATTGGGTTAACATATTTCATTTGTGTGTAAACTAAACTAAAACTAATAAGTGAACATCAATCTCCAGACATATGACTCTTCTTTGGAACACTTGCAGCATTTCCCTTTTTACCATGGAGTGTAGGACAGATTTGTTTATGTAAGTTATTGGAGCTGTGCTGCACGGAATGGTTGCAACAGCACATTAAATTATTTTTCTGTTGTTCCCTAAAAGGTAAAGTGGACAATGTAGAAGGAGAACAGAGCATGGGATCAATTTTGAACTGTAGTAAAAGTTCAAAAGTTTCAGTTATGATTTTTTTTTCAATTGGCAATAGCTTTTGCAATAATTCTTTTAGCAGTCTGTCTGCACAGACCTGTTGTTATTTCTTACCATGACAGGTATTGTGTTGCACAAATGGGACATTGGCCAGCAACGTCATAATCACAAGTACAGATAAACTGCTAATCTGCCACATCATTGGATCGTAAGGTAAATCTACCACCTATTTTAGTAATCTCTCCTAATCATGTTATTTTTGAAATTACAGCCTGAAAATTAGTTTGCACTTAGCTGTTGTTTGGAGTTACTGAGCAGTGATGTATGGTTTAGTATTCCTTTTCCGTCATTTATCGGATCCTATCAAATCGCTGTTCAGGGTGAGTAACTTCTATATACCACAGTGCTGAATGTATTACACTGGTAACAAGTGAAACTAACAATGTAATAGATCTTTAAAGGAAAAGCATATTATAATGCAAGACTCATACTCACAGATCTTAGCCCATTTTAATTAAGCATTGCAGAGGCAGCTTGCTACTTGTCACTAGTTAGTGTTGATCTACCATTAGAAATTGATGACAGAACACAGTCATTTACCAGCTTCAGTATGGATGTCTGAAGGATAGGTCACGTCTAACTAATCTCTTTGAATTTTGGAGGTCGCTCGCATACTGAATAGGGAAATGTCTGTGGATTTTATCTATATAGATGACCAAAAGGCGTCCAAGAAGGTTTTACTCAAGAACATTGGCAAAAATGGAAGTGCACAGAATTGGAGATGACCTTGTAATATGGGATGTTAACTGGACTGGAGACAAATTTCAGAAAGTAAAGGTTAAGGAAATGTACTCTGATTATATGGTGGAACGTCCAAGATGGTGCTCCCCAGCAATCCATCCTGAGGTCTTAGTTTTTCACCACACATGTATTAATGACTTGAATAAAGGAATACAGAGGTGTATATCCAAACTTGCAAATGGACACGGGGTTAAGGAGCACTGAAAGTTGTGTAGATGGGAGCAGGTTACCAAGGGATATAGATAGATTAAGTGAGTCTGCACAACTACTGTAAAGCAGAATGTGAAAATATCTGCAATCATACATTGTGAAACCAAGAAAGCCGAAAGAGAATATTTTCTTAATAGGCAAAGGGTAGGAACCATACTGAAGGAAAGGGATATCAATTCTTCATGTACAAAATCAATAGAAGCTAATTCAGAGATGCAGAAAATAATTTAAATGGCTGATGGACCATTGCTCTTTATTCTAGAGCTTACAGTACTAAAGGGAGGAGCTGCGCTTCAATTGTACAGAGCATTAAGGCTACATTCTGGAGTTCTGTGTTCAGTTTTCAGAATAAATTTCCTGAATATATCAGGATATATATATTGGTCTTGGAAGCTCAACTGTGCAGGTTTACCAAAATAGCAGGCTTGGAGGATTAAATTATAAGGCTGGATAAATTTGACTTCTATTCCATTTTGTATAGGAATTTGAAGGACAATCTAATCGAAGGTCGTATAATAATTAAATGATTCAAGAGGGTAGCTATCGAAAAATCATTTCATCTGCTGGCCGAATTGAGAATAAGATGGCACAATCTTAAAATTTAAGATGGGCCAATATGGAATGATTTTTAAAAGTATGGTTATCAAGGAATATGGAGCAAAATTGAGCAAATGGAGCAGAGCCAGAGAACTCTGCAAGTTTGGATATACACCTTTGTACTCCTTTATTCAAATCATTAATATATATGTGGTGAAAAACTAAGACCCCAGGATGGATTGCTGGGGAATACCATCTTGCACCTAATTGATAGGGAATTCCACCATAACCCACTAATCAGAGAGCATTTTCTTTACGTTTACTTTCTATCTTTCAGCTCTAATCCAGTTAACATCCCATATTACAAGGTCATCTCAAATTCTGTGCACTTTCATTTTTGCCAATGTTTCAGCTGTGAACTTATTGATTGGAAAAGCAGGCTAAAAGGATGGAATGGACTACTTATATTCCAAATGAATCACTGCATAGAACAAAGAACAAACAAATTAATAGTACAGGAACAGGCCCTGCGGTCCTCCAAGCCTGCACTGACTATGCTGCCTGACTTAACTAAAAGTCTACGCTTCCGGGCACCATATCTCTCTATTCCCATCCTGTTCATGTATTTGTTATGATGCCCCTTAAAAGTCACTCCCATTTCCGCTTCCACTACCTCCCACAGCAACAAGTTCTAGGCACCCACTACTCTGTAAAAAATCTGCCTCGTACATCTCCTTTAAACTTTGCCCCTTAAACTTGTGCCCCCTAGTAATTGACTCTTCCACCTTCTGACTATCCACTCTGTCCATACCCCTAATCTTGTAGATTTCTATCTGGTCGCCCCTCAACCTCCGTCGCTCCTGTGAGAACAAACAAAGTTTCTCCAACCTCGCCTCATAGCTAGTGTCCTTCATACCAACAACATCCTGGTAAATCCTTTCTGTACTCTTTCCAAAGCCTCCACATCCTTCTGGTAGTGTGGCGACCAGAATTGAACACTATATTCCAATTGTGGCCTAAGGTTCTATAAAGCTGCAACATGGACTTGCCAATTTTTAAAGTCAATGCCCTCACCAATGAAGGCAAGCATGTTGTATGCCTTCTTGACTACCTTCTCCACCTGCGTTGCCACTTTTAGTGACCTGCATACCTGTACACCCAGATCTCTTTGCCTATCAATACTTTTAAGGGATTTGCCATTTACTGCATATTTCCTATCTGCATTAGGCCTTCCAAAATGCATTATCTCACATTTGTCAAGATTAAACTCCATTTGCCATTGCTCCGCCCAAGTCTCCAACCGATCCATATCCTGCTGTATCCTCATCACTATCTGCAAATCCACCAACCTTTGTGTCGTCCACACATTTACTAATCAAACTAGTTCCATTTTCCTCCAAATCATTTATATATATTACAAACAGAAAAGGTCCCAGCATTGATCCCTGAGGAACGCCACTTGTCACAGCCCTCCAATCAGATGCGCACCTTTCCACTACTACTCTTGGTCTTCTTTGACCGAGCCAGTTTTGTATCCACCTGGTCAGCTCAGCTCTGATCCCATGCGACTTCACCTTCTGTATCAGTCTGCCATGAGCGACCTTGTCAAAGGCCTTACTGAAATCCATGTAGACAATATCCACTGCCCTACCCTCATGAATAATTTTCATCACTTCCTCAAAAAACCCAATCAAATTTGAGATATATGACCTCCCCTTCACAAAACCATGTTGCCTCTCACTAATACATCCACTTATTTCCAAGTGGAAGTAAATCCTGTCTCGAAGAATCTTCTCCAATAATTTCCCTACCATCACCGGCCTATAATTATCTGGATTATTCTTGCTACCCTTCTTAAACAACTGAAATAAATAGCTGAGATATTGTGTTAATTTTCATTTTGGGCATCAATTTGGTGCTGGATGGACAGGGTCACTGTGCAATTTTCCCACATGACATCATAAGAGGCTGAATCATTCAGATAGAGGTTGGACCTCATTATCCTACTATGGGCAAACAGATACCCCAGTATTGCAGAAAAGAAAAAAAAAGTACATTAGCAATGTGCGCTTTGAGATTATATATGACCCAAGAAAGAATCCCATGATTCTCCAATGCAATAAAAATTCCATGGCACTATTTCAAAGGATACCAAGGGAATTCTCCCTCTTGTTCTGGCCAATACTTATTTGTCAATGTCATGAAAATATTAGGTCATTTTTATAGCAGTATTTGTGGGACTCTGCTGAACAATAGATTGATACACTTCCTACATTATAACAGTGATTGCACTTCCTCACTACTACACTGGACTACCAACTGACATTTTGTGATCAAATCAAACGCTTAGGACTTTGCTTTATAGCTTATCCAAATTTCTGTTAACACTACATCCTACCAATCACCCATTGCCACCTGTACTTGCTCATCTACTTTTGTTTCCAATTCCCCATCATGTTCAAATCACTTAACGTCCTTTCCTCTGCTCTATCCCTGTAAGCTTCTTCAGCTTTGCAACTCCACAACATCAAGGTCTTGTGCGCATCTCCTAATTTTACTTGTTCCATCACTAGTGGCCATGTCTTTAACTTCTTTGGTTCTAAGGTCTGAAATTTTTCTTTTTCAATACTCTAAAACCTGTCTTTTTGATAAAGCTTGTAAGGGTGTGCAATTTAGTCACAGGTTTAATGTCGGATGGCTTTTTGTCTGAGTTACAGTCCTCTGATGAACCTTGGCACATTTTACCAAGTTAAAAAGGCACTATAAAAAGAGTAGAGGCACTCAAGGTGGTGCCAAAAGATTTACAAAGATAGCAAAATTGAAAAATATTTATTAGAAAAGATCTACTTCTGTTGGCAAGAACTCAATTTCCAAGAAAAGTAACTTACTTCGAATTTGATCTCATCGACCTGTAACAAAACTGCATAAACATCTACATTACTGGCACCAACAACCAGTTTAAATGGCTTATCATAATTGGTGCTGCTAAAACCAGTGTGGTAATCAGTCCAGCTTTCAAGCTGTCAAAGGCACTTTGACACTCCTTTGTCCTCTCAAATTCCTTGCCTTTCTTTAACGAGCTGTCAGGAGAGCTGCTACAGTGCTCAAATTGGAATGATCTGACAATAGAATCCCCTGATGCTTATATACCACAAAATCTTGTTTTGTCTCAGGCACTGGAACCTCCCTTGGAAATTTGAAAAATCTGTCAAACGTATGCTGAGTTTTGTTTATAATTTTTTCCTTAATTAATTTAAGGGAACCTCTCATCTCATGTCCATGCAGTAAAATTTGAATTGCTTTATCCTAATCATTAGAATGTTGCTAACAATAATGTTGTTTATGATTGTCGAAGATAAGCTGAAGACAGAAATTGTGATACTATGTATTATTTCTTTGAACATTTGTGATATTTTGTTTGAGCTCTCATTCAATTGTATTTCTTCAGGTAGTCCCTATCTTGTAGAAAATTTGAACTAACTTTTCCACTATCATTTTTGCTGTATTTTTTCCAAAGACACCGTTTCAGGAAATATTTTCAAAACATTCCAAATTGTTAAAGGATATTGATTCCCAATTTGGGTTTTAATTTGGGCTCCTATATGGTCTATGAAGATCCTATTAAATGATTCTTCAAAAGCTAGTGTCAGAATTAAAGGTTTACGTTAAATTAATGAATGAGATTTCTGCACTACCAGACACAGGAAGGACGGAATTTTCCATTTGTTCACGCTGAAGGGATTCTCAGGTCCCACTGCAGTGAATGAAAATTTGGCATTCTCACTTGCAGCAGTGGCAGGGTAGGAACAGCTAGAAAATTCCAGCCAGTATGTCCAGCAAGATTTAAGTTTGTCTTTATGCTATCTTAGCCAGTAAAAAATGATTGAGTATTTTAGCCTGCATTTTCCTATAACCCAAGTGATCTAACATTGGAATTGCGTGAGCCCCTTGTAAAATGTTGTTACGACATTCAGATGGAAATACTACCTGATGGAACTACAGCCCTTTCCTCATCAGCTGGTATTTTAAGTGATCTTTAAGTCCCTTTGGAATTTGTTTTTCTGAATTTGTTTGATTAATCTGAAGAATTATCTCTACCTCATCGATAAATTCTAAAACTTTGCTTTGCACTTGGACTGTTTGTCACTTGTCTTTTCCCCAAAGTTCATTTTCCCTCAAGATTATTTAGGCATTCCTATTATTGTAATAGAGCTTCCAAATAATTTGCAGATATTAGCCTTTAGTGTGTCCAATTTTATTGCATTGAAAAAAATACCATTTTATTTGTATCATTTTTAGGCTGTAGTTGTAAGAAAAAATCTGTATAGGTTAGTAAGATTTTTAAACCATTAGACATTCAGTTACTGATAGAACTACCAACATTAAGTTAAATGACTTTAAAACAGATTTATTAGCTAACCAGAAAGCAGTTTACATACCTATGAAATGCAGTAAGATATTTAAACAAGTGATTATGATTTAAAAGCAAATATGCTGATACTTTCAATGTATTAATATATTTTTAAGAATCATTGTTCACTTTTGCTAAAGGCAGTTTGCTGCAAGGCATCATGGTAAAAGGCATTTGGGCAAAGCCACATTCTAAGGGAATACTAAAGCCTTGAGAATATGCAAGTTTTATCAGCAGAGTTTTTAATGGAGAGAACATTTAGAACACAATCAAATTTTATGAGTAGGGTTTATTCACTGTCCAGATAAGATAGATGTATGCCCAGATGTGGAGTCGTGTGTTAATCTGGTTTCACCTAATTCATATCCCTCCCTGAGACACCCAAAACTGCGCTTGAAACTGTTGCCCAGTCGCAATTTTGCTAAACTGATCACTTAAAGTTATGTAACTTGCCTATTCAATTAACTACTATCCCAATAGCTTTGTAATGTTTTCTTCACAAATCTGAAAATCCTTATTTTCACCCTCTGCCATGCACTGAACTCAATCTTCTGTCTTTTTACTGTGTCTATGTCCCTGGTTTACTGCCATTAGATACCAGCAAAGCTTTTTTTTTACTTTGGGTCTTCTTCCACAGAATTACTGAACTTTTAAACATCTCTTCACTTTCAGGGGTTGTAAAACCTACATTAAAATATATTTATGCAAACAAGCCCAAAAGCACAGCCCCTTTGGTCAGGAGTCTATCTGGGCTTCCCAGCACCAAAGTCCACAAAAAAAACTAAATGATTTGGAACATATTTTACCTTACCGAGTAAATATTCAACTTTAAAAACATGTTGTTCATAACACCTGTTATACTAGTCGATACCAGTTATATCTGGTAGGTTCAATTATTTAAAAAACGTTCAGAAAGTATCAAAGGCCTATCTAATTGTAGTAGCAACCACTGGAGATCAATCAGCAACTAATCTGAAAGTATTTGATGATCCCTATAAATAGTACCGGTGGTCTGGGGAGGTGAGGTGAGGGGAACCTTCTTGCTACTGAATACATGCTTAGTCATAGTGATTAGCATTAACTGAAGTACTGAGCTCCAGGATGGCAGTGCTGCTGTCAAATCAGCTTTACAAGTTAACTGACATCATAATTTGTCTACTCTGCATACTTTCAACAGATGCTCACTGAGCGTGGGTTAATGCCCTCACCAACATAAAATCTAGTGTGACTTGCATCAGAAGTGCAAGCATTTCAAAGCCACCATTTTGGATCATTAAGGCCACAAATGGTAGTGCCCCAAAGATGGGCACTATGCATTCAAATTTTGTGCCATATATCTTGCTCCCTCAAATCTGTAAAATTGTCAACTAAACAAAAATGATCATTTTTTTCTTGATTAAAGTATAATAATCCTTTCTTGACTCACATGTTGCTTTCTGCTTGGAGCGGTGAAAAAATTGTATTTAATAACTGTACATTGTTCTTCAAAGAGAACGATGTGCAATGTAAATATAGCAACAGATTAAAACAGCACGGGGATTTATATAATCAAAAATGACATTCAAGGTTAATATTAAAAATACTCAAACACCTTGCATCATTTTTGACATTCCAATCTTGGTACATTTTCAAAACAAGAAGTTCCTAATATAAATAGCAGAATGTTACGATCCTGTCAGTGGGGACAGAGCCCGAAAATGTGGTGAGCTGTTCAAAATTCCATTGACTTCGACAGGACCAGCAGATCCCGCTGGCAGGAAGGGCTGTAAAATTCCTCCTGAGATTATTGAAAAAGAACTAAAGAAATACACAGAAAAGTTCCTGTATCATTCATTAAGATGAAAAAATACCTTCCATGTGTGGTTCATTTTGACAATATGTTTATTTAAAGTATTTGGATTTAAACACTATCTTTTCCCCAATAAAAATAAATCTCTAAGGCAAATGGAATTTTTAAGTGTAACATTCTATACTAAATTACTTTGAACAGTTGCTAGGGTATAAAACCTACTGTACAGTTTGATTTACAGTTTGGTACACATTAGCAAATCATTTAGAGGCCTGAAGGATAGCAGCTGTGGTAGGTGCAAATTTTCTGTTGGAGCAGTAAGGAGTGCTTGCTGAGAATGGGCAATCCATATTATTAGGCCAATGTTTGCTGTTCAGATTTTTAAATGGAGAAAACTTGGCACAAGATTATAACTCCAGAGCAAGGCACCAATAAGGCTGAAAAAAAGTATCAAGTTTATAGAAAACAGAGGCATGATTTCACTGGCAAATGAACTGAGGCAGGGGAAAAAGATCAGACAATGTTAGTAAGATGGAAAAAGCTAGTCTTAGTGATAGCAAATGTTGTGAAGTATCTTAAAAAAAAACACAAGACAGAGTCAGTTGCAGGGAAAGACAAGCAGCAGTTTAAATCAGTACAAGTGTGCATACAGAGGAAATGCTCCAGAGTGCTCTAAAAGGCAATTTGAAGTTAGTTTTTCACATTATTTATACCATTTTGGGATACCTCATTATTAACTCTCAACATTACATCTGTAATTGCAAATTAGTTTCCAGCATAAACATAAAATCATTTGTTCATTACATCTGCATTACAGAGGAATTTGGAAAATAATCACAAAATGATCTGAACTTTAAGAACATAAGAAATAGGAGCAGGAGTAGGCCATCTAGCCCTTTGAGCCTACCCCGCAATTCAATAAGATCATGGCTGATCTGAAGTGGATCAGTTCCACTTTCCCGCTTTCTCCCCATAACCCTTAATTCCTTTGTCTATCAAAAACCTACCTACCCGTGACTTAAATATATTTAGCAAGGTAGCCTCCACCACTTCAACAGGCAGAGAATTCCAGAGATTCACCACCCTTTGAGTGAAGAAGTCCCTCCTCAACTCTGATCTAAACTGCTCCCCCCCCCCACCACCCCCCCCCCCCCCCCCCCCTTATCTTGAGGCTATGCCCTATAGTCCTCCTATCCTTTCTAAGCGGGAAGAATCTCTCTACCTCTACCCTATCCATCCCCTTCATTATCTTATACGTCTCCATAAGATCCCCCCTCATCCTTCTAAACGCCAACGAATACAGACCCAGTACAAACAACGTCCACAGTTTATTCCAAAAACATGCTTCTCTATTCTGATACTTTGCTGCTGTGTCATCATCTGAAGTTAAGCAATTCAGTTTACTACAGCATAATTCATAGTTCATTCATCATAGGCAGCACAATGACACAACTGTTAGCACTACCATTTCTCAGTGCCAGGGACCTATGTTTGATTTCCAACTTGGATCATTGTCTGTGTGGATTTCCTCTAGGTGCTCTGGTTTCCTCCTGCAGTCCGAAAAACATACAGGTTAGGTGCATTGGTCACGCTACATTCTACCTTGTGTAGCTGAACAGATGCCTGAGTGTGGCAACTAGGGGATTTTCACAATAACTTCATTGCAGTGTTAATGTAAGCCTACTTGTGATAAATAAATAAACGTTAACTTATCATATTCTGACCCACAGGTTACATTCCTTTAGCTTATTGTGGACTGACCTATTGGCTGGTCATCAACTATCTGGCCTGGCCAAAAGGTCATGTTCGTTCTAATTTTGTTTTTTAAGACTGCAGACATCTTTAAATTTTATATCTCAAACTTATCCAAGCCTTGCTGTTCCTATGATGCATTTCTATATACCACTTCAGCGAAGATCTGCGTTCAGAAGCTCAGTGAAGTGTAACACTGGCATTGCAAACAGATTGGGTTAGTCCAGGACAGTACCAGGGGGAGTAATGAAGTTGGTAGCTGGGATGCAGTGCTTGGAACAGGGATCAAAAAGAACAAGTTCAGTCTTTCCAATACTTCATTGGAGGGAATTTCTGTTCATCAGCTCCTGATTAGCAGGCTGATAATTTAACAACAGCAGAGGAGTTAAGAAAAGCAGTGACGAGGTAGAGCTGAACATTATCATTGTACATGTGAAAACTAACGTTTCAGTTTTGGATGATGTTGCCAAATGGCACCAGAAGTAATGCTGCATGAACAGGGAAAGAGCCATCATGAGCGATATTCTGACTATGATTACACAGATAAAAATGGAACTAGATGAGTGTAGTCCCACCCAGTTGAACTGGAGCCGAGACACATTGGAGAAGGATGGTATGGCCAACCATGTCAAAGGATGCAGACAGATCAAGAAGGACAAGTAGGAATTGTTTAACTTTGTTAATCACTTAGGTTGTCATTCGTAACTTTGATAAAAGCTATTTTGGTACTTTGGCAGAGGCAAAATATTGATTTGAAGTATGCAAACATGAAGTTCCAGGTAAAATGGGAATGGATTTGAGAGGTGAAAACATGTTCAAGGATGCTCAGAGGAAAGGGATGTTGGAGATAGGGTGGTGGTGTGCAAAGAAAGGATGTAAAGGGTTTCTTTGAGAGGCAAGTTTGCGAGAGAACAAATAAAGAGACAAGCAGATGATGTTGAGTGGTCAGCAGTTTAGTGAGATTATGGTTGAGGGAGCAGGAGGTGGGTCACATGGAAAAGCACGGAGAAAGAATGAGATGAAAAAGGAGATTAGAGAAAGATACAAGTTCAGGGATAGAGCATGAGGAAAA
Source organism: Carcharhinus amblyrhynchos (assembly GCF_965287045.1). Lineage (NCBI taxonomy): Eukaryota > Metazoa > Chordata > Chondrichthyes > Carcharhiniformes > Carcharhinidae > Carcharhinus > Carcharhinus amblyrhynchos. The sequence continues at coordinate 69,050,577 of NC_137325.1, forward strand.
TTTAGAGGAAGTTTGTTCTGGTGGGTTAGTGGAAATAAGGGAAACAGTAGTCAACTGATTGGATGGTCTTGGTCTTAATGATAATGTCCATGATTTCCTCCCACTTATTGATGTGTTTGGGGGGAACATTCATTAAAGTTTATTCATCAGTGTCACAAGTAGGCTTACATTAACACTACAATGAAGTTACTGCAAAGATCCCCAGCACCTGTTTGCGTACAAATACACCGAGGGAAAATTTAGCACGCACCTCACCAGCACGTCTTTCAGACTGTGGGAGGAAACCAGAGCACTGTTAGAAAAGCCATGCAGACATGGGGAGACTCTACACAGTGACTCAAGCCAGGAATCAAACGTGGGTCCCTGACACTGTGAGGCAGCAGTGCTGACCACTGTGCCACCATACTAAGACATGGAACAGGATTAAAGAACATGATTTGCTTTAGAGAAAAGGAATCAGGGATTATTTTTGCAATATGGGGATGATAGTGGTGTTGTTGTAATGTCACTGGACTAGTAATCCAGCTGTCCAGGCTAATGCTCTGGGGACATAGGTTCAAATCCCACAACACCCAGCTGGTGGCATTTATAACTCAATAATCTTTTAAAAAAAGTCAAGAATTTAGTCTCAGTCATGGTAACCACAAAATTATCAATTGTTATTTGAAAACAAAACAAAATCCATCTGATTCACTAATTTTCTTTAAGGAAAATAATCTGCCATCTTTACATAAGAAATAGGAGGAGTAGGCCATCTAGCCCTTCGAGCCTGCCCCGCCATTCAATAAGATCATGGCTGATCTGAAGTGGATCAGTTCCACATTCCCGCTCTCTCCCCATAACCCTTAATTCCCTTGTCTATCAAAAACCAATCTACCCGCATCTTAAATATATTTAGCAAGGTAGCCCCCACCACTTCAACGGGCATAGAATTCCAGAGATTCACCACCCTTTGAGTGAAGAAGTTCCTCCTCAACTCCGTTCTAAACTGACCCCCCCCTCATTTTCAGGCTGTGCCCTCTAGTCCTGCTATCCTTTGAGCGGGAAGAACCTCTACCTCTACCCTATCCATCCCCTTCATTATCTTATACGTCTCTATAAGATCCCCCCTCATGCTTCTAAACTCCAACAAGTACAAACCCAGTCTATTTAGTCTCTCTTCATAGTCCAACCCCCTCATCTCTAGTATCAGCTTAGTGAACCTCCTCTGCACTCCCTCCAAGGCCAAAATATCCTTGCGTAAGTGCGGCGACCAAAACTGCACACAGTACCACAGTACTCCAGCTGCGGCCTCACCAGTGCCCTGTACAGTTGCAGCAAGACCTCCCTGCTTTTATATTCTATCCCCCTCGCTATGAAGGCCAGCATTCCATTCGCCTTCTTGATCACCTGCTGCAGCTGCAGACTGGGTTTTTGTGACTCATGCACAAGGACCCCCAGCCCTCTGTCACACGCTGCAGCTTTTCGCCCTTTAAATAGTAATCCGTCGTACTATTATTTCTGCCAAAGTGGATAACCTTACACTTGCTAACATTGTACTTCATCTGCCTGGTCTGGCCTGGCCTACATGAATCTCCAGATCCACAGTAATGTGACTGTTAACTGTCATCTTAAATGACCTGGTTCACTACTCAGTGCAAGTGCAACAAATGCTGACCTTGCCACAGACACACACATCCCAAAAATAAATTTTAAAAGTCCAGGATGATCCTGGAATACTGAGTAGCTCTAGCAGCAGGACACAAAACCTTTTATCTGGTCCAGCCAGCTCTGACAGTGAATGACAACTGATCCCTAAGTTTGCAACACTTGAGGGAACAAAGATGGATGTTTTATCAGGATAACGACCAGAGTGAGAGATAGTAACGATTTTAATGAGGACCAAGGCAGCAAAAGGTGAAGATGTGGTTGAACAAATCAGCAGCTGTGGAATTTTTGTGGTGAGTGGAGAGCCAAAGGCTAGATAGTTGGGATTTTAAAAGTACAGTTGGAAATTAATTCCTTATACAATCAGAGACTGACATACTACAGCAGTCACAACTGATATGGCAAGACTGCAGAGCTTAATCCTGATCATTTGGACATAAGATTGCTTGCATGCATGCTGCAGAGGACTACTCGTGTACCAGTGTGTGTTGTAGCTTCCCCAGGTTAACATCCATTTTTAGGTATGCCTGGGTTTATTACTGAATCAGGTTCCACCACTCTTTCAGGCAACGCATTCTAGATCCTAACAACTCACCACAAACAAAAAAATCTTATCTTGCCCTCTAATTCTTTTGCCACTTATCTTAAGTCTGTCCCCTCTGGTTACTGAGCCTTCTGGCACAGCTTTTCCCCAATTTACACTTACGATTTCTGTAAAGACTGATAGCTTTTAAAAAGAAATTTAAACTTCCAGTTAGTAGCTGAGGGCATGACATACCAAAATTTCATATTGTAAGATTTCTACTGCAACACAAAATTCAAAGCACATTTGACTGAACACTATTTGAGACAACTCATACTTTAAGTCATAACCTTTTTACCTTTGGCATAACTGAAAAAATACACAAGTACACTTTACGCTGTCCTTTCAGTCGACAATCAATTCTTCCAGAATCAATCTACAGTAGTTCTTAGCTCCTCAGAGTTTACTTCCAACCTTTGTCTTTCCTAGTCTGGAAACTTTTATGGTGCATGTTTTCCTGGAGACTTTTACCTCAAGCTAAAGATAGGCAAATCGTCCAGCCTTGTTTTAACTCTTCACAAATTTGGTCTTCTCCATGCAAACCCCCACTTACATTCTTGCACAGTGAACCATACATCTTTTCGCTGCCTCTAGCTGTTCTCCTTCTCCCAGGATCTTCATAGACTGACTGCATGTGAGTTTTCAGTGATATCTTAGAAACACTTACTCTCTTCAAGCCTATTTACATGGCAACATGAATCACATGGGTCTTATCTCCAGGTAGAAATGCCTATTACCTTTCCTTGAGAAACCAACTCTTTCATTTTGGAACTAAATGATCAGTTTAAGACACAATTGTCTACAACCCAAAATTTTCACCAATTTTCTGGGACTTGAGGCTTACAATCCATACACTGTTAGCACACAGACCGTTGCTGTTGTCTCCAAGTGCAAACACCTTACAGTCCCTTCTTCCCAGCAATTGAATCTGGGCCTCTTTCAATCTTTTAACAATCAAGCCATCCAGGCTTTCTGTCAAGCACTTCAGAACAAGTCACATGATCCTCTTCATTTGACCTTAAATCAAGGGTTCCCAACTAAGTTCCATAGAATGCCAAGGTTCTGAGAGAAGCATCCAGAGATTCCTCAGAAGCTCTTTTTCCCGTAAGATAGACTGTGAGCGATGCAATGTGAGGGGACCATAGATATGTGCATAACATGTAGCTGGTGAGTATAGTTCAATACATATAGCTAGAAAAACAGTTCGTATATATTTTTGTGTTTGCACCTATTTCACAGAATAGGAATGTTTGGGGTTCCTTGATGTTCTTGAGGTGATAAGAGGATTTCCATAGCTGGAAAGATTTAGAAAACCCTGCCTTAAAGAGACAAGCTGACCCTTCATAATTTTCAACACCTTTTGTCAAATCTTCCTTTAAGAACTACTCTAGGCTCTCGTCTCTAAGTGCAATTGAAATAAAAAAAAAAGTCTTGAACAGAATAAATCCTCACATAAGACAGCTAACAATTTTCTAGCAAGTTTCAGGAAAATAAAAGCTGCAGCTAAGCAACATTCTGTGTTTGTAACCACTATACAATCACGCCTACAATACAAAACCAACAACTGATCTTAAAGTTCTAAGGTTCAAATTCCTGAGCAGCAAAGGAAAGTAATTATGGAATAATTGATTGTTGACAGCCTCATATAACTATTGGTTGATGCTGTCAAGCTTCAACCGAATCAGAAACGAATTATATTAACAACCTGAGGCACAGATTTAGCAGTGGAGAATCAGCAAATATGTAAGCATTCCTTTAAAATGACATTGGTTTCCCGCTATTTAAACAGCTTTGCTTTGAACGGATGGAGGAAATGTTGTTCTTGACATCAACTTAAATCATAAGAAGCAACAGCCAGCTTCTCAGCACAGTGGTTAGCACGATGCGTGCACAGCCTGCACATTCTTCCCGTGTTGGTGTCCTCCATGCGTCCCAGGCTCCCACAGTCGAAAAGTGCTGGTTAAGTGCATTGGCTATGCTGAATTCTCCCTCAGCGTACCCAAACCGGGGTACCACAGAACGTGGTGACTAGGGGGATTTTCACAGTAACTTCACTGCAGTGTTAACATAAGCCTACTTGTGACACGAATAATCTAAAACTTAGTTAAACAGCTGGACTTCGAATGGAAGGAGAAATTGTAGCTCTTGCTCCAGCTCAGGACAGCCACCTTCTCTCAACGTACTTTCCCCCACAAGCTCCACTCTGGTCTCCTCGGGCAGCGCGCTCTGCAGTGGGCGGGGTTAGTCGACGGTTGCTCCGTCACGATCACGAAATGGACGTCAGCCTGGGCCGGCACAGCCTCTGCCAATCAGAAAGCCATCCCGCGGTCAGTAGTTTAAAAAAAACGTCAGCGGCGCTAAGATGGCGGCGGTGCGGCTGTTCCGGAAAGAGTAACGGTCAAAATTAAAACACAGAGCCAGGGTGCCCTGCGAGTGACGCGATCGCTGGGGGGGCCGGGGCTGCCGATCTATTTGTTTATCGCCGCCGCCCCTCCCTCCCCCCGACTCACCATCTTCGGAGCCAGTCAGCCAGACAACGAGGATGTGCTGCTGCACGGCCGGCTGACAGCTCGGTGTGGGAAGGATGAGCCAAGAGGTGAGAAAAGAGGGAAGGAAGGAAGAAGTGGCGTGGCGGGTCGGGTGCGGGATGATAAAGGGGCGGGATGTTTGTATGGGGCCGCTGGTAGTTGCCTGTTTGTGCCCCCCCGGGAGGTTAGTACCGATGTTGACGTTTCACCACCGCCTCCCGGGGCCGTTAGTGCTCGGTACATCACAATCAGTCACGAGGGTGGGTGCGCGCGAGCGAGGTCGTCCTCCATTGTCTGCAGTCGTCCGCCACGCCCATCAAATGGAGGCGGGGGTTGGGGTGTGAGAGGAGTGGGGGTACCTGCAGTATCGGCAACTCCACATGTCTCCATATCGGTGCTACCTATTGCTGCATTCCCAGTCGGGCTGCCTCAGGGCACTGTAGGCATCTCCCGTCTCCTGAATCAGGTTGCCTAGTTGTATTCGAACGGTCGCAGTAGATTACAGCTTGGTGAAGTAAGGTGATTATTTTGTTTAATGGCCTGAAACACTTAACAAGTTGACACGTTTGGACAGATGTCACGCATTGCGTCCCTTGGTTTTTCACTCCTCTTCCTTCACTTGGCTTCATGTCATTTCCATGTCAGGTGTCTTCTCCGAGTTTCTTTCCACCTTGCGTTGTATCTGATGGATTTTAAGGTTATTGCCAAGGTCAGTTGAACGAATATCTGTCTCTCTTTCTAGAAGAATCTATTCTTGCGATTTCGTAATCTGGGCATTGGCCCTCACATCCGACCACACTGGTTAAATGAATGTCCGTGTTATTTTAATGCCATTTCCTTGACCAAAATGAATAATTTGTGCTTCATGGGGCATTATTTTTCCATCTCTATTAATGGTGTGTAGGGACTGTATTGGTTGGTATCAAAACTGACTTCTTTGCTTGTATATTGACCTGTGATTCTATATATTAATTTAATGATTCCAAAATAGCCAAGTGGACTTATTTGTCATTGTGGTTAAGGGGTAAATCTGTCTGAAGAAATGAGATACCGTTCACATGACATAAGGGTATATGCGTGTGAAATATGATTGTTTCAGATTTTCCACATAACTGTACAAAATTAATGTATGATGAGTTTGGTTTGATAAATTGTTGATCTTTTGTCTGTCACGTTTATTGTTGCTGTCTAATTCTTTTTGTAAAGCATTGATGTAGGTTTCTACTTGGAAAAATTTAACAAAATGTTATTGGTCTTATTTCTCATGTAAAGCAAACTACATGTTACAGTATTTCTTATTGTGCTTTTTGCTGTTTAAGTGGGAGATCATTGACTAACAGGTTTATATATGGAAAGTTATTAGAACTGAAGACTGACAAGGCCCCTGGACCTGATGGCTTGATTTTGAGGGTTTTAAAATAATTGGCTTTTGAGATAATAGATATGGTCTTCAAAATATCCTAGATTCTGAAAAGGACCCTGCAGATTGGAAAATGGTGTATGTAACACCTCTATTCAAGAAACGAGGGAGACAGAAAGTATGAAACTTTGGGAAGTTAACCTAACATCTGTGAGAAAAATGTTACGAGTGTTAAGGAGGCAATAGCATAACGTTTAGAAAATCATAATATAATCTGGCAGGGTCAACATGGTTCTGTGAAGAGGAAATCATGTTTAACCAATTTATTAAAGTTCTTTGAGGAAGTAACAAGTGGGGTGGATAAAGAGGAACTTGTAGATGTGGTGCATTTGAAGTTCCAAAAGGCCATACCACCTAGGTGGCCATACCACCTAGGTTGCTCATAGTTTAGGGGTTAACATATTACCATCGATAAAGAATTGGCCAACTAACAAGAAGCAGAGATTAGGGATAAATGGGTCACTTCTTTGTTGGTAGACTGTAACAAATGGAGTATGGATAACTATTGAGCCCTCAACTTTTTGTAGTCTCTTTCAATGACTTGAATACAGAGATCACATTTTTGGTGTATAAATTTTCTGATGATAGAAAGCTGGATAGAAAAAGAAGTTGTCAAGAGATCATATAGAGGGATATAGGTTAACTGAATGGGCAAAAAATTATCAGATGGAGTATAACGTGGGACCTCTTCCCTTTTGGTGGTGAGTATAGAAAAGTAGTATATTTTGAAGAGAGAGTGCAGAACCTTGGGATCTGGTTGTCCTGGCACATGAATCACAAAAAAAAGTGTGCAGGTACAGCAAGCGATCAGACGAGCAAATTGAATGCTGGTGTCTATTGCAATGGGAATCAAGTGTTAGTGTAACTGTAATGAGTCTTAGTGAGACAGCATTTGGAGTAGTGTGTGCAATTTTGGTACAGTTAGAAATTGTCCAGAGGAGATTAATTTGACTGATTCATGAGATTGAGAGGTGTTATCTTATGAGGGAACATTTCCCTACTGGAATTCCCTACTGAAGAAAGAGGTGATTGTATTTAAATGTGTGAGCGTGGTTATCGTGAAATGTGTCACCTTGTGGTAGTCTAGAATTAAGGGAGAAGGGGCACAGTTGAAAAATTAGGGATCTCCCATTAAAGACTGAATTCTTTCCCCCAGAAGGTGAAATTCTCTTCCCGAGAGAGTCTTAGAGACTGGATCATTGAATATGTATTCAAGGCTTAGATTTTTTGATTGACAAGGGTTTTGGGGGTAGATATGAAAGTGGAATTTAAGCCATGATCTTATTGAATGGTAGAAGAGGCTTAAAGAGCTGATACTTCCCAACACGTGGTTTTTATGATCTTTTGTGTGTATTTGTACATGCATGTTTGTCTGGTATCCTTTTACTGTTGAAAAACATCCCAAACTGCCCAAAATTGATCATCAGACCAAGGAGGGAAACATTATAAGTGAATAAAAACTTGGGTCAATTTAGAAGAGCATCTTTACGAAGGAGCAAGAGGTCATGTGGTTTGGAGAGAGATCTTTGAAGGTACGGCCACCAGTAGCAGGGCAAATGGAGTGGTGGATGTACTAGGTTGGAGGGAATCAGGATTTTTGGAGGTTTTTAGGTGTGCTAAGGATAAGGCCACAGAATCCTTTAAACAAAGAAGAAAATTTTGAACTTGTGGTATTGATAGACTAGGAGCAATGGCGGTCAGGAAGCATAAGGATGATGGGTAAATGGGACTTGGCGCAGGATTAAATATAGACAGTGGAGTTATGGATGAACTCAAGTTTTAATAATGAGAAATGTCTGTCCAAGAGAGCTTTGGAATAGTAACATCTGGAAATGATAAACAGGGACAAGGGTTTCTTTAGCAACTGGGCTGATGGAGAGGTAGGATGTTAATACTACAGATTTACATACAACCTCTTTGTGATGGAGGGGATATGTTGTTGGAAGTTAATGGGTTTGAATTTCTGTTTTTCATATGCTTCTCCAACCATGAGATTGGATATGGTGTATAAAAATTGTTGCAACTCAAACCTTTCTTTGCTTTAGGTGCTGTGTGATCCACCCCCAATGCATTTTGGTATGATTTGTACAGAATTGAGATTAATCAAATTTTGCAATTTGAAACTATTTTATGTTTGATAATAACTTCCTATCCTATTGATGTATTTTTGATATGGTTGAGAAAGTTCAGTTCTGTGTTATTTTTGATAGGGTACAGCTTTTTCCAGTATCTGGAAATTTGTAAAGAATGCTGTGAAAGTAAGTTTTATATGGACCCCTAAAGAAAGTCTCTAATGCTGTTGACTAATCAAAATTCCAGTGCTTTCTTCTACATTTATAAACAAGCCTTGGAAAGTTTTCACCTGACAGTGACCATGTTTTACTCCTTTGCTTTTGGTTGTCAAATAGGAGGCAGAGAGTGGGGGTCAACGGGTGCTATTTGGATTGGCGGATGGTGACTAGTGGAGTGCCCCAGGGGTCGGTGCTGGGGCCTCAGCTTTTTACCGTTTATATAGATGATCTGGAGGAGGGAACCGAGTGTAGATGTCGAAATTTGCTGATGACACCAAGATTGGGGGAACGGCAAATTGTGCGGAGGGTGTGGAGAGTCTGCAGAAGGATCTAGATAGGCTGGGCGAATGGGCCAGGAAATGGCAAATGGAATTTAATGTTGGCAAGTGTGAGGTGGTCCACTTTGGTAGGAAGGACTATTACTTGCAGGGCGAAAAACTGCAACAGACGACGGTGCAGAGGGACCTCGGGGTCCTTGTGCATGAGTCGCAAAAACCCAGCTTGCAGGTGCAGCAGGTGGTCAGGAAGGCGAATGGGATGCTGGCCTTCATAGCGAGGGGGATTGAATATAAAAGTAGGGAGGTCTTGCTGCAGCTGTATAGGGCATTGGTGAGGCCGCAGCTGGAGTACTGTGTGCAGTTTTGGGCGCCGCACCTGCGCAAAGATATTTTGGCCTTGGAGGGAGTGCAGAGGAGGTTTACTAGGCTGATACCGGAGTTGAGGGGGTTGAGCTATGAGGAGAGGCTGAATAAACTGGGCTTGTACTCGTTAGAGTTTAGAAGAATGAGGGGAGATCTCATTGAGACGTATAAGATGATGAATGGGATGGATAGGATAGAGGTGGAGAGACTCTTCCCGCTCAAAAAAGACAGTAGGACTAGGGGGCACAGCCTCAAGATAAAAGGGGGGGCGGTTTAGAACGGAGTTGAGGAGGAACTTCTTCACTCAAAGGGTGGTGAATCTCTGGAATTCTCTGCCCGTTGAAGTGGTGGAGGCTGCCTCGCTAAATATTTTTAAGACGCGGGTTGATGGGTTTTTGATAGGAGAGGGGATTAAGGGTTATGGGGAGAGGGCGGGAAAGTGGAACTGAGCCACGACAGATCAGCCATGGTCTTATTGAATGGCGGGGCAGGCTCGAAGGGCTGGATGGCCTACTCCTGCTCCTATTTCTTATGTTCTTTGTCAGTACTTATTAATGTGGCACTGTGGCTTTCATGTTCTCCTGTACCGGTGTGCTTTAAAGTTAAATGTTGAACTAAATATGGAACTTGGTGTCACCTTGTGTTTTGTTTGCTGAGAGAATAATTTGTACTGTTGTGTAAATAGTCTCGTGTTGTCTTTGATTTACTGATTTTTTTAAAAAAATTTTTCTGCTGAACTGAGAAGCCATTACACAATGCTTGTTTCAATCAACTTCATTGTCAGTCGTCTGAACAAATTTACTTCCCTGCGTATATCAGTTGTGTACATCACGTTTAAAGCATATGGGAACACCAACTGATACAGCGTCTTGAATGCAGGAAAATGTCCCAAGGCCATTGATTGCAGTGTAGTCAAACAAATTAGACACTCAGTCAGAGATATTGGGGCAAGTGACCAAAAGTTTGAAGATTTTAAGGCATGTCCTGAAGGGGGGAGGTGTAGGGAGGGAATTCAATAGCTTAAGGCAGTGATGGGCAACCAAGTCTGAGTGGGCCACATGAGTAACAAGATTTAAATCAGGTTTGTTATTAGCCATGTCCCCATGAACAAAATAAAATATGTTTAATACATGTCAAATATTTCATGACAAATTATAGAAAATGATTAATCATTTATATATTAGAACTATCGTCAACTTCAAATGGTGAAAACAAAAGAAATATTTACACTTTGGAGACAGAGGGATCTCACATTTCTCACAGTCAGTGCATCTCATTTCATAGAATCATAGAATCCCTACAGTGCAAAAGGAGGCTATTTGGCCTGTTGAGTCTGCACTGACCACAATCCCACCCAAACCCTGTTAATCTCCCTATCACTTGCACGGTCAGTCAACCTAACCCGCACATCTTTGGGCTGTGGGAGGAAACCGGAGCACCTGAAGGAAACCCATGCAAACATGGGGAGAATGTGCAACTCCACACTGACAGTGATCTGGGACCCTGATGCTGTGAGGCAGCAGTGCTAACCACTGTTGCATTTCACTTGTTTTATGTTTATATAACTTCAGTCATTCCAGTAGGAAAAATGCTGCATGGATGGAAATCAGCAGATTGTAGATTCCAGGGCAGTAGTCAACAAAATGCCTTGTGGACTGCTTGTGGCCACCAGACTGCGCCAAGGTTGCCTACCATAGAGTCTTGTAACTGCCCCAAGCTGTGGACGAAATAAAATGGGGGATGTGCAAAAATGTGGAGCATGGCAGTATTATTGACTGATTGCATTCAATTTTGTGATCATAGATTAATATATTTTTGCTATTGTTACTAGTTGACAGCCTTGTTTGTGAGTTGTAGCCAATGTTAACACCAGGTTTATGGATATCACTTTACCTGCCTATTCATTCTGATATTTATCACTGTGCATTGATGAAAGTCTCCAATTCAAAATTCACTTTGTTTTCTTTAAATTCTTAATTGCCTCACTTTCCCCTAATCCGGTAACACACTCTAAACTCTCTATTGATCTGATTCTGAGCTCTTGTCAGTTGATAGCATCACAAGGTTCTGTGTTCAATTCCCACTCCAGGGCTTGAATGCAAAATCAAGGCCGACTCATTGCAGTATTGAGGGAGTGCTGCATTGGCAAAAGTGTCATCTTTTGAATGAAATGTTAAACTGAGGCCCCATCTGTCTTGTTGGATGGATGTAAAAGAACTCATGGCATGATTTTGAAGAAAATCAGGGGAATTATCTCTGGATGAAAGCTTTGACAAAGGGTCATCAGAACTCGAAACATCAGCTTTTCTCTCCTTATATATGCTGCCAGACCGGCTGAGATTTTCCAGCATTTTTCCTTTTGGAATTATCTCTGGTGTCCTGGCCAGTATTTATCCTTGGAACAATTTCTCACAAGACAGAATATCTGGTCATTATCCTATTGCTGAAGTTGCTGAGCACAAATGGATTGCTGAGTTCCCTACATTGCACAAATGATTGCACTTCAGAAAGTACTTATTTGGCAATAAGGCACTTTTGAGGTGTCTGGTGCCCTCTCATTGTCTCTGCTGTGCTTTCAGATAACTAAGTTTTATGCATTGAAATTCTTTCCCGAAACCCCTTCACATCACCACCCTTTCTTCCTTTAGGAGCTTCCTTAAAACCCAAGGTGTTAACAAAGCTTTTCATCTGTCCCTCTAATACCTACTTGGCATCTGTTTTTGCCCAATTTATATCTGTATGAAAGTCTCAGGATCCTTTTCTGAAATAAAGACACAATATTCAAGCAAGTTACGGGCCTAGATGTAGTATTAAAATGTCATTAGTTTGATTTTAGTGTAGAATTTAGTTTGCAAAATGTTATTTTAACATTTCATCACGTGCTTTTTGTTTTAACTGTTCACTTTCTTTTATGTTTGAACAGTGTGGAGATGGTGTACCTAGCTTCCATTGGCAGATGTGCAGGAAGAATAGCATCAGTGAACTTTGATCTGAAGATCACCAGTTTGGAATATAATTAGAAACTGTGATTGTTACCAAACCATAGGATGCTGTGAGACATATAAATAGAGTACTGTTGATAACAAACTGCAAGACTAGGTGTTTGTAACATCTTTTTATACAAAAGAACTGACAGCATTTTTTGTGGACATAGCCCATGTTTTTGCAACCCTCAGGTATTGTTGATGAATATTCAGTTAAAACTGAATATTTGTTTTCCTTTTTAGCTATGAATCACCCAGGAGCAGTATTACTACTTAAGAAAACTGGGGTAGTGCACAGGGTCAAGTGTTGATTGAACAATATGATAGTGTAAGTTCACCACTTGAGTCTGCATCAGATCCATTGGGATAGATTTTATGGGCCACCTGTTGGTGGGAAAACAGGCAGGAGTGTCACGTCAGTGGCATACTTGTGGCTGCCCACCTGCTCCCCTACCCCCACTGTAAAAATGAGTGTTGAGATGTTCTGTGAGCCCCCAACTCCCGCCCTGGCTTCGTTCCAAACTACTGAATGTCCAGGTCTGTTGCTGAGCGTCACCTCCTTGACCTACTTGTAGTACCACCAGTAGCCATTCCTTTTGGTGCTGTCAATGTGCAGAGGTGCTGGTCTTCAGTTGGCTGATAGTTCTGAGGCAGGACTTCCTCCTGGAGAGGGACAGAAGTCCCACTTCATACTCATTGAAGGGCCATCGTGGTCAGAAAAATTATTGAGCTGAGCCAGATAGGTGTAGGCAGGCTTGTCCCTGACATTTATACTTGGGTGTGGGCAGCCTATCTTTGGTATGTAATTTGCCCATGTTGTTAAGGTGATATAAAATTTGAGTAACTAGCTTTAAATTATGTACAGCATTTGGATGAGTCGTGTATCATTTTGAAATACCTAACAAGTAGCAACATGCATAATCTGTCTATGTTTGAAAACATTTAAGGTGAAACGTGGCACATACAATCAAATAAACTTCTCAGCCAACATTGATCTCCTTTGCTTTATGTTTATCAGCTCCTTTGAGAGTAAGTAACTTTAATTGCAGCATACAGTCAATTTAATCTTCTAAAATTTTGAATTTTCAGGTATTATGTTGGAAAGTTTGCAACATATTTGATTCATAGTGGCTCTTTATTTTCTGGCTATTTTTACAAATTCATAAGTGTGAAACATAGGATTTCCACTACAGTTTGGTTTAATATTGTGCAAGTTTTACATGTGGGGCTAAATCTTCTGGGATTGGTGATCACTGTCAGACTGTTGCACCTAATTTCTTACACAGTACTGGAGTTTCGCATTTATCGCCCAGACTTCTGAATTGGGCCTCCTCTGAAAAGTGGAGTGCTGCTATTCTGGGAATCTTTGTAGTCTAGGAATGCTAGGTGAAGCAAAGCCACGCCTCCTTTTTAAAGCATTGCTGGGTATTTTGCTAAGTCTTCACTCACTAATGCATTGAAAAGCTTTGGGACATTTAAACAACTTTTTAAGTAAGTATGAATGAGATGGGTTAGGGTGGCAGCTGGGCAGAGTTGCAAGGTGGGTGGGGGGGAAGGTTTCAGGAAGAGTTGGAAAATTGCTTGGGGGGGGCGGTTGGCATCAGTGGGGTGATGGACGTGGGGGGGGTGGTGGAGGAGGAAGAAGGGAAATCAGTTGTTAGTTTTTTTTCCTGCCTGACATTGCCTGGGTAACTATCCAGGGAGTTGCTCCTGGACTGGACTGTCTCCTCATACACTGGAGGAATCGTGAAAGTGAGACACTGTCTTTTGCAAAGATCAGTTCCCCAACGGTTTTCAAAGAGGCATTGGATCATTATCAGAAAATGAAAAATTTGCAGGGGAATGACACAAAATGAGTTGTTGTTGCAGAGAGCCAGAACACAGACACAAGGCAGAATGACCATTTATGATTATAAGTGAGTTGGAGGCGGTGCTCGACAGACTGGAGGGGGCTGATTGTGGACAAGTCGCCAGGACCGGATGGAATGCATCCGAGGGTTCTGAAAGAAATGGCGGAGGTGATAGTGGATGCCTTGGTGGTTATTTTCCAGACGTCGCTGGATTCCGGGGAAGTGCCGGAAGATTGGAAAGTGGCTAATGTTACGCCGTTGTTTAAGAAGGGTGCCAGGCAAAAGGCAGGGAATTATAGGCCGGTTAGTTTAACGTCTGTTGTAGGTAAAATGTTAGAATCCGTCATCAAGGAGGAAATAGCGAGGCACCTTGAGAGGAATTGCTTGATAGAGCAGACGCAGCACGGTTTCATTAAAGGGAAGTCGTGTCTGACAAATTTACTGGAGTTCTATGAGGATGTGTCTAGGGCGGTGGATAGAGGAGAGCCGGTGGATGTGGTCTTTCTTGATTTTCAGAAGGCGTTTGACAAGGTACCTCAAGAGGTTATTGCAGAAGGTCAGGGGACATGGAGTTGGGGGTAGGGTGTTAGCGTGGATGGAGGATTGGTTGTCAAATAGGAGGCAGAGAGTGGGGGTCAATGGGTGCTATTCGGATTGGCGGATGGTGACTAGTGGAGTGCCCCAGGGGTCGGTGCTGGGGCCTCAGCTATTTACCATTTATATAGAAGATCTGGAGGAGGGAACCGAGTGTAGGGTGTCGAAATTTGCTGATGACACCAAGATTGGTGGAACGGCAAATTGTGCAGAGGGTGTGGAGAGTCCACAGAAGGATCTAGATAGGCTGGGTGAATGGGCCAGGAAATGGCAAATGGAATTTAATGTTGGCAAGTGCGAGGTGGTCCACTTTGGTAGGAAGAATGGTAGGAAGGATTATTACTTACGTGGAGAAAAACTGCAGCAGGCGACGGTGCAGAGGGACCTCAGGGTCCTTGTGCATGAGTCGCAAAAACCCAGCTAGCAGGTGGTCAGGAAGGCGAATGAGATGCTGGCCTTCATAGCGAGGGGGATTGAATATAAAAGTAGGGAGGTCTTGCTGCGGCTGTATAGGGCATTGGTGAGGCCGCAGCTGGAGTACTGTGTGCAGTTTTGGGCGCCGTACTTACACAAGGATATTTTGGCCTTGGAGGGAGTGCAGAGGAGGTTTACTAGGCTGATACCGGAGTTGAGGGGGTTGAGCTATGAGGAGAGGCTGAATAAACTGGGCTTGTACTCATTAGAGTTTAGAAGAATGAGGGGAGATCTCATTGAGACGTATAAGATGATGAATGGGATGGATAGGATAGAGGTGGAGAGACTCTTCCCACTCAGAAAGGATAGTAGGACTAGGGGGCACAGCCTCAAGATAAAGGGGGGGAGCGGTTTAGAACGGAGTTGAGGAGGAACTTTTTCACTCAAAGGGTGGTGAATCTCTGGAATTCTCTGCCCGTTGAAGTGATGGAGGCTACCTCGCTAAATATTTTTAAGACGCGGGTTGATGGGTTTTTGATAAGAGAGGGGATTAAGGGTTATAGGGAGAGGGCGGGAATGTGGAACTGAGCCACGACAGATCAGCCATGATCTTATTGAATGGCGGGGCAGGCTCAAAGGGCTAGATGGCCTACTCCTGCTCCTATTTCTTATGTATTTATGAATCCTCAAGTCTCTGACTCTAATTCAGAGTTGGGGACGTTTTTTTAGAAGGTTCTGGACACAGGGCCATACCCATGTCCAAAGACATGTAAATAAGATGGATTGGCCAAGTTAAATTGCCTGTTTAGTATTGGGGAGATTAGCAGGATAAATATAGGGATAGGGTCTGAGTGGGATTATTGTCAGTGCAGACCTGATGGGCCGAATGGCCTCTTTCTGCACTAGAGGGATTCTGTGATTCCATCAAATTGGCACTTTTTGAGGGGTTGTTTGGTGCATTTTCCTGGATGCCTCTGAGGTATGACCATCCGGAGATCAGAAAATCTGGGTGTGCTAAACTGAACACATTAATTGACAAATCTTAAGTTAAATAAATTGGTGTTGTACCTACAAACTTGATGAGTAATTTTTTGTTTATTTAACGTGAAATGTAGGCAGAGTTTATGTTGCTACAGTGTTGCGGAGCACGTGTTCTTTCATGCTGTCAAACCCAAAATATTTTTTACTTTAATGTTTTGAGTATGTCCAAAGATGTATACAACTATGCAAGCTTTACCAATTAATCTAATTTAAAATCTATCAGTTAATGTGTTCAGTTAGCAGAGTTGAGGTTATTCAACAAGTTTGTGAAGTAGGTGATTTTGTTTGGTAATTTAGTGATTATAGTTGGTCACAATTTTAGTCTTTGGTGATCTTTCATTGATGACATCCACAATTCTATTTATTTTAGTTGATGATTTAGCACTGGTTACCCTCAGGGATGATTTAATTGTTTTTAAAACAAACAAGAATTCAAACTATATGCTGTAATTTTGTCTCCAGTAAGTTAAAATTCCTAATGGCAGGGGGAATGGAACACTCCCAGAAAAGAAGAATGTAAAATTTTAGGCTATTACAGGAATGCAATATCTGGTAATTAAGAACAACAATATCAAACTGCTGTTGGAACAGTTTATTTTTAGGATGCAGCCTTTTCTGCTATCAGGACAAGTAGTTCAAGTTTTCAGTTTATTCACTTTAGTCACAGTATTAGTAATGCTGTTGTTTGATGTGAATTTAATTTTGATTTTTAAAAAAAAGCATGCAGGAAAAGTAAATGATTGCACGCTACACAATATCAGTGAATGTTCCCTGAAAATGTTAAAGTATGCAAGGAGGATAAGGAAATGGAGAACAAAGAATTCTCAAGAGAGCTCAGATGCAGTGGGTTGAATTGCTTTCTAGCTGTAAAATTCTTTGGCAGTTGGGACCATTTTGGACACTCAATTTTAATTTTCTTTTAAATTCTCAGTTACTTGAGTATGACTTCAATTTGGCCTTGCCAGAAAATTTGTTCTCATAACAGGAAAAATCAA
The DNA here is from genome assembly GCF_965287045.1 of Carcharhinus amblyrhynchos. Classification (NCBI taxonomy): domain Eukaryota; kingdom Metazoa; phylum Chordata; class Chondrichthyes; order Carcharhiniformes; family Carcharhinidae; genus Carcharhinus; species Carcharhinus amblyrhynchos. Next base: position 69,067,565 of record NC_137325.1, read on the forward strand.
TTAATGTTACTTCTGTGCTGGTGTTTAATCATTATGGATGTACCTGTTAATTGCTATCTGTAATTTTTGTTCCTTGATATTAACAGATGTGTGTAAACACATGATGAATTTGCCAGGACAAAGACTAGTTTCTGAAGGATAATATTTTTATTTGATATATTATTGTCACATGTATTAGCATACAGTGAAAAGTATTGTTTCTTGCGCGCTATACAGATGAAGCATACTGTTCATAGAGAAGGAAATGAGAGAGTGCTGAATATAGTGTTCCAGTCTTAGCTAGGAATCAACTTAATGCAAGGTAGGTTCATTCAAAAGTCTGACGGCAGCAGAGGTGATAATGAGATGAAAGATTAATCAATCAAATTAATTATGTTTTCCTCCAGCAACCATTAGTATCTTTGTGCTCTGAATAGAATTTAACACTTATGCTTTAGGGATATTTTGAGGTGTCAATATTTATGTATCTTTGTTTTCTTCTGTTCCTCCCACCAGTAAACCAGGATGTGCAGAGTATTTCTTAAATAGTGAGAGATTAGAAAGTGAAGATGTGCAAAGGGACCTGGGTGTCCTCATCAGTAAGTCAGGTACGTGGCAGATGCAGCAAGCAATTAGGAAGGTTAATTGTATGTTAGCATTTATTGTAAGAAGATTTGAGTGCAGGAGAATGAAATTTTGCTTCAATTGTATAGAACCTTGGTTAGACTGTACCTTGAGTATTGGGTGCAGTTTTGGATCCTTTCACTTTAGGAAGGATCTCATTGTCAGAAAAGAAGTGAAGCAAAGGTCCACCAGACTTATTCCCAGGATGGCCGGACTGTCTGTGAAGAGACACTGAGGAAACTGGGCCTGTATTCTTAGCGTTATTCTAATTTTTTTGAAACCTATAAAATAGTTTTAGGAAATAGTGATAAAATGAAAAGAAAGGAAATCCAGTTCTTGGAAATGTGTTCTGTTAGTTGCATGTCAAAAAAACCGTTTACAAATGGAAACAAGATATCGTGGTGCTAGTATTTTGATATGTTAATAAGCCTAGACACATTGTAAACAGATGTTTACCTTAGACAAGTTGAAGGGTTTGAGTAAAGATTTTGAAGTTCAAAGCGGAAGATGGGGTGTGAATTTCACAATTGCATTCCAAAAGATGAATTCGATCCAATTCAATTTTATTGTCATTGTATAGTGCACATCTAAATACAAATACAACAAAAAATGAGCTTACAGGCACCCAAGATACAAATAAAAAAAAATGAAAATAGTCATTATAGTATAGTGCCAATAGTCATTAAGTGTATACATGTATATTGTATATACCCATCGCCTGGGAATATGTTAAAGGATGATCTTCAGTTGATAACAGCTCTGGAGAAGAATCTGTAACACCTCCCAGATAGCAGGGCGGGGGGCAAAAGTCTTTTGCGGGATTGGGTGGAATCTCTAATAATGTTGAGAGATTTCCGCAGACAGCGTTTGTGATAAATATTCCGGATAGCTGGTACCTGGATGCCGATGATATATTGGGCAGTTTTGAAAGCTGCAGAGCTTTCCAGTCAGAAATGGAGCAACTGCCGTATCGCACCGTGATGCAGTTCGACAAATGTTTGCTGTTGTGCACCGATAGAAGCTTGATAAAAGCTGGGGAGAACAGGAGGCTCTGTTAGCCTCGTCAGGAATTATAGGTGCTGCTGAGCCACCTTTTCTAGGGAGGAGGAGTTGAGGGACCTTGAGAGGTCCTCCATGATATGAACACCCAGGAATTTGAAGCTGCAGGCCCTTTCCACCTCTGCTCCATTGATGTAAATTGGTGTGTGCTGCCTCTGGACTTGAAGTCCACAATGAGTTCTTTGATCTTCTTAGTGTTGGGGCCAGGTTGTTTCTAGCACTTCCCATGACCAGGTGCTGGACCTTTTCCATGTAGGCTGACTCGTTGTTATTAGGCTGACCATTGTAGTGTCATCCGCAAACTTGATGCTATTGCTGCCACAGACAGGCACACAGTCATGTGAAGAGTGGGTAGGGAACAGGGCTCAGCAAACATCCTTATGGAGTCCCGGTACTCGGGGGTTAGAGTGGGGGAAGGTGAGGTTACCTAACCTAACAGACTGGAGCCTGTTGGTTAGGAAGTCCAGGTCCAGTTACAGAGGGAGGTGTTGACTCCTAGGGTATGGACTTTATGGACAAGCTTGGTGGGGATGACGGTTTTAAATCCTGAGCTGTAGTCAACATACAGCATTCTAACATAGATGTCTTTGCCTTCCAAACGGATCAAAATGAAGTCGAGTAATAGAAATAGCATCTTCGTTTAACTGTTTGCACGGTAGGCAAACAAGCAGTGAAGGTTATTAACAATGATTTCTGAGAAAGCTAGTTCAGAAAAGAGAAGCCAGTATGTTAGGGGCAAGTTCATCCAATGCAAGTTAGCTGCTTTTGAACCTGGCCCATAGCTCCCAGCAAGCTGTGCTTGGAGGAAAACCTGCTTGAGAAACCACTTGCTCTATCCTAAATCGGAAGGAAGATACAAGTGCCTGATGTGGTCAATATTGCTGAATTTGTTGTTGAAGCCTATGGGCTGTTGTTTGGGGAGATTTAGTTCTGATGTTAAAATTGAGGGATTCGAAACTGGGTAAATTTAAAGGTACTGCTTATAGCCATTAATGTAGTTAAGTGTATTTCTAGTTGACATCCTTGTGTAGTTTATTGTTTAATAAACATTTTATTTAAAGTCATCACAACATTTGGGACATCCTTCATTGGTCTTCATGTCTTTCCTCGCATTATACCAAATTGCAAACATACAGTTGAGAAGGTGTTCAAGTTTCCCTTCTGGGATTTGGATTTCCCTAGCATTTAACATCAGCCATGCTGTTAACGCTTGATACTCAAATGTAGCTGAACATAGCTCAAAGCTGGCATGTTGCGCAGGTGGATTACGATTAGGTAGAAGTCTTTGTTTTATTGTAGTTGTTACATGGCCTGGCAAAATGTGCTAATGAAGAGGGAATTGGCAGTGAGTTGAGAGGTCTTAAGTCAGTAGCAAATATGCTTGGCTGTGCATTGTATGTACAGAAAAGAATGTCTCCTACCTGCTACTACCACGTAAATGATTCTTGTTATAGTATCTGTGTGATGAGAAAAGTGAGTTGCCCTGTACTTAGTCCATTTTCTATATCCTGATGTTCGATTTAGTCAGTTGTTTGAACAAATTACAAAATATTAGAATGACCGTTTTACAACTGTGTTAAATAGGTGGCACAATGGTAGCACTGCTGCCTGTCAACATAAGTAACCTGGGTTCAATTCCAGCTTTGGGTGATAATACGTGTGCAGTTTATGTATTCTTTTTGTGTCTGTGTGGGTTTCTTCTGGGTGCTCCAGTTTTTCTCCCACAATTTAAAGATGTGCAGGTTGGATGGATTGATCATGGTGCAAGGATTGGATGGAGGGGCAGGCCTGGGTGGGATGTTCTTTCAGAGAGTTGTTGCAGACTCAAAGGACCAAATAGCTTATTTGTGCAATGAAGGTATTCTGTGATTCTAAGTAGGCCTCACTGTTCAGCTGAATCTGGAGTATTGCGCACAGTTTTGGTTTCCTTGAGGGAGGATGTCAATGCATTAGAGGTGCATCAGGGATTAGGGATTTGTCTTATGAAAGAGATTAAGCAGTTTAGGCCGCCCAGGTTGGAATTTAGACAGTGCGAGGAGATCTTAAGTTGGAGAAGATTCTAAAGGGGATTGACAGGGTAGACGTAAAATGCATGTTTCCTAATGTTGGACATTCCAGAATGAGAGTCTGTGGTTTTAGGCTAAGGGGTGGAAGATTTAAATCAGAAATGAGGGGGAATTATTTGACTCAAAGGCTTGTGAACTTGTAGAATTCTCTGCCCCAGAGTGCAGTGGATGCCGGAGCACTAAACACATTTAAGAACATAAGAACATAGGAGCAGAAGTAGGCCATCTAGCCCTTCAAGCCTGCCCCGCCATTCAGTAAGATCATGGCTGACCTGTCGTGGCTCAGTTCCACATTCCCGCCCTCTCCCCGTAACCCTTAATCCCCTCACTTATCAAAAACCCATCAACCCGCGTCTTAAAAATATTTAGCGAGGCAGCCTCCACCACTTCAACGGGCAGAGAATTCCAGAGATTCACCACCCTTTGAGCGAAGAAGTTCCTCCTCAAAGGAGGAGATAGATAGAATTTTAATTAGCAGAGAGATGAGGGATTATGGTGAGAAGGAAAGAAGATGGAGATGCGGCAGAGATGAAATCTGCCATAATCGTATTGAATGGCAGAGCAGGTTCAAGGGCTGAATTGCATCTTCCTGCTTCTAGTTCTTAAGTTCTTATGTTATTTATGGTAAGATGCAAGGTACAACCTGAACCCAGTATATAATAATCGAGAGCTCAATACTTGTGAGCTCTTGTGCTGAAAGAACACCATGGAATCTCCTAAGGAAGTTCCCAAAATCTGAACTTGTTCGGTGGTACAGAGCTTGAGTAATGCAGAAAAAAAGGGACATGTTGAAGCTTTTCATCTTGCATTTATCAGAACATTTTTCAAAAATCTGGACGCTTTGCAAGAATACCAGTATAAAGGGAAAATAACAATTTATAAGGAGGAATGCATGCTGATTTTGCGGCAAGTCGACTCTGGTTCTGCTCTTCCACCAAATGGGAGTGGGATCTTTCATGTCATGATGTGGAGATGCCGGCATTGGACTGGGGTAAACACAGTAAGAAGTCTGACAACACCAGGTTTAAGTCCAACCGATTTATTTGATAGTGAACTCACAAGCTTTCGGGTTTGCCCCTTTGTCAGGCGAATGGAGAGCTCTGGCCTCTGAGTCCAGAACTCTCCATTCGCCTGACGAAGGGGCAAACCCCAAAAGCTCGTGAGTTCACTATCAAATAAATCGGTTGGACTTAAACCTGGTGTTGTCAGACTTCTTACTAGCTTTCATGTCCACGTGAAAGGGATTACGTCGTCTTTGAAAGATGGCAGCTTGGTGCATATCTCCCTCAGTACTGCAATAAAGTGCTAGAACGAACTCTCAATTTCATGGCTCAGAGATGAGTGCTATCAGCTGAGCCATACTGACACTGTTCCACAAAGTGTTGGCGAAAGTGAATGAAGTGGTGATAATATGGCTGCAACTTCCCTCATTGATCAGATTGCTTCATACCTGTCTGATGATTTCTGTCTGCAATGTAGATTACTTTGATTAAAATTGGTGCTGCCTGCATACCTGGACAATTTAAGCTTTATGAATATTTTTCTTCAATTGAACACTTCTCTTATGGCAATTGTACTGAATACTTATGGTCTAAGAATTGCTGTGCACCTAGCCAAGCTGTTTCAATACAGCTACAACACTGGCATTTACCCTGCAATGTGGAAAATTATCCTGGTGTGTCTGTATACAAAAAGCAAGACAAATCTAACCTGGCTAATTGCTGGCCCATCAGTCTACTCTCAATCATTTGCAAAATGATGGAATGTATCGCTTAGCAATAACCTGCTCACTTGCCACACAGCCCCTAACTTTATTGCAATTTTGGCTCAGACACACAGAAGAGTTGAACTCCAGAGAATGAATGTCTTTGACATCAAAGCAGGTTTCATCAAATGTGGCATCAAGGAGCCCTAGCAAAATGAGTAGGAATCAAGGGGAGAGCTCTCTGCTGGTCAGAATCATACCTAGCACAAAATAAGATATTTGCAGTTGTTGGAGATCAAACATCCCAGTTCCAGTACATCACTGCAGGAATTCCTCGGGGTGGTGTCCTAGGCCCAATCACCTGGGCTGGATGGATGGGTTACCACTGACCAGAAACTGAGCAGGATCAAACATATAAATACTGTGTCTAGTGGGTCAGAGTTGGCAGTTCTGTAGTGAGTAACTTGCCTCCTGGCTCCCCAAAGTCTGTCCACCATTTACGAGGTAAGAAGTCTCACAACACCAGGTTAAAGTCCAACCAGTTTATTTGAAAGCAAACCCAAAAGCTTTCAGAAACGCTGTTCCTTTGTCAGGTGTGCCACATCATGACCACCATCTACAAGACATGCCAGGAGTGTGGTGGAATACCGTCTACTTTCCTGGATGAGTGCAACTCCAGCAGCACTCAACAAGCTCATTACCATCCAGGACACTGCAGTCTGCTTGATTAACACCTCACCAACCACCTTCAACTTTCATTCCATCCACCACTGATGGAGTGGCAGCAGTGTTCACTATCTGCAAAATGCATGGAAACAACTCACCAAGGCTTCTTCAACAGCACTTTCATGAAACTTGCAACCTCCATCACCCAGAAGGACAGGGAAGCAGATACGTGGAAACACCACCACCTGCAAGTTTCCCTCCGAGATGCACACTAACCTGACTCGGAACTATATCGCTGTTCCTTCGCTGTCACTGGGTCAAAATTCCGGAATTCCCTTCTTAACAGCACTGCGGGTGTACCTGCACCACATGGACTGCAGTGATGCAAGAAGGTAGCTGAATACCATTTTTGCAAGGGCAGTTAGTGATAGGCAATAAATTCTGGCTTTGCCAGCAGTGGCTACATTCTATGAAATAACTTTTAAAAATTGGAAACTAGCTTGTACGTTTCTTGGTTTTGTTTTTCATAAATACTGTTCTGACCTTCACCATAAACTGCAAGGAAAGTCTTTATTTTCATTTATCACCATGCTGTTCTTTAGCTTAGTATATATTTAGTCGTATCTGCACAGCATTAATCTAGTATGGTAATCACAGAATCCTAGGTGCAGAAGGAGGCATTGATCACAATCCCACCCAGGCCCTATCCTCATGCATTTATCCTAGTTAGTTTTCCTGATGCCAAGGGACAAGTTAGTATGGCCAATCCATCTAACTTGCACATCTTTGCATGGTGAGAGGAAACCAGAGCACCCAGGGGAGTGCAGAGGAGGTTTACTAGGCTGATACTGGAGTTGAGGGGCTTGAGCTATGAGGAGAGGCTGAATAAACTGGGCTTGTACTCGTTAGAGTTTAGAAGAATGAGGGGAGATCTCATTGAGACGTATAAGATGATGAATGGGATGGATAGGATAGAGGTGGAGAGACTCTTCCCGCTCAAAAAAGACAGTAGGACTAGGCGGCACAGCCTCAAGATAAAAGGGGGGTGGTTTAGAACGGAGTTGAGGAGGAACTTCTTCACTCAAAGGGTGGTGAATCTCTGGAATTCTCTGCCCGTTGAAGTGGTGGAGGCTGCCTCGCTAAATATTTTTAAGACGCGGGTTGATGGGTTTTTGATAGGAGAGGGGATTAAGGGTTATGGGGAGAGGGCGGGAAAGTGGAACTGAGCAGCGACAGATCAGCCATGATCTTATTGAATGGCGGGGCAGGCTCGAAGGGCTGGATGGCCTACTCCTGCTCCTATTTCTTATGCTCTTATGTTCTTATTTTACTTGATATATCAATTTGTGGTTTTTTAAATACTCCTTTTATGTTAACAGCCTGGACATTGAAATGTGATCCGGGGCAAATGAGGCCCTTCAACCCATTGTATACGTACTGCCTCTTAAGTAGAACAGTGCAAATAAAACTCGCCTTGAGGAAATTGAGGAAATCTTGTGTGAATTACCTTTGTGTTGCTATTTGATCTACTTGCACTGCCAGAAAGTGTGGTGCTTTCCAGATCTTCACAGTTTGCTGCAAGGGGATGTGGAGAGCAGAAAGCCTTTCTGCAAGTCACCTCTGGTTCTTTTTGCTAATTGTCTTATCTATATCACCTGATGACTGACTCGTTGATCACAGTTCTCCTTATTTGCTCCATCATCACAGACCTATCATGATTTTGAATGCCTCTATTAAATCCCTCACTTTAGAGAACAAGAGCTTCTCTTGGCTCTCCACATAGCTAAAGTTCCTTATCTCCAGTACCATTTTACTCAATTTTCTCTGCACTCTTGCAAAGGAATTAACACCCTGCTTAAAATGTGATACTCAGAATTGAATACAATATGTTTAAGGCCAAATCAGTATTCAGAAACTTGCTTGCTTTTGCACTTTCTACCTCTTAAAGCTAAGGATTCCAAAACCTTTTCGAACTTGTCCAGAAAAATTAATGCACCCTCTTTTTAAAATTGTACCATATTTCTTTGTCATCTTGTTGAATTGTATAATTTCACTCTTCCTTCCTTCTTATTCACCAATTTTGAGATTTGTATCATTTAGACATTCTGCTCTGTATATCATAACACACAGTCATAATAGGAACAAGAGGGGGCTATTCAGCTTCTCAAATCTGCTCTGTCATTCAGTAAGAAGATGACCGATCTGATTAGAGAAAGCAGTAAAGCTATGATATGACTGCTGAGTTCAAACTGGATTTCCACTTTGAGGCATACTAGACCAGTTTGGACCAGCACCAGTCATTTCTCAAGTTATACTGTGTTTTCCCCTCTCCTTAACTTCTGCCCCTATAACCCTCAACTCCCTTTTTCAAATAAAAATCTGTCTAATTCGGCCTTTAATATAGTCAATGACTAGCCTCCACTTGGGGAAGTGAATTCCATACACAAACAGCCGTCTGATAGAAGAAACTCCTCCTCACTTTCTTTTCTTGATTTTGAAACTTGAGTTTTTCAAGTTCTAAATTTTTCCTGTACAGGAAAATGTATCTCAGCATCTACCCTGCTAAATCCCCTCAAAGTCTTTATATGTTTCAATAAGATCACCGTTCATACTTAGAAACTCCAATGAATATAGACCCAATCTGCTCAATCTTTCCTCAAAAGCCAAATGCTAGGTAGTCGGATAGAGAACTTTTAAACTGCTTCCAATGCGAGTGCATCCCTTCAGTGAGACATACTGTAGCTATGGTCTAATGCAAGCCCAGTACAGTTGGAGCAAGAATTCTCTACTTATGTCATACCCTTTGCAATAAAGGCCAACATTTTGTTAAGAGCCGATGTTTGGGAATTCCAAATCCAAGGAAGGAAACTTGAAATGCCTGCTGTTAACTGTATTTTGCAATGTGAAGACCATGAAAGATGTCCCAAACAGTTTTCTGATTATTTTAAACAAAATAAATATATATTAAATGCACTGCTGTTGCATGCGCCAGTTTCAAAACTGCTCACTTGCATAAGGTGAATTTACCTCATTCTCCCCTTATCTGAATTAACCTTCTCAGAAGTCGCTCTTTCTTTTATTATGTGAGGTCAACTTTTAGAATGCAGCTTGTGAAATTCGCTCCCCTCTTTTTTGAACTTTTATCATCTTTAACATTGGCAACTGCTTTAGGTAAATATTTGTTTATACTGTTACTAAGCTAATCAGCATATCAAAACCTTAGTTCCATCAACTCTGCCAACCTGTCTTTATTAGAATTTTCATGTTAATTTTTTAAAAATAGTTTGTTTTTCTTTAAACATACAGCCACCAGAACACGTTCCCAATTATTGGATTTCTTATTTTTTAAATTTTATCACAACTTCCTAATAACTTATTTTGCCACCCTAATTAATTGCTGTACCTGCATACTGAATTTTTGTGATTCATCTATGTGAAAACCCAGACCCTTTTGCACTGCAGCATTCCAGAGTCTCTTCATTTAAACAATATTCTGCTTTTCTATCCTTCCCACTAAAGTGAACAAGTTCACATTTTTCCATATTATACTTCGCCGGCCAAATTTTTGCTCACTGTCACTAAAGCCACTTGCTTTTCTTTAATTAGCTTTCTTATCTATTATCTTAATGTCAGCAGAATTGGCTGTGATACAGTCAGTACTTTCATCAAATCATGAATACTTATTGTAAATGGTTGAGGCCCCAGTATTGATCCCTGTAGCAGTCCACTAGTTATAGTTTGTGAACTGATTAAGTTATCCTGACTCTGTTTCCTATTAGTTATGATGTGGAGATGCCAATGTTGGACTTCAGTAAGCTCAGTAAGAAGTCTCGCAACACCAGGTGAACGTCCAGCAGGTTTATTTGGCAGCTTTAGCTTTGGGAGTCTTAGGCTCCTTCACCAGGTGAGTGAAGAGCTGTGTTCACAAACAATGTATATGCCCTGTTTGTGAAGGAGCCAAAGACTGTAAGCTAGTGCTGTCAAATCAACCTGTTGAACTTTAACCTGGTGTTGTGAGACTTCTTACTGTCCTATTAGTTGGCCAGTTCTCTATCAATTCTAATATCTCATCCCCAGTACCATTACCTCTTAACTCGTGGAGTTTTAAGTAGTACGTTGTCAAATGCTGTTTGGAAATAAAATCTACCTATTGGTTTTTCTTTGAGTTGTGCTTGTTACATCCTCAAAATAACTCAAACACGTTAGTCAAATGCTGTTTAATCATTTTTCTGATGCCTTGCGACTACCTCCTTTTTAAGAATGAATTCTTGTGTTTTCTCAAAGACAGATTTTGGGTTAACCGATCTATAGTTTCCTGCTTTCTGCTTCCCTCAAAAATACATGAAATAGGATCGGGAGCAGACTCCCTCTACCCATCCACCCCCTGTATCCCTTCCTTACAATTTTTAAGAGACCAAAAATATGTCTATCGCAACTTTTAAATGTGTTCAACAATGGAGCAACTGCAACTTTCTAGGGTAGAGAATTCCAAAAATTCAAAAACTTTGAGTGCAATAATTTGTCCTTATCTCGATTGTAAATGATTGGTCCATTATACAGAGGCTGTGAACTGGAGTTCTGGATTAGATTGTCTGACCAACAGAATCAATATCTACCCTATCAAGCCTCTTAAGAACGTTTAAAAACAAATTACTGTGCATTGTGGAATCTGAAACAAAAGTAGGAAATGGTGGCAAATCTCAGCTCATCTGACAGCATTTGTGGAGAGAATAGAGGTAATATTTCAAGTGGACTTGAAATGTTAGCTCTGTTTTCTCCACAGGTGCTGTCAGACATGCAGAGATTTTCCAGCAAACCCTTCCAACTGCTGTATGTTTCAATGAGGTCACCTCACTTTCTAAATTGTTGAATATAGGCTCAGTTTATTCAACCTCTCATAATAGGATAACCCCTTCATCCCAGGAATCAAACTGGGGAACCTTTGCTGTACTGCCTCCAATGCAAATATATCCTTCCTTAAATATGAGCACAAAATAGTACACAGTATTTCAAATATAGTCTCACCAAAGCCCTGTAGAATTGTAGCAAGACTTAATTCCTGTACTTCAGCCCCTTTGAAAGCTGACATGCCGCTTGCTGTACCTGCATGCAAGTCTCTCTTAACATCAGAATTTACAAGTTTTACACCAAGCTTTACACCTTCTAAAAAAAAAAATTTTGCTTTTCTAATTTTGTGACCAAGTGAACAACATCATTCTTCTCCAGATTATGCTCCATCTAGTTGGCCACGCAATGTGTCTTATTGTTTTGCAGCTTCTGTCAACCCCATAGCTTACTTCTCTACCTAGCTTTATATCACTAGCAAAAATAGATACTTTGCCCCTTTACCTAAGTCACTAAATGAAACCTAAGTAACTTCTGAAGTTGTAGCTGGTGCATTAACTATCTCTGCAATTATTGCTTTTAAACTTCTCAACTGTAGGCATCTAGTCCTGGGAATGTGTCGGATTTTAGCCCCTGAAGTTTCTCTAATCTTTCTTTTGACATTAATTTTATTTTAATTTCCTCACTCCTTTCAGCCCTGACTTGTCTTTTATTTCTGTTACGTAACTTGTGTCTCCTACTGTGAAGACAGACACAAGTTATTTATTTGTTCAATACCTGTGCCACTTCCTCATTGCCCATGACAATTTTTTCTGTTTTTAAGAGACCATTAAGAGACTTTAGCTGTTTTCTTCCGGTTCATAGATTTAAGTACAAATTGTAAGAGTGTTTTTTATTTTTGGCTAGTTTACTCATTTTGCTTTTGTCCCTTTTTAATCAGCTTATTGGTGGGCTTCTGGTCTCCATGACAACCCCAATTCTCAGATTTGCTCCTTTTTTAATCCAATGCTATCCTTTAAATTCCTGAGTGAGCCACAAATGGGTTTTACCTGCAGAGCTTTTGTTTTTTAATTGTTTATTGAACATTTTGAATTGTTTCTTTGTTTCCCACTGTTCATTTACGTTTAGTTTCTTTACCCAATCAATCAACCAACCTAAGCCAATTATCTCCTCATCTATGTAATTGTCTTTGTTTAGTTAAATATTGTTGTTTGTGATTGGAGTATTGGCATTTCCAATCCTGATGTGCAGTTAAGTAATATATTTCTCAGTGGATCTTCACAATGAGATCACCAACCTCATTACACAGTACTAAGTAAATAATATAGCTTTACCCCAGTCAATTCCACCTCCACTATGTATCCACGTCTATGTCATCTCTGTTAATTTATTATAAAAAAAAACATGCCCAGTACGAATTCTGAAAAATGCTACCATACGTACTCCTCCAATCTGGAAAAACAACCATTTACCACTTCTATCCTTTGGCCAATTTTATATCCATATTGCAACTATTGTTAATCCTGCAGCCTTCAATTTTGCTAATTTTGTTCTGTAATACTTTGTCAAATCTTAGTCGAAAGTCAATATACACAACCTTTACCACGCCTCTCCAATGCTTCATCAGAGAACTCTGTTATGTTGGTCAAAGATGATTTGCCTCTAGCAACTACATACTGGCTTTCATTTATTTGTGCATGTTTTTGCAAATGACAATTAATTTTATCCTAGGTGATTGTTTCAACACTCGTGTAGTTGCCTGGTATATCCTGTCCTCTTTTTAATATTAATTTGTAGGATGTGAATGTCGCTGGCTGGGCCAGTATTTGTTGCCCATCTCATGGTGAGGTCCTTTCAAAGGGCCAACCACATTGCTGCAGATTTGTAGTCACATATAGGCCAGACAGGATAAAGATGACAGATTTCCTTCCCTAAAGGATGTTTATGAATCAGATGGGTTTTTGCAACAGTTGACAATGGTTTCACGGTCGTGATAAGATTTTTAATTCCAGTTTTTATTGGATTCAGATTTCACCATCTGCCATGGTTGGATTTGAACCAGGGTCCCCAGAATATTACCCTGGATGCAGTTATAATGTCACTGTCTTGTCTGGATGTTCCTTTGCCTTCACCAACGAAGTGTACCTAAGTCAGCAAAGCCCTGTATTAATGAATAACTAACTGTGCTGAAGCCGAAGTCCATGTCCAGTCTTGAGGACTGAACCTAAATATTCTGAAGCCTTTGATACAGTAAAGGTAATATTACTAATGGATTAAACATTGTTACTTTAGAACTTTTAAGCATAGTTAGCAATTTTGAAGTTGTCAGGAATTTTTGCTGTAATATGATTTTTCTTATTTGTGTGATATAAGCATTGCCGGCCAGGTCATCATTTATTGCCCATCACTAAGTGGTAGTGAGCCACTGTGAATACTGTTGTCAATGTGGTATAGCTGCTGTGCTGTTAGGAAGGGTGTTCAGTGTTTTTGACCCAGTGACCGTGAAGGAACAATGAACTAGTTCTAAGTTTAAGTTGTGTGGGGCTTGGAGGGAGCCCTTGGATGGTGTTGAAATAAAATATTGTTTATGGTATTAAGTGGTTTTTGATTTACAGATAATTGGCAACTTGGACCAAATGTTTGATATTAGTTTACAAAACCATGCAAAGGATTCTTTGCCAATTACTGCTTTTGGTGACTTGCTGGCAAGAGACTGATGTTTGTTTGAATTACGGGTTTAATGATCACTACCAGCAGTTGTCTGCAGAAAATACAATTAATGCTTAAGGCAAACTATATTTCACCTCACTTTGTTTTTCATCTTCCCTGTGCTAAAGCTAGTCCTTCAATGTGGCATTCTGAGTAGGTAATTTTCTTTTCCATATTGCTGTTCATATGGTTCCTTTAAAAGCCTTTAGCATGGAATATGTTGGTTCTTGTCAAGAAATCTGAGAAATCACATGAGTTTGCATTCCAGTGATCTGCAGAGTACTTCCAAAAATGGAAATTGTACTCCTTTTAGTGTGATTGGTCATTGCTGCAGAAGGAAACATTCTCTCAATTTTAATTTTCCAAAACAATTTAATCCATCAGTGACTGATATTCACAGTGGCTGTATCATTAGTAAGTTTAAATATAGATCTCTTTTCCAGTCCCTTCCCCATCTAGGGAATGTGTTTGGAGTAAAAAATTGTTCGTACTTGCAGAACAGATGTACTACTTCAGATACTTGGGGAGGAATGGTCTCCTTTGAGGAAAGTAATACCAATCCAATTTGTTGCACCACAGTTGGTGCTGCTGCTCAGAAGAGGACACAGTGTGGGAGTGTAAGATTTAGAGGGATTCACTTATAAGGGGAATAGATAGGTGTTTCTGTGGCTGCAAAAGAGACTGCAGGATGATATGTTGCCTCCCTGGTGCTAGAGTAAAAGATGATTCTGGAGGGTGAGAGTGAACAGAAAGTGGTTGTGGTACACATCAGTACCATTGACTTCAGTAGAAAAAGAGATCAAGTCCTAATAGGATCTCAAAAGTAGTGATCTCAGGATAACCAGGGATAACTGACCTTTCAGAAAGACAGGAATGAAGGAAAAGGTAGTTGGGTAGCACAGTTAACAAGAGATGAAGTGAAGTCAGTTCAGAGAGTATCTGGGCTCAAATAATGTAGAGTCCATTTAGGTGGAGTTTAGAAACAGCAAGGGAAAGAAAACATTGGTATGGACCCCCAAACAATAGCCACGCTATAGGAAAGGATAGAAAATAGCGAGTAATAGCATGTCAAAAGAATAGAGCAATAATAATGGTCGACTTTAATCATCTTGGGGTTAATCGAGTTGGAAAGAGTAGCTACAACCAAGTCATGGAGTGCATTAGGGATAGTTTCCACGAAGCCAACCAGGGAACAGTCTATCTTTGATCTAGTAATGGGTAATGAGGCAGGTTTAATAAACAACGTCAGTAAAGGATCCCCTAGGAAATAATATGCTAATTACTTATAATTAAATTTAAAACTACAACTGTATTTCTGAATTCTGTATTCTGATCAGGTTCCTTTTGCGCTACAGTCAATAAATCATCTTGAATCCACTCCATGACTTTGTTTGGCAGAGGGGAACAGTAGTGTTAACTCCAACAAATGAAATATCATAACAGCCCCGTAACAACACCCATCAGAGGTGGCAGTGTACAGGCTTCCCAGGGAGTCCTCAACGTTGTTTCAGATCCCAAAAAGTCTCATGGCATTAGGTCAAACATGGGCAAGGAATCCCCCTGCTAATTGCTACTTACCACACAGCCCCTCAGTTAATGAATTGTACTTCATCCATGTTGAATACCAGTTGGACGAAGCACACAACAGTAAAGGCATAGAATGTACTCGGGATGTGACCATCACCAAGAGTGATTCAAAAGCACCACTTCCGACAGAACAGGCCAAGTCCTAAAAGAGCCTAGGAGTTGCTAGACTGGATATCTGGTAGGCAGTGAGGGAACCACTGAGAGGGGAAACACCTACTTGGATGTCATTCTGAAGAATCTGTGTGTTGCGGATGCATCTGTCCATGACAGCATTGGCAGGAGTAACCACCACACAGACCCCAACTTCACATTGAGGATATTGATTTTAAGGTTACATCATTCAGACATTAAAACCAACCACAACTTCACACTTCCTTGATTTGTAGTATCCAATTATCATGAGGTTTAATTACATCAAAAGGCCTTTCCCAGCTGAAAGTCATGAACAATCCCACATTATAGTATCTTTTTTTAATCTGAAGGTCAGATGTCTGGAACTAGCTGCTTCGTATCCTCATATGCATGTCTCTGCAATTAAACATCATGCAGATTTTTGTCTCTTTTAACTCTTTCACTGGACACAGTGATTAAAAGGGCTATTATTCTCCTCCATAATTATTAGTGTGGGTATTATTACCTCTGTCTATTCTGTTAGTGGGACAGGACGTGCCCAGCAATCATGATATCTGGAACGCTATCTGTAAGGTATATTTAGGTGAATGTGATCATGTCAGGCTGTTGCTTGACTAGGTTGTGGGACAGTTCACCCAATTTTGGCACAAGCTGTGTGTGCCATTGTAATTTGCCAATGTCTAGGTTGATGCCAAGTAGCCTGTCTGGTTTAATTCTTTTTTGACTTTGTAATGGTTTCATACAACTGGATTACTTGCTAGGCCATTTGGGAGGGTAGTTAAGAGTCAACAACATTGCTGTGTAACTGGAGTCACATGTAGACCAGACCAAATAAGTTCCACAGATTTCCTTCCCTGGAGGGTATCGTGACTGAGTTCTATAGAATCATAGAATCCCTACAGTGCAGAAAGAGGCCATCCA
This sequence comes from Carcharhinus amblyrhynchos, assembly GCF_965287045.1. Lineage (NCBI taxonomy): Eukaryota > Metazoa > Chordata > Chondrichthyes > Carcharhiniformes > Carcharhinidae > Carcharhinus > Carcharhinus amblyrhynchos. The sequence continues at coordinate 69,083,858 of NC_137325.1, forward strand.
GCCCATTGACTCTGCACTGATGCTGTGAAAGAGCATCCCTCTCAGGCCCTCCCCTCTGCCCTATCCCCTTAACCTTGGGCATTTACCATGGCTAATCCACTTACCCTGCACATCTTTGAACTATGGGAGGAAACCAGAGCATCCAGAGGAAACCTACTGAGTGAACGTGCAAACTCCACAGTCACCCAAGGCCGACATCAAATCTGGTCCCTGGTGCTTGCCACTGTGCTGCATTTAATTTTAGATTTATTAATCGAATTTAAGTTCCACCGACTGCCATGAAAAGATTTGAACCCATATCCCCAGAGTATTAGTGCAATGACATGGCAATTATGTTACAGCCTCCACTAGTAATCCAAGGTCACAATTGATGCAAGATATCTCATCTTCTTGACAGAATCTCTACTGAATAGCATCTGACAGTCAGCAGCAGTTGCCTTTTATCTTGTAACTTGCTTGCTCTTCCTGCTGCATTAGTTTTCCACTGCTGGCATCAGATAGACTCTGAACATAGTCTACACAAAGTGTACAAAAAGGATGAGTATTCCCTGCAAAGATATTTACTACCTTCACTATACCTTGCCTCTTGTGAACAGCTGTAAGCTGATGAAATCTGAAAACAGTTTTGGTTCCTGTCAGATTACAAGTTCGAGGCTACATATACTATGGTGCTAGTGGTCATTTGTCTCTAACATTCAATTTGAAATCAAAATATATTAGTATGATGTGTTAGGCATGTAAATTTACTATTTTGCCAATAGTGATTTACACACTTTAAATTTTGAGTTAGATTCTTCCAAGAAGTTTTCATTGAGATTATATTCTTGAAAAAAATCCATGACAATGATGTGTCCCACTTACCTCTTTATTTCTAATCCTTGAACACGCTTTTCCAAAATCGCTGCCTGTATCCTAACTTGCACCAAGTTGTGTCCACCCATCATCCTAGTCACTCATGTACCCCCATCACTAATGCCTATGGCTTTATTGAAATGGGTTGTTGATCTGTATAGCTTGTTTTCCCTTTACGTATCCCATTTCCTTAATGTGCTTTCAGATGTTGTCCAACTAAATCTTGACTAGAATCCTTGACTTTTTCAGTGCTGTTCTAATCATTGAGATAATTGCGCCAGTGGTTTAATTTGGAGCACTCCTGTCTCCTGTCCTGGCTTCAACATCCACTTTTGGACTTGTTGGCAACAAAAGAAGTGATAACCTGTACCCAAATTATACTACCTTATGGGGAAGGTAGTAAATAGTTTGCACTATGAGGAAACCTGGTATTTCTTAGCCGCCCTGGGATATATAACCACTTGTTTCTGCAAGTTAATATTTCCTTAGCTTTTTTTTTGGTTTCTTCTAGTCAATTTATTATCTTAAGCTTGTTTTCTAGTTTGCCTCTACATTTGTATTCTCACTTTGCTAACTTATTTTTCTCCTCTTTCAAGTAAGTGCCTTTTATGTTTTTTGTGTTAAATATCCATGATTTTTTTTTCTGTTCTTAACTTGCATTAATTATTTCAATTATAACATCAGTTTCCCATTTCCTTTTTAATATATTTATCCTGTGGAAATGTTCCGTTGTATTGTCATTATGCATTCTTATATTGCAAATATATCAGATATTGCCTTTTTGTGCTCCACCTTTTGTGCTCACTCTGCCAACTTGAACCGACATAGAACATTACGGCGCAGTACAGGCCCTTCAGCCCTTGATGTTGCGCCGACCTGTGAAAGCAATCTAAAGTCCACATAACCTACACTATTCCAATATCATCCGTATGTTTATCCAATGACCATTTAATGTTGGCGAGTCCTCTACTGTTGCAGGCACGGCATTCCATGCCCTTACTACTCGCTGAGTAAAGAACCTACCTCTGACATCTGTCCTATATCTATCACCCCTCGATTTAAAGTTATGTCCCTTCGTGCTAGCCATCTCCATTCAAGGAAAAAGGCTCTCACTGTCCATCCTATCTAATCTGATCATCTTGAGGCTCTATTAAGTCACCTCTTAACCTTCTTCTCTCTAATGAAACAGCCTCAAGTCTCTCAGCCTTTCCTCATAAGACTTTCCCACCATACCAGGCAACATCCTGGTAAATCTCCTCTGCACCCTTTCCAATGCTTCCACATCCTTCCTATAATGCGGCAACCAGAACTGTACGCAGTACTCCCAAGTGTGGCTGCACCAGAGTTTTGTACAACTGCAACATGACCTCATGACTCCGAAACTCAACACAATCCATCTTCCGATAAAAGCTAACACACTGTATGCCTTCTTAACAATCCTGTCAACTTGGGTGCCAACTTTCAGCGATCTATGCACACGGACACTGAGATCTCGCTGCTCATCCACACTATCAAGTACCTTACCATTAGCTCAGTACTCTGTATTCCTGTTACTCCTTCCAAAATGAATCACTTCACACTTTTCTGCATTAAACTCCATTTGCCACCTCTCAGCCCAGCTCTGCAGCTTATCTATGTCCCTCTGTAACCTGCAATATCCTTCCTTGCTGTCCATAACTCCACCGACTTTAGTGTCATCTGCAAATTTACTAATCCACCCTTCTATGCCCTCATCAAGGTTATTTATAAAAATGACAAACAACAGTGGCCCCAAAACAGATCCTTGCAGTACACCATTAGTAACTGAACTCCAGGATGAACATTTCCCATCAACCACCACCCTCTCTCTTCTTACAGCTAGCCAATTTCTGATCCAAACCACTGAATCACCCTCAATCCCATGCCTCTGTATCTTCTGCAATAGCTACCGTGGGGAATCTTATCAAACGCTTTACTGAAATTCACGTACACCACACCAACTGCTTTACCCTCATCCACCTCTTTGGTTACCTTCTCAAAAAACTCAATAAGATTTATGAGGCACCACCTACCCTTCACAAAACCGTGTTGACTATCCCTAATCAAATTATTCCTTGCTAGATGGGCATAAATTTTTTTTTATAATCCTTTCCAAAATTTTGCCCACAACAGAAGTTAGGCTCACTGGTCTATAATTACCAGGGTTGTCTCTACCCCTCTTCTTGAACAACGGGACAACATTTGCTATCCTCCAGTCTTCCGGCACTATTCCTACAGACAATGACGACCTAAAGATCAAAGCCAAAGGCTCTACAATCCCCCCCCTAGCCTCCCAGAGAACCCTAGGACTAACCCCATCTGCCCCAGGGGACTTATCTATTTTCACCCAGGACTTGAACACCAAATCTGGCCTAACGTGTATTATGATGTGGAGAAGCCAGCGTTGGACTGGGGTAAACACAGTAAGAAGTCTCACAACACCAAGTTAAAGTCTAACAGGTTTATTTGATAATAAACATGACAAGCTTTCAGAACATGCTGTTCCTTTGTCAGGTGAGTGGAGAGTTCTGATCAGAAACAGGGCATATAAAGGTACACAGTTTACAGAATACTGATTAGAACGCGAGTCTTTACAACTGTCTGCTATTCAAGTCTCAAAGGTGCAGACAATGCGAGTGCAGATAGCATTAAGCATAGGTTAAAGAGATGTGTATTGTCACCAGTCAGGACAATAAGTGAGATGTTGCAAGTTCAGGCAAGTCATGGGGGTTACAGATAGTACAACATGAACCCAAGATCCCGGTTGAGGCTGTCCTCGTGTGCGGAACTTGGCTGTCAGTTTCTGTTCAGCGACTCTGCGCTGTTGTGTGTCGTGAAGTCTGCCTTGGAGAACGTTTACCTGAAGATCAGAGGCTGAATGCCCGTGACCGCTGAAGTGTTTGCCAACAGGAAAGGAACTGTGTTGCCTGTGATTATTGAGTGGTGTTCATTCATCCATTGTCGTAGCGTCTGCATGGTCTGCCCAATGTACCGTGCTTTGGGACATCCTTTTCTGCAGCATATTAGGTAGACAATGTTGGCCAAGTTGCAAGAGTATGTGCCATGTACCTGGTGGATGGGCTTCTCATGTGAGATGATGGCATCCATGTCGATGATCTGGCACGTCTTGCAGAGGTTGTTGTGGTAGGGTTGTGTGGTGTTGTGATCACTGATCACTGTTTTCCTGAAGGCTAGGTAGTTGGCTGTAGACAGTGGTCTGTTTGAGGTTATGCAGTTGTTTGAAGGCAAGAAGTGGGGGTGTGGGGATGGCCCTGGCGAGATGTTCGTCTTCATCAATGACATGTTGAAGACTCCGGAGAAGATGTCGTAGCTTCTCTGCTCTGGGAAAGTACTGGACAATAAAGGGTACTCTGTCCATTGTGTCCCGTGTTTGTCTTCTGAGGAGGTCAGTGCGGTTTTTTGCTGTGGCGCGTGGGAACTCTCAGTCGGAGTCGAGCGCCATATCCTGCTCTTATGAGGGCATCTTTCAGCGTCTGGAGGTGTCTGTTGTGTTCCTCCTCATCTGAGCAGATCCTGTGTATATGGAGGGCTTGTCCGTAGAGGATGGCTTCTTTAACGTTGAGTACTGAGGCAGTTGCGGCAATGCCATCGTCGTGGGTGATGCTGGTGTAGAGCACTGAGACATCCATTGTGAGAGGAGTTCCCCTGGTTCAACTGCTCCATGTGTGCTGAGTTTCTGTAGGAAGTCCATAGTGTCGCGACAAAAGCGGGGAGTTCTTTGTACAGTGGGTTTCAGGATGCCCTCATTGTAGCTGGAGAGGTTCTCGCGTAGGGTCCCATTGCCCGATACGTTGGGACGGCCGGGTATGTTTGCCTTGTGTATTTTTGAGAGGCAGTAAAGATCTCCAACGTGGGGAGTACATGGGATAAGAGCACGGAGGGTGCTCTGAAGGTCCGGATCAAAGGAGCATCAGAGTGTTGAGTTGACGGGTGTGTTCTTTGATCGGATCTGCAGGTACCTGTCTGTGCTAACATGTGGAACATTATTCAGTGCTGTTAAAGGTGCAAACTTCAACCAAAAGCTGTCTCTGTTCCAGTAGTTCGGGTGGACTTGGATTCTATAGTACTGTTCAAGGAAATGGGACGAGTTCATGTATCGCCTTAGCCCAACATTTCTCAATCAGCCAATTCTCCAAATGTAAATTAATAAGCTACTTATCTCAAATTGTAGATACTTTTATTTGTAAAGTGCTACTGTGTTTGATAATAAAGTATTGCACTTCAAAGTGAACCACTGTGCTTAGTCCTTTTGAAACACTTCTAAGAGAAAATAAACTCAACATTTTGTCATTCTCATTTGCCCAAGTATAATTGTCTACTACTTTTGAAGCTTTGAATGAATGAGGGGGAGGGATGATGTTAGATACTTTCTCCCTATCCTTTAATTGAGGTTTGTACACCATTTCCCTGTGCGCATGATGCGTTTTTGATCTCCCATAAAGTGGAAGATGGCTTGGGTGATAACCAGGACGCAGGATTGGGGTATGGCCAGACCTTTGCTTGTTGCCAATTTTATTGTGATTTTTACTCTCCTCTTTGTTGTATAGTAACACATTTACAGTGGCCTCGGTGTTGAGAGGATCTCTAATCCTTTCCAGCATGTGGTAGTTCAGTATTATGTATTATCGCTCATATCTATTCTCACATTTCTTGAACATTCTTTTGCATGTTATTTACTTGAAGGTTTAATGTTTTCTCTTTATCCACTCTAAACCCAATCTTAAAGAAAACTTTTATATACTACTTTTCATGCTCTCCAGAGATGTTCTTTACTTAGAGCTTTTGAAGCGTAGTTACTGCTTTGATGTAGGAAATATGACAGCAAAGTTGCAAGAACAGCAATTTGATAATGACCAGATAATCTGTTAAATTTGAGATGTTGCATGCGAGATAATTTTTCTCCAGAACACCAAGGATAACTTTCCTGCTCTTTCTTTTTGATGTAGTGCCAAGGGTACTTTCACATCCACCTAGCAGGCATATAAAGATTTGGTTTGGCACTTCATTTAACATGTCATTTTCCAACAGCTCTTCAGTACTGTACTTAATTTTTCTGCTCAAACATTGGATTGGGAATTGAACTTGGAACATTGTTCAGAGGTGAGAGTGCTACATACTGAACCAAACCTGTTGTTTGGTGTTTTCAAGTTGCTTTTTTCCCCAAGAACATACTTAATTCTACAGTACATGAGGTGCCTTATTGCACTTGCCATTACGTGTTATATTTACAATGTATATAAACATTTTGGGTCATAATATCTAAGTTCCCACTGTTGGAATTGGGAGATGTCCCAGGGAACTGCTGGGGAACACTCTCTGAAATTTACTGGTAAGGGTTTGCACTGTAATTGTACAGAAGTGCCAACTTCCTCTAAGCAATTGTGCTGCATTGGGAACCATCAGAAAATGTATTTAAGTGGCATTCCATACTTCTGACGAAGTTATACAAATAGTTGCTTCAAAAATGTTCCAAGAATTAAAAACTGTTCAAACTTCTCAGTAACCACTGTGAAGATCCATATTTCTTTCCACCACCCAATCCCCCAAGTATTCTTCCAGACTGCAGACCAAAACTGGCCCTGGAGACATGACCCCGATCACCCATTTGTAGAACAATACGCATTCACACTTTCTAATTCCAGCAGGTTATCACTTTCCAACAACCTGAACAGCTAAACCCGATATAGAATTGGACAATTTAAATTAAACAGCAGCCAACAACTTGAGCAGCCGGGACTGATTGTAGTTTTAACAAGCCATTTTTAAATAAGACGCAAATCAGGATGTTTACCAGGATGTTGCCTGGCATGGAGGGGCTGGAGTACGAGGAAAGGTTGGAGAAACTGGTACTTTTCTCCTTGGAAAGATGGAGGTTGAGGGGGGACATGATAGAGGTATATAAGATACTGAAGGGAATAGATAGAGTCAATAGTGAGAAACTGCTCCCTAGACTGGGTACAAATACAAGAGGTCATGATTTAAGGGTGAGGGGGGAGAGGTATAATTTGGATGTGAGAGGAAGGTTCTTTACACAGAGAGTTGTGGGGGTATGGAACGCGCTACCGAGTAGGGTGGTGGAGGCAGGAACGTTGGACTCGTTTAAGGTTCACTTAGACAGACACATGAGTGAAACGAGGATGGAGGGTTATAGTAGGGGCTATTAAATAAGGTCAGAACCTCGGGAGACACTGGAAATGCAGACTTGTAAGTTAACGTTTTTGTCTTTTTATTCCGCAGGTGGAGGTCCACCTCGTTGTCAAACGAGGGGCACGCACACGGTGGGTCGTGCGTGGGCTGCTCTTGGAGGTTCCGGGAGTGGCCTAGTACTTCGTGTCGGTGTGTGTGCTTGATCATGGACCGGTAGACGGACGCCGCAACAGCTCGGTGACTAGCACTGCTAGCTGTGCAGATACATGGATTTGGGCCTGTGTCTGTGGGAGTTTGTGCATTCTCCCTGTGGTTGCGTGGGTTTCCTCCGGGCGCTCCGGTTTCCTCCCACACCCCAAAGATGTGCTCTTAGGCTGATTGGTTTACCAAATTGACACTATTCTCCCCTGAATCTGGCTAAGTTAGGGGTTCCATTCGTAGACACGCAGGGTAGAATAGGTGTAGGGAGATGCTGCGGCGCGGGCTCGTTGGGCCGAAGGGCCTGTTTCCTGTGCTGGGTTGTTCTTTGTTTTCTTTGTTTATCAGAGGTGAGCAAGGGCGACCCTCAACTTGTCCTGGAAGCTGGGACTAGAGGTGCTCGATCCTGACCAATAAGGACGTTGTTTTGTGTATTTTGTATTTGCCAGACTCACTGGCTCCTCAGATACCATTTGTGAATAGACCCACATGCACTCCATGCACCTGAGGATGAACATCTATGGTGCTTGTGACAGCTTCCATACATGTCATCGGCAAACCCATTGGGTGCTGTGTCCTCCGCTTGGTAATGTCAATGGCTGGAATTCAGGGAACCTTCCAAAATGGTGCAGAGGGGGAGATAAAAAAAAACACCTGGAGACCACAACCCACCCCTCCAAGCGAAGGGTCGACCACCTTGCAAAGGCACAGGACGACGGAATAACATGCGAGAGACCAACCTTCGTGAAGACTCCGAGTTCAGCGGAAGATCATTTGGAATTGGCGGAGCCCAGCAAAGACGGAATCGTACACGGTGGAGCAGTCTGGCCAAGTCCAACTGCAGTGGTAGTATCAGAGTGTCATAGACATTACAGCATGTTAAGAGTTGAGTTGCTTTTTTCTTTGGAGAGAGTTTTGATAGTAAGTTTCTATAATAAAATTGGGTTGAACAGTGAATCGACTGTTGTCCTTTGCTTGTCTCATGAGTTAGAGCACCTGCATAAATAAATTTTAGTATATATTGTTTGAAATGTCTGCCATTAGAAACAACACTAGTTGGAAGTTATGGACGTATGTGTCAAACATTATCTGGTACATAAAGCCTGAAGGATTGTAAATGAGTTCCAGGCCCTTGATATACAATGGTAGGGCAGTGGACTTTCTCCCTTGAACCTTTGCAATGGTTGCACCGAGCTTTTAATGTGACCCTTGGCAGCTAGTGCTGCGCCTTGAATGTTTTAGTCGTTTGCAATGTTTGATCACCACCAACTCTTCGCTCTGAAAGACCAGCAAGTTTTGGTCAAAGAACCTCCTTGACAGAATTTTAAAGTTCTCAGCATTTGTCTTTATTTCAGTAAATATCCCAAGGACCAGCCTTTAGACCACTGAGTCCTGCAGATTGGAGCTGCTCAGGATGTACTGTGACAACAACTACTGGATCTGTTTCCAAACCTAATTTGCAAGCGCACATTCCAAAGGTGGATGGATGGCAGTCACTTTCCCACCACAACCACCTTGAGGGCAGTGTGTGGAGACGGTGAAGCTCCATGCCTGCAGGAAGAATCCTCCTACTTTCCTTTGAGCACTCTAGTAATAAGACATTCTGCTAAGTGACTGTTCAGGGAATCATTCAACGTGACCCACCATCTTGGTTTTGTGCCGGGCCTTAAACGTTTTGTATGGACCTCTGCTTAATGTACTTATGTTAAAGTTGTTTTTCTGCACCAACTGTTTAATAGCGAGCCACATTTTTCTGCCAACCTCGCGTGTATTCTTGCTGAATCGTTGATATCCTTAAAACTATGTGTGTTAAGCAATTTGCTTAATAGCAAACAATAGAAATTGTAAGTGCCATTAAACGTGATTTAGGTCTTTAATTTAATTCAGTTCTTTCAGATATGCTTTATGACTCTTTTTTTTATTGGCTTGGTTTTAATTTAAATTCTGCAGTCTTCCATCTAACAGGACCTCAACGTATAATTTCCAAACCACATGCACATTGATGTAGGGTTAAACAGAAGATTAGGGAGGTAAACATGTTGCTGAAGCAATGGTGTGGGATGAAAAGAGGTTCCATTTTATGGGACACTAAAACCATCAATGGAACAGGGAAAAACTGGACTTGCGGGATGATGGGATCTACCTGTACTGAGCTAGAATCATGGTCTAAGTGGAAAGATTAAATAGCATGATTACGAGGACTTTAATCTATTAACTAGAAGATGGGAAGGCTTAAGTGGAAAAGAATTTGTGCTGCAAAAGGGAAGACTAAAAGCTGGAAAGCAATTGAACAGGAGGTGGAAACTGTTAGAATGGAAGGACAAGTTCGGATGTTCCAAATAAATATTCTTTGAACATGCTTGGAGTAAAAGGAGCCCATTGAATGAATTGTAACATATTCATCGTGGAGTGTGAGGTACTGGTGGTCTGAGATGGCTACAAAATGGTCAAAACTGGAAGATAAGTATGCCTGGTTATATTGGCTACAGGAAACTTGGATAGAGGGGAGGAGGATAGTGCTTAAAAGATGAAATCACTTAATCGAGGGAATGTAGGAGAAGTAAGCAAGCAGTGGAGACTTTATGGATCAGTTGAGAAATATAAACTGATTTAAGCATCTATGCAGAGGTAGGTTATATCAGTGTGGAGATTAAGCAGCATGTAACAAAGGCAAAGTACTTCTAATGGGAGATGTATTAAATTTGTTACCAAGTCTGTTGACTCTAATATGGTGTGGGCAGAATAAACATTTGGCATGGGCAACAGAGTGGTAGCACAAAGCACAGTTTTTAAAACATGAAATGTTCAAAGGGGAGGGGGGGTGGATCTCCTTTGCCAATCATAGGATGGCCCCCTCCTTTCACTCAATCTGCTCTCTTTTTTTCTTAACCGCTCCCTCCCTTAAACTCACTGCCATTCTCTTTAACACATCAGCACCCTCCCAGCTCAAGGCGCCAGAATTAGTTGGATTGGCTGGCAGTCCCACTTCAACCTCATTAATCTGCCCCGCAATGCTTTATGGTGGAGTGAATTTGTATGGACTGTGTTGGCCCTGGGTCAACTTGATTTCCGGTCGGGGACGGGGACAATCTACTGTGGATTAGGATAATAGATGAGCACGTGTCACAAATATATTTGTGTGCACATGCCCGGAATTGTTTTCTGCAGCAATGTTATCAAGTCAATGAAGACGAATGCTGTATTTTTTTTGTTTTTATTCCAATTCAATCAAATCAAGTCCAATTCAGAGTCTCAACAAGTTGAGACATTCCTGATCCAAGCTGACAAGACAGGGACCTCAGTTCCTGTCTTGGGCTTGATCTACATGATCCAAGCTAATTGGAGTAGGCATTGCTGCTCCTCCAAGGCTTGATTTTATTTGCATCTTAACCAGAGGCCCTGGCAAGAAAGGTTTCCTTTTGTTTTTCAGCTTTAGCTGAAAGCTGGAGTAGTTGGTGACAGGCAGCTAAACAGAGAGCATCTCTTAGCTTTGTTAGAAGAAAAGCCATAGAATGGAGTAATATTTAAGGAAGCCAGTGCCAAAAATCTGAAGGACAGGTGCCGCTTTTAAAAATTACTTCAAATGAAGCTAAAATATAACCTAATGACTTCAACCAAGCACAGCATGTCAATACTACACTTGATCTTGGTCAAAAAGCTGAGAAGCGATTTTGTATTAGATTTGGTAAATATCTTAACTGTGCATGAGCGAAGTGTTTATAATACCATCAAGTTCAACATCCGGATTGAAGGGGAGAAATGTACAACACCAAGATTTTAGAGTTAAGCAAGAGTGACTTCAGTGGACTAAGATGAAGATTATGCGAATAGTCCAAAAATGTACAGGTTAGGTGGACTAGCCATGGTAAGTACATGGAGTTGTAGGGATAGACACAATAAGAAGTCTCACAACACCAGGTTAAAGTCCAACCTCAGACTTCTTACTGTGTTTACCCTGGTCCAACGTTGGCGTCTCCACGTTATAGGGATAGGGCAGAGGGGAGGGCCTGGGTGGAATGCTCTTTCAGAGAATTGGTGCTGATTAGGTGGGCCAAATGGTCTCTTCCTGAACTCTGGATTCTCTAGATTCCAATCCGTTAATGAGTAGAATACTTTCTTCCCAATTAAGATTTGTTTCCCAGATAATAGTAAGACATTCCAAACTTTAGGATTAATTTAGAAACTTTTCTGTAACATTGTCACCAACTGATTCTTTGTCAGTTCTGTGACCTGAACCAAACAATATCTTGTTCTGCTTCCATTATATCCTTTTGTTTCTTTAAGTTCAGAGCTTCTGGAAACTCTTGTTCATTTCTCTAGTTTCCTTAAGCACCTGTCCTTCAGGTTTTTGGCACTGGCTTCCTTAAATATTACTCCATTCTATGGCTTTTCTTCTAACAAAGCTGAGAGATGCTCTCTGTTTAGCTGCCTGGCACCAACTACTCCAGCTTTCAGCTAAAGCTGAAAAACAAAAGGAAACCTTTCTTGCCAGGGCCTCTAGTTGCTAAGCAACTACATTTATTCTTAACACCAGCGCTCTCTCCATCACAATAGAATCCCAATTGGAACTGAAACCAACCCCTACACCTGCAATGTGTTTCTCTACATTGTATTCTATCTGTCAATTGTTTGCTCACTCAGTTAACCGCTCCAAATACCCAAGAAACTTCTTTGCATCTTGCTCACAACTCTCACCATTTGTGCCATCTGCAAATTTGGAAATAATACATTGAAATCCCTACATCCAAATCATTAGTTTAGATCTAGATTGAGGCCCGAGCCCTTATCCTTGCAATATCTAATATGAAACTGAAATCCAAATTCAGAAGCCTTAATTTAAACCCACCTAAAACAATATTTTATTTTCAATTTTTACACGCCAACATAACTCAAACCTGGATATTTAGAACAGTGCACTGTGCCTCAATTATTACTCCAGAAACAATACCACAACACTGCATCCATATTGTACCTATTGGGGTATTACAAGGATTCTGTCCCTATGTTCCTAACACATTGCTAAATCTGATCTATTGAAAATCCAAGACCAGAAATGAATATCCAATCTTTCATGCGATGTAGACATGGATTTAACAGTGTAAAAATGCTTGGTGTCATCTTTTCAGTCCCTTTCTGTTGTTGTAAATAAAATTGTACCAGATTTAATTGTTCAGTTTCTGTTCTAATTCTACCTGTTTGGGGGCCTTGGGGTATTTTTTTTCTTTGTTTTGAAAGAGCATTTATAGCTCAATCTTCTGCAGTTATTCCTGAATTTGAATCTCTAAGTGTGCTGAGCCATTTAGCACATTTGCAACAAAAACAATTGTTCAATTTAGTGGGAAGTCTTCCTCTATGGGGATTGGGGAATCTTATTCTTAAAACAAATAGAATTTGTTGGAAAACAGTAATAATTAAGTCTGCTTTTGCAAAGCAGTTGTGAAAGTCTTTATCTCTAACATTGCAGTCCAGTCATTTATGGTGCAAAGATGCATAACTGGCTACACTGTCATTTGGTTTCTTGCAGTTTTTAAGAGCATACAAGATAATAGCCTTTTTTTCAATTGAATGCTGTCTTGTAAACTGATAACACTTTTTTTTTGTTTGGGAACCTTTTGGGAGGTTTAAGGTTCTATTTTATTTTTTGAGCTACGGAACATCTATGTATTGAAATATTCTAGCTAGCTCATTGATTTGAAAATGGTTATGCATTTTTTTCTTCTGTTAAATTACAGCAAATTGCATTTGTGTAGTACTTCTAACATAGTAAAACATTCAAGGCAATTCGAGTGTAATGTATATCTGTGTACAAACCAAAATTAAATTCATCATATTATATGGGGAAATACTTTCAGTCAGCTGCTTGGTGTTGGTGAGAGACCTGAAAATGTATACCTCACTACTACAAAGAATGGTAGATGCAAATCTACCGGATTGTTGGCACTGAGGCAGCAGTGCTAATCACTGTGCCACCATGCCACTCCAAGGAGAAGCTACTCCTCAGTGTTGTGAATCTATGGAACTCGCTGCCCCAGGGTGCAATAGATACAGAATCAATCAGTGGGTTCAAGAAAGAGATAATATTTGATCAAATGCAGAATAAAGACACATTAAATTATACTGTACAAATCACCATAATGAACAGTACTGATACCATTTTAATCTTGACCACTAATCGGAAAGTATACATTGCATTTAAATTGTATTTTCAGTTTTAGCATTGTAACACACAACATATTTACATCTTTTGTTACCTAGCGCTTCTAAGCACTTTCGTTTATTCCTTGGTGCATATTCAGTTGAATGAATAGAGCAGTTGTATCCCTGATCCTAATTCTGAACCAATGCATGGTACAAAGTAGATATGACAAATGCTGTTTTAGATTGTGAATTGAAGCAAGAACTGAAATGGTGAAAGAGCAAGGTTTAGTTAAATAGGATGACAATCGATTAAGAATTGAAAATAATTAGTGGAACTCAAAAACAGTAAAGCCATCGTGCCCTTATGATATTTGTCCTAGGAAACTGAAGTAAATCATTGAGGAGACTCTGACCACAAACTTGCAAACACCCTTGGATATGGAAATATTACATAAACATAAGAAATAAGAGCAGAAGTAGCCTGACGGCTTCTTGAACCTCTTCTGCCATTGAATAAAAGCACGACTAATTTGATTCACTTTGTTCAATGACCCCCGTATCATTTGGTTGGCTTCAAGCTAAAATCCATCATTTTCAGCCTTGAATATTCTCAACAACCAAGCATCAAAGCCTTCTGTGGTAGACGATTCCAAAAGATTCACAGTTCGAATGGAATATTTCTCCTTATCCAAATCAGGCTGTCCCTTTCTGAGTTTGTCCCCTACTTCTGGATTTTTCATCCAGGCCACTCCGAGTTACCATGTTAAACCCTATCAAAAGCTTGGACTTTATCATTTGTCTTCCTAACTGTTTGCTCCAGCTGCACATTAATATGTTGTATTTCTTGTTCAAAGACATTCAGATTTCTCTGAAAACCAGCATTGAATAGTTGTCCTTTTTTTGAATATTTGGTTCTATTATGAAGCGAATAAGCTCTTATTGTCCCACGTTATACCTGTTACTGACAGGAGAGAGATTAATTTAAGCAGTTCTGGTTTCTCCTCTTGCCATCCATCTGTAAAGAAAGGGATTTTTGATTTTTCCTTTTATAACTGGCACATTTTCACTAATCCTCAGTGCTGAGAAATTGAGAGCTTGTAAAATTAAGATAATCAAAAGAACAAAGGGAGATTTTTATTGAGGATTATTGAGACCTAGAATGTGTCATTTATAATTATGGGGGATTTCAATCTGCATATTGATTGGTTGACCCAAGTTGGACGTGGTGGGCTTGAGGAAGAGTTCTTGGATTGCTGTCGGGATAGTTTCCTTGAACGGTGTGTGACGGAACCAACGAGGGAGCGAGCTAGCTTAGATCTGGTGTTGTGTAACTTGGCAGGAAGAATTAGGGATCTTGTGAGGGATCCTCGTGGGACAAGCGATCATTGTATGGTTGAGTTTTTGATGCAGATGGAGGATGAGAAAGTAGGGTCCCGAACCTGTGTCCTCTGTTTGAACAGAGGGGAGTACGATAGGATGAGAGAGGAATTGGCGAATGTAGATTGGAGGCGCAGATTGGTCAGTAGGATGGCTGAGGAACAGTGGAGGATCTTTAAGGAGATCTTTATCGGTGCTCAGCAGAAATATATTCCGATGGTAAAGAAGGAATGTAGAAGAAGGGATAATCAGCCGTGGTTATCAAAGGAAATAAAGGAGAGTATTAAATTAAAAGCTGATGTGTTTAGAGTGGCTAAAAGTAGTGGGCGAGTAGAAGATTGGGAGAGGTTTAAAAATCAACAAAGAATGACTAAGAAGTTGATGAAGAAAGGAAGGATAGACTATGAAGCTAAACTAGCACTAAATATAAAAAAAGCACAGTAAGAGTTTTTACAAATATATAGAGAGGAGGAGGCTGGCTAGAGTGAATGTTGGACCCTTAGAGGATGAGAGGGGGGATTTAGTGGTGGGAGGTGAGGATGTGGCGGAGGCCTTAAATAAGTTTTTTGCCTCGGTCTTCAAGGAGGAGGATGCAAATAGTTTGCCGGATATTGAAGATAAAAGGATGGTAGGAGTTGAGGACCTGAATGCGATTACTGTCACTAGAGAGGTAGTGCTTGATAAACTAATGGGATTGATGGTGGACAAGTCCCTGGGACCGGATAGAATGCATCCCAGGGTTCTGAAGGAAATGGCAGAGGTGATAGTGGATGCCTTAGTGATTATTTGCCAAAATTCGCTGGATTCCGGGGAAGTGCCGGAAGATTGGAAAACGGCTAATGTTACGCCGCTGTTTAAAAAAGGTAGTAGGCAAAAGGCAGGGAATTACAGGCCAGTTAGTTTAACATCTGTTGTTGGAAAAATGCTTGAATCCGTCATCAAAGAACAAATAGTGAGGCACCTGGAAAGGAATGGTTTGATAGAGCAGACGCAGCACGGATTTGTTAAGGGGAAGTCATGTTTGACGAATTTATTGGAATTCTATGAGTATGTGACTAGTGTGGTAGACAGAGGGGAACCGGTGGATGTGGTGTTTCTCGATTTTCAAAAGGCGTTTGATAAGGTGCCGTACAAAAGGTTGCTTCGGAAGGTTAGGGGGCATGGAGTTGGGGGTAGGGTGTTAGCATGGATAGAGGATTGGTTGTCTAATAGGAGGCAGAGAGTTGGTATCAATGGGTGCTATTCTGATTGGCGGTTGGTGACTAGTGGGGTGCCGCAGGGATCGGTGCTGGGGCCTCAGCTATTTACCATTTATATAGATGATCTGGAGGAGGGGGCTGAGTGTAGGGTGACGAAATTTGCTGATGACACAAAGATAAGTGGAAAAGTAAATTGTGCGGTGGGTGTGGAAAGTCTGCAGAGGGATCTGGATAGGCTGAGCAAGTGGGCGAGGACCTGGCAGATGGAGTACTTAGCAAGTGGTGAGGTTATCCACTTTGGCAGAAATAATAGTAGGAGGGATTACTATTTAAAGGGCGAAAAGCTGCAGCATGCTACGGTGCAGAGGGACCTGGGGGTCCTTGTGCACGAGTCGCAAAAACCCAGTCTGCAGGTGCAGCAGGTGATCAAGAAGGCGAATGGGATGCTGGCCTTTATAGCGAGGGGGATAGAATATCAAAGCAGGGAGGTCTTGCTGCAACTGTACAGGGCACTGGTGAGGCCGCAGCTGGAGTACTGTGTGCAGTTTTGGTCGCCGCACTTGCGCAAGGATATTTTGGCCTTGGAGGGAGTGCAGAGGAGGTTCACTAGGCTGATACCGGAGATGAGGGGGTTAGACTATGAAGAGAGACTAAATAGACTGGGTCTGTACTCGTTGGAGTTTAGAAGGATGAGGGGGGATCTTATAGAGACGTATAAGATAATGAAAGGGTTGGATAGGGTAGAGGTAGAGAGATTCTTCCCGCTCAAAGGACAACAGGACTAGAGAGCACAGCCACAAGATGAGGGGGGGGTCAGTTTAGATCGGAGTTGAGGAGGAACTTCTTCACTCAAAGTGGTGAATCTCTGGCATTCTCTGCCCGTTGAAGTGGTGGAGGCTACCTCGCTAAATATATTTAAGACACAAGTAGATAGGTTTTTGACAGATAAGGGAATTAAGGGTTATGGGGAGAAAGCGGGAAAGTGGAACTGAGCCACTTCAGATCAGCCATGATCTTATTGAATGGCGGGGCAGGCTCAAAGGGCTAGATAGCCTACTCCTGCTCCTATTTCTTATGTTCTTATCACCAGAAAATGTGGTACAGAGAAACTATTAATCTCTTTAAAAGAGAAAGGAACAAACCAATAGGATATGAGTGTGAGCAAAGGGCAATCAGAATTACTTGGATTATAAGTAAGCAAGTCTTTTTACTCACTGCCCGGTAACCCTTGATAGAACTGCGTTTGTTGATGTCTGGTGGGTTATGCTCAAGTATGAGGCTGCTGGTTTGAATTTCTTGTCAGTATTCATTATATAGAAAAACCCCACCAAATTATCTATACTTGATGTGGAATCCTGAAGCAGACTAAAGGGAAGAGTAATACAATTGGAGTGAGGTCAGTATGGGTAGAAAGAAATTATTCCGGTTGCATTCCTGCGAGAATTGCCAGCAGTCTGTTCTTTCAGTTTATCAGCTGCTTCAGCAGTGCTTTTTCTCTGTAAACAGGAGCTATTAATGGATTGTTTGAAGTTGTAGAGCAGGCTGGGGGTTATACATGTTGAACTTCCTTGTTTCAAACTCCATTTTCAGGATATTTATACAGTGTCTAGTTGTCCAGTTTTGATGGGATTAGATTGTTCATCTATTCACTTCCATTCTCAATTTGACATGTACTCTATTTTCTCCAACGTGTAGGGATAAAGTTACCAGCATTTCAGCAAATTGTATCAATGGATATGTAAACTTTTGATACTTTGCTCACATTTGGATTGTTTTAATTTACCTGTAGCTTTGTTAGGTATTTTGGCTTTTGAAACTTCCCAAGCTGCTTAAGACACAACTAGCATAATCAGGATGAAATTGAATGAGGTTACAGAGGATGGAGGAGGCAGTGGGAGATATTGAGCTATGCCAATGTGCAGAACAAATAATAATCTTTTTCCTTATTCAATTGTACTCTGGGTTCTAGGTTTAAAAAAAAGGAGCATTTTTATTCCTCGAGATTATCGAGTGTACAAAGTGAATATTTTTGCTCAATTTTTAAAGTGATAATTCAATTTTTTTCTTCAGTTATTCCAATGTTAGACATTTTTTGGAAGAAATTTGGAAAATTAAAATTCATGATGTTGAAACTAAAAATGACTGGTGTGTATTTGAGTCAGTTGGTCAAATCTACAAAATTTAATTTGCTTCCAGTATGTAATAGCCCAGAATCATAGAGAAATGGAAGGCAGGTGTACATCACTTTGAAGTTAGCCCTTTAAAAATTAAGAAGCACCGGTGTAAGGAAACTGACTTGAGGGCAAGTGCTTCTTAAGCACTCAAACAGAAGGCAAGTAAAGAATTTTCTAAAGCTGTACTGGTGAGAATGCAGGAAAAGAATCAGCGATAACACCAACCCAGTCAAACTACCTGTCCACTGAAGAGCTTAAATTGTGCCAGTAACTAACTGCTGGAGTGCAGCTTTGGGTCCAGTGAAATACAGCCTCAGAGTTTTGAACCATCTGGAGCTGAGCAGTTATTGAGACAAAGTTTAAAAAGGTTTTCGAGGAACTCCTGTTAGATCGTTGAAAGTAAGGTGTTGAAATCTCTCGTGAGGGAAGTAGAGTTTTAACAAGATCACGGAGCTCAGTGGACATTTGCATCAGATTAAATGCTCAGAAGTTCATAGGATCTTACCTTTGTCGCATGCACCATTTAATAGTAGTTTGGTGTGTTTAACTACAGTTTGCCCACCAATTCATATGTACCCTATGTTAATTTTGAATGTTTGTAAATTGTTTTATTTTTCAGACTTTAGTGAAATGCAATTAAAAAAAAATTGAGTTCTGTGGCTTGATCCTCCAAGTAATTTGGATTTCAAACTTTGTCTACTTTTGACAAAGGTTACTTGTCCTGAAACTGATTGTAACTTCAGCCATTTATTGGTACTTTTTGGTTGTGATATGATGAATTCCTGCCCATGCTTGTAGAATAAGAGCACTGCTGTGGCATAATGGTCTTTGTCCTGAAGTATTTTTCCAGCTTTGCAATGTGCCGACTGCTTTGTCATCCCAAATGTATTTTGGTCTTAAATAATTGAGTACCTAGTTATTAATCTCCTGTTTTTGAATGTCAGCAATTTCAGTTCACCGTTGTTAAAACTTAACTTTTTCAGATGAATTTCCAGCAGATAAACCAAATCCTCCAAACTATCCCAGTCTTCCATGTTCGAGATAAAATACTTAGTCTTGAAAAGCGTCATTTTTTTGAAAAGCATTATTCTTTTGAAAAGTGTTATTTTGGGGAATTCATTGTGAGAAATTAAGTGGTAAAACTCTTACTGCAACTGTTATATATTATATTCATTTGAAAATGTTTTATTCTCATTCACTTGAACATATGGATTTTAACACCTGGTAGCAAAGGTGACAAAATTGTATGTTGCAATGATGCTTGGAGAAAAGAAAATTAAGTAAGTGTTCCTCATAAAATGTGACCTGTCGAGCAAATAACTCGAGCAACAAGCATTAAAAATGACAGACTTTTAAAAATGTATCTTTTAAATGATTTCCTGAATTTTGGCCCTCATTAAATAAATTATTAGTTACTATCATTCTTGTTCTGTACAGATGTATTTTTTACATTTCCCCTTTCAATTGAAAAATGTGGATTGTTAAATCCATCATGTATGTACTGTGAAAATTTGTATTCCAGTATCAAGTGACATGCAGTACTCCATATTTTAACACACAATAGCACAATAGAAATCAACAAGGTCAATTGTGCTTCAGCTTTCTTGGTTTTCAACAACAACAGGAAATATCCTGATTGAGGTGACACAGTATAGCAGTGTTGATGAAGTTACCAAAAATCATGGCATATAAGTCAAACTGACGTGCAAGACGATTCCATTTTTTGACACCCAAAAACATGTTTAGACCAATGCTTGGCATATAAATGGACCCCTCTCACCACCACTGTTGAGTTAATAATTATATATTTAAGGCCAAACACTCATTAGGAGTTGATCGCAGGTTCTGAACTCAAATACTTTTGAGTTATATTTGCCTTATAAGTTGGTAAATGGGATCAAACCAATGTCCCACCCAGTAAAGCTATGTTTTATCCACAACTTTGTAAGCATGAATTAAAATCTATTTGGAATCTTCTGGAACTATTCATTTTTAAAATGGACATTAAAAAACTGCAAACGATGGCTGCTGAGAGTCACCTGACTTTCTGTGGTTTCAAACTGCAACACGGTCTCGGAGGAACAAACAGACATATTCCAAGCTAAGAAGTGTCAATGCCCCATATCCTGATGCCACCCAGAAGAAATTTTCTGACTTAAATGTACCTTCTCAGAATGAAAAAACTGTGATTGTCTCAGACTCTGAGTGAATGTCTGCAGCCAAAAACCCAGGTTGTGACTAATTAGCTTCAGCCCAACACCATGTTTGTCAGGTAGTTGCTTGGTTTAATGTTTTAAGTTTAATGTGTGATTTTTGTTTCAGAAGGTTCCCCTTTAAGGGCTGCCTCTTTTATTTTGCCCCTCGGTTTATTTAATTTAATTACCTCAAAAGTTGGAAGGTAGCTGTTAAGGATCAAATGGTAGGCCCACCATATTGGTCGCCATGTTGAAAATGCCTTGTGCTGTCTGCAGGTCACAGAACAACTGTGGAGACATATGCAGCAGCATAAGACCTAGAGACTGCTCCATCATAAGGTTATCAATATTGTTCCGTTTCAAGTCCAGCAGTAAAGAAAGTTAAACTTGTGGTAACAAGACTACAACCAACTAACTTTGGGACCTGCTGAAAATCCATCACTTCAAGGGAATCCTTCAGTACTTTCGATATATCACAAGGGTGTCCAGGAAGAGGGAGATTAAGGCTGCTTTAGTTAACTGGAAGCCGGTGTCCAGTGGTGTACTATAGGGATCTGTGTTGGGTCCTCTATTATATAAATGACGCAGATGACTACGTGAGTGGTACGATTAGTAAGTTTGTGGATGATGCAAAGATTGATCAGGTGATTAACAGTGAGGCTGAATGTCTTTTGTTACAGGAGGTAATAGACAGAATGGTCAAATGGGCAGGTAAGTGACGGATGGAATTTAGTCCTGAAAAGTGGGAGGTGATGCACTTTGGAAGGATAATTTGACAAGTATTCAATGAACAGCATAACACTAGGAAGTTCTGTGGAACAAGGGGACCTTGGCGTGTTTGTCCACAAATCTTTGAAGATGGAAGGGTATGTTAGGCGGGTGGTGCAAAAGGCATATGGGATGCTTGCCTTTATCAATCGGGTTATAGATTACAAAAGCAGGGAAGCCACGTTGGAGTTTTATGGAGCTTTAGTGAGGTCACAGAGTATGTACAGTTCTGGTTGCCACATTATAGGAAGGGTGTGACTGTACTGGAACAGCTGCAGTACAGAGAAGATTCACCAGGATGCTGCCTGGGACGGAACGTTTTAGTTGTGAAGACAGGTTGGGTAGGCTTGGATTATTTTTGTTGCAGCAGAGAAGAGTGAGGGGTGACCTGATTATGAGGGTCATGGACAGAGTGGATAAGGACCAGCTGTTACCCTTTGTTGAAGAGTCAGTTACAAGAGGATATTAGCTCAAGGCGAGGGTCAGAAGGTTTGGGGGGTTGGGGGGGGAAGAATGTGAGGAAAAACGTTTTTACCCAGAAGGTGATGACAGCTGAAATGTGCTGCCTGGGAGGGTGGTTGCCTCACATCCTTTAAAAAGTATCTGCATGAGCACTTGGCATGCCATAACATTCAAAGCAATGGGTCAGGTGCTGGTAGATGGGATTAGGTAGGGGTTCAGGTGTTTCTTGCTTATTAATGTAGACTCGATGGGCTGAAGGGCCGTGTCTGCACTGTATGACTCTATGATTCTGTTGGATGCATCAGACTATCCTTCAGGAGTGAAAACACCTTCTTTGGGACTGCAGTGTGTGCTTTTTCCACAAATGAAACAATCATAAGAATTACAAACCATTATTTTGTTGATGACTTAGAAAAGTGACTCTATAATTGCATTTTGTTTTGTGTGCGTGCATGAGTGATGAGTAAATAACAGTGTTAGATATTCACGGTGCACGCATGAATAAATCTTGTTCATAGCTGTGAAAAGCTTGCTGGCTATTCAAGTTCTTCACATATTGAAGAATCTCTTCCTCTTTCAAAATGTGCAAAATTGCAGATAACAAGGGAAAAGAGCAAGGCTTTCAGTTCCTTCTCAGATAGAAATAATTTTTTGGGGAAAAAAAAACTAGTGGCAATACTATGGCCAGGAGATAAGGTGAACCTCGCCTTCCTTTCTGTGCCCGTGTTGCCTGATCTGAGTATTTATAGCATTTTTTTTTTTATCCCATGTATCTGCCTTCAAGCATTTGTAGTTTTTTTTTATGTTTTGGGAAAATTAGTTTGATTGTAGAGCAGAGAAATCACATACAAACAGCCAGAATTTTAAAAGCTTTTAGTTTTTCATTGGCTTATAAAGCAATAATGTGGAGATGCCGGCATTGGAGTGGGGTAAACACAGTAAGAAGTCTCGCAACACCAGGTTAAAGTTCAGCGGGTTTATTTGATAGTAAACTCACAAGCTTTCAGGGTTTGCCCCTTCGTCAGGTGAATGGAGAGTTCTGGCCTCAGACAGAGCATATAACAGCACACACAGTTTACAGACTGATCAGTAAACTGTGTGTGCTGTTATATGCTCTGTCTGAGGCCAGAATTCTCCATTCACCTGACGAAGGGGCAAACCCGGAAAGCTTGTGAGTTTACTATCAAATAAACCTGTTGGACTTTGGACTTTAACCTGGTGTTGTGAGACTTTATAAAGCAATAACCATGGGCATTACACTTACTGAAAGCAAAGTGGAGGTTTTCAATTATTTTCATGTGAATGGATTTTAGAATAACAGTTGCACTAGTTGTTACGTTTGAATAAATCTGCATTAAAGAGGGCATGTTTGATGGCTTGATCTTTGAGTTGTGGCTCAGTTGACACTATGTTAGCTTCTGAATCAGAAGGTTGTGGATTCAAGTTCCATTCTAGGGTTTGAGCACAAAATTCAAGATTGACACTGAGTGAGTGTACATTGTTAGAGGTGCCGTCTGTCAGATGAGCTGTTAAATCAAGGTTCTTCAGTTAACATCAATGAAACCTATCTGGTGGTTAGCACTATCCTGTTTTTCAGAGTTCACTGTGCACAAGTTGGCAGCCACATTTCCTAGGTTTGCTACATTTTAAGTGACTACAAAAGTACTTGAGGGTGTCTGGCCATGTATGGCGCAGTATAAATGCAAGCCTGTCTGTCTTTCTTGGGGGGAGGGAGAGGGAGAGAGAGAGAGAGAAACAGAAAATTAGGTAACTTGAGGCTGAAAACCAGTATTGGCACAGGAATGATGGGCTGAATCAGTCTTTCTCTGCTAAGATTTATGATCCTGATTTTCATTCCTCACCCCCTTAAGGGAAAGTGGTAATGTAGTGGTACAGTCACTGAACTGGTATTCTAGAGACTCAGAGTAATGGTCCGGGGGCGAACATTGGTCGGAATTCCACCTCAGTGGATGGTGAAATTTGAATTCCATAAAAAACTGGGATTAAAAAGTTTAATGATACCATGAAACCATTGCCAACTGTTATTGAAACCCACCTAGTTCACTACTGTGTCCTTGTGAGAAGGAAATTTTCTGCCTTTACTTAAGAGTCCAGACACTAATAGCATTGTGGTTGACTTTCAAATGCCCTCTGAACAAGGGCAATTAGTGATGGGCAATAAATGCTGGCCCAGCCAGTGACACCCACATCCCATGAACAAATATAAAAAAAACTGGCTGATCACTGCCTGTTGCTTTTTCCCTAAAATTCTCCTTTCTACTATTCTTGTAATAAAAATACAATATGCTTATCCAATAAGGGCTTGATTTTTCAGAGAAATAAAGCAGCACTGTATATACCCAAGAATATTTTCGTCTGCTGCTCCCGCCTACTTCCTAACCACTTGTGGTCTGGTTTACTTCAACTCCAAGTATTGGCGTTGGCACTCCCAGGGGTTCTGAACTGATGGCAATATGTTTGTTGTGACTGCTATAGGGCCATTTCAAGCACATCATTTAAAACTTGTTCTCTATTATTTATTTTACAGTCCCCATCATTCTGAATAGCTGAGGTCAACCAATCATCACCTTCCACCCCCCACCCCTCCCTCCAGAAGATGGTCATCACGAACATAATATATTCTGTAATTTTGAATATTATGCATTTTGCAGTCTGTGCTGAAGTGACAGCAGTTGCCACTGAACCTAATGAGAATTGGCCAAAAAGATACAGTGCTGGGTTTTCTGGGGCTGGGGTGGAAGAAAGTGTAAAAGTGCACTGTTCCCATCTGTTTCTTCCTCCAGAGCAAAAATGGGTGGGAAAGCGATCAACTTTAAAATACCACATGCGGCAGTCACATGTAGGTGACCTTAGAAGTCTGAGAATTGAACTCAATGAAAGGAAGTGCTGCTCTTGAGAATGGCCAGTTAATCTGATTATTTTGTGGTTCCAGCAGTGCCAGAACTCAGTAGTGGGTGCTGCTGGAATTGCAAGCAATCTGAGTATCATGGATGTCAAGGACAAGTAAATCCTCAGTTATTGGGGGATATGAGGGAAAAACGAAAGGGTGGTGACGGCCTGGAATGTGCTGCCTGGGAGGGTGGTTGAGGTAGGTTGCCTCACATTCTTTGAAAACAACTTGGATGAACGCTTGGTATGTCATAACATTCAAAGCTATGGGCCAAGTGTTGGTAGATGGGATTAGGTGGAAGTTCAGGTGTTTCTTGTGTGTTGGTGCAGACTCAGTAGGTCGAAGGGCCTCTCCTACATGGCATGATTCTGTACTTCTGATTTTGCAGAGAGGGAACAAGGGGTTGGGATACCAGGCATGGAAGCAAAAAAGAAATGGGGGCCCAGACTTGGGGCAGCACGCCCATCACCATGAGCACAGAGCGCACGCACACACCTGGATGTACCCTTCTTCCATCTGGGCCTTTTACCAATCTTCCTCCTTTTTCGTCCACCTTTCATTGTCCAGTGCATTATGATATTGGAGGTCAATTGAAGACTTTAAATGGGCAATAATTGCCCAATAACATCAGACAAATTACAAACGCCCTCTCAGACCCATAAACATGTTAGTAAACACAATGATTTTCTCCCTTTGTATGCAGTTTAAATATTGGGCAGATGCATTAGAAGCTGAAATATCACATTTTAAATGTATCATTTTAATAAAAGAATGATCATAATACGAAGTCTAGCACAGCACATTTGTAAAATTTGATTTTTGTGGCCGGGTTTTTCAGCAGAGGTTATAAAGTTGTATGCAATTTAAAAGAAGTTACATTTCTGCAACAGGGCCTAACATAAATTGTGGGTTTCAACAGAAATAATAGGGCTAAAAGGGCACGTTCTCATCGGTTCAGTGGTTTCTTGAGCCCTTGCAGAAAATGGTGTATTCTGTGGAGAAACGGAGAATCAGTGACTGCAGCTTCTGGATTTCTGCATTTAACTGCACGTATGCAGATGTCACCAGTTGCTGCTTGTGTCATAGGGGAATGTTGGCAAAATCTTTTGCTGACTTTACAACTGTAATCTTGCAATCGCTGTGATTTTTGCACCACAGGTGTTGTGTCCCTGACTTAGTTGGCTGCAATGTAGTTTCTCAAAAGTGTATGTCTCCAAAGGTCCTTTAAAGCCAATTCAGTACTTTTGAAGTGTAGTCACAGTTGTAATGCTGGGAACATGGCAGCCCATTACCAATTACATTGTGAATCTAAAATAGAGTCCTGTTGGTTATGAATGTGGCCTGGGAAATGCAAGTTGTTCAGTTTTACCTGGCGTGAAGCCTCAAACCACGAATCCCTTTACGTTAGTATCTTGTTTGTCATTTTCAAACAGGGAGTTGCTTTCATCCTTGGTAGGATTGAAAACAGTAAAAATGTAGTTATTTGTGATCTACCTAGTTCAAAATGAAATCTTTTTATTCACTGTATTAGCCATATAGTATCTGCAAGATGAAAATGTAAGTATTTAAAGTTTGTTAACTTGAATTGTGAGCATCTCCCACTGATTTTTGAGAGGTCTGCTCAGAGGTCTGTTGAAAGGAATGTATTCTGCTATTTTTAATCTTATTTTATCTAAAGGCAGAATCTGACCTGCTTGGGAGGTAGGAACCATTGCCTTGCTCTCTTGTAAGATTTCAAACACAGAGGCAGGATTTTGCTCTTGTAATGACAGCTAGATAGTTAGCATGCATTATCGATACCTTCTGACAACAACTTCTGGCCACTGCAATGTGCAGATCTATTTGGAAATCCAGAAATTGCTGACAGCATCTTAGAAATCACTTGAATTGATGTGAACTTACACTGACCGTCTTGCTGTAAAACCTTTATGATAAAAGTTATGTGGGGGCGTAACTGGCTTTTCAGAAGCATAATTACTGCTGAGCAACCCAACTGGTCCTGACAAAAAATATATTCATTCATAATATTTCATTGATTTGTTTTTTTAAGTATGTTTGTTAATTCAGCTTTTGCCTTAATTAGGTGTATACCCTGATCTTTATTTCTGTCTCTGTAAAATGATTAAAAATGAAGGATAGTCAGAGCTTTTTACTTTCTGGTTTGCTGCCTGAGAATTTTTCGCTGTGATTGGTGCTTAGCCCTTTTGATATCTTAATGAACAGCAGCAAGGATGTGAGGGTTATGCTTTGAAAATGACAGTACTGACAGGAAAATATTTGTTAATGTAAAAGATGGGAGGAGGCTGTTTGGCCCTTTTGAGCCTGTTCCACCATTCATTACAATTATCGCTGATTGTCCAACTCAATGGCCCAGTCCTGCTTTTCCCCATAAGCTTTGATCCCATTTGCCACAAGTGCTATATCCAGCTGCCTGTTGAATATATTCCGTGTTTTGGCATTGACTGCTTCCTGTGGTAATGAATTTCACAGGCTCACCACTCTTTGGCTGCAAAAATGTCTTCTTGCCTCCACCTCAAATGATCTACCCTGAATCCTCAGACTGTAACCCCGGTTCTGGACTTCCCACCATTGGGAACATCCTCCCTGCATCTATCCTGTCTAGACCCATTAGAATTTTATAAGTCTGAGATCCATCCTCATTCGTCTGAATTCCAGCGAAAACAATCCTGACCTTATCGATCTCCCTTCATACATTATTTCCGACATCCCCAGAATAGCCCAGTAAACCTTCACTGCACTCCCTTGAGAGCAAGAACGTCTTTCCTCAGAAAAGGAGACCAAAACTGCACGCTGTACTCTAGGTGTGGCCTCACCAAGGCCCTGTATGATTGTAACAACACATCCCTATATTCAACTTCTTGTGATGAAGGCCAGCATGCCTTTTGACCTTTTACCACCTGCTACATCTCCATGCTTACCTTCAATGACTGGTGCACAAGGACATCCAGTTCCCACTGCATACTCCCCTCTCCCAGTTTACAGCCTTCAGTAAGAATCTGCCTTATTGTTTTTGCCTCCAAAGTAAATAACCTCACACTTATCCAAATTATACTGCATCTGCCATTGATTAGCCCACTCACCCAACCTGTCCAGATCATTCTGAAGGATCTCTGCATCCTAGTCACATTTCACCCTCCCACCCAACTTGGTATCATCAGCAAACTTTGAGATGTTACATTTTGTTCCCTCATCCAAATCATTAATATATGTTGTGAATAGCGGGGGTCCCAACACTGATCCCTGTGGCACCCCACTAGTTCCTGCCTGCCAATTTGAAAAGCACCTATTAGTTCCTACTCTTTGTTTCCTCTCTGCCAATCAGTTTTCTACCTATCTCAATACACTTCCTCCAATCCCATGCACTTTAATCTTGCATGATAATCTTTCATCCTTTTTCTGTGGTTTCTAATTCTGCAAGATTTCCAAGATGTTGTTTTAGCTGAACAAGGTGATTAGGTGTAATTTTAGTATATGGTGAGAAGCTAGTATGAGGGCAAAGTATCTTTGTCGTGAATAGTAGATGATTGGCATAGGATGAACAATTATTCCAAAGGTTTCGGTTCATGTGGAATGTAGGCTGCTTGTGGAAATTGGTTTACGATAAACCTAAATATTGAGGCACTGAATTGTGACCATGTTTTCAGATGATTTGTCTTTGGGGGAAGGGAGATTAGTTACAGTTACAAGAGCACCAATCGTTGCTGTAATTAAAAAGTTAATGAGCTAGTAAAGGGAATCTATTGTTTTTATCCCCAAGAGTCCACACTGTCACATGATAGCTCATGGCATGCAATTATCAAAGTGGTAAAGGTTATTGGGGAAAAAGTTTTTTGTTATATTTTTAAATCTAAAGATTTTACATTCATGCATGATAAAAATGTTGGGTCATATTTTGTTATTTATACTGTAAGTTCCTTCTGTTTTTTGTCAAAGACAGTAAATCCATGTCTTTTGTGCTCATATACATGCTTACAATTTTTTTGTTGTTTCAGGCTGGTGTTTCCATATGGGGATGGGGAGTCCTTGGTGTCGTTCTTTTTCTAGTCACTTTTGGACCTTTTGCTATATTTTACTTTGCGTTTTATATCCTGTGCTTTCTTGGCGGGTGAGTATAACCATTTTGTTACAGCTTATAATCCTTTACTATCTAATAGAGTGATTTAAAAAATGCTGTTTGTAGAATATCTATAAATTAACTTTTTGAGGCTTTGGAAATCAAACATAGAAATATTGTAAGCTCTCTAGACTTGTATCAATCAACTTAATTAGAACTAGATGCCTGTTTAGAAATTGTTTTGTATATAAAAAAAATTTGCTATTTTGCCAATCTTTGCCTTTATAAAGGTGTTTGTAAAAGTTTTCAGAAATTGAATTTAGTCACAATACCAGTTGCATCAATTTTACAGTAATTACAATATTAACTTAAAATATTGTGTTTCAGCTGTCATTTATAGCTGGTTTGTACAACCCATGTGGCCTTTAATGTGCTTGTGGATCACTTAACAGAGCAATTATGACTATCAGTTTTGTCATTACCATGGCCAAATCTCATTCCTCTTCACACCCATACCATTGTTGCTGAGTGTCACAGAGGCTTTCATTTGGTTAGCTGGGTTGGATTCAGTAATTGGGAGGTTATCTAGGCTAGAATAGAGGTGATTTTAAGTTATTTGCATAGATCAACTACTATACCAAATATCTGTAACAGTGTCTTTAGTTTTTGTTTCTCTTTTGAGGGAAGTATCACTTAACGGGCCACATTGTTGCTTGAACATTTTAGTTGTGGTTAAATAATAGTATATGAAAAACTTTCTATTAAACCTTTGTCTGCTTGATCAGGGTATCAAGGCTGCTTCCCCATTTACTAACTACATCCACCTGCCTTGCTTCAATCCTATTAGCTCATTCTCTACTGCTGCACAAAATGATCTGTTCCCAAGAGTTGCTATTACATTCAACATTTCTGTTCTCACTAGATTATTTGACATTACTTACTCCTCCAGTTCTCTCTACTCAGTTGATTTTGAAGACTACAGACTTGCGTGTACCTGATGCACATTTAACTTTGTTATTCATGATCATTATTTAGTACAATGTACTAACTTTAGCTTCTCAGCCAAATTGTCCTGTTCCTCTAGAACAGAGGGCATGGACAATCTACAACATATTTTGTTTCTCCATGACTAACTGTTTCTTCAAACACCTTTCTTCTGCCCTCACCTGTGATGTCATTTATTTTCAAACCACGGTTACCAATTTCTTTTAAAAAGTCACTTCTTGTCCCATCCGCCATTTATCATGAAGTTGTCAGATTGTTGTTTAAAAAAAGAATCTAATGTGTCCTTTCTCCTTTAAGGAAAAGAAATCTACCCAGTCTGGTCTATGTGACATCAATGTGATTCATTGACTCTTGACAGAGTGACTGTTTCAAAGAGAAATTAGGACTGTTCGTTACGATTGCATCCATATCCACAGAATATAATGCCTTTAATGTGCTGTTGCAAATGGTGTTTTTTTGTTTGGATGCCAAATATTTATTTGTTACAAATAGTCAAGAACAGACAGGCAGATGCATGTCTGAACTCAAACGTTAAATAACCCCAAGCTGACGCAAGGCAGAATGTCGAAGACCAGCCAAGAGTATATTTAAATGGTCAGGTCTAGATGTAACAAAGGCACTAATGACAGTTTTAGCAGTAGATGAGCTGGAGATGGAAATAGACAGTCTTAGTGAAATCAAAAGCTCATCTTAGGATCAAATATGACAACAAAGTTGCAAATAGACTGGTTTAGTCTTAGATTGTTACCACAGAGAAGGATGAAATTGGTAACGAGGGAACAGAATTTAGAGTGGGGCTGAAAAACAATTAAATCTTCCCAACATTCAGTTGGGAAGAAATGCCTGCTCATCCAGTACTGGATGTCAGATAAGTGGTTTGATAGTTCTGCAACTATGGAGGAGTCAGGCACGTTGATTTTTAGGTAGAGTTGGGTGTTATCACTGTATATATGAAAACTAATTGTGTATTTTCAGATGATGATCTCAAGGAGAAGTATGTAGATGATAGATGAGAGGAGCCAAGGATTGATCCGTGGAGAACACCAGCGGTGACCATGCCAGAGGAGAAATTCTGAAGGCAACAACATATTTAAAGACTTTGGAGAGAGGGTAGTAGATGGCAAGGACAATGGTGTCAAGTTTTTTTTTGAGGAGATGATTAGATGATGGCAGATTTGGGAGAGAGTTGGGAACAATATCAGTTAACAAGGTTCTGGAGTGGGAGTTGAGGGAGCAGGAGGTGGGCATGATGAGCCTGAAGAGGGCACATGGGAAAGAGAGAAACTTTAAATTCACAGTGAGGGTGGACTGAAGCTGACCCAGTGTGTTGCTGGAATGAATGCAGCAGATGGGATGGTCTCAATCTTAATGACAAGCCCATGAGCGCCATGCACTTAACATCAAGAGGTGAAAAGTGGGGGTTGGTTAAGAGGAGAGAAAAATTTACCTGTAAATATCTTGCAATGCTGAGCTATTTTGGCAGGTCCAGTCAGATCTGGTGGTGGAGGATGGCTCAACCAATTGTTCGTCATAGCTTCTAAAGTCTACAGTCCTTGGACTCAAGTGAGCAGATATAAGGACTATACCCGAGGGAATAGCCAAGTGGAAAGAGAGAGTAATAGTTTTACTGGGGGCCATGGTTGAAATGGATGTGAGCGTACAGTTGAGCAAATCTGCAGCTACAGAAATATTGAGGTGAACTGAGGGCAAAAGGCAACTTTGAAAATGCAGTTGTCAATTCGTTGGACGACATATTTTACACCCTTAGGATCACATACAGAAGGAGGCAATGTTCTGACATGGAAGAGCAATGAGGGAGCAGAGCGATAAAAGGAAGTAATCAGGGATGGCCTAATCTGTGATTGACATAATAGGATGAGCAAGACCACATGTGATGACATAGGGAATAAAGCTTTTTACGTTCAAGACAAGCTAGAAGGCTATTTTGTTATAAAAAACTGGAATCATTGGTTTTGTTAATAGAAGCAGAGTGTAAAAAAGCAATAAAGTTAAGCAAAATCTTTTATAAAATACAACTAGGCCTCAATTAGCATATCATGTTCAATTCTGAACATCACACTTCAGGAAGGATGCTAATGCTATAGCGAAGGTGCAGAAGAGAATTACTAAAATGTTACATGGAATAAGAGCCTTCGCCCTCACAGACAACTGCAGTGTCTCCCACCACCTCGGCCTCTCTGATGCTCAAGCTCATGCAATATATTCATTTTCATGCTGCTCCTCTAATCACAACCTACTTCTCTCCTATGCTTGCTATGAATAGGCTCAGTAGTGACTTGCAGTTGAACCTATTTGCAGCAAGCATGGGAAATAAATAGCCTGGGTGAAGGACCAGCTTTTTACAAATTCTGTCACTGTACAGGAACAGCTTTTCTCCTATTTGTTGCCTCCATTGTGGATTTAAATACATTTTTTGGGAGCCTTTGTGGGTAAATTTGCTCACTGACCCTGTGTATTCTGAACCATGTCCCTCAATCTTGCATATTTAGATAAGATTACCCCTCATTCTTCCTAACTCCATTGAGTATAGGCCCAACCAGTTTAACCTTCCCTCTTTAGGACAACCCCTGCCATCCCAGGAATTAACTTCATGATTCTTCTCCGAACTGCTTCCAAGACAAGTAATACTTTCTTAAGGAGATCAAACTGTGCACAGGACTCTGGGTGTGGTTGCATTCATGCTCTGCATAGTTTTACCAAGATATTCCCACATTTATACTCTATATCCCATGCAAAAAAGGTCAACATTTCTTTGTCGTCCTAATTAGTTGCTACATTTGCATGGTAAACTTTGTCTCATTTACCAGGACATCAGATCTCCCTGTCTCTTTATTTAAATAATATTATGCTTTTCTGTTTTTAAAGTGGACAGAGTCTATTTTTAGCTTTCATGTTGCAGATTGTGATATTTGATCTCTAGGTCTATAAATTCTCAATTGTTTAATTTGCTCTGTCAAAAGTCCATGGATCTATGTTGCACATTTACTGGAAACCCCTTATTTAAGAGTCTCTTATTTAAGAGCAAAAGGCAGAAAGGATTTTACTCAATTTTAATGTCCAAATCTGTGAAAAAGAATAAGCAGAAAAAACATTTTTAAATTTTGTCAGCTCCTCACAGTAAAAAATTTGCAATATGTTAAAATGTAAATACCCAAGTGGCTATTTTCCCGTAACTAATCAAATTAGAACTTGCTGGCTTAACTAGTTTTCTTTGGCAGTTTGATACAGGTTAGGTGTAATCTTACCACCTTGTACTTGTCAATCATCGTGGAGAGTTGGGAAAATTGCATGAGCCGCCAGAAATCATAGTGAGAATAACTTAATGCCCTTATTAGCATCAGATTGCCTGGATTTCCATCTCCTTAGAGTTTAGCACAGCTGTTCTCCCCTTCCCGCTGCTCTCCCCTCCCCACTGCTCCAGCGAGATGTCACACTAGCATGAATCACTACTAGTCTCCAACAGCAGTGACCAGTTGCTATGTGCAGTCCGGAGAGGGGATCGGAGGCCATTGAAGCCTCCGATGTGATTGGGGTTGGGGTGGATGGCCAGGCAGTGCCCCACCTAGTAATGCTAAGGAGGTGGGGTCTAATCACTATAATAAATGTCTGTGCGTTTTGGGGGGCGGGTGGGGTAGCGTGGTGTGTGTGGTGGTGGTGATGGAGGGGAGGTGGGTGGGTGTGGAAATGCTCGAATTAGGGACCTGAGAGGGTCTTGATGCCCAATTGCTGGTGATGCATATTAACATAAGAACATAAGAAATAGGAGCAGGAGTAGGCCATCTAGCCCTTCGAGCCTGCCCTGCCATTCAATAAGATCATGGCTGATCTGTCGTGGCTCAGTTCCACTTTCCCGCCCTCTCCCCATAACCCTTAATCCCCTCTCTTATCAAAAACCCATCAACCCGCGTCTTAAAAATATTTAGCGAGGCAGCCTCCACCACTTCAACGGGCAGAGAATTCCAGAGATTCACCACGCTTTGAGTGAAGAAGTTCCTCCTCAACTCCGTTCTAAACCCCCCCCCCCCCCCCCCCCCCCCTTTATCTTGAGGCTGTGCCCCCTAGTCCTACTGTCCTTTCTGAGCGGGAAGAGTCTCTCCACCTCTATCCTATCCATCCCATTCATCATCTTATATGTCTCAATGAGATCTCCCTTCATTCTTCTGAACTCTAATGAGTACAAGCCTAGTTTATTCAGCCTCTCCTCATAGCTCAACCCCCTCAACTCCAGTATCAGCCTAGTAAACCTCCTCTGCACTCCCTCCAAGGCCAAAATATCTTTGCGCAGGT
Organism: Carcharhinus amblyrhynchos; assembly: GCF_965287045.1. Taxonomy (NCBI): domain Eukaryota; kingdom Metazoa; phylum Chordata; class Chondrichthyes; order Carcharhiniformes; family Carcharhinidae; genus Carcharhinus; species Carcharhinus amblyrhynchos. The sequence goes on from NC_137325.1 coordinate 69,117,706, forward strand.
GCGGCGCCCAAAACTGCACACAGTACTCCAGCTGCGGCCTCACCAATGCCCTATACAGCTGCAGCAAGACCTCCCTACTTTTATATTCAATCCCCCTCGCTATGAAGGCCAGCATCCCATTCGCCTTCCTGACCACCTGCTGCACCTGCAAGCTGGGTTTTTGCGACTCATGCACAAGGACCCCTAGGTCCCTCTGCACCTTCGCCTGCTGCAGTTTTTCGCCACGTAAGTAATAATCCTTCCTACCATTCTTCCTACCAAAGTGGACCACCTCACACTTGCCAACATTAAATTCCATTTGCCATTTCCTGGCCCATTCGCCCAGCCTATCTAGATCCTTCTGCAGACTCTCCACACCCTCCGCACAATTTGCCGTTCCCCCAATCTTGGTGTCATCAGCAAATTTCGACACCCTACATTCGGTTCCCTCCTCCAGATCATCCATATAAATAGTAAAAAGCTGAGGCGTATTGGTAGAAATCAGGTAGGAAAAATAAATTTATGAAAAAAAATCAAATGGCATGATTTGCAGAGCAAAATAAAATGATGCCGGTGATGTTAAAAATATCCAACAAACTTAACCGACAATGTAGAGAATGCTAGCTCACATCCCAAGAAAACAATCTGAAAATTTGAATTTCGTCTTAAAAACAAATCTGAAAATGAACAACCAATCCAGACTGCTGGATTATCATGTTGGAGGTGGGGATGGGGGGGCGGGGGGTGGAATCAACTGGTTCACTTATTTTCTTTAGAGAAAGAAAATTCAAAGCCTGATGGTTTTACCCATTCTATTTGGCAAGGGTCTCAAGATTTGAATTTCAACAACCCTCTGAAGAGGCTGACCAAGTCACTGTTGTATCAAAGTGCTATAATGAATGGGCTGTTCAACTCAACGGCTCATCCACGACCACCTTCTCAAGTGCAACTAATTTTGGGAAATAAATGTTGGCCGTGATAGCAACATACATATTTGCAAAAATGCACTTAAATTTAATGGCCAACCCCAATCAGTGGAATGTGTTCTTATTGTTATAAACTCGAACCTGGAGGTCAGCTTCAAATGGTACACACTACATATAATCACTATGACTTTATCCAAGATGAAGGTTGACAATACATGCAAGTCTTGTAAACAAATAGCCAACGCAAACAGATCACATTACGTAAGGAAAAACAGAATTTACAATAATTAAAAATGAATCTTTACAGAACCTTTGTTTCCAGCAGCTAAAATGAACAACTATGGTATTGTTACATTAAATCTACTAGAAACAAGCCATTTGGCCCAAATGGTCTTTGACATTGTTGCTCCTCCCTAGCCCCATCAAAATCATTTATATTTTTTCTCACACATTTAATTAATTTCCCCATGAAAATATTTATGCGATTTGCCTCAAGTTGTCCCTGTGGTGGCACATTCCATCTTGCTACTACTATCAGGATAGTAGTATCTTGATAATACTGTCAAGACATTATTACCAACATCTCTATTGGATTTATTGATGACAAGAACTTAGATTTATGGGATGGCCCCTATATGTGGGACCATCATTATATCTACCATATCAAACCTTTACATAATTTTGCACCCTTCTATCGATCAACTTTCAGCTTTGTCTTTTTCCAGTCTTTCCCAAAAGGTGGAAATGTTTCAATTCTGGTATCAGCCTTCTGGCATTTTATAACCCTAGAATCTCTACAGTGCAGGAGGAGGCATTCAGCCCATCAAGTCTGCACTGACTTGTTGAAACAGCATCTTACCTAGGCCCACACCCCATTCTCCCACTCTATTCCCATACATTTACCATGGCTAATCCACTTAACTTACAGATCTTGGGCACCAATTTAGCATGGCCAAGAACATGCCTAACCTGCAAAGCATTTATTTGCTCCTTTGCCAATACTCTATATGCTTTTAATAATATAGAATCAAACCGATACAGCACAGGAGATCCATTTGGCCCTTCATGCCTGTACCGGCTTTTGTCAGAAACCTATCCAATTGCTCTTTTTCCATTATCCTGCAGTTATCTTTCCCTTTGCATTTTTATCCAGTCTCCTTTTGAGAGTTACTATTAGTATGAAGTCTGTTGTTACCTTTGTCATTGTTTACTACACTTGGAGTTCCGTGTTAACTACAATTTCTGATATTATGCACTACATCCCCAAATAAAGCTCATTAACATATGTCAAAAAGAACACTATTTCTGAAACCTATCCATGGGGAACATTACAATATACTTCCAGCCTGAAAAACTACTGAAAATTCAAAACCCATTGGGGCTTTTGAATAAAGAAAATGACTGCGAATAAGTGCTTGCCATACAAAGACCTCAACTTTTCACAATAATCCAAGTCTAATTTAACGAAAGTTCTATTGTAGTTTACTAAAGTTTCCCAACTTTCTATCCCATGAGAAATAAATCCCAAAGCTTCCTTTTTGTTTTTTTTTAAAAATTGACCTTACTTACCTAATTGATTCTTTCAGCTATTTTTGAATTTATAATGAGCAAACAATTTATAATCCTAAATAAACAGTTTAAATACATATTAATAGACAATTAGTCAATTAAGTAGAACAAAGAACCACAATGGCTTGATTACAATGATGATCGTAGCCTGGGGGTGAAGTTCAATTTGCCTTCATAAAAATTAACAGGTGATCCATGAAAACTACCTGTGGAAACAGTCTATTCACTGCAACAATCCATTGGTATATGATGAGATATACGTTTGGCCTTCAACTTCCCCATCAGCAAATTTCCAGTCACCATAATCTCAAGCAGGGCCGTAAAGCAGGAGGGAACAGTTCAAAACTTTTGCAAGATTTGAGGCAAAGAACAATTTTAGAAAATTATCTCATTGGCTGACAGAAAAGCCATTTACTCAAAACCCCAAAAACTAGCTCTGCAGCTACACTGAAGAAAGAAGGTTTGACTTCTAAAATTAAAATCAGAGTGAAAAAGTGAACTCACTTGTGCTATTTTGCACTTTGGACTTTGCCAAGTACACACACTAACCTTGAAAATTGCCTTTGTTTTGGTGAGCATTGGTGTGGAATCTCATTATCAGACATAGTTAAAACAAAGTAATTGTGTTACACAGAGTTTTGGGTTACGGTTCTAAGGCCTTCCAACTGCAATAACACCCAATAGTAAATCATTGTAAGTTATACTTATATTGTAAATGCAAATTGACTCTTGGTTACAAGTTTCTTCATACACCATTTTATTTGGAATGATTGTCTAGCCAAACAACAATACTTATAAAACACTGGCAAAGGTAATAAATCCTAGTCTATTTAGTTATATCATGTTTGATTAAAAACTTGTTACACCACCAAACAGATGCTGCCAAAATTATATGTTAAATTAAATTTTTATAGAACTAAACACCTGATATCTACTGAATGAAGTAGAGAATTTTTTTGGCTTCGAAGAATCACTATTAAGAATATTATCATTACTTTTGTGCATTATCTGTAGAATTAAATCATTTTATAAAAGCGGATGAAAAAATATCTTGTGACTTTATTTTCCCACAAAAATCTGGCATGAGTAGGCAGTGTGTTGTAATCGGAAATGGAATACTACATAAGCAAAAGCAGAAATGTTCGTACTTTTTGTAAGACCTGACCTGCTTGCTGGAACTTCAATTGAAGTTAAACACACTACATGTATTTGCTGCTGTGTCATAACTCTCAATCATGTTTTAACTATCACATCTGCACTTTCATTCATTAACCCACAATTTTCCAAATCCTTGATCATTTTGTCCTGGTTTATTGTCTCAAGTTTTCCTAATACTGACTTGCACTTCCTGTCTCCCTTTTGAAAAATGGGAATGTAACTTTTGCAATTTTCCAATTGTGGAACAACCTCAGTCTTGAAAAATAAACATTGAAAGATTTTGGCCAGAATCCCTGCAATTTCCACCCTTCTCTCTGTAACCGAGGATGCATCCAAACCAGGTGATTCATTTTACTTGGAGGTCAGTTTAATCTTTTAACTATTGAGTAGGGCCCTTCCTTGTTCTGCAGGTATTGACAATTGCTTCTACCTCTGTTACTGTTATGTTGGCAGCATTCTCTTTACTAAAGACGGATGCAAAGTGCTTATTCAGTGCTTGAGGCCATACCCTTTGTGTACACAAGAATATTTTGTTTTTGGCTCCATCTGCACTTCCAGGTGGATGTAAAAGATTTCATGGCACCATTTTAAAGAGCAGGACCATTAACCTTGCCAATATTACTCAATCAACATCAAAACACTGGTTACCTGGTAATTATCGCATTGCTGTTTGTTGGAGGTTGTGTGTAAATTAGCTGCTGCATTTCTGCATAACCATAACAAAACTCTTCAAAGGTATTTGGTTGTAAAGTGTTTGGAATGTCCTGTGGACATGAAAAACTCTAATACATGCAATTTTTGTGATAATTGAAAGTAACTCAAGTTGAAAGAGACCCCAGAAATCTTCACGCATGCCATGCATGACCAGGCAGTGCAGAGCAGCAATCACAAAGCAAATAGAATTTTGAACCAAAGTAATAAAGTATGAATCAGAAGAAGTAGTGATCAAGCTACACATTGTTTTGGATAGTGTTGTGTTCCATTATTGTCCCCAAGAAACCAGGAAGATGCATTCAAACCTAGCTCGCGAATGGGAATCTCAAATGTGTGAATTATGAGAGATGATCCATTCAAAAATAAAACAGTGAAAGATGTGGAAGTGCTTAATCTAGGTTATTTCTTGAAATTGCAGTGAGAATAGGATGAGGCTTTTGATTTAATGTAAGGTTATCTCCTGGTATCGTGATATTCTTTACAATTACTGAAAAATTGATTTTTAGGCACCGGGTTGAAGGCATTAGCTGTGCTTTATTTAAATAAATGATTTTAAGCCTTCGAGCATTGTTATGGATCAACAAGAGCTGATATCTAACTTCTGCCGTAGCAAAAAAAAATTTGTTTAATATAAACAGCTGAGTCTTCCTTCCAATGCTCTGTGTCAGAAAAAGTCTTCAGTTTTTTCACATATTTCAATGTAAGTTCATATGTTGTTTTCTGTTAGACTGCCAGAAAATACTGATTAAACACGGTCAAATGGCCACAATGGCTTAGACGAAGGGTATAGAGTGATTAATTTTACATTGTGGGCTGGTTCTGACATCTTCATGTTGATATGGAGTATATTCAGTAAAAAAAAAAATCGTTTAACCACATTGGAGAATAAAGTGGTATGTATTTCACCATTTTGTTATCTGTTTAGATGTAAAGAATACACTGCTGAAAAATTGTTTGACATTTAAGTCTTGTACCAAATCCGTGCTAGCAGCTTGCTGTCAAAATATTGATGCTTGCTTTTTCGGCATCTTTGGCAGCTTTCCAAAATGAACATTGCATCAATTCAAACATATAAATTTACATCTTGGTCCTGTTTCAGAAACCTTCTGTGGGGGTGGAAAAACGCTAGTGGACAAAATATGCTTCAAGTTCTAACTCATTGTTACAGTTCTGCAGCAGCCCTGGAGGGTCCTATAAAACATGCAGAGAAATAGGGAACCAATATTTGGGTACCATCATCTGGATCTTGGCCCTCATGTCATTTACCCCCTCTGTCTTTCCTACCGCACGCGCACTGCAGTGATGCAAAATGTAAAAGGAGCAATTCTCAAATGCTTTGAACTGTACTTGGGGAAATTCATTTTTATTTCAACCTTAAGCGCACACGAGACGAGGTTGGAATGTTTGAAAGGCTGCACGTGCTCGTGCACCACTTGTGGTACTGCCTTCTTCAACACACACACACACACACACACACACACACACACACACACACACACACACACACTCTCTCTCTCTCACCCCCCCACCCCCGGCAAAAAAAGTGTAATTGGCTCTGAAGGAATCGAGCCGCACCAAACTATTTGCAAGTTGGATTGAGGGAAGAATTGGTTCAAGGACTATGTGGCAAAAGGCCTCTTCTTTCCTGACCAGCCACTTCTTCAGGGTTATAATTAAATACTGGGAAGACTGAAGCTGTTATCATCAGTTCCACTATTGTTGCTCTGATGCCATCCCTCTCCATGGCAATGTCTTGAGGCAAAACCAGATTGTTTGTTTGCAAGCTGTGTCATATTTGTCTCTAAGATGAGCCCTCAGCCATATCCAGGTGAAGATTGGACTGCCAATTTCCACATAGCATTGCTCATCTCTACACTGCTTCAGTTGTTCTGCTGCCAAATTGCCATCCATGACTTTGTCACCTCCAGACTTGACTATTCTATGGCACTGTTGGCTGGTCTCCCACATTCTATCCTCTAAACTTAGCCATTCAAAATCTAACTGTCAACAAAATCCATTCATCCAGTACTCTTGTGCTTGCTGAACTCTACTAGTGTTTAGTTAAATAATGCCTATTTTAAAAGTCGCTTTCTTGCTTTCAAATCCCTCCACGGTCTGGCCTGCGCATATCTCCGTGATATCTGTGCTCCTTGAACTCTGGCCTTCTGAGCATTCTTGATTACAATAGCTCCGCTATTGTGGCTGTGCTTTCAGCTGCCTTAACCCTAAGCTGTAGATTTTTTTTCCTTAAACCTCTCCATCTTTCAACTTTTCTTTCCCCCTTTAATATGCACTAAAAATATATCACTTTGACCAAGCTTTTGGTAATGTTCTTTAATATCACCTTCTGTAGCTTGTGTCATTTCTTGTTTCTGGGAATATGTGAAGCATCTGGAGAAGTTTCATTAAGTCAAAGGTACCAAATAAATAGTTTACATCTAAGCGATTGTCTTGGAGCAATCCCAGGACACGCACACAAAATCTTTTAAGCAGGGAGAAGTTGTTTACTGCGGCAATTGATCAAAAGAAACTTGCATCCATCCAGGGGGTGTGATATTCTTCTTCTAATTTTTAACTCACCCTGGGCTTAGGATCAGAATCTTTACTTTTGCAAGAAACAATAAAGATGGGCATCCTTCCACCAGTCATACAAGTGTTCAGTTGAGGAAGTAGACTTTCTACAGTTGATTGAAAAAAATGGTGAAGTTGGGAGATCAACTTGGTATGTTGAGTTATAGAATGTTATAATGGAATCCATAGTTTGTGGAGTCAGTCCTCTTTGTCTGTGGGCATATTTCTTTTGTACATGCAGAAATGGGTGTGTTGTGTCCTGCAAGTAGTCCACATTACAAATTTCTGACTCTCCAAGTGTGGCTTAGATATGAAACAGGTTTGCTGATTGGTGCTGCTGGAAGTGGGTTCAATTCCTGGGCCTGGGTTCGATTCCCGGCTTGGGTCACTGTCTGTGTGGACAGTGTCTGCATGGGTTTCCTCCGGGTGCTGCGGTTTCCTCCCGTAGTCCAAAGATGTGCGGGTTAGGTTGATTGGCCATGCTAAAATTGCCCCGTAGTGTTCTGAGATGTGTAGGTTAGAGGGATTAGCGGGTAAATATGTAGGGATATGGGGGTGGGGAATGGGTGGGATTGTGGTCAGTGCAGACCCGATGGACCAAATGGCCTCTTTCTGCACTGTAAGGTTTCTATAAAGTGGAACCAGAGCTTGGGCTTCGAAAGCCAAAAATAGACACCCATTACCGAGTGTGTGACTAAGTGGAGGACCCTGGAATGGAGAGAGATTCAGGAGGAGGTTGGGTTGCTGGCCACGCTACACCATGGTATTCTGAACGTCTGTCCTAGAATGTGCATGCATATGTCACCTCTTTCCAAATGACTCTAGTTGACATGAAAAAGGCCCATGTATTCTGTTTTGCTGGAGAAGATTGTGACACATTTCTGGGAGTAGAGGAAAGAAGTGGCTGGTGGTTAAGCAAGTAAAAATAAGGTTGTTTTGGCCACATTTTAGTAACGTTAAAGGAACTGATTGGCCAGATAGTCAGGGTTGTCACTGATGGTGCCAGCAAGGCAGTAATGAGCAGAGCAGAAAAGCTTCTGGAGAAGTGCTCCATTCTGCTGAAGATCGTACCCAAAGAACTTGGGTTGAGGGGAAGCCATTGTCAAATAAGAATTGTTGGATAAATCCTTGAAGAAAAACAACTGGAATTCTCCCTAAGAGAGGTTCAAGCATTGAAGAACTTTGTGGCTGAAATCAGTGACATATAGGCTGCGCGGACTGCCTGCTTAGAAAGGATAGCAGGACTAGAGGGCACAGCCTCAAGATAAGGCAGCGGGGGGCACAGTTTAGATCGGAGTTGAGGAGAAACTTCTTCATGCAAAGGGTGGTGAATCTCTGGAATTCTCTGCCCGTTGAAGTGGTGGAGGCTACCTCGCTGAATATATTTAAGTCACAGGTAGATAGGTTTCTGATAGACAAGGGAATTAAGGGTTATAGGGAGAGAGCGGGAAAGTGGAACTGATCCACTTCAGATCAGCCATGATCTTATTGAATGGTGGGGCAGGCTCGAAGGGTTAGATGGCCTACTCCTGCTCCTATTTTTTTATGTTCTTATATGTTCTTATGAATCTGATATCTTTCTCTTTGTATCTGCTATTTAAAGGGTAATTTATATTGGCCATGAATTGTCTGAAAATTCATGTTTAGTTATGTTGATTTTGGCTTGATGAAGTAAACATTTTAGAATGTGAAATCTTGTCAATTGGTTATTCAGTGGGTCTACTCGTAAATTTGACTTCTAGTTTGTTCATCTCCAATTGGATCGTAGCAATATATTCTTCCATATTGGCATCACAAATTAATTAGAATCATTTGCATTGTTTATTTTGTGAATAGTTTTCTACTTGGCATATTTAGAAATAGGATTCTGCAGAAAGGTACACTGTTTAAGTTTATTTATTAGTGTCACAAGTAGGCTTACATTAACACTGCAATTAAGTTACTGTGAAAATCCCCTTGTTGCCACACTCTGACACTGTTCGGATACACTGAGGGAGAATTTAGCGTGGCCAATGCACCTAACTGGCACGTCTTTCAGACTGTAGGAGGAAACCAGAGCGTCCAGAGGAAACCCATGCAGACACAAGAAAAACATATAGACTCCACACACACAGTGACCCAAGCCGAGAATTGAAGCCAGGTCCCTGACGCTGTGGGCAGCAGTGATGACCACTGTGCCACCGTGTCACCCATTGATTTGCAAAGTGTTTGGCACAAATGCATGGAAGCAATAGTGGGCATATTCTAACCTGATGCATTAAAATTAATTTGTCCCACCCTGTTTTAATATCGATTTCAAGCATGGAAAGGTGATAATTCTTGATAAATACTAAAGATGATTTGCATAGTGATACAGTACAAAAATTAGATGATGTGTGATTATTTGATATAGGTTTTGCTAAAGTGAAATTGCAGCTGGAAAACTGAAGTTCCTAAAATCTGTGTTATTTTACAGGGGTTTTGCGGTAACATTACTTTTTGGGAAAACAAACTCTGAGAAATATCTTGAGAGGTGTGAGCATTCTTTCCTTCCTGCAGCACCAACGGGCGTCCCCAGAGTAAGTTGACTGACTTCGTTTGAACTAAGTTTATGCATTCTCTTGGTGATGATCTGACCTGACTAGTTTTCCTCCTTAAAATTACTCAAACCCAGTCTTAGTGATGGTATGGAAATGTGGTTGCTCTCTCACCTCAGTACCAAGAATGCTACCAAGGTTGTGAATGGTCTGGTTCAGCCTTGGCCAGTTCCCAGAGAGAGGGGTGAGTTGGGATTGCGAAGAAGCCAAGTTTGGAATGGAGACGGAAGACCGTGGCTTTAGCCTTCTAATTTTTACTTGGAGGAAACTTTTGTTCATCCAGTGCTGGTTGTCTGACAATTTTGAGTGGAAGGGTTTGGTGAGGCGAAGAGATGTGGAGAAGTAGCGTGAGTGTTATCAGCCCACATATGAAAACTGAAGCCATTGTTTTGGATGATGTCACCATGGGACAAGAAGGAGGCAGGTATGAATTCTGGGGGCACCATGTGTAATGGTGTGGGAGTGGGAGCAAAGACATTCTAGGTGATCCATTGTCTATGGTAAATAAAAATAGAACCAAGTGAGTGCAGTCCCAACCCAGCTGTACAACAGTGGAGAGACATTGAGGCAGCATGGTATGGTGACCATGTCAAAAGACTACAAACTGATCGTGAAACAGGAGAGAAAATTTACCTTTATCATAGTCACTTGGCTCTCAAAGTCACAAATGACATCCATTAGTAGGAATTCAGACGTGGAATTCTGAAAATGATGGGCGTGGATTCTATGTCAGTTTTTCAAGTGCCAAAGTTCCAGTTGTAATTCTTTCTGATTGGTATTATATTGGAATCTCTATATTGTATTTTGTTTAGGCTGTAGAAGAAATGAAACATGAAAGTCGACAAATAAAGATTGACCGGCGACTAACTGGTTCCAGTATAATTGATGAACCTCTTCAACAGGTGAGAAGTAAAGAAAAAATATTCTTTTTATTGTTCTGGTATAGCTATTTTGTTACGCTGCCTCATGAGACTTCCATTGAACAACCAGTTCTTCTCTAAACTGATCTCAAGTACAGAAGTAAAAGAATACCATTGTGCTCCTGTTGTAACAAATTTTTGGTTCAGTGTAGGAGCAGCCTGTTAAGATTAAGTTTTCTTTAAGATGGTTATGCACTATGGTCAACTGCATTAATTCAATGCTGATGTGGCAGCAGTGGGTACCATCGATAAGGTACACTGCAGGAACTCACCTAGACTCCTTGGGCAGAACCTTCCAAACCCATGCACACAAGCATCTAGATCTGGAAGGTCAAAAGCAGCATATTTCTGAGAACGCCACCACCTGGAGTTCCTTATCCTGACTTGGAAATTTATCACCTTTCTATCACTGTACTTCCCTCATAACATGTGGTGTACCTACCCCGAGTGACAGCAGTAGTTCATGAAAGCAGCTCACTACCATCGCCCCAAGAGTAACTAATGGTGGGCAATAAAATGCTGGCCTAGTCAGTAACCCCTCCTCCTATAAATAAATTTAATTGTTTTTACAGAGATAACGGGGATATTGCCTACTGTTGGGGTGACCTTTTGAATTAAGTCCCAATCAGTCACTTAACAGGCTAGTGCCGGGCCTTTATTAGGATCAATGATCCTGGGGTTGGAAGTTCTACCTGCTGAGAGCTGCTGCCCAATCAGAGGATAGTAGGTCTTTGTTTGGCAAAGGCATTAGGCAGGCAGTGACTCCTGCTGGTGTATACACCCAATTGAGGCCTAGAATCATTCATCACATGCTTTCCTTTTGGGGCTACCTAAATGTCAAGTCCCCTTCCCAACTCTGAGTTAATACATGCAGCAAAGGAATGAGGCCCTTAAATGGGTTACACTTGGAGACAGGGCAAGAAGGCTATCCATCGACCTTCCTGCCCTGGATTAAATTGGGGCAGTGGGCAGTGATCAAAGGACACCACTACTACCACCATCCCACATATACATACGTGTATATACACATGCACACACACACACACACACACACACACCATCACTAAACTTGGAGGGAATTAAATGTGCTCCATAGTATCCTTCCTGATGTGTGATATAACACTAAATAAATGCATTCTTTGTGTAATTTTAGTTCAGCTCTGCCTCTGAAACACAATTTATGGTGTCAAGTGCAAAATCAAGTCTGAAGTTTCTTCCGTTATTGAGCAGAATTGAAGCTGTCAAAAGAATTAGATAGTGAAAGAAAATAATGTCATTGTCAAAAGTTGGGGTGTTCACTTTTTGTTTTGAGATTAAGTTCCCTGGAACACGGAAACTCCTTTGTGAAATTTGGTGAATTGGAAGAGTAATGGTACTATCTTTAGATGTTGAAGTCGACTTACAATTACAATAAAATATATAATTTGCATTGTATGCATACTTAAGATTGTCTGCAGTTTTCAGAAATGTTGGTGTTATCTTACAAATTACGTCTTCTCTTAGTAAAAGATGCATTATTAATTGAGTTCACATGTTTATACATAAATGATGCACGAGTCATGCAGACTTAGAATTCATTATTTACTGCGTGCACCTTTTTGTTTGAAATGTTTACACAGCAAGTATGGAAAAGTCATAAAAGAAGAATAAGAATATCCTATATATTCACTTTCTTTTCTCAGGTCATCCAGTTTGCACTAAGGGACTACATTCAATACTGGTATTATACTCTAAGTGAAGATGAATCTTTTTTACTCGAAGTCAGAAAAACTATACAAAATGCACTTGTTCATTTTGCCACAAGGTAAGTTAGGTTCACTTGAGTCTACCCTCCAGTACAAAAGCAATTGCAGAATAGAATACAGTTCTTGTTCATATTTTCTGCATTGAGCCTTTAACTTAGAAAGTGTACAACTGAACCATAGTAAACAGCGCGTGAGCAGGATATTCTGAGCTAAAGTTGGGTGCCAACCTAGAAAGTTCCTCCTTCCAATAAATTTTGGTACTTTCAATATTTCAATATCAGGTCACTTTATTAAGGAAAAAAAATCATCGTCAGCATTACAAGCACAGAGGGAGGCCATTTAGCCCATCAAGTCCATACCATCTCTTTAGAGCAATTCAGTCAGTCCAGTTCCCCTCTTCCATCCCTGTAGCCTTGCAAATTTATTTCTGAGAAGTGGCCATCCAATTTCCTTTTGAAATCATTGATATGTCCGTATCTACCACCCTTGCACAACAACACTAATGTGTACTAATGTGGTGTCCTCAAAATGGTAAGTTGAAAGGGGCATTTTAAAACAAAATATGACACCAAACAACACAAGGAGATAATTAGGTCAGATGATCAAAAGTTTGGTCAGAGGTAGATTTTGAGAAGCCTCTTAAATGAGGGAGGGGTGTTGTGGTGTCAGGAAGATATTCCAGAACTTGGGACCTCGGAATTCATAGGAAACAGAGTGCATCGGTTGTATAGTTACCTCGGAGTTAGCCATGGTTTTTCTCCTGTCTTATATTTCCTGAATAATAATCCAGATAACCCAAACGGAATCCTTTAAAGGCTCCAACTGAGTTATTTGGAGGCTTCAAACCCTGGGGAATTACCCATTGGAAGTTGAAACCTCCTGGGCAATTGCTATGGAATCAGAATGTCAGGACTTCCAAGAAATCCCCTGCAACATCTTCTGAGGTGCATTTTGTCTCTGACCATCCGGAGGCCAGAAGATCCATACTTTTGTTGCCTTTCATTGCCCTTCTGTCAAAATGCATCACCTCGCACTTCTAGATTAAATTCCTTCTGTGATTTGTCTGCCTGCTCTCTGAGCCTTCATTGTTCTGTTGGAATTGATTGGTATCGCCCTCATTGTTTGTCCTACGTTCAGATTACAGAAGTGCTCTGTGTTTCAACATGCAAGTAATTGAAATATAGCAAAAAGAACATTGGTCCTGACACTGATCACTGGGGAACACCACTGTCTAGCACCTCCACTATGAAAAGCAGTTATTTACTGCAACTTGCTGTTTTCTGTCCTTCAATGTTTTATCCGAGCGCTCTCAGATTCTCCCATTATTTGAGCCTCAGTTTTGTTAACCATCCTTTGTCAAACACTTCCTTAAAATCCATACAGACAACTTCCATGATAGACATTTGTCATCTAATGATGACTATGATGTCAATTGTTTTTTAAAAAGAACCCATCTGGTTGGCTACTGTCCTTTAAGGAAGGAAATCTACCATCCTTGCCTGTCCTGGCCTACATGTAACTCCAGATCTGCAGCCAAGTAATTGACTCTAAAATGTCCAAGCAAGCCACTCAGTTCCAGGGTGGCTAGGAATGGGCAATCAATGTTGGTCAGGCCAGCAATGCCCACATCCATGAGTGAATAAAAACAAGATTATAAAGGAGATGCAGCAGTTCTGTATTTTGTGATTAACTGATCAGGATAGGAAGAATATCCATTTACAGAATTCAAACTCAATTGAGACAAGCTGGGAGGGCACCATGGTCGGTATGGACCGGTTAGGCTGAAGGGCCTGTTTTCATGCTGTATTGCTGTATGACTGATATCTGTATGAAACTATTCAATGATTTTGCATGTTCTCTTTGTGTCTGCATGGGTTTCTTCTGGGTTCTCTGGTTTTCTTCCACAGTCCAAAGGTGTGCAGGTTAGATTGCTTTGGTCGTGCTCAATTGCCTTAGTGTCCCAGATGTGTAAATTAGGGGGATTAGCAGACTAAATATGTGGGCTTATATGGTTAGGGTCTGGATGGGTTGTTGTGTTAGCAAATCTGTGTGCAGTTAACAGGCTGAATGGCCTGCCTCTGCATTGTAGGGATTCTATGATTGTAGTTTGCCATGTTGAGAATGCATAAACCAACAATATAGACCAGATTAAAACAAAAAGGCAGTACATTACTCTGAAGTGATGAGGAAAGGAAAAGAAAATTGATGGTTCATACTGATGGGGATTTTATCCAACTAGCAAATGTAATGCAGGAATTCTGTCTGACCCAGTGTGTCAGAAAAGCCTTATGAAGTAAGTCATATTGTACTGATAATGAAAATAAACCAAAACTTGTACAAATTTAAAAGGAACCCACTCCAAGACAACAAAGAATTGAAGAACTTTGATTTAGGGGAAGTGGGGAGTTATGGTAGTACGGGAGAATTTTTCAATTGAAATAAATGGAAGAACTTTAAGGAATTGTATGGATAAATACACCATAGCATGCAAGCTAAAAAAGCATGGACCTGAAGAGATCAATAAGACAATGAAAAGCTCAATAGGAAAACCAAATATCTAATAAAATTTCAAAGGAAATGTAAAGATAGTGAACAAAATCAAGAAAGAAAAAATAACTTGCATTTTTTATATGGCACTTTTCATGATATAAAGATGTCCCAAAGCAATTTACACTGAATTAAGTACTCTTGAATTGGTCACAGTTGTAATTTGGAAAATGTGGCAGTCAAAGATTTCTCAAACAAGAAGCAACTAACCATTATCACAACACTGTTTAAGTGATGTTAATTTGGAGATAAATGTTGGCCAGAGTACAAGCTAACTCGTCTATTCTTGAAATAATGCCTTCATGTTTCACAAAAATATTTTGTATAAAAATTAATTTGCTGCAGGAACCAAGGATGTGCCAGTAGCTTGTTTACTAGTTAGTATGGATGTTTCAACATCTAGAATTAATTGCTTGAAAGGCCCCAAACTAATCAAAATAATGAATATTTAGAGAAAGATTGTGTATACCTGAGGACACAAAATGAACCAAGGAACAAACTCCAGTGTGCTAAAGTTGAAAGTGAGCCATTGAATGCAACAAAGGTTATGTTGGACTGGAAACGAGAAAGTGAACCTATTTATTTAAAATCAACAAACGAAAGGAGTGACTGGAAACTTGTTGAGCTTGCTATCATAATAATGGTAATTAATGGAATTTAAGAGTTTGAAGATTACCTAAATGAAAGTGGCAAGTCGACGTGAGTTCAAATTTGGTTGACTTGACCAGCTTGTGAATTCTGAGGAACAAACATTTGAGATGGACATTTGAAAGCTCTCTGATAGCTGGAATTCAAGAAAGCTTTTAATGTCCAAATCTTAAAACTAAGTGGATTGGAAACTCGGTGAAATGGAGAAGTCATTGGGTGATAACTGAAGGTGCAGTGTTGGATTGGAAACATGTATTTAGTGGGTACCCAGGGATTAAATGTTTGCCCTTATACTTTATGATGTACATGAATAGGCAGTAAGACAAATTATAAATTGAAGGGAAAATCGTTTCTCCAGCAGCCAAAAGAGACCAGTGTAAGCTTGGTTTCGATGATAATGCATTTGTCTGAGTTGGAAGGTTGTTTGTTCAATCTTAATGTCGGATTACATAGAATATATTGACACAGAAACAGGTCATTCTACTCAACCATCCATGCCAATGTTTAAGCTTCATTCGAGTGTTCTATCTTCTTTTCTCATCAAAATCTATCATCGTGACTATTTATTCTATTCTCCTTTATATGCTTGTCTAGTTTCCCCTTACTTATCTGCAATATTACTTCAACCGCTCTATGGTAGTGAGTTCCACATTCTCAGCACTTTTTTTTACTCAAAGAAGCTTATTCTGAATACTCTAGTTTTCTTGGTGATTATCTTATATTCATGACCCTGGTTATACTCTTTCCCCACAAGTGGAAGCATTGTCTCTGTAACTCCACCAAAATTCTTCATCATTTAAAAACTTACATTAGTCACGCCAGCCACTTTTTGAAGAGAAGAGATTCAGCCTGTCAATCCTTTTCTATTATGTATATCCACATATTTTTGGTGCCATCCTTGTAAATCTTCTGTACCTGTTTCAGTTCCTTTGTTCCCCTACTCTATCTAGACTTGTACCTTCTCAAATAACATGACCTTCCGGTTCGTCCTACTATATACTACTCACTTTTGTTTACATTGAACTTCATTGCCAATTATTTACCTACTTTGGAAGTCTGAATTGTGAACAGTAATTGTCCTAGCATTGATCCTTGTGAAACACTCCTAATTTCAGCAACCTAGGGTGGATTCCTTCTGGACCAGATAACTGATCAACTTTCAGTAATAATCTTGTCTTCTCAATTACTACTTGTCCCATTAATTTCCTTTCCTCTTTTAACGTATGCTTTACAGCAACCGCCTGCTTAATGAAGATGTATACAAAGTACGCGTTAAGTACTTTTGCCAAATTTGCTTCCTTTTATATGATTTCCCTGCAATAGCTTCAATGTCTGATGCCAAGCTTTAGATGAGTCACCAACTATTATTAAATCTGTCTTCACTGTCCTTTTTTAAGCTCAAAACAAATTTCAGCAGATACATATTTTTCTTATTTTCTTTCAGTTACCTTTTTAAATTGGTCTCTTCTGGTTCCTGATTTAGCTGCCAGTGATAATGGGTTTTTATTTACAGTATCAAAATTTCTCAGAACTACATATCTTGATCTGAGCAGTTAGCCAATCATATAGAACTTGTGTATTAGTAAAATTGGCACCATGAGAATTGATGAATTTAAAAACAAAACTAGTTTCATTAAAGAACCTGTATGTCATTATCACAGTTTTAAGAAATGTTGATTATAACTTTTATGCTTTTTATTATTTGCAATTAATAGGTCAAAAGAGGTAGACTGGCAACCATATTTTACTACACGGTTGGTAAATGATTTTGCTACACATCTTCGTGTATTCAGAAAAGCTCAACAAAGGATAGAAGATTTGAGACAGAAAAAAGGTATGGAATGATTCTCCTGTCAGCTTGTATATTTTTCTTGGAGAGGACCTTTTCTACTCTGTCACTTGCTGTTCTGTGTCTGTTCTTCCTATGTGCAGCGAGAGCCTGTAACAGAACCTGGTTGCTTGGGTGCTAAGTGCAGGAGACCTGCATGCAATTCAGCTCCTTTTGAATAGGGAGGATGTATCTTGCTAAACAATAACATAACAAGTGTAAGAGGTTAGAAACACCAGGCGCAAGGTATGTGCACCCGAAGGCAAGTTTCAAATAATGCATTAGCTCTTCGCGTATAAGATAAGATGATGCAACTACTGATCAGTGTATTTGAGAGAGTGCCACACAGAGTTACATAAGAACGTAAGAAATTGGAGCAGGAGTAGGCCATCTAGCCCTTCGAGCCTGCCCTGCCATTTAATAAGATCATGGCTGATCTGAAGTGGCTCAGTTCCACTTTCCCGCCTTCTCCCCATAACCCTTAATCCCCTTGCCTATCAAAAACCTATCTACCTGCATCTTAAATATATTTAGCGAGGCACCCTCCACCACTTCGGGCAGAGAATTCCAGAGATTCACCACCCTTTGAGTGAAGAAGTTCCTCCTCAACTCCGTACTAAACTGCCCCACCCTTATTTTGAGGCTGTGCCCTCTAGTCCTACTGTCCTTTCTGAGCAGGAAGAGCCTCTCCACCTCTATCCTATCCATCCCATTCATCATCTTATACGTCTCAATGAGATCTCCCCTCATTCTTCTAAACTCTAATGAGTACAAGCCTAGTTTATTCAGCCTCTCCTCATAGCTCAACCCCCGCAACTCCAGTATCAGCCTAGTGAACCTCCTCTGCACTCCCTCCAAGGCCAAAATATCCTTGCGTAAGTGCGGCGACCAACACTGCACACAGTACTCCAGCTGCGGCCTCACCAGTGCCCTGTACAGTTGCAGCAAGACCTCCCTGCTTTTATATTCAATCCCCCTCGCTATGAAGGCCAGCATCCCATTCGCCTTCCTGACCACCTGCTGCACCTGCAGGCTGGGTTTTTGCGACTCATGCACAAGGACCCTGAGGTCCCTCTGCACTGTAGCATGCTGCAGTTTTTCGCCATGTAAGTAGTAGTCCTTCCTACCATTATTCCTACCAAAGTAGACAACTTCACACTTGCCAACATTAAATTCCATTTGCCAGTTCCTGGCCCATTCGCCCAGCCTATCTAGATCCCTCTGCAGATTTTCCACACCCTCCACACAATTTGCCGTTCCACCAATCTTGGTGTCATCAGCAAATTTCGACACCATAGACTCGGTTTCCTCCTCCAGATCATCTATATAAATGGTAAATAGCCGAGGCCCCAGCACCGACCCCTGGGGCACTCCACTAGTCACCAACCGCCAATCCGAATAGCACCCATTGACCCCCACTCTCTGCCTCCTATTTGACAGCCAATCCCCTATCCACGCTAACACCCTACCCCCAACTCCATGCCCCCTAACATTCTGTAACAACCTCTTGTGCGGCACCTTATCAAACGCCTTCTGAAAATCAAGAAACACCACATCCACCGGTTCTCCTCTATCTACCGCACTAGACACATCCTCATAGAATTCCAATAAATTCGTCAGACACGACTTCCCCTTAACGAAACCGTGCTGCGTCTGCTCTATCAAACAATTCTCCTCAAGATGCCTCGCTATTTTCTCCTTGATGACGGATTCAAGCATTTTTCCTACAACAGACGTTAAACTGACTGGCCTATAATTCCCTGCCTTTTGCCTGCTACCCTTCTTAAACAACGGTGTAACATTAGCCGTTTTCCAATCTTCCGACACTTCCCTGGAATCCAGCGAGGTTTGGAAAATAATCATCAAGGCATCCACTATCACCTCTGCCATTTCTTTCAGAACCCTTGGATGCATTCCATCCGGTCCTGGGGACTTGTCCACAGTCAGTCCCTCCAGTCTGTTGAGCACTGCCTCTCTAGTAACAATAATGTCATTCAGGCCCTCCACTCCTACCATCTTTCCATCGCTAACACAGTTAATGTTGACGTATAAGTTGAGGGTTTATAGATGGGTGGAAGATTAATTAATTGACCAGGCGAATAGGGATAAATGGGTCATTTTCAAGTTGGTAGGCTGTAACGGGTTGGGTGCTGCAATCCCAGCTATTTACAAGGTCATAATAGTTTACACAAAAAGGCCGAGACTGCTATAGCCACGTTTGCTGTTGAGAGTTTGTTACAGTTCAGGTTTATAATACTGTTTTAGTAATGTTTCAAATTTGGGATAAGTGAATGAGTTTGTGACCTAGCCTGAAGTTTGCTGATCGTAAACTTTCATGGTGTGATTGTGAAGGCTGAGGGTATTTTACTGGGAAGAAAGTACAAAGAATTTACGCTTGGAGACAATGTATCTGAATCTTCTAAAGACCCAAGAATAGATATTAGGATATCGTCTGTTCTCATTTACTTCATTGACACCCAACTCTCACTTTCTCTCTGTAAATTTCCTTTGCTAATCCAATCATGTAGATAAATTTTGAGTAGTTTGTCTAAGTCATTGCGCAGAAGTTTTCCGTTTTTCCATGATATCAATTAGAAGATTTATTTATATACAGCTCTTTGTTAAACTCCTGCTTTATCGGCTGTCTCAACAATTCAAAAGTGAACAAAATTAGTTTCACCAAGCCAAAATTAAGTTTTTAATAATATCTGTAAGAGATGCACAGTCAGTGGAAGAAGAGTGGCCTGAGTGAGTATATTTGGGAATTTGATTCAAACCAGGAATTGGGTGCATAGAGAAAAGAGGATTTTTAGTGAAGGTCTGCAATGTGACTTAGAATAGAGTGCTGGGACTTGTGTAATTAGGGAGTGAGGAAAGGAAGGGAAAGAGGTGTTTTCTACTTTTTTCTAACTTTCTCAGCCTCAGGAAGTAGTGCTACTCTGTTGTAGGAGAAGTTAGGTTTTGGTGAGTATCTGGTAAGTGACACTGGTTTAGTCTATTCCTAGAGTTCTAAATAGTCTAGCAGCTGGTGGTAAGTTAATAAAACATGTAAAAATAAAAAATAATTGAACTAAATCATTAACTAAAATCCATTAAGATGGCAGGACAGGTGAGGTGTTACTGCTGCAGTGTTTGGAAGTTCCTGCGTGCCAGTTTGAGATATAGTTGAGGGATTGACACTATTTTCTGCAGCAAAGTTCAGATGGTTGTGCTGCCTGACAGGTGCCAAGGTTTGGGACATCTGCTTAGGGCTGGAACTTGCGGTTAGAGAGGGCAGACCTAGTTGTTGTGATCCACATAGGCAGCAACAATATAGGACAGAGAAGGAGAATCTGCATATTCAGTGTGAGGACCTAGACGACAAATTAAGTAGAAGAACCTCAATAGTCATAATTTCTGGGTTGTTACCTAAGCTAAGTGCAAGTTG
This sequence comes from Carcharhinus amblyrhynchos, assembly GCF_965287045.1. NCBI lineage: Eukaryota > Metazoa > Chordata > Chondrichthyes > Carcharhiniformes > Carcharhinidae > Carcharhinus > Carcharhinus amblyrhynchos. The sequence goes on from NC_137325.1 coordinate 69,138,314, forward strand.
GCATAGGGCAAATGGAAATGAATATCTCCAAGACTGATGTGGGCGAAGTGAGTCTTGGTTTGTGAGACACTAGTACTGGTACTGGGGAAAGTGGGACCTGTACCTTGAGACATCTACATCTGGACCCTGCTGGGATGGTGTTCTTGCAAGCCACTTAGCTAATAAAGTATAGGGGTTTTAAATTAAAAAGTGGGGCAAAGGATCAAACTTGTGTAGTTACAGTAAATCAAAGAGGTAGAAAGTGGTATTGTTATGGGAAATGAAACAGACCATGAGGGATAGAGACTAAAAATCTGGCAGTACATCAACAGATCAGACTAAAGTCTACAAAAAGGATAAAAGTAAAACAACTTAAAGCGCTGGTACCTTTTTAACTTTAATCTTTAAGTTATCTTCAAGCTTAAAAGAAAAAGCTTATAATTGTGCAGAGTTCCAATGGTGGTGGAGTCCAAAACTCAGGGTCATAGTTTGAGAATAAGGGCTAAACTTTTTAGGACCGAGGGGAGGAGAAATTTCTTCATCTATAGGGTGGTGAATCTGTGGAATTCACTACCACAGAAAGTAGTTGAGGTGAAAACATTGTGTGATTTCGAGCTGTTGCAGCCACCATTGATGTACATGTGGGCTTATACGATTGGTGTCAGGATTTTCCACATGGAGATAGTTCTTTATAGCCTGATTCTGTCCTCAACTTTCATGCATGTGGTTCTTCACATCATTGGATAATGATCAGGAAGAGTTTATTCCTCCCATTGCCTTCAACTCTTTTGCCATTCGCCTTTAAATAAGTACCATTCTGCTAATGGGAATAGTTTCTACTGTCCACTCTGTCTAGATCCCTTGTAATTTTGACCGCCTCTATGTCATATCTCCTTTCAAACTTCTCTTTTCCAAACTATCCCTGTAACTTTCACTCACAGAGGCTCAGAATGAGAGGGAAGTTTTATAATAATAATGCTTAGATATTGTGAATGTGTAATTAACTGACACCATTAGTCAGGTTGCAGCTAGGCTGTTTCTCTATGTAATGCCACAAGAGAACTACTGGTATGTTTTAAGTTCTGGTCTCACTTTATTTTGCTTTTGTGTTTTCTTTTGATGCTGTTTCTCCCCTTGAAGAATTGTTCTCATTTTTTTAAATTCCTAGCATGTGACCTCTCAAATGAATTGAAATCCACTAACAATTTATGACACTTGCTTGCTTAGGTGAATGACATCCTTGTAAGGATCCCATTGACAGATAAGCCTCTTATTTTCTCATCAAGTTCTTTGTGGGTAATTGAGGTTGAGTTAATAGCATTCAAGGTATAAGGCCATGCTTTTCGCGTTGGAGAGAAGGGAAGAAATAAGGGATGGATGAGAGACAGATGAGTTGAATCAAAGTAATGCGTCAATGTAAACTTTGCAGCATAGCTTAATCACCTTCGAGTTATTGCATGTTAATTCCATTAGAAGTGTTTACCTGGCATCAAGATGTTGGACACATCTAACTGCATTTTAATTGCATGTAGTTGTTCTCAACCAAACTATTGCAGATGTTGAGTTAGAAACAACAATGTTTATAAGATTATAATTCACATACTCCTTGAAAGAAAATTAATTGACTTAAATTGCTTGTCTGTTTGAAGCAGAAGATGAGAAAGGGAACTCTTGCTAGGATAGCTTCCCCTCTTTAGCATGTTGTGTATTTTTGCCTGAATTGTTTTATTCGCCCAATCATTGACACAAGCATTCTGTGCCACTCAGAAACATGACGGAATTGTAGATCTTCATCAGTTGTAGTCTATGCCTAGCCATTATGAAACTGAGCAGATAACTGAACATTTTTTCCCCTTAGTGATCTTCATGTGAAAAGAATCCACCTTCCAAAAAATGTCATTCCACTGCTTATTACTTCTATAAGTGGATCGCATGGAGCAATCCACATCTTATTGTCGTTTGCCAGTTAAGAACCTTAGGTTTCAATGTATTCAAATCTTATATGCTTAATATGAACACTAATTCTGTCTGGTGTGAGAATACTTTCAAATTTAACAACAAAACTGCTAATAGCAAATCAGGCATCACCTTTGGAGAAAGATGTTCAGGTCTATCCAATGAAATACATTTATTTCTCATGGTGCCAATTACCCAAGGACAGTGGTATAGCACGTAGAGTGACAGGAACATAGAATTACAAGGAGACGGTGATAGTTCAAATGATTGGGGGAAAAGCTAAGGCAAATAAATTTCAGTGCGGTTAATTTATGAGGTCATCCATTTCGAAACCAGAAAAAGAAAAGTTTCAAGTATTAAACAGTGAAAATCTATGAACTGTGCAATTTAGGGATTGGTGTACAAAATTTTTTTTATACCTGACTTCTCAAAAATGCTATTGACGTTTTAGCCTCTGTGACAGTCATGTAAAGAGAGTGATCTTCAGTGGGTGACATTAAACATAGTGGGAATTGTTCAAACAACAGGTTTTAAAAAGAAAAATGTTTTTTATAGTTTTTTTTGCAGCAGCAATCAGGTCTCACCAGGCTCACCATTAGAAAGAAACATGATTTAAAGGGGCCATGCAGCTGATAGCACGTTGCTGCCTTCGAGCTCACAACTCCAAAATTGCACCCTGTGACTCTGTCGGGGTTGCAATCCACTGTTTGTGAAGCCCTGCTCCATGGCCAGAAGATGTGAGTATAAAGGGGAAATAGGTTTGCTACAGCTATACAAAGCTTCAGTTAAACCACATCTGGATTTTCTTGTACGTTCTGGGCACCATACCACAGAAAGGATATGTTGACGTTGGAAGTGCAGAACAAATGTGCCAGAATGTTAACAGGGTCCCAAAGGTTAGATTGTAAGGAGAAAGTACATAAGCTAGATTTGTATTCATTGAAATATGGAAGGTTATGGGGATTTTTGATCAAGATTTTTAGGATTTTGAAAGGAATAGTTGAGTGAGGTAGAGATATGTTTGCCCCCTTGGTGACAATCTATGGCAAAGGGATACCATCTTAAAATCAGAGTAAGACCCGTTAGGAGAGAAATTGGGAAACAATCCTTTATGCAAAGGGTGGTTGAATTGTGGAACCTTCTCCCACAGAAAGTAGTAGATGCTTGCATAATTAATAATTTTGAATATGAGATCTAGGAAGTTTTGCTAGACAAGTATGTGAAAGGAGATGGAGCCAAATCAAATAGATGGGCTGATCTGCATTTCAACTTTATCGAATGGTCTTGAGAGGGAAAATGATCTAATTGTCCTTGTGCACAATTTGGTTACTTAATACTGCATCGTAACTCTTTCACTTCTGAGGTCTGTATGGTACCTTTCATTAATGTATCTTTAAGAAGTCCTTAAAGTAACTGTAATACATTGGTGGATTCTAATTCGTCAATGGAGCAACAATTCCATCATTTCAGATGTTTCAGAAGAGTTCGTTGAAACGTTTTTTGAGGTTGAAGTGGAAATGGAGAAAGAAGTCTGCCGCGACCTAGTTTGTACTTCAGTTAAAGATGAAGAAGGTTTGTTTTATTTTTCAATTTTTGTTTTTAACTTTTCTGCTATAAAAGATCACTCAGAACATATGGAAGAAGTTTATTTTACATATTTTGGCTTATTCAACAAGAACAAACTGAGAGTTTCTCTCTTTGTTCTCCTGCATTCTAAAATCACAACCTCTAACTTTTCAATTTTAAGTATTTTTACCTCTGTTGTACTTTGAAAATCCATTCCACACCATGATCACTATTTACATGAAAATAGTATTCTGATATTCTTGGGGTGGGACTTTCTGGCCCTTCTTGCTAGCAATGGAGATTTGAATGGCTTGCCACGTGTGCCGCTGGGAAACCTACCATGGTGGGGCTGGTAAATCCTGGCCTGGAAATAACCTTTTTGAAATTGTGCCAGCCTTTGTTACTGTCGCCCTTCACGTTAAATAGCATTAAGAAGTTAGCTGATCTGTACCTTAAGCAGTTGTATACTTGTGAAGTTTCCTTGTGATTGTCTTTTAATGTAATTTTTTGCAGTCACTCCTCAACTCAGTTGTTTGTTAGGGGTACCTTTGTGATCATTCTCTGCAGTTCCACATTTTGTGAATGTTTCTCTTGTGGCCAACAAAAAGCGCTGGCCAAGAGAGCAATGCCAGCATGCTGTGAGAGAATAAATTTAAAAAAGCTAAAACAGGCCTTGGTCAATGACCAAGGTGTTTTCAGCTTCAGCAGGACTGAAATTAAAATCTCTTATTTTAATGCTACTAACTTTAGATGTGGTTTCAGTAGAGCCTGCTAAACAGTAATTTTGTAGCATCAAGAATTGTTTTTGTGATCTTCAGTAAAGTTAATTGATTTCTCCAAAAGCAAAGAAAAATATGCGGAGCATTTATTAAATCCACTTGATATAAAAGCTGCTGCAAGTTCCTGGCACTGACAGGAGTGCACTGCTAGCTTGGAGGGAAACACAAATTTTATGTATGTGTTTTTAAAAAAAAATCTCCTTACAAGCTTAGCATTATAAAACAGGTACCAAAAGCTTCAAGATCTGTAAAATGCCCCCAAAATGAGAAACCACTTCAAACAGTCTACAAGCCAGTTAAAAACAAAATGAAGCACCGTAATTACAAATATATTGAGCAAAAGTCTTGTCCTCTTAAACTAGGAATATGAAGTTTTAATTTTAGTCTGTTGCTCAGATTTCTCATGAAACTGCTTTACAAGTTATACCCTTGTGTTTTGTCATGCAGCATTTCCACTTCAAAATTAACCAACTTGCAAGAAAATGTTTGTTACTATTCACTCAAATTTAATCGTCCTCTTAAGCTTTAAGAGAAAATTATTAAAATGAAGACTGGTAATTTATCAGTTGTTTTTCATGTGGACCCTTGGCTGACTTTTTTAAAGATCCATAATTTAGGACCCTGCACTTCAACTGCACGTTTCTTGTATCATCACTTTTTGAGACTAGTTAGTTGCCGGAATCATAGTGGCATAGTGTCACAGCTTGCCATTGTTTCTCAGTATAGATTCTTGAAAGCCATCTCTAACTTAATCTGCTTCAGCATTAGCATTTGTTTTCTTGTTGTATTTAATGTACAAAGAAAAAGCAGTTTTTGTGAATAAACCATGTTATATTTGTGTGAATCTCCATCAAAACTTTTTTTAAAGGAAAGCTTATTCTTTTAATACTTTGTTTAATGTGTAAAGTTGCCTTCCATACATGCACATCCCACACTAGAGAAAAGCATCCAAACCAATTTTTCAGAAGGTGAAAACAGACTTTCTAATGCATTCCTGGCCAATCTCCACATTTTTCCTTCTAAACACTTCAGGTCATGCTAAACCTTGTTGCCTTCGTTGTTATGCACCCAAAATCCTATTCGCCCATTGATTTACATTTGCTGTTGGTTACGCAACATCTTTATTTTAGAAATGTCATCCTTGTTTGTAAATCCTTCCATGATCTGTCACACCCCCCACTCCCAACCCTACTCTAATCTCCACTAGCTCTTTGTCCATATCTGTGCTCTAATTCTGTCCCCTTGAAGTTCCTAACTGAACCATCGGTGGCCATAATCTTCAGTTGCTTGTAGTCTAACAGCTGGAATTTCCCCCTGAAATTTCTCTGTTTCTCCATCTCACTTCCTTGTAAGATGCTGCTTGAAACTTACTTATTTGATTAAGCTTATGGCTGTCTGCTGAGGTATCACCTCAATGTCAGTTTTGCTTACGTTGCTCATATGAAGCACTTTGGATGTTTAAAGCCACCAATATAAATAAGGTTGTTGTTGTTAAAGTGACGCTGTTTGAGGTTTTCTGTATGACGGGCATATACAAACTGTTGACATCAAATTGTCTCTTTTTCAGGATTCCTGAGAGATCTTTGTGAGATTTTGTTGTATTTGTTTCTACCTCCTGGAGACTTCCATAACAAGAACATGCGATATTTTCTAAGGGTGAGACTGGCTGGTTAAAATTTCCAAGCAGATTATCTAGTTTCTGAAAATGATGTAATTTGTAACTATTTTAGCACCTGTCTTTTAATGTTCCGTTTAACCAGAGAAAATTGTGGCTTTTCCAGGTTTTGATGTCAAACAAGTAATGAGATAATACAAACGCAGTAGAATGGTTGAGAGAATTGGTAGAAGTAGAACTGGGTGTTAACTTGCAAATGAAAGCTGACCCTGTATCTTTAAGTCTTGTTATCCTGGCATGAATGTAGATAAGAAATTTAAATCAACTGAGCAAAGTTATTGTGGCTTTCTGAATTCTGATACAATTGTTAACTGTTCAAAATGTGCAATTTCCATTTGGAATTTTTTCTCCATTTCGAACACTTCCTATATTGTCAATATGTAAACTTGACTCTTAACATGTTTTATTTTACTGTTTAATGACACTTGTACAGATAAATAATTTTGTTATTACTGCAAAATATTTTTAAGAGCTGGCTAGCAGGAAACTTAAACTATGTTCTATGCTTTAGAAGCTGTGTAATTTTCAGATATTTTAATGCATTATTATGATTTACAAAATGCCAATCTATCCAAAAGGATTATTTTAATTTTTCAGGAAATTTTGGCAAAAGGAATTCTTCTTCCGTTAATCAACCAGCTCAGTGATCCTGACTACATTAATCAGTATATTATATGGTTGGTAAGTTGTAAGCTTTACATTATGATCTGTTAATCCGTTGGAATCTGAATGAGTTGTATGTCATGAAAGTATGTTTTTCTCTGCAAGTTTTTTTTTTGTAAAATGATCCACATCTGCCATTTATGACCTCTTTCATAGTTCGTTTACCCACATGCCTGATTGCGGTTTGTGACTGGAAACTTCACTCATCTGCAATTTTTTTAAAAAGTTACACTTCTCACCTGAATGCATGGCCCACATCTTTGCAACCTCTTCTAGCTGTGTACACCTATTGATTTTCTAACTTTAGCCTTTGTTACATGTCCACTTTAGTAACACAGCCTGCTGATGTTTTGGCTCTACACTTCTGCACACCATCCATGAACCGTTTTACACAGCTTTCCCATTCTTTATCTTCAACACCTTTTTCAACACAGTATCAGATATCTTCCACAATTCTAGAATGATAGAAAAATTGCACATAGTATTGAATAGTGGGAAGTGGCTGAAACTCAAGGCCCAAGCCGTATGTGTAGAGCCCATATGAACAAAGAGCCGGCCCTTAATATTTGATGACACTGTTGATTGACCCCCCCCCCACTGAAGTCTGTGATTCTGCCCACTAATTCTTGCAAGACAACCTCAAAGCTCCCACATGCAAGTCAAATAAAGCCCTGTTTGCATGGTAACAGAGCAGGTCAACTCCTTCAAACCTTTCCCAAATTGCTGAGTGTGGCTCAGCTTGGGCATTAAGACCAGCTATGAACCTGGGAATTTGCTGCATGAATGACTTTTGGCCTGATTGAAGTGAGAGACAGCCGAGCTGGAGCCTTGACACTTGGATTCAGGCTCTACTCAGTTAACTAAAGGAAGAGATCCCCATTATTTCACATTTCTTTTTCTTCCCCCTCCCCACCATCAGTACTTCACCTCTGTGTACTTGCCTGTCTTGTGCCTCTTATGGCTAAAGTTTTTGTAATTGGGTCCATGGATAAACTGTGCTTGCTGTTAGCAATTTCACTCTTCGTGAAATCATATGGGAATGAAACTCCTGCGAGTGGCTGGAGTTGACTGTATATTCATACATTTGAGCAGAATAAATATAAAACAAAAGATTGTAGTAATGATGTTGGAAAAAATTGACAATGGGTAAAATAATGGTGCCACATACGAGCCTGAGAAGAAAAATAAAACACCAAATGCTCTTCTCTGGGAAGAAAAGTGAGATGATGAAATTAAAGTAATTTCAGTGGTCACAAAATTGTATTTGTGGTGTCTAGGGAGTGTTTTGAAGTCCCATGTTCTAGGTTAAGGAATGGTGCCTGATTTAGTAATTTGGGGGAGAGGAAGAGGAGAAAATCTGAACAAAAACAAGGTACAACTATCAACAGTCAGTTTTTCCCAACCATTATCAATCAACTTGGGTTAATTCTGGAATTATTGTTAGTTGTGCCTTCTCTTGTTGAATATTTTATCTAACTGAGACTAATTTAATGCATTGATTTTGAATTTACTGACAATATTATCTGTTACAGATCCGTGATGCCAATTGTAATTATGAAGCTTTTTTGAATATTATCAAATTAAGCGACAAAGTCGTAGAACTCGAAGCAGTAAGAGATAGAGCGGCAGAGGAGCTGCAGTATCTTCGATCTTTAGATACCGCTGGTGATGGTAAACGTCCAGTTCTATTTGATTTTGCTTACGTTTTAAAATTTCCCATTCAGCTGGAGGCAACATTTGAACAATAAGCAATAACTGCCTTGGCCAGAAATTGAATAAGATGCAGAATAGAGGATGCCTTGTTCATTCATAGGTTAATTAAGGATCATCCATCATCTTTGGAGCCAAACAATTGACCTATGTAGATCTGGTGAAGCAGTGGTAGTGTATTGGCAGTAATATATACATTTTCATAAGGTATGTTACAAAAATTCAGATATAAAAACCAAGTGGAAATGTAGGCACATGGTAAAATGTGAGGAATGGACTGGAAACCAGGTGACTTAGTCCTCATTGGAAAGGGGTAGAAGGGGCGTGTCCCATGGGTTAGTTTGGAACATGTGCTACGGTTTATGTAGCACTAATATTTGTTGATACCAAGGACATTCATAAAATATATACCTTAGTTGATTGGCTGCTTTGGTGATGGGAAGCCATTGGCGTATCACAGCAATTTGCTCTTAGACCCCTATTATTCGTCATTTATATAAACGCCATAGATGACTGTGTCGGGGGTAGGATTAGTATGATTGCAGGTGACACAAAGATTGGTTGGGTGGGTAACAGTGTAGTTGAATGTCTTGGGCTACAGGAATGTTCTGCCTGGGAGGGTGGTGGAGGTGAGTTGCCTTGCATCCTTTAAAAAGTACCTGGATGAGCACTTGACATGTCATCACATTCAAGGCTATGGGCCAAGCACTTAAGGAGAGAAGACATGGACCTGAAACTCTGAACTGGCTTGCCATGCCATTTCAGAGGGCATTTAAGAGTCAACCACATTGCTATGTATCTGGAGTCACATAGAGACTAGAACAAATAAGTATGGTAATTGAGAAGGAGCAATGAATGCTGACCTCAGCAATGTCACACGTTCACCCCATGAAATAGGAATTGGTAAATTAGTGTTACTATCAAGTCAATCCTTGCTAAATGTAACATGATCTTTAAATATTTTGATAAGTCTATATATTTTTATTTGTGCATATTTTTGTTAATTGTTTTATGAGATACCAAATGCATTAATTAAAAAAAACAACTGAGTTGAATTAATAAAGTTTTGCATAACTGTTGCAACTTTATTTTCAGATATAAGCACTATAAAGAATCAGATAAACAGCTTACTGTTCGTGAAGAAAGTCTGTGAAACAAGAGTTCAGAGATTAAACTCAGGAAAGGTAACTGTTTCTAAATCTCAAAATTTATTTCTCAAATGCTTTAAAATTTTCCTTTAACTTAAAAGTTCCTGCCATATTTGATTGCATGTTTTAGTTATTAATTTTGAAGGAGTTTGAGTGAGGCAGTAAATCTATTTGTTTGGTTGAATTTTTGAAATTTCACTTGTTTGCCAAACAATGAAAGTGCATTTGTAATTGAAGAAAATTGTCTTTGTCGGCGATAATACAAGATTGGTCCACTTTTCAATGCTGGCATAAATGAATGTTTTGCACAATTCCTTTATTGAGAAGTTGGAATTCACGATAAGTATGCATATGTGCTATTTAATCCTACTTGACTATGCTTCCAAGGCGGTGAGAGCTCTCAGCACCTTCTCCACCCACCCCCAAAAACAAACATAACTGTATTGGGAAAAAAAGATACAAATATTGGAAGTTTGAAATATAAACAGAACATGCTGAAAATGCAGAGCAGATTTGGAAGGAAAACAGACAAGTTATAACACTTTGGAGGCAAGAACACTCTTCAATTAAAATGACTGTTTTGACATGTGTCACACTTGATCACATCAGTTTATGTTTTAAACATTTGGCCATTAAACATTCTGTGGGGTTTCTTCTGTTCTTCTGCAGTACCTTATTTTTGTGACTTATTGAAGCCTCCAGACAAATGGCTGAAAGTGGACACTTATGCTGTTTATCTGGCACTTGTGGCAAAAGACTGGAAGAACTGTCACAGTGTCATTGCTATAATTTTCTGTGTTTTCCTCAAAAAACTATACAAATTTCTTTCAAGTTATTAATGCAGACCTAACTGCTCTTGCTAGAAGGATTTTCCATGTATCAACTGGTGAGAGAGGGAAGGCGTTGTTATTTTCATTCTTTTGTTTGAGACTTGTTAATTTTGAACTTATTCCACATTTCTAATTCCTACCAATACTTTTGCTTTCAGTTTGTGTATTTCAATACTTGGAGAATGTTGAATTGCGTTTGTACCACCTAATCTCCTGCCTCAGCCTCCCAACTAATTTACTTTTGAAACATAAAAGCATTGAGTCTCTGCTCGTAACCTAGAATATAATTCCTGAAGTCACTTACCCTGTTCTCAGCATGGGCAAAACATTGGCACAGAATATAATGTGGGAAAATGTGAACTTGTCTACTTCAGCAAGAAGAATAGAAATGCAATATATTATTTAAATGGTGAGAGATTGGAATAGGACATTCGGCCCTTAAAGCCTGTTTAACCATTTTTTATGCTCATGGATAAACCTGATCCCACTTCTTGTACATCCACCACATCCTTTGATCTCTTTTTTTAGTCTAAAACTTTACACATGCATCATAGAAAGCATTCTTTCTGGATGTATCACAGCTTATTATGGCTCTTGCACTGACCAAAACAGCAAGAAACTACAAATGGCCGTGAACGAAACCCAGTCCATCATGCAAACCAGCCTCCCATCCATTGAACTTGTCTACACTTCCTGCTGCCTCGGAAAAGCAGCCAGCATAGTCAAGGACCCCTCGCACCCTGGGCATACTCTGTTCCACTTTCTTCTGTCGGGAAAAAGATACAAAAGTCTGAGGTCCTGTACCAACCGACTCGAGAACAGTATCTTTCCTACTGCCATCAGACTTTTGAATGGACCTACCATGCACTAAGTTGATCTTTTTCTACATCTTAGCTATGACTGTAACACTACATTCTGCACTCTCTTTATGAACAGTACGCTTTGTCTGTAGAGCACATAAGAAGCAATACTTTTCACTGCATATTAATACATGTGACAATAACTCAAATCAAAAAATCAAGAGCTGTCTCTTACTCCTTGAAAACATGCAATGTTACAATGTTTTGTCCTCAACTGCTTTTGTGCTAGGTTCTCTGGTGAATTAACCTTTGTGTCTATCCTGTTGAACCCCTTCAGAGTTTGGGTAGTTTTATTTCTGGAAAGATTTGTAGGTGGATGGATGCACAACATTGCAGTGACTTAAATTGGAGACTAGAAGTTTAACTTTGTGAAATTAGGAACTTGGAACTAGGATGACGGACCCATGTTACTTGGTGCAAGATAAAATATGGTAGCAGAATTTTAAATTATCTCATGTTTTTAGTACAAGTTGGGAGGCTAACTAAGAGAAAAATGAAGTAATTCAGTCTGGAGGTGATCAATGGATGTGATGAATACCGTGGCAGATGAGATGAGGTAAAGTGGAGACAAGTGGTGTTACTGAAGGAAGGAGACAGATTTTTTGATGATATGAGATCGGAAACCTGGTTCAGAGTTGAAGTGGACATCAAACTTGGACAATCTGGTTCAGCTTGAAGTTCTGGCAAGAGGCTCTGGTAAGCTTAGGGTGTTGGTAGTAGGATCGTACACTGTTGAAATTAATTTTGATGTGTCCATGAACTTCATTATTATTTGATCAGGTTTATGAATAATATCTTGCACTGAATAACAAGCACGTCTTTCCATCTTTGGCAATGAATGACCTGATTTTATGTTATCAACTTTTTGCTTGAGTATATCAATTTGGATAAGCCACGCCCTCCTACAGATACTCCTGGTTACCTTGACGTTAATTGTTATGAATGACATCTAATCCCACATTTAACTGGCTCGTTGCAAACATATTGCATTTCATGTTTCAGTGTGCTTGACTTTAATTGTTAATATGATAAGTAGTTTGCACAGAGATGTTGTGAATAGCTGAGAAAGAGCATTCATTAATTCCCAAGAGCATGGATCTTGCTCATTCTTTGAATTTAACACCACTTCCATGTGCCCTCAAGGACTTTTAATCTGTTAGTAAACTGTACAACCAAAAGTTTTCCTTTTTTTATCGTTTTCAAAGTTTTTCTTGTTTCTGCTGCAGGGGATTAATGGAAGGTCTTTGCTGCTTCCTTCAAAAAAATTATTCGTTTTTTTTGAAAACAAAAGGCTTCATAAAAAGTGAGAGTAATGTTACGCACCTTACCAGGAAATGTGTGCATGATGCAAAACTCTTAAAGGGGGACTATCCCACAAATTCTCCCTATTGTATAATGTTTGGGGAAGTATGTAGGGGGATGTTGAAATCTATCTTAAGAGAATGAGGGACCTTATGCATGTATTGTGTTATGATTGTGACCTGTAGATCAAGTTCTAACCTAAGTTTGACAAGAAGCTTCAGATATTTTGATAAAATATGAATTTAGTAAAGCATTCAGTTACATAAGTATCATTGCTCAAGTATGATTCATAAAACATGAATTTCCATACTCAAATAATTTAAAATGTTTATTCTATGAATACCATCATTACCTGGGAATGAAAGCCGTGTTCCAGATTCAAAAAATTGCTGGCCAAATGGTGTCTCACTTTTCACACATTCTGGGCAAGATTTTTTTTGTGTGAATTCCATATTATTTGCATGCTTGCATAAATAGCTTATGAAATTTAATACTTCAGTGATGTTATTAGGTGCTGCATCAGCATCTGATATCATTACATAACTTTCAAATGTTGTAACAGTTCACTTGTAAACTTGCATCAAAATAGGTACAGCTAAGTGGGTCTGTCTGTGGGTCTTAGCCAGTTCAAGCATTTTTGTATGTGAAATGGGATTGAACAATAGCGGTAGAATGAGAAACTATTTTTTCAGAACTGTAATAATTAACTTAGTTTTGTGTTTGCCTCTGACAAGATATCTCTTTAGTACAGCTTTTTGGCCAGAATGAAAGAGATAATTGATGTAAATGTAAAGAAGTGAATGATAATACTGATTGAGGAGAGGGAGGAAAGGGAAAATAATTCGATCTACAACTGTCAGAACTTAGCAAGTAGTATTTCCCAACTGGATTGAAAAGGTTAGAGAAGCTTAACATGTAATGTACTAATAAATTATCCATCAAATTATTTTGATAATTCCATTTTTGTTCGTAGACTGTTTGATATTTCTGTTTGTTTTCCAAAATACACGCAGCATTCTATTTCAAAATGCCTTAAGAACGTAAGAACATAAGAAATAGGAGCAGGAGTAGGCCATCTAGCCCTTTGAGCCTGCCTTGCCATTCAATAAGATCATGGCTGATCTGAAGTGGATCAGCTCCACTTTCCCACTTTCTCCCCATAACCCTTAATTCCCCTGTCTATCAGAAACCTATCTACCCGTGACTTAAATATATTCAGCAAGGTAGCCTCCACCACTTCTTGATGAAAAAAATTTGCCTTGATGAAAAAAATTCTCAAAGGTATTCACGTTTACCTCTACTGTCTGTAATACCTATTGGTGGTGGTCTCAAAGCCATTTACTGTGGTCATGGAACATTGGTCTGCATACTGGTGTTGAACTACCTTACATTTCTACTTGAGCCACCTTGCAGTAATATGATTTCTGTGTATCTGAAGTGAAATAATGGATACAAAATTTCATAAGGCATCTGAATAGTGTTAGAAGATGCTATAAATCATCAGTAGGTCTGGCAGTATCTGAATGGTTAATATTTCAGGTTGCTGACTTTTCACCACAATCGAGGAATTGGAGATTTAGTTGTCAAGATTTTGTACACTTATGAACTAATATGGAGCCTGGGAAAAAGGAGGGGGAGGACAGGAAAGAAAAAGGAGAATGATATGGTGATAGCACAATTGACTAAATTAAAAGAGAGATGATAGTGCAAGATAAAAGTGGGTGTTTCTTTTGCATGTTCTATTACCAGATTGGAGCCCATCACTCAAACTTGTCAACTTGCTTGCAGATACAGCTGGCATTGTAGTTGTCAAAATTTGGTTAAACCAAATAGTTTTATTGGATGAGGCAGTTCCTGATCATGATCCAAGATGCTTGCCGTTAAACAAAAAGCTGTAATTGGTGGAAATGTGGAAGCACCATGGTCATCAACTTTTTCAGCTAGTATTTGTGAAAAATTTCATTAGTTTTTTGTTTGCTTCAAGGAATGTTGACATCACTAGCAAGGACAGCATTTGTTTTTCATTCTTATCTTCGAGAAGGAGGTGGTATTGATGACTTGTGTTCACCCATGGTGCTTTTAAATAGAGAATTCTAGGATTTGACCCAGTGACCAAAAAAAATGACTATTTATGTTTCCAAATCAGGATGGTATGTCTTGGAGAGCTTCCTGGTAATAGTGTTCCCATGCATCTTATGGCCCTTGCTCTTCACCTGCCTGTCTGTCACAGAGATGGATCCTTTGGATTAACAGGAAAATTTTATCCCACGTCAGTGCAGGATTAGATTTGTGGAGCAAATGGTTGCAGTTGATCTGGTTGAAAGAACTTGTATTTCAGACCCCTGACCATCAATGATTAAGGTGTGGCCATTGACCAGAAACTCAACTAGATCAGCCATATAAATAATGTGGTTACTAAAACAAGTTAAAGGCATGAATTCTTTGATGCATGGCTCACTTTCTGATTCCCCAAAGCTACTTCACCTTTAAGGCAAAAATCAGGAATTTGATATATTTAGAAACTTGACGTCATTGAGGGCAAATCAACCTGCTTCATCAGCAGCCCATCAATCATTTTAAAAATTCAGTCCCTCCATCACCAGTAAACAGTGGCAGCAGTGTGCTGTCCCCACGATGTTTTGCAGCAACTAATCAAGCCGCCTTCGACCACCTACCAAACCCACCGTCTTTCCAATTTGAAATAACAAAGGCAGCAGGGATACCACCATGTCCACATGTTCCCCCAAGCCTCTCTCACTTCTGACTGGGCATATGCCAACGTTCTTTCTTTGTTTTGGTGGAAATGTCCTGGAATTTCCTACCAAACACCTCTTCATACTGTCGCAAGCCTCGTAAATTGCAACAGTTCAGTAAAGAGCTTATTATCACTTTCTTGAGGGCAGCTAGCAATAGATAATAAATGCTAGGCTTACTAATGATTCACATGCCCTGAAAATAAGTCAAATTGTTACTTTTGTACAACAAATATCCATTATTGGCATAATGTACATTTGATTGTCAAGAGCATCATCCTGCTGCATACAGTAGTAGCATGATACAGTGACACTTCCCATCTTCTTAATCCACTCCCTGCTTTTAAGTATTCCAAATCAGGGCAAAAGTCTAATACTTGGAATATCAGACTAATGTCTGCAATGGACAGAAACAGAAGTTGCTGGATAAACTCACCAGTCTGGCAGCATCTGTGGAGAGAGAAGCACAGTTAAACTAAAGAGAGGTTAGCAGAGATGTAATGGGCATAAGACAAAGTGACTGTTAATGGTGCAATGTTTACATGTCTGTCCTTGGCCTGCTGCAGTGCTCCAGTGATACCCCATGCAAACTGGAAGAATAACACATCTTATGATTCGATAGTTTACAACTTTCTGGACTCAACATCAAGTTCAACAACTTCAGACTGTGAACATCCCCTCCATTTGACCATAAGACATAGGAACAGAACTAGGCCACTCAGCTCATCGAATCTGCTCTGCCATTCAATCATGGCTGTTTTTTTTTGTTCCCATCGTCATTCTCATGCCTTTTTCCCCTAACCCCTCATTAATCAAGAGCGTATCTAACTCTGTCTTAAAGACACTCAATGACCTGGCCCTCCACAGCCTTCTGCAGCCCACTCTCTGAAGAAATTCCTCCTCTTCTCTGTTTTACAGGATCGTCCCTTTAGCTTGAGACTGTGCCCTCTGGTTCTAGTTTTTCCTACCTGGGGAAACATCCTCTCCATATCCACTCTAACCAGCCCTTCAGTATCCTGTAAGTTTCAATAATCATCCTTCAAAACTCCAACAAGTACACACCCAGAGTCCTCAACCATTCCTCATACAACAAACTCTTCATTCCAGGGATCATTCTTGTGAACCACCTCTGGACCCTTATCAATGCCAGAAAAATCCTTCCTTAGATAAGGGGCCCATAACTGTTCACAATAATCTAAATGGGCGTCTGATCAGAGCCTTATATAGCCTCAGAAGTACATGTCCGCTAATATGCTAGCCTTACATAAGAACATAAGAAATAGGAGCAGGAGTAGGCCATCTGGCCCTTCGAGCCTGCCCCACCATTCAATAAGATCATGGCTGATCTGTCGTGGCTCAGTTCCACTTTCCGGCCCTCTCCCCATAACCCTTAATCCCCTCTCTTATCAAAAACCCATCAACCCGCTTCTTGAAAATATTTAGCGAGGCAGCCTCCACCACTTCAATGGGTAGAGAATTCCAGAGATTCACCACCCTTTGAGTGAAGAAGTTCCTCCTCAACTCCGTTCTAAAACGTACCCCCTTTATCTTGAGGCTGTGCCCCCTAGTCCTACTGTCTTTTTTCAGTGGGAAGAGTCTCTCCACCTCTATCCTATCCATCCCATTCATCATCTTATACGTCTCAATGAGATCTCCCCTCATTCTTCTAAACTCCAACGAGTACAAGCCTAGTTTATTCAGCCTCTCCTCATAGTTCAACCCCCTCAACTCCGGTATCAGCCTAGTAAACCTCCTCTGCACTCCCTCCAAGGCCAAAATATCTTTGCGCAGGTGCGGCGCCCAAAACTGCACACAGTACTCCAGCTGCGGCCTCACCAATGCCCTATACAGCTGCAGCAAGACCTCCCTACTTTTATATTCAATCCCCTTCGCTATGAAGGCCAGCATCCCATTCGCCTTCCTGACCACCTGCTGCACCTGCAAGCTGGGTTTTTGCGACTCATGCACAAGGACCCCGAGGTCCCTCTGCACCGTCGCCTGCTGCAGTTTTTCGCCCCGTAAGTAATAGTCCTTCCTACCATTCTTCCTACCAAAGTGGACCACCTCACACTTGCCAACATTAAATTCCATTTGCCATTTCCTGGCCCATTCACCCAGCCTATCTAGATCCTTCTGCAGACTCTCCACACCCTCCGCACAATTTGCCGTTCCCCCAATCTTGGT
Organism: Carcharhinus amblyrhynchos; assembly: GCF_965287045.1. NCBI lineage: Eukaryota > Metazoa > Chordata > Chondrichthyes > Carcharhiniformes > Carcharhinidae > Carcharhinus > Carcharhinus amblyrhynchos. The sequence goes on from NC_137325.1 coordinate 69,155,719, forward strand.
GTCATCCGCAAATTTCGACACCCTACACTCGGTTCCCTCCTCCAGATCATCTATGTAAATGGTAAAAAGCTGAGGCCCCAGCACCAACCCCTGGGGCACTCCACTAGTCACCATCCGCCAATCCGAATAGCACCCGTTGACCCCCACTCTCTGCCTCCTATTTGACAACCAATCCTCTATCCACGCTAACACCCTACCCCCAACTCCAAGTCCCCTGACCTTCTGCAATAACTTCTTATGAGGTACTTTGTCAAACGCCTTCTGAAAATCTAGAAAGACCACATCCACCGGCTCTCCTCTATCCACCGCCCTAGACACATCCTCATAGAACTCCAGTAAATTTGTCAGACACGACTTCCCTTTAATGAAACCGTGCTGCGTCTGCTCTATCAAGCAATTGCCTTCAAGATGCCTCGCAATTTCCTCCTTAATGACGGATTCTAACATTTTACCTACCACAGACGTTAAACTAACCGGCCTATAATTAACATGAATGCTAACATTGCAGTTGCCTTCCTAACTGCCGACTGAACCTGCACATTAACCTTAAGAAAATCTTGAACAAGGGCTCTCAAGTCCCTTTCTGTTTCTGATTTCCTAAGCCTTTCCCCATTTAGAAAATAGTCTGCGTCCCCATTCCTCCTTCCAAAGTGCATAACCTAGCTCTTTTCCACATTGTATTCCATCTGCCACTTCTTTGTCCACTCTCCTAACCTGTCAAAGTCCTTCTTCGGCCCCCCTGCTTCCTCAATACTACCTGTCCATCTGCATATTTTTGTACCATCTGCAAACTTAGCAACAGTGTCTTCAGATCCTCCTTCCAAATTGTTAATGTATATTGTGAAAAGTTGTGGTCCCAGCACTGACCCCTCAGGCACACCACTAGTCACTGGCTACTATCCTGAAAAAAAACCCTTTATTCCCATTCTCTGCCTTATGCCAGTCAGCTAATTTCTCTATTCATGCCAGGATCTTTAGATTTCAACATCTATTGATTTCAGCCTTGAGTACATTCAATGACAGAGTATCTAAAGTCCTTTGGAATGTCAAATTTAAAAGATTTCCAACTCTAAGAGTGAAGGCATTTTTTCCCATCTCAGTCCTAAATGGACCACTCATCCTGAGGCTTATTCACCACCATGCCTACCTCCCCTACACCCAGTTCAAGACTTAGCAATCAGGGAAACAGCATTTTGAGCCTTTGTGTAATTCTTTGTTTCAATGAGATGACCTGTCTGTCTTCTAAACCCCAGAGACTGTATGTCCATTCCACCTGCTCTTGAAAATTCTCTTCCCAGAAGTCCATCTCATGAAATAAATAAGGTTTTGCAGATTTATTTTGTATAATTATTTGATTTTTTTTTTGAGCACTCAAACCTAACAAAAGTTTTACCAGCATAACTATGGCATTACTTCAAAAATAAATAGTTAGCTTTGAAACACTCCAGAACATCCTTAAAACATGAAAGATACCACTAAAAATACAAGATTCCCCATCCTGCTTCCCTGTGTTTTCTTTCCATGACCAGCATTGTAAGGTGGTCCATTAAGGTCACCTTACTTTGTGTGTAATGTGCTGTATTATTTTTGAGTTTACTACTTTTCCAGTCAACTGTCTGCAACTCTTGTTAGGTTTAATCATGGCTGAGTCAACGTTTTTCAAGCTTTGCTGTTGTACAGCAAATTTTCAGCTACTAATTCGCTTTTTTAATCTGCAGGAAGTAGATACACTCAAGCTTGCTGCGAACTTTGGAAAGCTTTGCACGATCCCCCTAGACAGTATTCTTATGAACAATGTTGCTTTACAATTTTTCATGGGTAAGTGCTTTCTTAAACTCCTGCATTAACAATAATTAGGGATTTAAGTATTAAAGGTTTAACTGTTTAAAATTGAAAGATTTAAATACAAAATTGTATTTTTAATGTACTTCTACATGGGAAGTAATGTTAAGTTTTTAATAATAGTTTTTATTTATAGTGGAATTGAAATAAATTTGGTACATAAATTTTCAATACCTTCAATGTAGAACTTGTAATGAACCATGTTTCACCATAATGCACCATATTTTAACTGTACCAGCATTTAATGCAGTTAGACAATCTCTAGAAATGGCTGTCCACTGTGTCAGTCAAAGATGTGTGTTTGTGTCATGCTGTTTGAACTTTTTACGGCAGCTCTGCTTGATTCAATGCAAAAGCCTACATGTGGAAGTTTACAGTTCTTCATATCTAGGCAGTTCTTTGTTTGAACAGAGTGTAAGTCTTATCAAGATCATGGAGGATGTCACTGTTTGCAGTTAACTGTGCTCCAGTCGTCCATCGTGTGAAGGATTTGCAGCTCATTGCAGCCTGTTTATCCAGAAACACACTCCAGCTTATCAGTGATAACTGCTGATGGTTAGTTTGAACGTGCAGTAATATAGCAAGTTTTAAGTTAGTGAAACATCCCCAATTGTTTCAGAAGAACATTATCAAAGAAAATAAGCCTGAGGTTCTGAATGTGCATCAAGTGATGAGACTAAATGAATAAACAAATACCAGTTAGCTTTTATTTATCATTTTGATGATCAAGTGGTGTCCATCAAAAATGCCAGCTGTCCTTCTGGAAAAGAGAAAAGACATGATTGAAACTAGCATGGGCTCAAAGTTGTAACGTGGCTGGAAAGTGAACAGAGATGTTAAACTGCCGTGATTCTACCTCAGCATCTGAGTTGCCACCATCACTTTGGTTTCACAAGTTTTTATTAATTCAAGGGATGTGGGCTTCGATGACATTTTCAGCTTTTATTGCCCATATCTAATTGCCCTTGAGAAGGTGGTGGTGAGCTGCCTTCTTGAACCATTGCAGTGTAGCTATACCCACAATGCTGTTAAAGAAGTTGTTCCAGGATTCTGATGCAGAGACGGTGAAGAAACAGCAATATATTTCCAAGTCAGGATGGTGAGTAGCTTGGAAGCAAACTTCCAGGCGGAGGTGCTCCCATCAACTTAAATTATCAGGTAGTAGTGGTCGCGTGTTGCTTTTCTGAAGTGCATCTTATAGATAATATGTAGCGCTGCTTCTGTGCTTCGATAGCGGAGGAGTGAATCGTAGAATCTCTACAGAGCAGAAGGAGGCTATTTGGCCTACGGTGCCTACACCGACCACAATCCCAGCCAGCCCTATCTCTATAACACCACTTATTTACCCTACTAGCCCCCCTGACGCTAAGGGACAATTTACTATGGTCAATCAGTCTAACTTGCACATCTTTGGACTGAGAGGAAACCCACACAAACATGTGGAGAATGTGCAAACTCCTCACAGACATTCATCCTAGGCTGGAATTGAATCCGGGTCCCTCGCACTGTGAGGCAGCCATGTTTGTGGATGGAGTGCCAGTCAAGTCAGCTGTTTTGTCCTGGATGGTGTCAAACTTCTCGAGTGTTGTTGGAGCTGTGTTCATCCAGGCAAAGAAAGAGCATTCCATCACACTTGACATGCTTTGGAGAGTGAGTTACTTGCTGCAGGATTCCTAATTTCTGGCTTGCTTTTGTAGCCACAGTATTTTTATGGCTAATCCAGTTCTGGTTGCTGGTCAATGGAAACCCCTCGTCCCCGGTTGTTGTAAGTGGGTGATTGTCTGATAGTATTGCTATTCACTGTCAAGGGTGATGGTTACATTCAAATATTGAACATTAACAGGGCCTCTCCTTCCTAACTATATATCACCATTGCTACTACCTCTCTTGGACCTGTCCTACTCGAGTGACGGGATATAACCCAGAAATAGTGACAGAAGAGTCTGGGATATTGGCTTTGTTGTCACAGTTTTGTACAACTATATGGTTTGCTAGCATGTTTCAAAGGGCAGTTAAGAGTCAGCCATATTGCAATAGATTTGGAATCACGTGTTGCCCTTTCCTCAACAACCCTGGTAATCCAGATGAACATGAGTGGGATGCTCTTTGGAGGGTTGGTACCATCATTTTCGACACCATTATCATCATCAGTGTCCTGTTCAACCCTTGGTCCTGTGGCGATGGGCAAGTGATGAAGCAGCAGGTGTGGATACACTGGGAGCTGTAGTCATGGACCCGCATGCAGGCGGCTCCGGCCTAATGGTCATTTTCTGCTGACCGAAGCAGCAGTGGAACTTGGCGTCTACCTGGGCGACTGAGCAATCTTCTTCAGGAATGCACTGCTCACCTCCATAGAATGAGGAAGGAGCTAGAAAAGGTGCCCTAAGCATTGCCTGTTTCACTACACCGTGTGGAGATGCTGGCTTTGGACTGGGGTAAAGATGGGGCAAACCCCAAAAGCTTGTGGGTTTACTAGCAAATAAACTGGTTGGACTTTAATCTGGTGTTGTGAGACTTCGTACTGTCACTACACCCTGGCCAGTTTACCGCGACTGGCAGGGATCCCATCTTGCGGTCGAACAAACAAAATAAAACACAAGGTGACATCGCTCACCATTGGCACTTGGAACGTGTGCACGCTTTTGAACAATCCTACAGCAGACAGACCAGAGGGAAGAACAGCCTTAGTTGCCAGAGAGCTTGCAAGATACAACATTGACGTTGCAGCCCTGAACGAAACTCGTCTTGCCAACATAGGTCAGTTGACTGAAACTGGTGGTGGATAAGCCTTTTTCCTGGAGCAGTCGCGGCAGCGATGAGCATCATGATGCTGGAGTTGGATTTGCCGTCAGTAGTCACCTTGTTCGGAAACTTGCTAGTCTGATGGGCAGCGCGTCAGCTCAGTGACTATCCCAGTCTGTTGTACAGTTACAGGGTCAGATCTCCGGCTTGGATCAATGTCTGTGGGAGTTTGCACATTCTCCCCGTGCTTGCGTGGATTTTCTCCGGGTACTCTGGTTTCCTCCCACATCCCAAAAAAGTGCTTTTTAGGCTGATTGGCATTAATAAATTGTCCCTTAATTGGATCTACCTTAATCTGGCGTACATACAGTTCCCTAAATTTCCACCCCTTTATTGTGGAGTTCCACTAGAGGTAGACAAAAACGTCGACAAGTGACGTAAGACTCGAATAAGGCACTTACTGAGTGTGTTAAAATGGGCAGCACAGGCTTGTAGGGCCGAAGGGCCTGTTTCCTGTGCTGTGCTCTCTTTTGTTTGTACCCAAGGATGTGAATGACTGGCTTATGACATTACAGCTTCCGCTACAGAACAGAAGTCGAGCTACCCTGATCAGCACCTGTGCCCCCACAATGAACAACACGGACGAGATGAAAGACAAGTTCCGTGAAGAATGAGATGCCCTACTATCAGCAGTGAGCAGTACCAACAAGCTGATCTTGGCCATTTCAATGCAAGAGTAGGGTGTGACTCTGCAATCTGGCAGGGAGTCATTGGGAGGCATGGAGTGGGCAAGTGTAACAGTAACGGCCTACTCTTAATGAAGACCGGTGTGGCACACGACCTCCTCATCACCAACGCAACCTTCTGTCTGCCTACCCGTAACAAGACCTTCTGGATGCACCCCTGCTCTAAGCATTGGCGTCTTATCGACTGTGTCATTGTCAGAGAAAAGACAGGCAGGATATCAGAGTAATCAAGGCCATGTGTAGTGCTGACTGCTGAACAGATCACAAGCTCATTGTCTCCAAAATGAGGCTTTGCATCAGACCCAAGAGGCGACCACAAGGAAGCAAGGTTATGGAAAGTATTAATGCGGCCAAGCTAAAGAACCCCAGCATAGCTTCAGCGCTGGCTGAAGACTTAGAAATCAAGCTTGCTGACCTACACCTCGCAGACAGCGCTGAGGATGACTGGGAATGCTTCAGGGATGCTATCCATAAATCTGTGCTGAAGATGTTCAGGCCCTCTACCCGCAAGCTGCATGATTGGTTCGATGAGAATGATGAGGAGATACAGGCTTTACTTGTTGAAAAGCACCATCTCCATCAGGCCTGTCAGAATGATCCATCTTCAACTGCCAAGAAAAATGCTTTTATCAGTGCTCACAGGATAGTCCAGAATAAACTGAGTAAAATGCAGGATGCCTGGCTGAGCGCCAAGGCAAATGAAATACAGGGATATGTTGACAGAAATGACTTGATGCGGTTCTATGAAGCCCACAACACTCACTACGGACCTCAATCTTTTGGGAGTTCCCCCCTCCTGAGTACGGATGGTACAACCCTCATCACAGAGAACTCTCAGATCCTGCAGAGATGGGCTGAACGCTTTGAAGCCGTCCTCAACCGACCGTCGTCTATTAACGATGAGGCAATAGACAGGATTCCCCAGGTTGATTTCAGCAGCACCATGGATGATCCACTGGTAGTAGCTGAAGTCACGAAAGCTGCCAGCCAGCTATCCAGTGGCAAGCCCCAGGGGCAGATGCCATACCCACAGAGATCTATAAAGCTGCTGGTCCTGCACTTATTGAGAAGCTCACCGTGTTGTTCCAGTTCTTTTGGAAGCAAGGATCCATTCCTCAAGAACTTAAAGATGCATCCATTGTACACCTCTACAAGAGGAAGGGCAATTGGCAAGTATGCGACAACCACCGAGGAATCTAGCTGCTCTCCATCACAGGAAAAACCCTTGCAAGAGTCCTGCTAAATCGTCTGGTCACTCACCTGGAGCTGGGCCTGCTTCCAGAGTCGCAATGTGGCTGCTGCAAAGGTCATGGGACCACTGACATGAGTTTTGCTGCGCAACAACTTCAGGAGAAGTGTCAGGAGCAGAATTGCAAGCTCTATACAACCTTTGACCTCGCGAAAGCCTTCGACACTGTAAGCCGACAAGGCCTGTGGAGGATCGTGTCAAAGTTCAGCTGCCCCCCCCCCCCAAATTCATTCAGGTGGTATGCCAGTTCCATGATGATGTGGGTATGCCGGCGTTGGACTGGCGTAAACACAGTAAAAAGTCTGACTAAAACCTGGTGTTGTCAGACTTTTTACTGAGTTCCATGATGGCCAGAGTTCTGGATGGCGGAGAATCCTCTGAGGCATTCCCAGTCACCAATTATGTCAAAACAGGACTGTGTGCTCGCACCTACACTATTCAGCATGATGTTTACTGCCATGCTGAATGATGCCTTCCAGAACTGTGTTGCTGGAATCAGTCTCAAGCACAGAGTGGATGAGAAGCTCTTCAACCTGAGGAGACTTCAAGCTATCACCAAAGTGAAAGAGACTGCTCTGAGAGATTTCCCCTTTTGCCAGTGATTGTGCCCTGTACGCTGGCTCAGAGCCAGAGACGCAAGTCAGTGTGGACAAATTTTCCACGGCTTGTGACAACTTTGGACTCCCCATCAACGTTAAAAAGACCGAAGTCGTGCACCAGCCTGCTCCTAAGGCACCGTACACAGAACCCATAATCACAATTAAAGGGCAGAAACTACAGGCAGTGGACTGGTTCACTTAACTTGGCAGCACTCTCTCCCAAGCAGTGACTATTGATACAGAAGTTAACTGCAGAATAGCAAAGCAAGTTCTGCTTTCGGTAGACTGCACTCCACTGTATGGGAATGTCGAAGAATCAGCCCAGCAACAAAACTGAAGGTCTATAGCGCCGCGGTACCCGCTATCCTCCTGTACACTTGTGAAACGTGGACTGTGTATCGAAGTCATGCAAGACAGCTCAATCATTTCCACATGACTTGTCTTCGCAGAGTATTACGCATCTGATGGCAAGGCAAAGTACCAGACACTGAAGTTCTCTTTAGAGCAAGTCTACCATCAGTCCGCACACTGATGAGAGCGCAGACCCAGTGGGCAAGTCATGTCATCCGTATGTCAGACAAGTGCATACCTAAGCAGCTCCTTTTTGGGGAACTCTCTGCTGGAAGACGTTCACATGGAGGGCAGAAGAAACGCTTCAAAGATACACACTCAAGGCCTTCCTGAAGTCGCTTAGCGTTGACATGACCACCTGGGAAATGCTGGCGCTGCCTCATCCACAAAGGCTGTCAAGCTCACGAAGCAAGGTGTATTGCTGAAGCACAACTTGAGCGCGAGCTGTGCAAGTCCAGAGCCACCAGCGCAACAACTACAGTGTCTACACAAGCCTGTCCAATATGTGCCAGGACATTCCGTGCCCGAATTGGCCTGATCAGTCATCTTCGGACGCACCGCAACCAGCCTCAAAACGACTAATGGTGTTGAGGTCCTCATTGATGATGATCGATGAACAACAAGAGGATTTTCTTGATTGATGTGTTTCCAGCCTAACAGTGTAGGAAGGAGAGCCAGATCCTGCTCTGCGGAATAATGGAACCTATTTCGCTAAGAGAATATCTATGAGACGATGATCAGTGTATCATTAGCTTTGGCATCGTCATGGAAAAGGACAAGGAAGATGTTAAATGTGTAAATACTCGATTGGAGGAAGGTTGACTTCAGTGAGTTGAAAAAGATATGACCAGTTGAATTGAAATTAAAAGTTGGCAGGTCAGCCAAAGAATAAGTAATAAGAGGCTTCAAAGGAGGTAATTGTTCTAGTACACATTCAGGCTTACTTTCAGGAATGGGAAAAGTGGAGCTTACTTAATAACACAATATAAAAGAATTGAAATGAAAGAGAAAAGGAGGGAGAAATGAATGCAGAGCAGAAAAGGTTCAGGGAAGATTTGGTAGGTATTCACAACCAAGAAAACGCTTTGAAATAGCAAAGAAGAAGAAAGTCTTTTCAGTGAGACGTAGGTCAGTTACCAGAGAAGATCGATTTTAAGTATTTTGCAAAAGAACCAAAGGCAACATGAAGAAAACATTTTAATGCATCAAGTTTTTATGCTCTGGAATGCATTGCATGAAAGGCTGGTAGAATTAGTAATCTTCAAAAGGGAATTGGATAGATGCTTCAAATGAAAATGTTTGTAAGGTTTGGGGCAAAGATTAAAAGTACAGGATGAATTGGATAGCTCTTTCTAAGAGTAAACAAGGTACAATAGAATGAATGAACTTCTTCCATTGTGCATAACTTAATGATTCACCTCTGTTAAATCTGTCTTTAGTCTTTTCTGCTCTAAGGAGAACCGTCTCAACTATTCTAGCAGTGGAAGTTTTTCATTCTAATAAATTTCTTCTGCATCTTTTGCATCTTTACCAAAGGTTAGGCAGCTGGGGCCTAACCAATATTAAGGCATGACTTCCGTCCTTTTGTAGTCTTAGAATTGGGAATTGGTTTATGCCAATGTTTGGGAGCAGGGGTCACAATTTTCCAGTCCATGTCCATGCAGATTGAAGTGGGGAAGGTACAATGTTAGTTTGCCTCATTTGTATGGTTTCTGTTTTAACTTGAGCTACACAGCATTAACTCTCCAAGCTGCCCTGTAGCCTCTGTGTACAGCAAGAACTTCTATTAGCATTGTTTACTGATTGTGTGCGTCCAGGTTTCTTGCTCCTCCTTGATTTTTCCCATACTTTCCTGTGAGATATACCAGTGATGTGCTGGGGAATCCCTCTAGGAAGTTCCTATGTAAGATTTTACGTGGTAATTGCCCAGAAGTGCTAACTTCCTCTGGGCTAGGAGTATCCAACAGAAGCAATTTAAGTAACTTTGGAAGGTGCTGCCATTAGATATATTCTGATAGTTACTCTGGAAGAGTTGGAAGGAAAAAAACACTTCCAACTCCAAATTAACTATCTGTAAGTACCTGGACCCTGCCCCACCCAGGAGCACCACACCACACCCATCCCTTGATTGTTGCTCTGATTGATCTGTGAGAGAGGTGAATAATGAGGGCATCACACATTCCAACATGACCTTCTGACTATTCATCACCTGGATCTCAATGAGCTCTGTGTCCAGTCCCGGACACAAGGGCATCAGCAAAGCACAGGTGCCCATCACTTAAGCCCCCCACTTAATATCTCTGGATGCTCTACCCAATTCACCGTTCATAGATGTTTTGCCTGCTTCCATCCCTCTCAACTCCATTGGGGTGGAGATCACCACATTTGGATATTGCCTCCAGTTCTTGCTGTTTCTTCTGCTTTGTGCACTTGCTTCTCCTGCATGCATATAACTTTATATTTTCATCCATAATAAACACACACCATGCCTCTGTTGGTAATAATCTAACCGTCCATCATAGCAACAGGGATACTGCCCACATGTGGTCATTCTGTACTGAGTGCAGGGATCAACTTTGACCCATGTCCTTCAGAGAGGCTGTAGTACTTGTGGTAGTCAATGCTGATGCCAGGGCATTGCAACTGGCTGAGTGGACCCTCTTTCCAAAGTCATACTCATCATTAGTCCTATTTAAGGTTGCACTCATCTTGCCAGAATGTCAGATCATTCTTCTTCTTTCCACACTTACACAGATTCTATTATTTTGTCCCAACGCTGTTTTTGGGATTATCATACATGCCTACAAAATAATGGCTACATTTCAGATCAAATTAATTTGGCTGTTAAATGCTTCGAAATGCTGAAGGACATGCAAAACTACATAAATGAAACCTAATATACTTAATAATGATTTGATTTATTATGGATTATAAATTCACCAAATTGAGTCATTGTGGCAGCATACTTAAAGTTGCCAGACATGGACCTATTCCAAGAATCATATTTTGCTGCAGTAATAATTTTACAATTTGTATTTCTTCACTTTTGTCTAATTGAACCTTCAAAACATTTGAGAAAAAATATTTAGTAAGGTCAAATTATGGAATGAAGCTAAATTGCTGCAGACCATTAAAAAGTAGATATCTTCTTGGTTGCAGATTATATGCAGCAGACAGGGGGACAGGCACATCTCTTCTTCTGGTTAACCGTGGAAGGATACAGAGTCACAGCACAGCAGCAGCTGGATGTTTTACGAACTGTCCAAAAGGATGGAAAAAGACAGAGCAATCAAACCAAAGGATTACTGCGTGCTGCTGCTGTAGGTGTTTATGATCAGTATTTGTCAGAAAAGGTAAACTTCTACCATTCTGGTTTGAAATAGAGTGCTTAAAAGTCTTTCTGTATATTGTACATTTACTGATAACACTTCTTTTCAAGCCAAACACTGCAGTGCATTATTTCAATATGGGTTTTTGCTTAAGGTTTTGAACTACTTACTGAGCCAGATTTCCAAGGTGTCACGGCACAATTTGGGAGTAGGGAAGTCCTGAATGGTTGGCTAACATTTATTACTCTGGAAAACAAAACCCAGGTTCTTATTTTTTGTTTAATTGCTCTCTGTAGGACTTGTTAAGGTGGCAGATTAGAACACCAAGGTATAGTAATGAAGCCAGACTAGACCCCAACAATTTTTCTATTTCAACATAAATGTGATGATGCGCGCTCTAGGCATGGTTCTACTGCCAAACTTAGGGAGTGGCAGAGGCTGCCTCGCTAAATATTTTTAAGAAGCGGGTTGATGGGTTCTTGATAAGAGAGGGGATTAAGGGTTATGGGGAGAGGGCGGGAAAGTGGAACTGAGCCACGACAGATCAGCCATGATCTTATTGAATGGCGGGGCAGGCTCGAAGAGCTAGATGGCCTACTCCTGCTCCTATTTCTTATGTTCTTATACAGTCTAACTATAACAAATGAATTTGCTTAACCGTTAGCAGTTGAACAATGAAAAGAAACAACTCTGAAGTTCCAATCAAGCAATATTTCTCTTACAGACTTCAAACATACTTTAAACGCAGTTAACAAAATACAGACATTCTTGCTTTAACCTTTGGTAATAGTCTTGGAGCTTTCGAGAGAAAGATAAGAAAGATAAGACCTTGCAGAGATCCTCTGACTTCAAACAATTTCCAGCCAGAACTCCACTTTAAAACTAAATAGCAAATCCCGGCATACTTGCTTTGACTTAGGTTAACAGCTCTGGAGTTTTCAAAAACCAGGTCAAAGTAACTGTTCTGTATTTGAAAATGTAACTGTTTATCCGCTCCTATTTCTGGTATCACCGGACTCTGTCCTTGTGTACCTAACCATAGTACTTTAATTTTAAAACAAAATGAAGTCTTTTGCTGAATAAACACTTGCATGGCTAAAATGTGTGATTATCCTACTTTCTTAGCATCACTGTATTCCTATCAGACAAACTGATTCTCTATAGAAAAACACTGCCTCATAAAGCAGTCCAATTTAAATCTAAATTATATTAATAGCATTGTATCATCACAGATTGTATGTTTTTCTTCTGTGCTGTGAAATACTTTGGTAAAGATAGTACGTATGTGTTAAATACTTTAATGTAGTTCAAATTGGTTTACCAGAGGACATATTAACACATGATACTGAATTCAAACATAAGATCAAAATATTAACTTGTGTATTAAATGCCATCTTGGCCTTCTGTTCTGCAGAATGTTTGTGGTTCTTAGCCAGCCAAAGTGGTTATCTTAACTGAAGTGTCTCAACTTTAATTGGACTAGCAGTTTGAACTGTCAGGTTAGCTCTCCAATGGCTCAGAAGGAAAGACTCCTCCAAATTGATTGTCACTTTTCAAGAAGCCATCATAATTTAGTTGGGTATCCAGCAGTTGCTAAAGCGATTTGGAAAGATGGTATTCAGCAATTGCTTGGGATTAGCACTTTTTCTCTTGCTAAGTACAATTACAGCTTTCAAATGTATAAGGAAATGTTGCCTTCCTGAAGAATCTTGGAATTTAATGAAGCAAAAAGGCTTTATTGCTTCATTGCTTTTTATGGCTCACTTACTCCCCAGATGAATGACTTGGGTGAATCTCATTATTTTGGCAACTGTTTTATTTTTTAATGTAACTACTGTCTACTAGAGCATAATTACATGGTTCAATTATATATTACATCATTTTGACCATGTGGTAGGCAATAGATTAGCGCAGGGTGGATCATTAATGAGGATTTTTTAAAAAATCAAGTTAAACTTCAAACTAAAACTACCTCGAGAGGGAAATTAGCTGAAGTCAAAAAAAAAATGCTCTCCAGATTTCTTATTGCTTGCTTGAGTGCACATTTCAGAACAATTGTGCGCAGTATATAAAGGTATTGATGCTGACTGCAGTTTCTAGTTTTAAGCAATGTTGATATTTGTCACTGGAAGTTTGGAAATCTTTTTGCATCAATTATTTGCTTTGACAATCTCTTGTGATCTGAAGTATTGGTTTTGACTTTCACTGTTGCATGTGATACCCAGAATAAGCTTGATTACTCTCTGTTCAAAATACTACAAACAGAATCTGAAAAACATACATTTTATATGCTAACAAATAGGCAGAGATCACATGCATCGGACTTGGCACTTGCTAATCTTCAAGTAAAGTGACCTAGGTGATCTTAACTCCACAAAAACAAGAATGAAATTGAGTTCTTTTCCCACTATGCATGAACTTGACAAACAGGAGCAGGTGTGGACCATTTAGCTGACTTTCTACCTAACTCCACTTTCTCTTACATAGAACAGTACAGCACACTACAGGCCCTTCAGCCCTCAATGTTGTGCTGAGCTATGTCCAAATCCAAGATCAAGCTATCCCATTCCCCATCATTCTGGTGTGCTCCATGTGTCTACCCAGTAACCGCTTGAAAGTTCCTGAAGTGTCAGACTCCACTATCACAGCAGGTAGTGCATTCCATACCCCAACCACTCTTTGAATAAAGAATCTACCTCAGACATCCCTCCTATATCTCCCACCATGAACCTTATTGTTATGCCCCCTAGTAACAGCTACATCCACCCGAGGAAATAGTTTCTGCACATCCATTCTATCTAACCCCCCTCATCATCTTATAAACCTATATTAAGTTGCCTCTCATCCTCCTCCGCTCTAAAGTGGAAAGCCCCAGCTCTGTCAACCTTTCCTCATAAGACCTACCCTCCAAACCAGGCAGCATCCTGGTAAATCTCCTCTGCACTCTCTCCAATGCTTCCACAGCTGCCTTATAGTGAGGTGACCAGAACGGCGCACAATATTCCAAATGTGATCTCACCAAGGTCCTGTATAGTTGCAGCATAACCCCATGACTCTTGAACTCAAACCTCCCCCCCCCCCCCCCCCCCCCACCCGTTAATAAACGCTAACACACTAGAAGCCTTCTTCACGGCTCTATCCACTTGAGTGGCAACCTTCAGAGATCTGTGGATATGAACCGCAAGATCTCTCTGTTCTTCCACATTCCTCAGGACCCTGCCATTGAATCCACATTCAAGTTTGTCCTACCAAAATGAATCACCTCACCCTTCTTACCTCTATATCCCTTGATTCCCTTAGGTCGACTTATGCCTTGAAAATTCTCCACAATTGAGCATACACAAGTGGAGAATTATTTTCAGCCCATTGAGTAAAGAAATTTTTCAGCATCTTAGTGCTAAATGGCTAGCCCCTTATCCTGAGGCTTGTGCCCCTTCTTTCTGAACTCCTTAGCTGAGGAAACACTTAACCTGTCAAGTCCCTTAAAGTTCGCTTCAATTCGATCATTTCTCAGTCTACTAAACTCCTGGGGAATATATGCCTTATCTACCCAATTTCTCCTGATAGGATCATCCCTCATTTCAGGATTTGGCATCATGAACCTACACCCTTTCTACGAAGAGCACCAAAACTGTCCACGGTATTACTCAGCATGGTCTTGTCAAGATCCCAGATAATCGCTATGAAACTTCTTTACTCTTGTCCCCCAATTCCACTGTAATAAAAGCAAATACTCCATTTATTTTCCTAATTGCTTGCTGTATCTGTATATTAACTTTGATTTATGTACAGAGGTATCCAGGTTCCTCTGAGTACCAACATTCCCCACTCTTCTCATTTTTTTTTTGCTTTTCTGACCAAAGTGGATAACATTTCATTTCTCCACATTATATTCCTCTGCCAAGTTCTTGCCCATTTGCTTAACTTGTCCATTTTCCTTTGCAGCTTCATCAGCCATTTGTTGCTGAAACCCTCATTTATATCTGTAGTCTCCAGACTCGACTGCTTTAAATTCTGTCTTGGGCAGCCTCCCTTGCATGAATCTTTCAGTTGTAGCTTATCAAAAATTCTACTGCCCGTACCCTATCCGGCATTCAGTCTTGCCCACTTCAGACTCATGTTCTCACTGACCAGCATTCACACCTAGACTCCAGTGACACAAATTTAAAATTGTTTCTTGTATTAAATAAGTATCATTATGATCTTCTGGTTTTCAGTCTCTCTCCCTCTAGCATGCCTTCATGTGCATAAGTCTCATGCTCTGGATTTTCCTTGCACAGTCTTTTGTCTCTCCATTTTCTCTTTCTTTAAGATGTTTCTTCAAATCCACCAGTTCAACTAAATATTTGATGGTTTACTTTGGCTCAGGTTCTATTTCTTCTTAGGACTTTTTTTTTCAACGTGAAAGATGTTATTTGGAAACAAGTTGAGATGGTTGATATGCATGCAATATGTCAATGACCTTGATGAAGAAATTGAAAATTGTATATCCAAATTTGAGTATTATACAAAGCTGAGAGGCATGGCCATTTCTGATGGTGGGAGATGGAGGTAACAAACAATATAGACATACTGTGGGCAAAACTGTTGCAGATTAAAGTAAATGCAGGGAAAGAATGAAAAAAACTTCAGAATATTTTGATGTAAGACTAGGAGTTTTGATGGGGGAAATGTACTTGTTTGGATTTTGGTAGTGACCAGTAATGTATTTTTAAAGCAGACAAAATTTGAAATCCTAGGTATTTATCCAGGGAATGAAAAGGCTAATGAAATGTTTACCTGTATTTCAAATGCATTGAATACAAATATGATCAAGTGAATCTTCTGTTGTATTAAACTTTGACTAGACCACAACTGGAGTACTATGTTTAGTTCTCCATCACCAAACATTAATAAAAATGTATACTGGCCTTGCAGGGAATACAGTGCAGATACTAGAGTGATATTGGGGCACGAATGACTGATAAACTTGTCTTGTATTCACTTTTGTTTAGAAGCTTAATGGTGATCTAATTAAGGTATTTAGAATCATTTTGAAATGAGCTAACAAGTGGCAAGTAACATTTCCATCACACAAATGCCAGATGATAACCATCGCCAGTAAGAAACAATGTAACCACTGCCCCTTGACATTCAGTGATGTTATCATCACTGAATCCTCTACTGTCAGCATCCTTGGGTTACCATTGACCAGAAACTCACTTGCCACATAAACACAGGGGCTACAAGAGCTGGTCAGAGGCTAGGAATACTGTGACAATAACTCTTCTCCTGACTCCCTAAAGCCTGTCCACCATCTACAAGGGACAAGTCAAGAGTGTGATGGAATACTCCCCACTTGACTGGATGGGTGCAGCTCCAGCAACAATGTAGAAGCTTGACATCATCCAGGATAAAGTAGCCCATTTGTTTGCACCACATCCACAAACATCCACTCCCTCCACCACTGACACTCAGTTGCAGCAGTCTGTACTATCTACAAGATGCACTGCAGAAATTCATCAAAGATTTTTAGACAGCACCTTCCAAACCCATGCCCACTTCCAACTAGAAGGACAAGGGCAGCAGGTACACGTGAACATCACCACCTGCAAGTTCCCCTCCAAGCCACTCACTATCCTGACTTGGAAATATATCGCCATTCCTTCACAGCTGCTTGGTGAAAATCTTGAAATTTCCTCTCTAACGGCTTTGTGGTCAGCCCACAGCACCTGCACTGCAGCGTTTCAATAAGACAGCTCATCACCACCCTATCAAAGACAGTGGGAGATGGACAATAAATGCTGGTCATGTCCTGCAAATGAATTTCAAAAAAATTGAGAAAATTCTTGTGTCGATATGGGGAAATCTAGAAAAAGTTAACTTTGAACTGAGTCATTTGGGACTGAAATTAGAATGAACCTTTGCGTAAAAAAAGACAAGTAAATATCTAAATGAAATGGGATGGAGGAACTCAATAGCCTCCTCCAGTTTCCATTTGTGGTTATTTCTTGAATTGGGAGCATGTTCCAGATACGATAAAGTTTAACCTCCTTTGTTGTGGATACTCTGAAATTCTTTTCTTCAACTATTACTTCTTACGAGATGAATTAGTTCCTGAAATTTATTCCAAAGACTATCCTTTTCTCAAAGAATCAAAGGTAGTTCATGGAGAGATGGATGTAAAATACTTGTGTTGAAAATCTTTTGAGGCAAGCATCCTTCCTAATTCTCGCACCAGTATGTTGCCCAACCCATTCATATATCGTATAAAACCATGTGTAGTATAAAACGTACTAGGAGTGAATGATTTGACAAATTTACCTTTCCTTGCACCATAAGCCAAGAAAATGGTATCATCAAAGAGATTATGTACAACACTTCACCTAATCTCTAAGCACCATGCATCTTTGTTTTATCACAGTATTTAACAAATTGGAACATTGTTGCTTATGGGATGCCAGGACTGTCTTGATTCTGCATCTAAGATTCTCATGAAAGAAACAAATGCATCAAAACTTCGGGATACCACTGCATAAGCAATCATAAATGGAAAGGTGATATCTATCTTCCTCCATTCAGTGGAATTTCCCAGGAAGAGGAGTTAATTTGTTTGGACCAGTATCTTGTTCAAAAAAAGTAATGTTATTGTGAATAACTAACAAAAATTTGCTTCAGTTGCATGTTGGAAAATTTAAATGTTATTGATGCCAAAGGCAGAAACAACCTCAGTGGTGTTTCATATCAGTTTGGTTGAATTACCAACAAACTTTTCTTCTTTACTAGGCATCTCCAAGAGTCCATGTGGATGATAATTTGGTTGCTAAATTGGCAGAAAAGTTAAATTATGAGGATCCTACGCCAGAAATATTTGATGACATTCAAAGAAAAGTAGGTTTGAAGAAAAACTTGCACTTTATTCTTTATCTTCTATCTTCCTCAGGTTTGTGTATATCTATGCTAGAAAACTGGGGCATTCTGGAAAATCAGTTTTCCACTGCCAACTTCAGCACTGCTCCATAGTAGAGTGAAGAGGAGCATTTATAGAAATCAGCAAAGATTCCATCAATTTTACATTTTTAAGTTCCTCTATCAAGCTAGTTCACTAAAAGTTGGTCATAGAAGTAACCAATCTGAATTTTCAATGAAACTGTAATTCAAACTGTAGGTTCTCTGAGAATTGAATAGTCTGTTGCCATTACTAAATATCTTTAAATTTGTCACAAATTACAACAATAAGCAGTGTAGATGGAAGCACAAAATGACAAAGATCTATCAATAAATTAAGCAAATAGACAAAATTCTCATGCAATTCAATATAGGCAAACGTAAGATCAAACACTTCCTGCTGAAAAATATATAGAAGTACTTAATAAATTTTGGAAAGCTAGAAATAGTAGAGACCCAAGAGAATTGGAGGTCCATGTACTTGGATCATTGAAATGTCACAAACAAGAACACAAAATTCATAGTGAAGGGGATTGAATATAAAAGTAGGGAGGTCTTGCTGCGGCTGTATAGGGCATTGGTGAGGCCGCAGCTGGAGTACTGTGTGCAATTTTGGGTGCCGTACTTACGCAAGGATATTTTGGCCTTGGAGGGAGTGCAGAGGAGGTTTACTAGGCTGATGCCGGAGTTGAGGGGGTTGAGCTATGAGGAGAGGCTGAATAAACTAGGCTTGTACTCGTTAGAGTTTAGAAGAATGAGGGGAGATCTCATTGAGACGTATAAGATGATGAATGGGATGGATAGGATAGAGGTGGAGAGACTCTTCCCGCTCAGAAAGGACAGTAGGACTAGGGGCCACAGCCTCAAGATAAAGGGGGGGCGGTTTAGAACGGAGTTGAGGAAGAACTCCTTCACGCAAAGGGTGGTGAATCTCTGGAATTCTCTGCCTGTTGAAGTGGTGGAGGCTACCTCGCTAAATATTTTTAAGAAGAGGGTTGATGGGTTTTTGATAAGAGAGGGGATTAAGGGTTATGGGGAGAGGGCGGGAATGTGGAACTGAGCCACGACAGATCAGCCATGATCTTATTGAATGGCGGGGCAGGCTTGAAGGGCCAGATGGCCTACTCCTGCTCCTATTTCTTATGTTCTTATGTTCTTATGAATACTGACTTTACTGTTGCTTTAGCACAATCTCTAGATATAGAGTCCTGGTTTGGCCACAGCTGGAATTCTGGGCACCATAACTTAAGAAAAACACATTGGTCTTGGAGATGGATAAGTCTGCACTGTACAAATTGACAACCTAGATTGCAAGGATTAGCTTAATCAGGAGAAAGTACAAACAACCTAGGTTGTATTCCCTGGAATTTATGTTGGGGCTGATTTGAAAGTTTAAAATATTGAGAGAACTGATGCGGTAGATAAAGAAACTCTTTCCATTGACTGGAGGATTGGGAAGTCCAGGACTTGTGGTTTGGGAGGGGAGGGTGCAGAATCGAAGAAATGGCGCCAGAACTTTAAAGAGTGAAATAAGGAAACACACTCTTCTGCAATTGAAATTGATGCTAGGCCAATAATTTTAAATCTGAGATTGACCATATCTTTGGCTAACAAAAATCCAAGGGCTATATCAAAGGTAAGTAAATGGAGTTAGCTCGTAGATCAGCCGTGGTATTAATAAATGACAGATTGGGGCCGAAGGGCTAAATGGCTTAGTCGTGTGTGTCAACTCTTTTTAAATCGGAGTTTGAGGAATTTTGGAATTACAGCTAATCCAGAATTCGAATTTCAAACATATCCATGAAAAGTAAGGGGTACTTTAATTCCTTGTTATCCTGGCATTCAGAAATCACGTTGTGGATGAGGTCTGTTAAAATAAGAGCAGCAACTTGCCACTGCTTGCTATTCTACCGGTAGCCTGCTGCTTTCCTGTAAGCTTGGATTTTAACCTGTCCTTTACATGGCCATAGCAGAAATTGGTGGAGTGTTGCCATTAATGTGCAGACTGAGTCATGATAATCACTGCTATTTTTGCCAAAACAAAGGTCAAAGGAGGCTCAGTGAGGTAGTTGGTTTAAGTTTCCCTGTGGTCCAGGCACAATTGGAGTGTTTTCCCAGACAGCACAGAGTAATTATGTTTCCCTCATACCTTTATAAAGAAACCTTGGGCCTCCCTTGGGTCTGGATTCACTCAGCATCACCTGCAGACCTCTAGATTAAGCTACCATAGTACTGGGGACTGTTCCTGTGGGTCTCCAATAGTAGCCATCTGCCAGTCAAACTGTGAGGTAGTGAGTTCAGTAATGAAAGCAACACGCTAGATGAAAATTAGGCTTGAATGTTTAAAATTGGCTAACTTCAGCCCACTCTGTTAATCAAATCCACGTGTTTTGTTTGATCATATTTCATCTGATAACTGAGGAAGATTAGAATTCCGCATAAGATGTCAATTGTGGTCAAAGATTGAAACCATTCAAGTCTCTAAGATGCAGACTTTGAGCCCTAGCCCTGCTTCTATGAAACATCTAACTGGTATCAAGGCTATGTAACATGGTTATCACCGTTGCACTCTAAATCTCCGAAGTAGCTGCAGCTGTAATTTAACTAACTGAAGGCTGAAGTCTGTGCTTCTTATCGTACTTTTGCTTATCCACCCTGTGAAGGCCATTAAACATAGAACATAGAAAAACTACAGCACAATCAGGCCCTTCGGCCCACAAGCTGCACTGATCATATCCCTACCTACTAGGCCTACCTATAACCCTCAATCCTATTAAGTTTGAGATTGTTAAGTTTCCCACGCCAGCATGATGAGAAAAGTCTCTAAAACCTTATTTTAAAGCTGTCAAGGCTCATAACTTTTGCCTACTTCAAAGCTATTAATGTCAATTCGTTTCACTTAGCTCACTTCAGTGCCACAAAATTTCCATATTACGTAATTATTGCAAAAGAGGACCTAGATTTTCTGTCGACACTTGTCAGTTTCTCAGAGGTAGTTGGGGTTGGAAAATTGCTCAGGGGTGCATAATGCCAAATTTGTGATGTTTTCCTCCTCCATTTCCTACATTCAAGGCTCAGCAGTAGTCAGTACATACTTACTTGAGCATATTATAGTGAAATACAAATGAAGGAATATATTCTTGTATCAACTTTGACTGCTGGGTTCAGGGCACACATGTACTACTGGAATGCATGAACCTTGCATACAGGCAGAAGAGGAGTCACCAAAAATGGTGAATTTCACAAGCAGTATGGAGGCTGCACCTCCAGTCTGATGGAAAATCACCTGAAGTTGAGTACAGTTGTGCAGCAGCCTAAAACCTGTCAAGTGTCCCTGGGTGTATTCCCACTACTGAGAGATGGATATTCCAGGTTGAGATAGTTAGAAAGAGTAAGAAGAGATAATTGCAAAATATATATGGCATTGTCAGCAATACTGCATTGTTTCATTCTTGAATAGAAACTGTTAACTCCTCTCCCAGATGATCTGGGCAATCCTACCAAATATTTTTCTGTAGAAGCTGGCAAAGTTAAAGTGTAGTTTCTATAATCAGTATACATATGTATTTCTTGTTGCTACGCCCACCCACTGCAGTGCAGACATGATCTGCAACCAGATCTCTACTTGTAGCACTGTGAGCCAATTGCTAAGAACATCAGAAGGATGGTATAGGTTTTATTTCGGATCCCTTTAGCATGCTCAATGTTTGTCCATTGATGCTTTCTCACAGTGCTATGGTTGTCTGGAATGCGCCGAGTTCCACCATTGTAGGTGCAAAATTACGTTTACTGCACAATAGTGAGGTCTTGCATCAAAATGTTGAAATTTTTGTACAAATGTAGCGTGTTGTGTCTTGAAAAACTAATATTTGTTTGTATTTTTATAAAGGTTTATGAAATGATGCTGAAGGACGAGCAATTCTATCCCTCTTTCAGGCAAAATCCACTTTATGTACGGATGTTAGCTGAGTTGGACATGTTGAAAGATCCAAGTATCAGAGGCTCAGATGATGGTGACTTGGGTATGTGAATATCTATTTATGCAAATAATATGGATTTATCCTTGTAACCACTTGTTAGTGCATTAACTTGGTTCCAAATAAGAATTACTTACCAAAACCTTCTTACCATAATATACATTCAGATTCTAAGACTGATTAAAACTGAACGGAAATTCTAGACCATCTTAACCTACTGAAAGGCATGTGTAGATGCAACTAATAGGAATAGGCCTTAAACCTTTAATTTGAAACAGAAAGGACGAAGTGCTTTCTTGCACCACAGTTTTGCTGGAACAGTCTAGTGATTGGTCCGTTTATCTGGTTTTTGTAGTTTTAAATTTCATGGGGGTGATTCTCCATGAAAAAAATTCCAAGCGTTGAATTTGTGTGAAAACTCTAGTAAATCTTGTTGGGTCTTTTTCAGTGGGAATATCAAAATGATTCTCCCACACTTGGGCATTGCAGAGTGCACTAGCGTAATTCACGCAAAAAATCAAGGAGTGGGGCCTATTCCCGCTGGAGACTGTGCGTGTGTCGATTAGCCCACTTCGATTTTTTTGTTTACCCCCTCAGCCCCTATTCCTGACCTGCATCCCTCTAACACTGATTCCAAAGCAGAGTGGCAGCGAGAGACCTCCTCCTCCTCCTCTTCCCCCCCCCCAGTGATCACCATTTCCCATTGGTGATGCCTGGTGGACAGTGCCACTTTGCCCCTTAGGCAGTACCCATGGGGCTCCCTCCTTACACCTGATCTCTTTGGGGACCTCACTGCACCCACCCCCCTCTTTTCCTCCAGCAGGGTTGGTCTGCCAGCTCCCTGCAAGTAGGAAATATTGTAAACCCCTCTGGAGTGAAGCACTCCTTGCAGGGTGGGGGGAAGCAGACCGAAGCAGGCTCTAATCATTCGTTAACACTAATCATATGTTAAATATATTAAAATCAGGGATTAAATTTATACAGTTCCATGCCGATTTTTGGTGCGGAGCTGACTGCACTGAAATCCAGCTACTGGAGGTTCTTGGAGGCCGTGGTGCCCAGCGGGGAGCCAGCTAAACAGCTCTGCTTGAGTCTCCCGGCAGTGCAATGGCCTAGAAGAATCTCACCCCCCAATATCTCCTACTATTGTCCCCAACTTCAAAGTTGTGCTGTAAAATTAAGTCTTGTAGACCCGCATCTTGGTCATTTATTAACCCATTCTTTCCAAATGCCAATTAATTCTGTCCTGAATTATTGTCGATGAAAATTTGTCTTCCAGTCATTAAGCCAATATGGCCTGTAGTTTCTGGGCTTGTCCTTGCATTTTAAATGGTTGTAACATTTGTATGTTTGAATGTCTTTAATCAGGTTTCCATCTGATTAAAATGACTCTTTTTTTTTTTAATAAGTGATTGGAGTTAAGTGTAATCTTTAATCCTTTGTTTCTATAGTTTTAATTCAGCACTTACAATAATATAGTCTCGCGTTTGATGAGAATTAGCCCATTGAAACAGATCTGGTATATTTCCATATAATAACAGTGCAAACATTATTACTGCTTGATAAATTTTAGCTTAAAAATATATACAATGCTTCATTCATAAGATAGTAATACAGTACTCAAGTCAATATTCAGTTCTAATAAAATCAGTTATAGGTGCTAACAAATTCATAGATTATTCACTGCAAAGCAATATTAGTAGCCACTCATGAAAAATGTTTCTTGCATACTTATTTAAATAACTGGGGTTACGCTGCTTGGAAGTACATAGAAAATAGTCCCAATTGCACCAGAGTAATGCCTTTCAGAAATACAAATTTGAGCTTCAAAAGGTTGTATCTTGGAGATAATGCAAATTGATGTAGATGTTTCCTAGATAAAAGCTGTAGAAACATTCATAGCCAATAGTTCCTACCTTTATTTTCTGAATTGGCAGTGTACAAAGCAAATGTAAGCAAATAGATGAAAGACAAAATGAGCTAAAATTATGTCCATCATTCTACCACTTGGTTCAGTAGTTTGGAATAAGATCTGCAGTCTGTCAATTTATGCTGTAAGAGCTTTTTAAATCTAGGAATTGAAGTGCCATTGATTATCGTAATTTACTATTAAACTCAGATTACTATTTCAAAAAAACTTTCAATACTTATTTGAATATGCCCAGTGTTTGTAATGGCAATAACATTCAGCTTAACTTTGAGTCCAACAGATGCCAGACTTGAATCACTTTAAAATTGCTTGGATCTCAAAAGAAAATTCTATCAACTGGAGGGTTAAGACCTAACTTGGCAAATTGCCAAAGCTTAAGTTAGTGTCATAGTGGATACTTTTCAAAGCTTTCTACCTACATCTGGTGGTAGAGAAATGGTATTGCAGACATTTTCCGTTGTCTTCTGTTACCAGAGTGCACTGTTTTCATGTGAACAAAGTTGACCCATCTTGCAATGGTTTATTATTACTTCTATAGCGCAATAATTTTCAATGTTACATTTCTGGATAGCATTGATATTCTATCCTTTTAACCTACATTTTCTTGTTCTTGAATTAAGGTAAAATTAATTTATGCACTTAGTCTGAAATAAATATCTTAACTTGTAATTCAATGAAGAATATTTGGCCTTTTAAAGATATGATTTCATAGCTTTTTTACTTAATTCAGAAAATAATCCCACCAAAACATTGAAAACAAAATTACTGCATTTTTGCCATTGCTATGGATAGGTTACCTCTCGAACTGGGAAAAAAAAATGCAGAGTTCCTGGTTTCTTCTAGCAGAATCACGTGATCTGCGCCTTCCTCCATCTTACAACAGCATGTCTAAACAACTGTCTTCAGTTCTGTTACCCTCAATCAATGTTATTTCATTATATAGCTCCATGCATTTTTATGCCATTTTAAATTTTACGCTAAATACATGTTTCTGGGCATGTATTTTTACCCATGTTGAAAGCTTATTGATTTGTAAACTATTACTGAAGAATATTTTTTCCACTGCTTGCTGTAGCTCATAAGTGCGTAATATGCTTGCGCAGAAAGGACCCCATATTGATTTTGAAGTCCAGCATAAAGTTCAACAACTTGCCAAATCTAAGTATTTGAAGCACCCAGTGCTTTAGAAATATAAATAAAAGAAACTTAATTGTGGCACACAATTTCTTGACAAACCCAGTCCCACGCCCGTATGTTCAGGTGAAGAGGAAAATAATAAGAAAGGAAATTGCTTTCTGAACACTGTGTTGCATCACCTTTTCAATGCCAGTGTGTAAGTAGACAGTATAATTTGAAATTATGAGCCTAAAATCACAGATCAACTACTCTCTCGTGCACAACTGCCGTGTTCTTGGCTGGTTGCAGGTGTATAGGTTTGTTTTACTAGGAATCCTTTGAGTATTGTAGCATTAGACGTTGGCAATTTGCCATGACTTGGCAATTTTTCTTAATGTTTAATTTTACTTTGTAATTTTTATTTCAAGTACATGACCTACTGTACTTTAGTATTATTTCACAAAGCATTTTTTACATTCTGAGCTGATTTTTGTTTTCCCTCTCCAGAGTCTTTCAATGGCTCTCCAACTGGTAGTTTAAATTCGGTAAGTGCTATAGACAGTTAAATAATCTCATTTACTGCTAATCACATAAAAGATGTTTGCTTACATGCTGAAATAAACTAATTTCCACCTGTCAACCCCAAAGCTAAGTCACCACTTTTTTTGCTCCTCTTTGTTTCTGTGCAAAACTTCTTTTGCTGCTTGCATATATAGTGCTTGTGCAGGTGTTCTAATATCTATAGATTAGCTTGTTCTGGCTTGGTTCCATGTCTGGAAGGATGCCTGCTTAAATAATACAATTCCCTTGCGTCATTGTGACATAAAACAGCTCAAGCTATGAATAGTCAAAAGGTTATATGGAATATCAGTGTTTTTTCTGTAATTTAACTTATTTGGGTATCCTTTACCTCTTAGCAGATGTTCTCCAAATCTTGTGCTTTATAAGTCATTCTGTAATTATATAGTAAATATCAAAGGATGGAATGAAACTGAAACTTTTCTAAAAGATATTCATGGCACAGGAAGTGTTGATTAATTGCTGCCTTTCAGTGAGGTGCTTTGACATGGATAATAATATATTCTATTGATATCAGGACAAACCATTTAAACAATTCTCTAGAAAATTTGCATAGTGTAATATAATTCTTTGACCATTTGATTTCTGTTTCCAAGGAAGCTTAGTTCAATAATCTGTGTATTTGTAAGACGGAAGTCCTGACAAATGGTTAGTCTGAGTTGTGTTTGTTAAACAGTTCCTTTTATAACTTTTTAATAAATTTACTGACTCTGCTTAGTAACACGCTTGTGAAATGTTATGGGATATTTTATCAAGTTAAAAGTTGCTATATAAATACAAGCTATTGTTGTCATCCTCCCCAATAAAATAATTTCAATGCACTATGCTATCCTGGCTCTGTTCCCTCATTTGGCCCCATTTCTCCCTTAAAGTCTGAGAGATGCAAATTTGAATGCATATCACAGATATCTGATTTAGCTAGTCAATGCTTAATGTGGCTGGACCACCTAAAGCACTATCAGGTTCTGCACTTGAATGCTAAAACTAATCACTATTCCATGGTCATCTTAGACAAAGATAGCCACTGGATTATTTTCTTTATAGATACTTTATTGTTGAACCCCTCTCTGTCTCCTCCACCAACACAGTGGTTAGTGTAGCTGTGTCACAACGCCAGGGACCAGGGTTCAATTCCAGCCTTGGATGGCTTGTCCGTGTGTGTGCATGGGCTTCCTTCTGATGGTCCTGATTTTCTCTCTCCGCCCAAAAATGTGTGGTTAGTGGATTGGCCATGGTAAAAATTGCCCCTTAGTGTCCCAAGATATGTAGGTAAGATGGATTAGCCATATTAAATGTGTGGGTTTACAGGGCTAGTGCAAGGGAGAGGTACAAAGAACAACCCAGCACGGGAAACAGGCCCTTCGGCCCAACGAGCCCGCGCCGCCGCATCACCCTACACCTATTCTACCCTGCATGTCTACGAATGGAACCCCTAACTTAGCCAGATTCAGGGGAGAATAGTGTCAATTTGGTAAAACCAGTCAGCCTAAGAGCACATCTTTGGGGTGTGGGAGGAAACCGGAGCTCCCGGAGGAAACCCACACAACCACAGGGAGAATGCGCAAACTCCCACAGACACAGGCCCAAATCCATGTATCTGCACAGCTAGCAGTGCTAGTCACCAAGCTGTTGCGGTGCCCGTCTACCGGTCCAGGATCAAGCACACACACCGACACGAAGTACTAGGCCACTCCCAGAACTTCCAAGAGCAGCCCACGCACGACCCACCGTGTGCATGCCCCTCGTTTGACACGAGGTGGACCTCCACCTGTGGAATAAAAAGGTCTTGGGTAAACTACTCTATCAGAGAGTGGTGCAGACTCGATGGGCCGTCTCCTGCACTGTAGGGATTCTCTCCTTCCAGTAATGAGCTCATGGACTTGTTATACTAAGATTGAGACCGCCCAATTGCTTCTACCACTTTCCTTCCTTCCCCAATCCGGGCGCTCCGGTTTCCTCCCACACCCCAAAGATGTGCTCTTAGGCTGATTGGTGTACCAAATTGACACTATTCTCCCCTGAATCTGGCTCCATTAGGGGTTCCACTCACATACACACAGGGCAGGGTAGGTGTAGGGTGATGCGGCGGCGCGGGCTTGTTGGGCCGAAGGGCCTGTTTCCCGTGCTGGGTTGTTCTTTGTTCTCTCTAGTCCCGAACTTGCATTTTGCTGTAATTTCTCTCCTGTCTCCAGTCCAATCTCCTGTTCCCTTGACCCCAGTCCCACCAAACTGCTGGCTGTCCAGCTTCCCTTCCTGGTTCCCAAGTTATTTGATAATGTAATAGTTTCTTCAAGTATTGATCTTATTTAATTTAAATTTGCTGTCATCATCCTGCTCCTCAAAAGAAAACACCCATGATCTCACTGTCCTTGAAAACCACCACCATAATCTGATTTCTATCCCTGACACAATATTGGACCGGCTCTCTCTCTGACTGTGACAAAGGTAAACTATCACTACGCAACCTTTTTGCAGCTTTTGACCAAGCCATCCTTTCCCATCATTTGTCCACTTTCAGCTGATTATCTTTGGTGTCTCTCTTTTTCGCCCCAATCTCCCCCCTCCACACGCACGCACACACGCGCGTGCGCTCCCCATCCCCCTCTCTTCTCAGGACCTGCTGTCTTGCACCTCCATGCTGTCCTTCAGTCACATCATCCAGAAACATTGCATTATTTTTCACATGCACCAGCAATAATACCTCTACCTTTCCTCCATCTGCCTCGAAGACTCTTGCTGTAAAGTTGTCAGAATGCTTGCCCAGTGTTCAGTGCTAGGTGGTGAGCTTTTATTTCCTCCCAGGTAAATATTAAGACGATCAAAACTGGTGTCTTTCTTGCCTACCACAAACTCTGTTCCCGAGCTACCAATTCCGTCCTCCTCACTGGCAGCTATCTGAGCCTAAACCAGGCTGATCACAGCTTGCTGTCACATTTATCCTGCAATCAGATTCTGACCACATACCCCATCACTAAGACTGTTTTATATCCATAACATTGCTTGACTCCATCCTGCCTCAGGTCATTAATACCTTTGTTACCTCTGACTATGCACTCCTGGATAGTCTACTGCCTTCTCCCACTGTAAACTTGATGTTATCCAAAACTCTGGTAATGTCCTTAATCATAACAAGTCCCATTGACCCATCATCCCTGTTACACTAGCTCCCCCGGTTATGTTTTTTTCAAATTCTTCCATTATCTTGCCCCTTCTTGCCTCCCATTATCTTCAGCCTCACAATCCTCCAAGATAGTTGCTAATCTAATTCCGTCTTCTTGAGCATCCCCTTTTTTAATTGCTCCAGCATAAGAACATATGAACTAGGAGCAGAAGTAGGCAGTTCAACCCCTTGAGCCTGCTCAGCCATTCAGTTCCCAGGCCATACTGTCTGGTATTTGCTCCCTAAACCTCTCCACCTCACATTCCTCCTTTATATCTTTTCTTCAATGCCACCTGTTTGACCAAGTTTTTTGCCACATGCCCTTATATCACCTTGTGTGCTCGGTGTCAGATTTTAATTTAATGTGCATTTTATTACATTAAATGTGTTAGTTAACTTTGTAAAATATATGTTTTTATTCCTCAGTCTCTAGATGATCTTTCAAATGCCAGCTCTGAAGAGTCTTTGCAATTGCTAGTATCTATTAGTGACACTGGTAAGTGATACTACAAATATCAGTTTGAGTAGAAGCATAACCTCTGGACAATGTTGATTTGTGCAGTATGCTAGTCAGAGCTTTCCTCAGAAGTACCACAAAGCAGAGCATTAGTTGCACACGTGAAGCTATGTGGGTTCACAGAACAGCTATGTCAAGTAGATAGGGAGAAAAATTCTTAAATTACATCCAGGAAAAAGATTTTAGCCAATGTGTAGAAAACTAAACAAGGAAATGGGTGATTCTGGATCTAATACTCAGAAATGAGCCCAGGTGGGTGGCAAGTGTGACAGTAGGCGAGCATTTTGAAAATAATGACCCGTAATTCAGTTAAATTTAGAATGGCTATGGAAAAGAATAAAGTAAAGTTTATTTTTATTAGTCTCAAGTAAGGCTTACATTAACACTGCAATGAAGTTATTGTGAAATCCTCCTAGTCATCACAGTCCAGTGCCTGTTCAGGTCAATGCACCTAACCAGCACGTTTTTCAGAATATGGGAGGAAACCCATGCAGACACAGGAGGAATGTGCAAACTCCACACAGACAGTGACCTGAGCCAGGAATCGAACCCAGATTCCTGGCGCTGTGAAGTAGCAGTGCTAACCACTCTGCCACTGCGCTGCCCCTAAGGATAAGGATGGACTAGAAATTAAGGTTCTTAACTGGTGAAAGACTAATTTTACTAAGATGATATGATTTGGCCCAAGTGGACTGCAGGTAAAACTGTGTCGGGATCTTGGGAAGAGTATAAAAAGTGCAGGAGAGGGTACAGAGGAGATGTACCAGGATGTTGCCAGGGCTGGAGGATCAGAGTTATGAGGAGAAATTGGATAGGCTGTTTTCCTAGGATTCCAAACAAAGGCTGAGATGGTAGAGATGCGTAGGATTGAGAGGCAGATATGGAGTAGATAGGAAAGCACTCCTTCATTAGCAGACGGGTCATTAACGAGGGACAAAGATTGAAGGTTAAGAGGGGATTTGAGGAGAAACTTTGTCACCAAGGGTAGGAATCTGGAAGTCACTGCCTAAAAGGGTGGTTGAGTCAAAATATCTCAAAATTTAAGGATTTAGATATGGACCAAGCACTGGAAAATGGGATTAGTATAGTCAGGTCTTTGTTGATAGGTGTGGACACGATGGGCTGAATGATTGTAAACATCAATGAATCTAACTGAAGGAGTCCATTTTATGGTGGTAATTAAGCGCACTTGTTGTGCCAAAGGAAAACAGTGGGTGTGCATGATGCTTTTAAGGAAAATAACAAGCAATGGCAATATGCATCTATTTCTTTTGTGTTCCTTATAGAATACTCTTTAGGGATCAGTTGTTTGTAGAAACAAACCACTTGCCACAGTTGCTATCAGTCAGTAAAATACCTCTGGAGCTACAAGTTTCTTTGTAAATCCTTGCCCCTTATTTAGCAGTCAAAGTGCAATTTTAATAGAAAATAAAATAAAAATGTTCCCTCCGTGTGTTATGAATCGTAATAGGTAGCTTACAAAAACATGCTTGATTTGTGCAGGTCTACCTTCTGTTCCAGATGATCACTTCAGCCCAATATGGCAGTAATTGAATTGAACAATTCTTCCTGTTTCTAATTATCATCCTCTTACCTTATTAGCTTACATTTCTGTTCATTTTTTGTTGCTGGTTTCATGTCTGTCTGTGCATCTTCTATTTAGCTTTTGTGAGAAGTGAATCTGCTTGCATTGTCTTCAGTTATTTTTGTACTTTAACCTTTCTAAGTAGTATTTTTTCTAACAATTTTCCAACAATTGTCAAGTAGTGAATACCATATTTGCATTAGAAAGATGTACAGTATTCTGTGTTAGAAAATGTTGTGCAAAGTTGCTAGTTTTTTTGGTGTCAAATGCAAAAAAAAATTTTACAATCCCTATCTGCATCTGTACATTGCACAAACACACCTACTCATTCAACTCAAATTTTACTGTACACGTTTGATTTTATACATCTTCATGCAAGCATTGTTCACCATACCATTAACAAAACCATATTAACTTTTTTTGAAAATCAAGTACTTCCTTAAGTGTGTTTTCCGTGGAATCATACCCATTTTGAGAAAAATACTCGTCATATTTTAATACCTTGTGCATGATGTGAAAATGAAACTTAACACTTACTCATTAATATCAGGATGTCCTGGGAATTTGGACATTTTTTTCATTTTAGACATTTAATCTTAGTATTATGCAATCTTAAGTTAAATATTTTATATCTAACTATACATTGCAGCAGCCTTTACTTAATCCTGATCTTAGTCCAAACCTCCTTTTGTCATGGTGAATTCTTTGTTTCTCCCACCAGCCATCCTTTAGCCACTTTTGATTAATCGAGATAGTGTTCTGCTGCAGGCTCATACATGTAGAAGCTAAACCAATGCTAGCCATGCCCAGCTTGCATGAGAATTTTACAGCTGTTGGGATAAATTTGGCCCAATATAATTGATTTTCCAACCCAAGATCAGGAGATAAAAGGATAGTGTGCAACACCATCTTCACAATTGCAACTGTTTTATTATGTTGACTCCTCTGTAAAATACTACAGATCAATTTAGGGAAATGGGAAAGAATAGAGGCATGGAAAACATTCACTCTCATTTGTTTGTCATTCTAGCTACTATCAAACTATTGTCTCTCTCTTGCTTTTTCCTCACTTGGTATATTTCTGTCCCATTTTCATCCATGTTTGTTTCCCATTTTCCTTTCCTCTTTTTCATTGTGACTAGTCCATGCTGACTATGAACCATATCCTGTGGCAGGAGTATGTAATGATCATGGCAAGACGTACGCTCTGTATGCAATCACTGTTCGAAGAAGAAACCCAGATGGTAGTGAGGATATATGGAAGACCTATCGCCGCTACAGTGACTTCCATGACTTTCACATGCGGATAACTGAGCAGGTAAAAATCGTATTTGAAAGTTGTTTGCAGCAGTTTCCTGTCAGTTTCCTTCTGGATGTAAGGGATTATGGGATCAAACTATCTGCATTGCTACAATAAGAGTATTAGTTATGTAATGTAGAAGTTTGAGAATAAAGGGCCTAGTTTTTTATTGTTGTGATGAGTAGTGCTGAACTATTACTTGAAACTTTATGAGCAGTTGATGGATTTTGCTAAGTTTGTAAAATTGCTTTTCTATTTGTAATATGCAATCATTTGCATTATTAATCAGTGATTTTTCTTTCTGACTTGTCTCCCCAAAAATCAAGGTGTTTTTCTTTCTAACCTTTTTTACAATGCTAGTCTCTATGTGGTGTTGAGTATTTTGAGTTTTGACTTGTATCAGCATTATGAAACATGAATCATAACTGGTCTTAACCGTGCAAAACCTTATGCATATTACCCGCATTGGAAGATTGGAGAAAGGGCTTAGAACTGTTTCTTCAGACTACCTCTCTGAAACACAACTAGCTCAGCCTCCCTGAGATGTTATATCTGCTGCTGCTCTAATTTCATTATTTTGCAGCTTTCGTGTTTTAACACTAACTTTTGTTAAAATCTTTAAAGTTAGTACCTTGCTGAGTTGTCTCATAAAATGCTACTTGACAATCACAAGCAGGATTCTGGAGTGGATTTCTTCAGATGTTGACGAGCATTGTTGACCTCGGGGTCCTTGTGCATGAGTCGCAAAAACCCAGCCTGCAGGTGCAGCAGGTGGTCAGGAAGGCGAATGGGATGCTGACCTTCATAGCGAGGGGGATTGAATATAAAAGTAGGGAGGTCTTGCTGCGGCTGTATAGGGCATTGGTGAGGCCGCAGCTGGAGTACTGTGTGCAGTTTTGGGCGCCGTACTTACGCAAGGATATTTTGACCTTGGAGGGAGTGCAGAGGAGGTTTACTAGGCTGATACCGGAGTTGAGGGGGTTGAGCTTTGAGGAGAGGCTGAATAAACTAGGCTTGTACTCGTTAGAGTTTAGAAGAATGAGGGGAGATCTCATTGAGACGTATAAGATGATGAATGGGATGGATAGGATCGAGGTGGAGAGACTCTTCCCACTCAGAAAGGACAGTAGGACTAGGGGCCACAGCCTCAAGATAAAGGGGGGGCGGTTTAGAACGGAGTTGAGGAGGAACTTCTTCACCCAAAGGGTGGTGAATCTCTGGAATTCTCTGCCTGTTGAGGTGGTGGAGGCTGCCTCGCTAAATATTTTTAAGACGTGGGTTGATGGGTTTTTGATAAGCAAGGGGATTAAGGGTTATGGGGAGAGGACGGGAATGTGGAACTGAGCCATGACAGATCAGCCATGATCTTATTGAATGGCGGGGCAGGCTCGAAGGGCTAGATGGCCTACTCCTGCTCCTATTTCTTATGTTCTTATGTTCATTTATGAAAAAATGTCATTGTGCGATGAGAAATGCATGATACAACTTATTCAGCAATCAAGGTTTTAACATAGATATTTGCTGCAATGAAGTTGATCACAATCCGATGCATAAGCTTCAGTGCAACTTGAATAAAGATTTTATCTCCGTAATATAGCCCACCTCTGTAAGAATACAGAAAATTACCAACTTTATCGCTTCACCAATTATCCTTAAATCCATGACAACCTTATGAACATGAAATCCTGGACAATGCAGCACTTCTTGCAACTCAGTGAAACAAGCCATTCTATTTGGAAATATTACTTCTTGTTTTGGGTAACCATATCAGTGGTGTGGAATATGAGGATACTTTGTGGGAGGGAGGGAAAGAGGTGCGTGCAATACATCAGGTATGGTCAAGGTCCCTGTCAGCCACTGTGATGCTGAGGGAGGGGCGTAAGGATGGGAACTTCTCAATCAGAGATTCGCTTTACTATGCACTACAATGATTGGGCTTGTTTTTATTGCTTCTAATTGTGCAAGAGAATGAAATGATGATCACAGGCATTAATGATTTGATCACATTTTTTCTAGTGGCTTGACTTGCAAAGATCTTGAGGTAAAAAGTTATATGCCATATACCCAACTTTCACCTAGTTCATTCCCTCACCCCCATTTTTAGCCCTGAACCTACCTGAGAGTGGTTGCCTGCCCAAAGATGGTGACTTCCAAAGAGCAGGCTTCATAAGGATGTCTGATCGAACAAGTGGAAATAATATATTGTATTCCATTGTGTTTTAAAGGTCATTGCTAGATCTTCTCTCAGGTTTTTTTTCCACCAGAGAAAAGAACCACAGTTCGTAATCTCTTCTGATGATTGTACAGGATCATTTTAACCTAACCCCACCCAGCAGGAAACTGATGGAATTGAATTGGCCCCCAGTTTTGTGCCCCCGCCCAATATTTACTTCAAATTCAATGCAAAATAAAATTGGGCAAGATGTAAAACTGGCTGTCAGTTGGATTCCCTCAATTTCCTGCTGATGAGTTAATTTAAAATTAACCCTATTTTTCACAATTCAGCTGGCATCCTTAAGTATTTTGTGTATTTTTGTCCTACTTCAATGTCTCTTTCTGTAATGTAGAAGCCAGAACCTGAGACAAGTGCGATCTCACCAAGATTCTTAAATTCAATATTACCTTTTTTTTTGTTCCTCTAAAATGAGCCTCAATACTGTACATGTTGTTTGCTCTCTTTGTAAATTTACCAACTTATATTGCCATTTCTAACAAAGTATTTATCGATTCCCAGATATTAGCTCTTCTTTGCCATATAATGACCTTTCTGTCCTATCCACAAGAACAACCTCACACTTAATTATATTGAATTTCAATTGTCATCTGTTCAGCCATTTTTCAAGTCTGTTTAATTCCTATTGTATTTTGGTACAATCTTCCAACTTAGTTTCAATTTCTTTTTAGTCAACTTTCGATGCTATATGATAATTCTAGAATCCAAATCTAGGATTTGGATTCCAAAACTGTGCGCCTGTTTAGATGACACTAAGATGGATGGAAGAGCAAAGTGTGCAGAGGACGCTGAAAATCTGCAAATGGATATAGGTGGTCTAAGTGAGCGGATGAGGGTCTGGCAGATGGAGTACAATGTTGGTAAATCCCACCATTTTGGTAGGAATAACAGCAAAGTGGATTATTATTTAAATAGTAAAAAATTGCAGCTTGCTGCTGTGCAAAGGGATCTGGGTGTTCTTGTGCAGGAATCTCAAGGAGTTGGTTTGCAGCAGGTAATTAAGAAGGCAAATGGAATTTTGTTGGGGGGATGGAGTTTGAGAATAAAACAGCGAGATTATGTTGCAGCTGTATGCAGTCTGGTGAGACCATACCTGGAGTACTGTGTACAGTTTTGGTCTTCTTACTTGAGAAAGGATATACTGACACTGGTGCAGCGCAGAGGAGATTCACTAGGTTGATTCCAGAGTTGAGAGGGTTGGCTTATGAGGAGAACTGAGTAGGCTGGGGCTATACTGATTGGAATTCAGAAGAATGAGGGGCGATCTTATAGAAACATATGAAGGAATAGATAAGGTAGAAACAGGGAAGTTGTTCCCACTGGCGGGTGAAACTGGAACTAGGGGCCATAGCCTCAAAATAAGGGGAAGCAGATTTAGGACTGAGTTGAGGAGGAACTTTTTCACACAAAGGGCTGTGAATCTGTGGAATTCGCTGCCCAGTGAAGCAGTCGAGGCTACCTCATTGAATGTTTTTAAGGCAAGGATAGATAAATTTTTGAACAGTAAATGAATTAAGGTTATGGTGAGTGGACGGGTAAGTGGAGCTGAGTCCACAAAAAGATCAGCCATGATCTTATTGAATGATGGAGCTGGCTCGAGGGGCCAGATGGCCTACTCCTGCTCCAGTTCTTATGTTCTTTGTTGTTACCTTCAAAGAAATTAGTCAAGGTTGAGTTGATTGGCATTTGCTGATAAAGTAACATGTTTAATGTACCATTATTAGTGTATGTATCAGTCCTCAGTTTGAGGTGAAGAGGAGATAACCCATGCGTTGCCAATTACCACAAACCACTGGGTAATTTGCATTGCATTGCAATATGCTTTGTGAATTTGTCATCTTGACCTTAACCTCCCTGTAATTTTCATGAAAGAGCTGTATTTACACATTAATTGCCCATTAAACTCACCACAAAGTTTGTCTCATAATTAATCTTGTTCACAATATAATAATTGTTAATGACTGCCAGCTAGCCCTTCTGGCCAAAAAAAAGTGTGGAGTCTCATTTCTATGTTTTAATTGTTGGAGATTCTAAAATGCCACGTTTTTTTTCACTTTATTCTACCTCAGTCCATTTTTTCTTTCTTTCTATTTTTCTTTTCAATCCCTAATTTGACACTGAATTCATTCACTCTAATTTGCCCTCTCCCTCATTCATAGGACATAGAACAGTACAGCACAGAACAGGCCCTTCAGCCTACGATGTTGTGCTGAACATGACGTCAAATTAAACAAATCCCTCTGCTTGCCCTAGGTCCCATTTCTCTTTATTTCTTGCATTTTCATGTGCTTATCTAAAAACCTTTAAACACCCCTATCATATCCCTTCCTCAATTTATTTCTCAATTGTTAAATTTCATTGGTTATGGAGGTGCACTTTTGATCCCTCCCTAATATCATCTGACTCCACGACTGTTTCAATCCATCTGCTGCTAAAAGTTTCATCCATGTATTTAACCCCTCCTATTCCAGTGCTACCCTGGCTGAGCTGTCATCTTCCATCATAAATTTGGGATGGACAAAGTTGGAAGATCTATGTTCTGATGCATAACAAACCCAAAATGCCTCTGTTTTAACATCTTAATGTGGTTAATTCTCTGCATGGTCTAGCACCTCTTTTTTTGTAACCTCCTTTAGTCCTACAACCTTCTGAGAGTTCTGCAATCCTCCAACTGGAGTCTTTTGTTCATTCTCCCTGCTACTACCCTTCAGCCCCAACAAGGAGCATGCTTAAGGCATCAGCCTAAATTACATTCATGGTAGAAATGCTGGGTTCAGTGTACCTGGCTATTGCGACCAAGAGATAAAGCCTTCCATGGTGACAAAACTGAATATCACTACATGGCACACAACACGCATTCATGTTAACTTGATGTGAAGAACGATTGAAATCGAATGATCTGCATTGTGATGACTTGGAATCCTCTCACCTTGCCAGTTTGAATTCACATCCTTCATCTTCCACAAGCTCTACTGTTGCCCCTCAGAAACTTGTGCCAGAGGGGGAAGATTTCCCAGAGGTAGTCATGCAGTTTGAGGATACATCACATGACTTGTGTGCCCTCCACCAACTCAGAATTGCACACTTTGGTATGGCTGCCAAGGCAGATGGTTGGTTTTTCAACGATGAAGCACATGTTCCTTATATGTAGGAGCAGATGGTAAAGATGGGTAAAGCAGTGCAAAGACCAATTAGAACATAAAGAACCTTCCGGGCTTTGCTCAGCTTCATGGAGCTGCTGAACTCCTGAATGAGAGGGACTATTTTGGAACAGCAGCAGAAAATTTCCAGATGTGTTGTGCAAGATTAGGGAGATTTTGGAGGAGTCAATCTGTGGCATGTACAATGAGTTTTCAGACATTGGTGCTGATGGTTATCCATGGAAAGAGTAGCTGCTGGCAATGCATGTCTGACATGGCTGGCAACTGAGTGCATGTTGGCCCTGATTTACAACGTGCACACTTAGCCTGCCACTTTAAACAGGATGGATGAAAGCCATGTTTTGTTTAATCAACACTTCACTGAAATGCATAAATGTTCTCCAACTTTTAGTAAACAGGAAGGAGAATGTGTGGATCAGGAGAGGAAAGATTGCCAAAGGACATGAAAGTGGGGACTCTACATAAAGCACTTCATCCCTTCCCATCTCTCTGCACCCATCTCTGTCTCGCTCTTGTTCTCTTTCCGCTACCCCCAGATTCTTTCCCCCCCACCCCACTTTCAGCACAAATGCTGCTTCCTCATGATGGCCAAGTTTGACTGTGGACAGGTGCTTGTGGGGCAGTCTTTGGCCTGTCAGGGCTTCAGGGTGTCAGAGCAGTATACAAGTGACATGCTTTAACTCTGCTGAAACAACACCATGTTGGAATAATAAACACAGATGAGAGGAGATTTGATGTTGCTCAATGATATTTCATTTGGGTGTTTAACAGTGTGCATGACTATATTATTTTTCTGTTCAGTGGTTATAAAACTTTACATTTATTCCACAGTTCCACTGTTTTGTCCCTTGTTATTGCATGCCACCTTCCTGCCTTGTAAAAATGATGACTAAAAGATGAGTACTGGGTGTCTGAGAGATCAGTTGTTGGTTTTGGGAACTGCTTGGTTCTGGTGGTTTGCCAGTGCAGTATATGTTCAGAATTGGTATGCCAGAAGCTGCACTGTCTCATTTAACTGAAATGTGCCTGCATCAGTCTTTCTCAGACTCCTGGGCAGCTGAGTGAGCAGTATTTTAAAAATTCATTTATGTAGGTGTAGTGTCACTGGCTATCCCTAGTTGCCCTTGAGAAGTTGGTAGTGAACTGCCTTCTTGAGCAGCTACAGCCCCTGAGCTGTAGGTACACCCACAGTGCTGTTAGTGATAGAGTTTCAGGACCTTCACCTATTTGGATGGTGATTGATTTGGAGGGGCACTTCCAAAGGATAGTGTTCCCAAGTGCAGGTTCTCTCAACACATTGCGCTTCTCCTTTTCTTGCTCTTTACCATAAAAATGCACAGTAGTCATCACCTTCCTCCTCCTAGCATTCCAATCCTTGTTGTTTCTAAATGTTTTGGAACAAACAGCACACCACGATCATTCTAGAAAGTTTTGTTGATGTATCTGCACTTTAGGGATTCTATGATTCTACATGGAAGGTCTCTTGCTGATCTTTCCAAGTATTCAAATGTATCTTCCACACTGGGAAGGCTTGCTGAATGTACAGCACAGAAGCACACCCCATGCAGCTGTGAAGGCTGACAGCAGTGAACTGCAAAGAACTCCAAGATAGCTGAAAGTTCTTCCAAGGTAATAAAAGTACACTTTCTGAGCAAGCCCTAAAGACAAATACCTTTCGCGTCAAGGAAGAAATGGCAGTCATTTCTCAGGATCCAAAGGCTTTCTTGCCTGTTAATTCTTCCACCTCATCAATTCCTGCTGTCCACTTGCCTTGTCCAACCTGGTGAGTTCCAGTAAGTCCAGGAAGCCAGTAAGTTCAGATGTTACAGAACCTAGGGATAAAATGTAATTGCATTTTAACCTATCTAATGTCAGAATGACTTTTCAAATAAAGATTTTTTTTTTCCCTCACACTAATAAATTAGTTCAAGTTAAATGCTGATGTTGAAGGTTACGTGCATTGGGAGGTTCTGGTTTTTTAACCTGTGACCCACACAAAAACCCGCCTGTCCTGACGGGTTAAAATTCCGTATTTAATGCTTTAATTTATGCTTTAATATTTAATCCTGATAGATAAGATGAATTAATATGACTAGCATGAGTATTTTTTAATTACAAAATATTCAATCATTTTTAAGTTGTGCAGAAATGTTACAGGATGCATTTCACTTAAAATAATGTTGTGGGAGTGAGACTTGATCTTGGGTGGTGATACTAACTTGATTTTGTGCAGACACTGATATAGGTACAAGTCCAATAAATAAAAAACACTTCAAAATTGTTGGCTGTTATGAATAATTATGTTCATTAAATGAGACTACTTTATAAATAACGTAAAGGTTTTTGCTTTTTTTAAAAAAGTAAGATAACACGTGAAGTACACAGACCTGGTCATACATGTTGAATTAATTATTTTCTAATTAAACTAACTTCTTATTGACTCAATACTTGAATCGGGTGAAGATCAATTCAAATGTTATTTCTGATTTAGCATGTAGATGTTGCGGATCAACAAGAAGTAAATAAATATGTATCATTACCCATTTCCCATTTATTGTTGATTTGCAATATTTACATGTCAAATGTGACATTTGCACCTATTCATGAGTAGCTTTATTGTGTTGCTGATTATTTTAACCTGGTTATTTAAATTGTTGTTACAATGGTGGTCTAAGTTAAAAGAAAACATTTCCTTTTAAAGTTTTGGTATGGAAGTGACAACTAACTGCAGTTTACACGATTGTCTTTGCATCCCTAACAAACTAAGTTCACTGTTGAAGCTTGGTTTGTATTTGGAAGGATTTCTTTTTTCCTCGTCCGTAAGCCCACAACCCTTTCCCCATAATGACAAAAAACACTGACACTTCAATTTGGCATTACAACATTCTGCAATTACTTGTGCATAAATTTTGCATCTGCATGACATGCATGGAGTCTTTTCAGAGTGTAATGTATGTGACCAATCCTGAGTCCAACGAATTATAGAATTTTCACCAGTAGACCTGTGGTCACCAAGCATGAGAACTCAAAATTATGCTTGGGAAACAGAGCAAATGTTGAAGTATCGCATGAAATGCATGAAACTTGGCAAGACTAAAAATTGAACAGCTGCCACTGAAAAGGAGCAGTTGACAAAAGCTGTACCCTCTGCCCTGTACTAATCTGGCTACATTCTTCCAATTTAACACCTGGAAATAAGAATAACTGGATTCATGCACATTTTAACAGCTGTGGTTTGAATATACCATTTAAAGTTCATTTGCAGAATTAATGTTACAGAGAAAATGTAGTTGCTTGAATATTTATAATCTATTATACTAAGTAAAGCATAAAAATATTTACATCAGTCTAATTATTCAGAGTACAGAATGTTGGAATGCACTGCCTTTGACCTACACTATATACTATAAGAAATAAAATGCAGTATTTTCTTTATTCAGTTTGAAAACCTGTCGAGTTTGCTCAAACTTCCTGGGAAAAAAACCTTTAATAACATGGATAAAGACTTCTTGGGAAAGCGGAAAAAAGATCTCAATACATACTTGCAGGTAAAATCAAATTGGTAGTCACTATTTAAAAATGACTAGTCCATTGCTGCTTTGAGATACATTCTATAATTCCTTTACTTGTATTCTGCTACTGGAATCCATCTCAACATAATGATTGTGGCAGTCAATGATAATGTCCAACTTGTGTCAAAGGCAAAAATCTTGAGACATTAGAAACAGAAGCTGCATCAAAAATAAACACCTAAGTTATCATATAACTCATTGACAAGACCTAAAGGTGTTTTTTGGTCACATTTTGATATTGGATGTGTTAAGCTATAAATTAATAATATTACTCATCATTGTTTACTTTTAAGTGATAATTACAGGAGTTAACTTTTAGTGATCTCAAGTGTACTTTTCAAAAGGGTTAGTATTTTGAGTAGTAATTTAGAATAAATCTAGTAATAAATGATTAAAACATGGTTACTTCTTTGTTTTGATTAGTTGTTGATCAATCCTGAAATAATAAAAGCTTGTCCAGCTTTGATTCCCTATGTGAATGACTTTCTGGAGAATAAAGCTTATAACAAGGGGAAAGGAGATTTTGCTCGCAAGGTAAGCCTGCCATCTGTTGGTCAGATTATGTAATGCTACTTATCAACAGCTCTTATTCATATTGTCAACATTTCAAGTCTGCATGACTTTGTCAGAGCTGACAAATAGTCATCCAGACTCAAAACGTTGGCTGTATTCTCCCTCCCTGGATGCTGTCAGACCTGCTGAGATTTTCCAACATTTTCTGTTTTTGTTTCAGATTCCAGCATTTGCAGTACATTGCTTTCACCTTATTCATATTGTTATTTGTTTGAGCTACTGTTCTCGTTGTGTTTCCACATATCTATGTGTCTTCAAAAAGTTTGATTTTAATATTTGCACTAATTGCATGAAAATGTGTAAGCACTTATCTCTTCTACAATTTAATAAATTGAAAAATAAATTCATGCATGTCTTCATTGCAACTCAATTAAGTTTTTGATTGCCTGAACTAGCTACTTGTGATCACAGCAAGCAAAGCTTCCTGCTGGAAGTGCATATTTGAAAAGTGACACTTTTTGCTGCTTAATAAAATGATAAGGCTCAATAATCCATGACCTCAAATCCATGAACAGTTTTCCAGTCTCCCATTCTGGTGAAATCCATTGCAAAACAGTAATTCATTCATGGGACGTGGGAGTCGCTGGCTGGCCAGCATTTATTGCCTATCCCTAGTTCCCCTTGAAAAGGTGGTCATGAGCTGCCTTCCTGAAATGCTGCTCATGCTGTGGGTTGACCTACAATGCCGTTAGGGAGGGAATTCCAGGATTTTGATCCAGCAACTGGAAAAGAACAGTGAGTCCAAGTCAAGTCAAGATAGTGAGCAGCTTGGATGGCATCTTGCAGATGGTATTGTTCCCATGTACCTGCTGACCTTGTCTTTCTAAATGGAAGTGGTTGTGGGTTTCAAAGGTACTTTGTGAGGATCTTTGGTGAATTGCTGCAGTGCCTGTTGTAGATAATACACACTGCTGCTACTGAGTGTTGGTAGTGGAGGGAGTGGATGTTTTGTAGATGTGGTGCCCATCAAGCAGGCTACTTTGGCCTGGAGGGTGTCAAGCTTCTTGAGTGTTTTTGGAGCTGCACCCATCCCCGCAAGTGGGGAATATTCCATCACACTCCTGACTTGTGCCTTGTAGGAAGTGCGTAGGCTTTGGTGAGTTCCTCATCACAGTATTCCTAGCCTGTGTCCTGGCCCAATTATAGTAGATTTCTTAATCTTTTAAGGTCAGACCCTCATTCACGCTTAACATGGAAAATGGTGCCATGAGGCAGAGTCAGGAGAGTCCCTTGCGAAGAATTCATTTTCTCCCTACAAAGTCAAGACTGGTTGTTGAACTGCAGGCTAGCTTTACGTTATGTGTTGAGGCATGCAAGTGTTATGGGTTAGGTTAGAAATTCCAAAGTACATTATGGAGACTGCCTGAACCACAAGTTTTGCATCTTGAATTTGGCTAGGATGAGCATGATGTTTCACTTCAGGATTGAATATAAAAGTAGGGAGGTCTTGCTGCAGCTGTATAGGGCATTGGTGAGGCCGCAGCTGGAGTACTGTGT
Source organism: Carcharhinus amblyrhynchos (assembly GCF_965287045.1). Taxonomy (NCBI): domain Eukaryota; kingdom Metazoa; phylum Chordata; class Chondrichthyes; order Carcharhiniformes; family Carcharhinidae; genus Carcharhinus; species Carcharhinus amblyrhynchos. The sequence continues at coordinate 69,198,704 of NC_137325.1, forward strand.
GCAGTTTTGGTCGCCGTACTTACGCAAGGATATTTTGGCCTTGGAGGGAGTGCAGAGGAGGTTTACTAGGCTGATACCGGAGTTGAGGGGGTTGAGCTATGAGGAGAGGCTGAATAAACTAGGCTTGTACTCGTTAGAGTTTAGAAGAATGAGGGGAGATCTCATTGAGACGTATAAGATGATGAATGGGATGGATAGGATAGAGGTGGAGAGGCTCTTCCCGCTCAGAAAGGACAGTAGGACGAGGGGCCACAGCCTCAAGATAAAGGGGGGACGATTTAGAACGGAGTTGAGGAGGAACTTCTTCACTCAAAGGGTGGTGAATCTCTGGAATTCTCTGCCTGTTGAGGTGGTGGAGGCTGCCTCGCTAAATATTTTTAAGTCGCGGGTTGATGGGTTTTTGATAAGCGAGGGGATTAAGGGTTATGGGGAGAGGGCGGGAATGTGGAACTGAGCCACGACAGATCAGCCATGATCTTAATGAATGGCGGGGCAGGCTCGAAGGGCTGGATGGCCTACTCCTGCTCCTATTTCTTATGTATAATTCAACAACCCACTAGAGAGTTTTTATCAAACAAAGTTTATTTAAGAATATAGTTAACATGTCTAGAAAGAAAATTAGTGAAACCTTTTATCAATTACAAACAAAAGGGAAGAAAACAACCAATACAATGTGTTAACGCTTAATTAGATGTTAAGGCTGTTCCAACAAACCAAAATCTTTTCAAAGACAAAACCCTTCTCACAGGCTTAACACAGTACAGATTAAAATCTCACTTGTCTAGAATTGAGTTTTTTCGAAGCCTGCATTTTCCTTCCAGAAGGCTAAAAGTTGCCTTGAGATAACCGACAGACTTTGCAAATAGCACCGGGAGACAGAGAGAGAGACTTCAGCTCCTTTCTAGCTTGATGCCCCTGCTAAAACTAAAAACTAAACTACAGCCTTAGAACTCTTAAAACTGAAATCTTATATTCACTAGAAAGGAAAACAGCTGTCGAAAAACAGATGACCTCTTCTAACAGTGCAGTATCGTCAAATTAATCATAGAGTAAACATAAACAACCCTCACTTAAGCTATTGAAGTAGCAATAAAAGAACTTATCGTACTCAGCCCTGCAACAGTAATATCACTGAAGCTGTGAGTTGCAGAAATCGATCTGAAAAAAAGTCTTAAAGGTACACTGATGTCACACAAGCCTTCAGGTGAATGTACTGGGACCCACCATGTCAGCCACGACAAGAAGTGGCTTGCATTCCAAAGGAAGAATCTCATTCTTAAAATAAACAAAGCAAAATCAGAATTCCTTACATGGGGCCGAGAAAAAACAATGGCATTTAAGCAGGTGAACCAGTGCAACCCCTTCCACTCCCTAGAGGACAATTAGCTATGAAATTTTCCAACTGAGTGGAGCAGGATATCATCAAAGATACATACACCTTTCACTGCAAATTAGATGCTTTGCTGCTAACCCTGAAACTGTCAAGATGAGCACTGAAGAGCACCAATAGGCACAATTCCAGTGTAAGTGCATAGATTGTATCAAGCCTGTGTCTTTATACTTCACCTGTTTCAGTGGTGCTTCAGTGAGTTTTGGCGTACCATGGTAGATTTTTTTGGATTTCTGCTTATCGCAAATAAATGCTGCCACTGTTAAGTAATGCTATAATAACAAAAAACTGCAGATGCTGGAAATCCGAAATAAAACAGAAAATTCGGGGAAAACTCAGCAGGTCTGGCAGCATCTGTGAAGAGAGAAACAAAGCTAACATTTGTATGACTTTTGTGTGGTCTCTTTTTCAATCACCACAGATGCTGCCAGACCTGCTGAGTCTTTACAGCATTTTTTGTTTTTAACTTAAATTATATAATATTTTAGAATGAGTTCATATTCCAAATGTACTATTAATGACATTATAGTTGCTATATAATGTGGAGTAAGGGCCCAATCTTTTAAGTGCAGCGAGTCCCTCTGAAGTAGAGAGTCTCACTCTCTCTCCTTACTGCCTGAAACCAATTGGACCCTAAGTATAGGCTTATCCTGTTTGGGTTTAAGCTAGATGGAGAGCAGAAACCCTTAAATGCACCCCAAAATATTTGAAAATCAAGCAGTTTGACGTTTGTTCAATCTGAATAATATTTGAAGAAAATATTATCTCACCAGCTTGTTTAACAAAATTTTAGAATTGGGGAAGATCGTGTATGTGCGGGGATATGAACTGCTTGAATATTCCACAGCTAAATATCAATTGTGCACCTATTATTGGTGAGAAATTCTCACCAATAAATTACCTTCGCCTGTGATTTTTCTGTACACAAACATGGACTGTCTACGCTACTTAAGTACTCTTTTTAAAAGTGCTGAACTGTTGGCTCTGTTGTGCTTTGATTTCTGCTTTAAACTGTTCAGTAGTTATCCCTTTTCCAACCTGTGTTGCATGTGAAACTAGGTTCAACAAGGATAAAAATACATTTTCCATCTCAATTTAATTGCAGACAATTAAATTGGGTCTGACAAGAGGTTATTGCAGAAGGTAAGGGGGCATGGAGTTGGGGGTAGGGTGTTAGCGTGGATAGAGGATTGGTTGTCAAATAGGAGGCAGAGAGTGGGGGTTAATGGGTGCTATTCGGATTGGCGGTTGGTGACTAGTGGAGTGCCCCAGGGGTCGGTGCTGGGGCCTCAGCTATTTACCATTTAAATAGATGATCTGGAGGAGGGAACCGAGTGTATGATGTCGAAATTTGCTGATGACACCAAGATTGGTGGAACAGCAAATTGCGCGGAGGGTGTGGAGAGTCTGCAGAAGAATCTAGATAGGCTGGGCGAATGGGCCAGGAACTGGCAAATGGAATTTAATGTTGGCAAATGTGAGGTTGTCCACTTTGGTAGGAATAATGGTAGGAAGGACTAGTACTTACGTGGCGAAAAACTGCAGCAGGCGACGGTGCAGAGGGACCTCAGGGTCCTTGTGCATGAGTCGCAAAAACCCAGCCTGCAGGTACAGCAGGTGGTCAGGAAGGCAAATGGGATGCTGGCCTTCATAGCGAGGGGGATTGAATATAAAAGTAGGGAGGTCTTGCTGCAGCTGTATAGGGCATTGGTGAGGCCGCAGCTGGAGTACTGTGTGCAGTTTTGGTCGCCGTACTTACGCAAGGGTATTTTGGCCTTGGAGGGAGTGCAGAGGAGGTTTACTAGGCTGATACCGGAGTTGAGGGGGTTGAGCTATGAGGAGAGGTTGAATAAACTAGGCTTGTACTCGTTAGAGTTTAGAAGAATGAGGGGAGATCTCATTGAGACGTATAAGATGATGAATGGGATGGATAGGATAGAGGTGGAGAGACTCTTCCCACTCAGAAAGGACAGTAGGACTAGGGGTCACAGCCTCAAGATAAAGGGGGGGGCAGTTTAGAACGGAGTTGAAGAGGAACTTCTTCACCCAAAGGGTGGTGAATCTCTGGAATTCTCTGCCCGTTGAGGTGGTGGAGGCTACCTCGCTAAATATTTTTAAGTCGCGGGTTGATGGGTTTTTGATAAGCAAGGGGATTAAGGGTTATGGGGAGAGGGCGGGAATGTGGAACTGAGCCACGACAGATCAGCCATGATCTTATTGAATGGCGGAGCAGGCTCGAAGGGCTGGCTGGCCTACTCCTGCTCCTATTTCTTATGTTCTTAGAATTCTAATGGCACATTGACTCTAACAATACATGCATCTTGCATTTAAAAAATTAAACTGCTTGTGTACTGTCTTGATTCCTGAATTTGTTCTGTTTTGTCAATGCATACAAATTCATCGTTCACTGCGTCTGCCAGTCCATTATCAATGTCTACCATATAGTATTAGTCTGGTATAAACTGATTCCAGATTTCTGAATTTCATTCAGTTAGCAAAAAAGCGTTGTTGCAGTTTGACCTGATCATGTCCCTAAAATGCTGGGTCACATTACAGATAAATATTTTCCCTAACTATTAAGCTCAGAGTTTGTGATTGGGAGATTTGCCAGAATGCATTACCTTCATAATGGAAATTTTGTTAAAATTTTCTGAATGAAAAATGCTTTTCTGATCATCCAGAAATACAGTTCAATTTGCAGAAAACCTTTTTATGGAGTCATGGCTAATTTTTTTTGGATTAATAGTTGGTCTGCATCTTGTTTGTGTTTTGCAGATGGACACGCTTGTAAATCCCCTTCGTAACTCAATGAGGAATGTTTCAAATGTCGTGAAGTCAATTCCAGACAGTCTGGCAGAAGGAATGACAAGAGTATCAGACAATATGGATAAATTGGGACATGAAATTAGGCATACGTTTTCAAAGGTACTTCAATAACAACAATATAATTTATGTATAAACTTTAATATAGTAAAATGTCAGGGTGCACTTCACACATTGTATTATCATTACAAAATTTGATACTGAGCTATATAAGAGGATATTGGGGCAGATGAAAAGTGAGTTAAGGACTGTCATAACAGAACGGGCGGCACGGTAGCACAGTGGTTACCACTGCTTCTTCACAGCTCCTGGGTTTGATTCCCAGCTTGGGTCACTGTCTATGTGGAGCTTGCACATCCACCTCGTGTGTGTGTGGTTTCCTGCGGGTGCTCTGGTTTCCTCCCGCAGTCCAAAGATATGCGGGTTCGGTTGATTGGCCATGCTAAAGTTGCTCCTTAGTGTTCTGAGGGATTCGAGGGCCAAATGGCCTCTTTCTGCACTGTAGGGTTTCTGTGTTTCTAGAAGAATGGGGTAGCATGGTGGCACAGTAGTTAGTGCTGCTGCTTCACAGCGCCAGAGACCTGGTTCAATTCCCAGCATGGGTCACTGTCTGTGGAATTTGCACGATCTCCCCGTGTCTGCATGGGTTTCTTCTGGCTTCCTCCCACAGTCCAAAGATGTGCGGGTTAGAGCGATTGGCTGTGCTAAATTACCTTTCGTGTCAGGGGGACTAGCTAGGGTAAATGCATATGGTTATGGGGATAGGGCCTGGGTGGGATTTGGTCAGTGCAGACTGGATGGGCCAAATATTCTCCTTCTGCACTGAAGGATTTTACAAGAAACAGAAATGGAGCGATGAATAACAACAAAGAAAATAGGAGTTGACCATATGGCCCCTTGAGCCTGTTCCATCATTCAGTATGATCATGGTTGATCTGTCTCAACTTCACTTGCCTTGCCACTCCCCACATCCTTTCTTTCCCTGAGAGGTCAATAATCCATCTTTCCCAACCTCGTATAATGCTCATCGGTGGAACATACACAACTCTCTGGGGTAGCAAATTCCAAACATTCACAACCCAGTGGGTAAAGAGATTTCTCCTCATCTTAGTTCTTATCCCTGAGGTTGTTCCAGTGTCCTAGATTTTCCATCCAAAAGAAACAACCTATCAATATCTAGCCTGCCAGGCCCCCTCAGAATCTTGGATGTTTCAATCACTCTTCTCATCCAACTGCAGTAAGTATAAGCCCAATTTACTCAGCCTCTCATCGTAGTCAAACACTCTTATCTCAAGAACAGGTCTATTGAACCTTCATTATACCTCCAAGGCGTATATATCCTTTCTTAGAAGTGAATAAGTGAATACCAAAACTGTGCACAGTATTCTGTGTGGTCTCAGCAATGTTTTCTTGTATTCTAGCACCCTTCCAATAAAGGCTAACGTGCAATGTGTCATCTTAATTGCTTGCTGTACCTACATGTTAACTTTTTGTGTTCTTTGTATGAGTACATTGTTACAAACATGGGAGATATATTTATAATTTCCCATTCTTCCCACTTCTTAACAAAAAGGTGTATTTCTGAAAAGGAATATTTTAACCGCCCCCAGTGGAGTGACTTTTAAGAACAGGTACAAAACAGGCTTGCATACAAGTTTAAAAACAGCAACAAAGTAAACAAACACCAATCCCCCAACCACAGACACATATACACTAGAAAATATGATTTCTAGAGATCTTGTATGCACTTGTTTCACTGTTAGGTAAAACAATAAAAAGTCACTTTGTTACAATCTTTAAGGTAGTGGATTTTAATGTTACAGGCCTGAAGAATTGTCTCCTGGTTTTGTGAAGACAAATGGAAATTGGAATTTTTTAGCTTTTTAGTCTAAATTGTAGTGGAGCTTCTGTAATGAAGAAATGTAATATTTCAGATAAAACAAATTAACTTCTTTTCAATACTTGTAATTACTTCTTGGCAGTACTCTTCTTTTCTGTTGAAAGAGGACCTCTTCCCTTGGGGTATTCTGTTCTTTGGTTAATTGACATCCAGCAGTTCAAAAAGTGTCAGCTGTAAAGTATTTTTCACCACAAGGTGTCCATCATATGATCATGATGTCAGGGCTTTCCATTGTCCACACGTTAATATTCTGGCCATGAACAGCCTCCAAATCTCTTTGCATCTCCAGTCTCCCAACAAATTCCATAGGCATATGACAAGAACGTAACCTCCCCCTGCAACAAAAATTGAATGAAAAGAAATTCCCTGTTTTTTTTTTTACTTGCATCACAGAACAAAGGCTAAAATGAGTCAATAATTCATGCATGTGAATTATCTTACACTCCTTGACATGATCATTAAAGTGCACTTGTAACATTTTGTTCATTTTGGACAAATAAGAACTTTTACTATTGTGCCTGCAAATTAAACACTAAATGTTATCCTATAATTCAACATTTCAGAATTATTGTGCAGTACATACGAACAGGCAAATTACTTACTACCAAGTGCAAATGCAGCCAAAACATACACACATTCAGCCACCCACCCAGACATCAGTGATCACAATGAGTCATAAAAATCCTTCAAATATTTTTCCTCACGATGGACCCCAACTTCTCTCCTTTAAAAACCTGTCCTTAGATCTCCCCAAAAAGATACACTATTCCCAATCTTTCTTTCACCTAGTCCTAGGGTTGTTCACAGCACCCACTCCTCCCCTCCCCCCCCCAAAAAAAACAATGTTTTGATCACCCCTTGCTGGTCTCTAAAACACTCCTAATCCTCAGAATTATGACTCTGCTTTGCAACATTATGATCCTCTTTCAATCTAATAACTTTTCTAGCAGGATGCAGATAGATCTTTCTCACTGAATCTGTGTTTTTTAATTGAACCTACTTTTGTTGTAAATTGTTTGGGAGGAAATTCCAGAGCTTTCACCCTCGCTTTTGGAGGCACAGTCGACAATGGTGGAATTAAAAATGGGGATGTAGGAGAGTGCAAATATTTTGATGGCAGAGAATTCCAAAGGTGGAGGAGATAATTCTTTATTAAACCAAGCAATAATGGTGGGAAATTTGGGGAATTCCAAGATGTAAAACTTGTTCCCAATTTCATACTTGTTGAATATTTTCTCTTGTATTAATGTTAGTATTGCTTTTGATGCAGGTTCCTCCACTAAAGCCAGAAGAAGATGGTGAATATATTCGTGTTTCTGCCCAGCTGGATGATAATGTGCGTTACCGTTTTTTTTTGCTGTTTAAAAACTTTGGAAATCGGGAGATGTTGAACTTTCTTTAACTCTGGCTTTTTTTTTTATTTTCATTATTTTTATTTATTATTTTATTTATTATTTATTTATTTATTATTTATTTTTATTTTTTATTGCTTTGTTTGCAATGATTGATTTTATTTTTAGTGTAAGGCCTTGAATGATGATGTAACGCTGGTACTGAACGACCAATTGCATTTCGGATCATTTGCATTTTGATACAATTACTTAAGGTTTTAAATCCACAATCTAAATAATACTTTCATTCACATTCTTAAAATGAAAAAATGTTATACTAAACAATGTTTATACTTGGTCTTTTCCAATGATTTGCTACAGTCAGTATTGCTAAGTATTAGTGGACTCATGCTTTGAGAATATAGAAAGTAACTAGTTTTAGCAAAGTATGAATATTAAGAATTTGACACCATTACCCATTATAAAATTAGGGAACCATCAGTTTACTGTAGAGACTGAGGAGCAGACTTCCTCTCCCAAGACAGGTAGCTCAAATCAGGAAATTTCCCAGCTCAGTGCACTAGCCCCAGGAAATATTGTCTCGAACAGTGCAATTTTCACCCCAGGAAAAGTGGTGCATGTAGGATGGAGTTGGCCTTGCCACTGCCGTGTGCAGATCGGAAGTAACCATCGACTACTGAGTGTCAAATTAAAGGCCTACCTTGTTTCCTGGGACTTTGTCCCAATTATTACTTAACATTTACCCGTTCACCCCCACTCACTTCCATGCTAACTTGTGCCACTCCATGATCCCCACCCTTCAAGCTCTCCATCCCAATTCACTCAGTATCTGCCATAAACCATGCTGAGATTAAGTAAAATTAACTTCTGAATATCTAATGGAGTTCACTGTATTATTAAAGTCCTATTCATGAAAGTCCATTCAATACATTTAAATCCCCTGAAGCACTTAATTCTTTACAGAAAATAAGCTTTTGTATCGATAACCCCACATTCAAGATACCTAATTATTTAGTGACCTCTTTGAGTTGCCACTGTAATAATAGGCTGTGGAAATCTATTAAGAAGTGATAATGCTATAAGGATAGCACTTGGGGTTGTGTCAACAAACAGCTCTTGAAACTAGCCAAAATGGGATCTGCTGCAAATGAAAAAGGAATTCTGGGCCCTGGCCACCATTTTTTTAAATCTGTGGTATCTCCAAGATACTGCGAAAGTCCAGTCAAGAGTTATATTTTTTAATTCGTATCAAGATTATACATGTAATTTTAAGTATTTAATTATTTCCTGAAACAGGTTGATGACAATATTCCTTTGAGAGTTATGCTACTTCTCATGGATGAAGTATTTGACTTGAAAGAGAAAAATCACTGGTTAAGAAGAAACATCAAAAACTTGCTTCAGCAGCTTATCCGAGCCACCTATGGAGACACTATCAACAGGTTTGTTAATACTAAGCTGTCTAAATTAATACAAAGCCTTTCACTATAGAATGTAGGGGTAATCTCAAATTTGCATTTAATTTGGTGGGTTAATGGTCTACACTTGAAGCTGAAATGAGTAAGCCAGCTGCATTTGCAGCAAATTTGATCCATTCAGAGATTGGCTGTTGTTGTATCTTCCATTTGTAGGATATACCTGTTTGGCAAGCAAAGATAACATTGTCCATTGCATTTAACAAAAAAACCTACTTGAGATTTGGAAAACGTCAAAAAGCCGATAATGCTCATAACTTGTGACTTTTGTGTACCTTTTTATCTTTACCGAGGAGCTTTCTAGGGATTGCTATGATCTCAGTAATACATTTAGATTTGTTTGATATCCAAAAGTTTAGGTCTTTAGTAGAGGTATGAAACCACAAGGTTCACAACGTGTATCAACATTTTATTACACAGAGAATCAAAAACTCTCGCCTACTTCCAAGACGGTTGTCCCTTTAAATCTCCTCCAACTGCTCTGCAATTGTAGATTTCCTGTTCAAAATAGATGTCACTAGTATCCTTGAGTCAGGACTCTCCTGGTTTTAAAGTTCTTTTACTCTGGAGTCTTGCATCTAAGACGCTGAGTTGAACCTCCGGATTAGCCAAACTGAAAATACACTGTTCGTAGAGTCTTTCAGTTATTAATGCTTTCATAGTCTTAGCTAGCACACAGAATTTCAGTTGATCTCTGCCTGAAGGAGATGTTTCCGATACTCGGCTTGTTTGAAAACTAAAGACCTAAAATCCTCTGGAAACCAGAGCCCCTTTTGACTTCGTGTTGACCCTTAATTTATTGTTTATTTCCCAAGCAACTTGGTTACATGATGGAAGCAATTTGCTTTACTGGAAACAATCTACTGGAGAAGCCTAAATCTTGAAAGGACCATCACCTCAACATAAAATATAGTTTATTTTTCCCTAAAAGCACATGGACCATCCCAGGATGCCCATTATTTTGAGAAGCGAGATTGAATAGATAAGCTAAGTGTATTTTTGAGAATAACCAAGTTTTGTTCTCATTGTCGATACTTTCTCACTTCCAGAAAAATTGTGGATCATGTTGATTGGATGACTTCACCAGAGCAAGTTGCAGAAACAGTAAAACGATTCAGGTAATTTTTTAAAAAGTTTAGCATGGATAGAGGATTGGCTGTCAAATAGGAGGCAGAGAGTGGGGGTCAATGGGTGCTATTCGGATTGGCAGTTGGTGACTAGTGGAGTGCCCCAGGGGTCGGTGCTGGGGCCTCAGCTATTTACCATTTATATAGATGATTTGGAGGAGGGAACCGAGTGTATGATGTCGAAATTTGCTGATGACACCAAGATTGGTGGAACAGCAAATTGTGCGGAGGGTGTGGAGAGTCTGCAGAAGGATCTAGATAGGCTGGGCGAATGGGCCAGGAACTGGCAAATGGAATTTAATGTTGGCAAATGTGAGGTTGTCCACTTTGGTAGGAATAGTGGTAGGAAGGACTATTACTTACGTGGCGAAAAACTGCAGCAGGCAACGGTGCAGAGGGACCTCAGGGTCCTTGTGCATGAGTCGCAAAAACCCAGCCTGCAGGTGCAGCAGGTGGTCAGGAAGGCAAATGGGATGCTGGCCTTCATAGCGAGGGGGATTGAATATAGAAGTAGGGAGGTCTTGCTGCAGCTGTATAGGGCACTGGTGAGGCCGCAGCTGGAGTACTGTGTGCAGGTTTGGTCGCCGCACTTACGCAAGGATATTTTGGCCTTGGAGGGAGTGCAGAGGAGGTTTACTAGGCTGATACCGGAGTTGAGGGGGTTGAGCTATGAGGAGAGACTGAATAAACTAGGCTTGTACTCGTTAGAGTTTAGAAGAATGAGGGGAGATCTCATTGTGACATATAAGATGTTGAATGGGATGGATAGGATAGAGGTGGAGAGGCTCTTCCCGCTCAGAAAGGACAGTAGGACTAGGGGGCACAGCCTCAAGATAAAGGGGGGGGGCGGTTTAGAACGCAGTTGAGGAGGAACTTCTTCACTCAAAGGGTGGTGAATCTCTGCCCGTTGAAGTGGTGGAGGCTGCCTCACTCAAAATTTTTAAGACGCAGGTTGATAGGTTTTTGATAGGCAAGGGGATTAAGGGTTATGGGGAGAGGGCGGGAATGTGGAACTGAGCCACGACAGATCAGCCATGATCTTACTGAATGGCGGGGCAGGCTCGAAGGGCTAGATGGCCTACTCCTGCTCCTATTTCTTATGTACACGCCCTTCATAATTATTATTGTTAACATTTTTTAAATGATTTTTAATTTTTGTCTACAGAGATTCATTTTGGCCTAATGGTATCTTAGCAGAGACTGCTCCACGCAGGGAAAAGGCCATAAGAATGCGGTCAAGAGTGGCAGCTAAGACTAAGATGCTAATGATTATGCCAGGTAGGAGACATTAGTTTTGAATTCTGAATACTCTTCTGTGCATGTTATTGCTTAATTTAATGTAAAATTGAATAATTGTTCATCCTTCATCACAACAGAACCCTTTGTTTCTTTCATGGGTAGGTACTTCATAGTTATATCTCCAAAATATGCTTTATCCTTATGTCAGCCTTTCTAAATGCAGTTGCCTCATTTGGAACATGATGGCGAGTAAATCAAAAGCTGGGTTGGTTGACAATAAATTTATTTCAGAAAGAGCAACAAAAATAATTTTCCACATTGAGCTGAATTCAAATCTGATTAAAAGTGCTTAACTGATTCGTATCTAATCATCAGCCTTCATTTCTTGATATGAACTGCCATAAAGGTAATTGTGGAGAATGGAAAATATATCCAGCATCTTATGTAATACAAAACTGCTTCTGAACTCTTTGTTTCTATCTTAATATGCACAAAAATATTTTTTCTAAATATCAGATTTATTTTAACATACAATGAGTCAGTGGAGTGGTATGTTTACTGAATCATCATAAACATTCACCTCGAATTTAAATTTTTATTCTCTTGAAACTACCAGTAACAATGTTTTTTTTTACCCAGATGAACTAAAACATATCATTGGTGCTGAAACCACGCGCAAAGGCATTTTACGAGTCTTTGAGATGTTCCAACATAATCAGTTAAACCGAAGATTGGTCCACGTTTTTCTTGAAGGCTTCCTAGAAACCCTTTTTCCACAGTATAAGTTTCGCGAGCTCTTCATCAAATTGCATTCACGGTCACCGCGGATGCAAAAGTACAAGCAGAAGTCTCAGTCAGCTCAAATTCCTTCCTCTCAAAAGAGGTGACGCTTCCAGCCATGCAAACTGTGCCCTGAGGACAGGGGCTTGTGCACCTGCCCTAATTCAATCTATGTTATGGCAGTTTCTCTGGGGTTCTCAAACCTACACAGCTCCAGTTATGATGCCATCTTTGTTGTGCCAGCCTCCAGAGCCATGACTCAGTGGCTTACTTCGGAAGACATTCTTGTCTGCCGTTTTTGATTTCTGATGCACTTTTCCCTCATAATATTCCTGTGTATCATAACTGGTTTATATTTATTATAATGTCTTCATAGTCCATCAAGAAAATGTGCATTAATTTGTAATAGAGCTGTAGATGCATGGTTAAACTGCTGCATCTTGTAGCTGTCTCCTTGTATCTAGTTAGTATCAAAACCAATTGTACACCTGCTGAATCATCTTTTAGATTGGTAATGGGAGTAGCAGTATTGTTCAAGAATTGAGCAAAGCACAATTATAATGATTTTGCATTTGAATGAACTGGAATGTATCCAATTTGAAAAAGGCAGAGGTGAATTCAGCACAAATCTTTGTGTACAATTGAGAGAATGTGATGGCTAATGGACATTGGCATTAAAAAGGACAGCATTAAGAGTAAAAATTTGGAAGATTCTGAGGGCCTAGTTGAACATCGCTGTGGCAGGAATAGTATTCTGGAGATTTAGCTTATGTGGATGTGATCTGGTGTCATAACTTGACCACTAGTCTGATAGAACCACAAGGTTGGGTTGTATTCCACCCACTGCCTGCACTCCTCAAAAGAGCTGAATAGAGCAAAGTTTTTTTTCAGTTGCATACATGTCAGTGCTTGGTCCATTAGTAAAGGAGTTACTGAGCCGTGTATTTTCATACAACTGTAAAGCCTCCAGAGATGATTGTAAATTTTAATGTACAGAGATTTTAATGTACTTTAAAGTTGGGTGTGTCCAAGATAACAAGTGAGTGCTCTGATTAGGATTGATCAGATTAATATTGCCACTCTAGCAAATGTAATTGAGATTAGCCTTAAATGTCCTGTTTAAAATTAGTTTTCTCATTTTAATCTGACCAAATCTTTTCTGAATGACGTTTTTCACTCGTATACTGGTAAATATTGCCACAGAAATAAGTGCCCATTTCTGCAACTGTCAGGAAGTTATGATCTGTAAAATGCATTATGCATGTTACCAAATCTTATTTCTGACAAACATCTTCATGGAAACTAATTTTAATGGGCCCCATGCACATACTTTATACTGAGATTTTAATTTTGTGCAATATTTTCTTTAGCATATGTGCATTTAAATAAATTGTATAATGAAAAATTTTAATGTTTTGAAATGTATGTTTAACGGTCGTCTTAACCCAACAACTTGCATTCTGTTGTTGATGCATTAGTTTATTTAAGGACTTGTTTTAAAAGTCTAGTTAGTCACTCCTTGTAAGACTCACTTGTCAAGGATGAAATCTCCTCATCCGAGCACGGCTTGTAAACTACAGGGGGAACCTAAGAGCACATGGTAAATAGCTATTAATGAATTTGTGCATTTCATTGTACAGTGTCAACAGTGTGCCTAATTGTACTGTCAATTTTTCTTATTTCTGAAAGAACAAATGTCAATCAGAATGTCTTGGTTTTTAATAGACTGAAGAGGAACTCTAAATTCTTGAGTTTGCATTATGCTATTAAAATGTTCAATAGAACAGATGACAAAAAGTATCACACTAAATAAAGTATTAACTGAAATCTCTCATTTACTTCGTGTTTTCATACGTGCCCCAGCTGCCTTCCACCCAGTTCAACTGTGTCTACGGTATCAGATTTATTTGTATACAGTTGGGTATTGAATTATGCTTTTGTGACACGTTCTGGACAAAAGGACTGATTCATCACCTGAGAAGGTATTGAACACTGGAAATGAGAGTCATGCAAGGATCTTTTCGGCATTGTGAAATTCATTTTTAAAATTTCCATATTTCGTTTGGAGATGATTCTTGCTGTGGAGAATGTTTGTTTCAGAGAATGAGTAAGAAACTAACCATCTTTTGAGTGAGCTGATGAATGTAACTTTATACATGATCTGCAATAAATTATTTAATTTCAATGTGATCAAAAGTTTTTACCCCACATCAAAAATGTCTTTTTAGAATTTTGTGTAGCGATTGAACTCCTCCTCCCCACCCCCCATTCTATGATTACTTTTGGGCAGGTTGCGAAGAAGTTGCCCCAAATGTTTTGTACTTGTAAGAGTTTGAGATAGACCCACCATCTGCTATGTCTATTGGATGAGTGTTATCTGTAAATTACTATAAAAATAATTGTGTATCTTAAAATCTGCCTTCTGTCATCCCCATTTTATAATAGAATTCAGCAATGAAATTACTAAGAAACAGTTTTCAGGATCTCTCTACATTGTTAAATCACAGAAACATGGACTGTTCCATTTTCTTTAAGCCAGTACTTGCCTTCCATCATTTGTTGTTCTAATGCTTCCCTATCAATGGAGAAGATTAAGCTGGGGAAAAGCATTGTAACTCGTGTTGCAGAAAATCTTGCTTTTTCTTTGTTGTCGTTGATGTGAAGCCTAGAAACTGATGTGCATTAAGAATGGCTGAAGAAAACTGAGGATTTTTTAGCAAGTAGAGTCATAGAGGTTTACAGCATGGAAACAGATGGTTTGGCCCAACTTGTCCATGCTGCCCTTTTTTATAAAACCCCTAAGCTAATCCCAATTGCCTGCATTTGGCCCACATCCCTGTATACCTATCGTACCCATGTAACTATCTAAATGCTTTTTTAAAAATAAGCAAGTTTGCAGATGACATGAAGATGACTGGACTTGCAGACAGTGAGGAGCAGTGTCAGGCAATACAGCAGGATATAGATAGGCTGGTATATTGGGCAGATAAATGGCAGATGGAATTTAATCCTGATAAATGTGAGGTGATGCATTTTGGAAGAAATAATGTAGGGCGGAGTTATATGATAAAGGGTAGACCTATTAAGAATATAGAAATGCAGAGGGACCTCGGGGTGCAAGTGCACAAGTCTTTGAAGGTGGCAGTACAGGTGGAGAAGGTTGCGAAGAAAGCTCATGGTATGCTGGCCTTTATAGGAAGGGGTATAGAGTATAAGAGCTGGCGTCTAATGTTGCAGTTGTATAGAACGTTGATTAGACCGCATTTGGAGTACTGTGTCCGGTTCTGGTCGCCTTACTACCGGAAAGATGTGGAGACCCTGGAGAGAGTGCAGAGAAGGTTTACCAGGATGCTGCCTGGTATGGAAGGACTGGGTTATGAGGAAAGATTGGGCAAATTGGGGCTGTTTTCTTTAGAAAGACAGAATGAGGGGAGATCTAATAGAGATGTATAAGATTATGAAGGGTATGAATAGAGTAAACAGTCGCAAGCTTTTTCCTAGATTGCAAACAAATATTTCGAGGGGCCACGAGCTCAGGGTTGAGGGGGGCGAGGTATAATTTGGATATTAGAGGGAGGTTTTTCACACACAGAGTTGTGGGGGTATGGAATGCACTGCCAAGTAAGGTGGTGGAGGCAGGCACACTGGAGTTGTTTAAGGGATACTTAGGCACATGAGCAGAACAGAGATGGAGGGATATAGGAGACTATTTTAAATAAGGATCAAGAGCCTTGGGACATTCCTGGGAATCAATTGATACCAATGGACCTTCCAACATATTTTCTGGCTCACTTGTTTTACTTTTGAGCTTTTGGGGATTCCCTTGAATGTTTGCATAAGATGTACATGTTATTGATGTTTTTCTCTTTTACTCCACAGGTGCTTCGGTCCGCCTTGTTGTCCAACAAGGAGCATACACGCGGTGGGTCGTGCGAGGGCTGCTCTTGGGTGTTTCGAGAGTTGCCTGGTCCTTCATGCTTAGTGTACGCTCAAACTGGACCAACTGATGGGCAACACGACAGCTCAGTGACTATCACTGTTTGCTGTGCAGATACATGGATTTGGGCCAGTATCTGTGGGATTTGCGCATTCTCCCCGTGTTTGCGTGGGTTTTCTCCGGGTGCTCCGGTTTCCTCCCGTACCCCAAAGATGTGCTCTTAGGCTGATTGGTGTAACAAATTGTCCCTAAATTAGTCTCCCCTCAATCAGGTTTCCAATGTGGAGTGCCATAAGCTTAGACAAGAGTCATGGGTGGAAGAGGGAACTCTCGATGTTAAAATGGCGGCACGGGCTCGTTGGACCAAAGGGCTTGTTTCCTGTGCTGTGTTGTTCTTTGTTCTAAAAATATACCCACCTTTACTACAGCTTCTGGAAGCTTGTTCCAGACACTCACCACCCTCTGTGAAAAAATCACCCCTCTGGACACTTTTGTGTCCCCTCTCACCTTAAACCTATGCCCTCTAGTTTTAGACTCCCCTACTTTTGGGAAATAATATTGACTATCTGTCTTGTCTATGCCCCTCATTATTTTATAGACCTCTGCTCCAGAGGAAAAACGTCCCAGTCTATTCAGCCTCTCCTTATAACTCAATCCATCAAGTCCCGATAGCACCCTAGTAAATCTTTTCTGCACTCTTTCTAGTTTAATAATATCCTTTCTATAATAGGATGACCAGAATTGCACACAGTATTCCAAGTGTGGCCTTACCAATGTCTTGTACAGCTTCAACAAAACGTCCTAACTCCTGTATTCACTGTTCTGACCGATGAAGCCAAGCATGCTGAATGCCTTCTTCATTACTCTGGCCATCAGTGACGCCACTTTCAAGGAGTTATGAACCCGTACCCCTAGATCTCTCTTCTGTAACTCTCCCCAATGCCCTACCATTAACTGACTAAGTCCTGCCCTGATTCAATTTACCAAAATGCATCACCTCTTATTTGTCTAAATTAAACACCATCTGTCGTTTGTCAGCCCATTGGCCCAATTGATCAAGATCCTGTTGCAATTGGAGATAACTTTCTTTACTGTCCAGTACGCCACCAATCTTGGTGTCATCTGCAAACTTAGTAACCATGTCCATAAGTCTCATCCAAATCATTAATATATATAACAAATAATCAGTGGGCTCAGATGTGATCCTTGAGGCACACCGATGGTCACAGTCCTCCAGATTGAAAAACAACTCTCTACAACCACACTCTGGCTTCTATCAAGAAGCCAATTTTGTACCCATTTAGATACCTCACCCTGGATCCTGTGAGATTTAACTTTATGCAACAACCTACCATGCGGTACCTTGTCAAAGACCTTGCTAAAGTCCATGTACACAACAACAACTGCACTGTCCTCACCTACCACCTTGATTACCCCTTCAAAAAACTCAATTAAATTTGAGACATGCTTTTCCACTCACAAAGCCTTGCTGACTGTCCCTAATCAGTCCTTGCATCTCTAAATGCCTGTAGATCCTGTCTCTCAAAATACCTTACGACAATTTACCCATCACAGATGTGAGGCTAATTAGCCTGTAGTTCCCAGGCTTTTCCCTGCAACCCTTTTTAAACAAAGGCACAACATTTGCCGCTCTGCAATCTTCAGGCACCTCACCCATGACTATCAATGATTCAAATACCTTGGCTAGAGGACCTGCAATTTCCTCCCTAGCCTCCCACAATGTCCTGGAATATACTACTTCAGGTCCCGGGGATTTATCTACTTCGAGCTTAAAGACTTCCAGCACCACCACCTCAAGACATCACTATTTATTTCCCCAAGTTCCCTAACATCCATGCTTTTCTCAACTGTAAATACTGATGAAAAGTATTCATTTAAGGTCTCCCCCATCTTTTGTGGATCTGCACATAGATGACCTTGTTGACTGTAAGAGGCCTTACTCTGTCCTTAGCTATTCTTTTGCCTTTTATGTATTTATAGAAGCCCTTTGGATTCTCCTTTGCTTTATCTGCCAAAACAATTTTGTATCCCGTTTTGCTGTCCTGATTTCTCTCTCAACTCTGCTCCTACATCTCCCATACTCTTCAAGAGATTCACTTGATCGCAGGTATCTATGCATGTCATGTGCCTCTTTCTTCTTCTTGACCAGGGAAGTAAACATGAATCATAGCTACAATGCTGTTCAGAGATTTGGATTTTTTTTTTGTACAACGATGTACTTTCTTTATTTTGCAAATAAATTTTAAACTCTGCATTTTTCTTCTAGTTATACAAGGTTGCTAATGTTGGTTGTCTTCAGTGTAATTTAAAGTTTATACATTTGACCATGTATGGTGTCAAAGATCTCTAGCAATACTAGAGTCGGTGGCAATCGGGGAGAAAACACTCTGCTGGCTGGTGGTAGTGCTATCTTCACACACCAAGGACTCAGGTTTGATTTCAGCCTTGGATGACCATGTATGGAGTCTGCGCGTTCTCCCCGTCTCTGTATGGGTTTCCTCTGGGTGCTCCAGTTTCCTCCCACAGTCTAAAGGTGTATAGGTTAGGTGGATTGGCCATGCTAAATTGCTCCTTATTGTCCAGAGATGTGTAGGTTAGGGGTAATTAGCAGGGTACATTTGTGGTGTTACAGGGATAAGATGGGGTGGCATGCTCTTTTGGAGATTTGTGGCAGATGTAATGGGCCAAATGTTGTCTTTCTGCACTGTAGGGATTCTATAACTCATACCTGGCACAAAGGAAGATGATTGTGGTAATTAGAGGTCAATTATCAACATCACTAGGAGTTCCTCCGGATGGTGGTGTAGGTCCAACCATTTTCAGCCACTTCTTCAATTACCTTCCTTCTGTCACAAAGGCAGAAATGCGGATATTTGCTGAATGTTCAGTACCATTCGCGATTCTATAGGTGCTGAAACAATCCATGTTCAAATGCAGCAAGACCTGGACAATATCTATGATTGGGTTGACAGGTGGCAAGTAACATCTTGTGCCACACAAATCTAGACCATCTCCAACAAAAGAGAATCTAACCATCATTCCTTGACGTTCCATGACATTACTGTCTCTGAATCTCCCACTATCAACATTCTGTGGATTGCCATTGACCAGAAACTAAACTGGACTAGGCATATAGAATATAGAACAGCCCTCGATGTTGTGCTGAGCTTTGTCCGAAACCAAGATTAAGCTATCCCACTCCTTATCATTCTGGGGTGTTCCATGTGCCTATCCAATAACTGCTTGAAAGTTCCTAGTGTCTGACTCCACTATTGCAGCAGGCAGTACATTCCACACCCCAACCACTCCGAGTAAAGAATCTACCTCGGACATCCCTCCTATATCCCTCACCATGAACCTTTTAGTCATGCCCCCTAGTCATAGCTACATTTACCTGAGGAAATAGTCTCTGCACATCCACTCTATCCCCCTCATCATCTTATGAACTTCTATTAAGTCACCTCTCACCCTCCTCCGTTCTAAAGAGAAAAGCCCAACTTCTTCAACCTTTCCTCATAAGACCTACCTTCTAAACCAGCATCCTGGTAAATCTTCTCTGCACTCTCTCCAATGCTTTCACATCCTCCTTATAGTGAGGTGACCAGAATTGCACACACTATTCCAAATCTGGCCTCACCAAAGTCCTGTACAGCTGCTGCATTACCCCACAACTCTTAAACTCAAACCCCCTGTTAATAAACGCTAACACACTGTAAGCCTTCTTCACGGCTCTATCCACTTGAGTGGCAACCTTCAGAAATCTGTGGATATGAACCGCAAGATCTCTGTTCCTCCACATTCGTCAGAACCCTGCCGTTGACCCTGTAATCTGCATTCAAGTGTGTCCTACTAAAACGAATCACCTTGCACTTGGGGTTAAACCCCATCTGTCACCTTTTCTGCCCAGCTCTGCATCCTATCACTGTCTCTTTGCAGCCTACAAGAGCCCTCCACCTCATCCACTACTCCACCAATCTTGGTGTCGTCAGCAAATTTACTGACCCACCCTTCAGCCCCCTCTTCCAAGTCATTGATAAAAATCACAAATAGCAGAGGACCCAGCACTGATCCCTGTGGTATCCTGCTGGTAACTGGCCTCCTATCTGAAAATTTTCCCTTCACCACTACCCTCTGTCTTCTATGAGATAGCCAGTTATTTATCCAATCAGCCAAATTTCCTTCTATCCTACACCACCTTACTTTCTTCATAAAAATTTCTTCATATAAATACAATGTTTACAAGGGCAGGTCAGAAGCTGGGAATCCTGCCTTGAATAACTTCCCAAAGCCTGCTTGCCTATTCACCATCTATAAGGCACAAGTCAGGAGTGTGATGAAATACTCTCCACTTGTCTTGATGACTGCAGCTCCCAACAAGACTTGAGGCTTGACACCTTTCAGGACAAGGTAGCCTGGTGTTGGCACCCTTCCACAAACATTCATTCCTTCCATCACTGATTAACAGCAGTGTCTACCATCTATAAGATGTACTGCAGAAACTGACCAGGGCTGCTTAGGCAGCACCTTGCAATCACATGACCACTACTGTCTGGAGGGACAAGGTCACATGGGAATGCCACCACTAGGAAGTTCCCTTCCGAGTTATTCACCATCCTCACTTGGAAGTATATTATCTTCACTGTAATTGGGTCAAAATCCAGAAACTCGTTAACAGCACTGGGTGTATCAGTACCGCAGGAACTGCAGCGATTCAAGAAGGTAGTTCATCACTTTTTCAAGGGCAATTAGGGACAGGGATTAAATGCTAGCTTAGCCAGGGACACCAACTAGCTTGAACTTGTAAAGTATTATGTAGTAAGAGTGCAGGCATCATTGCCATCTTTACAAGCACGATGTTACTGTAATTGAAAATAATTTAGTGAAACAGAACTTGATTAACGAAGTATGGTTTCTGTACCAGTGAAGTTGGCTGTTTCGTTATTCAGCAATATTGGAAAAGTACAATGTAATATGATTTTTTTTTGTTTTTATTCCAATACAATCAAATCAAGTCCAATTCAATCGAATCAATTCCAACTCAGAGACTCAACAGGTTGAGACGTTCCTGATCCAAGCTGACAAGACATGGAACTCAGCGCCTGTCCTGGGTTTGATCTACATGATTCAAGTTGATTGGCGTAGGCATAGCTCCTCCTCCAAGGCTTGATCTCATTTGCACCTTAGCCAAAAGGCCACGGTGCCGCTTTTATAAATTGTTTCAAACTCTCTAAAATATAACCTAATAACTTCAACCAAGTACAACATGTCAATACTACACTTGATCTTAGCCAAAAGGCCAGAACATTCTTAATGCTGATAAGTCAAAAAAAAATAGCATGGATCAGCTGTGTAAGATAAGTTAATCTTTCTTGTTGGTAACCCCAAAACAATTTTATATGTGAGCAACTGTTGATCTGATTGTGTATGTGTGCAAATGATCTCTTTAAAGCACCATGAAGAGCATTTAAAACACCAATGGAAGTATTCTCTTACCAATGCTACTGAACTTAATAATTCAATTTGCAGAAATGTTTTTCTGAATAAAATCGAATATGCTCTAACTTGGTTGACTTCAGTCATCAATTGGACCTTATCATTTCTAACTTTAATACTTTCTACAGTGTACTGTTTTGGAGCTGGTCATACTTAAATCAAATTTGGCAGCCTTTGACTTTACAACATTTGAGTTGTAATGAACTGCACTTGTATATTTATAAATTTATATTTATAAATATATTTATTTATATATTATAATTATAAATATAATTAATTATAAATATTTATATTTATATTTATAAGTATATTTATACATTTTCACCTGGTCTGGCTTTACAGCTCCTGTTTCGATGCCACCTATCTTCTATATTTTTGGGTTGCTGAACCAGTGGAAGTAGAGAAACTGCCCTCTGATTTTCTGATTAAAAACGTAAGCTTACAGTACAGAGGTATGGGGATAGAGTCAGGCAGGATGATAGCTAGACAGGGAGCAATGGAGTGGGAGCAGCAATGCAATCTGTTTTGACTTTGTGTACCTAGTTTAAACAGACACTTGCACTGAGAGCGCAGTAGATATGCCAGTACCACACTAGGCTCATTTCCTAGCGTACCTGTGTGGGTTATTCTCCTACAGTGGCTGACAAATACCTTCAGATAAGCAGCTTCCCACCACTGGGACCGCCAAGAAGATACGCAAAAAAATCTGAATGACTGGACATTAACATTTGTTTACAAATCAATAACCCATTTTTAAAATTGTACCTGGAGGAAAATCAGTTCTGACTTACGACATTTTACATCGCAACACAGTTTTCAGGAATCAGTTGTGTCGTAAGTCTGAGGACTGCTTGTACGTAGGGTGTTACGATCCCAGCTGATATTATTGGACAATGAAGTCCTGGAATGTAACGCTGTCTCAACAGACCTTATATTTTTCTGTTTAGAAATGTGAATGAACTAACTCACAATTAACTTTTAACAAAACATGAAAAAAATTGACAATGCAATACTTCATCCTACTTATATCTAAATAGATTTTTAAGGCTAACACAAGGTTACGGAATATGTTTTGTCCTAAGATGTTGTCAGTAAGTAGACAGTCCATGTAACCCAACAGCAGGCCAACTAAAGTCAGATTCATCAAACTCCAAAACTAAGTGGCAGACACCATCCAATGCAATTTCTGGGGATCTCATTATATTACCCCATCCTCCCTCCCCAGCCCCAGATGCTTCTCTCGCTGTAAGTCAACTGTGGAATTCCGATTTCCACACCACTATGCTTTTGAAAAGCATTCTTTAAAATGTTTTCCCAAACAAAATTTTCTTTCAGATCACTTCACCAATGATCCAATTCCAGGATTTTAATCTCATTTCATTTTTCTTCTGTCTTAGATTGACGCATGCATTCAAGGTTCCACACAACCTCTCAAATACCCAGAATGCCATCAGAACACTACTGCTTCACAAGCTGTATTAAGATATCACCAACCTTGGGATTAATTCAGATATCTGGCTTTTGGCTAGCCAACTTTTCACCAAATCTGCAACTTCTTGCTCTCTTGGGAGCCTTTTTCCAATCCCTTTAACTTTAGGTCTCTGTCATTTTGATTGCAGTCTTCCTCTGACTTCTCTTTCATTCTTTGGTTTCTAGAATTATCTGTTCTTCTGGGACTTGCTTTCTGCCCCTTACTCCATTGTCCTGCCTCTCTGCTGGCAGTTTCTGTGGAAGCTGCTTTCTTCTCTGGTACCTGGTTCCGAATAGTGACACTGTGCTGCACTTTGTTTATATACTTGCAGTAATGGGGTGCTTAGATTCCAATGTAAAAATATAGCTTTGGCTTTCTTGGAGTGTTGTAAACTCAACATTGCCTTGTTGTTTTTGTATTTTTGCCTCTTAATTTGAGGACCCTTTGTATTTTTTTAAGGCTTTATCTATTTTTGCTACCAACTTTAATAACCTGTATCTGTACGCATGGTCTTCTGTTTTTCTCCATTTAACACATTGCTATTAACCTATGTATTTTTCCTCCTGTTAGATTTTCTAAATCCTTGCTCCTTTGCACAATGTGCTGTAACTGAGCTGATTTAATGTCTAAGTAAATCTTACCAGTTGCTTCAATTCTAATGTTAAATCATTTTTGTATAATGTAGGTAGTTTTCCTTTTCTTTTAAACACCAATCTTTGTGGTCTCATTTTCTTTGATTCCACAGGTCATTATCAAGAACATGTATCTTTCTCACATGGTACCTTATCGAATGCTATAATAATATCCACTGCATTTCCTTTAAAAATCTGTCCTCAAAGAATTCTAAGATTGATTATGCCTCGCTGATTGCCCTGGTTTACCCAGGTTTCTTTGTTTAATTATTTCACCCCGTAAGCAAGCTGGCATTGTCTATAATTTGCAAGTTTCCTGTGCACAATCTTTCTTTGAAATATTGTTGTCCAACTCCTCCATCTTCCTCTGGTTCCTGGGTACAAACCATCAAATCCCAATGAAGTTTCTGTCTTAAACCTAACTAAGTATACATGTTTTTGAAAGCAGAAGCAAACTACCTATTTGGTATCTCTGCCAGTCTCTCGCCTATCCATCACAAATTTGCTTACCGTATCTGTTAGTAAGATAGGGGTCAGAAGCAACCATCTTCATTACATCTGTAGAAAACTCTCAGTTCTTTTTCAGAAATAAGGCTGATTGTTTTAAAAAAAAGTATTTGTGGCTATCAACAATGTGAAGTTTCTAAAGACCAGATTACACCTTATTAGGTGGGACACAAATAGCAACTGAAAACTGATAGCACATTAGGTGTGTTGAGGTATAGAAACTAAATAAATATTTAAGTTGGAATTGAAGGTTTATGTAACTTAGTGATTAAATTTTGTATGGAGTACAATAAGCATTCACTGACTATCAATTTAAATGCAGACATTGTATATATGTATGAATAATTTGTAGCTAGCTTTGTTTTGTAATGTAAACAAAGCATAACTGACCTAAATGGGGGATGAAAAGTTGTCTTTGGATAAACCTTCAACAGTGCAGTTGCTTCTAACAAGTAAAGCAGCTAATGTTTTCTAATATTGTCACAAGACATTTAATACAATCAATAAAGTTATTACACTTGGAGTATGATTGCAGTTGATGTTGTGGTTTTGAATTACTCTTCAATATTCATAATATTCTGAATTATTTTAGTTGTGCAGTGTCAAGAATTGATGTCTATTGAATGGTTAAATATTTTGGCTCTTACTGAGTTTATCTGTGACAGCCTTTTTTTGATGGAATGCAATTGGCAGTGAAATTTCATTACACAGAGTCTCATCGTAACGGAGGCATTTAACCCTAGAACATTACATGGACTGTTCCCACAGAACTCTCTTTGACTGAGGCATTGCTGTCCCTGTTACATCAGTGCTGCCTATGTTATAAACAGCCACTTGTGTGAAATCAATCACTTGTATTAATCTGCGGTTTAATTAGATTAGGAGTAATATGAACTGGTGGTGACATTTGCTACAGTTTCTACCTTGATGTGTTAAAATAGGGCGGAGGGGGGAAACTGACATTTGGATAACAAAAGTACTGAGTATATAATGTATCAAAAATGAGAACTATTCTGAGACAATATCTAAAATTTCTGAGTTAGTTCACTACAGGGTGATATATTTTTATCCGTCTGCTTTGAACCAAGCAAAGTTTGACCTGGATGATAACCCGATTTTGTAATCTCCTACTTCATAACAATTTTCATGCCTAACAAAAATGCCTTGACAATTTATTGCCTGTTCATGCCTCATGTCTTCGAACTGGCTCAGTGTGTGGTTTATAGTTGTCCATGATTTTTTTCTTCTCTCCAACTTCTGAGAACTACCTTCATACAATAAGCCAATTCAGCTATTTCTGTAGCTGCTGGCAATGCTAGCTTTATATTTCTTGTAAACTGCTTATTGTAACTTGCATCTGTCAGATGAGAATTCTTCTGAGGTTCACACAATCAGCTGCTGCTGTTTTCTGATGTCTTGTATCCTCTGCCTGTTTTTTAGAACATTTAGTTCACAAATCCCGGTCTCACTTTTTCAAACGGAAACACTAAAAACCTGTGTACATCTGATAGATCTGGCCAAATGTGTTGATTAGCATTTATTTAACTCTTCAAGCAGCACATAATCAGCAGACAAAAACTGAGGAATTTGCGACCCAGATCTTCCGATCTCCAGGTGGTTGACAACTGGATGTACTCTGGAAGAGGCACTGCGGGACCCTTCTGAAGTTGCGTGCAAGGAAAGTTTCAACTTGTGATGGGCAATTTCCTTGATCTCTAGGGTTCTCTGAAGTCTCCAACTCAAGGAATTGGGAACTTTGGAGGGTTCTCACTCCTTTGCCTGGATTGTTACCCAGGAAATACTAGACTGGAGGAAAAAAATCATGTCTAGCTCCTGGGTAACTATATAACTAACCATTCTCCTCTAACCCTCAACTCTGAATAACCCATGACCATCTGACTTCTCCTGACCTCACCACACTACCCAACTGGCCTACATTCTTCACACACTCATTAACAAATACACTAGAAAGCTATTTCTGCATCTTGAATCTTTTTTGCATGTTGGCGCATGAAGACTTAGCAAAATATGACAGCTAGTGCCATAAAAAAGAATGGCATGGCTTCCCCTGATGATCCTGCCCAATGTGGAAAGACTCCCAAGAATAGATATGCTCCACGTTTCTAAAGAGAATTGGTTCAGAAATACAGGACTTCATCTTAAATGCAAAGAAATAGGAGCAGAATGCCACTCTGAAAAATTTAGTCTGATATTTTAATATATTAAAAATCATACTGAAATTGACATTAGATGGTTCAGTTATTCAGTGACTTACAAATTGATTCGTTGTTAGTACATTATTGCTTCAAGTCTCCTCTTCTCCTCATCGTGTGTTCTTCAATCTAGTAAATTTCAGTATAATCTCATGCTTCAGCTATAGTTGAATTGGCTATTGTTTGAAGGCGGTTCTCACAAAAAGACTAGACAACTATAAACCATACACTGCAAACCAGTTTGAAGACATGAGTGAGGTATGAACAGGAAAATTGTCAAGGCATTTTGAGTAGTTCAAAATATCTCATGCATTTTCAGCATTGATTGTCCAGTGATTGTTTTGTCTGTATAGCATAAGGAATTGACAATTGATCAAGCAAACTGTTCAGGACACTAAATCGTACCAAGGCCCATGATTTAAAGTTAGTAAATTGAGAATCAGAAAGAATGTAAGGTGGAAATTCTCGATGAAATGTTAGCCTTAAGTTATATACTCACATAGAAAGGTAATAAAATTCATAGTATATATGGTTTGAAAGAGTAATAAAATGCATATCTGTAGATGTATTGAGATGATGTGTTGGTGAAGTTGATGGCTGTAAAATGGACAGGCAGGTTGAGCCAATTTTTTTCCCTTTTTCTCAAAATTCTGGATATTGTAGATACTCTGATCAAATTGTCCTTACTCTGTGCAAATTGCCTTGCAAATGCATCTATATTATTTTCTTCGACCACTCCCTGTGATAGTCAAACATTGTCACCACTCTTAAAGTGCAGAAGTTTATTTTGAATTCATGATTGGATCTCTTGCTGATTATTTTATGTTATGACCTCTAGTTACCCTCCTGCCCACAAGAGGAAACATTCTGCATCCAATTATCAATAACTTTCACAATATTAACAACCTCTATTAGATCACCCCTCAGCCTATTTTCAAGAGAACAGAGACCTAGTCTGTTCATCTGTTGATCTGTATTGCCATACATTTCTGCTATCATCACTTTTTAACATTATCAGCACCCTTGCTGGTGGCTTTTATAACGGGGGCAGGTTGGAGTTCTCATACGGTACTCTGAGCAGATTTGATATTCAGACTCAAGATGGTGGGTCCAAAGATTGGTCCTATATAGATTTTTTTTTAAATTTCAACCCAAGTTGGATGTAATGAGCAAATAAGCTACGCAATTTGCTCTGTTTTGGAAGTAAATTTGGCATTAATCACTCTGATTAAAAAGATATATAAAAGGAATTGGAGGAACACACCTTGGAATTGAGGGATAGAATTAAGTCACATTGTTCTTGTAAAATAACAATAGTTTTATATCCCAATTATAATGTGATTGATCCCCTCTGGACTGCAGTCTCCATTAAGGTAACTTGAAAACTTTCAGAAGTCAACCAACTCACAACTGTAGTATATTATTTCTTCAAGTTACCTGCAATTTAACTGTATCATTTAACTCCCAGTGTGCTTATTTACCCTTAAAATAAAACTTGAACAGGCTTAAACAATACTATACTTTCTCCTGACTCAAAATCATTAAGTACCATTCTTTTCCCTCAACTGATGGCTCAGTGGGAAAAGCTATCACTAAGCCACGTGAATTAGAAGGTTCCAAAGGATTTGGAAGAATTTTTTCCTATAACTCCAATAATCACTGATACATATCATAGGTCCTGAAAAAATCCTGCTGAATCATAACTGCAAGAATCTGAATATCTGGTCTTTGCCATTGTCCTGTATCACAAGATTCTGGAAAAATAATTTGATTTTAGAATCCCAATTCCTAAAATGTTTGAAACTAATAAACTGTGTATTAATACTACATAATTATTCCATTGCTTTATGATTCTGAACGTATTTGGCTCCATTCAGTTAGTGCTTTGCTCTAAAGCTCTGTGGAGTTGATTTTGGTCTTTCCCCATTGTGTAACTTGTGCAGAGCCAGTGTTTATTAAAAGAATATTGTGCATCTTTTTTGTGGAAGTTGGTAAGATAGCTAGACTGTGGTGCAGAATGACACGATTCTGCATTAGTTCAATCTGTTAGCAACTGTAATTGTTCATGGAGACCTGCTTCAGATGCCAGACTGTGGCGACTAGGAGGGGATTTTCATAATACCTTCATTGCAGTGTTAATGTAAGCCTATTTGTGACACTAATAAATAAACTTTAAAACTTTAAACTTCTTGCCTTGTCCCATGCTTATTGTGGTCTGGTCCCTCACAAACTGTACAACCAATTGACTCTCTTATGGGGAGAAATGTCTATGGTTCTTTGTGCCCGACAACTAATAACCTACTTGCTGCTTTTGATGCTGATACTTTGCTTCATGCCAAATATGGAAAAAAGATGCTAGTTAATCAAACAGATCCTTCACCTCAATCTGATTCTAAAGGGTTTAGTACAGCACATGGATAGGTCCATTAACATTTAATTGTTATTGCAGTTACAGCATACACTTGATATTCATGGTAATTGAATGAATTATTTAAGATTACATGGCAAATCAGTAAAACATTCTTTAAAATCTGCTGTTAGAGTGGATTATTATTTTTGCAGAATACTTCCATTCAGCCTCCAAGAGTGATAAGTTCCAGTCACTTGTCATTTTAATTCTCTTTCCTGCTCTCTCTCTGAACTCACTATCTGCAATCTCCTATCCTGCTCTAGTGAAGTTTGACAGAGGCTTGAGGAACAACACTCCACCTGTTGTTTAGGTACTTTACACCTTCCCAGGGTCTTCAGTTTAACTATTTTAGATAATAACCATTGCTACCATTTTCTTTTGGATGGCAGCTGCCGGTAATGCTTCTATTATCATTTACACCTTCCCAAGATTCACCTTTTATTACTTTACTTTTCTCATTCAAACTCGCTTTGCCTCGCAACAGCATTTTATTTTAATTTAATCGCCCCACCCTATATGAGACTTCTTTTTGTCCTTTCCTTCCTTCGCTACCCCATCCCCTTCCTTTCTCGGCCTCTATACTTGCTTGAAACCTACTTCATTGCCAACATTCCCAGTTCTAATGGAAGGTTTTTGACCTGAAACATTGAATGGAATTTTTTTTTCTGCTTCAGAGGCCGGATGAGAAGAGGGTGAATCGCAATTTCCACATTACCAATCGACCTGCTGATCTGCTGCCCTGGTTCGAATTCCTGGCGATTTTCATTGAAGCTGGATTGAGTTGTTACAGCTAACCATCCATGGGCGACCAACTAAGCCAAATGTCCATTGAGGGTACTTCTCTCTGGAAATTTCCAGGTGGCAGATAAACCCTCACAGAGGCCAAAGGCAGGCCAATGAATTGAAGCAACCACCAGGCTTAAGATGTTTTCAAGGAGGCAGTGGGCCTGGTTACCAATGTCTCATTGAATTTTATCCACCACCTCCCTCGAGTCTGCAGTTGTATGAATGTCACAGATTCGGACAAGGACCCTTCTGTGGTGGAGTGTTCCATTTTGAGGCACTGTCTGATTCCGCTATCTCCATCAGCAACAGCTCCCATCTTCCTGATGTTGGGACTGTTGATCTTTCAATGCTTGAGAATCTCTTATTGGCACTTATGAATTCCTGACCTGCAGTTCCTCCTGACAACAGGATTGGAATCTGGGAATGAAAATTCAAACCATTATTTCTGTTTCTTTCTCTATAAATACTGCCTGACCTGTTAAGTATTTCCAACATTGTTTCATTTAAAATCTATCAATTGCTTACTTTCAGAAACAGCGTATGTTTGAAATTATACGCTTACTTATATACATACATTCTTGAACACTTTACCATGTTAAACCTTCTAGGTTTATTTATAAAGTTTATTTTTATTAGTGTCACAAGTTACACTGCAATGAAATTACTGGGAAAATCCCCTAGTCGTCACTCTCCAGCCCTGTTTGGGTACACTGAAGGAGAATTTAGCATGGCCAATGCACCTAACCAGCATGTCTTTCAGACTGTGGGAGGAAACTGGAGCACCCGCAGGAAACTCATGCAGACGCAGGGAAAATGTGCAGCCTCCACACACAAACAGTGACCCAAGCTGGGAATCGGACCTGGATGCCTGGCACTGTGAGGCAGCAGTGCTAATCACTGTGCCAACATGCTGACTCACACCGACTATATAAAAATATAAGTTGGTTCAATGCTTTTCTTTTACAGAACTAACCAGAGGTAAAAGTCACGGTGGACAGCTCACTCTTGAGGTAAAGCATGAATCAGAGCAAGCCCACACTGAAAAAATCTTTGTTTTCATGAGATACCCTTGGAAACATCTCCCTCTCCCTGGAAATCAAAGCACAAGATACTCCTAACTACAGATTATTTTCTTTTCACTAGTCCCTCAGTGACTTAGACATCGTGACCTACATCAATGCAAATGCATCAGATATTTTCTGTTGAGACTAAACCCTACATTTATATAAGCTTTAAACTATCCTTGTTTAATTCACCAGATACTTTACAGTAGTTGCAGGAACAGAGACTCTGATATATATAATCTTTATAGAGGTTGGGACTAACCCTTTCAAGGGAGCATGCTTGACAGCTTTTAAAATAACATCACTTTTTTCTAACCATACAATGTAGCATTAAAGGAAAATGAAGCCATTTCACTAAGCAAAATAAGATGGAACTTACCCTAAGATAAATCAGTTTTGTGGTTTAAGTATTGATTATTGTGACTCTCGTGTACCTGCTCTATCTTGTATTTCCATTCTGTTCTTGCCTCATATCACAGAAACAGACAACACAAAAGAAGGTAGGTCAGCCTTTCTTATTGCACCGACCTTTTAAAAGACAGTTGTGCTTTGTCCTACACATCACTTGTTGTCTGTAATCTTGTGCATTCTTCATCTCTACCCATTCAACTCCCTTTTAAAATTATTTATGGAATCAGCTTCCACAAATTTTAGGTAAAGTATTCTATTCCAGATCCTGAACAAAAGTGGGAAAAAAACCCTCCCTTCCCCTCTAGATCTTTTTCCAATGATTTTAAGTCAATGACCTTTTGGTGTTTGACCCACTCACCAGCGGGGATCATTTTTCGCTATCTGCTCTTATCAAAATTTCTCATTATTGTGAAAATCATATTGGGTCACCTCTTAACCTCCTCTGTCCCAACTCTTCCAGGTCCTCCAACAAAAGTCCCACACCTTGGAAATATCCTCTGTACTGTTCCTCTGGGGCCTTCACATCACAATCTGTAAAATGTTCATAACCATCCTTTGCTATCAGTTGCAGATAATTCTGTATCCGTACTGCACTTTCCTTTTAATTTCATGGGCTTCCATTGAAGCAAGTTCCTTTGTAATGTGTGAAATGCCTTCCAAAAGTCCTTATGTCAGAATCTCCTGCACTACTTTGATCTTTTCTGGTACCTTATCAAATAATTCAATTAAGTTAATCAGATATAATTTAATTTCAACAAACTTCTCCATGGCTTTCCAGTAAAATGTTTTATTTTGTCCCCTATACTTGTTTGCAATAATTTCCTGATCATATACAGAATGCTACTATTTTCTGAATCAGTATTTAAATTGGTTATTAATTTACACCTATATTTTGCAATATAATCCGAATATCTTCTAGTATAATGGGTTACATCAAATAAAGGCATGTTCAGACTTGTGGATGTCTTTCTGTAAAGTAAGTTCAGTTTCATGTGAATTCCTCTCCTTTTTTTGAGACTACGTGTGGTATAAATGCTTACTGTGTTGCTCCTTTTCTTGAACGGAGTATCGGAGCAGTTTTTTGCTTGATCTACTATCTGTGGGAAGTTTATGTGTTGAACCGGGGGGGTGGGGGGGCAGCAATAATCTGGAAAGAAGGGACTGACAAGAAATTATTTTCATCTAGTTAAAATTTGTTAGGAAAAAAACCATTGTGACATTGGCTCAAAGCAGTCTATTTCTCACCTTGATTTTGCTGGCCTGTAGATGATAGAAATAGTCTTGCATAGTCTATACAAGACTATTTCGATCATCTACAAGCCAGCAAAATGGCTGTTGGCCCTTTAAAGATGAACTTTGCAAACAACTGTTTTCCAAACCCACTCAGCAAATTTTGGTGACTTTCTTTCCTCCCAAAGCGGCACAGTGGATAATCAGACAGAGTGGCGGGTGACACCTGTTATCCCTATCATGGATTGTTTTTCTTCCCACAGCATTTTACACCTCTTAATTTAATTTGTGACTGGCCCCTGCACTCCTCCCAGCTGTCCAGAGAGAGTGAACATTCCAGCTGGTGTTATCAGGAGCTTAAGAGGGCTTAGAGACAGAGCCAAGAGAATTACCAGTTCTACACAGAACACAAAATTTTCTGCACTTTCGATGCTTTATCTCTCTACATTTTTGTAACTCAATCTTTATGATCTAAAGTTAAATAAGCATATTTAAAATACTTTAAGAAGCAATTCCCATCCTGAAATTGTTGCATTTGTACATTAACCCTTGGAGCAGCTATAGTAGAAATCCTGGTCAAAAGTTGTTTTAAAAAATAAATATTTCCTTCATTTTATTCAGAAAATACACACTTCAAATTATTCCTTAATGCTAGTTATCATCTGGAAGATCAACCAATGAAAATACGTTTTAATATGGACTATGTCAATGTATTTACATTCAAATTAAATACTCTATACTATTAGCCACCCTACCCAACAAAATGATGGTCAGATAATCTGTGCATCATCTAGGCTCTTGAGTGATCACTTAAGTGAGATAATGGAGGGTTATGAATGTATGCGGTGCTGTATCATAAACAGGTGATTTCTTGAAACAAGGAGTGTTGTGGAAAATTTGGGGATTGTCTCTTTGTATGGAAATAAAATTGAGAGAGAAAATTTAGGGATTATCTTTTTGTGTTATAGAAAAAAACTTAATGCAATTGTAATGAATTAAGTCCTGGTTATGAGAATTAACGTATAAATAACGTTTAAATAACAATACCAATAGATCACTGCTATCTCATGCATACATTAATAATTCACAAAACTGTGTCTATTGCATACTTAGCACACAATAAAGAGTATCCCATATTCATTTAAGATAAATATTTCTGTCCTATGCTGCCTCTTATTACTACTACATTGTAATATCAAAGGTGTTCTCAGCATTAACGCTAAGATTTTTAAAAACACTTATAAGGTTGTATTGATTCTAAGAGAGCTCTACAACTGCCAATACAATTAATGACCACTATCTTGACTTAAGGACTGTGTAAACATGCAGCACTTTAAAAAGCTTTATAAATCTTACTTAGCTGACCCTGTCAACAGGATTAGGTTACGCTGCATAATGCCTGGAGCACTCCTGCAGAAAATCTTCACAACATAGAAGTGAAACCTTTTAGATTGACATTCTATGCTGTTTTAGTGAAGTTTGTTTAATCATTACATCTCATTTTATAACTAATAGCAGAACTAATTCAAATCGAAATAAATGTATTGAAGTTCCTGGTGTAATATTCAAGGCAGTCTTGTCTATTCAGTTTGGTATACTTTTTTGGATTATTATTTATTAAAGTATCTGATGGGATATTTCCACTATTGACATCTAAATCACAGCCCAGATAACATTGCAATAAACATGGTAACCTTTTCCTGGTTCCCCAATTCTTTTTTTGCTATAGTGTTAGTCAAAGAGAAACAGGCAGAAACGCAGAGATTGTTCTTCTTACATAAAGATGTTTCATTAATAGTACTAGTTATTATTGCAGGGAAGGCTACATGATTCTGGGTTGTAATTTTGAACAGATTCTGTAATCTAATGAAATGTGCTGCATTTGTTCCTGCTTCTGTTTAGCTGTATGTAACATCAACCAGTTTCAGAGTTGGTGAGCTTGGAGATAAAAAACCCATTGGGACGGATGAGGCCAACAGAGAATTGAAATTCAAGAGGTGTATTGGGTTTGCCCCAATTTCAGCAAATTTTCACAAAATATTTTATGACTATATTCTACAAGTTGTACTCGCTTGATTTTTCTCATGGATGAGAATGTTAAAATCAAGATGCTGCCTGACCAGGACTAGTTTAAGATTAAAGCAGATTATTGCAAATGCCAGAATCTGAAACCAGAACAGAAAATGCTGGAAAATCTCAGCAAGTCTGGCAGCATCTGTAAGGAGAGAAAAGAGCTGACATTTCAAGTCCAGCTCACCTTTCGTCAAAGCTAAAAGACATAGAAAGTGGAAGATATTTCCCCACCTCAACCCTTCTTTATTTTATTTAATTTTTAAACTGTTTTCTTCCTTTTATTTCTGCGTCTTTCTTTATTTTTCTTCCCCCCACCCGCCCTATTTTATCTCCCCTTTCCTTTTCTCCCATTTGTTTCTCCTTTCTCCCTTTTTCTCAATTTTACCTTTCTCCCACCCATTCCCCCCTCCCTCCCACACCTTCATGTGTCTCAGCTTACCCTCTGATTTCAGCTTATCTGCTGTTTGGCCTCTTACACCTTTTATTCTCTCTATGGACTGCCATTAGCAGCCTTTCCCCTTATTTCTGTGGCTATGACTCATCTTTCATTCCCTCACCCGACAATAAACTATCTCCCATGTTCTAGCTTTGACAAAGGGTCACCTGGACTCGAAACATCAACTCTTTTCTCTCCTTAGAGATGCTGCCAGACCTGCTGAGACTTTCCAGCATTTTCTCTCCAGCTAGTTTAACTTGGTGTGCACAGGGATGATGAGAGAATGTGTCTTGGTACAAGTTAGGTTACAAGCAGCAGAATTTGGGATCAGCTGAAGTTTTTGGGAGGGAGGAGGCTACCCAGTAAGGTATTAGAACAGTCAAGTCCAGAGGTAACAATGACAGGGTTTCAGCAGCAGGTATGCCTGGAGTGGCATGGTGGCACCATGGTTAGCACTGCTGCCTCACAGCACCAGGACTTCAGGTTTGATTCCCAGCTTGGGTCACTGCCTGTGTGGAGTTTGCATGTTCTCCCTATGTCTGCAAGGGTTTCCTCCGGGTGCTCCGGTTTCCTCCCACAGAACGAAAGACATGCTGGTTAGGTGCTTGACCCAAACAGGCACCGGACTGTGGCGGCTAGGAGAATTTTACAGTGACTTCATTCAAGCCTTACTTGTGACTAATAAACTTTAAATACGTAAGCTATACAGGAAAATTAGGCCCAAAAGTCTTGATCTGTGGGTTTATTTGTTCTAATGCCCTATTTTGCTTTGCAGCAATACAAAATGTGTGCCTTAACTGTGCCACAGAGCATATAGTTATGCATTGAAGTAAAGCCTCCAATGTATGCAGTTCCAGACTAATGTTACTAAAAGAATTTTTGAACTGAAAAAGTAACTAAATTATGCAGGTTACTTGTAACAATAATGAACAAACTTTGCCAGCTCACAGTTTGGAATTACAGAATAATAGTTTGAGTATATTGAGAGGGTGGCACAGTAGCACAGTGGTTAGCACTACTGCTTCATAGCTCCAGGGACCTGGGTACGATTCCCGGCTTGGGTCACTACCTGTGTGGAGTTTGCACATTCTCCTCATGTCTGCATGAGTTTCTTCCAGGTGCTCCGGTTTCCTCCCACAGTCCAAAGATGCGCAGGTAGGTTGATTGGCCATGCTAAAATTGCCCCTTAGAGTCCTGCAATGCATAGGTTAGAGGGATGTGGGGATATGGGGGTAGGGCCTGGGTGGGATTGTAGTCGGTGCAGACTCAATGGGCCAAATGGCCTCTTTCTGCACTGTAGGGTTTCTATGGTATATCAAGGATAAATAATAGGCTGCTCTCATTAAAACATGCTCCCAATTTCCTACTGCCCCCCCAACAGTAACATTGGTCTGTTAATATTAGATCAATATGACATAAAAAGAAAGACTTTTCATTTTTGCTCTTTTTAAAATGGACTTTCTGCTGAGTGAGAAAAGATACCTGCTTCAAGTCATGTAACCACAGGATTGGCTTTTTGTTCTGGAAGCTAACAACAGGAGTTGCAAGAACAAAAGAATGTTCCTCTCATCATGAAACCTCTCACCCAATTTTAAGGACGGTGGGTACTGATCAAAAATCATTATTCCTGCAGAGCTGTTAACAGGTCCATCTCACACCTGGGACTGACCAGTTCCATTTCAAAAGGGTACCATTGAGCAGATAACGGATGCCATTTGCATCTTGGTAAGCACACCTGTCTAACAGAATCAGATGGTCTGCTTAGACCATGATATGACCCTCAGTATGAATGCAAACTCTTGCAAAAGTTCACGTCTGGGACATCATCAGACTTGAAATCACAGCTACTTCCAGACGCTGGATAATCATCCCCTTAGAAATGAATGTGGAGAAAGAAGGTCACATGACTGGAGTTTTGAGAACTGAGAAATCCTTAATCTATTGTTTAACATCCAACTGCTGAAGCATCAAAAAGCAGAATTCCAAGCTGAATGACCACTTACGCCTCCAAAGTCTGTCTTTATGCATTTCCTACCAGTAACTGCAGAACTGATCCAATCTCTGTATACCAACTTCATCTTGGAGAATCACCCAGTGAGTTCCACATCATTGCAATTTCCTCCTGCAAACGTTCCCTCTGAGTATATATGTCATTCCCTTTTGAAGTTTTCTATTGAATAGAATTTGCTTCTATTGTTCTTTCAGACAGGTCAATTTGATATCATAAAAACTTGTTGCATAAAAATGTTTTCCTTGTTCCCTGTAGTTCTTTTGCCAAATAGCTTAAGTCTTTATCTTCTGGTTACTTTCCCTTCTGATACTGGAAGAAATGGTAACAATGTTACCAGCCAATGTGGGGCTTGGCAGAGTTGGTGTGGTGGTGGGCGGAAGGAATGATACGGGAATTAAATCCCTCAAAGTGATGTTTTATCAGGATCCCTGCTCCCCAACATCACCCTGTTTGGTCTTTTGAATTTGCAGTGGGAAGCCCCATTGGAGTTGTCAAGTAAGTAATTAAAATATTCTAATAGGTCATTAACTAATGTTTTAATTAACCATTCTGACTTTAACAGTCAGTGGAGATATTCCCAAACTGTCAGCAACCTGCCAGGGAATTATACAAATTTCAGCCCAGGAAGAGGCCAGTTAGCCCATCATTCCTGTGCAGAGGTAAATTCCACATCAGAGATAAATGCTCATTCGATTTTACTGCTCATTCCCTTCTGCTTTAATATTTTCCAATTATTTATGTAATTGCACCTTGTAAGGCAGGATTGACTCAGAAGCAATAACCATTTGCTATTGTGCCTTCCATATGCTAACTTACAAAATCCACCTTCTTTATGTTAATTGCTCAGCTTTCTGTTTACTCATTCTTATCAGAATTTATCAAGTTACATTTCATTTAGCACTAAACAAACAGCTATTTATGCATTTCAGCTAATCACATGAGATGTGACAGCTTTAAAAGGTCTGCTCAGGAGTGATACATGTTTAATGCAGAATATGTAATTGTGTGAACGGAATTCCTGTGGTATTACTCAGTAATGTGGAGTATGATCACCTGTCCCTTATTTAACTTACGTTTCTCCTTCTTCCTCGTTTTGCTTTTCTTAGCTGTTGTTTTTTTAATCTCTCCCGTTTTCCTATTTTCCTTTCAGTTGTTTGGTAGTAAGGTAAGTAAAGGATCTACTGAGGATGATAGGTTTTTTTTCTCAATGGTAGATTCAAAGAAAATGTTGCTCAGGCTTCTGCAGCTTGCTTCCTGTCACATTCCCTTCCCACTTACTTCCTTCCAGAGCCTCTCCATTCTTACTTATTTCCTCTCCTGGCTCCCACCTTTCCTTCTTTTCCATCACACCACCAACTTCTCTGTACTTCACCACTCCCTTCCTGCTAGTCCCCTCCACCCCAACCTCACTGCTCATTTTCTTATTCTTTACTTCACCCCCCACCCCACACAACCTCCCTTTGTAAGTGGATGTTGAATCCATTAGGAGTGGCCGGAGCCACTCGGCCGGAGCCAAGGTCAAGCAAATTGCTCTGACCTTGGTGCTGTTGATCTTCCTGAGCATTTTGTAGTTGTGACTGGATGAATCCATCACATTTCAGACTTGAAGGTGGTAGAGTTGTTTTCAAGTCTCAGGAATCACTTACCAAGTACCTGAGCTTGTAGCCACTGTATTAAAATGGCTGATAGTGAGGTACTTGGCAATGATGTTCCTGGTGAAGAAGGGGATTCCTAACTAGCTAATAAGATTGATAGGCAGAATGCAGTCTTTAGAATAGGGTATCAGTGAAAAGTTAAATGATTATTAGACAAGCTAACAAGAACAGTTTACACATGTGAATGCAATAAGAATATCAAAACAAATGGTTATGATTTTAAAACTTATATGCTGATATTTTAGATGTATTTTAAATGTATTGCTCACTTTAGGCACTGGAAGGCATGATGGTAAATGTCAATAATCAGAAGTCTGGGAACCGAGTAATCAGCAATAGTCACATTGGGAAGATTCCTATGAGGGAACATATTTTGCATCATAAATGAATAGATATATTCACTGGCCAGACTCAAGGATAGATAGACCCCTGGATGTCCATTCAACTTGGAAGCGAGTCAGTGGAATGTTCACTTTGATCTTACGATAGCATCTGCCATTACCAGGCAACAGGAAATGGTTACAGACAAGAAGGGAGGCAACATCTGGACTTGTTGGATGAATGAAATATCACCATGCCATCATATGGTTGGCTGACGTATTTGACAGAGATTTATATTGATGTTTGACTACTAAATGAAATAGATTTCTGCTAATGAAAGGCAGAATTATTGATTAGAAGCAACTATAATTGATCTGTATTTGACTGTACATCAGATCTTTCGAAATGGTTTTGTCACTCTATCCCCAGAACTACTTAATCTTTTGAGAGTTTCCAGTTTACCGTATGTTTGTTTGTTTTATGTAAAATAAACTTGTTACGTCTTTGCAAAGAGATACCTGCTTTGTGAGTTTTGAATTGTCTAAGACACAATTGGCCACCTTCAAATTTCCCCACAACACTGGAGAGTCAGGGAAGTGGTTGGATTTTCTTTTGTTGGCAATGATTATATCCTGACACTTGCGTAACCTGAATGTTACTTGTTACACATCAGCCAAAGTCTCCATCTAGTCTGAAGTCTTTTGGAGGCTGTTTTATTATTGGTCAAATTGTGGAATCATTAATGTACAGTCTCATGCTTCTAGCATTCTAGCATACAATGTCTATACCTAGATCAGAATTGAAATGAGGTCTGAAGCCGATTGTCTTTGGCAGATTGAATTGAACACCAGTGCAGGTATAAAAATAACGTGTGGGAAATACTCAAGAGGTCGGACGGCAGCTGTGGAGAGAAACAAATCATCAACCTGAAAACTTAACTTAACTCTGGTTTTCTTTTTTCACAGATGCTGCTTGGCTTGCTAAGTGTTTCCAAGATTTTCTGCTTTTATTTCCAATTTCCAGCATTTTGTTCAACAGATCTTTGCTCTATTGGGGAATTTGGGATTATAGGGATAGATAGGAAGGTGAAGTTAACGCCATAACCTGAACAGTTATGATTTTATAGAAAGGCAAAGCTGGTGTGAGGGGTTTAATGGCCTACTCCCAACCCTATTTCTTCTGTTCGCCTTCAGTGTCTTGCTTTTGTGTCCGTAAGCAGGTTGTTAATAAGTGGGTATCTCTAGCCTTCAGAAATATAAAGACAGTACAAGTTTCTACTGATATTTAAATAAGAAAAGATTTAACAAAGTGAGCATTGGTCTGATAGAGAGTAAGTCTGAGGAATTCAAAATGGAAAATAAGGAGATTGCAGATAAACTGAAGAGATAATTGCATTGGTCTTCGCTATAGAGGAAACAAGTAATATCCCAAAAATAACTGTAAATCAAGAAATTGAAAGGAAGGATGAACTCAGGAAAATTACCATTACCTGAGAAATGATGCTGAGCAAACTGTTGGAGTTCTGGGCTTACAAAGCACTGGACCTTGATGGAATTCATCCTCAAATCTTAAAAGAAATGGCTAGTGAGACAGTTGATGCATTAATTTCAATTTTCCAAAATTTGCTAGATCTGGCAATATTCTATTTGATTGGAAATGACAATTTTAACTCCTTTATTAAAAAAGGAAGAAACAGAAAGCGGGAAACTATAAGCCAGCTAACCTAAAATCTGTCATAGGGAAAATATTGTTAAATATGTTATGGTAGAGCACTTACAAACATTCAAAGCAATCAGGCAGATTCAACATGGTTTTGTGAAAGGGATATTATGTTTAACCAATCTATTTGAGCTCTTTGAAGGGGTCACATGCTGTGGATAAAGGGGAACCAGTGGATGTGCTGTACTTAGATTTCCAGAAAGTTTTTGATAAGGTGCAACACTGAAGTTTAATGTGGAAAACAAAAGCTCATGGTGTATGGGATAACATATTGGCATGGGTAGAAGATTGGCTAGTTAACAGGAAACTCTAGGTCATGTCCTAGTTGGCAGGAGCAGTGAGCCACAGAGATCAGTATTGGGTCTCAAATTTTTAAATGTTGTATAAGTGACTTGGATGAAGGGTTCGAAAGCATGATGTTAAATTTGCTCATGACACAAAGGTAGGTGGGGCAAATGTGAAATTGTCCATTTTGGCAGGAAGAATTAAAAAGAAACACATTATCTAAATAGTGAGAAATTCTATACCCCTGAGATTCAGAAGGATCTGGCAGTCCCAGTGTATACATCACAAAAGGCGAGTATGCAGGTACAGCAAGTAATTAGGAAAGCTAATAGAATGTCATTGTTTATTGTGAGGAGAATCAAATACAAATGTGGGAAGCTTATTCTTTAGTTACAAAAGGTACTGGTGAGCCCACATCTAGAGTACTGTATACATTATTGATTTCCTTATTTAAGGAAAGATGTAAATATGTTAGAAGCAGTTCAGATTTAACTACTACTAATGGATGGGTTGTCTTATGAGGACAGGTTGGACAGACCAGGGTTGTATCAACTAGAGTTTAGAGGAGTAAGAAGCAATTTGATTGAAGCCTGTTAGGTCCTGAGGGTTCTTGACAAGGTGGATGGAGAAAGGAGGTTTCTTGTTGTGGGAGAATCTAGAATTAGGATGTCACTGTTTAAAAATAAGAGAGGTCACACATTTAAGACAGGGATGAGGGGAATTTTTTTTCTGAGGCTTGAAAGTCTTTGGAGATCTCTTCCCCAAAAGTCAATGAAAGCTGGGTCTTTGAATATTTTTAAGGAAGAAGTAGATATATTCTTGATTAACAAGGGGATGAAATGTTATTGGAGGTAGGCAGGAAGTTACAATCTGATCAACCATAATGTGGTTGAATGGTGGGGCAGGTTGGAAGGGCTGAGTGGCCTACTCATGTTCCTAGTTTGTATGTTCATACATGGTTCGCACAGTTAATACTCCTATCACTTGTTGATGATTTGGAGGAGGCTGATAGTGTAATTTTTGGTTGAGAAGGTTGGTGAATGACCTGAAGGATTATGAAAGGATTTTTGATAGGATCGACATACAGAAGATATTTCCATCTATAGGCAGTATCAAAGTAAATATAAAAACTTAAGATAGTCACTAATAAATCCAAAAGAGAACGCAAGAGAAACTTTCTTATTTAACTCTACCACAAGAAGCAAATGTGACAACTAACATAAATGAATTTAAGGGAATAGGGATAAACAAGAGAGAGAAAAGAACATAAAGTTACACTGATAAGGTTAGATGAAATGGGGTGAGAAGATACTTCATTGGT
Organism: Carcharhinus amblyrhynchos; assembly: GCF_965287045.1. Classification (NCBI taxonomy): domain Eukaryota; kingdom Metazoa; phylum Chordata; class Chondrichthyes; order Carcharhiniformes; family Carcharhinidae; genus Carcharhinus; species Carcharhinus amblyrhynchos. Next base: position 69,240,786 of record NC_137325.1, read on the forward strand.
GCATAAACTTGCTTGGCCAAATGGCCTGTTTCTAGGCTGTAGCTATGATTTTAAGTCATTGTAAATGTCGTCTCACACATAACACTGCACACATTTCCTTCATAAAGATTCAGTGGTTTTATGTTGTTTCATTCTGAACATGTGGTATTGAGACAATCATAAAAGGTTTAGTGCTCAGAATCAACATCTGTAATATTTGTCCAAAGGATAATAAGTGAACCCTAAATGGCACTCTCTAGATTACTGATAGATAATGCCTCAAGCTTTAAGTTCAATGTCAAAAACAATTTCCAATCTTCAATTGTTTCTTTTGCTTTCGTAAATTGCTTAGTATATTGCACTTTTAAAAGCAGAAGCATGACTCAATGGGATTGAAGAAAATAGTATCGCCTTCCCAATATTTCACTGGAACTGATTCAGCTGAAACCATCAGGTAAACATTTTGTTCCAAGTCTGCTTTTCGCTTTCTTGTTGGATTTTTATCTGTTGTGAAAAATGAGCTTCTTTAAATGTTTATTACAAAATAACAGGCTTAATTTTTGATTATTTTCTTTCTTCATTCTTCAAAGGTGCCATCCCTATTCCTCAGTTTCTCCCTTTCTATCCTGGTTAGCCCAGATGACTCCACATTCTACACCAAAACAATGGGGACAGATCTCAAATGACAGTTAGCTGCAAATACCTCATTACTGTCCCAACCTTTATTTAAAATATCATAAGGCATTTGCACCTCTCTGTCTTTTGAGATCTGCTCCTTTTGTCTGGGCTTAAGGCTCTTCCTTCACCAAGTCCTTCCTTTATTTCTGGCCATTTCAATATCATTGTGTTCATCTCTCTGTACCTCACAGCAGTAAGGAAACCCATCCTGTCTCCATCTACTATCTCACTATCCCTCATTTTCATCAGACCATCTCAATGTCAAGTTTCTCCAGTTTTCCCCTGCCTACTTTCTCAGAACCATTGCTGCATCAACAAATTTATTTTTCCATTACTCTGATTTTCAGATACTTTTCCTCAGGTATCTTCCCCTGCAAATAGATTGGATGGAATAGCTCAATAAAGAAGTGCAGAAGGGCATGCCAGGAGCACCACCGGCCAGACCTGAAAGTGAGGTGAATCTGCAACTCATGGTTCCTTGCATTACAAATAGCTTAAGCAGCATGTAACAGACCTAAACAATCCCATGGTCAACAGATCAGATCTAAGATCTGCAGTCTTGCCACATCCAGTTGTAAATGGTGGTGAACAATTCTAAAAACTCACTGGAGAAGGATTCTCCACAAACATCCCCATTCTCAACGATGGGGGAGCCCAGCACATCAGTGAAAAAGATAAGACTAATGCACTTACAATCATCTTCAGCCAGAAGGGCTGAGTGGATGATCCATCTTGAGCACCCCCTGAAGTTGCCAGCATCACAGATGCCAGTCTTTAGCCAACATATCAAGAAGTGACTGGTGGCGGTAGATACTGCAAGAGCTCTGGATCCTGACATTCGGCAATATTACTCAAGACCTGTGCTCCAGAAATGGCTGCTTTCCCAGCTAACTTGTTTTAGTACAGCTACAACACGGCATCTATCTGACAATGTGAAAAATTGCCCAGGTATTTCCTGTCTACAAAAAGCAGGACAAATCCAACCTGGCTAATTATTGCCCCATTAGTCTATTTTGATCATTAATAAAGTGATGGAAGAAGCCATCAACAGTGTCATCAAACATTGCTTAATTACGCAGCAATAACCTACTCACTGACACTGAGTTTGCCACTCAGAACACGGACAAAAGCTGAAGTCGAGAGATGAGTGGCTGCATTTAACATCAAGGCAGCATGTGACCGAATATAATTTCAAGGAGTCCTCACGAAACTGAAGTCAGTGGGAATTGGGGAAAAACGCTCCACTGGTAGGATCCTTCCTAGCACAAAGATGATCATTGTGATTGGTGAAAATTAATCATCTCAGTCTGGGAACCTTGTGGCAGGTGTTCCTCAGGGTGGTGTCCTAGGCCAATTATCTTCAGTTACTTCATTTAATGATCTTCCCCCTCCATCATCAGAATTGGGAATGCTGATGATTGCACAGTGTTCAGCGCTGTTCACGACTCAGATACTGAAGCAGTCTGCATTTATATGAGGCAAGACTTGGACAATGTTCAGGCTTGGGTTGGTAAGTGGCAAGTAACATTTATGCTGCACATGCCATCTTCAACACAAGAGAGTCTAACCATCACCTCTTGCCATTCAATGTATTACCATCACTGAATCTCCCACTAACAATATTCTGGGAGTTAATTTGACTAGTAACTGAACTGGACCAGCCATATCAATACTGTAACTACAAGAGTAGGTCAGAGGCTGGGAATTCTGCAGCAAGTAATTCCATCCTGACTCCCCAAAAACTGTCCACCCTCTACAAGGTACAAGTCAGGAGTTTGAAGCAACAGGCTCACTTGTCTGGATGAGCACAACTCCAACAATACTCAAGAAACTTGACACCATCTAGGACAAAGCAAGCTATTTGATCGGCACCAGCTTATAACATTTAGTCTCTCTGTCACTGATGCACAATGGTAGCAGCATGTACCATCTACAAGATGTATTGCAGCAGCTCATCAAATCTTTTACAGCATCTTCCATGCCAGGTGGGCAACCTGCAGCCCAGGGGCTGCATGCAACCTAATTGGGTTCTTAGTGCTTAGTGCAGCCCATAAAACATTTTTTTTGACTGTTGCCCACGTGTAGGGTTGCTGCTTTCTATTGACTTCTGTCTTTGTCCTTTTCCAACTGGTATGACTGAAGTAATACACACACAAAGCAATGGCAAGTGAAATGAGCTGCTTGGTGATTGCACCCAACATTGACTGTGAGCTGTGCTCTCCCTCTGTGTCCAAAGCACAAACACTTCTTTTGTTTATACCATTCGAAGTTAATAAAAATGATATTAATATGTAAATGATTAAAAATATTTTATAACTCGTTAGGAAATATTCCGCATTTGTCAAATATATTTAATTTTATTCATGGGGTCACGGTTAGTGAACAAGCCTGATTTGAACCTTACAGCCAACTGAGATGTGGCCCACTCGCTAGCCTAGGTTGCATAGTACTGTCCAATGCCTTCGGCCTCTGCTGTCCAAAGGACAAAAGCAGCAGATGCATGGGAACACCACCATCATCAAGTCTCCTTTCAAACCACACACTATCCTGACTTGGAATCATTCCTTCATTGTGGCTTGGTCAAAATTTTAGAACAGCACAATGGGCACTCCTACACCAGATGAAGGGCAGCAGTTCAAGAAGGCAGTTCCACCTTGGAAGAAAATGAGGGATGGGCAATACATGTTGGCCTAGCCAGCGATGCACAAATTCTGTTAAAAAAATATACATACATTTTTTTAAAATGAGGCCAGTGTGAAGCAAACCTTATTGTCAAGAGGTTTGGAACTTGCTGTCTAGCTCCTGATCTGACAAGCTGCTGAAAGAGCATTTGATCTATCACAGTTAACTACAAGGTTATACCATGCTCATGATCTGCTTGACAGTGGACAAGATGACCCTCCTGGGACCCTATCCTCTGTTTCAAACATTGATGTGGTAATACCAATTTGAGAAAGAACAGATTGCAGTGACCTCTTTCTCCTGACCTTCTTTGATCAGTCAGGCAATAATCTTGGAGTCAGTCATTTTGGCAAGTGTAACAGACGGCATTCCTGCAGTCAGCAATTCCAGAACCCTCCCTATCCACACCTGTTCATTTTAAGATGTTTTGGTTAAATTAACTAGAAAGCAAACTCCTAATTGAAATAACATTCACCATTCTCAAATTACTGAAAACATCTCAACAGTTCATTCCTTTTTTAAGTATTCACATAATATTCAAATATTGGTAATTGTCACAGGAAACAAAAGTAAGTAAATGCCCCAGAACATTTTAAAATAATGTGTTTTTACTAAATTAAAGTGAATCCAACATATTTTTCATTCAGCATTTTAAAAATAAACGGTTACTGCTCAGTTGTACGTATGAAAAATAGCTGAATTGGAAAACGGAAAGAAAATGTTAAAATAAATAGAAAGCCCATGAGGAATTGAAAGATTAAATCCAGGTTAATGGTTCAGAAGGGACTCTTCATAATATGTCATGTCAAAAAGCGAAAGTGGAGAAGATGCAAGATTTTAATCAGACCTTTTCTTCCTCTGAAGTCAAGCCAAAAGGTTGTGTGAAATTAGTTAAAACAAGGTCCAAAAGTGAAAGGATAATTTAAAAAATCCTTCAAGTAAGTAAGAAACCTTTATGATTGTATGCACATGTATAACACAGCAATGCTTGAAGTATACAGCTTTGGAGCATCAGTCTGTTATCTGTGTATGATGTAGGCAACTAGGGGTGAGCTCCGCTACCTGTCAGCTTGGGAAATAAGATGAAGTTGCCCCTGTGGCAAATGGGGGAAGTAATAAGATCCGCAGTATTATGACAGCAACATTTGCAGATATTGTTTCATTTAATCCTAATTTTGGAATATCTTTCAAGATAATTAGGCTGTGCATTTAATTTTATTCCCAGCACTCCGTTACCGGGTCCGTCCCCAGAGCATGAGCTAAATTTTTGATGAATTAGGGTTGAATGATTTTCTGCTGACATCGACAGTAGGCTCTGAGGAAGAGGCCCAGATGTGACTAAAAGGCTTCATTGAAGTCTTGAACTGTCCAACCTGAGTAGTGTTCACTTGGGAGCAGGTGTTGCTGTGTGTCGATCCTATCGCAGTAGAATAAATCCCAGTCATTTTGTTTTAAATGTATACACAGCAGGACTCAAATGTACTTGGATTCCAGCCATAATCAGATCACTCATGACACAAGGAGGTGCCTGCTGTTTTATTCTGTGCAACATACCAAAGAAATCTGGTTGATTTCTGGCTATTACTGTTGACAGGAATACTTAGATTTATAGGTTCAATAGCAAATCTGGGATTATGCTTTGCAGTTTAATACCTAATGTTGATAGCTGTGCCAAACTCAAGACACACATGATTAACATATTAAAAATGAAAGTTTCCTTCAACTAGCAACAGCTTCTGTTCCTTTGGAGGTTTGCTGTTTAAATGCTGTGCATTATTTTTTTCTCCGACAATCTGCAGACATGGCGGATGGAATATTGAGCAAAGGCCTATCCAATCACCCATTAAATCTCCATGCTGGCAGAATTAGAACTTGAATGGGCACTAATTTGTTCCATTTTAAAAGTGAGTTATTCTTGAAAATAATGTTGACACTCAAAGCCTTTCAGGTCTCCTGATCTGAAGCTAAGTAGAAGCGTTGTACACTAGTATGACCAGATGACAAATGCAACAACTGCCCTTTTTCTCCTCACTCTTTGGTTGATAGTAGCAGGATTTTAGTTTTATATTTATAAGGATGATTGTGCCAATTCATTACATGTACTTTATTATTTACACGCTGATAGCAAATTGCTCATTTCAACAGGCTTTCTTGAGTTTAGACGAGTGAGGGGTTAGTTTTTATTGTATTAACAACTTATCCACACAGAAAAACCACCCAGGTAAAGATATTAAATTATCTTTTAAAAGATAAAGACACATCCCAACGGGTGTGCACGTGCATGCACGCACAAACACTCGCAAAAATGCAAGTTACAAAATAAAGGATGTTAACATTTGGCAAAATTAAAGGTGAATGATATAAGACAAGATGTAAGGAGTTTATTGATTTTGTTTTCAGTGACTGATGCAATTCCTAAAACCTTAGTCTTTGGTTGGAATTTTCTAGCTGTTCATGCTGGCAGGATTTTCCGATCCTGTTGACGACGCAACCACCCCGTAGAGAAGGGTGCATTTCAATGGAATTCCCCATTGACAACGGTAGGATCAGAAGATCCAGCCACTGGCCAATTGCAGGCTGCCTCCGCCATGGCGAAACAGACGACGGGTTGCACTGCAAATCCCACCTCTTTTTTCTTTTTCATGCTTAGAATTTGAAATCTTCTTTAGGATTTCTCTGTTTGGTTGTCCACATTCTGATACACAAAGGCAGGGTTCAGGTGGCATAGTGGTGAGGGACCCGGGTTCGATTCCTGGCTTGGGTCACTGTTTGTGCGGAGTTTGCACATTCTCCCCGTGTCTGCGTGGGTTTACTCCGGATGCTCCGGTTTCCTCCCACAATCCAAAAGTGTGCAGATTAGGTTGATTGGCCATACTGAATTGACCCTAGTGTCAGGGTATTAGCAGGGTAAATATGCGGGTTATGCGATTAGGGCCTGGATGGGATTGTGATCAGTGCAGACTCAGTGGGCTGAATGACGACCTTCTCTATTGTAAAGATTCTATGATGCAGCTCAGTGGAGAGAGAATGAGCTTTTTTGAGGTCTTCAGTGTTCCTTTTCCAGACTGCCTCAAAGCTAGCAGAGTAAAAACGTTTTGATGATGTGATGACTAGAGTTTGATATGCGTGAAAATAATCTTCATGTTAATGACACAATTTCCACCACCCTTGGCCAAAACTAGCATCATACAACAGAGGTCTTTTACACTTCCCTTACACACATTCAATTTTGTGAGTTCTCCCTTGCAACCTAGTTGTCCTGGTGACAGAAAGTCTGAAGTTTTTGTGTCTTACTACTTTGGGGTAGTTCCTAACAAAAGCAGGTGCAACATTCCATAAGGATGTAGCCTAGGCATGTTCGTTGTAATCCACATTTTAGGGAGGTGATGGTCTAGTAACATGATCACTCAATTATTAATCCAAAAACTTAGCGAATGGGGACCAGGGCTAGAATCCTGCCACGGCAGATGTTGGAATTTAAATTCAATAAAAAATATCTAGAATTAAGAATGTACTGATGACCATGAAGCTATTGTCAATTGTTGGAAAAACCCATCTGGTTCATTAATGTTTTTTAGGGAAAAAAATCTTTCGTCCTTATCTAGTCTACATGTGACTCCAGCGACTAAACAATATGATTGTCTCTCAACTGCGCTCCTGGGGCAATCAGGGATGAGTAATGAGTGCTGGTCAGCCAGCGACGCCCATGTCCCATGAATGAAAAGGAAAAAAAGCTTCCAGCAACGTAGCCAACTTGCAGTCCCAAACGTCAGGTGACCTGTGGCAACAATCTTAAGTCAGTTTTTGTTTTAAGCAGTTGAAACTACCTTTTTAAAAAACATCCCATATGTACAGATGAAATTCAAATTTAATATTTGCCATAACCCACCCTTATAACAACAGACAGTGGATTATATCAAGAACTGAACATCTAGATAACAACAAATTCTGCTTGATAAAGAAACCAAGGCAAAAAAATCCAAACCAAAAATGGTTTGTTCATCGTATTGAATGGAATCTTGCAACAACTTATGAACTTCAAAATAATTTGTCTATAAATTGTTTAAAATTTTTTTTAGAATTCACATGTCTTTCTTTCTGCTGTGACTATTGAAGTAAAAATAGCCTGCATCTTGCAGTTGGATGGATTTCAGTGACCCTTTCTAGATATAAATTAGTATAAAATAAAAATCAAAAATGCTAGAAATAGTTAGCAGGTTTAAAGTTTTTTTTAAAGTTTATTTATTTATTAGTGTCGCAAGTAGGCTTATGTTAACACTGCAATGAATGTACTATAAAAATATCCAAGTTGCCCCCCGCTGGCGCCTGTTCGGGTTCGCTGAGGGAGAACTTAGCATGGCCAATGCACCTAACCAGCATGTTTTTCAGACTGTGGGAGAACGTGTAGACTCAGTACAGACAGTGACCCAAGCCGGAAATCGAAACTGGGTCCCGGCTCTATAAGGCAGCAGTGTTGAATGTTGTGTCACTATGCCACCAACAGTAGCATCTATGGAGAAAGAAAGAGTTAATGGGTAGTATTCTCTCATGCACCCTGATAGTGGGTTGAATAGTGGGCAGGGTGGGAGGATTCGGGCAGGAGACCCAAAAATCCAGCATGAATTTCCCATGGGACCTTCCACTCGTGCCAGCCACAGCAGATTAGGAAACCCACCGGTAGCTGGCATGAACTAGATTTGCATCCTGCTAATTGGATGCAGATGAAGGCCCAACCAGAAGTTTCCTCCCATGCCCAATTTTCTGCCAACAAAAAAACACATTGATCCAGAACATGTCTGGAACAATATGGCATGCAAAAGTTGTGGCTTATGTGAAGAATGCCTGGGACCTGGAGCGGCACAATGGCACAGTAATTTGCACTGTTGCCTCAGGTTGAGAGGGCTTTGGGTTTAATTCTGGCCATGGGTGACTGTGTGGAGTTTGCTTGTTTTCTCCATGTTTGCATGCATTTTCTCTGCTCCATAATCCTCCCGTAGGTAAATATATGCAGGTTAGGTGGATTGGCTATGATAAATGCACAGAATTACTGAGATAGATCGGAGGGGAGGGGCTGGGTGAGATGCTCTTTTGGAGAGTCAGTGCAGACTCATTGGGCTGAAAAGCTCCTGAATTGCAGTGACATTATGATCCTATGACTGTCTCCGATGTTCGGAATGAAGACTGGCAGCGACTCTAATCCCTGGAACACCACAGCAGTGGGTGGGAGGGACATCAATTGCATGGATCTTCCAGCACCACTGGAAGTTGGACCTCAATGCCCATCATCCGCCCTCAGTGTTCCTGGAGGTCCATCTTCTTTCTTCACTGCTGGGTCAGTGATGTCGAGCGCCTTTGAAATATGGCATTCCGATAAGATGGCTGGATGTACACTATCAAGCCTGCTATGGAATATGGTACTAAACACCCGGATACATAATTAGTTAGATTGGGCTGGAAAATACAGCATGGAAGAAACACTGACAACCTTCATTCCCATCGTATCACTCAGTCCCAGATAGGAGATTTCCATCCAATGTTTTAGGCACACTGGAGTGACAACTACATCATTTAATACCAACAGGCAATTTTAACAGGTTGGGAGTTAACTAAGGTTTGGTTGGAATTGAGTTAAATACCTGCATTGCAGCAAATTGTTCTGAGGTTTATTAAAATTTGGGTTCGTGGGAAGAAATCTAAAATCTGAATTAGATTAATAAGGTTATATAATGATGCACTATTTGACCAACCTGCGTACTAAAATTCAATTCCTGCTGTTCCTCAGTCAAACAAAATTGCACTCATTTGAAATTAGGAAAACTATTTTGTTGCCTATTCATTTTTTGTGGTTTGAATGTTGCTGTTTATTTGTTTGCATGGTCAGAGTAAGCGGCTGAAATGAGACATGTGTCAGCAGGTGGTTGTGGAAATCAAACCAAGTGCTTCAAGATAAAGTCAGTATTTCAAGGAGCTGATGACGAAATGATCTTTTTAGCAAAGCTTGGAGTGGTTAGGTTAAAACACCAGTCCTAATATAATCAAACATACACTGTTACAACTTAAATAACACACTGATGATCAGGGAGGCTATCCTGAACTATAAGCTCACGCAAATGAATAACTCTATCACACAACACTGGTTTGGAATGAGTTCCAGCATCTCTAAACTGCTATGATGTACAGAAATATGGTAATTTACCATGTTCTACTTCTACATTTGGCAATAATGTTAGCTATGACAAAACACTCATCTGTGAATCACATGGTAGTGGGTTCAAGTTCCACTCCAGGGCAATCAAGGCTGACACTCCAATGGTACTGAAGGAGCACTGCACTGTTGGATATGACATTAAACCCAGTCACTTGCAAGGGTAGATGTAAGAGATTTCCTGCCACTGTTTTGAAAGAGAGTGGGGTTTTCTCTGAGGGCCTGCCCAATACTTATCCTTCAATCAACACCACAAAAAATAGATTATCATTATCACAGAGTGTGTGAGAGACTTTGCTCAACCCACATTAGCTGCTGCATTTTCTAACAGAGTCAAATACTTCTAAGAAAAACTTTATTGGCTGTAAAGTGGTTTGAGAAATGGTTGTGATGAAAAGTGGCCTATACGTGCAAGTCTTTCTTTCTCTCATATGTTACGACAATCAGCAACAAATGGTGTGCCCTAATTATTAAATCAGAAGACTTTTGATGGTCTATAGTGCAGACTGAAGCCACAAACTGATAGGTTAAATAAAACAATTAGAGCACCAACAACATTCCCATCCAGGCCCTATCTGGGTAATCCCATGTACCTATCCTGCTAGTTACCCTGACACTAAAGGGCAATTTAGCATGGCCAATCAACCTAACCTGCATATCTTTGGATTGTGGGAGGAAACTGGAGCACCTGGTGGAAACTCACACAAGCATGGGGAGAACATGCAGATTCTACCCACAGTGACCTGAGGCTGGAATTGAACCCCGCTCCCTGGTGCTGTGAGGCAGCAGGGCTAACCACTGTGCCACCATGCCACTCTTACAAATCCAGAAGATTCCAGATTTATCCTCGAATCTTGGTGGCACAGTTGTTAGAACTGCTGCCTCACAGCACCAAGGACCTGGGTTTGATTTCCGGCTTGGGTCACTGTCTGTGTGGAGTCTGCACGTTCTCCCTGTGTCTGTGAGGGTTTCCTCTGGGTGCTCCAGCTTTCTCCCACAATCTAAAAGATGTGCTGGTTAGCTGCATTGGCCATGCTGAATTCTCCCTCAGTACGCAAACAAGCACCAGAGTGTGGTGACCAGGGGATTTTCACAGTAACTTCATTGACGTGTTAATGTAAGCTTACCTGTGACAAAAATAATAAATTTGAATTAATGGTTATAGCTGTGGGGATGTTTAAAATGGTGATCAGTGTTTTGGGTTACGAAAAAAGGAGAAACAAATTCCAATTCTAAACAAAGGCTATTTACCTATAGAGTCAACTGGCTTGTATTGTCTTGATGGATGCTACTGACATGCTGAGCCACAGCAGCATTTTCTGTTTTTCTTTCTAATCGAAAACCATTTCAAACAGAAGTGTTTAGTGACATGAGAGATAAACTACTATCATTGCTACATTTGAGAAACCTACCATTCACAAATCATTGATGGGCTACTTTAATTTTTGAACAACTATTTGAACTTTTATGACTGAATTCTCATTCAATGATTAATCTCACACTCAGGTTAGACATTAATAATTAACTCCTTCTTCAGGAAGAGTTTTAATTTTGAACTTTTTTTTTAAAAAGTGGCTTTTATTGCTGAAATACAGTAATTTATTTCGCTGTGTTTTTTAACTGGTTCAGTCCAGCACTTTTGATATCAAACTTCAAGAGAAAACAGATTTCCAGCATCTGCAGTATTTTTCTTTTAAAAACTTCTTTATTTTTATTGTTGCTGCTGAAACCAAGAGCAATGCAAACCACTTAAAGCAAACTCCTCGGGATTGTGTGCTTGACCCTGACAAATATTCAGCTTCCCTCATCAACGTGGAAATCCCTGAAGTGCTTTTACAGATAACACGGCAGCTGCCTGTATGAATCTTCCGTAGAACTACAATTAAACATAGTGTTGAAAAGCATCTCCTGAGCTGTCAAGTTTCCTCTAAGCATGATGCTTTCCAACTGTAAAAGTAATGGTTAACTTCCCAGATTTGAGCAGGGTGCTTGAATCTTTATTATTGCTCAGAGTTTATATTGTGTTTTTAGTATTAGCTAATCATTTGTTTAGCACCATTCTTAATATACGCCCACAGAAATATAATTTTGCTGTCAGAAGTCTGAGGGCAATGCTTCTGGAGGGGAGTTGACTCTTTAATCAGGACTACATTATGAAACAAATTCACAATTATCCTTTTAGGAATTGTCTTCATGCTCTTCGCTCCACTGTTGCAATTTAGGAAATGAGATTTTTCATTAATCAACTTATCAAGCAGATGGAATCATTCCCACAAAACACCATAATTCTAACATTTCCACTAAACTAGTATTGTAATTAGTAATATATTTGACAGATATTTAGAAATGACAGCTGCAAACATGCTTTTGGTTATTAGGGTTCCATCTTTTAACTTCAGCCTGAATCCTTTATAGAGTTACTACTACGTCAAAGAACAAGAAAGATATCGCAGTTGTTATGCACTTTAAATATTTTATAATATAAATGTAATCTGGTTCATTGTACTATACAACACAAATGCTCAAGTATCCAGTTTGAGCTCGTGCAAAAGTTTGCTGTCCATAAGCAATTCCACATCAGGTGCTGTCCACTAATCATTTACACTGATTCCCAGACTGGTAGCACCTTAATTTTTAAAAATCTCACCCTTTTCAAATAACTCCAGGACCGCATTCTATCTCATCTCTGTAACTACCTCCAGCCCTATTCCATTCCAATACTCCTATGTTCTTCCAATTCTGAAATCTTCCCCATTTCCACCATCCAACCCTATTCATTGGTTTGCTGATTTTTTTTCACTATACTTTCAATCTCCTTAAGATTTAACTTTCTCGGTGTCCATGACCTCTGTTCCTCTTGCACTGCAATGGCGGAATAAATCACATTGCCCTTGACCATTTTGTCAATGGGGAAGTTAAAATCCAAAGATAAAAGCAAAATACTGCAGATGTTAGGATCTGAAACAAAAACAGAAAACGCTGGAAAATCTCAGTAGGCCTGACAGCATTTGTGGCCAGAATAGAGCTAATGCTTTGAGCCTGTATGATCATTCGTCAGAGCTAAGATAAAAGAAAATCAAAAAAGATTTATACTATGAGGGTAGGGAGGGCTGTAATAGAACAAAGGGAATGTAAATGAGGATGAAGAAGACTGAGGGAGGGGCTAAAAGTGTCCATTAAGTGATAAGAATGTGTGAATGGCAGAACAGGGGGTTAAATGGTTAAGGCAGTAGCCTGAAGGGGAGAATGAGAGTGGGGGGAGGACAAGATCTTATTACTAAAATTAAAATGCTATTCCTTTCAATTCTTTGAAGAGGTAAATTCTTCACATTTCTCCCTGATCCAATCAATAGCTGTCAACTCTGGCGTTGGAAGGTTCCATTAATACATCGCCTTCATCTGTTTCCTTACCTGACTTAAATGTCAAATGGAATTTCTGCACTTTTTCCATTATTAGATACTTTCCAGGATGTTCATTGAGGTATACAGCACAGCAAAAGGCCCTTTGGCCCATTGCATCTGCACTGATCATAGACAAACCACTTAACTATTCTAGTCCAATTTTCCAGAACTTTGCCCACAGCTTTGTATGCCTTGGCCTCGCAAGTGCACATCCAAATACTTCAATTTTCTATAAAACATTTTGTGGTCAAGAAATTCCACAGTCCTATTGTAAGTATGGTCAAGTTCAACTTCTGTCGGCCAGTCTGACCTGCCCATGAACTCATACAACAGGGGACTGGCAGTGGATATTGGAGTGGATACATTTATCCTGAGATGGGGAATTTAAAGCTCAAATCAGGACAATGAATAAAAGCCACTGATTTTAAAATTCTTGCTGGAAGCAGAGATCCATTTTGTCTCTTCTACGTAGCAGTCTTCACTCATTCCAAAATGAGACCCGTGCCTGCTTTTGGCAATAGGTTCTGTTGCGTCTACCAGAGATTCATCAGTCAGATGACTAGAGGAAGTCCAACAGTATAGTTAAAGTGCAGGTGCAATAGGCTTATGAATAGCCTACCCCCAGAAATTTGCTTTCCAGGTATCAGTTGGGGCAGAATGCTAACTGACTTGAATTTTATCTTAGATATTTCTCCAAGTTCTCTGTTATGAATTTGGTTCATTGGTGAATCAATCAAAACAACAATGCCTAACACCCTCAATAGAAGAGTCATGGGAGCATATAGCCTGACATTTACTGCGTTCAATACAGAGAAATGTCTCTCACTTTAATATTTGCATCCAAATGTTTCTAAAATGTACTTGCAAACCAAACTGCGTCACATTGATATAGTATGTCAGCCACTTTGATCTGTGTGAACAGGTTTTCATCAATATTTCCAAATAGGAGCTAACTGCTGGTAAACCAAATTAATTTAACATTAATATGTTAACACTACAATAATTCCTTGACAAATTGGCAAGTTTTTTTTTTCACTTTTGGATGGCAGCTGTTCTTGATTCTGCTGTTCACATTTCCACTGGACAAATCTTTTGTTTCTTTACATCTCCGACATTCCTCTTCACATTCCACCATCAGCCCTTTGGTCATTTAATTTCTGCTGCCATTCAGCATATCACAGATCTTTTGTTTTGCTCTTTTACGCTCGCCCTTCTTCCATTTCACTTGCTTGAAATCTATTACATCTTTCATTTTTGTCTTGTTCTGATTGAACAGAATTGACCTGAAATGTTAATTTTTTCTCTCATCACTTGATGCTGCCAGGGCTGCTGACTATTTCCTCCATCTTCTCTCTTTATTTAACCTAACAGCGTGACAACTTTGGTTTCTTGATAAAGAAGTTTGACATATTAACTATGAGCTATAAAATAATGAGATATTCCAAGTGCCAAACACTGCTTGCTTTCCTTTGAATATTCCACCTTACAATGTGTTTCATCTAACAACAGAAGAATAAGGGAAAGGTTTTCTTCAAGCTCGGCAAAGGACAAAGGTGGGCAGGAAAAGCATTGTTGAGCCCAATAAAGGGCAAAGGCAGCTTTTCCTGCCACATAGAACTGCACTTAGCACCAAAAATGTTCATACAGGGGTTCTATGTCATATCACTGGGTGGAGGCATGCCAGGGCTGAAGGTCCTCATGACCTTTATGGACAGAGCCATTCAGCTCACTGGGGAAGACGTCAATAGTTCCTGTGCTGATGATGAGGTCGGCGGCAATAAACCAAATGAGGATGAAGCACGACATCATCCATCAGACAACCATGCTATGAATGATGTTTCTACAGGTCCCTTCATGCGTGAATGAATTCTTCTTTCTTTTGTAGGCACACCTGGGAAGCTGCCGAGAGGGTTCACCAGCCAATTGCATGACTCCAGCCCCCGCAACGATACAGAGGAGGGATTCACGGATGCTGATATAAAACATAATCACACTGTTCACTCTCCACCCGTGCAGAGACACACATCTTGGTGGGCCGTAGTTTTTGAGTAGCCTCTGGGTCACAGTCTGGTGAGCACATCACATTCTCAGAGCCACAGCACGCAAAGTCAGTGATATCTTAGAGTGCTGGCATTCGGAGGATTGCTGCAAGCCAGGGACCTGCTGAGACAGTTAAATAAGGAACTTCTGGACCCAACCATGCCTCAGTTCCTGGAGCTCCAAAGGAAAACTTGAGAAAATTAAGAAGGGATGTCTGGTACACTGCAATTGAAAGGCTACATGTTCTGTTTCATTGATTCATCAACTATTACTGTGAGGTGGCCTCATCGTCTTAACTGATCTAAAAAGTGAAAAGAACTTAATGGCACTAAAACCAAATTGTTTATCCTTTCTAATTGCTCAGGTTTTTGGGAAAATAGCAGGGCTGTTTAGAGATAATTTTCTGAGCATGGGAATATAATTACCATCAACAAATCCTTTCTAACTGTTATGGTCAGTGTCGGGAAAGAACTGAAAATATTGTGCTCTGATCCTTAATGTCTGAAATCTGTGTGCCTTTGGAAAGGTAGGTATTTATGTTTTTAAGTCCCCTTGAGTGTGGGCGACAAATTTAAATGACAGAAGCAATGTTTGTGC